>NC_137775.1:47546757-48856757 GCF_963455305.1 Plecotus auritus
GGAATCTTACATTTAAGTGTGCTGATGGTGAAGTCATCTCTCCTTTCCCTATTAGTAGTTATTTTTGTTTTTCAATATAAGAATGGAAAACTCAGAAAGTAATCCTCTAACATCATATTTAAAAGGATAATGAATAGTCTAATATTTGATACTGTGATGTAGTTCATTTCTAGTTTTCTTGAAGCTATGCTAAACTAAACTTTCAAGTTTGAAAATGTTTTAGTTCCCAAGTTTAAGTTTATAAATGACTCACCCTAGCATCATCCACTTCCCCATCTTTGCTCTACTGGTTTTCTTTGTGACCCTGGCAAGTGATTTATTTCTGTGTGCCCAATTTCCTCTCCTGAAATTGGCAAAAAAAATAATACCTGATTTCCCCCTACCTCACAGGGATGTTGTGAGGATAAATGTGTTCATGGAAGAAAGAAAGTATATAAAAATCCCTAGGCATTATTTTTATGGTGTTGTTACTGAACAGAAATAGAAAACTTCAACAACAAAAAATTGCTTTGAGTTTTGTTACATTTATTAAAAATAATTTGGGGCATTTGTTTTCATTTATTTAGGATATGAATTGAGTGGAGTTAGCTCATTTGAATGATTTATTTATTCATTGCTTATTTTTAAGATATACAAAAGGAATTTGACCAAGAAGTCATAAATTTTATATTTATTTCTTTACTGAAAAATCTAGCTTTCTTGAGAGCTTAAAAATTTGTGTTGATTTTGTTATAACTCCCTGTTGAATGTTTTTATGCCTAAATTCTAAATAGAATGGGGAATGCATCAGCAACCCCCGCATCCCCCTCCAGATCAGCCATGGATGCCACCAACACCAGGCCCAATGGACATTGTTCCTCCTTCCGAAGACAGCAACAGTCAGGACAGTGGGGAATTTGCCCCTGACAACAGGCATATATTTAACCAGAACAATCACAACTTTGGTGGACCACCCGATAATTTTGCAGTGGGCCCAGTGAACCAGTTTGACTATCAGGTGAAAGATATTTTGTTGCTTTAATACTGTAGATGTGCACATAATCCATTCTTTGGAAGTTTGTCTCATCAAGAGTACCTGAGATATGTGTTTCACTTTTCAGTTTTATACAGATAAGTGCATATTATGTCTCAGAAAAGTTATCAATTTTTGAGAATTAAAACATTAAGAGTTTTATTTTCTGATTTGCTTAGGAAAATGGCATAAAGGATTGTTAGGGAAAATTTACATAAAATGAAAAATGTGTAAGTGAAATAGTTATGATGTTTTGTTTTCTAATTTATAATTTCAAAATGGAATATTTAATGTTCAATAAAGTTTAGGAAATGCACAGTAGTTGAATACATTATTTATCAATAATAGATTATGGTTAAGACTTGAAGAATATAGATCTTCTAAATGCAATCCCTTCTCTGTAAAGTTAGGACTTTTTCTAGTGTTGTCTCTTTTATTCCATTCTGACATGACATCTTTGTTAATAGAATTATACATAATTTCTTTTGTAGTATCTAATTCATTCCTAGGGACATAGAACTCTATGGGGAATAGTATCATTGTTTTTTTCTAACCACTTGCCAAGGTCCACTCTTAAATAATAATACTAGGAGTCATTTTGAAATAACTGATTGCAGTTGTTACCTTATAAACTAAGATATCATAATTTAAAATTTTGAAAAGACATACATTATATCACTAATCATATAGGTAATAGACATAAATGTAAACAATATTCACCTTGAGGTTGTAATCTTATTCATATATATTCAGATACTTGTTGCATACTCATACTTGGTATACAGATATGATAGTTTTTTGTGGCAGGGAGCTTCTACTTCTACCACATTTGCCTGGTAGATCCCCTTGTTAACAAAACAAAGAGGTCAGCAAATGGCTTAGAAACGCCTCTGAAAATGGTAAAATTACAAAAAAAAAGTTTAATGTAATGATTCAGTAACTTTTATCTTTGCTTAAAATAAATATTTCTTTCTTGCAAGGTTTTAGAAACAACTTACATTCACAAGAAATAGAAAGTTGGAATTGACTAAAAATTTTTTTCTTGTATTTTCTGGTTATAGAAAAATTGACATTTATTTGGTTTCTTGGTAGTGAAAGGATTAGTTTATATATGGATTCAGAATGAAAAAGTTCATATATATTATTTTCTGTACTTGAAAATAGTGTATCAGAAGGATTTTAGATGGCTCTTGCATATATGTAGGCAGAAAATCTTTTTCTTAAGAAAAGTAAGCTTAGGTTCTTGGGGCTACAGAAATATCGGTGGATATTAGAACCATGGAGTTCTTGGATTTGCTGCACACATGGATTTCTACTGTCCCAGTTCATAACACACGTGTATCCCAGAGTGTATATTGTATTAATGTGAAGAAAAATAAACTGCAATACTCTTTCAGCATGGGGCTGCTTTTGGTCCACCGCAAGGTGGATTTCATCCTCCTTATTGGCAACCAGGACCTCCAGGACCTCCAGCACCTCCCCAGAATCGAAGAGAAAGGCCATCATCATTCAGGGATCGGCAGCGTTCACCTATTGCACTTCCTGTGAAGCAGGAGCCTCCACAAATTGGTAGTTATTTAAGTTTAGTGAACTACATTAGCATGATTTCTTGATCATATAAAAAGGATATCTTGCTTTCTTAAACTGTTCTACCTCTAATATATTAGGAATTGACACTTTAAAACCCTATTATTTTATAGTCATAAAATTTTAAAATTTCAGAGGAGATTTTGTCTAAAATATTAAAATCTTTGAATAATTTTCTTTAAAATAAAACTTTACCTTAAACATAGATTTTGTGATGAGATAAAGTTATCATGGCTATAGAATTTTGATTTTTTCAATGTTGACAATTTGTTACATTATACCGATATATGAGCATTTTCCGCCTTTTTTTTTTTTTAATATATTTTATTGATTTTTTACAGAGAGGAAGGGAAAGGGATAGAGTTAGAAACATCGATCAGCTGCCTCCTGCACACCCCCTACTGGGGATGTGCCCACAACCAAGGTACATGCCCTTGACCGGAATCGAACCTGGGACCCTTGAATCCACAGGCTGATGCTCTATCCACTGAGCCAAACTGGTTAGGGCACATTTTCCACTTTTTTTTTTTTTTTTAAATATATTTTATTGATTTTTTACAGAGCGGAAGGGAGAGGAGGGATAGAGAGTTAGAAACATCAATGAGAGAGAAACATCGATCAGCTGCCTCTTGCACGCCCCCTACTGGGGATGTGCCCGCAACCAAGGTACATGCCCTTGACCGGAATCGAACCTGGGACCCTTGAGTCCGCAGGCCGACGCTCTATCCACTGAGCCAAACCGGTTTTGGCACATTTTCCACTTTTAAAGCCTCTAGTTTTTCTCTCTGGATTCTTTCCACTCTCAGTTCATCTGATACACTGCTGTAAGATTAATTTTCCTTTCATTATTTCACTTTCCGTAAGTATTTTGCAGAACATTTCAATTCTTAAATAACAGGACTAACGTATTCCCAATGAAAAATTTTGTATTTATGCTATTATATATCTGGAAATCCAAATCCAGCACTTAATGGACCAGAACATTTAAGTCTTTTTTTCTTATCAAAAAGTAGACATTTTAGGACAATTATTGCTTCTTTTATAACTTAAGGAATAAATTAAAAAGTATCCCAGATGGAATACTTGTTTAAGTGAATTTTCAATGTGAAATGGACTTGCGTTTGACTCTCTTCTGTCTTCATATTTTAAGAAAAAATAAAATGTAAGTTTGGCTCTAAAGTAGCCCGTATCACTGCTTACTGGCTTTGTAACCTTGAGCACATCTCTTAATATCTGAGTTTCAGTTTTCTCATTTGCAAAAGAGATCAAGTAATAGTGATCATTTAGGGCCTTTTTTAGGATTGAGATGATGATGGTTTAATGTGCCTTGGAACAATGTAAACATTAATACAATGTTTGTGCTGCTATTAAAAGTGGTGATTTTTTTAAAAGCGTGATGTTTATTAGCACTGTCTTGCTGGAAAATGATAATATTTATTATAAACACTCAAATGGCACCAGTATTCTTTTTCCAAAAATTTCACAAGTTAGAAATTCAGGAATAAAGAACTCATGCATTTAGATTTTTACTTAACTGACTTACAAATTTTCTTTTTCCCATGTGAAACAGATGCAGTAAAACGCAGGACTCTTCCAGCTTGGATTCGGGAAGGTCTTGAAAAAATGGAACGTGAAAAGCAAAAGAAGTTGGAGAAAGAAAGAATGGAACAACAGCGTTCACAGTTGTCCAAAAAAGAAAAGAAGACTACAGAAGATGCTGAAGGAGGTGATGGCCCTCGTTTACCTCAGAGAAGTAAATTTGTGAGTAGAATCCCTTGACCTGAAACTCCATTTGGTATCTATGTGAAAAGGTTATTGAAATAAGTATTTTAGCCTATAGAAAAGTGTTAAAGTAATTTTCCTGAGATTACCTTCAGTTAGTATATTGGGTATTATTTTTTTTATATTATAGATGTGTTATTGAGGTCAGGGTAAGGAGAAAGTGTACAGTGAGTTTATAAAACATTTTGTTCTGGAGAGAAATTATTCAGTGGGATGCGAGATAGGTCTTACATTGACAAACATTTATATTCTTTTGTTGTGGTATAGCTAACTCCCCAGTGGTGGCTTATAAATCAAAACTTAGTTAAACAGCTCTAGAGAAAGAAATCTTCCCCTTTTTTTTGAACATTTAAATGTATACTTGTAACAGAGGATATAATAACTTCTATAGTATTTTGACATGAGCACTGAAGGAAACATTGTTTTAAATACTTAAATCTTCATCATGTAGGTGGCATAGGAATTATTTATTTAGCAATAATGTGCTCCTAGCTGGTAGGACAGTTACAGCACTGGCTGATATGCCACTTAGGAAAAGGGTCCTCCTCCAAAGGCTATTTTCTGCTTCAAAGATAAATCTTAAGGACAGCAAGGTTATTAGATTTAAGAAGACATTGATTTTGCTTAAATTCAATAAAACGCCATAAGTTACTCTTTATTTTTACAAAAGAACCATGCCAAAGATGTGTTTTTGTTCTGGATGTTATGAAATAAAGAAACTACAGATTACCACTACTAAGAGTTGACCTTAAAATTTGTTTTTTAAATCTTTGCATGAAATAGTGGATTTTCAGACTTGGTGTATTTTTGTTGTTTTAAAAATATATTTTTATTGATTTCAGAGAGGGAGGGAGAGAGAGAGAATGAGACAGAAACATCCGTGATGACAGAGAATCATTGATTGGCTGTCTCCTGTATGCCCCACACTGAGGATCGAGCCTACAACCCAGGCGTGTGTGCCCTGACTGGTTGAACCGTGACCTCCTGGTTCATAAGTCACTGCTCAACCACTAAGCCAGGAAGGCCAGGCTTGGTCGTTTTCTTAAGTGTCAAAACATTGTTTGGATTTGGAGATTATCCTTCTCCTTACAGATGATGCCTTTGGGCTTGTGTTAGTTGAATTCTCCTGGTTCAAATGGCTTTTCCATAGTAGTATTTAGCCGATCATCTTGTCTTCTACTTAGTAGGATTGCTGAGTGTGACTATGGAACACTTCTTTGCCTAAAGTAGAGTCCCCTTTTTAAGATACGCTGTTTTTTTGTTTGTTTGTTTTTTTTATATATTTTTTTATTTCAAAGAGGAAGGAAGAGAGAGAGAGAGATAGAAACATCAATGATGAGAGAGAATCATTGATCGGCTGCCTCCTGCAAGCCCCCCACTGGGGATCGAGCCCACAACCCAGGCATGTGCCCTTGACCGGAATCGAACCTGGGACCTTTCAGTTCGTAGGACGACGCTCTATCGACTGAGCCAATCCGGTTAGGGCAAGATACTCTGTTGAGATATTGAAAACCTAACACCTACACAGTGACAGAAACAACTACTGGCATTTCTTCCATCTGAAGTAGACCTTATTTCTCACCTATCTGTCCATTAAATAGCTAAAAAGAAGCAAATTTTACTACATTTCAGGGCCAGCCAAGATCTCGAAACTGACAGCAGATTTTTCATTTTAAGTCACATGATTTTGGGTAAATAGCTTAAATTTATAGCTGTAAAACTAACACTGAATAATCTGATTGTGGTTCATTTACCGGTAGTTCTACAAGCCACTCATTCCAGCCATCAGATATATTGGATATTAAGTCAGTCAGTCTCTGGGCATGATGTGCTTTGGTTATTTATAAAGAAAGGTCAAAATTGACTAAGGCTGGGTGGCTAAGTTGTTGGAGCATCGTCCCATGAACCAAAAGGTTGTGGGTTCGATCCCCTTTTGGGGTGCATACAGGAGGCAACTGATTGATGTCTTTATCTCTCACATTGATGTTTCTCTCTTTCTCTCTCCCTATCTCTCTAAAATCATATCCTCAGGTGAGGATTTAAAAAAAAATTGTCCAGCTGGTGTGGTTCAGTGGTTGAACATCAACACATCCATTACTGGTAAAGGCATTATGGCCGGGTTGCTGGCTCAGTCACTAATAGGGAGTGTGCAGGAGGCAGCTGATTGATGTTTCTTGCTCATCGATGTTTCTCTCTATCCTTCCCCTTCCTGTCTCTCTAAAATTAATAAAAAATTTGACTAAGAAAAAGAAGCAAATTTAATAAAATAATTTTAAACCATCTTATAATCACATTTCCTCTCAGGTAACACTAAATTACCAAATGAAATTTATGTAAAAATATAATTTAGAGAGAAATTTCATTTTCCTCTATCTCTTTCATACACTTTTTTGGGGGTTAATCTTCACCACAGGATTTTTTTCCATTGTTTTTTTGTGTGTGTGTGTAAGCGGCGGGGAGAGTAGAAGGGCAGGGGAGAGACAGAGAAACATCGATGTGAGAGACACATTAATTGGTTGCCTACTGCATGCGCCCTGGTCGGGCTGGGGATCGAACCTACAACCAAGGTATATGCCCTTGATTAGAATCAAACCTGGGACCCTTCATTCCATGGGCTGATGCTCTATCCACTGAGCCAAACTAACTAGGGCTCATAGCCTTTTTTTTAAAATCCTGATCCGAGGATATTTTTTCCATTTTTAGAGAGAGTGGAGGGGGGATAGAGAGAGAGAGAAATATTGATGTGAGAGAGACACATCTACTGGTTGCCTCCTGCACAGGCCTGGACCAAGGGGATCGAGCCTGCAAACGAGGTACATCCCCTTGACTGGGAATAGAACCTGAGACCCTTTGGTCCACAGACCGATGCTCTAACCATCGAGAAAACTGGCCAGGGCTATCTCATACACTTTTTAACTTAGGGTTTTAAAATAGAATGTTCAAGATAATGATTGATTATAAGCATGAATTTGGGCTACCCATAGTATTACTTTTTTAGGATAGTGATGAGGAAGATGAAGATGCTGAAAATGTTGAGGCTGCAAGCAGTGGAAAAGTCACCAGAAGTCCATCTCCAGTTCCTCAAGAAGAGCAAAGTGAACCAGAGATGACTGAAGAAGAGAAAGAGTATCAAATGGTAAAAAATGTAAATTTATTTTTTTATTAAAATTGTTTTGAGGTATAATTGATATATAACATATTATAGGATTTACTTTGTTTACCAGGTGTACCAGTTAATTGGATTTTTTTCAATAGATGGAGTTACACATATGTTGATATATATGCGATTTGATACGTATGCTATTTTGTTGTATTGACAGCAAGCTTCAAAACTTCATATGACAAATTTGCTGAACGTGTTAACATCATAGATATTTTTACGCTTAAAAATGTCAAATTCCGTGCCAAAAAAAAGAGCATTTTCGGGAAGTTTTAGTTCATTATTTTGGAGAAAAAGTTATACTTCAGGAAGCTTATGGTGAACATGCTCCATCTCAAGATACTTGTGAACGCTGGTTTAAATGCTTTAAAAGTGATGATTTCGATGTGAAAGACAAAGAACGTCCAGGTCAACTGAAAAAGTTTGAAGACCAACAATTACAAGCATTATTAGATGCATGTCAAACTCAAAAACAACTTGCAGAAAGATTAAATGTTGCTCAGAAAACAATTTCTGATCGTTTACAAGCAATGGGAAAGATTTTAAAGGAAGGAAAATGGGTGCCACATCAACTGAACGAAAGACAAATGGAAAACCGAAAACTCATCAGTAAAATGTTGCTTCAACAGCACGAAAGAAAGCCTGTTTTGCATTGAATTGTGACTGGCAATGAAAAGTGGATTTATTTTGAGAATCCCAAATGCACAAAATCATGGGTTGATCCAGGTCAACCATCAACATCGACTGTAAGGCCAAATCGCTTCGGAAAGAAGACAGTGCTCTGCCTTTGGTGGGATCAGGAAGGTGTGGTGTATTATGAGCTTCTAAAACCAGGTGAAACCGTTATTACTGATCGCTGCCGACAACAAATAATGAATTTGAACGTGAAACGACCAGAATGGGCCAGAAGTCATGGCAAAGAAATGTTGCTTCATGATGACGCACCATCACACACTTTAAAACCAGTTAAAGACACGTTAAAAGATCTTGCCCGGGAAGTATTAACCCACCCGCTGTATTCACCAGACCTTGCTCCTTCAGATTACCACTTGTTCTGATCGATGGCACACACACTTTCTGAGCAGCACTTCAAAACGTACAAAGAAGTGGAAATTGGGTCTCTGAATGGTTTGCCTCAAAACAAGAAAAGTTCTATTGGGACGGTATCCACAAATTACCTGAAAGATGGGGAAAATGTGTAGCTAGCAATGGACATTACTTTGAATAAAGCACTTTTGAAGTTTCTCTTGAAATTACCGTGTTTTCTTTGATTACAAAATCCGCATTATTAACCGGTACACCTGGTATAATTTTTAAAAACTACTGGTTGGTATCTTAAACATTTAAACTGAGAACTCATGAAACAAGTATGAAATATGAATTGATATATAGATTTCCTGGGCAATAATGTCTGCAAAATCCAGTAACACCTAGTATGAAATCACAATTTATAAAGCAATTACTAAGCACATTTCCTTATACCAATGTTGTAATAAAACAATATTTTACTATAGGGGGCAATATGTTATTTTCTAAAGTGTGTGTGTGTTTTTTAATATATGTATATTTTTATTGATTTTAGAGAGGAAGGGAGAGGGAGAGAGAGATAGAAACATCAATGATACCATTAATTGGCTGCCTCCTGCATACCCTCCACTGGGGATCAAGCCTGCAACCCGGGCATATGCCCTGACTGGGAATCGAACTGTGACTTCCTGGTTCACAGGTTGATGCTCAACCATTGAGCTATGCTGGCTGGGCTAAAGTGTGTTTTTCGAATAATGGGAAAAATTAAAAGACTTCATAGAATAAGTTTAGGAGGCACTGGGGTGGGAACACAGGTAAACGTATTTCTTCATTGTAAGAATTCTCAAAGCCTTTAATATCTGTGTTTATTCCTTTTCTGAGATTAGGAATATAAACTGCTGTGTTTTTCATATTGAAAGACCCGTGATCTTTGGAATGTGTTTAGAAGATGCTGATTCAGTGCACTCTCATTTCAGGAGATTAGTACTGTGATCTGGACCTCAGAGAGGCAAAGGGACAAATAGTCTACATTTGAAGGAGCTGTTGATAGCCAAACCATTGCTAGAATCCAGCTCTATTTCAGGTCTATTGTACTCTATATTACAGCACTCAAGGAAAAAAAAGGACTTCATTTGACAAAATGAAATAACTGCCTTTTCCTTTTTTTCTCTCCTCAAATTTTACCTTGAGCTGAGTGTTAAGTTCCTAAGTGACTTAAGAAGCTAGTGTTGTGTTGCTTACTAATAGTATTAAATGAAAGGATATGTCTTTCAACTTAAAACACCAATGGAAATTTTTATTAATAGGGACTTTTTAAATGTTTTGTCTCTAGAGTTAGAATTCAGTGTCTCTATAGAAATAAACTCATTTATTTCTTTAATCCATATGATTTTGAAGTTTTTTAAAGTTCTTAAAATTTAGAATTATTTTCAAGATATTCTGTTTGTTGGAATGACTGATCTGAAATGCTTTATAAAATAAAGCTTTGCCTTTTTTTTTCCACTAGTACAGGCTAATTTTTTTTCTTTATTGATTAAGGTTTTACATATGTGTCCTTATCCTCCCATTGCCCCCTACCCCCTAAAGCTTTGCCTTTTAAATTTTTTGAAAATGTCAGACTATTAGTAACTATAATAATTTAATTAGAAACAATATATATTCCTTAGATGTTATTGACAAAAATGCTTTTGACTGAAATTCTACTGGATGTCACAGATGAAGAAATTTATTATGTAGCCAAAGATGCACACCGGAAAGCAACAAAAGGTATATTGTGGTTGTTCTTGGCTTTGTTTTTCTGGGGGTGTTATGGTTTTGCTGGCTATTTTGGACTTTTTTTGTTGTCCTTGTTGAAATAGTAGCAGATACTCGAATATTCTCTTCTTGCATGTTTTACTCTTTTGGAAAGTTCAGATTTATAGACACCATATTACAACTATACAGATATTTTTGTTTTGTCCAACCTCTCTGAGCACAAATTCATAATTACACTGTTGTTCTATAAAATGTATTTTGGAAAATTCTTGATGATGTTCAATTTATTTCGCCTGATTTTTTTTTATAGATACCATGGTATTGGCGTATCATTTCTAATGCAATTTAGTTTTACTAATGAATTGAATTATGAACCTTCAGAGTTTTCAGTTTACCACTTATAATTCTTACAGAGCTAGTTAGTGATTTTCCCACCTACCCCCCCCCCATATATTTAGTAACACTTAAAAAAATATACTGAAAGCAAATTTAAATTATGGGCCATACCTCAAAAATAAAAATACCGATATGCTGTCAACATTTTTCCTCATTATAAACCAATTTCAACTCACATCAGAATTATACTTTCAAGGCCAGACATGCTACTGGTTTAAAATGAATGTTATGTTTTTAATGTTTCTTCTCTCCCCAAGAAGCAGCAATAGTAGTAGATTTAACAATACCATAGACTCTCATGACTATGAAATCGTGGCTATTTGTGTTAACATGTTGTTCCTGTTGTTGATGTGATACAAAGCTCCTGCAAAACAGCTGGCACAGTCCAGTGCACTGGCTTCCCTCACTGGACTCGGTAAGTGTTCTCCTTATTTGTAAGAGGGCCTTAAAGGGAAAAATCACACTTACCTTGTCTCTCTACATGTTCTATTTTGAAACTGTACTGTTCCTACTCAGTTTATAAAACCTGAGATCTTAGGGTTATATCAGTCTCTAAAAGGTTTGCCTTTTTTTTTTTTTTTTACTAAAGCATTCACAGTGGGATTATTGTAAATGTGGTGACTAATTCATAGTTAATGAGGCAAGTTGTAATAGTTATAATTTAGCCATGCTAGTATTTAAACTCACTTTCAAAATTGTTGCCTTAGAGAGGAACCTATCCACTAATGGTTTTAAGGACCTTTATTTAGGTTGTGTTGCTGCAAGTTAGGTTTACCATAGAGGAAAGGGTTTATCTTATATTACCATAGTAGTGATGTGTTCATAGTTTTCTATTTGCATGCTCTATTATCAAGTATATAAAAGCTTGAATTTGCCTTTTCCACATTATTTCAAAAATTAATCTTTGTGAGGATCAACAAAACTGGCTAGAACCAAATGCCCATGTGATTTTGTTTATTACTATTTAGATCACTTCAGGGTGGGGAGTAGTTGTAGCATTTCTGCACAGTCAGAATTACAATATTCTAATTTTTTTAGGGGAAAAATACTTAGCATACTACCTGGGGATTTCTAAGCTTTGAACAATGAAAAAGTTAATTGTAGAAATATTTTTAGGATCATCATAAATTTTAAGGTAGTTGAATTGATAATGCTTTAGTGAGACTTTGTTTCTACCCTATTAAATGGTTTTATTGGTTAGCATGGACAGTAAAACAAAACCATTATCACGATTCATTTATGGTGACAAATATATGAAATATTCCAGAAATAATAAGATACTAAGTATCAATTTTCATGAGTGTTCTTATGAACTTCTTAAGCATTGGAATTTATACTTCTCCCCACCCCGAATAAGTAGATTCTTCCAACAAAATGCAATGTAAAAAAAATGAGCTTTCTTCTTGGACCTTAGAAAGTTTTTAGTGCACAGAATAATTTTTCCCTATGATGGACTGGGCTTTATGCACACAGGTGGACTGGGTGGTTATGGATCAGGAGACAGTGAAGATGAAAGGAGTGACAGAGGCTCTGAGTCATCTGACACTGACGATGAGGAATTACGGCACCGAATCCGGCAAAAACAGGAAGCTTTTTGGAGAAAAGAAAAAGAACAGCAGCTGTTACATGATAAACAGATGGAAGGTACAACTTTTACATTCACCTAATTTTGTCCAGTTTTGTTTGTGTTTCTTTACATTTTTCAAACAACCTAAAGTATCAAAGGATGGAATTGAGGCCACATTATAAATAATAAATGAGTCGTAACTGAAACTAAGGATTTTGGCTTATTTGTAATTTTTATCAAATGTAAACTCAAAGTTAATTGTAGTATTGAAAATACATAGTTTAGGAAAGGTAAACTTTTATCTGGGGAGAGATTAATATCAGGGGCTATAAGTTAAGCTATTTCAGTGTATTTTTATTTCTTGTTAAAGTTCTTTAAAAAATGTTTTGAAATGGGGGAAATATATTTGTAAAACTATTGAAAAATAATTTGTAGCTAGGATAATTAAGGATAATAGAGGACTTTATAGAAGTTTTTTATATAAATTACTGTAATGAGTACCATTATTAACAGTTTACATAATGATACTAGGAATAATAGAGAATTTATTTTTGTAATATTCTTATTTGGACAATTTGAAAGGTAATTGTTAAGAGTTTGCAGCCAAAAATTCCGTATAAATGACTTATTACCTTATTACCTTTATTGGACAAAAGGGAAGTTTTTTTCTTGCTTCATATGTACCTCTGTACCTTGGTACTCTGTGGCTATACTGTCCAGGAGGTTAACTAACCCAAGTTGAGATGTGCTGTAGGTATTAAATATGCACTAAGTTACAAAGACTTTTAATGAAAAAAAAGATATTTCCATATTCATTTTAATTGATTACATGTTAAAATGATAATATTTTTTGTTGTATTGGGTTTATAAAATAAAATTTTAACTGTTTATTTTTACTTTTTTAATGTAGTACTAGAAAAGTTGACATTCTTTCTGTGGCTTGCTCTATTGTTATAGTCTGGTAACATGGGAGTTTTTCATTGTACATTTGACTTAATATTTTTGTCTTTTTTCTATTTCAGAAGAAAAGCAACAAACTGAAAGGGTTACAAAAGAGATGAATGAATTTATCCATAAAGAGCAAAATAGTTTATCATTACTAGAAGCAAGAGAAACAGACGGTGATGTGGTTAATGAAAAGAAAAGAACTCCAAATGAAACTACATCAGTTTTAGAACCAAAAAAAGATCATAAAGAAAAAGAGAAACAAGGAAGGAGCAGATCAGAAAGTTCTAGTAGTGGTAGTTCTAGTAGCAATAGCAGAACTAGTAGTACTAGTAGTACTGTCTCTAGTTCTTCATACAGTTCTAGCTCAGGTAGTAGTCGCACATCTTCTCGATCTTCTTCTCCTAAAAGGAAAAAGAGACATAGTAGGAGTAGATCTCCAACAATTAAAGCTAGACGTAGTAGGAGTAGAAGTTACTCTCGCAGAATTAAAATAGACAGCAATAGGGCTAGGGTAAAGATTAGAGATAGGAGAAGATCTAATAGAAATAGCATTGAAAGAGAAAGACGAAAAAATCGGAGTCCTTCCCGAGAGAGACGTAGAAGTAGAAGTCGCTCAAGGGATAGGCGAACCAATCGGTCCAGTCGCAGTAGGAGTCGAGATAGACGTAAAATTGATGACCAACGTGGAAATCTTAGTGGGAGCAGTCATAAACATAAAGGTGAGGCTAAAGAACAAGAGAGGAAAAAAGAGAGAAGTCGAAGTATAGATAAAGATAGGAAAAAGAAAGACAAAGAAAGAGAGCGTGAACAGGATAAAAGAAAAGAGAAACAAAAAAGGGAAGAAAAAGATTTTAAGTTCAGTGGTCAGGATGATAGATTAAAAAGGAAACGAGAAAGTGAAAGAACGTTCTCCAGGAGTGGTTCTATATCTGTTAAAATCATCAGACATGATTCTAGACAGGATAGTAAGAAAAGTACTACCAAAGATAGTAAAAAACATTCAGGCTCTGATTCTAGTGGAAGGAGCAGTTCTGAATCTCCAGGAAGTAGCAAAGAAAAGAAGGCTAAGAAGCCTAAACATAGTCGATCGCGATCCATGGAGAAATCTCAAAGGTCTGGTAAGAAGGCAAGCCGCAAACACAAGTCTAAGTCCCGATCAAGGTAGTATACTTTTTAAAGTATTTTGTCTGATTTTTTTAAAAATTTGAATTTATTCAAAGTTGAAAGTGTCCTTTCTCTCTCTCTTTAATAAACTCAGATTGGTACTTGATAAATGATCATAGTCTTAAATAACTTTAGAAATATAATATTAGTTATTTAAAAATTACTGATTCTTTAGTTTAAAATACATTTTTATTTTTAAATTTTGTCTTTCCCTTTTTTTCAGATCAACAACCCCTCTCCGTCGTAAACGCTGAGGAATGATGTGGCAAGAATGCCATGATGTTTAAAAAATTCCATGAGTTTTAAGGGCTTGTCTCATTATAGAGGCACATTGTGGCTGTGTAGGTGAAACCAGAATTTTTTTTTTTAATCTGTAAATAGGTGTACTTTTTCCAAATGCTGCTCCGTTAATAGGATTTCTTTGTATTACTTTTTTTTTCCAAAAAATAGTGCACAATAAGACTATAAACATGCCATTCTCTTTCAGCTGTAATATTCTTAAAATTATTCTTGAATGTACTGTGATGTCAATAAAGCTCTTTAGTTCATTTTTGTTAACCTCTTGCACCTTAATTTTATGATTTTAATCTAAGGAACGTACTTTTATAAAAAGGCAGCTGGAACTTTGTATAAACAAGTTTTAAAGGTACTTCCTCCCATATCCCCCAAAGAAAATGGTTTTATCTCAATAGTCTGTCAAAGTTTGTAAATTTGTACCCATGGTTTTTTGTCAAATTCCAACTTTAAGGGTGTGGAAGAGGGCCAGAAACAGACATTTACTTTTTATTTGGAATCATTAGACAGCTTTCTAAACTTTTCCTATTTAGGGGATTTTCAAGTAATATATTCTCTCTGTGTATAAAGTATGGTTCACTCCTGTAAAATGAAATTGCTGGATTCAATCAAGCCAGTGTACCTATTAGAGTTATTATAAGGAATGATTGTGTTTGACTCTATTAGTCAAGTCTGGAACTATATTCTGCAGTTATCCACTTCTGTTTTAGAAGTGTATTTGAAACACTTTGGGGTTATTACAGAAATAAAACTCACAATTCAATATATTTATTTATATTTTTTTAAAGTATATGACCAGCTCAGTGGAGAAATGTTGTATTATGCAGGCTGTGTCAGTCTCATAATTTGAAATGGTTTTGTTTTGTTAGTTTCCTAAAATTAGGCTCAGTGAGTGGTCTAGCAATTTAAGGCAGTTATAACTTATGAGTAAAATGAAGGCTCTACAGGCATTTTAATGCTCAGCTGCTTTCACGGTTCATTTTTATGTGATTATTCACTTATGCCACAATAATCAGATAAGTCTCTTAAAAACAAATGCTTTTAAATTTTAATTTAAAAAGAGCAGGTGCAGGTCACAGAAATGTTTTAAAGTATGCCTTTTTACCAGCAATAGTTAATTTTAAAATAAGCCAGAATTTTGCCAAGATCAGTATTTCCTCAAACGAAGATAGAAATAGATTTGTATAGTGTGCTCTTGTACCTCTACATAGTTCTTAAATAATTTTGAGCAGTTATGCATTTATCTAGAGGAAATAAATCAACTGTGAATAAATGCATGTTTACCAAAATGGTTGTTTTACAGTGCATTCAGTTCTGATATTTATAAAGTTGACATTTCACAGAATAACTTTTAAATAGTTTAGAATTCTATATAGTTTAGACATCAGTCACATCTGGAGACAAAATAAAGGAAAGTGTGCAATATTTTTTATGTAGGTGAGCTAACATGGTATACCTAATTGTAGAATTACTCAATTAATTTGTAATAGATAAGTTGTATAACATTTTCATATCTTAAAATGTTTTTTAGATCAATCTTCAAGTGAAATAATATTTTCAAAATAAAAATTCTACGGAAAAGTTTTGCTGGCTATGATATGCACATTTTTGGGCAAGATATGAACTAGAGCCAAAAGCAGTGTTTGAAAGCTTTATTTACTCTGCCATAATATGCAAGCCTCTTATTAAATCTGTAGATATTTTTAAAAACACAGTCATGATGTGTGTGATTATTAGTAGACACATTAGTGTTACAGATATTTGTTTTTTTTTATGGATAATTTAGAGAATTCATCATTTCATTGACATGTAATATGAAGTATGTTTACCTTGAATGGTAAGATTTTATAAAATAGGTCTTCCATGATTTGGGATGTGAATGCTAAAACTTACACATAAGTTCATTAAATGTATAATTATGAAATCTTCAAAATGACACCACCAGAAAATTAATAGATACAGCTTTTGAGACAATCATTGGTCTGGATTAGTTATTAAAAACTGTCTTAAGAATTTTTAAAAAAACATTTCTAGTGTATTCATCATATTTGTTCTTATGCAATGGGGGTGAACCACACCTTTAAGAGCATAAAATGTAATTTGGAAGAAGTAATTATAAGATTTGTTTTAGGCCCGAAAATATAAATAAAAATTGGTGTGGAATCTCAGTGTATGTTTTCTGCCATTGTAAAATGTCTTTTTTAGCATCTTTCTAATATACAATAGGTGAATTTCACAAACATAGTTTCTTTTTACATAGGAATTTTGTAAGTTCTAAAGTTCCTATAATATTGTCTTCTGGAAATCTTTTCATTTAAACTGAGTTTTTCTTCTGTTACATATATTAAAATCTATTTTAATTTACCAAAGTTTCTAAAATGGTTTACTAAGCATGGTTTAATGGAAATAGCGATATATTGGATTGTCCTAGCTCTAATACTTGATGTATTTCGGGCATATCACTTAATCATATGGGCCTTAATTTCTTCAACTATATAAGGGTGGAATTAGATTATTTCCAAGATCTTTAACACTTAAAGCCCTTAATTCTTCAATATTAAGTAGAATTTGGTTGTAAAGTCTAAACCTAAATGAGAAAATGGGCTTTTTGTTAGTCCTAAAATAACTCAAGCTGTATTATGCAGGTTTGTATCAATTTAACATGGCATTTATTTTTATTTTTAATTTTTTTAAATCTTCATCCAAGGATACTTTTTCCATTGATTTTCAGACAGAGTGGGAGGAAGGGGGAAGAGAGGAGGACAGAGAGAGAAAAATCAACATCGATTGCTTGTCTGAATGGGCCCGACTGGGATTGAACCCACAACTGAGGTACATGCCCTTGACCAGGGGCATGCCTCAAGACCCCTCTGAGACCCTTCCATGTGTAGGCTGAAGGCTCTGTCCACTGAAATACACAGCCAGGGATAACATGGCATGTCTGAGTTACATTTATACCATAAAGGTTTATTAGGTATAGAGTCCTCTAAACACACATAGGTTAAATCTGCCACATTCTGATTATAGTAAGTTAAAATTATTCTAATAATTCTAGTTAACCAATTTATGTGAAATTTTATAAATGTGAAAATTTACCAGTTAAACTCTGAGTGGATATAGTAGTATATCATTTTAAAGGAATAAAACTTAGCTGTAAGGGAGCACATTATTCTTAACTTGAATGAAAAGAGTTTATATAAAATTGAATTTCAAAATTATTAAAGATTTTTAGTTTTATAGTAAAATTGTAGACTAGTTGACAACACATTTATGGGCGATACCATAGCTCCAACAATGACTATATACCATATAACAACTGCAAATCCTTTCAGAACAACTCAGGTTTGTTTAGGTGTCTGGGAAAGTCTTGCGTTTGTAGAGAAAAACCGCATGAGCTAGTTTTGCTTATCTGAGTCAAACTAGCGGGTATTCAAGAAGCTTTTGATAGACAAATTACTGATTGCCTTTGTTGAACTGAAAATGTGGGAAGGCTCTGAAGCTCAGTGAGGTGGTATATTAAAAGCAAGTACATTTAAATAAAGCTCTTAGAACTTTACTTAATCATGCACTTTGCTTTTTTTTCTTGGGTCTGTTACTCCAGCAAATATTTAACACATGCTAAAGGATCTTTTATGCAGAGCTTTGCCATCTTGAGAGAGGAGCTGTGAAGAGATGGCTGATGTCCACAACCACTCTTAGAATGAGGTCAATATTTTACTAAGAAGCTGTAAGTGAAAGGCCATTACTGAGCTATGTAAATTTCACTTAATTCAAAAAGCCCTTTGAAAATGTACAATGATTTTTTTTTTTTACCTTTAATGCTGGAAATTTATTTTTCTTACCCAAGGAAAGGCTTTTATATATTTAGAGGTAAAATGTTACAAATCGCCGTTCTTAATGAACTTTGTCTAGCCTGGGTAATTAACAGTCTCCTGCTATATAATGTATGCCCTTATCCAGAATATTATCAGGTCACTTGCAGAAAATACTCAATTTAGACTTTTGGCCCTCTGTCATTGACCTTGACAATTCTTTCTTTAGAGAAGTGTTTCCATGCTTTTATGATTCTAAGAGTGTCTAACGGGTATAAATCCCCTAGGAGACATCTGTTAAATATGAAATAGAGCTACTAGGGAATAAAAGAAAAGCTAGGACGTAGCAGGAAGCAGTAACATGATTGATGGCTACTTTGGCTATGATGTCATATAGGGACAGGCATAATAGGAGGATCTTTAAGTTCGTTTATGATAATAGAAACATTCTGTAGTTTAATGGCATACACAATTTGACACGTTGAGGGTGAATAACTATATATATGTGCAACCGTGATTAGATGGACTCCTGACTGCGCGAGAGTGGATCTCGGAACCTTTCTGTTGGGGATCTTTTACCGGAGGGACCGGAAAAGACGTGGAACTTCTGTCGCGATGTGGGTAGTCCGCAAGCTGAGCTCCTGCGGGAGCCGTTCTTTAGGAGTGTTTAAATCTAGGTGCCGGGGTACACAGGCCGACTCTTCTCGCTTAACCCCGTCGGCGGGTGAGTAGGTGCCGAGGTCCCCCCACACGCGCCCACCAGGCGGACCCGCTGTTGTGCGCAGGCGCGGAGAGGGCGGCAGGCAGTCGCTGGGCTCCGCGCGGGCTCTGGAAGAGACCCTTGCCTACCGCCCCGGCCTCGCTGTTCGCGGAACGGCCGGCCAGGGCTGTGGCCCTCCCCTTCCCAGAGGCTGGGAAGAATAGCTGAGGACTCGTCCTGGCCGAGGGGAGCGCAGCCCGCGGGCCTCCGCCGTAGGTACAGCGGCTTTTGTCTCCATTTGGTTGTGCGAGTTCCTTAGGAGCCGGCGGCTGCCCTGCGCGCCCGAGTCTCAAGGTCGTTGTGTGCTTTCTTCCTTCGCCCCGGCGGGAAGGGATGCCAGCTGCTGTCTCTTAGTTATACAAACACAATAACATTGTGTCTTCTTTGCACTTATCTTGCCACTCTTCAGGAATAATTTAAGGCAGCTATACCACTTTTTGATTAATAGGTTAATTCAACAGACTATTGGCAGAGATTAAGAAAATAATGCACTGTACTTGATGTTTGTAGAAAACAGATTATTTGCTCCCAATGTTAACCAGAAAGTTAAGTTCATTCTTTAATGAAGCTCATTTAATAAATACTGTATGCCACGCACTGGGAATTTTAAAATGAATTATAGCTCAAGGGCCTCTAAAAATGTTAGGATACAACTGAGATTAGGATATAATGACCAAAAAAAGGAAACTTAAAGGCCCACCAATAGAGTTAACGTTGGTCCTCTCATACAGTGAAAACTAGTCCAGCCAACAAAAGGTGATTGAGGCCTGGCGGGTGGCTTGATTGAAGTGTAGTCCCATACCCCAAAAGGATTGCAGGTTGGATTCCTGGTCAGGGCACATACCTAAATTTTGGGTTCAATCCCTGGTGGGGGCATCTACTGGAGGCAACAAATGGAGCTCTCTCCCTCTCTCTCTTGCCCCCCCCTTCCTCTCTCAAATCAATCCTATATAATAAAACCCTAATATGCATATTGGCCTAACGGGATGTCCTGTGGCTATGATGCACACTGACCACCAAGGGCCAGAAGCTCAACACAGGAGCTGCCCCTGGTGGTCAGAGCGCTCCCACAGGGGAAGCGCCCGCTCAGCTAGAAGCCGGGCTCATGGCTGGTGAGTGCAGCGGTGGTGGCGGGAGCCTCCCACCTCTGCTGCAGGTTGGTGGTAAGGAGCGAGGGGTCCCAGACTGCGAGAAGGTGCAGGCTGGCTGAGGGACGCCCCCTTCCAGTGCACGAAGTTTGTGCACCAGGCCTCTAGTAAAAACATATTCTTGGGTGAGGATTTAAAAACAAAAAGGAATGATTTAAATCAATGTGTATCCACCTGGAAAAATTATTAGGATATAGTATTAGGAAAGTGTTATAAATCAGTGTGTATTATGAACTTAGAGCTATATAGATGGAGATAGAGACTAGAGATACATAAAAATTTTAGTAGTGACTATCTGTGGTGGAGTTGGTGATCTATCATTTAATCATACTTTTTGGAATTTTTTTCAGTAAACGTGTTTTTTAAAATCAGAATTTAGAAAAAAATACAATATAACTATTTCCAAATATTGGGAGTGAACATAGAAGGAGCACCTAATACATATTTGGGATCAAGTAATCCTCTTAAACAGGTATGTAGGGAGTTGTCTTGAAGGAGTTGGCCAGTTTTAGAAGCAGATAGAGTGGCCAAAGGCACCAGCTTGAATATCTGTGAGGAGGTTTCTGGGAAACGGCCAAGTGTTCCTTGAAAAGTAGTGTAGATGGAGAGCTGAAAATGAGGGCAGAGCGTGACAAGGGATGAGAGAGGAGACTTTTTAGGCCAGGACAGGTAGGTAGTACAGATGAAGACAAGACATGAAATATAAATAACAACCATTTGTCTTGGAATTGCTGTAATAAAATACCACAGGCTGGCTGACTTATCAATTACAGAATTTTTTTTTTATATAGTTCTGATAGTTCTGAAGACTGGGAAACCCAGGATTCTGTGTCTGGTGAGAGCCCACTTCCTGGTTCAGAGATGGAGCCTTCTTGCTCTGTCCTCTGGGATCTCTTATAAGGCCACCAAACCAGTCATGAGGGCTCCACCCTCATGAGCTAATCACCTTGCAAAGGCCCCATCAGATGCCATCACCTTGGGGTTACAATATGAACTTGGGGGGGGGGCGGGTTAAGACACAAACATTCAGACCATCACACCATTATACTTAAGAAAAGACACAAACTCATGATAATTAGCACTACTTGGAGATACCATTTTTATCCATTAGATTAGCAAAGATAAAAAGACTTGATAACACATTCCATGGTGACTATCAATGTGTTATCACTGTGGGGAAACCAACATTAGAAATTCTCATCTATTATCCATGGGTTTAAACATCTCTCAGTGGCAATTACTAATGAATACGTGCACATGCCATTTGACACAATTCCTGGGATTTTATCTACAGGTACTCTCAAACATGCATACATATATGAAATTACTTATGAAATTCAGTCTTATGTTTTTGGAATAGCAAGAAATTAGAAATAACCTAAACAAATGTCCATTAATAGGGGACTGTGCAAGTAAATTATGAGATACACATATAATGGGTTACCATGCAGCCCTAAAAAAAGGATGTTCTTTGTTATGAAAAAAACCTCCTAAAATACATTGTTAGGTAAAAAAAAAAAAAGTAAGGTGTAGAAGAATGTGTGTACTGTGTTATATTTTGTATTAAAATAAGAGAAATTGATAAACAAAAATTATATATGTGTAAAATATCGCTGGAAGCTTACATACAAATCTAGTAACATTGGTTGCCTCCAGAGAGGGAAACTGGATAACTGGAGTCAGGCATAAGAGAGATGCTTTGTAGTGAGTCTCTTTGTACTTTCTTTTTTAAAAAAATATACTTTTATTGATTTCAGAGAGGAAGGGAGAGGGAGAGAGATACAGAAACATCAATGATGAGAAAGAATCATTCATTGGCTGCCTCCTGCACACCCTTTACTGGGGAATCGAGCCTGCAACCTGGGCATGTGCCCTTTGACCAGAATCAAACCCAGGACCCTTCAGTCCGCAGGCCGATGCTCTATCCACTGAGCCAAACCAGCTAGGGCGCCTCTTTGTACTTTTAATTTAAAACCTTTTATTTTGACTTTGGCCCTGGCCAGATTAGAGCGTCATCCCTACACACCAAGATTGTGAGTTTAATCCCCGGTCAGGGCACATACAAGAATCAACCAATGAGCCCTGACCCGTGTTTTTCAGTGGTTAGAGCATCCACCCGCATCCAAAGATCACGGGTTTGATTACTGGTCAAGGGCACATGCCTGATTTGCAGGCTTGTTGCCTAGTGCCAGTTGGGCATGTGCGGGAGGCAACCAATGTCTCTCTCTCACATTGATGTTTCTCTCCCTCCACCTCCTCTCTCCCTCCTTTCCACTCTTTCTAAAAGTCAATGGAAAAAATATCCTCAGGTGAGGATTACCAAAAAACAAACAAACAAACAAACACAAAAACACTCAACCAATGAATGCATAAATTTGTGGAACAACAAATGGATTTCTCCCTTCCTCTCTCTCTCTCCCCAGCATCCTTCTCTCCCTCTTCCTCTCTCTCTCTCTCTAAAATCAATCAATAAAATTTTTATTTTGAAATAATTTAAGACAAGAAATTGCAAAGATAGTAGAGAAATTTCCATATGCCCTTCACCAATTCCTTAGTGATAATATCTTAACCTAACTATAATACATTGTCAAAACGACAATTGACATTAATATAAAAACAATTAACTAAAGTACAGAGCTAATTTGGATTTTGCCACATTTACATTTGTCTGTGTGTGTTTGTGTGTGACCACATGTAGAAATTTGTGTATTAACTACCATAATCAGGATACAGAGCTATTCCATAATCAAAGAAATTTCGAGGTACCACTCCTTTACAGTCAGACCCTAACCCCAACCTTAACCCTTGGCAATTGCTGATCTGTTCTTTATTACTAGAATTTTGTCATTTCAACAGTGCTATATAAATGGAATTGTACAGTATGTACCTTTTTAAAAAATGTATTTTTATTGATTTCAGAGAGGAAGGGAGAGGGACAAAAAGATGGAAACATCAATGATGAGAGAGAACCATTGATTGGCTGCCTCCTGCACACCCCGTACTGGGGATCAAGCCCACAACCCCAAGCATGTGCCCTTGACCAGAATCGAACCCGGGACCCTTCAGTCCACAGGCTGATGCTCTATCCACTGAGCCAAACCAGCTAAGGCATTAATATCTACTTTTATCATTATTTTATTTTATCTGCTTGCTTTGGGTTTACTTTACTTTCCTTTTTCTAGTTTGTTGAGGTGGTCATTTAGATTGTTGACTTGAGACCTTTCCTTTTTTTCTAATATGTATATTTAGTGCTATAAGTTTCCCTTTAAATACTGCTTTAACTATGTCTGTAGATTTTTTTATATTGTGTCTTTTAATTTATTTCAGTTTTGTTTCCCTGAGACTTGGTCTTGACTCATGGATTGTTTAGAATTGTGTTGTTTAATTCCTAAGTGTTTTGTTCTTTTCATGTTATCTTTCTGTTATTTATTTCTAGTTTGAGTCCACTACAGTCAGAGAACATAGTTTATATGATTTCACGTCTCTTAAAGTTGTGAAGTTTTCTTTTATATTACAGGATATGGTCTATCATTATGAATGCTCCATACATACTTGAAAGAGTGTACATTTTATTTTTGTTTGGGTGGAATGTTTTATAAATTTCAATTAGATTGTGCCCTGGCCGGGTGGCTCAGTTGATTGGAGTTTCATCCCATACATCAAAAAGGTTACGAGTTTGATTTCTGGTCAGGGCACATACCAAAGTTTTGGGTTCGATCCCTAGTTGTGGCGTGTACCAATCAATGTTTCTCCCTCCTCACCACCCTCCCCCTCTGAAATCAATAAACATATCCTCAGGTAAGAACTTAAAAAAATTCAATTAGATCTTATTGGTTGATGGTGTTATTCAGTTCTTCTGTATCCTTGTTGACTGAGAAAGGGGTGTTGAAGTTTCCAAATATAGTTATAGATTTATTTCTCCTCTTAGTTCTATTTTTGCTTCACATGTTTTGAAAGCCTTGTTTGGCACATACACATTTAGGATTGGTTTAGTTTCTTGGGGGATTGTCCTTCTTATCATAATGTAATGAGCATGGTAATTTTCTTTGCTATAAGGTGTACTTTGTCTAAATGCTTTTGAACAGTTGCATGTTCTATAGCAGAGTAAATAGCTCATAAAGCAGGTTCCTACGTAAGTTTGAATATATGGACTAGATGAGTGGTATTTTAAAATGTTTTATACGACAGTTTTTTCTTCTGTAAAGGGTGTTGAGCATATGTATATGTCCATTTTATGTAGCTAACATGGAAGTGACAGAATTTGAACTAGTTTTGACATATAATCCCAGAATCAGTATTACCCTAGTTTAAAAGGTAATGTAGTTTTTTTTTTACTCTATTTAATAGTTGACACTAATACAGATGTCCTCATTTCTCCCCTTAAAAGGTAATATAGTTTTAATTTGAATATCATTTTTTTATAATTTTGTGCAGCGTAATGTGGATGCAAAAACTAATGGTGTGAAAAAACTTTTACATATGCATACTTATGCCAACTACAATTTCAGAAATGTCTGATTGGAGTTAGATGGTGGAATGCAAGACCTTTATTTTATATTTTAGAATAAAATCCAAAATTAAAAAAAACACCTTTTAGTTTCTTCAAGTACATGTATATTAAGGATTCATACTGTGCTTTCTGTAAACATTTAATTTTTTTTCCAATCTATCTAGAGAATCAGCTCAGTTGGACTCTACAAATTAAACCATGGGTTTTCAGTAAATACAGGATCATGTGGTTCAAATCCTATAGAATGACTTTTGCCTGCTTGAATACAATGAAAAGTTACAGGTAAGTTTATTCATTACTGTGGCAAATGGTTACATAATTATGTAAATAATAGTTTTGTATTGGTTGTGTTTAATAACCCAGTCAGTATTTAATAGCTCACATGATTTGATTAAGGTACTTTTATTTATCTACATATTCTTTTTTTTTTTTTAAATATATTTTATTGATTTTTTTACAGAGAGGAAGGGAGAGGGATAGAGAGTTAGAAACATCGATGAGAGAGAAACATCGATCAGCTGCCTCCTGCACACCTCCCACTGGAGATGTGCCCGCAACCAAGGTACATGCCCTTGACCGGAATCAAACCCAGGACCCTTCAGTCCGCAGGCCGACACTCTATCCACTGAGCCAAACCGGTTTCGGCTACATATTCTTTTTTTTAATAAATCTTTATTGTTCAGATTATTACAGTTGTTCCTCTATTTTCCCCCCATAGCTCCCCTCCACCCGGTTCCCACCCCACACCATGCTCTTACCCCCCCGCATTGTCCTCGTCCATAGGTGTAAGATTTTTGTCCAATCTCTTCCCGCACCCCCCACACCCGCTTGCCCCCCGAGAATTGTCAGTTCACTCCTTTTCTATGCCCTTGATTCTAGTATATTTACCAGTTTATTCTGTTTTCCAGATTTCTTTATTCACTTGATTTTTAGATTCACTTGTTGATAGATATATATTTGTTGTCACTTTGTTGTTCATAATTTTTATCTTTACCTTTTTCTTCCTTTTTTTAGAGAATACCCTTCAGCATTTCATATAATACTGGTTTGGTGGTGATGAACTCCTTTAGTTTTTTCTTGTCTATGAAGATCTTTCTCTGCCCTTCAATTCTGAATGATAGCTTTGCTGGGTAGAGTAATCTTGGTTGTAGGTTCTTGCTATTCATCACTTTGAATATTTCTTGCCACTCCCTTCAGGCCTGCATAGTTTCTGTTGAGAAATCCGCTGACAGTTGTATGGGTACTCCCTTGTAGGTAACTAACTGTTTTTCTTTCTTTCTTTCTTTCTTTTTTTTTTTTTTAAATAAATCTTTATTCAGATTATTACAATTGTTTCTCCTTTTTCCCCCCATAGCTCCCCTCCACCCGGTTTCCACTCCACCTTCTGCCCTTACCTCCCCCGCAATGTCCTCATCCATAGGTGTATGATTTTTGTCCAGTCTCTTCCTGAACCCCCATACCCCTTTCCCCTGAGAATGATCAGTCCACTCCCTTTCTATGCCCCTGATTCTATTATATTCACCAGATTATTCTGTTCCTCAGGTTTTTAATTCACTTGATTTTAAGGTTCACTTGTTGATAGATATGTACTTGTTGTTCATAATTTTTTTTAAAATATATTTTATTGATATTTTACAGAGAGGAAGGGAGAGGGATAGAGAGCTAGAAACATCGATGAGAGAGAAACATCGATCAGCTGCCTCCTGCACACCTCCCAGTGGGGATGTGCCTGCAACCAAGGTACATGCCCTTGACCGGAATCGAACCCGGGACCCCTCAGTCCGCAGGCCGACGCTCTATCCACTGAACAAACCGGTTTTGGCAATAATTTTTATCTTTACTTTTTTCTTCTTCCTCCTCTTCTTAAAGAATACCCTTCAGCATTTCATGTAATCCTGGTTTGGTGGTGCTGAACTCCTTTAGCTTTTTCTTATCTGTGAAACTCTTTATCTGACCTTCAATTCTGAATGATAGCTTTGCTGGGTAGAGTAATCTTGGTTGTAGGTTCTTGCTATTCATCCCTTTGAATATTTCTTGCCACTCCCATCTGGCCTGCATAGTTTCTATTGAGAAATCAGCTGACAATCGTATTGGTGCTCCCTTGTAGGTAATTAACTGTTTTTCTCTTGCTGCTTTTAAGATTCTCTCTTTGTCTTTTGCTCTTGGCATTTTAATTATGATGTGTCTTGGTGTGGTCCTCTTTGGATTCCTTTTGTTTGGGGCTCTGTGCGCTTCCTGGACTTGTAAGTCTATTTCTTTCACCAGGTGGGGGAAGTTTTCTGTCATTATTTCTTTAGATAGGTTTTCAATATTTTGCTCTCTCTCTTCTTCTGGCACCTCCATAATTCTGATGTTGGTACGCTTGAAGTTGTCCCAGAGTCTTCTTACACTATCTTCAACTTTTTGGATTTTTTTTTCTTTTTGCTTTTCTGGTGGAGTGTTTTTTGCTTCTTTGTATTTCAATTCTTTGACTTGATTCTTGTGTTCCTCTAGTCTATTGTTGGGTCTCTATATAATATTTTTTATTTCAGTCAGTGTATGTTTAATTTCTAGTTGGTCCTTTTTCATTTCTTCGAGGGTCTCGTTATATTTATCGGCCTTTTCTAGGATATTCTTGAAAAGCCTTATAACAGTGGTTTTGAATTCTATATCCAGTCATTTCTTTTCCTCCATTTCTTTCGTTTGTGATCTGTTTCTTTGACGCCGCATTTTCACTGCTTCCCTGAGTTGGTAGGGTAGATTTGTGTGCTAGGTTTCCTATATGGCCCAGTGGGTCAGCCTCCCCAGTTAACCTGAGGAGGACACTCTTGGTGCACCCCTTTGTGGACTGTGTGTACAGCCTTGTTGTAGTTAAGTCTTGATTGTTGTTGGTATCACTGGGAGGAATTGACCTCCAGGCCAGTTGGCTGTAAGGATCAGCTGTGTCTATGCTGGGAGAAGTTCAGTGCTGGAGACACCCTTATAGGATTAGACTTGCCAAATTGCAATAGCCACTGTGCTCAGCTTGGATGGGGTGGAGTCTTAGGGCGGAGCAGACAGTCTTGGCTTCCAGTCAGCGTTGCCCTTGTGCGCGCACGCGTGCACCTTCAGACCTCTGTCTTCCCTGGCTCCCGAGTCTCTGCCCGAGAGTCCACATTCCCCCCGCAAGAGCATGGGTCCCCAGGGGCTCGCCTGGAACTGGGGTTCAGTGCATTCAGAACTGGGGCTCAGTGCAGTCAGGAGCTTCTGGCTCCCTTCCACTAGGGAAAGCCTGTGGCAACCTCTGCAGCCTTTGTGCGCACTGGCACGCGCGCACCTTCAGACCTCTGCCTTCCCCAGCTCCCGAGTCTCCGCCCGAGAGTCCAGATTCCCCCCGTAAGAGCGTGGGTCCCCAGGGGCTCGCCTGGAACTGGGGTTCAGTGCAGTCAGAACTGTGGTTCAGTGCAGTCAGGAGCTTCTGACTCCCTTCTGCTAGGGAAAGCCTGTGGCAACCTTCGCAGCCTTTGTGCACACTGGCACGCCGGGGCTCCCCGGGGTCTCCCCCAGGTCTCCAAGTCTCCGGGTGCCTTTCTCTCTACCTGACAGTCCAGACTCCCCCTGTATGAGCCTGGGTCCACGGGGTTTCACCCGGGACTGGGGTTCAGTGCAGTCAGAACTGGGGTTCAGTGCGGTCGGGGGCTTCCTTCCCCCTTCCGCCAGAGAAAGTCAGCCAGGCTCTCAGCCGCCCTTCCCTCTGCACGCACAAAGACCCTTTGCCGTACCTCCAGTTCTCTGTGAGCTTTTCTCTTTCCTTCTAGTTGTAGAATTTTCACTCAGCCAGCTTTCCTGTGGTTCTGGATGGTGTCCTTTCTGTCTTTTAGTTGTAGTTTTGAAATTGTTTTGCGAGGCAGAAGTTTAGGTGCTTACCTATGCCGCCATCTTGGTTTCTCTACTCTCTTTCTTTCTTTACTTTCTTTTTTTTTTGCATTCCAAAGCCATGCGTAGGTTTATTTTTTTAATTTTTTTTAAATTTCTTTATTGATTAAGGTATTACATATGTGTCCTTATTCCCTCATTACCACCCACCTCCCATTTATTCCCCCACCCCCCTGTTGTCTGTGTCCATTGATTAGGCTTACATGCATGCATATAAGTCCTTTGGTTGATCTCTCCCCCTTACCCCCACCCGCCCCTACCTTCCCTGAGGTTTGATGTTCTGATTGATGTTTCTCTGTCTCTGGATCTATTTTTGTTCATCAGTTTATGTTGTTCATTATATTCCACAAATGAGTGAGATCATGTGATATTTATCTTTCTCTGCCTGGCTTATTTCACTTAGCATAATGCTCTCCATCTCCATCCATGTTGTTGCAAATGGTAAGAACTCCTTTTTTACAGCAGCGTAGTATTCCATTGTGTAAATGTACCACAGTTTTTTAATCCACTCATCTGCTGATGGGCACTTAGGCTGTTTCCAAATCTTAGCTATGGTGAATTGTGCTGCTATGAACATAGGGGTGCATATATCCTTTCTGATTGGTGTTTCTAGTTTCTTGGGATATATTCCTAGAAGTGGGATGACTGGGTAAATGGGAGTTCCATTTTTAGTTTTTTGAGGAAACTCCATACTGTTCTCCACAGTGGATGCACCAGTCTGCAATCCCACCAGCAGTGCACGAGGGTTCCTTTTTCTCCACATCCTCGCCAGCACTTGTCATTTGTTGATTTGCTGATAATAGCCATTCTGACAGGTGTGAGATGGTACTGCATTGTTGTTTTGATTTGCATCTCTCTGATGATTAGTGACTTTGAGCGTGTGTTCATATGTCTCTTGGCTTTCCTTCTGTCTTCTTTCGAAAAGTGTCTATTTAGATCAGTTGCCCATTTTTTGATTGGGTTGTTTATCTTCTTTTTGTTAAGCTGCATGAGTTCCCTGTAAATGTTGGAGATTAAATCCTTATCGTTGATATCATTGGCAAATATGTTCTCCCATGCAGTGGGCTTTCTTATTTTTTTATTGATGGTCTCCTTTGCTGTGCAAAAGCTTTTTATTTTGATGTAGTCCCATTTGTTTATTTTCTCTTTAGTTTCCATTGCCCTAGGAGCAGTATCAGTGAAGAAATTGCTTCGGCATATGTCAGAGATTTTTCTGCCTGTGGATTCCTCTAGTATTTTTATGGTTTCTTGTCATATGTTTAAGTTCTTGATCCATTTTGAGTTTATTTTTGTGTATGGTGTAAGTTGGTGGTCTAGTTTCATTTTTTTGCATGTATCTGTCCAATTTTCCCAACACCATTTATTGAAGAGACTGTCTTGACTCCATTGTATGTTCATGCCTCCTTTGTCAAATATTAATTGAGAGTAGTGATTTGGGTTGATTTCTGGGTTCTCTGTTCTATTCCATTGATCTATATGTCTGTTCTTGTGCCAGTACCAGGCAGTTTTGAGAAGAGTGGCTTTGTAATACAGCTTGAAATCTGGTATTGAGATCCCACCTACTTTGTTCTTCTTTCTCAGGCTTGCTGTGGATATTGGGGTCTTTTTTTATTCCAGAGAGTTCTTTCTAGGTCTGTGAAATATGCCGTTGATATTTTAATGGGGAGTGCATTGAATATATAGATTGCTTTGGGTAGTATGGACATTTTAATGATGTTGATTCTCCCAATCCATGAACATGGTATGTTCTTCCCTCTGTTTATGTCTTCCTCTGTCTCCTTTTTCAGTGTCATGTAGTTTTCCACATATAGGTCTTTTACTTCCTTAGTTAAGTTTATTCCTAGGTATCTTAATTTTTTTGGTGCAATGGTAAATGGGATTGCTTTTTCAGTCTCTCTTTCTGTAAGTTCACTATTGGTGTATAGAAATGCCATAGATTTCTTGGCGTTAATTTTGTATCCTGCTACCTTGCCGAATTCATTTATTAAGTCTGTTAGTTTTTTGATAGAGTCTTTCAGGTTTTTTTACATATAATATCATGTCATCTGCAAATAAGGACAGCTTTACTTCTTCTTTTTCAATTTGGATGCCTTTTATTTCTTCTTGTCTAATTACAATGGCTAATACTTCCAGTACTAGGTCGAACAGGAGTGGTGAGTGTGGGCATCCCTGTCTTGTTCCTGTTCTTAGGGGAAATGGTTTTAGTTTTTGCCCATTGAGTATGATGTTAGCTTTGGGTTTATCATATATAGCTTTTATTATGTTGAGGTATGATCCTTCTATTCCCACCTTGTTGAGAGTTTTTATCAAGAAAGGGTATTGGATTTTGTCAAATGCTTTTTCTGCATCAATTGATATGAATGTGATTTTTCTCTCTCAATTTGTTTATGTGATGTATCACGTTTATTGATTTGCAGATATTGTACCATCCTTGCATTCCTGGCATAAATCCTACTTGGTCATGGTATATGATCTTTCTGATGTCGTGCTGGATCCGATTTGCTAGAATTTTGTTGAGGATTTTGGCATCTATGTTCATGAGGGATATTGGCCTGTAATTCTCTTTTATTGTGTTGTATTTATCTGGTTTTGGTATTAGGGTGATGCTGGTTTCATAGAAGGAGCTTGGAAGTGTTCCTTCCTCTTGAATTTTTTGGAATAGTCTGAGGAGGATAGGTTTTAGTTCTTTCTTGAATGTTTGGTAAAACATCCCTGTGTAGCTGTCTGTCCCCGGGATTTTGTTTGCTGGAAGCTCTTTGATGACTGCTTCAATTTCTTCCACAGTTATTGGCCTATTGAGATGTTTAGATTCTTCCTGATTGAGTTTTGGAAGGTTATATTTTTCTAGGAATATGTCCATTTCCTCCAGGTTGTCCAGTTTGTTGGAATAGAGTTGTTCATAGTATTTTTTAACAATCCTTTGTATTTCAGTGGGGTCTGTTGTTATTTCACCTCTTTCATTTCTGATTTTGTTTATTTGGGTCCTGTCTCTTTGCTTCTTGGTGAGCCTGGCTAGAGGTTCATCAATCTTGTTTATCCTTTCAGAGAACCAGCTCTTGGTTTTGTTGATCTTTTTTATTTTTTTTGTTTGTTTCAATGTCGTTTATCTCCGCTCTGATCTTTATTATTTCCTTCCTTCTGCTTACACTGGGCTTTTCTTGTTGTTCTCTTTCTAACTCTTTGAGTTATAGCGTTAGGTATTTTATTACCATTGTTTCTTGTTTTTTGCAGTTTGGCTTGTAGAGCTATGAACTTCCCTCTCAAGACTGCTTTTGCTGTGTCCCATAGACTTTGGATTGTTGTGTTTTCATTGTCATTTGTTGCCATGATGTTTTTTATTTCTTCCGTGATGTCTCTGGTAACCCATTCATTGTTTAATAGCATGCTGATCAGTCTCCATGTGTTTTATTTTTTTGGATTGTTTTTATTGTAGTTGATTTCCAGTTTTATGCCACTGTGATCTGAGAAGATGCTTGATATGATTTCTATCATCTTGAATTTGAAGAGACTTTGCCTATAACCCAGCATGTGGTCTATCTTTGAAAATGACCCATGTGCACTTGAGAAGAATGTATATTCTGTGGCTTTGGGGTGAAATATTCTGAAGATGTCAATTAATTCCACCTGGTCTATTGAATCATTTAGGATTGATGTTTCTTTGCTGATTTTTTGTTTAGAGGATTTGTCCAATGGTGATAGTAGGGTATTAAAGTCTCCTTCTATGATTGTATTGCTGTCAATTTTTCCTTTGATATCCTCCAGGAGTTTTTTTATGTATTCGGGTGCTCCTGTATTAGGTGCATATATGTTCACCAGGGCTATTTCTTGTTGTTGGATTGCTCCCTTTATATTATGAAGTAGCCTTCCTTACCTCTTGTTATGTCCTTCACTTTGAGATCTAATTTGTCAGATATAAGTATTGCTACCCCCACTTTTTTTTCATTTTCATTTGCCTGAAAAACCTTTTTCCATCCCTTCACCCTCAGTCTGTGTGTGTCTTTTTTCTGAGGTGGGTTATAGACAGTAGATATATGGGTCGTGTTTTCTTATCTAATCCGTTACCCTATGTCTTTTGATTGGGGCATTTAATCCATTTACATTTAAAGTTATTATTGATAGGTACTTATTTGTTGCCATTTTTATTCTTTACCCCGGTGTTCCTTCTTCGCTTCCTGTTTCTTTTTTTTACAGCAGACCTTTTAGCATTTCTTGCATTGCTGGTTTGGTCGTAATAAATTCCCTTAGTCCTTTTTTGTCTGTGAAGCTCCTGATTTCACCTTCAATTTTGATTAATAGCCTTGCTGGGTACAGTATTCTTGGATTTAGACCCTTCCTTTGCATGACTTTGTATATTTCATTCCATTCCCTTCTGGCCTGATGAGTTTCTGTTGAGAAATCAGTCGCTAGTGTGATGGGGGTTCCTTTGTAGGTAACTTTCTGTCTCTCTCTGGCCACTTTTAAGATTCTTACTTTGTTGTTGGTATTTGCCAATTTAAATATAATGTGCCTTGTCGTCGGTCGTTTGGGGTTCATTTTGCTTGGGACTCGGTGAGCTTCTTGGATCTGTGTGGGTTTTTTCTTCCCTATATCAGGGAAATTTTCTGTCATTATTTCTTCAAACAAGTTTTCTATTCCTTGCTCAGTTTCCTCTCCTTCTGGAACCCCTATTTTCAGGATGTTGTTTTGTTTTGTGTTGTCCCAAAGTTTCCTTAGGCTCTCCTCCTGCTTTTTAATTTTTTTTTTCTAGAAGCTGCTCTACTTGGGTAATTTTTCCTACCTTGTCTTCTAGCTCACTGATGCGGTCCTCTGCTTCTTCTAGGCTACTCTTGATGCTTTCTATTGAGTTCTTTACAGCAGCGATGTCATTTTTCATTTCTTCTTGGTTCTTCTTCATTTCCTCTTGGTTCTTACTCATATTGTCCAATTTGTCTTCCATTCTTTTCAGCCACCTTATGACCATTTCTCTGAATTCTTTCTCTGGCAGGTTGCTTGCCTCCATTTCATTTACTTCCTTTTCTGGTGATGCCTGCTTTTCTTTCATATGCGGGCAGTTTCTTTGTCTCCCCATGGTCTCTCTTCTCTGGGTGTCTGGTTATGTAGTTCTCTCTCTCATGTGTTGATTTAAAGGTACAAAATACAACACAACCAGGTACCACACACAAGGCACTGAATAGAAATGTATTCACAATATTAATAACCCCAAGTAAAGGTGACCACCAGAGAAAGGCAAATTAGGGGATAGGAGAGAAAGAAGAAGAGAGAAAAAAAAAAAGAAAGGAGTGCCAAAATGAAATTGGGAAAAGGAAAAAAAAAAAGTAAGAGAGAAAAGAAATAAAATAAGAAATAAAAGGGAAACAAACTGTATATATGGGGGGAAAACTCCAATAGAACAGCCACTAATCCCAGCAAATGCCAGGAACAAGTACCTGGAGATGAATACAAACTACAAACAACAATTAATATCAAGCGAGGCGAGGAAAAAGATATGCAAAAAACAAAGCAAACAAAAATAAAAACAAACAAAACAACAAAAAGAATAAGTAAAACAATCTCACAAACAAGTATAAAAAATCGATATAATCAACATTCAAGGAAACAACAACAAAAGGACAGAGAGAAAAACAATTTTTTGGATAGTGAAGACAGAGAAGAGAGAGGTGTATATGAACTAGGAGCAGGGGATTGGAAATTAGATGTATAAATAGGGTGAAATTTTAACGGGGTAAAAAGAAAGAATAGGGAAAATCTAAAGCAGGAAAAGGGTAAGAGAAAGAGGACAACAAAAGGGCAAAAGTTAGGAAGAGAGTGATGGCATAAAGGTAGAGTTGAGATGGAGTAGAATGGTGGTAAAGGAAAGATGAAAATAGAATGTAGAACACAAATCTTAAAGTCAAATAAAGGGAAAATAAAATGACACTTTTTTAAAAAAAATGTAAAATAGTAGTAGTAATAATACTGATTGAAAATAAAAATGTAATAATTAAAAAGGTAAAATCAAGTGAGGAAAAAAGAAAAAATTAGTTTCTTAAGTAAAAGATGAAAAAGAAAAAAAATAATAAAGCAAATTTTAGACAAAAATAAAATGCAGTGCCCTGCATTCCACTGCTCCTCAGTGTTGTAAGCCAGTCCTGATTTTTAAGCAGGCAGTGTGTCTTACTTTCTTGTATTCCTTAATTTGTGATTACATGAGAGTCAATTTGTGATTCAGCCCCTAGATGGCAGTGTTACTGGGTTGACTTCCGGGTGTATAGGTCCTCTCTATCCTGTGCTTAGATCCTGCTTTCCCTGTGGCACTCAATACCGGTTTGTGGGAGTGGGCTGCCCCAGATCTGGTTCTCTGATGGTCCCTCCCTGCTCTAATCCCCAGGTTTTAGAAAAACAACTTTCCCCTGCAGTCTCCTAGGGTGTCCCCAACTGGGTGATCCTATGTATTGGGCTCAGTAATCAGAAGCAAGGATTGAAAGAGGAGAAAGTGCGAGTGTGTGAACTCCAGGTCTGCGCGTAAGCCTGCACAATCCCCTTCAGATCAAAATGGGTTGCTTTTTAGAGATCCCCTCTGTTAGCAGCTCTGAGGACCCCCTTCCACATTCACAGATCACGCCAGCCCCAACATCAATGGATTTTTCTAGGTGCAGACTTCCCCCGGTCCTCGAGCTCTGGCAGTGCGCCCGTTTTCCTGTCCTGCCGGGACCAGAGACCTCACATTATCCCAGGCTAAATCTGACCTTTCCGTGGTGGAGTGTAGAGCTTCTCTGAATCCGTGTGTTTGCGCCAATTGGGGACTCGTGCTCTGCGGTTTGCAGCTGTTTGGTGGGTGCCGCAGTTGTAGATTTTCAGGTTTCCAATAACATCCACTTTACCCTTCAAGATGGCACGGTCTCCACGTCCAAGCCGGTGGCTCTGGGAGGGAACCCGGCAGCAGTGGGGGCTGCCCGGTCAGGGGACCCCCGTCCAGCAGTCTCCCACCTTCTCCTGGAGTATAGCTGTCCCTTAACTCTCCAACAGACACTCCCCATGTGACCCTCAGCTGTTCTTTCTATCTGCTCTGGGACAAGGCTCGAAACACGTCTGTCTATTCCGCTGCCATTTTTCCACCTCCCACTAACTGTTTTTCTCTTGCTGCTTTTAAGATTCTCTCTTTGTCTTTTGCCCTTGGCATTTTAATTATGATGTGTCTTCATGTGGTCCTCTTTAGATTCCTCTTGTTTGGGGTTCTCTGTGCTTCCTGGACTTGTAAGTCTATTTCTTTCACCAGGTGGGGGAAGATTTCTGTCATTATTTCTTTAGATAGGTTTTCAATATCTCGCTCTCTCTCTTCTTCTGGCACCCCCATAATTCGGATGTTGGTACGCTTGAAATTGTCCCAGAGGCTCCTTACACTATCTTCATATTTTTGGATTCTTTTTTCTTTTTGCTTTTCCAGTTGGGTGTTTTCTGCTTCTTTGTATTTCAAATCTTTGACTTGATTCTTGGGATCCTCTAGTCTGCTGTTGGATCTCTGTATATTATTCTTTATTTCAGTCAGTGTATGCTTGATTTCTAGTTGGTCCTTTTTCATATCCTTGAGGGTCTCACTAAATTTCTCAGAGGTTTCTAGAAGATTCTTGAGTAACCTTATAACCGTGGTTTTGAACTGTATATCAAGTATTTTGCTTTCATCCATTTCTTTCATTTGTGACTTTTTTCTTTGTCTCCACATTTTGGCTGCTTCCCTGTTTTTGTTTCTATGTACTGGGTAGTTGCTAAGTCTCCTTGAGTTGATAGAGTGGCCTTGTGTGGTTGGTGTCCTATAGGGTCCAGTGGCTCAGCCTCCCCAGTCACCTGAGGTAGACGCTCTTGGTGCACCCCTTTGTGGGCTGTTTGCACAGTCTTGTTGTAGTTAACCCTTGATTACTGTTGGTATCACTGGGAGGAATTGACCCCCAGGCCAATTGGCTGTGATGACCAGCTGTGTCTACACTGGAAGATCTGTTGCACAGGAGACACCCTTATGGGGCAGGACTTGCTTCAGTGGGGCTCTGGTGCTCACTGAGTCTGCCTTTTGAGTGTGTCTCTTGTGGATGTGAAGAGTTGTAATCCGGTATGGTCTCACTCTGACCACTGGGTACACTGGCTCTTGGATCTCCAAGGAGGTGCAAGGTCAGCCACTGTCTGGGGCCTCTCAGCAGGAGCTACAGAGACATCTGCAGATTCCTCCTCTTTGTATGCGGTTGGGAAGTGCCCAGCTGAGGCCCAGCTGTGAAGGAAGGCCACTGCTGCTGCCAGGTAGTGGGCCTTCTTTTGGAATCTCTGGGGCTCTCTAACCCAGCTGAAGTTTGTTTTAGGTGAAAGGACAGGCCATTCATATGCAAAAGCCAATGCTCACAGCTTGGGTGGGGTTGTAAATTGGGTGGGGCGGGGTCTCTGGGAATCACCAGTGTGGAGCAAACAGCAATGGCTGCTCTGAACCAGAGAAGTCACAAGTTCTCCGTGTCCTGTGCCCCTGTGCAGGAACAATGATCGCTGTGGAGCACCTCTAAGAGTAAGCTGCCCTTGCGTTCCTGTCCCGATGCCAGACAGTCCAGTTTCACCCTATATGTGCCTGAGTCCCCCAGAGTCTCACCCGGAACTGGAGTTCAGAGCAAGTGGGAGCTTGTATCTCCCGGTTTAAAGAGCAGCACATCCAGGTGCCAGCACTTTCCGTGCCTTCGCACCTCTTATCGGTCTCAATACGCTTTCTTCACCTCTATAGTTGTAGAACTTCCACGCAGCCAGCTTTCCCGCAATTCTGGGTGGTAGTTGTTCTGCTGTTTAGTTGTGGTTTTGATGTGGTTGTGAGAGGCAGCAAGTATAGGTGATTATCTATGCCGCCATCTTGGTTTCTCTCTACATATTCTTATTTTTGCAGCAACTTTTAAATTCGGAATATGTCAAACCCACAGAAAAATTGTAAAATAATATCTAGTGTATACCCTTTATCCATATTCAGAGATAGATTTTATTTTTAATATAAGACTATATTACTTGGAGAAGTACTTTTTACTTCCTCATAATATCCTTATGACAGAACACAAATAATGCAGTGCTTGAAATTATAAATTATTTGGGTGTAATATAAATAGTATGATAAGGTTGGTAAGTATACATTTTAGGTAAGATTGAATCAAAGTCTTTCTGTATTCTTATTTTATAAACCAACATCTAACCTTGTAAAAAAATATTGCATAGCGTTATGGTGTGAGTGCATACTTCTACTTTTGAATGAGCTATCTCCTTTAAGGTTGGGTGTATGTGAAATCATTCTTATAGTCAACTGAGCAATCACCTACTGTTACCTAGTGTAAGTTAGTCCTTGATTACTGAGTCTTTGGATGAAGCATGGAAAAGGAGGGTGACTGTCATAACATAATATTAAAGAAGAGTGATATTTAGCTCTTAAAAGGATAAGAAGTAATCCATATAGAATGTATTCTATATAGTTAAGAAAAACATAATAAAAATTTGAATGGCATTACCTATTTTATCATTACAACCTATTTTCTTTTACCCAAGAATCTTTGGAGGATTTTCCTATCATGTACTTTGACATGAAACTTGGTGTCGTCTTCTGTCTGATTCCTGTGTAGGCCTTGTTAGATCCCATCTGATTAAAAAAAAAAATTAGATTAACTATATGCTTGTCTTGGGCTCTGGTCTCAGATTATTCATTTGAGCACCAGCTGTGTTCCAGGAAATGTATTAGTCACTAGGAATAAAATGGTAAGCGAGACAGTCCATGCTTTACCCTCATAGTACTTATGTGTTAGTGGGGAGACCAGATCAAATAACCACATAGAAGTAGTATAAAGATGTATAGGACTTAAAATAGGGGAATATGACCCAGTTTTGAATGGGGGAAGACTTCTTAGATAACATTCCATTCTAACTAAGAGATGAAAGAAGAGAAGGAATTAAATGGGTTTACAGAGGAAGGAATGGGTATCTATAGATATATAAAAGCCTTAGTGACCATTATGACAGGTTGATCTAACGACCAGTCGACCAGTCGCTATGACGATGCACAGACCACCAGGGGGGCAGATGCTCAATGCAGAAGCTGCCCCCTGGTGGTCAGTGCATTTCCACAGCCAACCTCCTGTGGACAGCCAACCTCCTGCAGTCCCTCCCCAATCGGCCCCGATCGCTGGCCAGGCAGAGGGACCCCACCCATGCACAAATTCATGCACCAGGCTTCTAGTAGTGTGAGAATAATGTTTCAGGGAGAGGTATCAACATACAAAGTACCTGAGAAAGAAGAAAACATGGTCAGTTCAAAGAACTAAAAGAAGGCTCAAGTAGCTGAAGTGGGGAGGATGAGGAGAGAAGTAGATAGTTATGGAGAGCAGATTGGAGGAGGGTGAAGTAGGAAGCAGTCGGGCTAATCAGGCTAGGATAATGATTAACATAGGACATGATGGGAGCTTGGACTAGGACGATAGCAGTCAAAATGAAAAAAAGAAGATGGAGGCATTTGGCTTCAAATCCTGATTCTACTACTTAATCTCTCTAAGTTTCCCTTTTCTTATCTGTGTAATAGAGATAATCCTATGTAATAAAAGCCTAATATGCTAAGTGTCCAGTCATCCAGTCAGCCGTTCAACCAAAGTGTAATATGCTAATGATATGCTAAGGCCGCTCAACCTCTCACTATGATGTGCATTGACCACCAGGGGGCAGACACTTCAACTGGTCGACCAGTCGCTATGACGTGCACTGACCACCAGGGGGCAGATGCTCCAAATGGTAGGTTAGATTGCTGCTGTATTCCGGCTGATTGGGACTGAGTGAGATGGATTGGACATACCCTGGAGCCGTCCTGCGGTTCCTCCCTGGCTGGTCAACCTTCTGCATCCCTCCCCAGCCCCGATCGTGCACCAGTGGCCTGGCTTGCACCCTCTTGCAATCCAGGACCCCTTGGGGGATGTCGGAGAGCCAGTTTCCGCCCGATGATGAATGACTGGTCGTTATGACATGCACTGACCACCAGAGGGCAGATGCTCAATGCAGGAGCTGCCTCCTGGTGGTCAGTGCGCTCCCACAGGGGGAGCGCTGCTCAGCCAGAAGCCAGGCTCATGGCTGGTGAGCGCAGTGGCAGTGGTGGGAACCTCTCCCGCCTCCATGACAGTGTTAAGAATGTCTGACTGATATGGGGAGCAGGCCCAAGCCATCAGTTGGACATCCCCTGAGGGCTCCCAGACTGCAAGAGGGCACAGGCCGGACTGAGGGACCTCCCCCGAGTGCAGAATTTCTACTAGTGAGATAATAGTAGTATGTACCTACCTTGTAAAGTTGCCGGGAAGTTTAGGTGAGATGATCTGACATATGTTGAATTCTTAAATAGTAACAGCATTTAGTAAGTACTCAATAAATAATTATTGCTACCACTACTACTACTACTACTACTACTATTATTATTAGTATTAAACTAGAGGCCTGGTGCACAGGATTCGTGCACTGGTGGGGGGCGTGGCCTGCGGGGATCGGCCCGCTGTGGGAGCACCACTAATCCCGGTCAGCCAAGCGTTGCTCCCACTGTGGGAGCGCACTGACCAGCAGGGGGCAGCTCCTGCATTGAGCGTCTGCCCCCTGGTGGTCAGTGTGCGTCATAGCGACTGGTCGACCGGTCGTTCTGGTTGTTCCACTGTTCGGTTGCTGGGCTTTTATTACATAGGATGTGACCCAGAAGGCCAAGTTTTGTGGTTTCATTTTCAGTGTAACTTACTTCAAAAGCAAATTAATTGTTTCATCTGTGAATAAAATGTGTTTTAAGCAGTGTGATTATAAGGAAACTTGGTTTTGAAGCATCAAAAATGAGTAATACATGTATTTAGAATCTAATAAGTTATAAATTAGTATATCTTTGTACATACTATACTCATGTTACATTTTTAAAACCAGTTTTTGCCTGGCTCTTCCTTTTGACCTCTTAGATACCCTTGGACAAGACTGTACAGTACTTCTCGAACCACTGTAGACAGCAGTGAGATGAAAACCTTCCTGGCCCTGGCTCACAGGTGGTGGGATGAGCAAGGAGTATATGCACCTCTTCATTCCATGAATGACCTGAGGGTGCCATTTATTAGGTAACGTTACAGAAATTCTAAGTCTTTTAACATGCAAGTCTTTTTAATAGTTCATCATCTTTTCAGTTCATTTTTCTCTTGGTTTATACCTAGGTTCAAAAATGCTGTATTTTAAGTTCACTTTAGAAATTAGGGAGATTCTCTTCAATGTCCATTGTTTGAAACCATTAATTTTTAAATAACATCCAAGTTCTAGGCTGCTTTTGTAAATTAACTTGAAGCATGTTTGGACATTATCTGGTTAATTAGAATTAAATCCTCATGAAAAGAAACTAGGGTCCTATGGCATCAAGATAATTTTACAACAACTTTGACCTTTAGTCAGTTCTGATAAAGGGAATACTACTGAGATAGTTCAATTCAACAAATATTTATTAAGAACTTACTTTGTGTAAAGCTTGGGGGCTAGACACTATAAAAGCTACTAAGACATTCATCATTTGAAACATAGTCCATGTATTTCAGGAACTTATAGTTTGCTGTCAGAGGTAAAGGCCAGGGTTCATTAGACTCCATTTATAAAGAAATTGTTCATTCATTCTTATGTTTATTCATTTATTTGTTCATTAAACATTTTTTTTAAAATATATTTTATTGATTTTTTACAGAGTGGAAGGGAGAGGAGGGATAGAGAGTTAGAAACATCGATGAGAGAGAAACATCGATCAGCTGCCTCTTGCACGCCCCCTACTGGGGATGTGCCCGCAACCAAGGTACATGCCCTTGACCGGAATCGAACCTGGGACCCTTGAGTCCGCAGGCCGACGCTCTATCCACTGAGCCAAACCGGTTTTGGCTCATTAAACATTTTTGAGCAGCCGAGATGGGTATGGCACTGTGATAGATACAGAATGTCAGACTCACACTGCCCTCAGGGACTTGATTGGTTTTTGCTGGTTCATCATTGCAGCACAAAGGGAAATGTGGGCATCTTTTTATTATTACTGAATTTTTGGAAACACTAAGGCACGGAGAAGCAAAATGTCGTTCTTTAGGTTAGATCAGAGGTTCTCAAAAGTGTAGGCCCTGGACTAGCAATATCAGTATCACCTGGGAACTTGTTAGAAAATCAAAATTCTCAGGTCTCACCCTGGACCTATTGCTTTGGTTGCAGAGGTGGGTCAGATAATTCTCATATATTCTCAGCTTGAGAACTACTGTATTTAGACTACTGTAACACCGTCATTTAGACCATTCTAGAAAAGATCACCCAGCGTAGTGCAAGTTATGGTTAGAAGTTTAGATTTTATTCTGAGCATAATTAGAAGCCATCAAAGGGGAATGATATGATCAAAATTATGGTGTAAGGTAGTCATTTTGGGTGATGTGTGAAGAATGGATTGGATTTCATTTGAAATGGGTCCTTTCAATATGTTATAACATTCTGAAGTTACCTATTTGACCACTATCGAGGTTATCCTTAGGAGTCAATTAATTTTAATAGCAATAACAGATATCCTAAGGTATCTTGATTATATATAACACAACTTAAAAGTTTAGTTTTCAGTACTGTTAGGTATATATCTATCAGTGTGTGAGTGTGTGTGTGCGAGTGTGTGCATGTGCTTATATTTGCATATGTGGTAAAGTATGACTAAGTATGATAATAAAAGTATTACTGTGGTGATCTTTGAATTAAGTTTATCTGATTTGGATGCCTATTTCCATGATCATGAAAATACCATTAAGTTAGAAGATTAAAAGAGACTCAATTTAGAAGGGAATATAGGCCAATTCTGAAAATATAGATTTCCAATCTGCTTTTTCTAAGCCCTGTAAATAACCTATTTATTGCAGACATGAAATGGATGTAGCAAGTACTGACAATGTAGTTAATAGGTGACATGATATCTCAAGCAAATAAATTAGGTTAATCTAAACTAGATTATTTTAAAAGTTTTTCTTTAGGTCATGACTAAACTAACAATTAAGTCATAATTATTGCTATACTAGGGGTCCAGTGCATGAAATACATGCGGCTGCCGGCCAGGTACTCTCTTCCTTCCCCCGGCTGGCCCCGCCCCCTGGTCAAACTCCAGAGTCCCAGTCGAGGGGACAATTTGCATACTACGCTTTTATTACATAGGATTATTTCAAGAGCTTTACTTTAAACCTCCTGCTTTTGATTATTAAAAATATCTTATAAATTAGCTCAGGCGGTACTGCTCAGTGGTTGGGCATTGACCAATGAACCAAGAGGTCCCCAGTTCGATTCCTGGTCAGGGAACTTGCCTGGATTGCAGGCTCTAGCCCTGGGTGGGGAGGGTGGAGGGAGGGATGGGGGAAGTGTAGGAGGCAGCCAGTCAATGTCTCTCTCTTATCAAGGTTTTATCTCTCTATCCCTCTTCCTTTCTCTCTCTTAAAAAAATTCAATAAAGACTATTAAAACAAAAACAAAAATATCTTGTAAATTAAACAGTTATTTAATTCTGAAAATAAAAGGCATGTTTACCCCAAAAATGAATAATTCATTTTAAAATGAGAATTTAATATTTTGTTGAAAAAATGTACACTTTTAAGAGTTAATTGATAAAAATCAATAATTTTTATATGTTTTGAATTTTTTAAAAAGAGACAATCTTTTAAAAACAATTGCTAATCACCAGCCAGGAAAACCTTTGTCTGGGATGAAGATTCTTGATGTTGGCTGTGGTGGTGGATTGTTAACTGAAGTAAGTGATTCACAAAGTTTTCTTTAAAAATATAAAAATTTCAGAAAATTATAGTGAGGATTTTTTTTTTTTTTTTTTTTACAGAATAGCTTTGGAAATTTTGGTGTCTCTTCTATCCCAAGAGATTAGGCAGTTTCCACTGTTTGGGTGCTATCATTAGCCGTCCTTTGCCTTTGCTTCCATATTAAAACCTAACAGAGGTTTGCCTGCTTGTAGGGCTCTTCCCTTCTCGGGTGCTTTAGAGTACTTGGAAGAATACTCATTCTCTCTGTGAAGATTTGCTTTAGCTTACAGTAAATTTATGCACTGTAGCTTTATTTTGTATTCTCCTATCAATGCTGCATCATAATCTGATCTCTGAAAGATATTTTAAGCAACAGTATAGGATATAAATCTAAGTGAAGAATCAATGGGATGTGGTCTGTCGAGGTCCTTAACAGCAAGTTGAGAGTGAGCCTGACAGAGGCCTTTGATGCATAGCTAAGTCCCACATGCATAGAAAACATGTTCTTCATGTGGCAGTGGGCTGGTCTCTCTGACATCAATTATAAAATTTCAGGAAATGTAAAATATGTGAAAATACATCCCTTAGACTCAAGAATAGGTGGTATATCAAGTTATAAATTGGTAAGATTTTACTATATGTATTCTACAATCTTCTCTGTGTTAGTGCAGATCTTATATCTCTAAAGTTAAAGTAATTTGATTTATACTTTTAACTTATTGACTAAAGAGTTGTAAAAGCTATACAAGTTTTGATCAACATTAAGGTTGTGTTTAAAAGTGAGCATTTCATGGGAAGTGATTGAATATAAAAATTGAAGGAAGACTTAGCTATGAAAAATCATTTCTAGTCAGTCACAGGAAAAAGCTATCAAGAAAAAATGGTTTCTTAGGCAGTTTGAATATCAGACAGTTTTGCTGTTTTTATGTTACCTTTATTGCACTTTAAATATTTCAGTACTGTACTGTGTGCATATTAAATGTACCTAGAAAATACAGACGATTTTTTCACTATTTGAAAGTAGTTCTTCATGAGTTTTATGTTGTGATTATTGTTCTCATGTTTAAGCTTTTTATTATGGAAATTTTCAAACGTGTACAAACTAGAGAAAATAGTATAATGAATTTCCATGTTCCCATAAAAAATCTCCAATATTTATCTCCTCGTGGTTAATCTTGTCTTTTTGATAAGCTTTTTATTGCTAACATTGTTCTGTTTTCTTCCTGAGGGTAACTTTTTTTTTATACCATCAGCCTCTAGGGCGGCTTGGGGCTTCAATTATTGGAATTGATCCTGTGGATGAGAACATTAAAACAGCACAGCGCCATAAATCATTTGATCCAGTCCTGGATCAGAGGGTAGAATACAGAGTGTGTTCCCTGGAAGAGATTGTGGAAGAGACTGCAGAAACATTTGATGCTGTCATAGCTTCTGAAGTTGTAGAGCATGTGATTGACCTAGAAACATTTATACAGTGCTGCTATCAAGTGTTAAAAGTAAGACTTGCGGAGTTTACTTGTTTGATTTTGCTTCTCAGTGTGTACATATAGCCATAGCAATAAGTGCTTCATAATACTGGAAACCAGGAAACCAGAACCAGGGGCAGTATCTCTGCTGGAGATTACTTCTGCCTCTCAGCCTGCCCTCAGTACCAGGGTTTTTCAGATCCAGTGTCTTGATGTCCAGGGAGCTTGAACAATGTTGGTGCTGAACATTATAATACAATCTATAGATTTATAGTGATATTTTTCTGTTGATATAGTCTAGTTAAATACCTAATAGACATTGAATGACAATTACTAAAAAATTTGTTTGGATTAACATTTAAAAATCAATAAAAATCATTATCGGCATAAATTGACTTAGCATTTGTTAAGCACTCTATATGTGATATGTTTAAGTTTTCAGCTTCTAAAAGAATCTTCATGCATATGACCTCACTTGATCTGACCTACAACTAAGTTAGGAAGGTAAGGCAGGCATTGTTATGACCTCCTTTGACCAGTGAAGATCAGGATTTGGGAGATGTCAAAGGTCACTTGGTCTTTAAGTCAAAGGTCACTAGGTACTGAAGTGCAGTTTAAAGCTACATCTTTTGATTCTAAATCTGTTTTTTCCCATTACATTATTATTCTTCTATAATTCTCCACAGCCTTAGTCCTCTGAAAATGATTTCAAATTTTCTTTCAATAAATTTCCCTAAAATATTATTATATTATTATTATTATTATTATTATTATTATTATTATATTGACTCTGTTATATATGTATTCAGGAGGTAACACCCTGAGGTCAAAAGCTAAAAGAATGCAATGCTTAGTTTTAGCCCTTACCTAAATAGAGCTTTTTAAAAATGGTTTTTCTTTTGAATAATTTTAGATTTATAGAAGAGTTGCAAAAATAGTAAAGTGTTCCCATATACATTTTACCCAGTTTCCCTTATTTTTAGCAATTTCCCCCCAGCTCTATTAAGATATAATCGACATATAAGTGCTTCTTAAGAATATGTTTCAGAATACTGGAGTTTTATGGAGCAAAGTTACAATGTGTGATGAAATAGTGTTTGATATTTCAGTTTTTCATTTAAGTGGACTGGGCAATATTTCAGGGCCTTCTTTTTTCTATTTTTGGTTTGGGGTGGTATTTGAGATATATTTTCTTTCTTTCTCTCTCTTTTTTTAAAAAAATATATTTTATTGAAGGATAGAGAGTTAGAAACATCGATGAGAGAGAAACATCGATCAGCTGCTTCCTGCACACGCCCTACTGGGTATATGCCTACAACCAAAATACATGCCCTTGGCCGGAATCGAACCTGGGACCCTTGAGTCCGCAGACCGACGCTCTATCCACTGAGCCAAACCAGTTAGGGCTTTTCTTTCTTTTTCTTATACATGTACATATGAGGTACGGCAAAAGTGGATTTACAGTGGTGAGTTTGCAAAACACAGTTTATTATTGTATTATTATTTATTAATCATTGGTATTATTTTTCACATATCAACAACTGTAAACCTACCTTTGCCCCACCCTGTATATAGTTATATGATTATTTTGGAGATACTCTTTGGCATTTTATCCTCACCAGGCTAATGAGAATGCATAAAAGAGGAAGGAGATGGTAATGTCCTTGCTATTTGTGGGAATAAATATAGGAAACACTATCAATATAGTCACTAAAATATGACTGAACAGTTTCATAAATGGCTTGTATTTATCTAAAGTGCTTATCTTGATCTCTTCATATTCTTTATACCAGCAATTTTTAACCTTTTTTATCTCATGGAACACATAAATTAATTACTAAAATTTATGGTGCACCAGAAAATATATTTTTTTGCTGATCTGACAAAAACAAAAAAGGGATAATTTGGATTAATTCATACCATATGGCTCTTGTGTTGGCTGTTGTCATTTTTCTATTTGACTATCTAAGGGAAAAGAGGTCAGTCCTCCTGACTACATAGTCAGGAATTGCATGTTTTAAAAATTCTTGCAGCACACCAGTTGAAAATCACTGCTTAATCCTAATGAAAGAAAATAAAAACGAAAAAATTTCAAGCCTTAATCATTAATGTTCTTTTCAAAGAACAGTTACTGGTATTGCTTGCCTGCACAAGATGTAGACCTGTCTGCTGTACCAAAAAAGTTAGACAGAATCCATACCTGGAGAGAAAGCAGTATTGACACATGTTAAAACATAAATGTGGACATGTAACAAGGAAGAGCAGCCTGATCTCATTTCTATATTTTTATTATTAAGTAGCTGATATACACAAAGCAATGTATATAATATAAACATAAATCATAGTAATGTATGATTTTAAGAGTTATAAGCACTGTTGCATAAACTCAGTGGCTGTATTGGCAGTGGACTGCCTTTATTAATGAATTTCCCAAGGGAAAAAAATACTATTTTAGTAAATTATATTCTATTCATGCTTATGTATCTTAACTGCACTTAAATTATTTGGAAGGGCCCTGGCCGGCTTGGCTTAGTGGTTAGAGTTTTGGCCTGCTCACTGAACCAATCAAGGGCACATACTTGGGTTGCAGGTTTGATCCCCACATGGGGGAGGCAATCAGTCGATATGTCTCTCTCACATTGATGTTTCTCTCTCTCCCTCCCTCCCTTCCACTCTCTCTGAAAAGCAAAGGAAAAAATAACCTCGGGTGAGGATTAACAACAACAACAGCAAATTACTATTTGGAAGAAAGGAAGAGGGTGGGGAAAGGGAAGCCTTTACCTAACTGATGTTCCTGACATTTAAAATTTTACTTCTCTCTCTCTATTTTTTAGCCTGGTGGTTCTTTATTTATTACTACAATCAACAAAACACAGCTATCCTATGCCTTGGGAATTGTTTTTTCAGAGCAAATTGCAGGTATTGTACCAAAAGGCACTCATACGTGGGAGAAGTTTGTTTCACCTGAAAAGCTAGAGAGCATTCTGGAATCAAGTAAGTATTAAGAATTTTTCCAATTAAGAATTTTCAAGGCCTAGCTAAATGTTTAATGTACCTATAATTAATAATCACACAACCTAGCACTTAAATAGGCCACAGTTCTTTGGATGTTGGTTTCATCTCCCCAGCTAGATCATAAACTCCTTGAAGTTAGGATTAAGTATTAGATACCATTTTCTCTCACCTGGGGCACCTAACCCAAAGCCAAGCAAATCATAGGTGATCAGTGAATACCTTTTGGCTGTTTAGTCCTCACGTGTTTAAGGATGAGGTACAAATGTCTGTTATTTACACATCCTCAGTTTGTCCTGGTGAGGCCCTCCTTGTATTAGCTTATCGTACATGTTATTTCTCCTGATTCCCCCATACTCATATATATTTTTTTAATTTTAAAAAATATTTTTATTGATTTCAGAGAGGAAGAGAGAGAGAGAAACATCAATGATGAGAGAGAACCATTGATCGGTTCCTGCATGCCCCCTACATTGGGGATCAAGCCCACAACCCGGGCATGTGCCCTGACCAGGAATCGAACCAGTGACCTCCTGACTCATAGGTCAATGCTCAACCACGGAGCCACACTGGCTAGGCACTCAGATATATTTTGAACTTCCTTGTCAAGTTTTATGTATTTTATGCTTTTTATAGCATGCCTTATATTATACTTACTTTGGTGTTTTTATGCCCCTTTCTGGCCTGTAAGGTCCTTGAAGTCAAACTAGGTCTTTTTTTTTTTTTTTTAACTATGTCTCTTTTTGTACTCCCTGCAATGCCTAGCTTTGCTTTACTCATCATGAACATTGGACTTATGTGTTAGATTCCTGTTAATAATGTTTATCAATTCATTTATTTGGCAATTGATATTCCTGTCAAGTACTTAGACTCATGTATATCTTATGTTTTTTGTTCATAAACAATATATCAATAAACTTGATTTTACTTGGAATATTATCAGTCCAATGCAATGTAGTAAGTTCTAAAGATTTCTGCAAGTAACTTTGTTGAAAACAGAGTAGAAAAAATATTTTAAAGATGCTTTATAGGAACAATCACTTGTTGGCAGGTGATGTATTTTCTAAAAACAGTTAATGTTTGAGTACTTTCCAAATTCCAAGTGCTGTGCTACTTTATACACATATCTCATCTAATTCTGACAACTCTGTGTTATATGTTCTGTCCATGGGAGAAAACTGACATTGAGAAAGGTGAAATGAATTACCCAGGATTATCTGTTAGGTGCCAGAGCTGGGGTCTGAGGCCAGGCAGTCGGCTTTGGAGTTTATGTTCTGTGCTGCAGTAAAGAGTGATCGGCACATGGTGACCAAGTGTTTTTGCCTGTTGAGTTAGACGTCCTTGTTTAACATGGAGAGTTGCATGAGACTCTTGAAAGGTAAATACTTATTAAATCTACTTTTTGTGATATGTTTTTCAGATGGTCTGTCAGTTCAAACTGTGGCAGGAATGATCTACAACCCCTTCTCAGGCTGTTGGCATTGGAGTGGAAATACCAGCCTTAACTATGCCGCTCACGCTGTGAAGCAGGAGCACCCAGTGCCCTCTGAGCTTGTTTTAAAGGGGGATACAGAAAAGCTCTGAGCTGATGCCGCCACCAACCCAGCTGTGCACGATGAGCTGAAGAAATGAATGTTTCCAAGGACCTTAGGAACATGGCTGAAAGCCTGATGTTAACAAAAACAACACATACATCATTTAATTTTTGAGAGGGGTTATGCAGAGGAGAAAATCAATAAAAAGGGCTAAGACCTTGGAAAACAGTTTTTGTTGTTTCCTCTAACAGCTATTTTCAAGGAATTATTGTATGGATAAAATGTTTTGTCCTGGTATTGTGTTCTTTAGGAGTTTAGGTTCCTCAGCCTTTCTTAAATAAACAGGGTAGGCGTATTTATAGGAAAGCACTCCATCTTACAGATTATATATATATATACTAGAGGCTCCGTGCACGAAATTCGTGCACTGGGGCAGGGGGTTCCCCTCAGCCCAGCCTGCACCCTCTCCAATCCAGGACCCCTCAGGGGATGTCTGACTGCCTCTTGCGATCTGGGACCTCTGGCTCCTAACCGCTTGCCTGTCTGCCTGCCTGATGGCCCCTAACCACCTCTGCCTTGCCCCACACCCGGGACCCAGGATTCCCTCCTCTGGCCGGTTGCAGGCACCCAGGACCCGGGCGGGCTTCGCCTGAGCTGGCTGCAGCCACAGGGGACTGTGGGTGGGCGGCTTTGCCTGGGCCGCAGCCGCAGGCGCCCGAGGCCGCAGGACAGGCAGCTTGTCCCTCTCCCGGGCCGCAGGTGCAGACACAGCCGCTGGTGCCCAGGACCACGGGGTGGGCAGCTTGTCCCTCTCCCGGGCCGCAGGTGTAGCTGCAGGCGCCCGAGCCCACAGGGCAGGCAACTTGTCCCCCTCCTGGGCCACAGATGCAGACACAGCCGCTGGTGCCTGGGACCACAGAGCAGGCGGCTTGTCCCTCTCCCGGGCCGCAGGTGCAGACACAGCCACTGGTGCCTGGGACCGCAGGGCAGGCGGCTTGTCCCCCTCCAGGGCCGATGGTGCCCGGGACTGCGGGGCGGGCGGCTTGTCCCTCTCCTGGACCACAGCCTGGCTGGTCCCCATTCCTCTCTTGAGAGCTCATTTGTGCCTGGCTGGTCCCCATTCCTCTCTCCCCAGTGTTGAATGTCTGAGCAGTTACAGTGTGAGGGTGTGATGACCATTTGCATATTAGCTCTATTGTATAGGATGTTTTCTAGCATGTGTGTGCCTACATATGTGCTATAATGTTTTAATTTAAAGGAATCTGTATTATCTGTGATGTTTGGGTTTGGTTTTGGTTTTGGTTTTAGTTGAAGGCAGTTATGCTTCTTACTGATGAAAACCAAGTATAGTTTTGTACAACTTACATTTAAGAAGATAACATATTTTTCCCTTTAAATTTTAGTTTGTTGGAAAGCAAATGGACTGTTAAGTATATGCTTAAGGATTTGGATTTAAACATTAAAATCCAGAAGTTCAGATTGTACTGGACATACTTTCATATATTGTTCCATAAATGTTTCATGGTGCCTTTTTTTTTAATAGAAAGGATTTTTTTAATTAAAAAATTCAGTTATGGAAATTTCCTTTTTCAATTAATTTTTATAATTAAAGGGATGGACTTAAAATATATATTTTTGCCTCTTGATATATGTGAGTCTCTGGCTTTTTCTGAAGTCCATGGCTGGATAAGGACTAGAGGGTGTTGGCCGAATGTGACAATGTGGATTGAATGCATTGGACCCATGTGGAAAGGCAGCTTTTACTTTCGAGCCTTTTTTCCCTCTTAAGCTCCTCTGTTTTCCATATTCCTTTGTCAGTGTTGGTTGGATAGGGCTTCTTGGGCAAACACTTCAACCATCTTAGCTCATTTTCTTGTTCTCAGTGGCATTTCAAGGGAGGAAACTAAACTTTAAAGAATTAAGAGAGAAATTTTAACTTTATTTGCTAATGTCTAATTAGGGCACTAAAAATTAGGAGCTCCCATTGGCCTGCTTTTAAAAGTTTGATTCTGAGCCTGAATTCTTGTAGTTTTATTATGGGGGGGGGGAAAGCTTCCTGATTCTGGCTGATGGGGGAAACAACGTTGGTATTAAAGATTAATCTAAGAAACATGTAATGGATTGATTAAATTCAAACAAAGTGCATTTATTTTAGAAAGAAAGCTCTAACTTGCAGCTATTAAAAGTGTGTATTAATGCCGAAACCGGTTTGGCTCAGTGGATAGAGCGTCGGCCTGTGGACTGAGGGGTCCCGGGTTCGATTCTGGTCAGGGGCACGTACCTTGGTTGCAGGCACATCCCCAGTGGGGGATGTGCAGGAGGCAGCTGATAGATGTTTCTCTCTCATCGATGTTTCTGGCTCTCTATCCCTCTCCCTTCCTCTCTGTAAAAAATCAATAAAATATATTAAAAAAAAAAGTGTGTATTAAATCCTGAAAGTTCAGGATGACCCAGTAATAGCTACTTCTGTGTTTCACTTGACTTCCGATGGAATGAGCATATGAAAATTTTGTGCCTCTGTTTATAATCTAATTTCATCTTTCAGGCCAATTTTACCCAAATTCCAGGGAAAATAGGCTCAAAAAGACACTACACATGTTTGAAAGTGCATATTTGTAGAGTAAGAATTTGCTCAGCTGGAAAATTATAATTTTGAGAACCACCTGCTTTTGAAAAGCAGTAATATAACAATTAGGGCAATGTTGGGGAGTTTAATCTGCAAACTTTTTCCCAGGAATTCTGAGTTCATGAGAATCCCTTGCAAGAAATAATGATGGAAACTTTGTGACTGATAGTCCAGCAAAAAAGACTGCACACCTGTCTCAGAATGGAAAACAAGGCTGGAAAGAGCAAGAAGGGGAACTGACCCAGGATCTTGGTTTGGATTGAGAGGAACAGCTGTAGGAAGCTGAGCAATGACCTGGACCACCTGGTGCTTGTGAAGGGAGTCAGATTGGTCAGTGCAGTTATAATGATAAAAACTGCTACACCATTTGAGGTTGGCTCAGAGGGCTATGAGTGCTAGGACAGCAAAGCTTTCAGCACTTACAAGTAGCAACGAATGATGGTAGGAATGATCACATGGCAAGGCAGGTGATGACAAGAGAGAAGTCAGGTGGTGTAGCTTTTCTCATAACTTCCATAAGGAACAATAGGGCCCTGCACTCAGCGCATAAAAGCAAACCTCCCATAGAACCTGGAGGAGCCTTCTGGAAGCAGGATTATAGACAGTAGCTGGTTAGGAGGCTAGAATATAAAGCATTTGGAGTTGTTACTGAAGCTCTGATTTTCCCCAAAGTTGCTATATTCTGATAAAAATATGTTATGCAGGCATGTAAAATATTGCTATATTTGTGTGTTCTATATTTTTTCTGAAGACAAAACATCACCCCCCCAAAATTATCTTAATTCTTTTATATCTAGAAGTTTGCATGAGGTGCTAGAAATGTCACATTCTTTATCCCCTAAATCATGCCTGAGTGTTCTCATGAAAATGTCAATATCTTTGCAACTGTGATCTTAGGACACTTCCTACATTTTGTTGATCATGTTTGGATTTGGAAAATGGGTGCCATTTGGATAGTAAGATTGAGCATTTTGTTTTATTTGATTATGATTTGTTAACATTTTGTGGCTAAGCTTGAGACTCCACAAAGAATCATTGTTTGTAATTGTACTGCTTTAGATAATTTGTTAAAGATTTTCCTATTGTTACCCTGGCCAGTGTGGCTCAGTTATTTGGAGTGTTGTCCCATGCACCAAAGGGTAATAGGTTTGATTCCCGGTCAGGGCACATGTCCAGGTTGGGGGTTTGATCCACAGTCAGGGCATGTGCAGGAGGCAACCAATTGATGTCTCTCTCACATCAATGTTTCTCTCCCTCTCCCTTCCTCTCTCTATAAAATCCAATTTTTAAAAAGGTAAATTTAAAACATCCTTAAAAAAAGTTTTTCTATTGTTATGGTTGATGCCACAGTGGAAAATTGGAAAGCTTATAGAATGAAGTGTGTCCTATCTTTCTCCTCCCCAACACAGCTTCAGGAAGTCTGGAGTATGGGCTGTTTGCCTCAGTTCTCTTAGAGTGTCATTGCCCTTCTATGTTTAAAACAACTACATGCTACTTATTGCAACTTAATGCTTTAAACATCTTGAATAAAATTATACTCTTACTTTCTGTTATAGTTATAGTTTATAATATTGTATTAATGATAAATTGAAGAAAAGTATTGAGTTAAAATACTACATCAAAAATATCTCAGGCAAACAAAATAGTAAAAATAAAAAATGTTGGCAGTATTTGAAATGTCTTTTTGTTGTGTGCTAGGGACATTACAGGACTAATGAGCCACCCTGATCTGGAATACAAACAGCATTGAGAGCATTAAGTAGAGATATACTGCTCAGTAACCAGGGTCAAGCCATGCTCACTGGAAGTTTTTAAAACCTGGACTGGTGAGGTGTCTGCAATTCCATAAAATATTTGCATCATTATAGGCTTACAGAAGTAGGTCTGAAAATATAAGAATCCTAAGAAAATGTCAATGTAGAAATGATGAAAACAAGACTAAATAAAAGAAAGTATTAGTACAGTCACACAATTGCTTTTAACTTACAATGTGACTTCATTAGAAAGGAGATTCTTATTTGACTATACATTTTTATTGAATCTATTGGGGTGACATTGGTTAATTCTTATATGACTATTATTAATAAGATGCAAATTACATGCAAGCTTTCTCTGTGTCAAAAAAACACACAAGACAAACCAAAAAACATCCTGACACTGACGGTTTGCATGAAATTCAAGCAAAGGAATTTACTGTGAGATCAAGAAACTTCTTGTATTCCAGCAAGAAAAGGATGCAATGATAATAATAAATGATCCACTGAGGGACCAGTTGGACCCAAAGAAAAGGATATGTTCTCAAGATGATGTGGGCAGAACTGAGAGTGGGGGTGGAGAGTTACAAGGTAAATATGGACACCAGATGTTCCCACTTTGCTAGCTTTGAATCCTTGTTTCTTGTTAACGGATAGGATCTAATGGACATAGAACTCACTGACTACACAAGATCTCCACTGGTCTTTCCTAACTAAAGCAGACTCTGTACCTGGGGTACACAGAAAGGCTTCCAAGGTTCCAGGACCCCTTCCCCGAAATAAGAAAAATTGTGTGCATTTTTCCCTGAGAATGTCCCATAGCTTTTAAAAACATATATTTTTATTGATTTCAGAGAGGAAGGGAAAGGGAGAGAGATAGAAACATCATTGATGAGAGAGAATCATTGATCGGCTGCTTCCTGCACACCCCACACTGGGGATCCAGCCCACAACCCAGGCATGTGCCCTGACTGGGAATCGAACCATGACCTCCTGGTTCATGAGTGGACACTCAACCACTGAGCCACACTGGCAGGGCTGTCCCATAGCTTTAATGACCCCCAGCCATCTCAATCCCAGGCCCATATCATTTTTTTAAAAATATATTTTATTGATTTTTTACAGAGAGGAAGGGAGAGGGATAGAGAGTTAGAAACATCAATCAGCTGCCTCCCGCACACTCCCCACTGGGGATGTGCCCGCAACCAAGGTACATGCCCTTGACCGGAATCAAACCTGGGACCTTTCAGTCTGCAGGCCGACGCTCTATCCACTGAGCCAAACCAGTTAGGGCCCAGGCCCATATCTTTTATAACTCACATTCTCAGTTGCCACAGGGCATCTCCACTTGGGCATTGTATAGGCTGTCTGCTATGGGCTGAATTTTGTCTCCCTAAAATGCATATTTTGAAGTCCTAATCCCCAGTACCTCAATATGTTACTTTACTTGGAGATAGGGCCTTCAAAAAGCTAATTAAGGTAAAATGAGGTCATTAGGATGGTCCTTAACCAATACGATGAGTGTAGTGTCTTTATAAGAAGAGGAGATTAGGACACAGATGAAAACCATGTGAAGAGACAGGAAAAAATATCCACGAACAAGCCAAGGAGAGAGGCCCTAGAAGAAATCACCCTTACTAACACCTTGATCTTAGATTTCTGACCTCCAGAACGGTGAGGAAATTTCTGTTGTTTAAGCCACCCAGTCTGTGTACTTTGTTCTGGCAGTGCAAGCAAATGAATACACTACAGAAGCTCAAAAGGTCAAATTGTTACCCACCTTCTCAATTGCCCCTCACTCATCTGCGCTTGGTTGTTATTTGCATACCTTTTCTTAGCCTCAAGCCAGTCTTGTAGGAAATGTTTACTGAGAGTTATATAATGATTTATAAAATGCCCAGGTTCAGTGAATCAGAAAGTAGATAGGCAAAGTCACCTTCTGGATTCATAATTAGGATTCAGGACACTTGGGAGAGGGAAATATTAGATCTCTTCTCCATAAGTCAAGAAAACAGAAACTTTACAATAAAATTCAGGGTAACATTACCAAGTACATTGTTTATTTTTAAAATATTGAGATCTACACTAATAAAAGAGAAATATGCAAATTGACCATACCTCCACTATGCCCACAAGTCACATCCACCAGCCAATCAGGAGTGAGTATGCAAATTAACCCAACCAAGATGGCAGCGGCCATGGAGCTGGAGCGAGCAGGAGGCTTGGGTTGCTCCGGCGATGGAGGAAGCCAAGCTTCCTGCCCGCCCTGGCTGTCCCTGGCCTCTGCTCAAGGCTACAAAGTTTCAATTATAGAAGATAAATAAATCCCAGATACCTGCTTCCAGCCAGCCCTGGCCTCCGCTCAAGGCTACAAAGTTTCAATTATAGAAGATAAATAAATCCCAACAAAAATGGCAGCGGCCACGGAACTGAAGCGAGCAGGAGGCTTGGGTTGCTCCGGCGATGGAGGAAGCCAAGCTTCCCGCCCACCCTGGCCGGCCCTGGCCTCTGCTCAAGGCTACAAAGTTTCAATTATAGAAGGTAAATAAATCCCAGATATTTGCTTCCAGCCAGCCCTGGCCTCCGCTCAAGGAGGCACTGAAAAAAAAAAAAAAGAAAAAAAAGAAAAAAAAGAGGGGCTGGGAGGTTGGGTCGCCGGGGGGCAGGGGGCAGTGATCAGGCCAGGATGGGATGGCAGTTGTGGGTGATCAGGCTGGTGGGGGGCGGGGCTGTAGGGGGTAAGCAGACCAGCAGGGGGTCCAGTTGGGGGTGAGCAGGCCAGCAGTGGGGGTCAGTTGGAGGTGATCAGGACAGTGGGGGGGGGGGGCAGTTTGGAGTGAGCAGGCCAGCAGGGGAGCAGCTGGGGGTGAGCAGGTCAGTGGGGAGCAGGCCAGCAGGGGGGGCAGTTGGGGTGAGCAGACTGGCACGGGGGACAGTTGGGGGCAAGCAGGCTGGCAGGCAGAGTGGTTAGGGGCAATCAGGCAGGCAGGCAGGCAGGCAAGTGAGCAGTCCAGGATTGTGAGAGGGATGTCTGACTGCCAGTTTAGGCCCGATCCCTGTAAACTGGCAGTAGGACATCCTTTGAGGGGTCCCAGATTGAAGAGGGTGCAGGCCAGGCTGAGGAACACCCCCCCCCCCCCAATGCACGAATTTCGTGCACTGGGCCACTAGTATTTTAATAAAATGGCATCTTAAATTTCATTATGTAAAACAAGCAATAGTGCCAACATCACATCCACTTATTACCACAGCATCAAGGACTTAAAACTCTTAAGCTATATTTTGAAACATGAAGTACATTCTTGTGAAAAATGTTTTTCCAAGATCAATGAAATTTATAAAGCAGTGTTATTTATTTATGTTCTTTGTGTTGGCATCTGGAAAAGGTGCCATGATATTACTAATTCCCCAGGATTCTATGTCTTTTCTCCTCTCCTTTACTCCCCCCCACCTCCCCCCCCACACAAACACACACCATCTCCTTTTCTTCCCTCAGCTCCTATCACTGGGACTAGGACCTCTCAGAAGTGATATGCATTACTATTATAATTGCTCTTGAGTCTCGATTAATTTTCTTTCCATGTCTGATTCTACTACCTAGTCAATGTTTTCATCTGTCTGTTGTCTAAACTCATAAGACTTGATTGTGTTAAGAACCATCTAACATGTTGGGTCCCTTTGGGTAGAGTCTTTGATTCTCCTCATAAGCCAGTGGTCTAGACTGTTGTTAATCAAAGTGTGGTCTGGTCTCACCTGGAAGCTTGTTAGAAATGCAGAATCTCAGACCCCATCCCAGAACTATGGAGTCAGAATTTGCACCTTATAACGATCCCCAGTGGTTAACATGCACCGTAATGTTTGAGAAGCACCGATCTAATTGTCCATTGTTTGAACATCATAGCAGAGCCCTAGTTGACACCTACACTCTTTAAAGTTTGGGAAGCACTGATTTAGTTGTTTCTTGTCATATTGTCATGACCAGGCTGCATAGTCACGTGGTACAGGCATAGCAATATTTGTATGAGGAAATGTCTGAATCTACGTTTCTCAAAAGGTGACAGTATAACTGGTAGGCATTTGAGGCTTTGTAGCCATTGGATTTTGCACAGTTCAGAATGTGTAACGAAGGAATGGTGTAAAGAAGGAATACCATGGACAGCGCTCCAGCACTAGTAACTTGGTGTGAGAACTATTTTAGCTACAAAGGCTGGTGGCATGAGACACACACGGTTTGAATCCTGGCTCTATCGTTATGTAGCTCTGGGAAGTAAACTTGCTAATTTACCTCTCTGAGTCTCAGCTTCCTCACTTGTAAAATGGAGTTGACAATACTACTTATGTAATATAGATTGTTTTTGAAAAGTTACTGAAGAAATATCACTAGACAGGACTCCGTTCCATTTTCTTGTCTTGTAACACCTCAATTAAAGTTAGTAAAACAGTCATTGAAAAATAAAAAATAAAAAGATGCCTCTAGCTTTGAGCTAATGTTATGATACCAAGGCCGCCAGAATTGGTGGCGGTGGTGGGAGGTTGCAGTGGGGAGTAAAGATGCTCACTCTGGTTCCCAAGGTCCTCATTCCATCTCACTAGCTGTGGGTACCCAGGAGGAGGAGCTGGATGACAGACACGCTCAGCTCCCTACCCTTCACCCTGCAGGGCAGGGTCCTGCACAGGAGTTATACAGGAACCCAGGGGATTGGGCCTGGGATCTGACTCTACATGGGGTTCTAAGGAGCCATTCTTTGAAGAGTTGGTCTCCTCAGCTCCTCTGCTGACCCAGTTCTGTTGAGTTTCCGTCTGGCTATTAATTACACCAGCAGCACTGGCCTGCTGCTGAGTCTCCGCGCTGGAGCCGCAGCCTTCCTTCTTTCTGTGGCAGGATTGTACCTCTTTGTGGAGCAGCTGCTCCATGTAGGGCTCAGTCTGATCTTTCACAGAGTTGGCTAGGGCTTGCATCACTGCTTTGCCTTCACAGCGGTAGCTGCTTTCTTTGTTCTCTAAATTTTGTTCTGACATTCTCATACCAAACTTTCGCCCAACTCTTAGGTCTTCTCAGGCTTTTCTGCTTCCTTTCACCTTTCTACAAGCCCGAGTTCTAATAATCTTCTCTATTCTATGCCAGGGATATAAAAGCTAAATGTTAATCTGCATCAGATTGCTTAAAACTATATTTTAGCTTCTCTTACGGGAGTTTATTTTACCTACACTTGCATCTTACAGGCATTCACTTTTGGGTGTCTCTGAAAATGGAAACTGTATTTGAACCAAAGACCAGGGACTGCTCAAAGATTATCTGATACTCTCAGGATGAAGCAGTGGGCCACGGCCTCCATGGGTGGGTGGGGCAGGTCTGCCTACCAGAGCAGCTGTGAGAGTCCAATGCATCCAGTGGCTCTCTGGGATTAAAATATCAACCTTCCTCTGGTTTCCAACTTGTTTCCTGGGCATAGGGTTTACCACTATGGATCCTCCCTTTTGCCTTCCATGTTCCTCGCAGGGGTGGGCAAACTTTTTGACTCGAGGGCCACAATGGGTTCTTAAACTGGACCGGAGGGCCGGAACAAAAGCATGGATGGAGTGTTTGTGTGAACTAATATAAATTCAAAGTAAAGGAGCGGAGGGGAGAGCAAGAGAACCGGATAGAACAGCCGGATCTGGCCTGCGGGCCGTAGTTTGCCCACGGCTGCAGAGTCTAGAGGAACAAGAAGATTTATGCCCATTCCCAGGACTGGACCTAGACACTCAGGCAAATGATTGGGTACCAAATAGTAAACTGATAGTCTATAAACATTGGCTCAGCATTTAACCAGAGCAAAGGCCGAGTGCTATGTGGGAGGCACACAGAAGAATGGAGAAACACTGGTGCCTGCGTCCTTTGTCCCCTCTCAGCAGAGAGCATTTCTGCTCTCATCCCAAACTTGTCCACTCTGCCTCTGATGGACAGGCCTTTCAGCCTCCTTGGCAGGCCCTTGGGTTCCACTCCTTGCCACCTGCCCATGGAAGGTTCGCTTCCAGCCATACACTGCTCCTTCCGCAGGGGTCACATATACATACACAGTGTGTTAGGGACCCCCGTGTGCTGGCACTTGGGTACCGGCCTGGCTAGCCCCGCCCTTTATCACGTTGGGGATGGCAATAAGCCCACTCTTAACAATATGACCCCACTTGCTGCCCGTTCTAAGGGCTGGCGTGGTAGGGGAAGTAGAAAGGAAAGGGACTCCCTTCACCACAATCTCCGCTCTCTCACGAAAAGCCTGGGGGATATATCCCTCCTTTCACCCTACTTGAGAAATAAATCCCCTAATGGATTTTTTCCAGTTCCTCTAAACAATTTTAAATTATCCATGCTCTTGCTAAAATTTGCGTGCACATCATAAACTTCCACGAAACACGATTCTATTATTTGTACTTACAAGCCTTAAAAAAAATGAAGTTAAAAGGAAAGAATTGAACATACACACAATTTGACAGATTTTCTGTACCAAGGAAAGGAAAAACACCTCACACCAGCAAGTTTTCTGAGAATGATTTCAAAGAGGAAAGACTTAAGCTGCGTCTAACAGAAGGAAAATCTCTGGGGTACATTTTTCTTATTTGTTACGCCAGACATCTTTCCAGGAGCACATGGACAAGACCTGAGTAACTGTGTAACGTAACGAGAGTGTTTTTACCAATTGTGCAAGTACACAGCGCTATGACGACGGCCAGAACAATCTAATTCCCGACCTCGATCCGGGTTTTGGTGCCCAGCCCCACGGGGTGGCGGGGGGCGTTTCCGCTCCGCGCGGCCCCAGGTGAGTCCATGGCGCTCCCCGCTCTCTGGCTCGCGGGAGGGGCTGGAGCGTAGGCGGAGGCGCGCGGGTTGAGGGGGACCGAGATCCGGGCTCGGACTGCAGCTTCCTCCGGGCGGAGCCGCATTGGTAGCCACCGCCGCAGCCCTGCCCGAGCGCGCGGAGCCTTTCCAGGCCGTGGCGCCGGGGCGCGGAGCCGGTCCGGCGCGCCTCAGCCCTGCAGCTCCGGCCGGGGCGGAGGCCGCCGGACCGCGGAGATGCGGGGCGGGGGCAGGGCGCGGGGTAGGTGATTTTATCCCGCCTGTTTCCCTGCCCGGGGGAGCAATGACATCACGCGGCCTTCTCCAGGCGCCGACACAAAGAGAGGCTCGGAGAGGCCGCCGCGGGGGAACCCGGCGGCCGCCGCGGGCCTTGGGGTGCAGCCGGTCAGGACCGCCTTGCGCGGCCAGAACCCTTTCAACTCCTCCTCCTCCTCTGCAGCCTCCGCCTAGGTCGTCGTCGCCGCCCGCGCCCGCAGCACGCAGCTGAGCCCGCGCCCGGCCGCGCCGGCCCCTTCCCATGCGGGCGGCGCGGGCCCTGGGAGGGGCGCCCGCAGCCAGCCGCGCAGCATGCACTGGGGGGTTGGCTTTGCCTCGTCCAGGCCGTGCGTGGTGGATCTGAGCTGGAACCAGAGCGTCTCCTTCTTCGGCTGGTGGGCCGGGTCCGAGGAGCCCTTCTCCTTTTATGGGGACATCATCGCTTTCCCTTTGCAGGATTACGGTGGGATCATGGCAGGGCTGGGCTCCGATCCCTGGTGGAAGAAAACACTTTACTTGACCGGGGGAGCTTTGCTGGCCGCAGCTGCGTATCTGCTCCACGAACTCCTGGTCATTAGGTGAGCCGGAGAGAGGGCCCCCGCAGGGGCGCCGGAGGGGCACCTGGCCTGGGCAGGGCTGGCGCGAGGGGGGACCCTCCGTCTCACCGCTCAAATGCCCAGCTGACCATGGCCTTGAGGGGCAGTTTAGAGTTGACAGAATTAAACTGGTATTGGGAGGGAAAAACATTCGTCTCCCAATTTTTCGGTGCTGAAAGCAAAGAGTCTTTGGCAAGATCCTAAGTGCAATGTTTTACAACAACAGAATTAGGCCCTGTAGAAATACTAAGTTACACTTTTATGAAAGACCTTATTTATTTATAGATAATAATGCTGGAACATTAACCACTAACCTTATATTTTACTTAAAGGTTAGTTCTCCATTCTACACCCCCCTCCGCCGGTCCCCCCTGACTCTCCCCCCTCCCCCACTTCCGCCCCAATGTTAACATCCTGAAAATGCTGAAATTGCAAAGGGTCCAGAGACCTCTGGGTTCCTGTTAAGGCTGCAGGGCCAGGTATAGTGCTGTGCAGTTTTGATGCAACCTTCACCTGGTTCTCTGCTAATCTGTTATTTAAAGCACCATCGTCGGGTTTACATGCTATTGTGTGAGCCATAGGAGATATAGGACTAGCACATGGGCGTGTTTGACAAAAACATGAGAGTCACCCAGAGCCACAAACAGTTGCATGGCTGCCTGCCGCAGAATGTTGACAGGATTCACTTGGAAATAGCAGAAAATGGAGGCCCTGCTGTTGGCACATCCAGCCCCACACGAGATCTTTGAGTAGGATAATAACCATAGACTGCTGAGATGGTCGTTTGGCTAATTGCTACATTAATTTACCTTTAAAATTTCCGTGTGTTGGACCCTCTGTCACTGAGATGACCAGAAGCAAGCAGTTTTCAGTAGCTTAGATTGTCCCTCTTGGCCAGTATCTTTTAAACATTGAGAAATGTGCCCTCGCTGCCTTTTTCCAGTGGGTGAGTCCTACACAGTAGGTTGTAAACCAAGACAGTGGCAGTGACCTTTGATAGGCCTGCAGGCATTCCAGGAGGACACTGTGACAGACCAACTCAGGTATTGTGAATATTTCTAGTCTAGAGAGGGTGGGAAATCATTTAGGTCTGGGGAAATGTATGTTCGTATTATTTAGTCATAATTGAGAAGTTTTATTTCCATCTTACACATTAAATGCTCTCAGCACAGTGTTTGAATCTAGTCTCGTTGAAATAAAAAAATGTAAAGTGAAATGATCTCTCTAGGTTATTTTATGTTTTTGCTACTTTTAGAACTCTATTTCAAGTTAGGTTTCAAGCTATATGAAAAACTGAAACATTTGTGCAGTAATTTAAACGGTAACCCTATTGTTTCTCAATTACATTCCAGCCCTCTTTTCAGGATCCCAAACCATGTGGTATCTCACCAGTTGTCCACTTTGTGAAGGGAGTGAAGGCACGCTGCACAGGACTGAGTCTAACCCTTGCTTAAATGACCTTGCAGAAATAGCGAGCTAAGAGCTCACCCAGGGAGCAGGCCACACCCTGGTAGGTGTGGCCGCTGGACAAAGAAGAGGCCTCTGGACAGAAATGTGTCCTTTCCCTACTTAGGAGACTGCTTGGATACTTATTTAGTTGAGGCGTGTTTAATCCTTGGTTGATTCACTTTTGTTTCTTGACAGATACTTAAATTGAGTTGGAAAATCCTGTTCTAATGCAAGTAATAAAAGTGGCTGCCCATTTCTGAGTCCTTAGTAGGGTCTCTGTGTAGCAGTGCCTTACTTGTGTGATTAGATTTACTCCTCACAACTTGCATTGGATGTTTGATCCCCATTTTATAGGTAATGAAATTGTGGCCCAGGGTGGTTAAGCAACTTGCCCAGGATCACACAGTAAGAGTAGTAGGATCCAGATTCAAATCTGGGAATGTGTGTGGGCTGAGCCTGAACTTTTTTACTCTCTCCTAGAGAGTACCAATTGTGAAGTAGATTTTGATGGGGGGAGAGGAAGAGAAATGTAGAGAATTGGGGCATAGCTCAGGGAAGACAGACCTGTGGAAGGACCTGAATTTTTGACAGCCTCTAGGGGCATGGAGGGATAGTGGAAAAAAAACTGAGGTCTGGGACTGAGGTTCAGAGGTTACATGATAGAGACCTCTGCTTAAAGGGAAATCGTTTTAGGGAAAACACTAAACAATATGAAATACGCGAGTGGACAGTATACCTTGAAATGGCTATACTGTCTGAGTTCACTGGCAATCATAGTCACCACCTGCTTGGATTTGCTGCTGCACAGACTTAACCTTAATCCATGGCTATGTCTCCAGAGCGGAAAGTAAAGTTGACGGGTGATAATTATTTACCAAGTTTCATTAATGAGTATAACCCAAGTAGGTATTTTGGATTTTTCCCCACCACAATATTTTTAAACAAATATAGTCCCAACCCTGTGCTTTTTTTCTCCCAGTGGAGGTAGCCCAGCAGCTATCTTTTTTTTTTTTTTTTTAAATATATTTTGTTGATTTTTTACAGAGAGGAAGGGAGAGGGATAGAGAGTTAGAAACATCAATGAGAGAGAAACATCAATCAGCTGCCTCCTGCACACCTACTGGGGATGTGCCCGCAACCAAGGTACATGCCCTTGACCGGAATTGAACCTGGGACCTTTCAGTCTGCAGGCCAATGCTCCATCCTCTGAGCCAAACCGGGTAGGGCCCAGCAGCTATCTTAAATTCAATGTGGCATTTGGAAATGTATTGTTTGTAAGTTGAGTGACTAAATAATGACTGTTATTGGTAGCTCATTTGCACTTAAGGCCCACAGCTCAGCCTGTCCTAGAAAACTTAGGCAATCAGCAGCCAGGGGTCATCTGATCTCCCTAAAGAGCTCATCAGCCGTCCACAGAGGCATGTTCACTGTGGTATCTTTCACTGTGTGAGTAGGGGCCAGTCTTGCTGCTGTACAAGCGTTCTTTGATACAACCCTCGTCATAAGGGCACTTTATAAAATATAGCTTCTGGGAAACAGGTCACCTGCTTCTCTGATCCTGTTAGAGAGAGGTTCCTGATGTGTGGAGGGAGGGCTCTGGGGCCTGATTAGGTTCAGATTTACTCTGTTTTTCATCAGTCATGTGACCTTGGATTGGAGAGTAGGCTTCTTGGCTACTGGGTTTTCTCATCTGTAAATAGGGGTGATGATAGTAGCCTTCTTCCTAGAGTTGATGAAGTGAGTTAGCAAATGTTTGACATAGAGTGAGCAGACAGTAAAAGTTGGACATTACTGACTTTATAGTATAGACTTTCATCAGAAAGTTAGGCTTGAGTGGTCTGGGTCAAACTGGCTGTTTCATATTACCAAGTGAGGAATTGTTCATTTTGGTGTAGTTGAAGTGCTTAAGAGCTTGGGAACTGGAGCTGTTAACAACTTGATCTCAAGTTGGTAGTCCTTTGGCACGTTATTAACCTCTCTGAGCTTCAGTTTTGCTGTCTACTATAAAAAATAAATATCGTATAATATACTAAATTTAAACTGTAGCAGTAGCCACTCTGTAGTGTTACTGAAATCATGTAATGTACATGTATACAAAGTCATTGGCATATATGCTTGTCACATAGTTAACATCCATTCTTCTTATGACATGGCCCAAGTTAACCATTACGATTAGATTGTTCTGGCCAGTGGCTCAGGGATTTTATATTTACCTCCTAACCTTTCAGTCCTTATATTTTTGCCCGGCTAATTTACATAAAAATATCACTCCGTGATTTGAATTATTTGAGTGGGCAAAATCAGTTAGTTGTCAAATCTACATTTTGCACTTTCTAGGAATATAGTCTAAATGGCTCCTTAATTTTGAGATCTGACCTCCCAAACATTTCATCTAAATGAAAACCTTTGTTTCATAGCAAATATTGCCAGAAAGCAGCAAGTATTTTTATTCATTTGACCAGTGTTTTAAAAAGGAGCCATTCTTACCTTTCTAACTGGAATGGGCACTTCAGTGGTAAACTTCTCCAAAAGTGTTGCTATATTGAGCGGAGATGCTGCAGTAGGTGACCATCTGTGTGATGATGATACGAAGAGCTTGTCCTTGCTTGCTTAGGTAGATAGATGTACTCGAGGGATTCAGCCAGGAATGATGCGAGGGAACCAGAGCTCAGGGAAGGCCAAGGGGAAGAGTGGGAAGTGGTTAGGTAGAGTAAAAGATGGAAATTGCAGAAGGTTCCTGTGGTGTATGAGGGAAACTGTGTGGAATGATGAGGTTTTGTAGTGTAAGGGGATAGGACCATATATCTCTTTGAAAAAGAATGAAGTCCATCTCTCCTACATATGCTTGATAGCTCACCAAATATTTATAGATATTAGTTTATTTAATTCTCAGGATAATCAATACAGAATAGGTACTCTCCTCACTATCTCTGTGAGAGAGAAGAAGAGGGCGAGGCCAATAGGAAGCAGGACTTGGACTTGACCCCACGTGTCCAGACTTGGAATCCAGTATTTGTTTTACTTCATGGCGGCTATTGAAAAACTGTACCAGGGAAGTCCTCCTCACCCAAAAAAGTAGCCAAAGAAAAGATAGATGATGTGTGGCTGAGACAGAAGAAGGGGCAAAGGTAGGGGCACTGAGATACGTGCTGTGTGGTGAAAGTAGGGACCCTGGGAAGGTGGAAAGTATGAGAGAGCCCAGAAGCCAGACCCTCTGCTCCGCAGGTAAAAGGCCAGGTGAGGGGCAGGTAGTTGGGAAGAGGGACCAGAGTGCTTGGCGTCTCAGATTCCCTGCAGACGTGGGTCAGGGCCGAGGAAATCTGTATGTTATCCAGGGCCCTGTGGAAGAAGAGCCTCAAGAACACAGGCTCTGACTACCTGGTTCAGTCTAGCTTCTGCCATAGGGATGTGACTTCGGGCAAGCTCATCCTCTGTGCCTCAGTTTCCTCATCCATAAAACATGGACCACAATAGCATCTACTTCATAGGGTTATTGTGAAGGTTAAAGGAGATCATGCCTGTGAAGCCCTCAGAACCATGCCTGACACATAATAAGCCCAGAATATAATTTTAATCTATCCATCGTGTCCCATGGCAGTTAAAGATAGCCAGTAAGGGGAAAAGGGGGACCTGTCCCCGAAAGTACTCTTCCTGTCCATAAGCTACAGGGACCAGAAGGAGGTTGATAGGTAGTTACCTTTCTAGGCCCTGGAGGTCATGGTAAAATCGGAGCTTGTAAGGTTCTTCTGTGGTTCACCAAGCTCCCACGTGCTCCGTGCCTCTGGGTGAGGAAAGCCCCAAGACAAACATCTGCTTGTTCTTGGGAAGCAACAGCCCAGCAGGGGTCTCTGAGGAACTAAGAGAACTGAGTGTATAACATGTGGATTGTTCTTTATTTCTGTTTTGGTTTTAACAGGAAACAGCAAGAGATTGACTCCAAAGATGCTATTATTTTGCATCAGTTTGCAAGACCTAACAATGGTGTCCCCAGTTTATCCCCTTTCTGTTTGAAAATGGAAACTTATTTAAGGATGGCTGACTTACCCTATCAGGTACTTGTGCGCAAATACGTTTTATTCTCATAACAGCAAAATCTGTTAGACACGGTCCCTAATCTCACGTCGTGGGAAGGGCTGGCACTCTTTGCTAGAGGGGGCGAGCATGAACTTTTGTAAGGTTCAGGGCCATGTTATTTTTCCTGAATAGAGTATAATTTGGTTACTAGTTTGGATACGCTGTTAATACAGGTGGGTGTACCATTCGTTGCCTGATGTGGTTTTATCCTTCAGGTTTCTATTTATTGACAGCATTAAATTTTGTCTCATGAATCCTGGGGGCAGAGCACCCAGCAGGCACCAGGGAAATGAATTTCTTCACAGTTTCCATGTTTTGTTTGGGTGACTTTCAGGGAAACACTGCCTCTTTTCAGCATTGGAGAGTGAACATAGGCGTGTATTTAAGGGCATACTTTGTTCTCTGAGTAATGCTTGAGCTGTGTCTCACAGATTTGACAGGTTGTGTTTTCATTGTCATTCAATTCTATGCATTTTTAAAAAATTCCCTGAGGTTTTTCCTTTTCACCCAAGGTCTAGCCAAATGCAACTTTTTTAAGGTTTTGACTTTTGTTGCTGTTTTTCAATTTTATGGTCAGAGCAGGTAGTTTTAGTGATATTAATTCCATGGAATTTACTGACCCTTTAGCCAGTAGTGTATGGCTACTTTTTAAAAATATATATTTTTATTGATTTCAGAAATGAAGGGGGGGGGGGGGAGAGAGAGAGAGAGAGAGAGAGAGAGAGAGAGAGAGAGAGAGATAAACATCAATGATGAGAGAGAATCATTGATCAGCTGCCTCCTGTGTGCCCCAGACAGGGGATTGAGCCCACAACCTGGGCATGTGCCCTGACCGAGAATTGAATCGTGACCTCCTGGTTCATAGGTCGAACCTCAACCACTGAGCCACGTCAGTTGGGCTGTTAAGACTTATTTCTAACATCTTATTTAATACTTGTCTCCTTACTATTACTTTGTTTTTACTTTTTCTCATTTCCTGCTTTCAATTGGATAGTTAAATTTTTTTTCTTGTCATTTAAAACAAATTCTATTTTTGTTGCTATAGTGGTTGCTCTTAAGATCCTAATTTGTGTCTGTTTATCCCCATTTATTTCTTAAATGTATCCCATTGTATTTGCCCTCTAACGATACAGGTGTGTTAGCAGGTTCACATGAACCTTGGGTCTCTTCCTTCCCAGCCCTCATCCCATCTGTGTTGCTGTTGTGTAATATACTACTTCCGGAATTTTTGAAATATTGTCTCTTTTGTTTGTTTGTTTGTTTTGGTCCTTTTATAAACATCAAGCCTTACTAAGTTATTTGACTAGTCTAATTTCCCATCTCTGATCCTACAGGATTTGTTTATCTTTTTATTGGAGTACTTCCTTGATGAGTATTTTTAGAGTGAGCCTTTCAGTGGCAATCTGTGGCTTTGCATGCCTGAGAGCTTCATTATGCCCCCGCATTGGATAATTCTGTGATCAAAGTTTTTTTCCCTTCAGTAGTTTAAAAATTATATTTTCTTTTTTATATAAAAATTTGACAATATAACTCAGTTGCCTTTTCTTTTTTTGCATCGGTGTTGCTCTTGAAAAATCTGATGTTAATTTGACCCTTTTTCTTTCATTTTTTCTCTGGAAACTTTTAGAGTATTTGTTTAATCTTGACATTCTTAAATTTCACTATAATGTGCCTTGGTGTGGGTCTTTAGTATCTTGTTTGGTCCTTTATAAATACTTAATTTGAAGTCTTCAATCTTTTTAATTCTGGGGAATTATTAGTTTTCTACTATTTCTTTTCTTTTTTATTTGTTTTCCCTTTCTCCTTTCCTGTTCTGTGTTTTCTGAATACTGAAGTCTCTGCTTGTATTTCTGCATCTCAGAATGTATCCCTTCATTCTTTTCTGCTTCCTTCTGGGAGAATTCCTCTCTGGGCTTCCATTGCTCTATTTTCTCCTTGAATCCATTGTGCTGTTTCTCTCATCTATTCTGTTCAACTTTTACATTTTTTCTTCTTAATGGTTCCCCTTGGTTTGTTGTGGGAACCCCTTTCACGTCCCGTGTGGTTCAGGGTTCCAGTTCAGGGTTCGGGTTCTGGAGAAGGCTGCACACAAATGAAAAGAGACTAGAAAAGCATTAATTTGGGAAATGGGGGCCGGGCGGAAGCCCAAGAGAGGACTACCCCTCGCTCTGGCTTCGCCATCCCTTTTATTAAGATTATGGGATACACCCATATCCCTCAGGCAGGAAATTCCAATAATAGCCAATCATAAGACTAACAGGTGGAGGGTGCTTCAACTACCAATGTCTCAATCAAACAATGAGTGATTAGCCCTGACCTTTCAGAGCAGTTAAGGTTGACCAGCCTTCCGATTCCCCATCCACACCTCTCTACTAGTGAAACAATGATCGGCTTCCTTCCGGCAGTTTGTATTACTAGTCTCTTTCGTTATCTCTGAGAGGACATTTATTATGCTAATTAAAAATGTGTGGTCTGTCCCAATAAGTGCCTCCCGTTGTAGGTATCCAGTCTGTCGCCCTTCTCGCACCGTGGTTGCACTCCTCTGGTGCCTAGTTATTTTGGTTTGAGATCTCCTTTCACTGGGGATGTCAGCTTTTCTGCCTGGGAATTCATACTGAGCAAGGGCTAAAGCTCAGCTGCAGGTTGTGTACCTTGGAGGGGGTTGAAGAAAGGGAAGGAGGTGAGCCCCAGGCATTCTCCAAACCAGTGTGGTCCCTCTGGTTTGCTGCCACTCCTCCAAATGGCTCCCACAGATCAGGGATTCACCTTTAAGCTCTCTACCTTTAAGGTAGCAGCATTGAGAGGAGGTGGTCTCCTTGGATGGAAATAGACCAGCAGGGAGGTTGGAGGGAGAGCTCATCCAGCCAAGCTGTTGGCTGCCCTGATAATGATATTCCCCCGCCACCTCCTGACTCCCCATGCCAGTGCTTTCTGAGCCAGTTTCTCTACAGAAGAGGGGATGGGGATCCTTCTCAGCAGCACTGGGATGAGATGGAGTGTCATGCTCTCAGTTTGGTAGTGCTGTTTTGGAGGTTCCTTGGGAGTATGGTGGAGTGGCACCGAATCCGGACTCTGGGGGGGCATGGGTTCTTTATGACTGGGGGCGGAGCAAGGGTGAGTCGGGAGGCAGAGGCAGGGATAAAATTACTCAGGACTTTCTGAGCCAGCGATGGAGGAGAAAATAGCCATAGAAACAGACCAGGCTTGGATTCTCTAAAATGCAGTGGATCAGGTTTGAAGATGGCTGTTCAGCGTGGTGTTGGCAGTTGGCACTAAAGACGTGTGTCACCGAGGGGTGCTGATTGGAGGAGAATGCTATCCTGCAGCTGCCTGTCTCCGCTCCATCATCACCCTAGACAAGCTTCCCCCGTTAGCCATGGCAGGTTTGGGACAGTGAGGCTCAGAACCTGAATCTTGTGCTTTGAGTTTCTGGCTGCTTTAAGATCATGTGTGCCTTCACCCCATGAAGTGATCCTGCTGTTGGCAGCCACTGCCGGGCTGGCTGCCCTTTCTTTCCTGCCTCTGTGCCCATCTTTACCAGCAGCCTACCTGCCGACCTACGTTCATTGTTTGGAGCCGCTGCTTTTCAGTTCGTATAACGGGAGCAGCAGGACACACGCCTCACTGTGAAGCCTGGAGCTCTCACCGAGGCCTTTGAGAAGGGCCACGCTTACCCCCGTCCAAAATTATTGTTTCTTGTTCAGTATAGATACATTTTTTAAAAGGAAGGATAGAGGAGTGTTTTTTCTTCTGTGAGGTCTCTCTGGGAAATAAATGGAGGGGTGTTCAGCATGGGGCAGAGATCTGGGTGGAAGGAAAGTGGTTCTGTGGTTTAGAAGGGGGTGTGCCTGCCCGAGTGCCTTGAGGCCCAAGGGCCATCAGCAAGGGTTTGTGACGCATGTGGTGCCTGGAAAGTGATGGTGGGAAGTGCCCATGTCTCAGAGGGTCAGTAGAGAGGTTTGTCCTATTCTCAGGGGGCGCCACCCTCGGCCCCTTCTTTGCCCTATGCCTTTTTAAAACATATTAAGATACCATGATCCTAAGAGCATGACTTTATAATTGAATCTTTTCTATTTTTTAACCTAAGTGAGACTGGAATAAATATTTGATGACCATCAGTAGGCACTCACAAAGCTTTTAAAAACAAAAAACTTGATGTGTTGGTCATAGTTATTATCTTCTTAAAATCAAGATATAAATATCAGTAGGTCAATTTTAAAAAGTGTTCATTTTGTAATAATTAAAGATTCATGGGAAGTTGCAAAACATGTATAGGGAGATCCCACAGATATGGGTAATAAAAGAAAGAAAACAGCTTTAGTATTTTTTCTGATTACATGTATTTGACATACGACGGTCCGTATAAGGATTTCCAACAGTACAAAAAAGTGTAAGTGGAAAAGGAAAATCTCCTGCCATCCTACTAGCTAGAGATTGCTGTCACTGATATTTCTGACCATCCTTCCATTCATTTCTCTAGACATACATGAAAACACCTCCATCATTTGTCACAGCTGATTGTATATGAAGCATGTATTTCACACAATAATTCTTTTTAAATAGATAATGACTTCAGAACTCACTGCTCTGGCTCTCAGCTTTAACTTTTGATGTTCTGTTTATTTGCTGATCTTGCCTTTTTTCCTCCTATCTGTCTATCTATCTATTTATTTTAACTTTTTTAAAATTGAAATTATTGGGGTGGCATCCCAATCTTTAAAAAATTTTCTAAGCTACAGACAAGTTAAAAGAATAATAGAGTGAGCACCCATATGCCCTTCACCTGGATTCACCAGTTGTTGACATGCTGCTTTTTTGCTTTATTTCTCTTTATATATGCCTTATGGACAATTTTTTTTTTCTTTTTAATTTGTCTGTATTTGCCACAGTCTTTTAAAACAGAACGTGACTTAAGCACTACGTTTCTAACTTGCTCTGAGTTACTTTCAAACGGCTTTACAACGTCCCTCGGTTGTCCTGTAATTTTGCCACGCTAAACAATGCTTTTCTTTGGAGACAAGCCCTGTGGATAGTTACTCTCATCAAGTTGGTCAGCTTAGCATACTGATTTCTAGAGGCCGTGCATGCAGTTGGTAACTACAGGGGATGTTAGGCTTAAAAAGCAGATCCTGGGGAATGAAAGTTGTTTTAAGCATGTATCTCAGAACACTTTAGCAATAAAAGATTTGGTCTACTTAGTAATCCACTTGAGAGATAAACACTTTAGACCAGCGGTCGCCAACCAGTGGTCCGTGAGGTCCGAAAGGTTGGTGACGGCTGCTTAGACCACAAAGCTAACAAACATTAGCCTACACGTATCTTACAACAAACATAACCCCATTCTGTTAAAACATACCTTTATGGACAATTTTTTTAATGCACCATTTGAGAATAGGCAGCAGAAATCATAAAACTTCATCCCTCACTATTTCAGTGTGTATATCCAAAAAAATGAGGATATACTGCTATAAAACTATAATAGATAATACATTTTTGTATAATGTATAATATAATAATAGCTGCATGGATTTTTTTCAGTGAGTTATAACCCACAAAAGTTGCTCAAGTTACTTCAAATTTAGTTGATGGAAGACCTTTCAAGATAGTTGCAAAGCTTCAGGGAATATAATAGAATAGAGGCCCAGTGCACGAAATTCGTGCACAGGTAGGGTCCCTATCAGCTGCCGGCTGCCGGCTGCTGGCTGCTGGCCAGGGCTTCCCTTCCCCTGCTGCCGGCTGCTGGCTAGGGTCTCCCTTCATTCCACGCCGCCCCCTGGTGGTCAGCACACATCATAGCGAGCGATCTTACTTCCAGTCCGTAGAACACCCGAGGAGACACTTTGCATATTAGGCTTTTAAATATGTAGATGTAAATTTAGCTGAAAATTTGGGGCATCATGACTGTGTAGCAAATCAGAATGACAAAACTTGGGGATTTCTTTTAAGGTCTCAAGTTCTCCATCACAGAATGGTGATGGTGATGTTAGTCCTTATGATGAAGGCACTTTGTCAGACACTGCATGTGCCTTTGGTTCTAGCAACTGTTATTATGTTGTCCTCATTCTTTAGAGGAGGAAATTGAGGCCCAGGGAGGATTAGGGAGACTCAGGGAGGTCCAAGGTCACACATTGAATAAATGATGGAGCCAGATTTTTATGCCAAAGCCTATAGCTTTCACTGCTGTGCTAATAATGCAGTGTGAATGTAGATATATTAACCTCACCAGGGACAGACTTGCAGGGAAACATCAGCTTGAGAAAAATATAGAGGGTTTACCTCTTCATCTTTCTTCCAAAAATTGCTTTCAGAAACTATCCTCAGTGGGTCAGTCAGACTCCAATCGCTTAAATACGAGTAGGCCAGGTGTTCTTTAACATATTTATGGAGGTTAAGGAAATTATATATATATTTTTTATTTTAAAAGTAATATAATCACATTTAGAAATTTGAAATGCATGGAAAAGACCACCTGCTTCTACCCATAGTCTTGCAGGTTGTTCACTGCACAGCAGTGCCTGGCGAAGGAGTGGGGGCAGGGAGGACTTGGCAGGCTGTGAACCCTGGCATAGTCTGTATCCACCAGAGGAGGTTCTGTTTTCCTAGTTGCCCAAAAGCAATATGGCTATCAGCAGCCCCATTAACTCCCCTTTTTCTAGGCTGGGCCCAGAATGAATTTCTTTAGAATAAGCAATGAGATAAAGTATTGATACCAAGAGACAGACCAGTTAGTTTCCAATACGTTCCATTAAAGCTAGCAGTAAGCAACATTAGCATATTAGGCTTTTACTATATAGGATAATGCTGTTTATTTATTTGCTCTGGTTTTTAGCCTTCCGAAAAGGTGATATTTCTTCAGAGGTCTCAGAAGCCTGGGACCCTCAAACATAGTCCACGCCCAGTCCTTGTGGGCACAAATGGACAGCTGCCGTTAAGGATCATGATTTCTAGCCATAACCCTGTTATCTCACTGGAGGCCAATTCAATAGTCATACATACCACATACAACATACAAGCATAATTCTTAGACACGGAGAGACTTGACTTAGAAATTTTGTAACATTCTATATTTTTTATCCCTTGTGGTGAGATCCCTTGTGGTTTTTGGGAAAGGCACACACAAATCTTGGCGTGATTTAGGTAAGAACAATTAGAGCAATAATCATCTTCGTTAATCCCAATAATTTCTCACACAAAAAAACCCTCAAATGGTAATTTTCTTTTCTTGGAAAATTTTGTTTCTAGTCTAAGATTTGGCCGGGGTCTCCTAGAAGGAGGCCCTCACAGAGTTTGCTGTCATCAAGCACCTGTACAAGGAAGGATCTTCTTGTGCGGGATTTGATGGGTGTGGTTACATAGGTTTAACTCTGTTTCTCTAGGAGGTAATGAGGGTAAGTGAGTGCTCCTAAAGCAGAGGTGGACAGGCTGCAGGTCTGTGGGCCAAAGTCAAAGGAGGAGGAATATTTTGTATTACATTACATTCACATTTCAGTGAACAACTTTTTATTGCTACTCATATTCATTTATGTGTTGTCCATGGCTGCTTTCGAGCTACGACTGCAATGTTGAGTTGTGACAGAGACCATATGGGCTGCCTAAAATTTACTATCTGGCCCTTTATAGAAAAAGTTTGCTGACCCCTACTATAGAGAAACAGTTTAAAGATGTGGAGTCAGATATATTTAAAATAAAAAAACATTTTTAAATAAATAAACAGCATTATCCTATATAGTAAAAGCCTAATATGCTAAGTGTCCGGTTGGCCATTCAACCAATCAAAGCGTAATATGCTAATAATATTCTAAGGCCGCTTAACCACTCGCTGTGAGGTGCACTGACGACCAGGGGGAAGACGCTGTGACTGGTAGGTGAGCTTGCTGCTAGGGTCTGGCCGATTGGGACTGAGTGAGATGGACCGGACGTGCCCTGGAACCCTCCTGTGTTCCCTTCCCTACTGGCCAACCTACCATGTCCCTCCCCGTCCCCGATCATGCACCAGTGGGGTCCCTCGGCCTGGCCTGCGCCCTCTCACAATATGGGACCCCTTGGGAGATGTCAGAGAGCCTGTTTCAGTCCGATCCCACAGGCTAGGCCAAGGGACCCCACTGGTGCACGAATTCGTGCACCGAGCCTCTAGTTGAGATATAATTGGCATGCTATAAACTGCACGTATTTAAAATGTATACTTTGGTAAATTTTGGCATATGTAAATATTAATGAAAACTCACCATAATCAAGGTAGTGATGTATCCATTACCCACAAAATTTCTTTTTGCCTTCTTGTAATTCTGTTGTCCTGTCACTTCCTGTCCCCTATCCTCCTGAGTAAACACTGATCAGCTTTCTGTCACTATAGATCAGTGTAAATTCTCTAGAGTTTTATCAAGTGGAATCCTACAGTAAGTACTCTTTTTGTTGGTCTGAATTCTTTCACTTAGCAGCGTTATTTTGAGATTTACCCGTGTTAATGTGTATATCAGTAGTTCATTCCTCTTTATTGTAAGGGTATACCAGAATTTGCTTATTCATTTACCTCTTGATGAGCTCTTGCTTTCCCCCCTGTGTTTGACAGTTGCAAATAAAGCTTCTATGAACATTTGTGTACACGCCTTTGCATGGATATATGCTTTATTTTCTTTTGGCTCTCTCTCTCAACAATAAGCTAGAGCCCATGATAAAATTAATTTGAGAAAAGTAATATCTTCATGTGCAGTAAACCTTTTGTGTGTTTTTTTTCCCAAGAGTAACCATTTATACTCTTTAAGATTTTATATGCTGAGTACATTCACTTGAGTAGTATAGTCACTATCAAATATACGGTTGAGATATTTGTTTCTGTTAATCACACAGTGAAATTTAAATAAAACATTGCTTTTCTCTTTTTAAACTTTACTCTGCTTAGAATTATTTTGGTGGAAAACTCTCTGCTCAAGGGAAAATGCCTTGGATTGAATATAATCATGAAAAAGTTTCTGGCACAGAATTCATAATTGACTTTCTGGAGGAGAAGCTTGGAGTGAACTTAAACAAGAACCTGGGGCCTCAGGAAAGAGCCATCTCCAGGGCGGTGACCAAGATGGTGGAGGAGCACTTCTACTGGTGAGTGCCCGGCCTGTTCCCACCCTTCCAGTAAGCCAAGTTCTCTGTCACTTTTCAGATACTCCCCAAACCTTTCCTTCTGAAAAGAAAACTTAGCAAAAGTTTTCTGCATTCTGGCTGACTTAGGGGTCAAACTTATGACTGTGAAGTTTCTAGAACATTTTCTGTAGATGCCCAGCTAGTACCTATCTTAGGCTTTGTGTGCCATATGTCTCTGTAGAAACTACAGTTGACCCTTGAACAACGTGGAGATTGGGGGCACCAACGCCCTACAAAGTTGCAAATCTGCATGTAACTTTTGACTCCCTCAAAACTTAACTACAACTACTAGCCTACTGTTGACCGGAAGCCTTACCGATAATACGAAGAGCCAATTAACACATATTTTGTGTGTTATATGTATTATATACTGTGTTTTTACAATAAAGTAAGCTAGAGAAAAGAAAATGTATTAAGATGATCATAAGGGAGAGAAAATATATTTAATAATATTGTACATATTTATTGAAAAAAATCCATGTATAAGCGGACCCATGTAGTTCAAACCCATGTTGTTCAAGGGTCAACTGTACTGAACTGTGCCCTGATGTTGGAGTGGAAAAGTGGCCATAGATGACATGCAAATGAATAAGCATGACTCTGTCTCAGTAAAAGCACTGAAATTTGAATTTCGTTTAATGCAAAATATTATTCTTTTGCCTCACCTATTTTAAAATGTAAATTGGGTAGTCTATGGGCTATAATTGTCTGACCCCTGATTTACACTGGAACTCACTAAGGTGAGGGAGATATTTTAATAGACTGGGCTCTTCACCAATACAGACCGCTGCATTAAAATAACATTCATCAGATACCCAGAGCAGGGAACAGAAAACGAAGTCAGGGTACAAGTCTTAGGTGAAATAAATTACACAAGCGTTGTAGGATTATTGTCAGTTTTCCTCAGAGGACAAGTGTCTCTGTGTTCAGTAGGAAAGCATGCTACCGTTCTCTGCCCCGACTGCCTGACTGCCAGCTTGTGTTCCCCGAGTCTGGAGCATCATACAAACTGTGCTGTGTGCTGGCTCGTTCTGCACATGGCCTTTTGCTGGCTGTGACACTGAGCGAATTAAACAGACCTAGTTCTTCTTGCTTTATTGTCATCTAGGTTTTTTAAAAATTCTTTTTCTTTTATCCATTTTTTGGAAGTCGGAGCACCTTTCCCTACCCCAGTAGATAAGTTTTCTCTCTGATTTCTGCAAACGTTATCTTGTTCCAAGGACTTAAGTATTGTTAAGCCCACTTTTTGGCATTAGTTGTTATTCCTGGGCCAGTAGCTCACCCAGTAGCTTTTCCCTCCTGCACTGGGAGATACACTCAGTGTGGAGTTGACTCTGGAAGGCTCTTCCTCAGCACCTTCCTATTTCATCCATTCAGCTCTCTTTCTAACTAGAAAACTTGTTGTTCTATCTCTTGGATTTGAGGTGCCCTTCTATTTTCCTTTTCCTCTTTCTACTCTCAGTTCCTGCCCAGTTTATTGCAGGGCTGACCTGAAGCACCACTTCAGAAGGGGTGGGAGCAAGGAGGGAGGCAGCAGCAGTGTAGGTCGGCGTGGGAGTAATCACAGTCTGGGTTCCAGAATGAACCCAGGCCTTTTCTTAAGAGTAACACCTGTCCAGAACTGCTGGACTTCCCACTTCAGAGTGCAGAGTTCTGCAGTTAGGACCAAAACGCATGCCATGCTTAGCCTCAGGAAATAGCCTGTAGGACAGAGCCTGTCTCACCTGCTTGCCAGGTTCCAGTCCCTACTTTGAGGGAAATGAAGAAGCAGCACAGGGCCACCTTGGCCCCTCTGCATTCCTTTGATGTGGCCCTCCAAAGCCTACTTCATTTGACTGATGGGCCCTAGGAGAGCTAGCACTTTGATAGCTGCCTGAAAAGAAGCGGGAAGCCTTACATTGGTTGGTAGTTTTGTTACAACTCTTTGATTTCTGTTGTGGTTCATAGAATTTATATCTCGGTTAGAAAATATATATATTTTTTGTTTTGTTAATATTCACCTGAGGATATTTTTTCCATTGAATTTTTTTTAGAGTGGAAAGGAGGGAGGAAGGAGAAGAGAGAGGGAAGAGAAAGAGAAAGGTAGAGAGAGAAACATTGATGTGAGAGAGACACATCAGTTGGTTGCCTTCTGCACAGCCCCAACTGGGGATCTAACCTGCAACCCAGGTACGTTTGTGCCCTTGACTGGTCATTGAACCCATGACCCTTCGGTATGCAGGCTGACCCTCTATCCACTGAGCCACACTGGCGAGGAGGGTTAGAAAGGCTTTTATCCAGAAAGATTCCCAAGTACCACTTGTCACTGCTTCTTGCTATGAGTGTATGGACGTTTTGTACATATTTACTTCATGGTAGAAGTTCATCTTCTGCTCTTCCCTCCCCCTCTCTCTCTACAAGGGCCCTTGCTAATACTTGCTGGGGGTGGGGTGTGGTGGGGAAGGAAGGGTGCTTGTGGCAGGGGTGGGAGGAAGAGATGGGAGATAATATCCTGGTAGGAAACTACCTTAATTTTACTGACCACAAACTTCCAAATGCTTGAATCATACATAGACTCTTTTCTCTTTTTAATTAGAAAAATACTTTTTTGGCCTAGCCAATATTTCTCATTTGTGTCTCCTCAAGGGTTAATTTGAGGAAGAAATAGTTAAAGTGGAAGGCCATGTCTTGATTGAGATGCGAATATACAGTGAATTTTCAAAAAGTAAAATCCTAATTCCTCTAATTCCCTTAAGTCCCTAGTAGCAGAAGGAAAAACAGACCTTCCTCTGTTTCATAAGCTTTCCAGATCTTTAGCCAACTTCTTGCTTTGGGAGATGTTGAGCAGCCTTTCCAGAAAGCTCTAAATCCCAGTGGAGAAAAGACCTTGTCCCCACTCATGATGAGAAAATGTGTGACACAGAGAATCCATGGATTCGGCACCGTTGGGCTCCTCTCCTCCTTCCCATTTTGTAGTCTCAGAGGCAAAACACCAAACGTGCACCCGTAGCAACGGGCCAGCATAGGGGACTACAATATGTAGGAAAGCAGTGTAACTATGAGCTTTCCATGAGAACCTGTTCAGTTCTAGCAGTCCATAAGCTCCCAGGCTGTGTCTGCACTTACCGTGGTGGAAGAGGTGGAACCAGTTGTTTGACTAATTTGATTCAATTATCTGGAGTTTTCAGATATGTTTACTTTGGTCTGAAGCTTTAAAAATGCTCCAGGTATGGTTTTCTGAAGAGCAAGGGAAATGGAAAGCTGTTATTGTTATGTAACATCACATAATTCTGAAGCTCTGTTTTAGGTCTGCTCAAATAAGCACGTTTAGCTATAAAGTGTTTTTTTTTCTTGCACTTGAAAAAAAAACACATCATTATGTCCCCCTGGCTTTATAAAGCTATTAAGGAAGATGAAGAAGACAGGTTTTTATCTCCTTTGTTCCACTGAATGCTTAAGTCAGACCCAATTCCATATAAGGGGAAGTCTGGGAGACACAGGGTCCAATTACAGGAATGAAATTGATTTTTGGTAACACACCATAGCTTCTTCTGTGTGACATACTGCCCCCTTGTGGACACCCGTGAGTGTCTTAAGAGTCTTCCAACCCCATAGGGAAGTGTGTAGGATATGGTTGTCAAACTAGTCAGAACATTATCAACTATAAATACTGGCATATAGGCATTAGAACAGGGAATTCAAGTTTGACTCTAGGTTGGCCATAATTTTACAATTTTGCGTTTGTAAATGAATGGGTGTGTGTGTGTGTGGGAAGCTTTAATCAAATGACTTATCACCAGGACCTTCTCTAAAAGCCAGAGATACTCTCTCCCTGATTATACCTTGATTGATGTGTTCTCTGATATCCTCCCTCCCAGTTTTAGATGTAGTGAGGGCTCCTGTTTGCAGGAGCTAATCTCATGCCTTTGACTTGGTGAAAATACAGAAGCTTATCATATGCTCCTGCACCCATGAGCATTTAGGATACAAGCAAACTACAGCAAGGAGAGCACAGCATGGAGAAGGCATCCTCATGGTCGGGAAGGCCTCGTGCAAGGACTCCTCATTAAACAGTGGTCTGCAGTTTCCCACATACTGATATTTGTTTCTGCTGTGGGCCAGGTCTCATGTTCGGTTATAACAAGAGAAATCTTCATTCAAACAGCCAGGGTCAGTTTTTCTTTCCTGTCTTCTTGCTCTCCTTTAAAAATGTTTGAGTTGGGTTTATTCTTCTGTTCTAAGATAATCATTTTTTAAGGAAACACCTCTTTGTTTTTGTAATTTCTTTATTGATTAAGGTATCACATATTTGTCCTCATCCCCCCATTCCCATCCCAAACCCCTCCCCACGCATGCCCCCCCCCCCCCCCCTGTTGTCCGTGACCACTGGTTAGGCTTATATGCATGCATACAAGTCCTTTGGTTGATCTCTCCCCCTTACCCCCACCCTCTCCTACCTTCCCTCTGAGATTTGACAGTCTGATCGATGCTTCCCTGTCTCAGGGTCTGTTTTTGTTCATCAGTTTATGTTGTTCATTATTTCCCCTAGATGAGTGAGATCATGTGATACTAGAAATACACTTATAAGAACCGAAAATGAGACAAGCAATAATGGTTATGCTGAGAGGCAAATGTATCAGTCTGTAGTGAGTTTCTTTCTGGGCCAACAGTTCTTTTGAGTCCCAATTTCAATGTCAAACAGTTCCTTATGTGTACATGTCAGCAATGATATTTCAGTTCTGGATGGTGGACAAATGGTGGTAATGCAGGTCTGACCCTCTCTGGTTTGGTCCTGGGCAACCTGCAGCGATGCACAGCTGCTGACTGCTAGTATGGCAAGGTGTCATCAGTGTCTTCCATCTCTGGACTGTTTCTCTTCTGTCTTCATGGCTGGAGCAGTCCTGTCAATTCCTCTCTGTTGCAGGAATCCACATGGTCTTGGAGTTATTTTCTGAAAATATACAAACATATTCTTGACCAGAAGTTAATAAAGGAATATTTTCTATAAATTTGACTTGGGATCTTTTTTCATTTTTTGCCCAAACGATTTTCCTTTGGCTTGTTTTGACACCATGTGAGGACACATCTCTTTGACCCCATTTTGCAGAACAGATCAGATCCATCAGTTGCACTAAAGAACATGAGTATCAACTTCCTGAAAGAGGCGCTGAGAATGATAAATTATTTTAATTGCTTAGCCTAGTTTACTTTCCAGATTGGCCGTCCTTGGCCTCTCCAGTTAAGAATTCATGACCCCTTGTGCAGCGGCCTCTTCCCAGTGGAGAGTGACACAGATCTCAGAAGAGAGCAGTGGCAGCCTCTTCTTCATCCTCCATAGGCTCTGCAGCTCTTTCCATTTTTCTACTTAAATACTGTCATCCCTTAGAAACACTGCTGAGCAGTGGCTGGCTCAGAAGCGAAGCCTTTTTTCATCCAATGGCCAGGCACCGTGCCAGATGCGGGGGAAAGCGAGGTGATGAGACGCTATCTCTGTCCTCCAGTGGTTCCCAGGCTGGTGGGTGACATGGAGCCTTTGTGATGGTCAGTGCTGGGGAGGAGTTTGAAGAACCAAGCAAGGAAAGGCAGCCAGCATCTGCTGGGGGGATGAGAGGAAGGCTTCCCAGAGGAGCTGGTGTCACAACAGAATCTAGGGACAATCAGAGTGGCAGGTGAAAGGGGTGGGTGGTAGGGAAAGAGTAGGATATCTGGGTAGAGGGAACAGCCTTTGCAAAAGTTTAGGGACACAAAAGAGGGGTTTGGGAGGCACATGTAATTCTGTATGGTGGCACATGGGAGGCAATGCAGGGGATGGGTCAGACTGTGGGAGGGGGCTGGTGTGTCAAGCAAAAGAGCTATGGGTAGTTAATGAATGACTCTGAGAAGCATTGTCATTCTAATACATGATCAGATTTGTGTTTTAGGAAGCTCTTTGTGGTAAAGGGTTTTCTGGAAGGCCTTGAGGGGATGTCAGGAGACCTGCTAGGAGGGTTCTGTCCTCAAGGTTGAGAATGATGAAGGGCTGAACTCCAGTGTTAACTGAGTTGGAGGAAAGGGCGAATTCCTCCAACTCAGTGTGACTAGCTGTCGGGAGTGAGGGATGGGAGCAGTGAGGAATAGCTCCTGAGCTTCTTTCTGGCTCAGGTGAGGAGAAGCAGGTTGGAAGGGAAGGAAGATGACGAGTCCAGTGTGGAAGTGTTGGTTTTGGGTTCCTGAGGATCCCTCACGAGGGTCCCTGGATCTCAGGACAGAGGTCTGGGCTGGATATGGAGTTGGGAGTCATCAGTTTGAAATCGTGGGTGGGAAGTAGATCACTCCATGAGTGAGAAAGATAGAAGGAGTAAAGGTAAAATCTTGGGAACATGTAGGAGGTGGGAGGAAACGCAGTGGAGACAGACGTAGGTTAAAGAAGAATTCTAAGAAATATGCCAATATTGTTGGATTATAGAGAATTAAAGAAAGATAAATATGGAAGAAGGTTGATTTGGATTTTGCAATAAGGAGGGATTGTGGACTTGGGCAGGGTGGTTTCAGTGGAGTGTAAGGGGTGGGAGCCCTGCCATGTGGACAGAGTTTCCAGGCAGCGTGGTTGCAAGAGGAGGTGGATTCGTGGTTGTAGTGGTATGGAAGCATGTGTCAATGATGTCTTGGACCTGTAGTAACTGATTTAGGAATCCATGAAGTTAAAGTTCATACACACTTCACAGACCCTGAAAGAGCCTTCCTGGCCCTCATTGCCTTCTCTTCCCTAACACACATCTATATATGGGGCCCCGGGAAGGAAAGAGAGGAAAGAAATCAAGAATAGGACAGGAAAGAGAAGGGAGAAAGACCAGACAGTTTCTGAAGTTACTTTTAACTGCAAAATTCTGAATCAACCCAGTGTTCCTTCTTCTGTGCCCTGCATTCAACTTGCTAATGCAGGCAGGGACCTTACAGTCTTCCTTGCCTTGGTAGAGCTACTGCCTGCCCAGCTGTGCGGCCCAGACAGGTGCCTGTCCCACCCCCACCTGCTGCTCTACCCATTGGTCTTCAAAAACTCTTTCCCCATTGCTGCATCCTCATCTTCTGCACCTGCCCTCCTCTCCTGCTCAACAGAGGAGATGGAAGTCATCAGTAAGGAGCCTTGAACCTCTCTGCAGCTCCTCATCTCTTGCAAGCAGTGTCCCTACTTCTGTTTATCTCAGAGAAAGCGGTGCCCCTGCTTCTCTCCAGGCTGGCCCTTCCAGCCCGGCTGCCTCCTCTTCTTACTTGCCCTTGAACTGCGGTTTCCCCACTCCTTACTCTGGAAACTTCCTTAGGCAACCTCATCTCCTCTCACAGCTTTAAACTGCCACCGATGCCCCTGCCCACAGATTCTCTATCTGGACCTAAACTTGTCTCCTGAGTTCTCAACCTGCTGGACTCCTCACTCAGGGGGTTCCATGGAACCTTCAGATGCAACAAGTTAACTTATCTTTCATCAACGAAGTCTATTCCACCTTGTGTATTGCTAGTATTGGCTAATAGCAATATCGTCCACTAAAACCATCAGCCTGGGAGAAAAGGCCTAGTTTCTCCTTATACCTCATCCTGCATATCCATTGGCCTTTTTCTCATATCACAGCATTTTTCCTATGCGTGCCCTGTTCACCATCCCCTTGCCATTGTCTTAGTTCAGTACATCATTTCATGTCTGGTCTTGCCGTGGTCTTCTAGCCAGCTTTCCTCTGCCAATTTCTCTACCTTCACTTCTTCCTTCACCATCAATCTGATCATGTTTCTTGTCTGCTTAAAACCTTTTAAGTGTTTAAATTTTGCTTTCAAAATCAAGTTTAGCCTCCTTTGCTTCAGATCCATCCCGATCTGATCCTTGCCCACTCTTCCAGCCCCCAGACACTTACAAGCTTCCTCAGGCATCCTGTGCCCCAACCCCCATCCTGAAGGTCTTGCCACTCATCCACCAGCCAGTGTTCTTGCTGCACCCACCTTCGCCCTCTGCCCTGCTTGGGAGTTTCTGCTCATCCTTTAGGATCGTTATGCTTATGACAAAACCTATGTAATTTGCCTACAAATAATGCATTTCCCCCCCGCATCAACCTTTCAGCTTAGAGCCATAGTATTCCTCATTTTGACACTTTAGATGCTTCCTGGTTGCTATTATTACCTGGCCATACTTAATTTAGGATAATTTAGTTTTATTCTCAGATCACTGACTTCCGAAATAATGAAGGATGATATAGCCTGTTTATTTAGATCTAGTACAATTAGAATGAATGTGCCGAATTATTCTAAGAGAATGTGAACATTGACACCTTAATTACTTAATTGCAGGTGTAAAAAGAAGAGCAAATACAAAAGCATTTAGCTTGAATAGTTTTAAAGAATTTACTTGAATAAATGTGAGCTCTTTCATAATAAAAGCTCCATTGACTCCTCTTGACTGCACTCATTGATTAGTCACCATTGCCATATACCTTTTCCTTTTCTCACCAAAATCCATTGCTTGACTCCTCAATAGTTTATTTTGAGAGACTTTTAAAGAAGAGGTACACAAACCCTTCTAACAAGATTTTTAAACATTCTTTTAAAACGGTAATAAAGCCTTAGCCAGTTTGGCTCAGTGGATAGAGCATCGGCCTGTAGAACAAAGGGTCCCGGGTTTGATTCTGGTTAAGGGCATGTACCTGTGTTGCAGGCTCCTCCCCGGCCTGTGCAGGAGGCAACCAATCTATGAGTTTCTCTCACATTGATATTTCTCTCTGTCTTTCCCTCTCTCTTCCACTCCTTCTAAAAGTCAATGGAAAAATATCTTTGGGTGAAGATTAAAAAAAATAAAAATAAATAAATAGGTAATAAATGGTTGCAGTACAGAGAATATGTTAAAATTGGTTGTAAGACCTTTCAGTAAAGATCAGGAATGCTTAAAAATTTTTAGAAAAATCTTTTGCTTTTGTTTTTTCCCCTAATTTTTATTTAGTAGAAGAGCAAACCCTAAAATAAAAAATGAAGAAGAACAATATAAAATGATCAGAATTTCAGGTCCTATTTTCAGGTGTATTTTTTTTTCTTGAGGTGGAAAGTAGCTACAATTTACTATCATCCCTTGTGTTCTCTCTGTAAAAATATTTTTTACTCTTCTAATTATTTTGAAGTAATGATTACTGCTATATCAACCAACATAGGAGTAGAGATGACTGCTAATGCATCTTTTATTGCACATTATGAGGAAAAACTAAATATCTTATGCCTATAGCCCACAGCTACATTTTTCTCAGTCTTCAATAGGAAACCCTTTAATTTCTTTAACTTTCTCCCCGCCCCGCCCCCCACATGTTTATATTGATTTCAGAGAGAGGAAGGGAGAGGGAGAGAGAGAAACATCAATGATGAGAGAGAATCATCGATTGGCTGCCTCCTGCACACCCCACACTGGGGATCGAGCCTACAACCCAGCCATGTGCCTTGACCAGGAATCGAACTGCAATCTCCTGGTTCATAGGAATCTTTAATTTCTGTCTACCAACACTGTTAACTGTAAAGACATTCCTGCAGTTGCACAAGTACAGAGAACAAGATCAGCAAGGGCCTGGGTGTCAGCCAGCATGAACAGTGAATAGCCACCTGTTACATAGGAACACACGGGCAAGTGGGAAATGATTCCACCAAGTTCCTTTGGTGTTTGTAGCCACATCAGAGTCCTAAAGAACAGACTGAAGCAGAGTTGACTTTTTGGAGAGCAAGTTGTTAATGTAATACTTATAATTTATGTAGTTTATTATAAACATGAACAGGTATACCTACTCCCTAATCTTTTCGCAAAGGCAAAAGGTTTCTTTAAAAAAAAATTCTTTGTTATCATGAAATATAAAGTACATACACAAAGTATACAAAACAGAAATGTGCAGCTTGATTAATTAACCGAACATAACCTGTGTAACCATTGCTTTGATCAAGAAAGAGAATGAAGCCAGCACCCCAGTCATTGCTGCCTCCTCCCATTGCCCCCCGTAGGTACGCTCTATGAAACCTTTTAAAGTGGGTTTCTACTTGTTTTCTGTGGGGTTGCCTAAGAGAAAGCAAAAGCATGGCCTTGTGGGTGGGTGATGGGGACGGTCTGCTGGTGGGTGGCAGGAGCGGTTTGGTGGAATGGTGGCATGACATCGTTATCTGAGTTTGTTACTGTGTCTCCCAACGCGCCCCAAGTCCAAGCATCCACTAAGGCCCGTGTAACACCTGCCATGCTTTTTTAGAAAAGCTGCAATGATTCGGTTCCTCCAGGGTGTGCCAAACCCTGACCCACGCGTGGGGAGTTGACCCGTGGAGTTGCTATGTATCTAATGCACAGTAGTAACTTGTTTCCACACACTTCCAGGACATTAGCTTATTGCCAGTGGGTGGACAATCTCAATGAGACCCGGAAGATGCTCTCTCTTAGTGGTGGTGGTCCCTTCAGCAACCTGCTGAGGTGGGTCGTGTGCCACATAACGAAAGGAATTGTGAAACGCGAGATGCACGGCCACGGCATTGGCCGCTTCTCAGAGGAAGAGATTTACATGCTGATGGAGAAGGACATGCGGTCTTTAGCAGGGCTTTTGGGTAACGTACCACACCTTCTATTCCATATTTTCTCTCCTTACTTTTTGCATGATTAGTAAAGCACTGTTAGTTTACTGATTTAAAATTTGATTTGGGTTGGTTTCTTTGCTTCCACGTGTAGGTTTCAGTCCCACCATGGGCTTAATTGTGCTGGGGAAGTCCCTCCAGGAAGAGCGAAGAGCGGTGTGTGTCCAAGGGCGGGTGAGGATGCTGAGAGTAGAGTGACCCACCCTCATTCACCTGTTGGCTGCAGGTGGCTGGGCTGATGTGATTCTGTACTGGGCAGAACTTGAGTCTTAGCTATAATGATTCATAAATATGATTTCAACTTAGGAGCTTCTATGTGTGAAATGATGGCCTCTCCTGGGGACAACTCTATGTACAGGGAGCCAAGCTCTCTATGTGACTAGTCGTACGACCTAGTCCTTCGGGCTACTGATTTTGTTTGGGGAGAGTGGGGTTCACTGACCCTCTCTCAGCACCCTCATCTCCATTCTGGAGCAACTTAGAGACCTCACCTCTAGGAAGTGGGGTTTGGGGTTTGTTTTGTTGAAACCCTCCTGGTGCCCTAGGAACTGGGGGCTGTGCTGGGTGTAGTCTGCCCCCTGCAGAGTGACCCACTCTGGCTCTTTCCTGCTCCACATTCCAGATGGTTATTGGACCTGAATCCTCCCCTGAACCCCAGCTTGCAGGAGGAGATCCCAATGGCACATTCAGCCCTCACATTGGTTCTCAGCAGCTTTGTTACATGGTGGTGCGGGGTGGTGGTGGGCCTGGCTGGGCTCCTACTCTCAACAGGCATTCAAAAGCACTGCCTGACTTGAAGATTGACACTGTCTAGACCTTCTGGTGCTTTTCCTCTCTGAGCCAGGTGGGCCTGCCTGATGTAGTTATGAGTGGAATTAGTCTCCAGCTTGTCCTATTCCGTTAGAATGTTAGACTGGACGGACGCCCAGCCTCACAGAGCAGGTGTGCCGAGGGCCATTTCTCCTTAGCAATGGTTCTGTCCACTCCTGGCTTCCTCCCTTCCTCACCAGCTCACACTTTGGGGAGCCCCAGCAAGCCAGGCATGGAGCCCTTGAAGTTAAGATTGAGATTATGCCAGTGACATGCTGCTCATCTCTCACAGTGTAACAGTGGGGTTCCTTAACCAGAGAGGGGTGGTCATGACCTTTCTGGAGCATTTCTGGTTGGGAGAACCAGGGGGCAGGGTGCTAGCTGTAATAGTGATGACTGTCAATGTTTCTCTGGCATGTATGACTTGGAAATGCTTTCTCCCCAATTGTGGTGAGATGGGAGGTGAATGAATTGCTAATAGCTAGGCTGAATACCTGGCAAGTGTTCAAGACGGCATCACCAATCTAGATGATTTTCTGCAAAGAGAAACAGTGGCTGCTCAGAAGCTGAGTGAGCTGGAGTTAGGTGCTGTATGGGGCCCAGTTGAACTCTCCCACAGAAGAACTTTTTCTGCATTGGGGAGGGAGAGGCTCTTTGGCTGAACATCATGGTTTTTCTTACTAAATGAGGCAAAAATCATCTACTTCTCCCTACACCCAGGAACAGAGATTACTTTTAATGTCCAATGCCTAAGAGACTCAAAATGCAAAATGACTTTTTGTTGGGATTGTTCAAGAGTTGGGGAAATTGCCCAGCTGGCATAGCTCAGTGGTGAGCGTTGACCTATGAACCAGGAGGTCACAGTTCATAGGGCACATGCCTGGGTTGTGGGCTCAGTCCCCAGTGTGGGGTGTGCAGGAGGTAGCCGATCAGTGATTCTCTATCATCATTGATGTTTCTATCCCTCTATCCCTTCCTCTCTGAAATCAATTATATATATATATATATATATATATATATATATATATATATGTATATATATATATATATATATATGTATATATATATATTTAAAGAGTTGGGGTAATTGTTTATGGATATGTTTGATTCATCAGGATAAATTAGATATTGACGTTTCAGTTTAATTGACATCAGTGATTGGAACACCTCTATGTCCAGGAGCTGGGGAATACAAAGATGAATTGGAGGTTGTCCCTGCTCTCAGGGAGCTTACCGTCCAGTGGGAGAGATGAGACTTTAGAGTATGAGTAGGAATGGATGGCCCTGAGATAGTGAACCATTTTCTTTTGTTTCGTTTTATGGCCTATGAGTTAAAAATGGCTTTTACATTATTAAATTATATGCACAAAAATGCAATCGAGATTAATTGTAGTCTGGGAATCCTAAAATGTTTACCGTCTGACCCTCCAGAGCAGTTCGCTATTCCCTGCCCTAGAGGAGGAGCCATGCACAAGGCGGGCTGTGCAGGTTGCATGACGGAGCTTTATGCCTTTGGGGTTTCATACTTCTGCTCTGGGGACACAGCAGAAGCAGGATTGAATGTGGGGAGAACTGGAAGGCCACACAAGAGGTGGCCGTCGTGCTGGCCCAAGAAAGTAAACAGTCATCCGAGTGAAGAAAATAAGGAAGGATCTTCCAGGCAAATAATGAGAAAGGGACCCATGAGTGAGGGGCATTTTAGGATCAAAATAGTTTTTTTTTAAAAAAAATATATATTTTATTGATTTTTTACAGAGAGGAAGGGAGAGGGATAGTTAGAAACATCGATGAGAGAGAAACATCGATTAGCTGCCTCTTGCACACCCCCTACTGGGTATGTGCCCGCAACCAAGGTACATGTCCTTGACCGGAATCAAACCTGGGACCCTTGAGTCCGCAGGCCGACGCTCTATCCACTGAGCCAAACCGGTTAGGGCAGGATCAAAATAGTTGTCATTGATTTAGATTTCCTGGGCTTTGTGAGTTGAGTTCATACCCTTCCTTAGGAGGCTGGCTTCCCAACAAAGAGATATTAAAACTTCAGGCTGACATGCATAAGTACTTGAGGAGAAATGATCTCTTTTTGGAGCTGCTATTGAGTGAGCCAAGTAATAAAGTGGAATTTGTTAATAGAAGTCAGAAAAACAAGCTGATTGCCAGCCAACTATACTTGACTAATGAAAAATGGAAAACACCTTTCTTCCTTGCCCAGCCTGAAGCCTTTTATTAAGACATAAAGATGGCTTGGCGAGTCTCTATTTTTCAGAATCCTTGTTGACATTGGTTTGGCACATGTCAAAGATCCAGATCTCTTGGTTATTTTAATAAACAGCAGTATGTGATCTCAACGATTTAATAAAGAGTCTAGGGAGGCCAAGTAGTGCTTCCTTCCAAAGGTAGTAAGATGACTCACCTGCCATGCATGCTTCATGGCCACCCTTTTCAGCATGTATAGTTAACAATGTGGTACAGATTTTCAGGATGAATTAAAAAATAAAATAGTTTTTAGGTACATAGATATTTGATGGACCACTTCATTCTTAGCTAAATAATATATAAAAGACGAAAAGAAGCTTTTGTGATTAGTAACAGAAAATTTCTAGCCCACTTTTAACCAAAAATGCCTTGGGGGTTTCATACCTCCAGCCTGGGGAGCCTCACTGTGGCAAAAAAGTGGTGCTATGGCTCAGGAAGTAGGTGGACTGAGGTAGAGTGAGGGGATCAGGGAAGGGTGTGTGTCAAGGAAAAGGTAAAGAGAGTATGGCTGCAATTATGCCTGGAAGTCTAGGCCAGAAATCTTGGAAAGTCAGGGTGCCATTTGCAGAACCCCTTAGCCCTCTGGCATGCCAGGGGAAGGGAGAGCCAGTCTCAGTGAGCCAGGAAGCTGGGGTCTAGGAAGAAACAGATTAGGGAAGGGAATGTGGTCACTATAGTAAGGGAGCCACCCTCTTTAGGGAGTATGCCTTTCTTGTCTCTATTGACCCCTAGAACTCAGGCTGGGGTCACAGTCTGCAGAATGATGGGGGGTGTGTTTGTGATAGTTCAGATTGTTACAAAGGAATCATAAGGAAGCTGTGCATTTATCTGATGGCAATAAGGCAGCACAGACTACTAAAATCGAATGTTTCTTTGCTTTTAATTGAACTGTTATAGACCGTATAGGGTGACACAGTAGTTATCTGTGGGAAAACCAAATGCATGATTGGTAAGTAAAATTGGTTCGGGAGAGATAGTCATATATGGGGAGAATAATAAAAATATGGTTTCAGTCATGAGGCTCAGCTGTGCACCATTGATGAGCAATAAATATGTGTTGGATGAAGGAAAGACCTAATGAATGTCAGGGTGCATTTAGCAGATAGCCAATCTGGACTCCAGCATCTGTGGACCTGGGAGTACTTTCTGAGCAAAAAATTGAAATTTGTAAATGCATTTAAGAGGTAGAATCAGAAATAGTGATGAGGTCACCAGGTGGCACCTGCAATTTTTTGTAGAAGAATGTACTTTTCAGTCATGGCTAGAGACTTAGGAGGGAGAATATTCTATATAATAAAAGGCTAATATGCAAATCGACCAAATGGCAGAATGACTAGTCGCTATGATGCGCACTGACCACTAGGGGGCAGACGCTTAATGCAGGAGCTGCCCCCTGGTGGTCAGTGCGCTCCCACAGGGGGAGCACTGCTCAGCCAGAAGCTGGGTTCACAGCTGATGAGTGCAGTGGCGGTGGCGGGAGCCTCTCCCGCCTCTGTGGCAGTGCTAAGAATGTCTGACCAATGGCTTAGGCCTGCTCCCCATGGGGAGAGGACCTAAGCCGTCAGTTGGACATCCTCCAAGGGCTCCCAGACTGCAAGATGGCACAGGCCAGGCTGAGGGACCCCGCCCCCCCCCCCCCCCCCCGCCCAAGTGCACGAATTTCGTGCACTGGGCCTCTAGTACTTGTAATAATTGGAATTCAGACAGAAGGGCGATGCCTTTGACTGAGGGCTATGTGAGTCTGGCTATATGGTCAAACACACAAAGGTGTGCAGGGCTCTTTGTGGGGGCTGAAGAGACAGCGGTGAACAAGTTGAGAGACTAGAGCTGTGGGAGACAGAGGATGTTTAAGAGCTAAGCAGTGAGCTGTGGTGTCAGGAGGTTGGAGTCCAGTGGGATAGCTAAAGGTTTTTTTAAGGGTATAAAGTTAACTGACAGCAAGGAGAAAGTCAAAATACTTAACTCATAATTTGCTTCTAGATAAGTAAGAATTGAAATACAAACTAGGTGAGAAGGTCACAAGAGAGCACTTCAATATTTGTAAACAACTAACAGACTAATAAGCACACTAATTATTTAAATACTATTTTTGTATTAGTTATATACCAGGTGCTATGCTAGGCTCTTGGAAAACAAAGATGAGTGAGCATGGTCTCTATTTTCAGGAAGCTTATAATCAAGTCCTAGGATGTGAAAAGTGTCCCAATGATGTATTAAGATGTGAAAAATTTCCCATGTGATCTTGGAACTCTGATTGTAGTCTTTCAGAAATGGGAGGGATAGGGAAAATGTCAGAAGATGGAGATAGGAAATTGTTCCAGTTTCTAAAAGGGGAGGGAGAAGTAGAGTCCCATAGTGAAATAAAATACTAGAATGAATTGCTAAGTAGATAGTTTTCATGAAGGACTGTCATTGGTTCATTATGAATAAAGCACTGTCTCTTCCTGACTTGCTGGACTTACTAGTTGGATGGACCATCTCTTTAATTCTTTAAACCATAGGACACCATCTCCCATGATATTCTTCTGGGCAAGACGGCTGGTTTTTCAAAGGGGGCTTCGTGGACCTGTGGTGACATCGAGGTTTGTCGAGTGCTCTGGTGGGGAGGAGAGGGATTTCACCTGGAGCAGCATTTTCCTAAAGAGATTTACAAAGTGACAGCAGAAGATTGAGGCATGAGTTTGAAGGCTCATCAGTAACAGGTCTTATTACTGAAAAATAGTTTACCACATTATGCATTGTAAACTGTTTTCCTAAGGTTATGTTTGTTTTCTGATTCTTTACGCACTTGTAAGAAACATTTTTTCCCCTTTGGATTTTTCCTAATTATGTTTCTTATGTGAATCGGTGCTCCAATCCTTTGTCCATTTTTCTATCGAATCTTGGGGTTTTTAAAAAAACAGAATTGATCTATTTATATCTCACAGATATAGTCTCTGAGTGACATTTGAGGCCATATTTTCTCTGTCTTACTTGGAATCTTAAAGGTTTTAATGACTCATGGTCATCCTCTTCAATCCCAACCCCACTGTAGGCATTCACAGTGCTTGTGTGGACCTTTTGGCCAACACCTCAGAGCCTTGAACCCTGACCCTGCAGTGAACTCCGCTCCTTCTATTGAGCTGCCTTCTGCCATAGGCCAGCTCCAGGCTCAGGCAACACCTGGGCTGTCTGACATCTGACCAGGACTCAGAGCTTGCCAGCATACTCCCTCTTACACCACCCAGTTTGCTTTTTAGTTCCATTAGAGTGGTTCATCTAAATGCACATGAGACCTGTAAGCTCTCAATCATTTTAGACTAAAATCTAAATTCCTTTTCTTCACAATCTGAATTCTACTCACATCTCTCCTTATTTCCTCCTTCTCCCTACATGCACCTTGATTCCTACCGCACCAAGTTATCCTTGGATCCCTGAAGCCCACTGTGCTGTTTTTCAGCTTCATGCCTTCCCATAGGCTTCCCTTGCCTTGCTTAATTTGACAGATTCTCAAGACTTACTTCCACTTACTTAAAAACTTCTGACTGTTCTCCTCAACCCCCTCCAACCTCATGGGGCTCCTCCCTACATTGGGCGTTTCTCTCCTCTCCTGCTTCATTCTTGGCGTGCTTCCATCATGGAAGTACTACATTGTACTTCTCCAGCTCTTCCTGTGCTTCTCCCCTCCCTCTGGCTATCCCCCAACCTGGCCTGTGGACATTGTCATTTTGAAGGAATTGGCTCTGACCCTGGTATCTAACAGGAGGCCTAGTAAATAATAGGCAGTCAATAACTATTTGCTGAATGAATACTAACTTCCAAAAGGAATTCGAGGCAATCCACATATAAGACAGGGAAATATATTCAACATTAATACAAAAATTTTAGGAACCAATTTAGAAAAAAAATTGTGTTCTTGGAATGAGTATTTCTGTAATTAGGCACAATTTAACTTTGAGTGTTTTGGCTACCAAGATGAAACGGTAAATGTATGGGGCAGGTTTGCATTTATTTTCTAGGAAAAGAAAACACACAGGTTTTTTTTCAAATGGGACAATTTAAAAAAAAAAAAATCTTTATTGTTCAGATTATTACCTATGTTCCTCTTTTTTTCCCCCCCATAGCTCCCCTCCACCTAATTCCCCACCCCATCCCATGCCCTTACCTGCCCCCCCACCACTGTCTTCATCCATATGTGTAACATTTTTGTCCAATCTCTTCCCGCACCCTTCACACCCCCTTTCCCCCAAGAATTGTCAGTCCACTCCCTTTCTATGCCCCTGATTCTATTATATTCATCAGTTTATTCTGTTCATCAGATTTTTTATTCACTTGATTTTTAGATTCACTTGTTGATAGGTATGTATTTGTTGTCATTTTGTTGTTCATAATTTTTATCTTTACTTTTTTTTTCTTCTTCTTCTTCTTCTTAAAGAATACCCTTCAGCATTTCGTATAATCCTGGTTTGGTGGTGCTGAACTCCTTTAGCTTTTTCTTATCTGTGAAGCTCTTTATCTGACCTTCAATTCTGAATGATAGCTTTGCTGAGTAGAGTAATCTTGGTTGTAAGTTCTTGCTGTTTATCACGTTGAATATTTCTTGCCACTCCCGTCTGGCCTGCATAGTTTCTGTTGAGAAATCAGCTGACAGTTGTATGGGTACTCCCTTGTAGGTAACTAACTGTTTTTCTCTTGCTGCTTTTAATATTCTCTCTTTGTCTTTTGCTCTTGGCATTTTAATTATGATGTGTCTTGGTGTGGTCCTCTTTGGATTTCTCTTGTTTGGGGTTCTCTGCGCTTCCTGGACTTGTAAGTCTATTTCTTTCACCAGGTGGGGGAAGTTTTCTGTCATTATTTCTTTAGATAGGTTTTCAATATTTTGCTCTCTCTCTTCTTCTGGCACCCCAATAATTCGGATGTTGGTACGCTTAAAGTTTTCCCAGAGGCTCCTTACACTATCTTCATATTTTTGGATTCTCTTTTCTTTTTGTTTTTCTGGTTGGGTGTTTTTTGTTTTCTCATATTTCAGATCTTTGGTTTGATTCTTGGGGTCCTTTGATCTACTGTTGAATTTCTGTATATTCTTTATTTCAGACAGTGTATACTTAATTTCTGACTGGTCCTTTTCGATTTTTTTGGCATTCTCATTAAGATCTTTAAAGGTCTCACTAAGTTCCTCAGAGGTTTTTAGCAGATTCTTGAGTAACCTTATAAATGTCGTTTTGAACTCTATGTCCAATAGTTTGCTTTCCTCCATTTCTTTCATTTGTGACATGTTTCTTTGTCTCCACATTTTGGCTGCTTCTCTGTGTTGATGGAGTGGCTTTGTGTGGTAGGTGACCTATAGGGCCCAGTGGTTCAGCCTCCCCAATCACCTGAGGTGGATACTCTTGGTGCACCCCTTTGTAGGCTGAGTGCACAGTCTTGTTGTAGTTAAGCCTTGATTGCTGTTGGTATACCGGGAGGAATTTACCTCCAGGCCAATTGACTGTGAGGACCCGCTATGTCTATAATGGAAGAACTGCTGTGCTGTAGACACCCTTATGGGGCAGGACTTGTTTCAGTGGGGCTTTGGTGCTCACTGAGTCTGTCTCTTGAATGTGTCACTTATGGATGTGAGGAGTTGAAATCTGGTGTCGTCTTACACTGACCACTAGGTACACTGGCTTCTGAATCTCCAATGGTGTGCAGGTCAGCTACTGTCTGAGGCCACCCAACAGGAGCTACAGAGAGGTCTGCAGATTTCTCTTGGTCTGACCAGAGCTGCAGTTTGTTAGGTTAAGCTGCAATAGGGCAGGCCATTTATATGCAAAAGCCACTGTGCACAGTTTGGGTGGGTTTGTAAATTGGACGGGGTGGGGTCTTAGGGAGTCACTAGGGCGTGGCAAACAGCGATGGCTGCCAGTCAGCTGTCTCTGCATCACCGCGTTTCCCAGTCCCCGCGCCCCGTGCCCCAGTGCAGTAAAGAATGAGTCCTGTGCGCAACTCTGCAAGAAAGCCACCCTCACTTTCTGACCCGATGGCAGACAGTCCAGCTTCTCCCTGTAGGGGTCTGGGTCCCCAGAGTCTTGCCAGAAACTGGAGTTCAGAGTAATGGGGAGCTGTGTCTCCCTTTGGGTTGAAAGAAACAGTGCACCCAGTCGCCAACCGCCATCCCAATTCGCACGCCTGCGTACCTCAGCTTTTCCGCACTTGTGCCCGTCTCAATGCTCTTTTCTCTTTCCTTCTAGTTGTAGAACTTCTACTCAGCCAGCTTTCTTGTGGTTCTGGGTGATAGACGTTGTGTCTTTTAGTTGTAGTTTTGGTGTGGTTGTGAGAGGCAGCACGTACACGCCATCTTGGTTTTCGGGACAATTTTTTTTTTTATCCTGATTCTAGGAAGAAATTCTTCAATGGATGTTACATAAGGGAGATTGGATTTCCTTAAATACAGTGCTTTTGTTTTTCTTTTTTGGACAGTGCTTTTGAATATAAACATTTGTAAAAATTTTCTTAATGAAAGCTCCAGATTTTACATTGAATTGCAGCCTCAAAGGCATTTGTTTGGGGACCTACTTTAATATAATTCCAATATTTTTTTCTGATATAATATACATTATAAAAGGCCAGGGGCCGTCATGACCTAAACGACCAGATGGACGACCGATCACCAGGATGTGCCTGGAGCATCTCTTGGTCCCTCCCCCATGGCCCACAGGCTCCTATGACAGCAAGGCTGGCATCTGGTGGGGCGGAGGGGGGGTGGCAACGGGGCTCGGCGGTGGCTGCGGATCAGGTCTGGAGAGAGGCCCAGAGAGAGAGGCAGGGCTTGATCTGCAGCTGCCATGGCTACTGATGAGGCTTGGAGAGAGAGAGAGAGGCAGGGCCTGATCAGCAGCCACTGTGGCTGCTGGCGAGGCCAGAGAGAGAGAGGCAAGACCTGATCCGCAGCTGCTGTGGTGGCTGCGGATCAGGCCCGGAGATAGGCCCAGAAATGCTGACTGGCATAGAAACCAACCAATCAGAACCTAATCTGGGTGAACTGCTAAGGCAGAACCTAAGGTGGGGGCTGAGGAGGACTTTTAAGGGCAACAGCTGTTTGGTGTAAGGTGTAAGAAAGCGGTTCAATTTTTTAATGACTGGTTTGGCAGTATAGTGCATATGGCTGGCTATCAGTCCAGATATAGGGATTATGTATTTTTGTCTGCCAAGAGCATCTCCTCCTGCTGAAAAAGGCTCCCCTCTCCCCCGATTTAAACAATCCTATCCTATGTAATCTATACTAATAAAAGGGTAATATGCTAATTAGACCAGGTCAACCAGCCATCTTCCGGATGTCCGACTTCCTTCTGGATAAAGCCATAGTGGTGGGGGCTGAGGCAGAAGCAGTTAGGGGTGATCAGGCCGGCAGGGGAGGGCAGTTGGGGGCAATTGGGGACCCCACAGGGATCGGGCCTAAACCGGTAGTCGGACATCCCCCTAGGGGTCCCCAATTGGAGAGGGTGCAGGCTGGGTTGAGGGACCCCCGTCCCCCATGCACAAATTTCATGCACCGGGCCTCTAGTTTATTATAAAGGTGGATCTTAGAGAACCTAGAGGTTTTGGTAACTTACTCTACAACCATTGCATAGATACCTCTTAGATCCACTTTCTAATGTTATTTTTTGCAAGGAGGGGTTGAGGGCAACCTTTGGCTGGTCCTGAGTCAGCTATTTTATGTTTAATTCCTTAGTGACTACCAGAGGTATACTCTTACATGTTGTTGGGTAAAGAGAGTTCTTCTGTATTAGATGGTCCAGCCTTGGACATTCTCTCAGGAGAATTTAAGGGCTCACTTGCTGTGCTGCCTGGTTAGAAGGCCATCTTGGCTTTATGGAAGGTGAGCTATAGCAGTATGGAGCAAGGTCAAACTAGTTCTTCATGAACTATTTGCTCAAGTACATATACAAGCCTTTGGGTTCCCCAGAGTTCTGCATCCTAGAGTCCTATACTATCAAGTATTTGGAGGGATAATTTTGGTCTAAACAATTTAAGGGCAAGGTATTATAATATAGTTGCCATTCACTGAAAAATATATTTATTGAGTACTTACTGTGTGCTGGACACTAGGATGGGTACTAGGGGATCCAGTTTTAGCTCTCAAGTGGTGATTTATAGTGTGATTTCTTTCATTGATTTTACAATTTAGACAAAAATCACAAGAGAACCACTCTGATGAGACTGTCAGGGCATCCAGGTAGCAATAAACCTCTAAATAGCTAAGTTCATTCACCTGTTAAAGGAGGTCACTCAGCCTTGTCCATTTAAACATTGGAGGATGGCTGCCAAATGTTATAATTTAAGATTTAACATTTTTTTCCTTGACCCATTATTAGTGAACAAGATCCATTGGTTTGGATTTTTTAAATAATTTTTTTTTCAAACATACAGTGGAAGAGTAGTCCAATGAATAGCTTTTATAAGCATCACCTTGATTTAATAGCTATTAACATTTTGTTACAATTTTTTCAGTTATTTTTTTGGGTGTGCGTGTGTGGATGTATTTTACAGAAAATCCAGATATGATGATGTTGAACCTCCAAATACTTTTGAGTGTATCTCTGATGTTTTCCTCCTGCAGTGGGCAACCTTTGAGATGGCCACCAATGATCCCACCTCCCAGGGTTCTTCCCCTTGTGTAATCCCCTCTCTTGGACTTGTTGATTTGCTTCGACAAATAGAATATTGCAGAAGCAGTAGGATGTCCCTTCCAAGATTAGGCAACAAAAAGACAATAGCTTGCATCTTGGGCATCCTCTCTCCTGCTCTTGCTGGCTCACTCATGTGCACTAATGGAAGTGAGCTCTTCTGTGAGTTGCTCAATGGAGAGGTCCACCTGGCAAGGACCAATATCTCTGGCTAAGAGCCAGCGAGGACTGAAGCCTGTAACACCCATCTGAATGAGTGTGGAAACAAGTGAGTCAGGCCTTGAGTGACATCTTGATTGCAGCCTGTGAAAGACCCTGGCCCAGAGGCACCAGGCTAAGGCTGCATAAATTCTTGACCCACAGAAACCATGAGGTAATAAGTGTTTGTTGTTTTAAGCTGCTAAGTTTTGGGGTAATTTGTTATTCAGTTAGTAATAACTAATGTACCTACATAGCTCCAATCCCATTAACCCCAGTAGGTACCTCCTGGAGCAGCTGTTGTGTTTGAAGAGTAAAGCCATGTTGTCAACAGATAATTTTTTCTGGCAAGGTGGGTGGTGGGCACCAGATCTCATTTGCCTCAAGTTATTTAGATGAAAGGTTTTACATCACTTAGAAATCTTATCGTTCAATCTCTCAAGAGACAAATATTACTACCTATTCCGATTCTAGCAGGCATATTCTCAACTTAGCTGTGAAGAAACCTGAATGTATTCAAGATTATGGAGCTTGGCACACAAGTTTTCTGTTTCTGGATTCACTAATCTTTGAGGAAGCAGTCTGCTCTGGGGAGAGTTATAGGGAACATTCTTAACCATTTAATAGTCAAATACTTGAATAATAGCTTTCAGTAGGGAAATAAGGCCTCCTACAGTAGGTGATAAAAAAAAGTTCTGCACTTGAAGCATCATACAGAATTTTGATTTGATGCCCATCATACTCATGGGTATATCATTTGAGAAAGTGTAGGACTTCCATTTTAAGTAATGAAGTCGATAGTAATTTGATTTCTTCCCAAGAGGCCTGTGTCTATTGAGTAAATAAGTAAGGTCCACCACTATGGGCGGGTCCTAAACAGTTTTGATGGTTAAAAATCTTCACCGGTTTTTAAAAAAATATATTTTAAAAACTGCTTCCTCAAAGATTAGTGAATCCAGAAACAGAAAACTTGTGTGCCAAGCTCCATAATCTTGAATAGATTCAGGTTTCTTCACAGCTAAGTTGAGAATACTCCTGCTAGAATTGGAATAGGTAGTAATATTTGTCTCTTGAGAGATTGAATGATAAGATTCTACTTCTAAGTGATGTAAAACCTTTCATCTAAATAACTTGAGGCAAATGAGATCTGGTGCCCACCACCCACCTTGGCAGAAAAAATTATCTGCTGACAACATGGCTTTACTCTTCAAACACAACAGCTGCTCCAGGAGGTACCTACTGGGGTTAATGGGATTGGAGCTATGTAGGTACATTAGTTATTGCTAACTGAATAACAAATTACCCCAAAACTTAGCAGCTTAAAACAACAAACACTTATTGATTTCAGAAAGGAAGAGAGAGATAGAAACATCAATGATGAAAGAATCATTGCTTCCTGCATGCCCCCTACTGAGGATCGAGCCTGCAACCCGGGCATCATTGCCTTCTGCACGCCCTCTACTGATCCTTGACCGAAATCAAACCTGGGACCCACAGGCTGACGCTCTATCCACTGAGCCAAACCAGCTAACGTTCTTTACCAGGTTTTGATAACTGCTCAGAAGTTTGAAAGTGGATGAGGATCCTGGGATCCATAAAATAAAGAAAAATCCTTTGGAAATGTGGAGTCTGTTTGCATGACCCTGATGGCCAAACCCCACACCTTCCATTAGAATATATTACTATTCAGCTTTCTTAAAGGGAGGATATGTTTCTTATAAAAGGATTTGAACTTAAATTTCAACATGACATTGAGTTCTATCTGATGTGTTGTTTTATGAACTATACCAGACTTTAGGGGACTACCAGATGTTCATTATTGGATAAAGAGAGAGAATAGCTGATTGCCCAAATATAGGACAGCCAAGACAGAAATGAGATTAAGGGGAAAACTTCTCCTGGCATGTAGTTTGAGTTGAGTGCTCTGTATTCTTTTTTCTCAGGAGGTTTATTTGGAAAAGTGAAACTGGGGAGCCCTATATAACTTTCATTGTTGCTAATCTTCACCCGAGGATATTTTTCCATTGATTTTTAGAGAGCATGGAAGGGAGGGCGAGAGACAGAGAGCGAGACACACATTGATTAGTTGCTTCTGGCATCTCAGGGCACCAGGGATCAAGCATGCAGCTGAGGTACATGCCCTTCACTGGAATTGAACCCATGACCATTCAGTCTGTGGGCCAGACGCTCTATTCAATGAGCCCCCATATAACTCTTAAACCCTTAATCTCACCATTTCAGTCAAATATGTAGTCAGACACAGAAATAACAATATTGCATCAACTTAAAGAAGAGCGACAAATAGCTCTGGCCAGTTCACAGTTGGTTGAGAACAAAAGGTCGCTGAATTGAATCCCAGTCAGGACACATGCCTGGGTTGCATGCTCAATCCCTGCTGGGGGTATGATGTTTCTCTCTCCCTCTCTCTCTAAAAATCAATAAAAAAAAAAAAAAAGAAGAAGAAGGCTGCCAAAACCGGTTTGGCTCAGTGGATAGAGCGTCGGCCTGCGGACTGAAGGGTCCCGGGTTCGATTCCAGTAAAGGGCATGTACCTTGGTTGCAGGCACATCCCCAGTAGGGGGTGTGCAGGAGACAGCTGATCGATGTTTCTCTCTCATCGATGTTTCTAGCTCTCTTCCCTCTCCCTTCCTCTCTGTAAAATATCAATAAAATATATTTAAAAAAAATAAGAAGGCTGATCAATGGTCAGTAACACTGTGTCATCGTTAGACATGTTCTCTAAGACTGCCAGGAACTGTTGTTTAATGTTATTAAATTATATTAATAAGTGAGTCTGAGAAGGCATTTGCCTCCTCCTGAGAAATACTTTCCTAATCTAGATTTCCTGTGTGCATTTTTCCACAACTTGCTGCAAAGTTTTCTGAAATTATAATATATGCCCATGGAGGCTTTGAGTGGAGTTCAGGAGGTGCTCACAAGGACTGAAGTACAGAGAAGCAAGGGCAACCTGTTCCTTGTAGTGGGGAATGTACGTATTTCTGAGTTTCATCATAGGGGGTTTTAAGAGCCAGGATGTCAAAGAGAAGACTGGGAGGAAGCGGTGAGATGATTGGTTTTGATGGTCAGTGGGAAATGGATCAGGATAGTTCATACAAGCTGAAAAAAAATTCTCTCTTGTGTGTTCTTTCAGAGAATCTTATAGGAAATTGCAGGAATATCTAATTGCATCCATAATGAACTCCGAGGAGAGATTAAATTTAGGGGCTTCTTCTGTTGTCCCCATCACCCACTTTTATCTTTTCCCAGAGCGTGAGCCAATTGGTGCAACTAGTATATGGCAGAAAATTGTCAAAGTTGATGATTTTAATTCTGAGATTTATTCATAGGACCATGAATAACCTCACATACAAGATAACACCTCCCATCACCGCCCCCCGCCCCCCCCCCCCCCAGCTGAAAGAATGACATACTTAGTGATTTTAGACTATGTTGGGAATATGAACAGGAGCTCTTTAAAGGAAGTGGCCAGTCATATTATTTCTGACAAAGAGAGTTTGATCAGGAGTATAAGAGAACAGAAAGTAGATTTTATTTTCTCTGTATCTTTGGGAGAGTCACATGTAGAACAAGAGCTTAACGAATGAGTGTGTTCTTTGAAGGTTGGCTGGCAAGATTGCTATGCCCTGTGCTGTCCTTGGGGAAAATACTTAAAATCTTTGTTTCTCAATTTTTCTTAAATTCCCAGTTAATTAAAGGTGAGAGGAACAATTAAAAATATGAATGGTATCCACATTAACTTCACTGAAATTATCTGTTTAAAAATCGTATCCGTGCTCTAGTATAGGGGACTCTGTGTAGGTGAAAGACACAATTACTCTTTGTTTCTTAGACTAACAGAAAGTGAGTGCTTGAAAATATGACTATTCTCTTTAATTTCTCTCTTGAACTTATATTTTCTAACAAAGCCAGTCTTTTATCTTTTATATGTACAGAACTTGAAAATTTAGCTAAATGGTGTAAGTGGAGCTGATAGTGACCATTAGCTGATGGTGACTAATTCTGGGAATAGAATTCATAATGGAGGAAGCAGATGCGATGCACAGGTTCATTTCTATAGCCATTTTCAGTGTTTGGAAAGAAACTTTTTACCCACTATTCCACAGTGATATATGTGAAAACAAGTAATCAACTTTTACTTAGAACTATGTTAGTAGAGATTTACTTTCCTGGGAATAGGAAATATGGCCATGCATTCTTTGTGTGATTCCAAAGGAAGAACCGGGATCAATGGTGGAAGTTCTAAGGAGACACGTTTTGTCTCAGTATCAGGAGCTATCTAACCGTAGAATAGTTTGCCCTGCCCGCGAAGTGATGGAGATGTTCCTAGTGGGCTGGGGTTGAGGAATGTGGGGTAGGGAAGTGGGAAAAGGGATTCCTACACTGTGAGAGATGTTGGACTGCTTTTGTCCACAGGCAGTACTTGTTCTGATTATTGGTGATGAGTATAAAATAATTCTGTAAGTTAGAATAGCACCTTCTAGCTTGCAAAATGCTTTCACATTTTCACATTATTATGTATACTAGAGGCCCGATGCAAGAAATTTGTGCAAGGGGCTTGGCCCTCGCAGCCGTGGTGGCCTACCTCGGCCCTTGTAGCTGTGGCGGCTTGCCTCGGCCCTCGCAGCCCTGGTTTCATCCGGAAGGACATCTGGGAGGTCATTTGGCTGTTCAGTCTAATTAGCATATTATGCTTTTATTATTATTATAGACTAGAGGCCCGATGCATGAAATTTGTGCCAGGGGCTTGGCCCTTGCAGCCCTGGCTGCCTCAGCCGGCCCTCGCAGCCCCAGCTGGCCCTCACAGCCCTGGCTTTGTCTGGAAGGTCGTCCCGACGATTGTTCTGCTGTTCAGTCTAATTAGCATATTAGCTCTTTATTATATAGGACTAGTGGCCCGGTGCATGAAATTCGTGCATGGGGGTGGGGGGTGTTCCTCAGCCCGGCCTGCACCCTCTCCAATCTGGGACCCCTCGAAGGATGTTCGACTGCCGGTTTACAGGGATTGGGCCTAAACCGGCAGTCGGACATCCCTCTTACAATCCGGGACTGCTGGCTCCATCCACTCACCTGCCTGCCTGTCTGCCTGATTGCCCCTATCCATTCTGCCTGCCGGCCTGCTTGCCCCCAACTACCCCCTGCCGCCAGCCTGCTCGCCCCCAAATGCCCCCCCCCCGCCAGCCAGATCACCCCCAACTGCCCCCCGTGCCAGCCTGCCCACCCCCAACTGCCCCCCCTGCTGGCCTGCTTGCCCCCACCTTCCCTCCCCACTGGCCTGCTCACCTCCAACTGCCCCCCTGCTGGCCTGCTCACTCCAAACTGCCCCCCGCCCCCGCTGTCCTGATTACCTCTAATTGAACCCCACTGACGTCCTGCTCACCTCCAACTGGCCCCCCTGCTGGTATGCTTACCCTCAACGGCCCCTGCCATCCCATCCTGGCCTGATCACCCCCCAGCGAGCCAAGGTCTCAGCCCCTCCTTTTTTTCTTTTTCTTTCTTTTTTCAGCGCCTCCTTGAGCGGAGGCCAGGGTTGGCTGGAAGCAAGTATCTAGGATTTATTTATCTTCTATAATTGAAACTTTGTAGCCTTGAGTGGAGGCCAGGGCCGGCCAGGGCGGGAAGCTTGGCTTCCTCCATTGCCGGGGCAACCCTAGCCTCCTGCTTGCTCCAGCTCTGTGGCCAGCCGCCGTCATGGTTGGGTTAATTTGCATACTCACTCCTGATTGGCTGGTGGGCATGGCTTGTGGGTGTAGCGGAGTGATGGTTACTTTGCATGTTTCTCTTTTATTAGTGCAGATATTTAAATCCTCACCCAAGGATGTTTCTTGATTTTAGAGAGAGAGATTGACGTGAGTGATAAACATCAATTGGTTGCCCCTCCCCCCACATGCACCCCAGCCCCAACAGGGGATCGAATCCACAACCTAGGTATGTGCCTTGTCTGGGAATCGAATTAGCAATCTTTTGGTGCATGGGATTGTTATAGAAAACCGGAGAAGAACCAAGCAATACTTAGAGAGATGGAGTTACATTTATTACGTGCGGGTCCAGAGGAAAATGTCTCTCAAATTCTGGGCCCCAACATGAAGGAATTTTCCCTATTTATATGTTTTTACCTTCTTTGTCTCCCAAATATGGGTGTTTCTGGCCCCTTTTGCAAGTTCTTAAAGAGCCCCTATGTGCTGGGGCCTTGAGACTTCAACCAAAGGCCTGGCCTGGTGCCAGCACTGATAATTTCATCCGGGGAAGGTTTAATGGCCTCTCTGAAGTGGGAGTAGTCTCATTTATTTTATTATTTAAGTAAGCAAGCATTTACAGAAGCCAAATAGCAGGGTTAAAATTTCAAACAGCAGTTTTTATATAAGATGGATGTTTCAGGATGATGCTCAACCAATGAGCCACACCTGCCAGGGTTCTAGTGGGACTTTTTTTTTTAATTTAATAAATCTTTATTGTTCAGATGATTACAATTGTTCCTCCTTTTTCCCCCCATAGCTCCCCTCTACCTGGTTCCCACCCCAACCTCTGCCCTTATCCCCCGCACTGTCCTCATCCATAGGTGTACGATTTTTGTCCAGTCTCTTTCCACACCCGCCACACCCTTTCCCCCCAAGAATTGTCAGTCCACTCCCTTTCTATGCCCCTGATTCTCTTATATTCACCAGTTTATTCTGATCATCAGATTATTTTATTCACTTGATATTTAGATTCACTTGTTGATAGATATGTATTTGTTGTTCATAATTTTTATCTTTACCTTTTTCTTCATCTTCCTCTTCTTAAAGAATACCTTTCAGCTTTCATATAATATGGTTTGGTGGTGATGAACTCCTTTAGCTTTTTCTTATCTGTGAAGCTCTTTATCTGCCCTTCAATTCTGAATGATAGCTTTGCTGGGTAGAGTAATCTTGGTTGTAGGTTCTTGCTGTTCATCACTTTGAATATTTCTTGCCACTCCCGTCTGGCCTGCATAGTTTCTGTTGAGAAGTCAGCTAACAGTCTTACGGGTGCTCCCTTGTAAGTAACTAACTGTTTTTCTCTTGCTGCTTTTAATATTCTCTCTTTGTCTTTTGCTCTTGGCATTTTAATTATGATGTGTCTTGGTGTGGTCCTCTTTGGATTCCTTTTGTTTGGGGCTCTGTGCGCTTCCTGGACTTGTAAGTCTATTTCTTTCACCAGATGGGGGAAGTTTTCTGTCATTATTTCTTCAAATAGGTTTTCAGTATCTTGCTCTCTCTCTTCTTCTGGCACCCCCATAATTCTGATGTTGGTACGCTTGAAGTTGTCCCAGAGGCTCCTTACACTATCTTCATATTTTTGGATTCTTTTTTCTTTTTGCTTTTCCAGTTGAGTGTTTTTTGCTTCTTTGTATTTCAAATCTTTGACTTGATTCTTGCGATCCTCTAGTCTGCTGTTAGATCTCTGTATAATATTTTTTGTTTCAGTCAGTGTATGCTTAATTTCTAGTTGGTCCTTTTTCATATCCTTGAGGGTCTCACTAAATTTATCAGCCTTTTCTGGAAATTCTTGAAAAACCTTATAACCATGGTTTTGAACTCTATATCCAGTGGTTTGCTTTCCTCCATTTCTTTCATTTGTGATCTGTTTCTTTGTCTCCGCATTTTGGCTGCTTCCCTGAGTTGATAGAGTGGCTTTGTGTGCTAGGTGTCCTATAGGGCCCAGTGGCTCAGCCTTCCCAGTTACCTGAGGTGGACACTCTTGGTGCACCCCTTTGTGGGCTGTGTGCACAGTCTTGTTGTAGTTAAGCCTTGATTGTTGTTGGTATTCACTGGGAGGACTTGACCTCCAGGCCAGTTGGCTGTGAGGATCAGCTGTGTCTACGCTGGGAGAACTTCTGTGCTAGAGACACCCTTATGAGACAAGACTTGCAAAAGCCTCTGTGCTCAGCTTGGATGGGGCGGAGTCTCAGGGCGGAGCAGACAGCATTGGTTTCCTGTCAGCCCTGCCCTAATAGGCCCCTGTGTCTCAGTGTCCCCTGGTAATTGCTGCAAGCACCTCTGAGAGAAAGCCACCCTTGAGTTCTGCCTGCTGCCAGACAGTCCAGTTTCTCCCCGTATGAGTCTGGGTCCCCAGAGTCTCGCCCAGAACTGGAGTTCAGCACAGTCAGGAGCTTTTGTCTCCCTCCCGCTTGAGAAAGCTAGCCGTGCACTCAGTTTCCAGTCCTCTCTGCGCGTGCGTCTCAGTACCTCTGCCTCCAGCAGTTCCTCTGAGTCTCAATGTGCTTTCCTCTTTCCTTCTAGTTGTAGAATTTCCACTCAGCCAGCCTTCCTGTGGTTCTGGATGATGTCCTTTTTGTCTTTTAGTTGTAGTTTTGAAATTGTTGTGCGAGGCAGCAGTTTAGGTGTTTACCTATGCCGCCATCCTGGTTTCTCCTCTGGTGGGACTTTTAAGGCCCACATTGCTCTTTGCTTTTCTCCTCTTCTTCCCTTGGTTCCCGTGCTTACCAAACCCAGCGTGTATCAACTCTGTACCTTGCTTGTTCTCTCAGTTGGGCTTGAATCTTCAGCCATCCCTCAGGGAGTCTGATGTATCCTGAGTCCCTCACCTCCCAGTGTTTCTGGTATATTCAGCCTTCATTTGCACTCACTAAAGGTTCCAGTCCACACTTCCAACCTGGAGACTGACAGGGAGTTACAGGTACTCAGATATTTCTCAGCTGCTTCTGTTCATCCCTACAGAAGCCAGTGGGTGGTTCAGCTACTGCTCCTAGGAAAAGGAAATATGGCCATACATTCTTTGACATGCCTGCTTCTTCAGAACCCTTCAGAAGTGTCCTCAATGCTTTGGTTTTGCTAAAACCCTCAGACTGTGAGATCTGGGACCGCTGGGAAGACCTGGAGTGCTCAGACTTGAGACTTCAGCTTGGATTGGCTGTCTCTAAGAAGTCAAATCTAAATGCAGGTTCCCTCTTAAAAACACTTCCTGCCAAGGTCCAGAAGGCCAAAGCTGGAACAATTTGAGCAACAAAATAAATAATGAGAGTACTGGATTATGAGCCACAGAATAAAATAATTATCCATAAGTGCATACTTAACATAAATAAATAATTGAATACATTAGTAAATGAAGGATGAAGTGAACAGTAGACATTTAATCAATACCTGTAGAAGGAATGAGATAAATAAAAAATCTTGATTAGGCAAACACTACGGAAGTAACTGTTTCAGATAACATCCACCAATGGGTGTTAAAACATCAAAGGGCCAAAGTTTGTGGAGAAACAGATTTATACAGTCTCAAAATATCTCTCCTAAGATTATTAATTGCAAAAGGAAAAATAGTACCATGACAGTGAAGAAACCTCATAGACACTATCTTTATCACATGGTCAAGGTTAACATCTCCAGTGACAAGACATGGACATTATGGACCCTCTGATTTGATGCTCTGAGGTGTATTAGTCACGGTTCCCAGAGAAACAGACCAATAGATTATATGAAAAAAAATTTAGTATAAAGATTTAGTATAAGGAGTTGGCTCATGCAATTATGGAAGCTGACAGTCCAAAGGTCTGCAGGGTGAGTTGGCAAGCATGGACCCAGGATAGCTGATGGTGTGGTTTGAGTCTGAAGGCAGGAAAAAGCCCATGTCCCAGTTGGAAAGCAGTCAGGAAGGAGGGGTTCTTTCTTGCTTCAAAGAGAGTCAGCCTTTCTGTTCTAGTCAGACCTTCAACTAATCAGACAAGGCCCACCCACATTAGAGGGAAATCTGTTTTACTCAGTCTACCACTTAAATGTTCATCTCATCCAAGACACCCTCACAAAAGCACCCAGAATAATGTTTGACCAAAGAACTGAGCACTTCATAGCCTAGTCAAGTTGACAAAAAAAATTAGCCACTACAGAAGGGTACAGTAATGCTTCTTTGATATCTCGCCAAAAATACATGACCTACAGGGGGTAGGAGAGGCCAGGGGAAGGTCATTGGGGAAAAAAAGGAGACATATGTACAACTATTTGTAATACTTTAAACAATAAAAAAATACATGACCTGCCGAAACCGGTTTGGCTCAGTGGATAGAGCGTCGGCCTGTGGACTGAAGGGTCCCGGGTTTGATTCCGGTCAAGGGCATGTACCTTGGTTGTGGGCACATCCCCAGTAGGAGGTGTGCAGGAGGCAGCTGATTGATGTTTCTCTCTCATCGATGTTTCTAGCTCTCTATCCCTTCCCCTTCCTCTCTGTAAAATATCAATAAAATATATTAAAAAAAATACATGACCTAATCCTATCTAATAAAGAGGGAATATGCTAATTGACCCTCACGCTATCGCAAAGATGGTGGCACCCACAGCCAATAAGGAGGGAATATGCTAATTGACTGCCTGCCCTCAAAGATGGCGGCACCCACAGCCAATAAGGAGAGAATATGCTAACTGACTGCCACGCCCTCAAGGATGGCAGTGCCCAAAGCCACAAGATGTTGGTGCCCAGTCCCCTCAGCCCTGCTGGGGTGGCAGTCGCCCCCAAGTGGACCTGGCCGCTCTGCGCACCTGCCTCCAGAGTCCCCCAGTTCCCTCAGCCCCCCCAGCCACCCAGGGCTGGTCCAAGGTGCAGGCAAGCCTCGGAGGGTGGCTGCCCAGCCGCCCAGGGCCGCCCGAGGCTCAGGTAACCAGGGCCAGTCGAGGCTTGTGCTGCCGGCAGTGGCAGCAGCAGAGGTGTGATGGGGCGTCACCTTCCCCTGATTGCTGGGTCGCCTCCCACCTCCGAGGGCTCCCAGACTGTGAGAGGGGGCAGGCTGGGCTGAGGGACCCCTCCCCCCCCGCTGCCTCCAGTGCATGAATTTTCATGCACCAGGCCTCTAGTTTAATCATAAAAAGCCTTAGATAAACCCAGATTGATGAACATTTTTATAAAAGAACTGACCAGTATTCTTTAAAAGTTCAAGGTTATGAAAGAGAAGGGAAGACTGAGCAATTTCACAGGTCGAGGAGAAAGGAGGCATGACAACTAAATGTAATGTGAGCTCATGGACCGGATCCCGGAATGGAACAGAACATTCGTTGAAAAACTAATAAAATTTGAATGATGTCTATAGTGCAGTTAATAGTGTATTAATGTCAATTTCCTAGTTTTGATAAATGTACTGTGGTTATATAAAATGTTAATATTAGCAGAAGGTGGTTGAAGAGTATACAGCAACTCGGCTATTTTTATAACTTTTCTGTGAGTCTAAAATTATTTAAAAATAAAATGTTTTTAAAATGCTACCTGCCATTGGGTACTCTAAGGACTTTTTAGTAACAGGATATTTTTATATTCTTTAAATTTATAAATGTTGTATGTGTATACACATATTTTCTATCTACCATTCACTATTTCCACAGATGATAAATTTCATCAGTTTTGTTTGCTAGGACCTTTAAAAAATATTTTTATTGATTTCATAGAGGAATGGAGAGGGAGAGATAGAAACATCAATGATGAGAGAGAATCACTGATTGGCTGCTTCCTGCATGCCCCACACTGGGGATGGAGCCCGCAATCCGGACATATGCCCTGACCAGAAATCTAACTGTGACCTCTTGGTTCATAGGTTGGCGCTCAACCACTGAGCCTCTCTGGCTGGGCTGTTTGCTAGCACCTTTTTTTTTTTTTTTTTTTTAAATATATATTTTATTGATTTTTTTTTTACAGAGAGGAAGGGAGAGGGATAGAGAGTTAGAAACATAGATGAGAGAGAAACATTGATCAGCTGCCTCCTGCACACCCGCCACCGGGGATGTGTCCGCAACCAAGGTACATGCCCTTGACCGGACTCGAACCCGGGACCCTTCAGTCCGCAGGCTGACGCTCCATCCACTGAGCCAAACCAGTCAGGGCTGCTAGCACCTTTTAAAAACTCCGAAACTTCTGCTCCCTCTGTATTCTGTATTCCTCATGGTAAAGCATCTTTTTGTAAACATCCACAGTTCAGCCCTCCTGTTGCTCCATGGGGTCTTTATTGCTGAGATTATGATCCACGAGGCATATTAGGCAGAGCAAAGAGCGCTGGGTTGGAAGTCGGGTACCTGGGTGCCAGCATTTAGCCTGGTTCTGTTACCAACTCAGTGTCCTTCCAGTTCTAGTGTTCTGAGGCCAGTGGCAAAGTTGGGCTAAAACCTACATGTGCTAGCTCATGTATGATTTCAAATTATTATATTTTTTATTATCTTTTCTTTTTATCAATGTCCTATGTGTTCCATTTTTAGGTTTCTGAAGGTTTGTTTTTTTTAAATCAGTTTTTCCTCTTGTCTTGGATTGTACAGTGGACTTTACAGATTTCCCTCAGCATTACCCTGAGACATTTTAGCAATTTGAGACAATTTCTTTGATCCTTTTGATCAGAAAGAAGTTCTCTATCTTTTCCTCTCTGTGAAACAGTGTGTAGCCCTTCTCCTAAGAGTCCATAAAATCCTCTCGTGGTTTCTAGTTGGTGGGCTTCCTCGCATTCAGGCCTTGAATGGGCTGAGCCTTGGCACAGTTCCCTAGGGAGCACTGGCTGGCACACCCCTCCTATCCTTGCAGGATGATGGTGTAAGAGCTCTAGGCCGGGGTCCTTCTGCCTTCTGCATCATTGATGCTAGCAGGGGTGTGGCTGAGGCACGGAGCCAGCAGGATGCACCATTAAGAAGTAACTGATGCTCTTGAGAACAAATGATATACTTGGCTTTTCTTTAAAACTTTTAAAAATATGTTTTTATTGATTTCAGAGAGTGGGAGGGAGAGGGAGAGAGAGAGAGAAACATCAATGATGAGAGAGAATTTATGGACCAGCTACCTCCTGCATGCCCCCTATTGATTGAGCCTGCAGCTGGGAATCGAACTGTGACTTCCTGGTTCATGGGTCGATGTTCAACCACTGGCCAGGCATATACTTGGCTTTTCTTTGTTCTTTTAGCCTACGTAGTATTTTTTCTTTTTTTTTTTTTTTTGGTATTCCCAGTATTTGGGTAGTGGGTTTAGATCCCAGGTAAAGACTCAAATGTTGGATAAGTTGGTTGACAGTGGAAAACACCTAAGGGCTCTAGCATGGACAACTTGCTTGTCCTCCCAGAAAAGACAATTCGGTAGGTCCAGCATGTTGTACTAGTGTGGGTTATTCCCTGGTCCCTGTGGAAAGTAGAGTAGAAATAAATTTTTAAAAAAATATATTTTATTGATTTTTTACAGAGAAGAAGGGAGAGGGATAGAGAGTTAGAAACATCGATGAGAGAGAAACATCGATTAGCTGCCTCCTGCACACCCCCTACTGGGGATGTGCCCGCAACCAAGGTACATGCCTTTGACCAGAATCGAACCTGGGACCCCTCAGTCCGCAGGCTGATGCTCTATCCACTAAGCCAAACTGGTTAGGGCAGAAATAAATTTTTTAAAAATCACCTCCAGCTCCTTGTTGTTGTTTTAGTTTTTTTGAAATTGAGATATAAATGATGTATATATTATAGTGTGTAAGTTGGACCATACGCCTAGTTGATTTGATATATGTATATATTGCAATATGATTAACACTGTAGGGTTCACCAACACCTTTATAATAGCATTGATCTGTTAGCTTGCATTCCCCTCCTAGCTTCCCTGTGTGTTGTCATCAGGTATTTAATTTTCTCAGCTTGCCACTCAGGAACAGAGAAACAGGCAGATATTTGTAGAGTACAGCATGTAGAATCATGCCTGACATGTAGGAAACACCGTATTAGAGTTTGCTAAATAAAAATAAGAAATTACCCTTACTTTCAAAGAGCTCACCATTTAGTTGGAAAGATGAAATGAACAAATGAAAAACAGCCAATATACGGTTCAAGAAATTGAGGTTAATTGGCATTAAATGACTTAAAATTCTATAAGGTTGTTTGTGTAAAAGTGCGATTTGAACACAGGCCTGTCTGAACTAAAAGCTACTGTTGCCACCAGATAAAGTGAACACAGAAAGCTTTGAAGCTGAACCTCGTAAGATGATAGTCTTTATCATATGGAGGGAAGTGGGGAGCACATAGGTTTTGGGGGAGCAGAAAAGGGGTAAGTGCAGCATGAGCAGTAGGAAGCATAAAGTGTCCTGGGGACTGTTCCTTAGATTTACTAGAGAAAGGGAGGGATGTGAAATAAAACTGGAACATGGGTTGGAGGCAGAGTATAATGAGCTTGAATTCATAGTTAAGTTTAGACTTACTTTACAACCCATTTTGTAAACCATTAAAGGTATTTGTGAAAGGGAGGGATATGATGAAAGAGTGTCTTAGAGAGTTACGTTCAGGGGTATGGGATGGACTGGAGATCCAGAGCTAATGTTTACTGAGTCACCCAGATATGGTGCTATGTGCTCTGCATGCATTATGCCATTTACTCCTCACAGCAGCTCTGAGAAATGGGCACCATTAATATCATCTTCATTTCCCAGATGGGAAAATTGAGGCTTTAAGAGGTTAAAGACCAGGCTCCCACAGTGAACTAGGTAGATCACGTCCACCTGTGCTGCCTCTATATGCTACAGCACCTGACGGTGGCCCAGGAGACAAACTAGGCCAGATGTGATAGTCAAGGTGACAAGGCCTGAACTAGGTCAGGAGCGGTGGAAAATGAGAGATGGAAGCAGCAGTGTGAAACATCCTGATTATGGGCTGGGCCTGTAATTTTCTAGCTTCTCTTTATGCAGTGTTTCCCATGGAGCTGGTGGTTAGTGGTGAGAACCTTGCCATGACCAAGGAAGCATCATGGAAAACCTTGCCTCCAAACTTCTTAACTAACTTAGGCCTCTTGTTTTTCCCAAGGAAATGTATTAAATTAATAAAGTGAGTGATGAGTTTGGTGTGCTTGGCTTGGGTTACTTTTGAGATGGTTTAAGCAAACTTCCAGGTGTTCTCAAGCTTCAGTCACTAGAGTTGGAGACGAAGAGGTACCTCCAGGTCTGTGAGTGATCTGTTGTCCTTTTTTTCCAGGAACCTCCTCCCTTATCTGTTTATCTTGACATCTTCCCAGTTACTTCCCTGCTTTGCAATTGTATGGGTTGATATATCACAGAATTGTTCAATTCGTTTTACTTTAGTTTCTCATTTTTTGAAAGAAAGAGGGGTGCATGCATTTGGACTCTGCAGAGCTTTTGATTCACAGTTAAATGAGCACATAATGCAAGTGTGCTGAGTGCCGTGTGACCGTGCGGGGCAGCACAGGCCAGCAGTGACTTCTCTGTTCTGTCTGCTGCAGGTGATAAGAAGTACATCATGGGGCCCAAGTTCTCCACTCTCGACGCCACTGTCTTTGGACACTTGGCACAGGCAATGTGGACCTTACCTGGGACGAGACCTGAGCGGTTGATCAAAGGCAAGCACTACGAACCTCTTCAGGTTTTGAGAGTTGCTGGGCGGGTGCAGGGTAGGGGTAACACAGTGGAGAATTCTAGGCTGATGCCTGGGAGCTTGATGGAGACACCAGGCGGTGGTATCCAGGGCCAGGGTGTTTTCTGTGATCAGGATATGTACGGGTGGAGGAGACACTGGGCTTCTCACCTACCGTCTTGTTCATGTTGTGTGCTGGCAAAGCTGACACAAATCTTGCCATGTCTACACCGGGGCTTTTCTCCCCTCCTTACATAGGGACTTAACACTTGTTGCTGAAATAGGGCTTGAGTTCTGCCTAGTGCCCTTGCTTTGTTGGTCTTCATTATTTGCCTTGGGACGGTGGTAGTTTACCACTTTCTGGTGTGTCTGCTGCTGCAGTAAGCACAGTGGGCTGATGGACTCTGCTCCTTTTGTCTCACCTGATCTTAGATTTTTCACATGTAGGTGAAAGTACACTATTCTGTGTCAGTTTGAGTTCAAAGTGCTCCTTTCTCCTATTTCAGTAGTGTCTGTAGATCAGATAGAGAATGAGGAAAGTGTCAATAAATGTTGGTAAGTCTGATGCTATGCAAAGTTTTATATTAATACTAGAGGCCCTGTGCACGAATTTGTGCACGGGTTGGGGGGGAACCGCGGGAGGTTGGCTGCCGGCCCTGAGGAGGGAGCTGGCCCTTGCCCCCCCTGGGAAAGAGGCCGTGTCTGCTGCCATCCACCCCCGGTTCCCTTTCCCAGTTCAGCCCGAAGGCCCTGATGGGGTCAGGAGAGGAGGCGATGGTCTCTGGGCATGGAAGGAATGGACACAGGACACCGATGTCGCTGTCAGCACCCTGCCACCACATGGTTCCCTGCCTCCCCCCACTCCTCCTTCCCTCGCCACCGTGCCGCCACTGTGGCAGGTGGGCGGCCTCCGGGAAAGGGAGAGGACAGGAGCGAGACAAACCCTTGTGTTGAGGGCTGACTTTCAATAGATTGCAGCGAGGGAGCTGCTCTGCTGTGTACGAAACCCCGGCCCAGAAGCAGGTCTCTGTGAATGGTTTAGCACCAGGGTCTGATGGGGGCCGGCCAGCCAGGGGGAGGGGCCGTGGGAGGTTGGCTGTGGGAGTGCACTGACCACCAGGGGGCAGCTCCTGTGTTGAGCGTCTGCCTCCTGGTGGTCAGTGCGTGTCATAGTGACTGGTTGACCAGTCATTCCGGTCGTTCGGTCATAACAGTTGCTTAGGCTTTTATATTTGTAGATTATTATGTGTACATTTTGACCAAAGAAACACAGTGTTGTATTTCTGTTGTGTGATCTTGGCTGTAATACCTGTCAGAATTACAATTCTAGACTGGAGGGGTAGAAGTAGGGATGAGTGGAACCTGAGCTAGAGATGAACATACATACCTGTGGGGGTTGGGGTGGGGGTGGACTTGGTAGCCAGGAGTAAAATTCATGTTGGCAAGGGGGCAGGGAACATCAGCTTAACTTGGGTTGATGTCAAGGAACCAGATCTTGGCGTGTGTGTGTATATGTGTGTTTGTGCATGTGGCTTGTGTGTGGTGGAGTGGGGTGGTGAGATAAACAAGGTAATGGGGGCCTCTGGGAGAGGCTTCCCTTGCATTGCTAAGTGGGAAATGTTTAGAGTCATCTCCAGTTTGAAGCAGTGCCTAAACAAGTGCCTGAGGGCTGGGGATGTGGGGATCAAGGTTCAATATTTAGGTTTGGGGAAGGGGGTTGACAATAGTTAATCAAGGTGTTTTTGCTCCAACTGACCAGGCTGGGCATGTAGATGAGATCACCAGTGAGTAGAATATAGAATGTTCTCAATTATTTTTGGATGGGTGGAAGGATGGAAGGAACCAAGCAAGGCACAATTGTACATGAACCTGAGGAGGCCAGCAGCCATGTGTGGTGATCATGGGTTGGGTGGGTGGGGAGATTGGCTGGTGAAGGCTGTAGCTGTGTGTTTGTGTGTGTGTGTGTGTGTGTGTGTGTGTGTGTGTGTGTGTGTACTCGTATACACTCATGTGCATGCCCAGAAGTTCAGACCAGGCTATTGGTAATAGGAGTCACTCTCCAGATCCTGCTATTGTGAGGCTGGGGCTCCAGGTACATGACCAGGCTTGGTTGGAATGGTTCAGGCATTGATTGAAGATCTTCTGGACTTCAGCTGAGTGGGGCTAGGGATAGTATGGATTTATATCGAATTTCCTAAATGATCAATGTAGAGATGGTCCTTATCTTGTGATGTGTTGGAACTTACCTAATTTGAATGTTATCATGGTGATATTTATAGCTTTTACAATAAACTTTTTTAATCAGAATTTCCACAGTGGTCTAAAATGTATTGATTTCTTTTAGTTCATTTAGGAGTGTGTTTTACTAGTATATTTACTCTCCTTTCTTGTTACTTTCCACTCCCTCCCTCTGATTCTCTACCACACCACCCTTACGCACCCACTAGCACAGCCCCCACATCTACTTACTTCTATATACACACACCCCATACACACTCACTTGTACACATACTAGTACACTTACACTTCTAGCCAAGCATATTCGCGCATGCACACATGCACGCATGTGTACGCTCAGACACACACCTTATGCATACACACACGCACATCTGTTGCGGTGACCTGTTATTTAGTCAGAAGCACTCAGGAATCCATCATCAGTGGAATTCTCAGATCCTGTAGTATCTATCCCTTCTTGCAGAAATGAAGCATCTTTTGTAATTTATTTCTGACTTGGCCCTTTCCTCTATTACTTTCTGGAAGGACTTGAGGCATTTAGTGTTCTTTTTAGAGGATTGTTCAGCCTTTTTGGAGGATTGATTTTGAGTCCTACCCTGAGACACACACATTTGGGGGAATCTTACACCATCATCTGCAGGGGACTTCTGGCACACAGCTGCATGCACTTTGATTCTTAAAACAGGTTAGTAGCTTTCAGCCCTCCCCAGGGATGGGTGTAGCATGAATTATTCAAGTGCAGAGAGTTTGTTTCCAAATCCCATTTTAGTCATTAGATTTAGGTCCCTTCCAAACCTTTGGATCCAAGCTCCTAACATGCAGGCACACTGCTAATTTGGTCTCACCTTTTTCTGCCTTTTTTTTTTTTTCTGTGATGGAGACTTCCCAAGAAGTAACGAGAGAAAGGAGATGTAGAAACAGCCGAGCCTGGATAATTTAGAACTCGCTCAAACTCAGGAGTGTGAATGGCTTGGGTCAGACAGTGTTCTGCCTTAGCTTTGAAACACCCATGTGTGTGAGTGTATACATATTAGCTTTTTGGTTCTAGATATTGACAATATCCTGCCATAGAAGCTACTTCTGGAGCCTAATGAGAAATGTTTCTTAATTTAGGTGAGTAAAGGGACAGACTATGAATATTCAGCAATTCTTAAAATATTTATGTATTTGTTTATATAGCTAGATCTCTGTAGATATGAAGATATGAAATATTTTTTTACTGGAGTAAGTTTAAACAAGATAGAAAAGTTAAAAAGATAAAAAAACAACTTGTGACCCTATCACTCACAGAGAACTGCTATTAATGCTGTGGTATATGTCCTCATCTTATATCAAGTACATGTATGTCCATATTTTTAAAAATTGAGATCATAATATCGATATAATTATAACCTGCAGTTTTTAAATTATCTATGTAAATTGCTATTAAATATTCTTCAAAACAATATTTTAGTAGTTGTATAATACCCTGTCCTATGACTACATTGTAATGGATGTGATTAATCTTTTTTTTGGACTTGTGGCTTATTTCAAATAATTTTTACTAATACTCTATAGTGAATATTGTATAAATATATACTCCTGCTTATCACTGTCTATTTCCTTACATTTCAAGTTGGGCAATTATTATCTCAAAGGGTATAAGCTCTTGGTCTATATGGCTAAATTGCTTTCTAGAAAGACTTTAGCAGTTTATATTCTCACAAATGTTCGAAAACACTTCAAATTTTGTTCCTCAATTAGGGTTGCATATAATTTATTTTGAAATTTTTGCCATTTTTATAGTCAAAAAAGAATTTTCAGTTTTATTATCAGCAACACTCTTAATGAGGAGTCATATTTGATACATTGATTAGAGTATACTTATTAGAGAATTGCGCGTGGACTTGGGCCCTGTTTAAACAGACACAGAGACTGGAGAGCCGCCCAGGAAAGTGAAAGGGAAGCAACAGAAGGGAATGGGTTCTGCGATGCCTCTGCTCGCCCTGCAGAGCCATATCCAAACCACACAACCTAACGCTGGTTTTCTGAATTTGTAAGAAATACAACTCTGTGTTCTAAGAAAAGCCTTGATCAGCAACTCTTTTTGCCAACAGTTATTTATTGCACCTGGACTTTATTTTTTGCTTATTATCTGAGAGGTTAAAAGGTAGGAAAAATTAAGGATATGCTTGTAAAACAAAGGAGTCCATACTCTTGCTGTGCTCCATCCGGAAGTGTTCAGGAAAGGTGTGGGGCATTCAGGTCCCAGCAAAGGGCTGGCTCAGAGGACTTGTGTGGGTCTTTGGATTTTGAAATATATGAATTAGTGCCCTTTCACTTCAGGGAGATGAGGCAAGGGGCTGTCCTCATTCGGGAGTGTCCTCATTGGGGCATTCAAGTTTGCTACGGACTTTTCTGGGAGGATATCTCAGTGCCCTTCCTGCCCATGTGACAGAATGCTAACGGGAGCAACCAAGAGCACAGCCAGCACCTTGCACAGGTGTGGACTCGGGTGATGCTGAGCAAATACCTGGAGACCAGCTGAGAGTGTGTGGGCACTGGATACACGTTTTCCAAATATTTGCTAGTGAGTGACCAAGGGCTGGGCAGGTGGTGCTGGGAGACGCTGGCAGGCTTCTCCTCACTCGCCCTCCTGTCATGCAGGGTTGGCAGCCCGGAGAAACCGAGGCCTGGGTTCTGGGTGTGGTTGCCAATCTCTTCAGTGTCAAATTGTTCAGAATGTTTCTGAATATGAGAGAAATTGGAGTGACACGGGAAAATAAAAGGAGTCGCTTTGTTCAAAGAATGGTGGGGGATAGTTCCGGTTGAGAAACTCCCAGAGAAGAGCTCTTTACTCTGTGTGGGAGTGTGGGAGTGTGCTCTGGTTAGAGGGCCATTTGGCTTTCTGCTGAATATCCTGTCTAGGTGTTTGGGAGTATCACTGATCACTCATTAGTATTTTACCAATTTATTTTATTCATTTTTAAATTAGAAATGTAACACATGATTGTCACAATACATTGAAAAATACAGGTATATTTTCAAAGATTTTTGACCTTGCCTCATCCATATCCAATACCATTCTCCCCCTCCCCCCCTCCTCTGTGTCTTTCTTTTTTTTTTAAATCTACAAACTTATATACACATATATAGCTGTTTTGATTTGTTTTTACTATTTTAAAACAATGAAATTACATTGCACATATTACTTTATAACTTGATTTTTTAACTTAATACACTATCATGTCTCTTTAACATTTGTACATTATTCTATAGAATTTATACACCATACTTTATCAATCAATTCCTATTGATGGACACTCAAACTCTTTTCATCTTTTTTATCTTTCTTTTTTTATTGACACAATTCGGTATTCAATATCCATATATGTGTAGCATTACATATTGATGCTCCTATTTTAGTAGAATAGAGTACTAAAGGTGGTCTGCTATGTACATTTAAAATTTCAACAGACAGCATCAGATTATATTCCAAAAAAGGTTTTGGCAATTTAGACTTCCACCAGCCATGTAGTACAGTGCCTGATCTCTACATTGATGTTCAGACTTTAATTTTTACCAGGGGATGAAATTGTTATCTGATTGTTGAGTACACTTTGAAAATGTACTTTTCCTATTGTCTCACAAAGTTTACATCTTCATTATAGGCATTTATGTTAAGTCACCCCTCCTTCCCTCCCTTCTTCCCTCCCTCCTTTCCACACACACTATACAGAATCTGTTTCTACTGCCAAGTTTTTCTATTCTTTTGGCTGGTAGGCATGTTGAGTGGGTCCACTGATGGAAAATCTGGGCACAGGAAGGATTGGCAAAGAGAGATAAAGGTAGAACTTAATTACAGATTTTCACTCTTTTTATCAGAATGGGTGTGTGAGCTCCCAGTCCTTGCTTATCAAAGCAAACCCTTTCTTAACTTCATGATAGAATAATCGCTTCTTTTCTGACAAGTCATTTTGAAGTCAGCATCTTATAATTCTTTGAGACCTCAGAAAGAATTACAGAAAAATACTCTGTGACAGATGGTGCAAAGCTGTTAATTCCCAGGCCAGGCTGCCAGCTCCCCAGTAGAGGGGCAGAGTAGAGTCATAGTGAAGGGCTCAGAGCCTGGGGAATGCTTGAGTTTGAATCCTGGCTCTGCCACTATCTAGAACTTGACCTTAGTCAAGTTAATTAATCTCTCTGTTGCAGTTTTCCCATTATAGATAGGGATAATAATGCTTCCTGCCTCATACAGCATTTTTGCAAGGACTAAGAGAGTCAATATGACTTCAACAAATGAAAAAAGCACATCAAACAGTGTCTGATACACAGTAAGGACTATATATGTATTTGTTATTCTTACTTTTATTATTGCACAGTGAAGTGCTATTAATGTTGCACAGTCATGAAAGGGGCAGGTCTTGGGAAGGAAGGTAAAGAAACAGGCTGTAGAAAGAATAGCCACAAAGGAGTGGACAGACTCATGGATGGTGTAGATCTTGTGGCTCTTGTGACCAGATTATGACTTTCTCGCAGCTCTTAGGGAATGCACTTGGTTAAGGCAAACAGGGCTGTCCCCAGGGCTTGCTGTGAAGTGACTCTAAGTCATTTGTGATGTCTCCCCACCACCTCCTTGCTGATGCTTCCCCATCTTTATTCAACCCTTGGCTACCTGTGACTGGCAGCAATACCTGGTGAGGTGTGTCTCAGGACTGCTTCTTTGAGGGAGAAAACAGGTGGAGGCTTTGCATGTCTTTCCAAAGGGGACAGTGAGATTGGCTTTTCTGCTTCTGGCTCCTTAGTGTGTGCATAAAAATCTTTGAGTAGGGAGCAATCCGAATGGACTCTTACATAGTGTGAATTGAGCTATTATGATCTGATAGGACTGAAAATGGTACCCTGGAACCAATACAAGAACATCCTATAAAATAAAAGCCTCATATGCAAATCAACCAAATGGTGGAACAAGTGGTGGAATGACTGGTTGCTATGATGCGCACTGACCACCAGGGGGCAGATGCTCAATGCAGGAGCTGCCCCCAGCCCGCAGGCCCCTGGCCAGCCAAAGTGGGTGCCAGCGGGGGGAGGGGGACCTGATCGCCCCGCCAGTCGCCCCACATATCGGCCCTGATCACCAGCCAGGCCTAGGGACCCTACCCATGCACAAATTTCATGCGCCGGGCCTCTAGTTGGTTTATAGGCTTCATGAAGCAGGGAGGTTTGCTTTATTGTGCTTTGTAGGGGATATGTGTTTATTTAAGCAGAACAGCAATCAAGATTTGAAAAATTTCGCCCAGTTGGTGTGGCAGCTCAGTGGTTGAGCATCGACCTATTCGATTCGATCGAAGAGATCACTCTTCCATTCCCGGTCAGGGCTCATACCCAGGTTTCAGGCTTGATCCCCAGTGTGAGGCGTGCAGGAGGCAACCGATAGATGATTCTCTCTCATCATTGATGTTTCTTTCTCTCTTTACCTTCCTCTCTGAAATCATTAAAAAATATATATATAAAATTTTTTTGAAAAATTTTAATGACATGGGAAAATGTTTGCATTAATGCTAACAGGAAGTAACAGTTAAGTCATAATAATAATGCCAATAAATACATAGGAAAAAATACTGAGGGAAATGACACCAAAATGTTAATTGTGGTTATCTTGGATTGATAAATAGATCTTTTGTGTTTTCCTTTTTATTATTTATAGTTTCTCTATACAGAGTTCTAATTTTCCAAAGTGGGAATATGTTATTTTTTGATAGAAAATAAAATAGAGTAGTTATAGACTATAATTAATAGACTATTTATACAGAAACAACCTAATTGGCCTGTGATAGAAGATTGAAACTATGGTGCATCTGTATAATGAAATGCTATGCAATTAAAAGGTGGTGATAGTGTGAAATTGAGAGATTTTAATTGTATGGTGTTAAATGGAAAAAAGTAGGATAGGTAACAAAATATATAGTAAATGTTATAGAGCAAATGTAAATATATATAAATACTATATAAAATTCTGGAAGAATGTAAATGAAAATATTATGGAAAATGGGATTATTGATAATTCTTTTATTTTTTTTGTTTATCTATATTGTCTATTTTTTGGCAATAAAATATGGATTACCCACCTACACAATAAGTGTATATAACTTTTAAATATATATATATTTTAATTTAAATTCTTTATTGTTAAATGTATTACATAAGTCTTCTTTTCCCCCCATTGACCTCTCCCCAGCTGCCCCCAACCCCCAGCACATGCCCTCCCCCCACCCCCCAGTCTGTGTCCATTGGTTATGCTTATATGCATGCATACAAGTCCTTAGGTTGATCTCTAACCCCCTCACCCCCCACCTTCCCTCATAGGTAAATATATTTTTACTAGTGGCCTGGTGCATGAAATTCGTGTACGGGGGCGGGGTGGTGGGTGGTGGGTAGGGTGTCCCTTTGCCTGGCCTGCACCCTATCCAATCTGGGACTCCTCAGGGGATAACCAGCAGTCAGACATCCCTCTCACAATCCAGAACTGCTGGCTCCTAACCACTTGCCTGCCTGCCTGATTGCCCCTAACTTCTGCCTGCCAGCCTGATTTTCCCTAACAGCTCCCCTGCTGGCTTGATTGCCCCTAACCACCTCTGCCTTGGCCCTGCACCCAGGACCCAGGATTCCCTCCTCCAGCCGACCACAGGCACCCGGGATCTGGGCTTCCCTCCCTCTGGTCAGCCATAGGCTCCCAGGCCGGCTGCAGCCGCAGGTGATCGTGGGCAGGTGGCTTTGCCTGGGCTGCAGCCTCAAGTGCTGGCTCCCGGGACTGCAGGTGGGCGGCTTCTCTGTCTCCTGGGCCACAGCCAGCCGCAGGTACTGGTGCCCGGGACTGTGGGGTGGGCGGCTGCTCCGTCTACCAGGCTGCAGCCAGTTGCAGGTGCTGGCGCCTGGACCTCAGGTGGGCGGCTTCTCCGTCTTCCCTGGGATGCAGTGTGGGTGACTTCTCCGGCTGGCTGCGGCCTGGAATCATGGGGCAGGCGGCTTCTTCGTCTCCCAGGCCGCACCCAGCCTCAGGCGCTGGGGCCCGGTTTCTCCGTCTCCCCTAGGACATGGGGCAGGCGGACGTGAGGCTTCTGCTGCTGGATGCGGCCTGGGATCACGGGGCAGGTGGCTTCTTTGTTTCCCTGGCTGCAGTCAGCCTCAGGTGCTGGTGCCCGACTTCTCCGACTCCCACAGGTCTGGAGTGGCTGGGGGGTGGGGATGCTGCCATCATTTCAGGTTAATTTGCATACTCACTCTGATTGGCTGTTGGGTGTAGCGGAGTGACGGTAATTTGCATGTTTCTCTTTTATTAGTGTAGATTGAGGGAGAGCGAGATAAAAACAGTGATGAGAGAGAATCATTGATCAGGTGTTTCCTGCACCCCCCCACTGGGGATGGAGCCTGCAATCCTGGCATGGACCCTGACCAGGAATCGAACCATGACTTCCTGGTTCATAGGTCAACGCTCAACCACTGAGCCATGCTGGCCGGGCTTTATATAACTTTTAAAAAGTAAACATCCTAAGAATATTTTTAGGGCAATGAAGTTCTATAAGACAGTGACAAATTACATATTTATAAGCAATGTTGCCATCTGGTGGATTAAAGGCAAAAACTCACCCTCTTCCTTCCTCACTTGAAATTAGAAAAGGAAAGCCAAATATTATGTTGTGTTTCAGACAAATGCCTGGATGATTTTAGTAATTTAACCATGTTTCTTTGATTCACGTGGAAAAGAAGTAGTTCAGTCATTGAATGAGAACCCAATCGTGGGTGCAGCTGTGGAATGTAATTTAAAAAATGAAAAAAAAAAGCTACTTTAGTCAGTACACTCATCCATAGAGACAATTCTGAGTTATCCATTTGACGGATTATTTAGAGCAAAGTTTCTGTCCTAACATAACATTTGTTAACCACTTGGCATAGTGCTCAGCCCATAATAACTCTACAAATATTTATGGAATGAATGATTACTTCTGGCTGGTTTAATCCAATTGACAGTGTATTTTCATGGACTATAAATTAATTTACATATGAACCAGTTGAAGCAAACATAAAATAATAACATGCTTCACAAAGCCAAATGATGGTAGTTTAGCTGCTATTTCAGATAAACTACCCATCCCCAATTTCTCATCACCATAAAACTCACTCCTAAATTTCATCTAGCCCCTCGCTGAATTTACCTTTTCCCACTCACCTTTCTTATTATGTGTAGAAAGTCTAAACATTTTGACAGTTCCTCTGTGGGAAATTTTTTAAAAAAGTATATTTGATTGATTTCAGAGAGAGAGGGAGGGGGAGGGAGAGGAGAAAGGGGAAGGGGGAGGGGAGGGGAGGGGGAGACGGAGACATCACTGATGAGAGAGAATCATTTATCGGCTGCTTCCTGCATGGCCCCTACTGGGGATCTGAGCCCAAAACCCAGGCATGTGCCCTGACTGATAATTGAACTGTGATCTCCTGGTCCATAGGTCGACACTCAACCACTGAGCCACACGGCCGGGCTTGAAAACATTCTCCCACATTCCCCAGAAAGCCCAGCACAGGCAGATTGCTGGCCCTGAGAGCTAACCCTGGCTGTCCTTGCCGCCCTGCAGGTGAGCTCATCAACCTGGCCATGTACTGCGAGAGGATCCGGAGGAAGTTCTGGCCCGAGTGGCACCATGACGATGACAACACCATCTACGAGTCGGAGGAGAGCAGCGAGGGCAGCAAGACCCACACCCCTCTGCTGGATTTCAGCCTTTACTCAAGGACAGAGACCTTCGAGGACGAGGGCGCAGAGAACAGTTTTTCCAGAACCCCAGACACGGATTTCACCGGACACTCGCTCTTTGATTCCGACGTGGACATGGACGACTACACAGAGCACGAGCCGTGCAAGTGACACAGCCTCGCGGGCCCTTTCTGCTGGAGCTGCCGCCGCCTGGGTCGGGGTGGGTGCCCAGGTTGAAAGCCACCGGAGCTGGGAGGAGGTCTCCATGCCTGGCACCCTTCTCACAGCGACTGGCCGAGAGCAGCCTTAGTTCTCTTTTGAACACAGAACCGTTCAGATAGCTCCATTGCAAACAAACAGGCAAACAAACGAACAAAATGTCAGCATGGTTCCTGAAATCCATTTTTGTTTTCATTAGAAAACTAATATTGTGAGGTGGACCAGGTGCAAGGGCAGGTTTTCCTCCGATGGTGTATGTTGATCCTCTCCAACCTGAGGGCTTCGTTGTGAGGTGAATTTTTGAACATCCTCCATCCACCAGGGTTTGAAGGAATGAGAGATGTCAGAAGAAAACTGTAGGAGATGAATGTTCTGTGGCTGTATTTTATGTGTGTGTATTGTATGTTGAGGTATAAGTCAAATAAAATCCATAGATATTCAGTGAACACCTACTATGTGCAAAGCACTGTGCTAGGTGCTAATCAGTATATGTTGTATCCTAAGCCCTGCCAGTGACCAGCTGTGTGATTTTGGGCAAATCTCTTAATTCTTGTGTGCCTCATTCCCCCCACCTGTAAAGTGGGGATAACAATACTCTCCACCTACCTACCTCACAGGGGTGTTGTGAGGATTCATGGGGTTCCATGTGGCGCTCTAAACCTCTTGGAAGAGGTGTGACATAAACACAACATTTTATTCTTTATTGTGCTCTTCATACATTTGAAGATTTGAGGGCAAAGGAATTCCACATCCAGGCAGTAGCCACTGCAGTCCCTCCAAAAAGCTGATCAAATCAAACACACAAAGGCATAGCCAGGACTCTGTCATCATGCCTCTTGGTGACCTTGCTTGAATTGAAATCTTTTGTTGAAAGAAAAACTTGGACATATTTTTACAAATCATCAACAGCTACAAATGGTCTTTAATTATGTCTGTTTGCAGAAACGTCTTCCTTCCATTGCCTGAACACACCCTGGGATGTGCCCTTGGCTGATTCCTGAATGTTAAGTAGTTTGATTTATGTGGCGGGAATAAAGTTCAGGAACATGATGGGCTTAATAGAGGAGAAGGGGAAAGTATTTGATGGATTTTTGTAAGCAGAAGCTAGCCAACTTGTGATGTCTGTTTGAAAACGAGGAAGGAGAAAGGATCATGTTACTAACATCAAAGCACTTTGTGCATTGTAGACTATGCAGTTTTATTAATGCACCTCTTCTGGTGTTCTCAGTCGTTGCCCAGTGAGAGGAACGCAGTGCTGAGGACAAATTTTAACGTTTCTTAGGGATCTCCCATTCATTCCCTCCCGTACTCCCACCCTCCCCTGAGAGCCCATGAACTCTGTATTTACTGAGGCCCTTTATCTCAGAAGACACTGTTGTTGTTGACTTAAAACATTTCCAGTGATATTTGGGGTGAAGATCCTGGGGTGGCAGCCATGGATTTGGGCTAATAGAGTCAGTGTTAAGATTTGCAGCTGGAAACTAAACTGCTTTGCTTCTGATCACAACCAACTGGTGAGGTAAGGACTATTCATTATGGGGTGGAAGAGGCATTTCTTGAAAGACAGCAATTTCTTCTGAGAAGTTCATGTACTTTACTTCAAAAAGACTCTATGAATATAGCTTTTGCAAAAACAACCCTCAAATACTGAGGATGCATAAAGAAATAAAGGGAGCGAGTTTTTGAAGCTGTTTACCATTTAAGCAACTGTGTAGGGCAAGCATGTCAAAGTCGCGGCCCACGGGCCACATGCCTCATTTATTTGGCCCGTGTTAGCCTTTGAGTTTGACATGCTTGGTTTAGGGGATATGGAACAAGGAAGAAATGTTGAAATACCCTAAGTTAGAAATTCTTATTCTACAGATAACTTTATTGTTGTATCTTATCAAAATGATTCATTTTGAGAGGACTGTTTGATGCCTAATGAGAATGTGGTGAAGATAAGAATGGATAAGCCTATTTTTTATTTTTTTTGTCTTCAGTATCATTTGGGAGGACTGTTTGCCTCTCTTTTCTCTAGCAAGTGTGTCCCAAGGCCAGCTGGAGGCAGTTCTGTGTGACAAGGGAAGCTCCTGTCCTGAAAATGTGAATGCGATGAACAGGTGGACTGTGGGCCTGGCTCCGCCAAGACTGTCGCCCTTTCTCCACCCTCAGCTGGAAAGACTTGTGTTTGAAATTTTGTCTATAATTTATCCTTCCTGTATAGCACTGTTGGATGTATCTTCACTACAAGAATGATTAAGTTACAAGTCTGTAGATTCACATATGTTCTTTATTGTGTTGTACACGGAGAGCCAACATTGAGAGTGAAGTTATGACACAGTTGAGTCTATCCAGGTAACTCCCATAGGAGCTTGAATGGACATTGTACCGGGAGGCTTGGGTGCTGCCCTGACAGCTCATGACTAGGTCATCAACATTTTGTAGGTGTAACTTGATTTGGAATCCTAGAAGGCACCCCCCCCCCGCCACCCCCGCTTCCCCAGTATATGTTATGGCAATGAAATGACCAAGACAAAATCACTGTAGTGGGGAATGACTTAGTCTTTATTGGGAGGGCTTTAATTTTATGTGGTTCATTCTTAAGCTATCCAGATTTGAAGTGTTTCCAATTTGATGAACAGGTGCTATTTATTACAAAAATTAACATAAAAAATTAGGGGACATTTTGGTCATCTGGCTCACTTGTTCAATTTTTGTTTTGTTTTGTTTTTTACTGGTTGGTAACTTAAGGAAGTGGCTCTTTGATGCTAACATGGTGTTGGTTGGACAGAAGACCCAGAGGCCACCAGTCCTGTGTCGCCTCTCATTGTGAACATAAATTCTGTCTATCCGCTTCTCTTCGCCCTCCCTGTCCCGACTCATCAGGATTAATGAGCGGCAGTAGTATGTTTTGTATGAATCAGAGTAGATACAAGGACAATATAAATTTATTGCAGAATTGAACTATATTGTTAGAGTTTAACATTTTGTTGTAACATAATGAATTGTGAATGGTGACATTACCAAGGCCACGGGCTACCCAGAAGACTGATCACAGACTTAGAGCAACTGGGCCGTGAATCACAGCAGCTGTCTAGTCCTCAGGTGAACCCCTCCTGTGGGAACTGGGGTAGTAGGATGTGCTAGAGTTCAAGAAAGGAAGTGTTGAGGATTAGCCTCATGGGTCTTGCTTGGATTATTTGAGAGTGAGTGTTGGATCATAGAAATGTATAGCTAGGCATGGATTATCTCTAGAAAGCCCCTTACAAGAGAGCCCTGAGTGCATTATTGGCTCAGTGTCACAAATATTTATTTGTAGGGCAGGACCAGAAACAGATCTTTCACCTTGCCTTTGATGGTTCTTGGGATTAACCACTTTGACTTGATTTCCTTTTAAATACACACTCTCTAAGAGATCACTCCTAGATGTCCCTAGAACTAGCTCATCCCAGCCTCTTGGAGAGTGCTGGGCTCTTCCACCCTTTTCCCCAGGTCTGTTCAACCTGGTCCAGACCAATTCAAGAGACCTCTCTTCAGTATCCACTCTGTGCAAGGCACCGCTAGGCTCTGTGAATGATACCAAGATGGACACCCAAGTCACCAGTACTCCTCATTCTTTGTTATGTATCTTTGAAAGCATCCACACCCATATGCTCACTATCCACTGAACACCTGCCCTGGCCTGGCCCTGGGATGCACACTGGATTTAGAGTAGTGAACAGAACAGACATGGCACCTTCATTTCAGGGCATCCTCTTCCGGCTAGACCTCTGCAGTAGCCTCTTGCACATGCTTGGCCATTTCCCTGATCCAGTCCCCCTATCGCCATTAGGTCAATCTTTGTAAAAAGCTCTGGCCCTCATGGGGTGCCATACTGCTTCAGGATGAGGGTCACTCCTTAGGGCTTGGTATGCTCACCTCTTTGTTGTTAATCCTCACCTGAGGATATTTTTCTATTGATCTTTTAGAGAGAGTGGAAGAGAGAGGGAAAGGGAGAGAAAGATCGATGTAAGAGAAACACATCAATTGGTTGCCTCCTGCACACACCCTGACCAAGGCCAGGGGCGGGGAGGAGCCTGCAACCGAGGTATGTGCCCTTGACTGGAATCGAACCTGGGACCCTTTGGCCTGCAGGCCGACTCTCTTTCCACTGAGCCAAACTGGCTAGGGCCTCACCACTATTCACCTTGTCTCCTGGGCCCCTTCCTGTAAGCCACCCAGGTTGGCTCATTTGCTGTGACCTGAACATGCCTTGTGTGCACCCACTCTGTGCCTCTGTCCATACCAGTCCCTCACATGAAACGCCGGCCCTTCCTCTCCACTGGCCCAACTCATACCCACTTGTCAAGGCCCAGCTTCATTGGTTCTGCAAGAAGGCGTCTCAGCTCACAATCTAGAAACACAACATTCATCATATCCTTCCGGAAGGCTGCATGGGAAAGGTATGCTCAGAAAGGGGCCCCAGGCTAGGAAGTAGTGCTTTCAAATGAATGTTTGCATCAGGGACTCCATCGCTAACCTATGAAAGTTACCCTTTTCCCAGAAAAATACACATGTGTAAATATATATAATTTACATATAAGTTTAGGAGATTCAGAAACCTTTTTAAATTATCTGTGGATTTCTTAAGGGGTTCAATGACCCCAGTTGAAGAAGCTTTCTTCTAAAGAGTTTTTAAAACTTGTTAGTGTTCGTTCTTTCTTGCCTTAAACACATCCAGAGAGGAGAAAAATAGGAATGGGATATGCAAGCAAAAGTAATCTCACCCTGGCCCATGTTGCTCAGTGGGTAGAGTGTCGGCCCATGCACTGAAGGGTCAAGGTTCGATTCCCGGTCAAGGGCATGTACCTGGATTGTGGGTTTGATCTTTGGCCCTGGTCAGGGTGCATGCAGGAGGCAACTAATTGATGTGTCTCTCTTGCATCAATGTTTCCCCCACCCCTCCCACTCTCTGAATATCAATGGGGGGGGCGGAGAATCCTCAGATGAGGATTAACAAAAAATAAAAAAAGTAATCTTTATTATTATTCCCATTGATTATGTTCTGAGTGACAGGGAAGGAAGGAGGAAGAGTTGGCTTACATTAATTGAAAGAATATCTTTGTTTTGACAGATTAGGCATTTTGAAAGTGACAGGATTTTGTTGTCACCCTGTTGTCATGTATCTTTTAACCATCCGAAAGGTCTACTTACCAAAATCAGTTCAGGGCCAGGTGAGCTTCATGTGAACCCTGAAACCCACCACTTCTGCATGGGCAGGCTGACTGGCCTGGGGCTGAGGTGGAGGGAAGCGGCTGGATTTTCCCTCACAGGAAAAAGGTCTGCACATGCAGGTTTTCCTGTATTCATTTGCTCATTCATTCATTCATTCATTCATTCATTCAACAATTGTTGAGTGTATTTTCAATAAAAGGATGGTGACTTAGGTTCCTCCCTCTCCTCCTCCTCCTCTTCCTCCTCCCCTCTTTTTCCTCTTCCCTTTTCTTCTTTCTCTTTCCTTCTTCCTCCTTCCTTCTTTTTCTGCTTTTTTACAGGGTGAAGTTATTTTTGTTGCTCCTGACTATGACCCAGGTTGTCCTTCTTTACATGCGGTGCTGTTTAAGTTAAATGAGAACTGATGGTAATACATTCAATGGCAAATACATCTGAGTCTAAATGCTGAGCTCTGGCCACCCAGCTTAGCAGGTCTAGGGGTCAATTGTGTGGGATTGTGGAGTGCTTGACTTTTATTCCGTTGCTTCCAGTGGTCTGGGTGAAACTCAAAGTTTCACCTTGGTGAGTGGGGCAGGAGGTGCCTCTTGCCTGCAGAACTCCTGCCAGTGCCAGGATTTTTGACATTTGAATTCTTCACCAGAAATTTAGGAGCCAGCCACATATGGGCCATGGCCCTTAGAGGTGGTTACAGAGAATACTGAAAAGCGGCTGATTTGAGGCTGACTGTGACCACCTCAGTCATTCTGGCTCTTGCCGAAGCAGAGAACTTGTCTCCAAACCAGTGCTCTCTGAAACTGCTACTGGCTGGACCATGACAAATTAAGGCGCTCAAATTTCAAAAGGACTGACTGTTGCCCCAGATTGTAAATTTGTACACAAATAAAGGGGATCATTGCAACAATAAAACAAGTAACTTATGGATGTGGTCTAGCCAGTACCAACCCTCCCTGTCATTCCAGTGGGGAAACACGTTATCCAGAGCGAAAGATTGATGCAGTGCTTTGGTGTTCTGCACACAATTAAATATTTCAGCAATGAACTTGATGTCTTTTTTGACTATTTAAAAATTGCTGCTGTCCCTAATTATAGCTTTAAATATTTTTGAAACAATTTAATAATTGTAGAGCAATATGTATTTATGATAATAGTTAATTTATGAAAAGTAGTGTTACTGTGGCTGATTCACCTCCCACCCCCCATTGGCAAGCATTTTTTTTTTTTTACTTGTGGCTCTGCAATTGAGTAACTTTTATTTATTAGTAACATTTACCCCCCCCCCTTTTTTTAGTATTTTTAAAAATTACCCCATAGCTTTGAAAACAGTAGGTTTCAGCTCCTGAATTGCCATGTTAATTAGCATTGGCTAAACAGATAGCAAAGGGAACATAATATAATTGCCCACTGGAGGGCTAGAGAAGAGAAATGCTTTGGATATTTACTAGTACTACCTCCCTTCTCATAAAAAAACCAATCTATGGACTTTTCCCCTCTCATAGTTATTCAGAATTGGAAGAATTCTCTCATACTTGCACTGTCCCTCAATAAGATCTCACATCTGGCTTATTAAAATATACACCATGTCCAAATGGTTGTATTTTTGTCTTTAACAAGTTATATCTGAAATTATTTTTGCAGCAATAAAACTAAAGACAGTGCTCAAATTTTTGAGGGATTTCTGCTTCATTAGGGGCGACATGTTTGTGTGACTCTTGTCAAAGTGATTTTACTTCAAGTAATCAGTCTCATGGGATTATGCTTATTGTAAACATATGTTTTTCCCAGTGATCTGCATCATGCAGGGTGTCTGACAGCTCAAATGTTGATGAAGAAGGTGATGGCTTCTTGATAATGATGGTTGGGAAGATGAGGATCCCAGTCTTTCATTTGGTTGTATTCAAATTTCACTGCGAAGAGGGAGACAAAGAAAATGACAGATGCCAAAACCGGTTTGGCTCGGTGGATAGAGCGTCAGCCTGCGGACTAAAAGGTCCCAGGTTCGATTCCGGTCAAGGGCATGTACCTTGGTTGCGGGCACATCCCCAGTGGGAGGTGTGCAGGAGGCAGCTGGTCGATGTTTCTCTCTCATCGATGTTTCTGACTATCCCTCTTCCTTCCTCTCTGTAAAAAATCAATAAAATATATTAAAAAAAAAAAAGACAGATACTGGGGCTTCACGCAACCAGGTGGTATGGCTGGGCTAGAGGTGTGTCAGGCACACTGAAGTTTTCCAGATGGTGACATCTTACTAAAGGGCAGGTTTTAAATAAAAAAACAAATGCAGTCTTTAGGAAGGATGGCCTGTGGATATACAGGTGGCTGGTGCAGGGAGCTTTGAAGCAACCTGATCTTTGTCTTGTTATATTCTCATGCTCCCAGATTGTCCCACCTGAAGCGACTGGCGGGAACCAGGGGAGCAGCTGAGTGGCCTGCCCCAGAGGGTTCACTCCTGTGGAACTTCCTTCTGGTCTTCAAAAATGTTTGTGGCATAGTTCCCATTTTATAAATATAAAATGTACAAAGCCATGTAGATTTGTTATATAAAAATCCTTCAAAATGTTCGGAGATACCCCAAGTCATCCCTACGTAGGCAGTGGTCTCCAAATCCTTGTGCTCACTCACCTGATCAGTAAAACAACCTGAGCATGTCCCTCCGCATAGTTATTTATAAACACACACGCTGCTCATACTGCTGTACCGATATATTGTGACCACGGCGAACATAGAAATTTACAAAGAATATTCTCCTGTACTCTGCCATAGAGTTTAGAGAAAGACGCAGGATAAGCACGTAGGTAGCACCTTGAAGGCTGCAACTGAATAGAGTGTGCATGTAACATTTGTGGCAAAGTGGATGTAAAATAAACGTGGATGCATGCTTTTAGTTAAGGTATTTATTACTTTTACTTAAAACCGGCATTTGTGGTTAGGGGAAGAGAAGCACGAATAATTAGATGTTGCCTTTACAAGATCTCATTTAATTCTGTTTTTGGGGATCACTTGTTCTAGAATGTCTTGAAAATTCCTGAAAGATTTCACAATCCACTGATTTAAGCAAAACAAGAAAAGAAAGGAGGGGGAAAAACAAATAATGCAAATGCAGGATGTATTGCCTGAGAATTTGAGCGCCAATGTGAAAAACATTTGGATAATCCCTGGTCATCATCAGCTCATTGATATGTCTGTTTTCTATTTGTTTATAATCTCGTGTCTTCAAATGCGTAGGAGATGGACAGATTTATTTTCTGGTCTCTGAGGCGGAAAGGCCACTGCAGGCGTACTGGAACCACATTTCAGCGGCTTGTGGGCGGGCGGGTGGACGCTGCCCAGAAACATTGACCTGCGCCATCTGTTCCACAGACACAATGACTAGCATCTGGCTGAAGGAGCGCCTCATGTGGAGGCGGCATTCCAGGGTTTGTTTCTGGACCTGTGAGTTCCTTTAGCACAGCTACTGTTAGTATTTATAAAGCCATACCTAAACTTGTACACTTGATTATAAGATAGATTTGAACTGTGCACTCTGTTGATTACTGTATATAGATGTGGACATTCTGTATATTTGGTCTTAATGTTGTATGTATTTGATGTGTAGATGATAACTAATGGATATGAAATAGCTTTCTGTGAGTGTCTTTATTCCAATTCACTTCTCTTTTGCAAACTGGAATGTTTAAACTTTACACCCAGGAGGAAACTGTAAAACTTTTGCATCTAATATACTGTTAGATGATGGTCTCTTAGATGATTGGGAGAATATTTTAGTTGTAAGGCTCTTGTATAACTAGAACAGAGGTGATGAATTTTTTAGGCATATAACTTTCTGAGAGAATTTCAAGTGCATATTTTTAAAGTGGAAAAGCACTTTGAATAAGCTGTCCTACCCTCTCCTGCCCGTGCTTCCTGCCCCGTGTGCTGCCCTCAGAGCTCTCTGAGGAGCGATACGTACTGGCAGAGGGAAGGAAAGGAGGAGAGTTCAGGCCACGTTATTAAGACTTCCCCTTGGTAGTAGACCAGATTCCCTTTCGAAAAATATTATCTCACTTAGTTTTCTCACCTCTTCAATCAAGTAATTACGATTCCCATTTTACAGATGAGGAGAGAGGCTTGGGGAGGTAAATTAGAGTAATGTGGCTAAAATACGCTCAAGTAATATCTTGGGGTTAGAGAGTTACAGAGAGGTTTTGGAAATACGAATCTCATTACTAAGTGTTTCACACATATATGCGTGACCTGCAAGGGTAGCTGGGCATAGGGCCTGTCAGGACTGAGGCATTCTGGATGTTGAAATCCTATCTAGAAATTGGACCAGCTATTATTCAAATATTAGCTTCTTACCATTTAGAGCAAATTACGATAAGGTAACAACCAGAATCACCAACTGCCCAAACCATAGGAATATCAAGTACAAAATGAGAGAGCCCCCAAATCATACATTCTAGAGATATGTTTGGTTTTTTTTTATCCCTTTTACACCCCCTTTCTCTCTTGACCTAATAAATCCCAACCATTCAGTCCTGCTTATTAACACAGGGACAAAGCGATGTCTCCTTCAGCTGAAGTGGCTCCAGACCCGCCAGCCACGCCTCTGGCCCTCCGGGAAGTGTGTTCTCCTCGGTCTCGGGGTTGGGGGAGGGCGGCACAGGGAAGGGGGCCATTTGCCTTTCCAGGTGCTGTGCTCTCGGAAGTGTTAAGAGAAATGTTTTGCTGCCGGTTGTCCTGAGTATCCCAGGCCCTCATTTTCCATGCTGTTGTCCTTCTGTCCTTGAGAGGAGAGGCAGAACAGGTGGTCTCCTTGCTTGCCCGGGGCTGCCGGTCTGTTTGTAGATGGTGCCGCTGTGGGCACCCATGGAACCCTTACCAGCCGGGCTGCTGCTCCTCCGCACAGGCCTTTCCTATAAACCCCGCCGAGGGGGGAGCAGCTCAGCCTCCGGATGAGCGGGAACTCTGGGAACGAAGAGATAATTACTGTGTTGTTGCCCTGCGCACCTAAGAGGTAGGTACCCGGTCTAGTTCGGTGACTGTTCTTGTGTGAGGACTTAGGGTCGTCTCCAGTTGAGGGCCATTAGGGTTGGAGATTCGCCCACCTGGGGGGGCGTTTGGCCGGGGCCAGCACCCTGGGTAACTCGTGCTCACCATGCCTCCAGGTAAACCCCAATGAAAACACATCGCAGGCAGCCTTGAAAGGGAGGAGAGTGGGGGAAGGGCTGCGCGTGGCAGGGAGCAGTCCCAGCCCCTGCCCCAACCCTCTTGGGCCCACGTGTTCCTTGCGTGAAGCCAGCTGCTTCCGTCTCTACCCTCGCAGGCCTCCCTCCACTTTAGCTGGTGCATTCAACAAAAAAAGAGCAGAAATTTTAAGGATGGCTCAGGGATGTCAAACGGTCCAGCTGTGCTGGCAGCACAAGCATGGGAGGGGGAGAAAGGGGGGAGGACCCTGGGCACACCGTTGGGAAGTCATCCCTTTGGGGGTGAGGAGGGTTTTTGAGCAGCGGACAAGCACGAGGAAAGAGGGAGTAAATGAGGCTCATCTGGTGGCATTCTGGATGCAGGACTGGTCAGAGGAGAGGCTGCAGCCCGGCAGCTGGACCTGACCGCAGTGTCTCAGAGGGAAGCTGGACGGTGAGGTGGGGGTGAGGGTGGCATGGGGTGGGTGGGGTGGTGGGAATGGGGAGAGGGAAAGAGCAGCCACTGAGCACATGAGGACACTGGGGCTCCTGGATGTGGGAGCACAAGGTGGCTGGGAGAGAGATGATGAAGGTAACCCTGGGAGACTGGGGACATGGCCATATGCCTGCCAGATGTAGGAAATGAGGAGGGGGTTACACTGAATTTGAGGAACCAGTAGGAGATGCAGGACTGGAACTTGTGAAGCCACGGCCCCCGAGGGCATTGCTGAGGAAGTAAGCTGGAGAGATAATAGAATTCAGGAGTGCCTTGCATTTGTGTAATGCTCGCTTTTAATATACTGTTAGAGGCAGTGAGGCCTGGGCCATGCGCCTTGTAGCCCCATATGCAAACTGGCAGTCCTGGCAGGTTGATCTTTAAGATTCCTCCCAGCTCAAATGTCCTTCCTTCTTTCCCTGAGGTTGAAACCGCTTCCCTGTAGACCCGGATTCCACCTCCTGCTTTGTTGATTCTCATTGTGCTGAAGAGAGGAGTTTATTGACCAAATAACTAGTAATCGCTAACATCTATGTATTAACTACCGTTCTAAGCAACGTGCATGTATTAACTCATTTATTCCTCATCATAACCTGTCAGATCGGTACTATCATCATCACCATCATCTTTACCACCACCACCACCTTCATCACCATCATCCTCATCCTCATTTTACAGATGGGAAAACTGAGGCAAAGAGAGATTAAGTCACTTCCCAAGATCTCTGCTCAGTGAATGGAGGAGCTGCGGTTTAAATGCAGAGTCTGAGTTTAAGAGTCTAGCGTTTCTCTACTGTATACCACCAACTGTACTCCTTTCAAGGGATAAAGGACCCAAAGACGTGTCATAAAAGGGTTAAGGTGGACATGGAGTGCATCTGGGGTAGGGAGGGGCAAGGTTTTGCTGGGAGACATTATATCAGCTGCTTGGAGGCAGGTGTGGGTTGATTGGGTGTATTACCTCATGTCTTAGCATCAGCTAAGCCAACCCTTTTCTCATTTAAAAAAAAATATATTTTATTGATTTTTTACCGAGAGGAAGGGAGAGGGATAGAGAGTTAGAAACATGGATGCGCTAGAAACATCGATCAGCTGCCTCCTGCACACCTCCTACTGGGGATGTGCCCGCAACTAAGGTATATGCCCTTGACCAGAATCAAACCTGGGACCCTTCAGTCCGCAGGCCGATGTTCTATCCACTGAGCCAAACCGGTTAGGGCCCCTTTTCTCCTTAAAAGCAGCTTCCCAAGTCACTGTGCAGTAGCTTTTCCCTATGAGTGGAGCCCTGGGAAACTGCACAGACAGAACCCCAAGGATGGGGCACTCTGGGAACCACACGCCCCCAACAAAGCCCCTGGCTGTATCCCCATTAGACATTTTTGTTTGTTTGTTTGTTTTGTTAATCCTCACCCGAGAATATTTTTCCATTGATTTTTAGGGAGAGTGGATTAGAGAGGGAAAGACAGAGAGAAACATTAATGTGAGAGAAACACATCGATTGGTTGCCTCCTGCATGAGCTCCAACTAGAGCCCAGGTCAGGGAGGACCCTGCAACCAAGGTACATGGCCTTGACCGGAATCGAACCCAGGACCCTTTGGTCCGCAGGCCAATACTCTATCCACTGAGTTAAACTGGCTACGGCATTTTTTGTTGTTTTTGATGGGTACTTACTCTAGCTGGCACATGTAGGATGTCTGCTTTCTGGTGTTGGACAACTTTAAGGGTGTAAAGCCTGCAGCAGCTGGAGGCCAGGACCGCACTGTCCACTTCTCCCCACATCACGGCATGTACATGTAGTAAATGCTCAATAAAGATTGGTTACAGGAACGGGCAGATTCTCGGGTAAAATGTAAATCAAATTGCAAAGAAATATCCAAAGTTTGACAGGATAGGCCAGTGGTCGGCAAACTGCGGCTCGCGAGCCACATGCGGCTCTTTGGCCCCTTGAGTGTGGCTCTTCCACAAAATACCACGGCCTGGGCGAGCCTATTTTGAAGAAGTGGCGTTAGAAGAAGTTTAAGTTTAAAAAATTTGGCTCTCAAAAGAAATTTCAATTGTTGTACTGTTGATATTTGGCTCTGTTGACTAATGAGTTTGCCGACCACTGGGATAGGCTATGCAAAGGCAGTAAATTACTCATAGAACAAACCACAGGTGGCTGAAGGATGGGGTAGTAATTTCTGAAGGCTCAAGTGGTTTATGCAGTTCTCAAATCCCTTGATGGAATTGTAGCCCTGTAGCTCAGATAGCTCTTGTTTCTTTGACACACATATTCCATGGATCTGAATCCCGAATCCTGCTAATAGTTGGCACTGTGTTTTCCCCACCCTGTGCTCTTATGCTGCCCAATAAGTCCTTTTGTTTGAGCCTCTAGTGTTAGGTACATTCACCTATTCTTTGTCTTATATTATTTCTATGTGTTGCAGGATATTTAACTTATTAATGAAACTATATGCATTATAACTTTGTGGATAGCTTTATTTTGGGGTCTTGGAAGTTTATTCCTTCTAGTATCAGTTTGCATTGTACAGGAAGCAGAGTGAGGTCAATGATGCACTCTTTCTTCAGTACTGACATGTATGGAGTTAGTGCGACCTCTGCACACAAAAAGGGGAGAAAAACCGGACAGCTAGGAGGTAAGTCTTCTTCTTTCACCTTTTCTACTGCCTGCTTCAACTCTTTCCTGACATTAGGAGTTTGAGTCCATAGTAATATGTTATTGTTTTTAGCCCTCTTTCCTATATGGTCATATATATACATATACTAGAGGCCTGGTGCACGACATTTGTGCACTGGTGGTGGGGGTGGGGGTCCCTTAGCCCGGCCTGCACCAGCCAGCTGTGAGCCTGGCTTCTGGCTGAGCCGGGCTCCCCCTGTGGGAGCACACACTGACCACCAGGGGGCAGCTCCTGCATTGAGTGTCTGCTTCCTGGTGGTCAGTGCACATCATAGCGACCCATCATTCCGCCGTTCGGTCAATTTGCATATTAGGGTTTTATTATATAGGATACTTAGTACCTTAATAGCAGACACGACAATGTCAAGTACAATTAGAAATTTGTTACTTTTATATAACTGCCCCTGAAAAATTACTCAGTGGGGCAGTTTTTTCCTAGTGTTGGATGAAGTTTTAGGCAAGCCTCATTGTTTACCTGCTTACTTGTAGCCAGTGAGACGTTGGATATCTCTAGTCCCTCAAGACAGCTGCAGTTCTGTTATTACTACATGCAGTCAATTGTAGTAAGAATTTCTGAATTGTGTTCAATGCTGACGCTGCTCTCCTGATTTACTTTTGCTCTTCACATTGTTGATTTCAATTTGGGTCCTTATTGTTTCTTATCAGAACTTCTTGCTCAGATATCTTGGATGGCTCCTCACCTTTTACAGAATAGTCTCAACTCTTTGTCAAGGGCTTTCAATATTTGGTTCCTAAACATCTCGTTGTCCTGCTGTCCTTGGTGAAGCTTCCTCGCAGAACTGTGCCCTCCCCAGGCAGCTGACTTCCTCAACACTGTGTCATGTCTTGGCCACTCTCATGTCTTGGTTCGTGGGGTTCCATCCTGTTGGCTTATGTGCCCATCCCGTGCATTATGGCCACAGCAAATTCATTCTTCTCCAGGAAGTCTCCCTGCTCTGAGAAATGGTCCCATTCCTTCATTTCTGAAGCAGTCATTGCTCATCTGTTCCTTAAACACCAAGCATGTGCCTATATGCTTTCTTGTTCATGTCTTGTCCCACTTTCTAGATTATAAACTTTCAGAAACAACACCTGAGTTCCTATATTTTTAAAATTTTCTCTGAGGCTTTAATAAATGTGTGTTGTCCCAGGTGGGGACAGTGGAAATAGGGCGGGGGAGACATATGTATGAGGAAGCATTCACAGACTTTGCTATTACTGCCTTCTCTAATAATAATAAAGAATAAATCCTTCTTGGGGATTTATTTTTATTTGCATGCTGTTCAAACTCTTGAAATAATGGGTTTCATATGCATCCATACTCTTGTGCAAACAAATTCTTCCTTTTATTTGTCCTAAATTACCCTTTATACTAATGATCCTATTTAAAGCATAAGGTCTATATGCCTTTTAAAGGTTAGGGCACTGTTTAGCCAGACGCCCAAATATTTATATACTGAGACCTACACGAGTGTTGTCTGATTAATACCTGTCTTCTTGGGAAAGCTGTGAATAATGTCAACATGAACTACATTATTCCTGCTAAAAATTCATCCATTTAGTTTAACTTGCATGTAACGACACCTGAAAGTCAGAGCTGTTTGCTGAGCCTGCTGCAACACTGTTGTAGCTCATTCACACATAATGGCCAGGAAGTCCCTTTAGCATCCAGAATGGGAGAATCTGCATAAATAGAAAATTTGGGGGCTCCAGAAAACCTTTAATATGTGATGAATATAAAGGGAAAATGCAATGGGTCTCAGAGAAGTCCTTGTTTGGGGGGAAAAAAAAGATACCTTTAGGAATAAAATCGATTTGAGAGTTAAAACGATGTTAGTAGCCAAATGCTTTACATCAGTGTGAGTTGAAATCTCTCAAAATAGCTAAACAATAAAGAAGGTGCAGATGGAGCTATTAAATGGATGGAGGAAGAGCGGGGCAAAGGAACAAGTTCCCCATTCTCTTTCCTCTTTTTTGATTCCCTCTTTTCTCTCCTGTTACATGACTCAGTTTATGCTTTTTCTTTCCTCATGAAAACTTTTACTTCCCTGGTCTATCAGCCTCTCCTCTTTCTCCAACTGCAGAGTCCTTTCTCCCCTCCATCCTCTTTCCTACTCTCCGTGAGTCATATTCCCGCTCCGCTGTAAGTTTCGGTCTTGCAATGCGAGAGACCAGGAGACCATCTAATTTAGTCTCATCTTTTCACAGGTGGACTGAAGGAAATTAACTTACCCACTCAAGGCACCAGGCAGCGATGGCTAGAGTCCACACAAGACACCTCACATCCTAGTATTCAAAGGAACGGAGGTGTCATCCATCCAGTGCAGAGCACTTTCTAAAACATCCAGAAGTATTTAGCCTGTTGGAGAACATTCCCAGGGAGGATAGCCTACTTCTTGGTTGGGTGCATTCTTATATTGGAGAATCTGATAGAAAGCTAGTCTTTAGATTAACTCCTGCTCCCTGTAACTTTAGCCTCTGTTTCTACTTCTATCCACTGGATTTATAAGAAAGGCTTTCTTTCACGTGCTTTCTTTCATGTGCTTGTTACATATGTGACAAGGCAATTGGACTCTCTTAAGCCTCTTGTTCCCTACACCAGTCATCCCCAGTTCTGCTCAGGGTTCCCCATGTCACATGGTTTACACTTTTCTCACCACTTTAGACCCTTTCTCCATGATCTCTAGTCAGTGTCAGTCTTATAGGATGACAATAGATTTAGTCACAATATTTCATATAATATTCAATGACGCAGACTGCAGTGTCATGATTACCTATCATGATCTGGAAACTTGATCAGTTCCTTAGTGCTCACCCCCTTGTGCTCCTATAATGTTAGTTTATCCTGAGATTAGATGCAGCTGAAATCCTCATGTGTCTCCCAATTGAACCACCAAGAATCCGGATCTTCCCAGCTCCTATCTGATTATGTAGATGATGATAACGTTCATTCAGGTCTCAATCACTGTTCCTTTAGTATTTGATCATTTTGGTTTTGGAGCATTTTCTCCCCAGCAATCTAGCTCTTTCCAGGTGGTAGCATTCACCCACAGTCCTGGGCTTTACGCACCGACAGCTTCTGCTGGTCAGCAGCCAACTTAGATCAATGTGTACATTTATTTTGGCTGTGACTTAGGGCCCACATTGTTCCAGTGATATCTGCCAGGTGGAATGTTAGGGGAACAGTCACGTGCTATAGAGTGGAATGGAGGACACCTCAGCTTGTATCAGTTAAGGTTTGTTTGATTGCAAGCAATAGGAATCAATTGGAAGAACTTCTGTGTCTCACACAGCTAAAGAAAAATAGGACAGGCAAACCTCAGGACGGGCAATTCTATGGTAGCTGTTCATGATGTTTTCAGAGATTGGTCTCTCCCAGTCTTAGGGTCAGATGCACAAGTTGAAGGATCTTTCAGAACAAGGGAACTTGAAACAAACTAACTAACTAACTAACTAACTAACTATATATTTATATATATGTACTAAGTGCAGGGCTGTGATGTTCCTCTCCTTAAGAATAAATCTAGAGAAGGCCACTCAGCTTTTAAAATTTTTGGTGAAAAAATCTGATTAATTCAACTTGGGTGCCACGGAGTTCTCTGGTGCTAATTCCCCACTTAGGTTATCTCACTTTGTTCTGGGTCATGTAGTCAGCGATGCAAAGTTTTGTTACATAAACACAGAGTCACCACGATCCTGTGCCCTGGGCTTCCCAGCGAAGAAGAAATGTAAGCTAGTCAGCCTTAATGACTAAGGGCATAGCCAAGTGTAAAAAGGATGCCAAAGGAAGAGAGTGCGTTTACTGGAACATGTGAGAATGCAGCCTCATTGCTACATAAAGAGAGCAAGGTCAGGGCAATAAAGGATTGTCTCAAACAGCCACATAGTGCTGAAGGGTAGCTATAGGACTTGAGGGATGTTTAAGGACACTGCAGAATGTAGTTATATTGTAGGAGTAATTCTGCCACAATTTTGCTGATCTCATTTGCTCATTAACTAGTCATCAAATACTTATGTGTTTACTAAGTGCGAGTCATTATCATAGGGGCTAGAGAAACCATGGTGAATATGACATTTGGTTACTGAACATTTGAAACATGGCTAGTACAATGGAGGGACTTTCATTTTAATGAATTAAAATGTAAGTTTTAAATAGACACACATGGCTGGTGGCTACCATATAGGCTAGTTTAGCTTTAGAAGACGTGGGGCCACAAGAAATTCTAGGTAGGTAAGTGATGCAATTAGATGTATGTTTAATGATTCCTCAAGTGGAGGAATCATTAATATGGAGCGGTATCTCTGCAATGCTAGGACCATCAGTCAAGTAAGGAAAAATAAATTTATTGATTAATTTCTGCATGGACCAGCCTTAGAAATAAAACAACAGTGATCCTGGGGGTGGCAGGTGCTCATCATACAGGCTTTTCTAGCATGGATACTCAGGGGATCAGAATGAATGCTTCTTTAAAACCTCTACTTTAGTAATAGTATTAGCAGCTTTTGTATTATGATGTGACAACAAAAGGATCACAAATAAGATACTGTTTTATTAAGGCTCCCCTCTTTCCTTAGGTTATTATGTTGCATTTCTGTAAGATTTCTGAAATTTTGTCTATATATTAAGAATGTAATCATTAAAAACACCCACCCTGGTTCATTTATCTTTCACTAGCTAAGTTGCAAATGATGTGGCGGCTAACAGGGAAATCGTAAATCTTTCATTAGCACAGGGTAGTCTCCAGAGAAACTGACTTCAACACACAGTTTGGATATGTTCCAATCTGGGGAAGATATCTCTCAACATTTTTAAAAACAAAAGTAGTCCTTTTAGCTTGCAAAGGGCTGTCTTGTTTGGCCCAGGGGGGATGAGACTCGGGCTGCTGGTTGGGGGCTCAGCATCTGCTTCCTTCCTGGCTACTCCATGTGGATTCACTTCCCCTCCTGCCCCCCTAGAGTCTGGCTTGTTTACACGGTTGATCTAGTTCAGGATTTCATGATGGGTTTAAGCACCTCATCTTAGCTACTCTAGAGAAGATGTAACCCCAAGGAGGAGTCCTGAATATCCCATCTTACTAGCTCTTCCCACCCCCACCACCCTTGGCTGGCCCAGGGTTAGCCAACAGTTCAAATCCAGATTTGTGCCATTGTAAAGTTATAAGCACTATGACAAGTCAGACCTTTTGTTGTTTTTTCTCCTTCACCTTTTCTTACAAGGCTGAGGACATACCCAGACTTCCTTTGACTACACCAAGCCCCCGGCAGAACTAGATGGATTTCTGGACACACATGGGATGGTCGGGAGCAAGCAGAGGTGTAATTTTTCCAGGTTCTTTGCTGAGGTGAGCTGGGCTTTGGACACCTTGTATACTCCCCTCCACCTCCACCCTTTTACAAGCGTCTTGTCTTGGAACCTGGTAGGGAAAGATACCAAGTCACCACAAGAGGGCAGCAAATGATTTCCAGTCTAGCTTTGTTTCTCTTCCACAGAGCTTCTATTTAGGCAAGAAATAAAAATTTGATGTGGATGAGAGGAATGGGACCTGGGTTTCATTTCCCTGTGCAGCTTTCTGGTGCACATTTCCCAGGTATCCTTGTTAGCACGGCTTATCGCTGGAGTGTGGCAAGTACTGGCTGGTGGCTCCCAGGCCCAGGCATGTGGGGTGAGGAGGCCTGTGGGGATTAGGGCTTCTCTCCTTTCAGGGTTTATTTCTGAGGAGAGGAACATCACAGCCCTGCATTTATTAAAAAAATAAAAAATCAAGAAAAGATATATTTGTTTCAACTTCCCCTGTTCAGAAAGATTCTTCAGGTTGCGCCTCTGACCAAATCATCAGATGCTGTGCAGTTGCCAATTTACGGACCCGGGAGACTGAACATGGTTGGGATGCCTCCAGGGCAGGGGCTTTCTCTGGCTGGTGAGGAATGGGGTGGATTACTCCTGTGTTCCCACTGTGTGAGGCGCACATAGGCCTCGGCTCCACTGTGAGATTGGCCCTAACGTGGGATCCTTTGATCACCTCTCTGTGCCCCTCTCTCTTGTGGGAGGGGCTTTCTACAGTCTCCAATTCAAATGTTTATTAAACACCTCCACTAGCAAGCAGATGCTCGAATGACCATCAGATGGCATTAATAATGATAATTTATTAATTAAATGTGTATGCTCAGCTCATTTCCTGAGTTCTGTAAATGACCCTTTGAATTAGCTATTATTCCCAATTTGCAGATGAAGAAATTGAGGCTGGGAGAAGTTAAGTAATTTTTCACTCAGTCAAGGGAGAGGAACAGGAATATAAACCCAGGCTTGGCTGACTCTAGGACCTGAACTGTGCTGTTATATTGGTTTTCTTCCAAAAAGGCCTTTAGTCTCAAAGACCTTGCAGTAGTTTTCCAACTTGGGTGCACATCAGAATCACCTAGGGAGCTTTAAAAAACGCCAGTGCCAGAGGCCTTCCCGAGGCCAGCTAAAGCAGTGTGTGTGTGTGTGTGTGTGTGTGTGTGTTTGGGGATATGATGCTGTCCCGGGCATTGGCATTTTATCAAGCCTTCCAGGTGATTCCTCTGGGCAGCCAGAGCTGAGGATCCCTGCTGTTGAGGAGAAGGGATGCGTGATGTGAAGCCCAGGCACCAAAATGAAGAGAGGAGTGCACTGGCTTTGGGTGAGGTCACCTGTCAGTGTCTCCAGCAGGTGGTAGTTGACCATTCCTGGCACACTGAGCACCTCTGTGTAGAAGGTGCTCCCACCTGATAGCAGTTATAACTAACATTTGTTGAGTGCTTTCCCCTTGTGGGGTAGTTTTAATTTTCACCGATATGAACTCTTAATCCTCACAACAATCTAATGCAGTGGGTCCTACGTTTTCATCAAGTCTAAGGGGCTATGGGTTATCTACGATGCATCATCATTTTACGTATGTTAAGAAATAAAGAAAAAAAAACACTACCAACTAATTGTCCCTACAAATTATGATTTGTTCCCCCCCCCCGCCCCAGATGTGAAAATGTGAGAAACCATACATCGTAAAATGAAGAAAATACAGTGGTGTAATTTCCACTTACAGATGAGGAAACAGAAGCAAAGAAAGCTTAAGTAATGTGTCCAAGATCGCTCAGCTAGGAGCCATTATGAGCAGTTACTGTGCCATCAATATTCTTCCTAAACATAATTTTTAATGGCAACATTAAGTTTCATATAAATACACTCTAATTACTTTAATTACTCCTCCAATTTTAGTTGATTATATCTTGATGTAGGTTTTTATATGTGCCTTTTCCCAGGGCATTGCCAACCATACATTGTGTGCTGAGTATTTTACAGCCAATAATTCTGTGAAGTCATCCCCACTGATTCTCCATGTGTCTTATGTGGAATAGATGCTGGGACATGGCAGGCCTCTTGTAGAGCTTTCTCTTTTTGAGCTATGTGGGTGGTGGGATGCTGACTGGCTGCTCTTGGCTGGCTTTATCACCCAGCATCTCTCAACCATCAGCTCAAATCAGGCCTTTCCTCTGCCTCCCCCAGCTGCTATCTGAGACCTAATGGCCAATGGTTGCAGAGGAAATCAGTCTGCAGTGTGTTGCTTTTCCTTCAGCTTTGGGAAGTGAGTGGAATTTTATGACCCGAGGTGTGAGCACATTCAGTGATCGGGAAAAAGTTACTGGGGCTTTTTGATTCTGGGAGATCCAACCCTTTTCATTGCAAACACCTGTAGACACCTATGCAGTATAGAATTAGAGGAAAGATTGAGACTAAAATCAGAATCAGGATCACGAAGAAAAACTTTAGGAATATTAACAAAAAGAGGAAGAACTCAATAGGGCCGAGTAGGTTTAAGGATATAGACGGGGTAAGGTAGCATAGGTTTCTCAAACTTTTATGTGCAAGGAAATGACATAGAGGTCCCGATAAAATGCAGGTTCTTATTTAGTAGGGTAAGGTGGGCTCTGAGAGTCTGCAATTCTAACAAGTTCCCAGGTATTGCTGATGCTGCCTGTTCAAGAAAGATCATGTGAAAAGGAGCAAAAAGATGCATTTTCCGGATGAAGAAAAATAGGTGAGGCTTTCAGGTGGTGTAAATATTAAAGGAGTCACTTTTCTCTGAGTGGCCCTACCAACATTTCTCTAGCAGGACTATGGAGGTTGGTGAGGCAATGCCCTTCCAGAAGGCAGTTGTGTGGGAAGGAAATATCCCAAGTTAGGCTATTTATTTGGTGCAATTTGGCAAGTTGAATTCAGATATTTTCTAAAATATTGCCCGCTCAACACTTCCCTTCTCCCCATGCATTGGAATTCTATTTTTCTAGAATGACCTGTAAAATGGTCCCAGGGATTCATTCTTTGGGTGGGGGGGAGGGTGGGGATGGGAGAGGTTATTTGTTAATTTTGAAACTGCTTCGAGATTATGGACAGATGCTATGATAGCCCAATATTCATTTGAAGATCAAAGTGATGTTTGAAGACTTTGGATAGTCAATGAAGATGAGAAATTCTTGGAAAAAAAATATCTAAAGGCTATTTCTCACTTATTCTCATTTTTCCTTACATGGCAAGACTTTTATTTTCTCTGTTCAATATGGTGACCATCCTAAATATTGTGAAATTACTTCTGATCCTAAGAATATGCATCTAGTCCTCCAATAAAATCCTGTTAATCCTAGGGGCACTCGACCCTGGCTGACTAAGGGGGAGATTATACCCAAGAAACCAATGGCCTCCACGGTAGCTGTATGGAGGCCCATGTCTCCATCTCATCTGAGATAGATGGACCCAGGGCCACCATTACTTCCATGGTGAGAACTGTATATAGACCGAAATGGGAGGTTAACACCTCTGTAGATTTATGACTCCCAGCCAACCCCAGACACTGTTCAGATAGACAATATCTCCTTTTATCACATCCCTTCTGTCCTAACCTGGGGGATTACAGTCAGGGTCCAAATAAATGATACCACTCGAGTTCCATTGATGCTTTTTGTATTATAATGGTTATTTCAGGTGAACACTCCCACACTATGAAACAGTGTCATGCCTTTATTTGTGTAGGAACTATTGATTTGTAATACTAATTTTCCAGATAATTGTTTTCCTTGGTCTTGTATTGCTGCAAACCACTCCCTCGAAAGCTAATATTGTATCTTCTCCTTCTTTTAAAGTGGCCTAGTGTAGATAAGGAAACATGATTTCAGATTCTTATCCAAAGCCTATGCAAACCACTTTGGTTTAGAAAATTGGTCTGTAAATCTTACAGGGGCAGGGATTTTCTTGGGCACTTACATGGTTTCAGGTGGATCAGAAATATTGATGCAGTCTGTCCTTAGAATTATAGCATTGCCTGGAAGCCCACCCATAATTGCAAAAACTGGGCAGTGTTATAAGATGGGAAGGAGAGGTACTTGGTTGTTTTGAACTCTGAAAAGAATGTTTGTTTCATTTCCATGTTAGCTGAAAGACCCGTCTTCTCCCGTGGTAAAGCTCAGTAGGTCCTCTGGGGCTCAGCCAGCCTTGATAGAAACAGTTAGCCTGCTTTCCAGGGGCCTCAGGTAAAGGCAGCCAGATGGGGGTAATGCTGTGTCTGCCTGGCCTGAGGGAACTGAGCTGTGTGTGGCACTGTGTGTGGCAGCCAGTCACAGAGAAGGTAGTGACGGTGTCTGTACAGGATGCTGTGCATGACTTGTCGGGGCCTAAACCGTGATAACTGCTGCCATTTATTGTCTGCCTGGGCTCTGTGAGGACGTTGTATCATTTAATTCCTAACAGCCCTGCAAGATGGGCAGCACCATTTCCATTTCCCAGTGGAGAAAACCACAGCTTAGAGAAGAGAGACCCTCTACGTTCTGCTGGGATGACAATAGAAGGACCTATCAACACAGCTAGCTTTCATAGCGGCAGAAAGTTAATTGGATTGGTCTCCCCTTCCAACCTCACCCATCTCTTTAGTCTCTTTTTCTTACCCCCAACCCTGCCTTTCCCGTTTGGGAATACAGGAAGGATATGAGGGAAAGAAGGAGGAGGAGCAGAAAAAGAGGACGATGTTAGTGGTTCAAGTTAGGAAAAGGACTGTGCAGACTCAGAAAGTGCAGGTGAATGGAATAAGGTTGCTCTGTCTTGATCCTCCGGGCCAGTGGTCAGCAAACTCATTAGTCAACAGAGCGGTGAGCCGCAGTTTGCTGACCACTGCTCTGGGCCCTCACACACATGGGTGTTTTTTCATGGGAAGAGACACGAGCTGTCCAGATAAATTCTTCTTTGAAAAATGTAGAGGGCGGGGTGGAAGACAGGCTCCCTGGGACGAACTCTTCCAGGCATCATGCCCACACCATGGCACCCAAGGTACAGGAACCTTCCTAGTGTGGGGGGAGCACCCCTATTCTTTAAAGACAGGCCAGGGGCTGCTGTGTTATGAAGGATCAGAATTGAGATAGGTGTTTTTTTTCCAGTACAGTGAGTCAGCCTTTGGGAGAAGCGCCTCCTTTCAGGATGGGGCTTCACAGCATTGTGGGATGAGGCACCACAGACCCTGGTTCTGGAAAGCTGAGTCTTTCTTCTGGAATCCTCCATGGAGGCTCTGGGTTTGCAAGGCAGCTGTCTCTGTTCTTTGAAACGGGGGTTATTTGCTAAGCAAAGGCAGCACCATCTCATCTTGCTGATGCTTCTAGCAAACATCAGTAGCAAATGATCCTCTTAAGCAAGTGCAAGTGGCTGGAGGCAATGCTGGGGGCTAAAAATACTGAGTGGACTGAAACCAAAACAACTGCTCAACCTCAGTGCCAGGCATTGGAGGCCCCTTCAGAATACTGATGTGGGGAAGGCACCTTAGAACCAGCAGACTGATGAGCAGCAGAAGCAAATTGCTCACAGGCTGGGGCACCGAGTCAGGGTTTCGGCTCTTCTGCTTTGTCTTTCTGGTTAGAGAGAGGCTCGGCCGCTGAGGCCAACATGTGTCTGAGCTGGAAAGGGAAGCCTTATTTCTGTGAGTCTAATGGACCATTGCCCATCCCTTTCAATGCATGGCAGAAGCTCTGCTACTCAAGTAAATGTTCTATGTTTTGATTTTGGAAAAGAAAACCCTTGCGTATTTTTCACATCATCCTTGCTCAATCTTGACATTCTTTTTTAAAAAAAGATATATTTTTATTGATTTCAGAGAGGAAGGGAGAGGGATAGAGAGACAAAAACATCAATGATGAGAGAATCATTGATCGGCAGCCTCCTGCATGCCCCCTACTGGGGATCAAGCCTACAACCCAGGCATGTGCCCTTGGCCAGAATCGAACCTGGGACCCTTCAGTCTGCAGGCTGACACTCTATCCACTGAGCCAAACCAGCTAGGCTCAATCTTGACATACTTGTCAGCAGTTTGTTCTAAATCATAGGGATTCCCTTTCCTGATGGAAGACTGGGACAGGACTTTTTGCATGGAAAGGATGTAAGGGGATGCTGATGGCTGGTGGCCTTGTGTTACTAGCTTATTAGTAACATGAGGTTACTAGAGTAATTGGGTCACATCGAAGTGGGGCCACATGAGATTCAAGCTTCTTAACCATGGAGCTATTTTTCTGCAGCGTTTAGGTGTTTTCAGAATACTGTTGGAATGGTCGATGGGATTTGATGTTTGCGTTTTTCTGGAACCCCAAGTCCTTCCTCTTTACTGGAGTCATTAGGGTCCTGTTTGCTTCCCAAGTTATCCTATTTTCAGCCATTGTTGTCTCCTCTCCCAGGGCTGAGCCTTCCTGAACATCCGTAGTCTCAGCTCTGCCCTGGGCTCAAGGACTAGCCCCATTTCCAGGTAGGAGGGGCTTAAGGAGTTTCAGACTGCAGCATCAAGTGGCCTTTGATGCTAGGACAGTCTTGACCTCATGCACCAGTTCTGACAGTTGAAGTTGTGTGCCAGTCCTGAGCCATCTCACTCCGTGCCTTAAGTCTGAAAAACTGAGCTTCTGTCTAGTACTCAAGACCCAATTGTTGTTTTCTCATTGGTGAGTTTAGTTTTATTTTCCTGTTATAAATTCTTGTTTCAACAATCTTCCTTTTATTTTGGTTTCTCCAGGATGGAGGTTCTACTCTAATTAGATTTCTCCTGTTCTCTGTCCCTGGATACCTGCCACCTACTGACAGGTATCTCTGATGCAAACGGCTGCTGAATGTCTCATCTGTCCTCATGTCCCCTGATTTGCTGCCTTTAGAAGTAACATGCTATCTCTTTTTAGATCCTGACTCTGAACGGCCGTTCATCCACCCTCCACCCACCTATCCATCCACTCACACATCCATCTCCGTCCGTCTGTCCGTCCATCCATCCATCCATCCATCCACCTACCCATTCATCTTTCCTTCCAGGAGTTACTGAGTACCTACTACATGCCAGGCATTGTCTCCTGTGACTGTACCCTTTAGAGACCATGTTGCACCTGGAAGGTTGTGTTTCCTTCCAGCACTTATAACCATGTCTATCACTCAACTCCACTGAGTGAATCCAGGCACAGGCCATTCTTCCCTGATGTTAGGCCCTTCCCTTATAGCTGCTCTGCCTAGTTGTACTTTATTGAGATTTCTTATTTGCCCGCATGCAAGAGAATATTCAATTCAGTTTTTTCATTCTTTCTTTTATGATTCTGATCACCATTAATTTAACATTTTAAATTCAATTATTAACTTCATGGTATTTCTTGACAGTGTTTATGAGACTCAGGATCTGGTCAGTGCAAACATGATTCTATTGTTCCAGATATATTCAAAGTACTTCCAAGTTGTACAGTTAGTTCATAGTAATTCTACTCCTGCTTTTGTCTTGGTAAATTTCAATGTTGTGTTCTTCTGAGAACTTTTGTACCATGCTGTAAAAAAATCTCACATTTTTAAGACACTTATGAATGGAGAAGTCATGGTGGCAAAGAATAAATGTCTTGCCAATGTAGGCAACCTCTGAGAGTGACCGGACTAGAGAGAAAGCCTTTCATACTCCCTCTTTAAAACTCAATAGGTGATTATTGTTCTGCTTTGCAAATAATTGTTTAAAATGATTTCCTTTGAAGTAGAAGATTTGTTCTGCAAAACAGTAAAATGGTAGAAAAGAGTTAAATAATTAAAAAGACATAAAATATTATTTGATTTAAAAGAATATGAAAAGACATTTAATACTCTGAAAATATGGTAAAGGAATTTTTTTTACTTAAAAATTAGTGGCATGTATGGGGGGTGGGACAGGTGGGGAGAGGTCAATGGGGGAAAAAGGAGACATATGTAATACTTTCAACAATAGAGAATTTAAATAATAAAAAAATTAGTGGCATGTATAGAAAGTTATTACAAAAGCAAGTGCTAAATGCAAATTAAGTGCTCAACTCAGTGAACTGGTAGAATGCATGAACATCGCGGGACAGGGGATTGGTCCATCTGAGGAAGATTGTTGGAATCTGGGTGCTGCTCTCTGGGAGGTCGGAAGTCCCAGCATTCGGGTGGTGACATTTAAAGACAAGAGGATGCCACTGGAATCCCGGACACTTTCATTTAAGCATCCAGACAGTGTGTTCTGAGCGAGCACTTGAATAGTTCCTCTGGGCAAAGTCCTTAGATGTGGTGGCTGAAAGCCAGGCCTATTATCTCCACAGTCCTCCTCCTCTCAACTTTATAACAATCCACTGGATTCCCAAATGAAATGTTTCTCTCCCGCCAGAGTCTTTGATCTGGCATGTCAGCGTCACATTGGATTGCGTCACCTGCTCTCTTGTCTCCTTGCTATATCATCTTACTATGTTTCTTCTGAACTGCATGTCCCTTCACATTTGGATGATTGTTTGAAAACGCTGCCTCGACATTTTCCCTATTGTATCATATGTCTTGTGCTTCCACTCTCTGTTGGAAATGAGAACACAGTTGAAAGAAACCCAAACATTTTATTTAACAGGATAGGATGGAAACCTTGCTCTGCGTGCCTTGCACTGGAGTACAGATACCCTTCAACAAAAAAGGACTTCTTTAAAAAAGCATTGCATATAATTCATTTAAAGTATTAAATTTAAAGTTCAGAAAACTCTACATCTGCATAGACTTTGATTGATTCATTTTCTTCTGCTTTTTTTGAAAATTGTTAAGACCTACCAGCTAAATTATATGGATCTCTCTGCTCTTTATTACAACATGGTATATATTACTTATTATGGAATAGTATTACAGTCTGTTATATGTTACTCAAGCATGAACATAATCATCTGGACCCTCACCAAATTTATATTATAATAGGTCCTGCTTACTAAGCACATCTATATATATCAAAGCCTAAGTGACTGGCCAACCAGCCAACCGTTTGACCTCCAACTGGTAGCTAAGATGCGCACTGACCACCAGGAGGCAGACACTCAATGCAAGAGCTGCCAAGCTGCAGTGACTTGGCAGCTGCGGTTCTCGGGTGACACACCTGGAACCAAAGAGGAGGGAGCCTGATTCCGGGGTGCATCACCTGAGAACCGCCCTCTCGCAATCCGGGGATGCTGGAGAGTTTCGGCCTGATCCCTGCAGGCCAGGCTGAGGGACCCCACCAGTGCATGAATCCAGGCACTGGGCCTCTAGTATTATATAAAATAATGGCTTTCAAATGGGTGCACCTCAGAATTACCTAAGGAACTTTTAAAAACCCCACTGCTCAGACCACACCCCCAGATCAATTAAATGAGCATCTCAGGGGTGAGACCTGGTCACCAGGATTTTGTAAAGTTCCTTGGCAAGGTGCACTCAGGTTTGAGAACCAGAGCTGTAAAGCCTTGCTACTCCAAGGTTGGTCAGTGTACCAGCAGTATTGGTATCAACTGCGAGTTTGTTGGGACTCTTAGGCCCCATTCCAGACTTTCTGAATCAGAATCTGCATTTTCTCAGCATTCCAAGATGCTTCCAGATGTGCTTTAAAATTTCGGAAGCACCGATGGACATGGAAAGATGCTCTGCTAAGCCTCTCGAGACCTTCAGTCACCAACAATTTATTACCCTTCTGCAATGTGCTGGGTACTGCGCATGGTTTAAATTCATCACTGCCTGGCAAAGTGGTATTTGAGCATTATTTTATGAGGAAATTGAGGCTTGGGCAGGCTAAATATATCAAAAGGGCTCAGCCAGGATTTGTATCCTGGCCTCTGTTACTCTAACACGCACCCTTTTCCCACAACACCAAACTGTTTCTAAGTATAGTTCTCAGATATTTTCTACAGTAGGCCAAATAAACAATGCTTCCTAAATATTTACTCTATTAATAACATCTTTAATCTGTTAAAAAAAACCCAACGGAATTAAAGGTAAGCTTGCCTAGTGGCACATGTCATTCCTGACTGGAGAAACATAGCAAGGCGGAGGGTTTTTCGTTAGTCACCGATGCAGAAGGCAAAAGGTAGGACAAAAATATTCCCCTTTCCTTAGGAGTGAGTCCCAGGGGAAACACTGAATATTCATTTTAAAGAGTAAATACCTTCAGTTAGTTGTATAGGGGCTCTAGTGTACCTGACTTCAGGTAACTGGTCTGGAGGAACCAAAATTGCCTGTGGGGAAGCTTCCCGTAATTCAACATACATTCTTGTCATCTCGCTCAGCTGTTTGCCTCAAGGGCATCATTCTAGGGCTGCTTGTTGGAAGATTTTGTGTGAGCAAATTCACAGGGATGCCAGTAGCTAGGATGTGAGGGATATTTGAGATGACTGGAAATGTGCTCAGCAGTGTATATCGTATGTACTGATATTATTTCAACTAAATAATAATAATGATCTGCCACTGTAATTCTTGCTCACAAATCTAACTCTTGGCTAACTTGTGTCAGTTTCCTTCCCAAATTAGAGATGATTTTAGTGGAACATTTCTAAGATATATTAGACATAATAAAATGGAACAGGTAAGATAAACCCTATCTTTCCACTTAATTACAAGCATTTTTCCTGTCTTTAAAAACCATAAACATGCAACAGCTTTTCAAAATTAATGTTTGACATTTTGATCTATGGCTACTTCCTAATTTTCGTCACCACTGTCATACTTTGGCCAACTCACTTTTTTTCTATTTTATGTGAACGCTTTTCTCCATAAAGCTTTGTTCATAATTTAGATAATTTCCTCAGGATGTGCTTCCTAAGTGAAGACAGTGACTTAGAGAGTACGAACATTAAAATCAGAAAGGGAATGTATTAATTCACAATGAAAAGGATAATTATCAAAAACGCCACTCATCAACACATTCTCTCCTTGTCATGATACATACTGTAAAGCTGTTTCCAGAAAGTTTATACACATGCGTAGTTGCACCAGAGAGGTGGCGCTTGAACACCAGCTGCCCCTGGGGGGCTGTGATGAGGGTCAGCGTGGTGGGGCAGCCATCTGAACGGAGCAGAGCTGATACCCCGGGGAGTTAACCCCAGCTCTAACACTCCAGAGCTCTGTGATGTCCGTGGCTACTTTTGATTGCTGTTTTCTGAAAAATAAAAAAAATAAAAAAATACATAAAAATAAATAAAAATTTAAAAAATCAAGTTATTTAGCTAAAACAAGAATTCCAAGAGGATGGACCAGGCCACAGGCACAACCAGATCTAGTGGACCCATTGCTGTCATTAGAACATTGACTCCTTTCTCAGATCTTGTCTATTTAGGTTCATTAAACTTAGATAGTCCTCATAAATAACAATCTGGCGTCAAAGATATGAAGTCCTCTTGCTCTATATCCAGACCAATTTCTGACAATGATTCTAATTGTTTGCATCACATATACACCCCTGGACCAAACCCTATGTCCTGGGGATGTGTATCCATATTGGCAGCCAGAATCATATGTGCAATTCTGTATCTGCAAGTTTACCAGATAGAGAAAGGAAGCTACTCTAAGAAAAAGTTGGAGGACAAACAGATAAATGCGGAAGATGAAAATTATCCATTGTGTAATTCTCTGGGCTCCAGTTTCTTCAATGATATAATTAAGGAATCGAATGAGATAATCTCTAAATTTCTTTTAAAAAACTTTATTAACTTACCTGACTCTCAAAGTAACATATGTTGGTGAAAAAATTAAAACAACATAAAAGTTTATGTATCTGTTTATGGTTAACATGCAATAATGTTTATTTAGCATCCATTCTTCAGGAGGGCCTTTTATAAGTATCATTTCAATTAACAATACACAAATTTATAATGTAAAAGAAGAAAATCACCTAACCTCCAATTTGGTATATGTCTTCTAGGCCCCTCCCCCCATGCATTACCAATAGTTATTTTACAAAAATTTTATCTACTATTGGGCTGCTAGAATAAAATATATATATATATATATATATATATATATATATATATATATATATAGGCTAAGTGTTTGTTCGACCGGTAGCTATGATCGCACTGACCACCAGGGGGCAGATGCTCAATGCAGGAGCTGTTGTGATGCACACTGGCCATTTAAAAATAAATGGCACCACAGACCTGGTGCCGACAAACCAACACTCGGCTTCCCGCAAGTGGGACACAAGCCCCGCCATGCCGCTGGAGTGACAGTCCACCAAATTGCAGCCAATCGGCCCACAGCCCAGCCCGGAAATGGTGGCTGTGGGCACTATAATGACATCACGTAGCAACGCCTGGCTTCCTCTCCCTAGCGACTAGCCTCCTTGCAGTTTCTTCAGCCTAGGAACAAGAGTTGCTTTATAGCCAGGTGGAAACATTTTACACTTTAACCAAATGTTTGTGAAGCATTTTCCTGTGCCTCATCTCATTTGATCCTCACAGAAGTCTTGGAGTAGGTAGAAAGGAGACGTAGCAGAATCCTGTTTTCTTTTCATTAGCTGGAAAACGGAGATTTAGAACGTTTAGAAACTTGACCTGACTGAAAAGAAGTAAGAAATGGTGGAACTTGGAAATGACTTCAGGTTTTCTCACTGCACAGAATATAGTCAAACACTGCTGCAGTTAATTTTACCCTTTGTTTTCCCTGTGTGATCTACAATAATAATCTGCTTTGTGTTGATATTTACTGCTGTGTTGCTGATAATTATCTGAAAGAAGAGTTGGGGTGCTTCACTGGGCTGGAAAAAGTTTAGCTAAATCAGAAACAGGTCTAATTAAGCAAGTTTATTCTATATATAAAAAAAGCTAAGTTGACTTGCAGTACATGTAAAGCTCTTGCTGGTGCCAATCACATGCATGTGTTTTGATCTGTCATTGTTGATCGTGAATTTGGTAGACACTTCTATTATAGAGAAAGGGTGAATAGCGATATTAAAATATTTCTCCTAATTAATTTCCTTTCAATGTGCATGAATCCATGCACCAGGACACTAGTACCATATAACAGGTGGCTTCTAAACAGCAGAAATTTATTGCTTACCATTCTGAAGGCTGGAAGTCTGAGATTGGGGTGCCAGCATAGTCAGGTGAGGGTCCTCTTCCAAAGTGCAGATATCTCACATGATGGAAGGAGGTTAGAAGCTCTTTGGAGCCTTTTTAAAATAAGAACATGAATTCCATTCATAAGGTCCTACCTCCTAATACCATCACATTGGAGGTTAAGATGTCAACATATGAATTTGGGGCATGGGAAACAAACATTTAGTCCATAAAAAATAGTATGTGCATTTAAAATGTACATATATGAAGACTCACCAAAAGGTTGTGTGACTTTATATTCCCACTGACAGTGATTGAGAGAACTTGCTTCCCTATACCTTCATCAACATAAAACAGGGTCTGTTTTCTTATTTTTTGCCAATCCAACAGATAAAATATATTTGACCAAATTCTTCAATTCATTTTTAAGGCTTGCTGTAAGGTGATCCTGGTTTATATAGTCAATTATCAGTTTTATAATTATAAGTAAATGAGGCCAATATGGTAAAATTTTAAGGACTTTGAAGGGCTGCACGTGAATACAATAGAACAGTACCTGACTGTAGCAGAAAGTTGTGTTCATTAATTTATTCAACAACAATTTATTGAGCACCTACTATATGTAAGGTACTATGGTAGTGATGATCTAGAAGTAAATAAGATAGATACTATTCTTTTCCTCTTCCTTAAGAAAGGACAATACATATTGCATAAATGATTACTAAAAGGCAAATAGGATGCATTGGGGATTTAAAACAAGGAGACCAGACTTTATCTGGAGAATTAATTAAGCTTCTCTGAGAAAGTGACATTTCTATTGAAACCCAAAGGATGAGTCAGCTATAGGAATGAGGGTAGAGAAATTTCCAGACAGAAGGAGGCCTATAAGAAACCTGGGAAAGGCTGGAGTTGAGGGGAGCGTGGTCCATTTAAAGAAGTCTAAATGGCCTGGAACAGAGAAAACAAGAGTAGTACAGGCTGTGCTGGACAGGTGGGTGGAACCAGATCAGTGGGTCTAGTCGGCCATAGTAGAGACTTTGGGTCTTTGTCTAAGGACAATGGGAAACTACCCTAAGGTTTGAAGCAGTGGAGTGACATGATTGTAATATGCATTCAAAAAGATCACCCTAGCTGGAGTGTGGATTATGGATTATAGGTAACAGGAAAGTGTATAGAGTTCATCAGGAGGCTACTGCAGTGGTCCAGGCAAGACAGGGACCAGGTGAGGACAGAGGAGGTAGAGAAATTAGGAGAGATATTGGAGGTGGGTAGAAGAGAGAATCAATAGGACTTAGATGTAAGGGTGGGAGAGGAGTTAAGGGTGCATTTGATAGAAGGCTTGCCTAGATGACATTCAAATTCCTTTGCATCTCTGAAGTGACAACATTCCATGAGCCTTGGGCATAAGAGGGTCACACGAATTTGAAATTTTTTTCTGTAAGGAAATGCAGTTGGCTCTGGAGAGGAAAAAAAGCAATTCTTGAGCAGACAGAATCCTTAAGGCTGGGATAAAAATAAGCACAACAATGGTAATAATAAAGTTTGTTATTTGAAGCTTATTTATTTCAAAGCAGCTTTATTAAGATGTAAATGAAGCACTAAATTACATATCTTTAAAGACTATAACTTTATATGTTTTGATATATGTATACGACCATGACATCATCACCACAATCAAGAGAGCAAATGCATTCATCACCCCCAAACTTCTCCTTGTGCCCCTGGGTAGTCCCTCTCTTCCATTTCATCCCCAGGCAGCCACCAATCTACTTTTTGTTACTATTGATTAGTTTGCATTTGGTGAGTTAAATGGAGCCCTACGACATTGTAGTTTTTTTTGGGGGGTGGGGGTGGGGTAGGTCTGTCTTCTTTCACTCATGAAGCTCTTTTACATACAATTGTCCTACCTAATTATTATAACAATGACTCTATTATCAAAAAACTGACATTCAAAGAGGCCCTGGCATCCTGGGGCTGGGCAGCCCATGACACTTGGGGTGATGAGCCACGTTATGGCTCCAGCATTGGTGCTCAGTGCACTGAATCCTCATCCTGTAAGACTCCAGCTTTCTCTCTGGAGCAGGGGAGAGAGGAGAGGAGGGGGAGAGAAGAGGCCTGCAAGTTAACAAGCAAAATCACTCAAATGATCTCCTGTCTTCCTCTTCCCTGACTCGGCCTCATTAACACAGGAGGCTAATATTTAGCTCTGGAGCGGGCAGGACGGAAGCTCTCTCCAGGGGCTCTGGTAAATGTCATAAATTGCGAGAGCGCAGCTTGAGGAGCTTGTGAATGGCATCTGAGCCCGAGGCCATCTAGTAATATTTATACTGTGGAAGTTCAGCCTTTTTCCCCCTTTAAAAAAAGTTTCCGATTTGTTTCAGAGGATGTCCATCTTAATCACTGTTTCTGGTGTTCTAATGGGAAGATGCTCAGGTCTCAGATGCCAGGGGAAGGCCGTGGAAGAAACGAGAGTTCACATTAGGGAGGTGCTCACAGGAGCTCAGTTTCCAGACCTTTTATTCTGCCCAGTGCCTTTTCTGTTTGGGGTCCAGTTAGGAAACAGTTCTCTAGCTGTAGGCAAAGAGAATCATACTTATTTTTAGTCTATAAAATCCAGAGAATGAATGAAATATGCTTGTTTAGCTGTCACAAAAGGACATAAAACTCCTCATCAGGAATGATAAAATATTACAGAAAATAATAAAATAAAAGTTATCCATTTTATCCTTCAAACAATACTATGGGGTGGGTACTCTTATCCCCATTTTAAAGGCTGAGAAACTGAGGCTGGGGTCTTAACCACTAATCTCTGTTACAGACCAAAGTAGAAAACCATGCTAGCTGCTCACACCTAGGTTGTACCCCATGGTCTGGCATTTCAGGCCCCTCACAATTTACCCCCAACCTGCCTTTTCAGTTTTATCTTGCATGACTCATCTTTGAGCACAACTCAGATATGGCAGGTCTCACTGTCCCTGAGCTCATCAGGCACATTCCTCCTCTGAGACTCTGAGTCCATTGGGTATGTTGGGAATGTTGTCTTCCCATCCTTCCAGAATATTCCATCTACCCTTGAATTAGGTCCCCCCTTCTACCCGGGCATCCTCATGGCCATTCCATTGAGATTTCTCTCTTTTGGTCTGAATTTTTGAAGAAATGTTACTCGGTTGGTTAAGCCTGTACAGTCCCCGAAGCTACTTTGTTCTCTGTCCCTCAAGTCTGTGCTGTTTCTTAATGACTCATCTCTCTGTCTTCTTCCCTAACTAAATTATAAGCTACAGGAGGGAAGAGGCTCTGTATGAACATAATGGCCCCTCAGTCAGGATAAGTAGCTGGGAGCTTTATTTTATACTTGCTGATTCTTAAAAGAATCACTAAAGAGGTAAGTGGTGGTCTTCACGGGCAGCTGGGATGCTCATGGTGTCTCCTGGATTAGGCAAGGTCTAAAATATAATATTGCCTATAAGCACACAGCTCTCTCAATTACGCAATACTGGTCTCAGGCAAATTCATTTTCCTCAAATTATTCCATAAAACACATAATAAGATTTTAGAGTTGGAGAAAGTTTGTGTTCTTACAGGAACAAAGAGTCAACTATTGCGGGCAGTAGCCACTCTAAGCAGGTCTTTCCCTTTCTTTCTGGCATTATTTTGGTGACCAAAGGACTCATGATGCATCAGCTTATCGTATATCAGTGTTATTTGTGTCATTTTCCCATTAATTGCCATGAGTTCCCATTAAGTGCCTTTCCCATTAATTGCAGAGCAATGATTTAGGAGAGACTAGAAGTCTGACTGAAGATGTAAGGGTAAAGCCTAGCTGTGCCAACATGGACTTTGTGTCTAGCTGTGGATGGTTCAATAGATTGAGCTCATGCTTATTTTTATAATGCAAACGCGAGCACTGAAAGGAACAGGCTTTAGCCTGAAGTATTCTGGGCTTTCACTAAATATGAGCTTTGCAAGACCTTTTCTATCTGAACAGTTGTGTGTCTCAGGGAGCATTTGTCATTTGTGAATCTGGGTAAGATAAACTGAAGGTGAAATATTTCTGGAAATGTGCCTTTATCCTTTATGAGGTCTCTCTGCTCACACCTATGGCACTTCTGGCCTCCAGGCCTGCCCTCAGTTTTCTCCATTGTCCAAGGAGAGCTGTTTGTCCTAATGACCAGGGGGGAAGGGGGAGTCCTTCCGGGGACAGAGAACAATGACTGCTTTTCCTTTATATTCATCACAAAGATCGATAATCCACATATGATTTCCACACTGGGCCGTAAGTGTAAGTAATTATGGAATAATTAAATGTGCTAAGGGTGGCCAGGACTGTTAAAAGAGCAATTATGTAGCTAACCCCTCTGGGCTGCTTTCACTCTGAGCTGAAATGAAATAATTTGAAATATAAAATCAGATTTCAGAATGAACATTTCAGAGACCTCTTCTATTACACACTGTTTACCTGTAATATAACTTCTTTTTTCTTTCTCAAAATTTAATGAACAGATACCAGACTTAGGACCGCAAACAAGCGCAGAGAAAAAGGGAATTCAACACTGTGCCAAGGGAAGGCTGTCTCCACCTGCCTTAGTGCATGTTTCTACTAGAATCCTCAAGTCTTTCAATATCTAGTTCAAGTGCCACTTTCATGAAGATGTCTATGATCCTGTTTGTCTGTGTCTCCCCTAACTGTAGTACTTCATACTTCTATAGTAGAATTCAGTAAAATCTGTCTTATTTTACAATTCTTTGGTATTAAAAACATTTTTATACTGCTTTATAATTTACTAGAGGCCCGATGCATGAAGATTCGTGCAAGAATGGGCCTTCCTTCCTCTGGCTGACGGCACCGCCTTCAATCTGGTTAGAGCTGCCTTTCTGCCTTCCCACACTGCCCAGAGGCCCAGAGTGGCTGGGGCAGTGCAGAATGCCTGCATTGTCGCCATGGCGATGATGCAAGCTTCCTGTCCCTGACCGCTCGGCGCCTGTGTATGCAAATTAACCCGCCAGCTTTGTTGGGTTAATTTGCATACTCACTCCTGATTGGCTGGTGGGCGTTACGAAGGTACGGTCAATTTGCATCTTTCTCTTTTATTAGTGTAGATAAAGCATTTTTCATGTATCTTTTTTTTAATTTAATAAATTTTTATTGTTCAGATTATTACAATTGTTCCTCTTTTCCCCCCCCATAGCTCCCCTCCACCCAGTTCCCACCCCACCCTCTGCCCTTACCTCTCCCCCACGGTCCTCATGCATAGGTGTATGATTTTTGTCCATCTCTTCCCGCACTCCCCACACCCCTTTCCCCCCGAGAATTGTCAGTCCACTCCCTTTCTATGCCCCTGATTCTATTATATACACCAGTTTATTCTGTTCATCAGATTTTTTATTCACTTGATTTTTAGATTCACTTGTTGATAGATATGTATTTGTTGTTCATAATTTTTATCTTTACCTTTTTCTTCTTCTTCCTCTTCTTTTTTTTAGATTTCTTTATTGATTAAGGTATTACATATGTGTTCTTATTCCCCCTTTACCCCCCACCTCCCATTCATGCCCCCATCCCCCTTGTTGTCTGTGCCCATTGATTAGGCTTATATGCATGCATATAAGTCCTTTGGTTAATCTCTCCCCCTTACCCCCACTGTCCCCTACCTTCCCCGAGGTTTGACATTCTGATTGATGTTTCTCTGTCTCTGCATCTATTTTTGTTCATCAGTTTATGTTGTTCATTATATTCCACAAATGAGTGAGATCATGTGATATTTATCTTTCTCTGCCTGGCTTATTTCACTTAGCATAATGCTCTCCATCTCCATCCATGTTGTTGCAAATGGTAAGAACGCCTTCTTTTTTACCGCAGCGTAGTATTCCATTGTGTAGATGTACCACAGTTTTTTAATCTACTCATCTGCTGATGGGCATTTAGGCTGTTTCCAAATCTTAGCTATGGTGAATTGTGCTGCTATGAACATAGGGGTGCATATATCCTTTCTGATTCGGGTTTCTAGTTTCTTGGGATATATTCCTAGAAGTGGGATCACTGGGTCAAATGGGAGTTCCATTTTTAGTTTTTTGAGGAAACTCCATAGCGTTCTTCACAGTGGCTGCACCAGTCTGCATTCCCACCAGCAGTGCAAAAGAGTTCCTTTTTCTCCGCAACCTCGCCAGCATTTGTCATTTGTCGATTTGTTAATGATAGCCATTCTGACAGGTGTGAGATGGTACCGCATTGTTGTTTTGATTTGCATCTCTCTGATGATTAGTGACTTTGAGCAGGTTTTCATATGTCTCTTGGCCTGCCTTCTGTCTTCTTTTGAAAAGTGTCTATATAGATCAGTTGCCCATTTTTTGATTGGGTTGTTTATCTTTTTGTTAAGCTGCATGAGTTCTCTGTAAATGTTGGAGATTAAACCCTTATCATAGATATCATTGACAAATATGTTCTCCTAGGGGCTTTTGTTTGCTGGAAGCTTTTTGATGACTGCTTTAATTTCTTCCATAGTTATCAGCCTATTGAGATTTTTAGTGTCTTCCGGAGTAAGTTTTGGAAGGTTGTATTTTTCTAGGAATGTGTCCATTTCCTCCAGGTTGTCTAGTTTGTTAGAATAGAGTTGTTCATAGTATTTTTAAATAATCCCTTGTATTTCTGTGGGGTCTGTTATTTCTCCTCTTTCATTTCTGATTTTGTTTATTTGGGTCCTCTCTTTTTGCTTCTTGGTGAGCCTGGCTAGAGGTTCATCAATCTTGTTTATCCTTTCAAAGAACCAGCTCTTGGTTTCGTTGATCTTTTGTATTTTTTTTTTGTCTCTATGTCATTCATTTCTGCTCTGATCTTTATTATTTCCTTTCTTCTGCTCACTGTGGGCTTTTCTTATTGCTCTCTTTCTAATTCTTTGAGTTGTTGAGTTAGATGATTTATTACCACTTTTTCTTGTTTTTTTTTTTTGAAGTAGGCCTGTAGAGCTATAAACTTCCCTCTCAGGACTGCTTTCATTGTGTCCCATAGTGTTTGCATTGTTGTGTTTTTATTGTCATTAGTCTCCAGGATGTTTTTAATTTCTTCTTTGATCTCATTGATAACCCAATCATTGTTTAATAGCATGCTATTTAGCTTCCAAGTGTTTGAATTTTTTGATATGTTTTTATTGTAGTTTATTTCTAATATTATACCATTGTGGTCTGAGAAAATGCTTGATATGATTTCATTCTTTTTGAATTTGGAGAGACTTTGTTTGTGACCCAATATGTGGTCTATTTTTGAAAATGTCCCATGTGCACTTGAGAAGAACGTATATTCCGTGGCTTTGGGGTGAAATGCTCTGAAGATGTCAATTAGGTCCATCTGATCTAGTGAGTCATTTAGAATTTCTGTTTCTTTGCTGATTTTTTGTGTAGAGGATTTATCCAGTGATGTCAGTGGTGTATTAAAGTCCCCTACTGTGATTGTATTGTTGTCGATCTCTCCCTTGATATCTTCCAGGAGTTTTTTTTATGTATTTGGGTGCTCCTGCATTGGGTGCATATAGGTTTACCAGGGTTATATCCTCTTGTTGTATCAATCCCTTTATTATTATGAAGTGGCCTTTCTTATCTCTTGTTATGGCCTTCACTTTGAGGTCTATTTTGTCAGAAATAAGTACTGCTACCCCAGCTTTTTTTTCATTTCCATTTGCCTGAAAGATGTTTTACCATCCCTTTACTTTCAGTCTGTATGAGTCCCTTTTTCTGAGATGGGTCTCTTGTAGATAGCATATATATGGGTCATGCTTTTTTATCCATTCAGCCACTTGATGTCTTTTGACTGGAGCATTTAGTCTGTTTATGTTTAAAGTTATTATTGAAAGGAACTTATTTGTAGCCATTTTTATTTTTTGTGTCTGTGTTCCTTCTTATCTTTTTATTTCTTCTTTTTACAGTATTCCCTTTAACATTTCTTGCATTGCTGGCTTGGTAGTGATAAACTCCCTTAGCATTTTTTTGTCTGTGAAGCTCCTTATTTCCCCTTCAATTTTGAATGATAACCTTGCTGGATAGAGTATTCTTGGATTCAGTCCCTTGGTTTGCATCACTTTGTAAATTTCCTTCTGTTCTTTTCTGGCCTGATGTGTTTCTGTTGAGAAATCATTTGATAATCTAATGGGAGCTCCTTTGTATGTAGCTTTCTACCTCTCTCTTGCAGCCTTTAAGATTCTCTCTTTGTCCTGAATATTTGCCATCATAATTATGATGTGTCTTGGTGTGTGTCTTTTCGGCTTCATCCTGTTTGGGACTCTCTGTGCTTGTATGACTTTTTTCTTTGCCACATCAGGGAAGTTTTCTGACATTATTTCTTCAAATAGTTCTTCTAACCCTTGTTCCTCTTCCTGTTGTTCTGGCACCCCTATTATTCGCATGTTGCTTCATTTCATGTTGTCCCATAGCTCCCTTAGGCTCTCCTCCTGCCTTTAAATTTTTTCTCCAGTTGCAATTCAGTTTGGCTGTGTTTTGCTTCCCTGTCTTCTAGTTCACTAATTCGGTCCTCCGCTTCTCCTAGTCTACTGTTGAAACTTTCCATGGTGTTTTTTATTGCAGCAATATCACTCTTCATTTCTTCTTGATTCTTACATAAGTTGTTGATATTTTCATCCATTTTTTCTTGATTCTTACATAAGGTGTTGATTTTTTCTTCCATCCGGTTTATGAACTCTATGACACTTATTCTGAATTCTTTTTTGACATATTACATGCCTCTGTTTCACTTAGCTGCTTTTCTGGCATTTCCTCCCTTTCTTTCCTTTGGGGGTACCTTCGTCTACCCATTTTTAGTCTCACCGACTGATCTAGATGTCAAACTGTGCAGGGGCTGCTCCTTGGGTGGCAGTGGCTTCTCTGGCTGTGGTTGCTCCTTGGGCGGTTATGGTAGCAGCTGCTTCTCAGTTGGCAGCGGCTCCTCTGGGGGGTGCTGTTCGCAGCAGTGGTGCCTCCTCTGGCTGGTGGGGGAGGCTGCTCATATAGCTGCTGTTCTTTGGATGGGGGTGGGCTGATTATGAGGTCGCTGATCCTCAGATGGGGATGGGTTGCTCATGTCCGCTGCTCCTTGGACGGGGGCCAGCTGCTCACGTGGCTGCTGCTCCTCAGACAGGGGCAGACTGCTCGCGTGGCTGCTGTTATTTAGATGGGGGCTGGCTGTGTGCTGCTGCTGTTCCTCAGATGGGAAGGGCTACTCGAGATGCCTCTGCTCCTTGGACAGGGGCAGGTTGCTTGCAGGGATGCTGCTCCTTGTATGGGTGCGGGTTGCTCATGCAGCTGCTTCTTCTTGGACGGGGGGTGGTCTGCTCATGCAGCTGCTGCTCTTTGCGTGAGAGTGAGCTGCTCGTGCTGCTGATGCTCCTCGGACAGGGACGGGCTACTCACCCGGCTCCTTCTCGTCGGACAGGTGCAGGCTGCGTGTGGGTGCTGCTCCTTGGTCCAGTGTGGACTGCACAGGGCTGCTGCTCCTTGGACGTGGGTGGTCTGCTTATGTGGCTGCTGCTCCTCAGATGGGGGGAGGCTGCTCGTGTGGCTGCTGCTCCTCAGAAGGGGGTGGGCTGCTCACACAGGTGCTGCTCCTCGGATGGGGGCAGGCGGCTCACACAACTGCTGCTCCTCGGATGGGGACAGCCGGTTCGTGTGGCTGCTGCTCCTTGGAAAGGGACAGTCTACTCACACAGCTGCTGCTCCTCGGAAGGGGGCGGGCTGCTTGCACAGCTGCTGCTCCTCAGAAAGGGACGGTCTACTCACACAGCTGCTGCTCCTTGGAAGGCGGCTGGCTGCTTGTACGGCACAGATGCTGCTCTTCGGACAGGTGCAGGGTGTGGGCTGCATGCAGCTGCTGCTCCTCAGAGGGGGGCCCACTGTGTGGGGCTGCCGCTCCTCAGTAGTGGGTGGGCTGCTCAAGCAGCTGCTGCTCCTCCGATGGGACGAGCTGCTTGCGTGGTTGCTGCTCCTCAGATGGGGGAACTAGCTGCTCACATAGCTGCTGCTCCTTGGACAGGGGCAGGCCACGTGAAGCTGCAGGCCTGTGGCAGGTTGCTCGCGGGGGGCTGCTGCTCCTTGGACAGGAGTGGGCTGCTCACATGTCTGCTGTTCACGGGGTTGCAGTGCCCTGGGCTAAAGTGTTGGGTCGGTCATAGGGGAACCTGCTTCCGAACTCACAGGAGCCTGCACCCAGGGTAGCTGGAGCCTCATTGACCGTGGGATCACAGCCTAGGTAGCATGTCCCTGGCAGGGCTGGCTGTAGAGTCCCAGGTGTTATCTGAGGGCACTCTGGGTGGAGTTGAGGCTGGGAACGCAGTTACAGCAGCTCTCCCCTTCAAAAAGGCTAGGCCTCTAAGGACAAGCTGGCCTCCCGGTACTGTTTGCAATGGTAGAAGAAGCTGCCTAGTTAGGCAAGCCTGATTAGCCTGCCCCTGAAGGTCCTGTGGGATCTAACTGCGCCTCACTCACTCTTTCTCTCTCTCTCTCTCTCTCTCTCTCTCTCTCTCACACACACACACACACACACACACACCACCTGACCACACGCTCCTCTTTTACTCCCTCACTCACTCATGCTCTTTCCCTCACTGCCGCATTCTTCCTGCCTCTATAGTTGGGTCTGGGGTGTTATTGACCCATTTGTGGATGGAGTTTCCTCTCCAGGTGTCTGGTTATGTGGCTTGCTCTCAAGCCCCTTGGCCAGACAGGATAAAATTCACCTCAACAAGACACAACACAGAGGGAACTAAGCACAAATGTACACACGACACAATAACCCCAATATAAGTGACCACCTGAGCAAAGAGAGTTAGGGCAGAGAAAAGAGAGCACAAATGCTATTGAAGAGAGAGAAAAAGATAAGGGATAAAAGTCAAAGGAATAAAAAGGAGAAAATATATATATGTAAGACACCACAGAACCAATAGGTAAAAAAAAAAAAAAAAATACAAACACCACACACTCAGCAAAGAGGATTGGGGCAGAATCTGTAGAGGCTGAGCTTATATAGTGAAAATAAGATTAAGAATTGGATGAATAAGGGGAGGACTTCAATTTAGTATTGAGGAAGTAGAAAGGGAATAAGTGGATGAGAAGAAAGAGAATGAGAAGAAAAAATAATAAATTTACAAAAAAATTGATTTCAAAGATTAAAAATAGCAAATAAAAAATAGTGATGGAAAAATAATGCAAAAAGAAATAGAAAAAAAAGAAACAAACAAAAAACAGTAAAGCAAAGAAGAAAAGAAAAAAAATAAAAAGAAAGAAAAAAGGGATAATAAAAAAAATAAAAATAAAAGTGAAAAAGTGGAGTGTCGTTCCCTTGGCTGGCTTAAGATTCCAGTTGTCTGTCCTGTACTGTTTTTCAGTTTCCAGTTGCTGGGTCTAAAGATTTCTCTTGAAACTGGGTAAAGGGTATACAGGATCTCTCTCTATAATTTCTTACCACTGCATGTGAATCTGTAATTATCTCAAAATAAAACATTCAATTAAAAATTTTTTCAAATATAAAAAATGCTATGTAAATATGTCAATTTGCTCTAACTTACATTAAAAAAATATCAGTTAAAAAAAAAATAAAGATTTCTCTTTAGGCCAGTTCCTATGACCTCAGGGAGTATTCAGATTCCTTTGTATTATTCAGGGTGGTATCTGGGTGTGGCTATATTTGTTGCCTGGAGACCGGAGGGAGGGGCTATCTCTCAGGAGAAAGTGGGGACCGGGGCTTAGATATGACTCAGCACCAGACTCGCTACCACCTCTCCTGGACCTCTGCCTACTCTCCCCAGATTCCACAAGTCCACACCTTCTCCCGAACCTCAGCCATGGGTAAGTGTCTATATCCGAAGGGTTCTACAAACTAGGTTCAGTGGAGAAAGGCACAGGCCCCAGCACGAGGAGGGACTGCGTCCCTGCAAGCTCTTCTCTTGCTGGCACTGCGCGGTCCGGCCAGCCCTTCAGAGCTGCCTCTGAGCTCAGATCCAAAATCCAGACTCCAAGCTCCAAAATCCCCTACCTCCTGCAGTCCCGTGGTCCCTTTTTTTTTTCACAGTCAGATGCTTTGCCTGTCCTTAGGGACGCGGCTTGGTGCCCTGTAGTTTCTCCCTGACACTCTGGGCACAGAGGTCCGGCAGACTCTTTTGCCTAGATCCTTGATTTCACCTTTATCCAGGGGACCTCTGCCCTTCCCAGCTTCAAACTGTCTCACCAGCTGCGTCTCCTTCGCCAATTCGGGCTGAATTCCACTCGTTTCAGCTGCTCACTCTATTTGCTCCGGGACAAGGCTCAGGACATGTCCATCTATTCCGCTGCCATTTTGTCTCCTCTTCTTCCTCTTCTTAAAGAATACCATTCAGCATTTCATATAATACTGGTTTGGTAGTGATGAACTCCTTTAGCTTTTTCTTATCTGTGAAGCTCTTTATCTGACCGTGCATTCTGATTGATAACTTTGCTGGGTAGAGTAATCTTGGTTGTAGGTTCTTGCTGATTATTACTTTGAATATTTCTTGCCACTCCCGTCTGGCCTGCATAGTTTCTGTTGAGAAATCAGCTGACAATCGTATGGGTGCTCCCTGGTAGGTAACTAACTGTTTTTCTCTTGCTGCTTTTAATATTCTCTCTTTGTCTTTTGCTCTTGGCATTTTAATTATGATGTGTTTTGGTGTGGTCTTCTTTAGATTCCTTTTGTTTGGGGTTCTGTGTGCTTCCTGGACTTGTAAGTCTATTTCTTTCACCAGGTGGGGGAAGTTTTCTGTCAATATTTCTTCAAATAGGTTTTCAGTATCTTGCTCTCTCTCTTCTTCTGGCACCCCTATAATTCAGATGTTGGTACTCTTGAGGTTGTCCCAGAGGCTCCTTACACTATCTTCAAGTTTTTGGATTCTTTTTTGCTTTTCTGGTTGAGTGTTTTTTGCTTCTTTGTATTTCAAATCTTTGACTTGATTCTTGCGGTCCTCTAGTCTGCTGTTAGATCTCTGTATAATATTTTTTATTTCAGTCAGTGTATGTTTAATTTCTAGTTGGTCTTTTTTCATATCCTCGAGGGTCTCACTAAATTTATTGGCCTTTTCTAGGAAATTCTTGAAAAACCTCATAACCGTGGTTTTGAACTCTATATCCAGTCATTTGCTTTCCTCCATTTCTTTCGTTTGTGACCTGTTTCTTTGTCTCTGCATTTTTGGCTGCTTCCCTGAGTTCGTAGAGTAGCTTTGTGTGCTATGTGTCCTATAGGGCCTAGTGGCTCAGCCTCCCCAGTTACCTGAGGTGGACACTCTTGGTGCACCCCTTTGTGGACTGTGTGCACAGCCTTGTTGTAGTTAAGTCTTGATTGTTGTTGGTATCACTGGGAGGAATTGACCAATTGGCTGTGAGGATCAGCTGTGTCTACACTGGGAGAACTTCTGTGCTAGAGATACCCTTATGAGACAAGACTTGCAAAATTGCAAAAGCCTCTGTGCTCTACTTGGATGGGGTGGAGTCTCAGGGCAGAGCAGACAGCCTTGGCTTCCCGTCAGCCCTGCCCTATGAGGCCTCTAGATCTCAGTGTCCCTCGGTAATTGCTGCAAGCTCTTCTGAGAGAAAGCCGCCCTCGAGTTTCGCCCGCTGCCAGACAATCCAGTTTCTCCCAGAATGAGTTTGGGTTCCCAGAGTCTTGCCTGGAACTGGAGTTCAGCGCAGTTGGGAGCTTTTGGCTCCCTCCCACTTGAGAAAGCTAGCTGTGCACTCAGCAGTCAGTCCTCTCCGTGCGTGCGCCTCCGGACCTCTGCCTTCCGCAGCTCCCCTGAGTCTCAGTGTGCTTTTCTGTTTTCCTGACAGTCCAGATTCCCCCCGTATGAGTCTGGGTCCCCAGGGTCTTGCCCCGAACTGGAGTTCAGCGCAGTTGGGAGCTTCCGTCACCCTCCTGCTTGAGAAAGCCAGGCACGCACTCAGCCGCCAGTCCTCTCCGCATGCATCTCTGTACCTCAGCCTTTTGCAGCTCCTCTGAGTCTTCGTGTACTTTTTTCTTTCCTTCTAGTTGTAGAATTTCCACTCAGCCAGGTTTCCTGTGGTTCTGGATGATGTCCGTTTTTGTCTTTTAGTTGTAGTTTTGAAATTGTGCGAGGCAGCAGTTTAGGTGTTTACCTATGCCGCCATCTTGGTTTCTCCTCTCATGTATCTTATTTCATTTTAATCCTTATAACTTTGTAGGGGTACACAGTAATGCAAATTTATAGATGAAGAAACTAAAACTTAAATGACTTAAAATAAGACTTTAAAACTTAAATGTGTATAGGAGCCAAGCAAATACAAATACAAAATATTCTGTTCAGGGATGTATCAGTCAGCATAAGCTAAAGTATGGGCAGCACCAAAGTGATTGCCAAATCCTGGTGGCTTGTATCAAAGCAGCCTTATTTCTCAATCATGTTTCATGTTCATTGACTGTGGTCCTGCTCCATATCCTTAATGTTGGGATCCAGACTGACCACAGGGGCATTGCTGGGAGTGAGGCAAAGGATAACAGGGTACAATCGGATGATGGCTTCGAAAGGTCCTACTGGGAAGTGGTGCATATCTCTTTGGCGCACAAATCAACCTTTTTCTTGGGCAAGATTTAGCAGATCTAGATGAACCAAACATTCACCCTGCATTAAGGGTTGGCAAACTAAAAGGTTGACAAGAATCAAAAGAATAATATTTTGTGACACATGAAAATTACATGAAATTCAGATGGTAATGTTTCTATCAATTAAGATTTATTTGGACAAAGCCATTCTATTTGTGTATCCCTATGGCTCTTCCATGCTACAAAGGCAGAGATGAGTTACAACAGCCTTCGAAGCTTAAAATATTTACTGCCAGGGCCTTTACAGAGAATGGGCTGTACCCTCTCCTATATCACCAGAGACCAACTCAATCAGGTAGGAGTTCAATCTAGGTTAGTTCTAGCTGTGTGTGTGTTTTTTTTTCTTTTCAGTTTCTGTGGACAATGTGTTTGGAATCCAGGGCCACTACATACTCTGTGCATAACAAAGGGTGTTGTTCAAATAGCTCCTCATGTGACTGGAGCTCCTGAACTCATGGGGTGGGGCAGCAAGGCTTTGTTTTCTTTGACACGCTAAAAATGTGCGATTCCTGATGTTAGCCTCTCTTACCTGGGCATTAAAGAGAAAATATTTTGCTTGGATGCTCTGAGGTATTTAGAGATTGCCTCAGTTCGGCAGACCACTTGATTACTGTGGCTGTGGTTTAATCAGAGGCCAGCGTGCTTTCTGGGGAGGAATGATCCAGCATTGAAGAGAAGTGCTCTTCTAAATCGGGGTAGGCCCCTGCAGCGTGTGGTCTTCATTGAGAGTCTGCAGCTTCTCCACCCCCTGAGATGCTGGGCGCCTCCTCACCCCAGCCCAGACGAGCCTGAGCATCAGGGGGCAGCAGCCTGGTGCTGGTCTCACTTTGGAAAGGTTTCCTACTGCTCCTCAAGAAAATTGCTTTTGTTCTTCAGCTCTTGCTACTGCTAGTCTGGCCCTGGTTGTCTGTGATAAATGAAATTCTAAGCAAAGTTTGGAGAAAGTTGAATACTTTTCTTGGGTCTGTTCCTAGAAATCTATAAAGTTCTGGGCAAAAGCCTACTTAATTTCTTTTGGAAGCCAGCTTTTGCCAAGCCTCTCAGCCATGGTGCCAAGCACAGAGTGCCTTACCTGACATCTCTGTGTCCGGATGCTTCCTGTCCTTTCTTAAGATCCACACTGCCATGGATCAGGTGCTCACAGACAGATGGGCAGACTGAGGAGACTGGGAAGAGGCCCAGAATGGCTCTGGTCAGCCTTCAGGGGCCGAGGGAGGATTGGTCTGGCCAGCACAGAGAGTCTCAGGAGCAGGGAACTAGCCGGTATAGCCCTGCCTTGCTGTCATTAAGGGGATCCAAGACTATGTAGCTGGAGGTCCTGCAGAGAAGCAGATCCCAGCAGGTGGAGTTATGGGGTGGAAGTGTTCTGCATTCCCAGTGAGCAGCTAGTGAGTGGGGGCAGGGCACCAGCCACCAGCCACCGGGTTCAGAGATACTAGATGCCTAACACGAGAGCGCGGTAAGGGCCCAACACTGGTCAGGTGGTGCAGTGGAAGGGTGTGGGCTTTGGAGCAAGACTGACCTGGGTTTGATCCTGGCATCACCACCACCTCGCTGTGGGCTGTTGGTAACAGCCTCGCTGTCTTACCTGCCAGTAGGGCTAATACCACCCAGCTCTGGGAGGCGCTGGGAGAAAGAAATGAGGTAAGTTGTATAATGCCTTAGAATGGAGCAAAGGGACCTTCTTAAGGCTCTTCTGCCACAGCACAGAATTAGAACTGGGAGTTGAGCTGGGCTTGCAAATGGAGGGTCAGTGGTCCCAGCCAGGGGACCTGTTGTGCTGAGGCTGAAAGCCAGCCTGGGTCTCACAGTGTTGATAAGGATTTTAGGAAAATATTCCCGCTGGGTTTTCCTACTTTGTTTCCAATGGTTTCTTTTTGGAAAGTCAAGAACTTCAATCTGATTTGGTTAAAATCTGAGGTGATTAGAAAAGACTGGGGAGTTTGAAAACAACAGAACTTGGGCTTGTGGAGAGAATTTCAGAATGCAGTAGAAATTCTTGCAAAGATTTAAGATTACGAACGTGTGTTGAGAGAGACAATAAAAATGTAAATATTATTGTTCATCTGACCCATTGGTTTCCAGTTTTAGAGAACAGGAGTATGAACCTATTCTTTAGGCTTTAGATCCTTTGCAAATAATCTAAAAAGATTTATTGAGGGGAATATTTGTTTTTATCAGTTCGTAAAATTACTACCACTGTAATCCTTTAAGCACTGCATTAAAACATTCCAGATTTTCTATAGTCAGGACATAATGCCCACTATGACATTCAGTGAGCACAAAATAATGGTGCCAACTTGTTGAAGCCCACAGGACCTGTGCCATACTCACCTCTGCCTCTCTGACCCTTAGCCCAGGGAACCCCTCCTCCTAGTAGACCCTCAATAAAGGGTTGTTGAGCTAAACTGAATGATAAGAGCATTTTATTTTATTACAGCTCTATTGAGGTATAATTGTTATGCAAAACTGTACATATTTTATGTATACACTTTGATGAGTTTGAACATATGCATACACCTGTGGTGCCAGCATTATAATCAAGGTAATAAACATATCCCTCATCTTCAAAAGTTTCTTGATAAACAACATTTTCAGTTGAATGTGTTCCACTCTACAAAAATCCAAAGACCATTGAGATTTACCAGATACGTAAGGTGGTGGTGGTGATGGTTTGAATGTGAGGGAAGTTAAAATTCACACTTCAAATGGGTTGTTCTTTTACATAGTTAAAATGACTTTAAAGAGAAAGTCCCATGTTGAATAAAAAATAAGTTTGAGAGGTTCATCTCTGCATTCCTTTTTTGGGGATGGTTTTATGAACTAAGGAACATAGATCCTCCTTTTTCTGTTAAAGTCATTTAGCAATAGTAAAAACAAACTTGGTTTTCCTTGAGTTGTCAGAGAATGTGTGGTTCTCTGACCCTAATGAGGAGAGGAACTTTCCTAATTCTGCTATGGACCTAAAACCGAAATTCCTAACACCGGAAGTCCAAGGCCTTCTCCAGCTCACCCACTGAAGAGCTCCACTAGGTATCTGTGCCCTTGGACACAGGCTAGAGCAACAGTGGTGGGGGCAGAAAGCTCTTGGACTTTAGGTGTCGGTGTGTCTGAGTCCCGTGGCCTCCCAGGACCAGACACGCTTGGTGTGGGAGTTCTTTTCTGCAGAGAAAGGAATGTCTCTGTGGGTGCTTGAGCTGCAGAGAGAGATTCTAGTCTCAAAGTACCCGAGGGGTACAGGCAAGGCACCCGTAAAAAGGAGATACACTCAGGGAAGACAACTTCTAAAATATAGAAGATGAAGTGAGTTATTTACCTTGTTTGCATTATTCTGGAGAGTATTCTCTGGCTTCAGGCGGGGGTTTGGATGGCTGGGCATTGGAAGTTAATATACCAGGAGCGACCCTTAATCCTGAGAGATAGGAATTGTGGGACAAACACTCTGCCTTCCTTACTCCTGAACATTCTGAGGGATATTCAGCCTTTTCCAGAGGCTCCTCATGGGGGTAAACCCCAGATGTTTAAAGGGTTAACTGATCATTACAGGATACACTGTTGGTTTTCCTCTTTTTTGCTGCCTTGACTTCCACTCCTTATGCTCACCAAGACCTTCTCCCTCCCAAATAAACTTATCCCAACATCTGTTTTGGGGGAAACATGAACTGCGCACAACTTTCCCTATATTCTAAATGTCAATAGATAGTGTCTTTCCATGCCCTGAGTCACATGACATGCTATCTATGCTCTTCGCATTGCACAGATTACAGTTTACCTCATTTTAGAGAAAGCTCTATCTGTGACTTATCTCCCCTAGGAAAGTGTAACCGTTTTGAGGGCAGGATACCTCATTGTCTAACAGTACTTTTCACAGAGTAGATATTCAATATCTATCCACTGACTAAATGAGTAAGTGAATGAGTGAATTAACAAATGAACGACAAAGCTCCTCTTCACTTTGTCGTTTATCAGGGCAGGTTTAGGCAGCAAGCATCCCAGAGGCTCTGCATCCCTGGTCTTTGCACACAGGAGGTGTGAGTGGTGTGAAAAATACAATCTGCAGGAGGGGCCAGAGTCTCTTATCAGCCCTATGTCCAGTTCATGGTAACTTGATCCAATGATATTTGAAAAGTCTGTATGCTCTGCTGACTTTAGAGGCCATTGGCAGCCAAGCCCAGTTTGTTGGGGCTTCACGGAAACAGCCAAAACAGTCTGTCAGTCTGGGCTCTGTCCCTGTCTCAGTGAATGAGCCTCAGGACTGGCTGGCGGCAAGAGGGAGGCCTGCCTCCCTGACAGCTGTCAGCTGCCCTTGGACAGTGGGAAACCAACTCAAGTTAGAGCCTATAAAATTCACACTGCTCTGAACCACTGAGGGGGAGTCTTAAAACCCCTCAGCTAGTGCCCTAGAGGCTGATCTCAGCCTGGAGAAACCCCTGGGGGGCTGGGGCTTGCTGACTCCACTGGCAATGAATGGGAGGAGGGAGCCCAGAACATTTCTTGGGTTGTGGAAGTGTTGAGATAGTGATTCAGACTCTCAGGTGCTTCAAGTATTTTCATGCTGGTGGACTGTGTTGATGCCCCAGGGTCCATGGTGGTAGAAGAGGTGACACCTACTTCCTTGTATCAAGGGTATTGTTTAGCATGTTAGGAAAAGAACTCTCACAAAAAATGAGGTGTGTGGGCAAGGGCACTAGCATGCATTAAGTGACCGTCCTATGCAACCTATTGCAAGGAGTGGACTTGGGAGTTGAAATCACTGAGGGACAGTAGAAAAAGACACACCAGCTCTGATGCTTGTAAGTCCTGGGCCATATGCAAGTTGCATACATGCACAGCTGCAGCTGCCTTCCCTCCTATTGGAGTAATAATGACAACCCAGGCCCAGCTGGTGTGGCTCAGTGGTTGAGCATCGACCTATGAACCAGGAGATCACTGTTCGATTCCTGGTCAGGGCACATGCCTGGGTTGCAGGCTCGATCCCCAGTGTGGGTGTGCAGAAGGCAGCCGATCAATGATTCTCTCCCATCACTGATGTTTCTATCTCTTCTCCCTCTCCCTTCCTCTCTGAAATCAATATCTATTAAAAAAATAATGACAACCTAGGACAATTAGGAGGACAATTAGTGAGAGATAAGGACATAAAACACCCACTCCACGTATGTCCTTTCTTTCTGTGCTCTCCTCTCTCTACTTTTCCATTTCTCATTTAGTTCCATTACACCTAGAGAGAAAGAGTAATGAACTGGCAAGCATTCTTGAAGCACCAAGTATTTTGTCCTTATCACTACCAAACTATGGACTGATTTGTTTTTTGAACATTGCAGAGGTACATGCAGGAGCATGTAGGTTCCAATCAGTTGTAAAGGGAAGCTTATTCTAATTCTTCTCATAGCTCATCTAGGTCCCAGGCTTTGGGTGCCCCCCTGCCCCTCCTTCCAGCCCTGTGCCTGGCCTGGGGCTGGTTCTGACCCAAGACCCTGAGCTTCTGCCTGAGAGGTCTCTGAGGAAGTCGACGCCCGCAGGTACATCTAACTCACCCAAGGCAGGCTTCTTAGTGGGACTTGGGAGTTCCCCAAAATGGAAAAACTCAGAAGCAATCCAGTTGATGGAGACAGTCTTATACCTTCCTGTCTCCTGAGAGGAAGCAGAGAGCAATACTTAGCTTAAAAAGAGACAAAACCCTCCAGGAGCATCCCATGCAACTCAGAAAAGACATGAAAAACTTCATAATTTTTAGTGTTAAGAAGTGAATAATTTAAATATACAATTGTTAACAGAGAAATAGGAATGTTGCATAATAAACTTTTTAACACTTTCGTTGGGAACAATGAGCTGAAAGTAAAGATTCTAAGCCAAATCTGCTTTGTTAAGGAGAGAAAACAAGTTTTTTTGGTTTACTTTTATTGTGATACGATTACAGATGTCCCCATTTTGCTCCCTTTGCCCACCCCAAACCAGCCCCTGCCCCACCTTCCCTCTGGCCGTCACCACTCCGTTGTCTGTGTTCATGGGTTATGCATAAACATTTCTTAATTATAGATCAGTGAGAATTCTCTTCTGACACAATTTTGTTTATAATGTTGGCAGCTACACTTTCATTACTTTATTAATTAATGTATCTAATATTCTTTTTAATGGATTCTTATTTCAACAGGACAACAGAGGGCCTCGTGTGTTTCTATTGACTGCTGTCAATAAAACAAGCAAAATACATTTGGATATAATAATGATATATAGTGTTATAGCCCTATCTTGGTATATACATCTATTAATAAAATGTTATGGGTTAGATTTGTACATTTTACTGCTATAAAGGGCCAATGAAAATAACTATGTTGAATTTCTAAATATTCTTTCTTATTTTTGGAAAGTGGAATGACCTTGAAATGCTTATGTATAAAAAATGAGGTGTCCAGAAAAAAAAATAGTATTCCATCTGTTCCAGCCTCAGAACTGCATTTGAACTTAGTTGTTTCTTTTAAAAAATATATATATTTTATTGATTTTTAGAGAGAGAGGAAAGGAGAGGGAGAGATGGGCACATCGATGAGAGAGAAACATCAGTCGGCTGCCTCTTGCACGGCCCCTGCTGGGGATGGAGCCCACAACCCAGGCATGTGCCCTGACTGGGAATCAAACCAGTGATCTCTTGGTGCATGGGTTGATGCTCAGCCACTGTGCCACACCAGCCGAGCTTAGTTGTTGCTTAAAGCGATCTACCACCTTGAATGGGGATGTGTGTACCTGTGGTTGCCATAAGGTCTGCAATTGGTCTTGAGGGGAGAACATGAGGGACTGGGGTGGGTAAGGGGATGGGGGGTAAGGTAGGGGATACCTTTCTACTGGAAGGTCATTAGAGAGTCCAGCTAAGATGAGGGAAGCTCATGTCCCCATGGGTGCACTGGGATCAGTATAGTCTCTTATAGGAAGAGGTGTTGGAGGTCACAGGTGTGGGTAACAGGAGAGGAAAAATGAAAGAGAGGACAGACTGCTTGGCACAGATTGCTAGCTCCTATCAGTCATGGATTTACCTGGAACAGATCAAAAAGGCCCTGAACTCTCATGAGCCCAGGATGTAGGACCCTGAGATTGGGAGATTACCCTAGATTACCCAGGGGGTCCAATCTAATCCCATGGATTCCTAAGAGTGGAGAACCTTTCCAGGTCATGGTCAGAGAGATGTGACTACAGAAAAATGGTCAGAGAGATACAACATTGCTGGCTTGGAGGATGGAGGAAAGCGTCAATAGCTAAGAAAGGCAAGACACAGATTCTCTCCCTGAGCCTACAGAAGGGAATGAAGCCTTGCACACATCTTGATATTAACCCATGAGCCCTGTCCCAGACTTCTGACCTACAGGTCTGTAAAATAATAAATATCTGTTGCTTTAAACCATCCAGTTTACAGTAGTTTGTTACAGTTGCAATAGGAACCCAATGCAGCAGTAGAGAGCTGGATGAAGTGACCACAGGTCTTTTAGAGTGCTTCTAATCCGGGATTCCTTAATCCCATCTGGCATGTTAAATATCTCCTCCTATATGAATAATTTCCATATTAGCCTCACATATTTCCAGAGATTGGGACAGCATAAAATATTTACGTCAGGACAGAAAGATTTAATGAAATGGCTTGATTTTTATAAAAATTTTCTCATTGGCCAAAGACACTCTACTTCAAACATTCTGTTTACTCAGAACAGTCCTTCTCAAACACATTTCCTTTGGAATTGAGTTCACATGTGCATCCTGTGCGCATTGTCAGGGTTTCGTGCTCCAGGACCTTAGGAAATGAACTTTTATATGTTACCTTTTAGCTGCCAAGACAGGTCCCTGACACCTGGAGAGACGAGATTTAATTAAAGCTTACATGAAAATGTACCAATGTGCTACTGAGAGCAAACCGGGCCTGGCCAAAGAGGGCTTAGGACAGCACAGATTCCCAGTCAATTATCAACAGAAGAGAACTCAGGAACCGCAGAGCAGGGAGCCATGTTGACCCAGGTCTCACTGGGCTACTCTGTGAAGGGATTTCCCTTTCAAAGTGGTCATTAGGCAAAACACCCTGAAATAAGGATTAAAATGAATATTTATGCTTAAAGGACTAAAAAATTTTGAAAAGGTCATTGAGTCTTATTCCTTCCTAGAGTGTTTCGCAGCTCAGAAAGGAAAGAACATGCAGAGAGGGAGAGGCATCCACTTCCAAAGACAAAAAACAAATTAAATTTCCACTTTCAACAGGTGAGAGGGTCTCAGCCACTGAATCACAAGTTTTTTTCACATCAAAATTCCCTACCTCAAAGCTTTATGGAATCTGTAGACAAGAAGATAAAACTAGGGCATACCATTCCATTCTTTCTATGCTACTGAATTCAATTCAATTTATGTTTATTGAGCACCTATGATCAGTCAGACATAAGATGCATTTTTTTTTACCCTAAAGGATTCACTGTTGAGCAGGAAAAACATGCAAACACATTTCAGTTCAGAGATTAATGCCACAATAGGGTAAATATGAAGTGTAGAGGGAGAGGAGGAGGAAGGGATTAATCAAGAGGGCAGAGTAGAAGGCTCCCTGGAGGAGGTGATGTCCTTACTGGGTTTTAATTGTGATTGGCATTTTATCAGGTGGCAAGGGGAAAGTGTGTTGTGGGCTGTGGAACAGCCCTACAGGTGCATTCTCACCTACCCCTGAATGGCTGACTAGAGCCCTTCTTAGAGAGTGGCTACTAAAGGGTCCTAAGTATACTGACCATGGACTTTGTTCCCAGAAGGACCTTCATGTGAGTTTTGACACAACTTCCTGTGTAACCTTTACAAAATTACTTACCTTTGTAAAGCCTTCGATTCCTTTCTTGTACATCGGAGATATGAATAATGACTACCTTATAAAGCTGTTCTGAGGGTTAAATGAACTAATGCTTTGCATATTGCTTGGTACCTAGTAGCAAACAGTACTGGTTATTTTTGTTCCCACCTAAGTTTTATCCTCCAAAAACCTGAATGCAGACCCCCCCCCCTTTTTTTTTTACTACAAGTCTGCTTAGGTCACTAGAGTGTCATGGATATTAAACTCATTTTCTCTCTTTAGACAAAGAGAGTCAGAATTGGTCAGGCCTGAGCAGTGGTGCAACCAGTGGCATTGGTGGCTGAAATAAGAGCAGATGACAAGCAAGTCTGGCTTCATGGGGACGTGACCTGTGTAGTACACAAGGCCTCACACTCAGAAGGGCCCCACACTTGGTTTCTGCTGTCACTGTCTTGAAATTATTAATTTTTGAAAAGGGACCCTACGTTTTTATTTTGCACTAGACTCTGCAAGTTATATAGCTGGTCTTGGTGATGGGATTGTCTTGGGGACAGCTCATCCCTTCTATGTTATACTCCCCTATTGTGTAGGGACTGTGGGATCACACCCCTTTTTGAGGTCCTTCCTGGGCCAAGCGCTGTGACATTTCTTCCTATGGGCCCTTCAAGGTTCCTGGCAGAGTACTGAGGCTGGGCAAAACCCCCTCACCCACCAGCTCTACTCTGGGGCATTTACAAAGGTGAATTTGGCACAGCTTTTACCTTGAGGGAGCTCACAGTCTGGTGGAGATAGTGCATATACACAGGCACTACAGTTGATAGAGCCAGTGCTAGACACAGAGATACAGATGTTCTGGGATGTGCAGGGTTCCTATTTGTTGAACAATTATGACCTTGGCATGTGGTCTTTTTCTCTGTCTTCTTGGCTGAAAGAGTTTTTTTCCTCATGATTTTATTTCTGTGAGTGAGGATCCAAGGAAGGGAAGTTTTGATAGTGTGATTCTTGAAAACTCAAAAAGGCACAATACTCGGACTTGCTCTGGCAGAGGTTCCTGCCACTGAGATCTTACAGCGGCTTCTGGAAGCTCCAGCCACCAGCCTGCGAACGGCTGCTGGTAACCACAGTCTGGCACACAGGCACCTGGAGCCAACGGGGCCTTCATCATTAGGTTCCTTAACATATTTTTTAATAATGTATTCCTGGGTAATCTTATCCTCTCCAAAATAAGAATATCTCCCTTGTCACTTGGAAATGCCTTGAATGTTACCATTGCTAGAAGTGAAAGGTTCTAGAAAGAAATATGCATTCAGTGCTCTCAATTATAAAATGTTTTTATTGGTCACCCAAGGAGATGAATTGTGGGAGATTTAGATTTTGCCTCCCCCTGCCCCCTGTCCCCTTCTGACAAAGAATTATAAACAAAGGTCTAGACTGGAAGGTGGCCCCAATACAAAAACTGTTATTTCTTCATACCGAGGTCCATTAAGGCAGAACTCATGCCTGTTGAACTTTGTCTCTGCCAGGCCTAGCACAGTGCCTGACACTTGGTAAGGGCTCAAACAACAACTGTTGAAATGGAATAGAATAATAATGGAGTTGAATTAAATGCTTTTAGAAACATGAGTATCAAAAAGAAATTTTGATTAGGACATGTGCCAGGGGGTAGGGGAGGCAGAGGGAAGGTCAATGGCGGGGGGCGGAGGGGGGGGAGAGGGGAAAGGAGACATATGTACTACTATTTGTAATACTTTAAACAATAAAATAAAAAGCAACTTTGAGGTCTGGCTGGTGTGGCTCAGTGGTTGAGCATCGACCTATGAACCAGGAGGGGGGCTCAATCCCCAGTGTGGGGTGTGCAGGAGGCAGCTGATCAATGATTCTCTCTCATCACTGATGTTACTATCTCTCTCTTCCTCTCCCTTCCTCTCTGAAATCAATAAAAAAATATTTTTTTTTTAAAAAAGCAGTTTTGAGAGGTATTCTGTAGCTTAAGCTCCTGAAAAGTAGTAAACCATGCCAAGCTCCAGGTCAGTTCAGGGTCCTGGAGCACCAGGATCCTGTTCTACGGCATTAATACCAAGGTTAAACCTTCCTGATGCTGAGCATTGGATGAACTGGTTTCAGTTTTCCCTGAGTTGGCCGGTGGTGAAGAGAATTGCAGAGCGCTCCAGTTTCTCTTCAGTCACAGAAACTGAGGCCCAGCCCCTCTCCAGATTTTTTCCCAACTGGCTTGATTCAATGTGCTGCATTATTCTATGTAACCTAATACATTTTCCAGGCAGAAACAACAGACCTGGTCTCACTTGCAGCCAAGGCATGAATATGCACGTCTCTAACAGAACACACTGCTCTTTCAGAGCCAAATCCCACCTTCGGAGGGTGACATTGCTCCTTTGGAAGTCACCTGGAGCTGGGGGCCCATCTCCACAGACGTCAGTCTGGCCTTTGATTCCAGTCATGTTCTCCAGAAGCCGAGGAAGCGTTGAAGGTGAGAGGAGCTCCCGGGAGCTGAACCTCTGCCCCTTATTTCCTTATGCGGAGGTCTAGCACTTCTCATAACATAACACCTAGCATTTGTTTTATTTAATGGAGAGAGACAGAGAGAAAGAGAAAAACCAAGTAAAACAGAATGCATTTATAAAAGAAAATCTTTGTAGTTGAAGCTCTGCGATCAGACTCCTGCCCTGGGTGTCTTTTTCCTCATTTGTATATCCAATAACAACTTGTTGTTGATGAGATGACCAGTGTTCATTATTCTATACAATAAAGATGTGATATGCAAATGGTCCTTACACCATGAAGCATAATGACTGACCACATAACGACCGGATCACGGATCAGCAGGAGGGTGGGGCAGCGAGCTACAAGCGGGCGGCAGGGAGCTACAGGAGGGTGCAGGGCAGCAAGCTATGAGGCGGGGGAGGCTGGTATGGGGAACTACAGGAGGGCGGGGCAGTGGGCGGAGAGCTACTGGCATTCGGATTCATGCGCAGGACTACTAGTTATTACATATCAGCCACATAGCACCAGCTATGTGCGAAGTTACTTACAACCATGCTTTATGATTTATTAAAGAGAAAGTAATTCTTTGAAGAGAACTGACTTTTCATTCTGGGTGTTTTTAGTCTACTGCTCTCTGGTTCACATAACTCAGGCAGCAAGAATGAATGGCTCATTTTCACTCTTAAATTTGAGCACCTTTATACACAACCTCCGAATTTTAGAATTTAACACTTTGGTGAACAATAAAAGACAGATACAGTTTTTATGAAAAATTTTTAGCCTTTCATAAAAACATCACTTCTGCAGTACTTGTAATTTTGCTAGTTATAGAGAGTTTAAATTAGAAAAAGGGAAAATAGCTTAGAAGGAAGAAGAGACTGACTTGAATTTGAAGCAAATGTCACCTCGATTGCCACTGTCTGAATGCTGGCTCTCTTTGTTTGGTGTAGGCAATTAAAATAAGTTATTCTGTCTCTCCCTTCCACAGTTCACCTCCCATTGTAACAGCTGGTGCAGTGATTATGTTGCCCCTTGGTTGAACTTGTAGATAACCCCTTGCTTTCCATTGCTACCCAGTAGACACAAAGTCAACTTGAGTTGAATTTGTTTGTTGAAATTCTCATAATACCGTTAGGCCATAGGAAAGGAGTCAGGAAGGAGTGAGACTTTTGATTGTTTACTAATGAGGTAGATTTTTCCCTCTTAGGTTTATAGTTTATTGAAGTGTGTGTGTAAATTTCCTGTTTATGTCCCTCATTTGTTTTTCTGATGTGGTCAACATACACTATTTAAACTAGTCTCATGTTCTTTTCTACAAACCTCGCCTTTTCTTTCTGCCCCTTATCTAAAGTGGCCTTAGTGGTACCACCCTTGTCTAGGCATTAAGTTTCACCAGCGTGGTCTCAAGCACGGGGTTTAAATGAACTCCTTCATTAAGGAGGCCTAAGCTTTATGCCCTGTAGTGAGCATTCCTCCCTCTGTTGGGAATCCTTTCCCAGGTCCTCGCTGCCCATTTTCCCGTCAGCTCTGCATGAAGCTGGTAAGGAAGGACTAGAAAAGGATTGATGTTCAACAAATGCATTAAAAAGCACTTACTGCACACTCTCTCATCATTGGGCAACTTGTGGAGAAGACCTGGCCCTGCCGCCCAGGAGCTGGGCGGGTTGGGTGTTTGAGCCATAGAGACACCATACTTAAGTTATGAAGTAATAGGAGGCCATAGGTAGTTAGTAGTTTGAGGGAATGGTTCAGATAATAAGCGCTATAGGAATAGGTAAATATTGCTAGAGAAAATGGGACTTGACTTGGGATTTGAAGAGTGGTTAGTTTGAGTTATAAAGATGCTCCAGTTAAGAAGATAGAAAGTCTGAAATGGGGATTCTGTTGAGAGAATGGGGGTGGGTTGAGGGAGGGGTGTAAATGGATTCATTGGACAGGTATGGTTCTTTTGTGGCCTTGGGGCCAGGTGAAGCCTGGGCTCTGGGCTGAGGGTCTGCTAGTGGTTTCCCAGCAAAGCTGGCAGGAGATGTGTTTCAGGAGGATGACTCTGCTGACATCATGTTTCCTTGAAACAACAAGGAAAGGGCCTTGATGGGGGGGAGATCCCTTGCCTGTCTGTGCTCAGGAGTCTAGTAAGGGTGTCAGAGAAGGGCTTCATCTGAGGAGGGCAGTCCGATAGACAGGCTTGGTCAGATATGGGACTTGATAACTGACTGGAGGGACATAGGTCAGAAGTTTAAAATGTGACTCTCTGGTGGGGTCTCTGACAATGGCCTATAAAATGGGAGGAAACTCTTTCTACCGTTTGGTAAAAAAACAAAGGGCTGTAATACTGGTCCTCTGAGTGTTGGGGCTTCTGGCTCTCAGCCACTTCCCTCCTTTCATGATCACCTAGGGACTGTTTTACTGTTTGATGCTACCCTGGGCTATGGGAGATTTCACAAGGCCATCAAAGGGCCTGCCACTTATATGCCACTCCTGAACACACAAATTCATTCTGCTGCTCCCACACTTTTCCGGGAACTGGGGCATGTGTTGATGGGCTTGTCAGCCTAGAGGACCTGGCCATGTCTTCCCAGGGCTTGGGGAACTCTGCTGTCTTCCTGGGGCTCTGTTCAGGAGCTGAGGTTCTCTTGGCTCTCAAAATTTTCCAACCTATCATCATATTTCACACCCTCCCCCAACACCCCCAGCGTGCGCATGCGCGCGCGCACACACACACACACACACACACACACACACACATACACACACGCTCTTTACTTTTCTACATCTCCTTCAACTCTTCCTGTAGCTAGGCAAGGGGATCTTCATCTTATCTTGGGGTAGGAAATGTTGGGGAGGCTTTGCTCTTCCTCACAAGCAACTGTCCAATTTGTCTATGTCAGGACTGAGGCATTTGAAGCCAAGAAGTGGCTCCAGTGTCTTTTCTATTTTATGTTGTGTCATCTGTTCCTTGAGGTAATCAATATCACATCAGGAAGAGTGGAAATAATAAGAAATATTAGAACAAAATCCTGGATAATAATTTAATATCTGAAACAAATTTGGGGGTAGGAGTGTATCCTGCTGTTTTATTTAATATTGTGTGTTTACCATTTTTCTGTCACATTTAGTATTTTTCAAAAATGTGGATTTTAGGGACTGTGTCATTTATTTAACTACCATTCTATTGTTGGAATGCATTGTGTCAGTCTGCTTGGGCTGCTATAACAAAATACCACAGAATGGGTAGCTTATAAACAGCAGAAATTTATTGCTCACAGTCCCGGAGGCTGGAAATCTGAGATTAGGGTGCTGGCATGGTGGGGGGAGGACCCTCTTCTAGTTGCAGACTTCTCATTGTATCCTCACCTGGTGGAAGGAGGCTAGGGAGCCCTCTGGAGCTTCTTTTAAAAGAGCTCTAATCCTTTTCATGAGGGCTCTACCTTCATGACCTAATTACCTCCCAAAGGCCCCACCTGTTAATACTATCACCTTTGGGGGTTAGGATTTCAACATAAAATTTCGTGGAGACACAAACATTGACCATAGCACATTGTTTCCAAGATTCATTTTTTTTCCCCAGTTTTAAATTAGCTTAGCAATAAAAAAACATTGTTTGTAAGTCTTTGACTACATTTCTCTTTATTTCCTTATTATAAATTCCTAAAGAGGAATTACTGAGTCAAAGCACATGAACATTTGAAGGACTTTTGATAATTTCGTCCAAATTGCCCTCCAGCCAAATTGTTCCAAATGCTCTGAACTGTGGCACCTATTTATTTATACTGTCAGCAGCCTTATTATATTGAGAGGCATCAATTATAGACTCTTCTTCATCTTGAAATCCCATCTTTCTGTGTAGTTTTGAGGTTGAATGTTTTCATTTGTAGTGAGGTTGAATAACAAAAGGTATTTTGGAAGCTTTCTGCAAAAGTGGGACTGGTGTGGGGTTTGTAAGGAAAAGGGGAAAGGCCTTGTAGTCTTGGGCAGGGCTTACCATCTGTGCCCAAGAAGGCAGGTAGGAGTGTGCAAGGAGGAACGAGAAAATGGGAGCTCAGGCAGGATGGTAGGGTGGAGGATCTTCCTGGGAGGAGGGGATGGAGGCAGGGCATCCAGGTGCCACCTAATCTTTCAACTACTCGTGAACCTCAGTGTAGTCACACTCACTTTTATTTTGCAGCCACCATACTATAAGACATATAAGAAAACCGCTCTATGTTTTTTCTAAGTAAACTAGAAGTCATGAAAACTGTAAGGCTGACATACAGTACATTTTAAGTGGGACCTATTTGCTGGCTAAGCAGTAGATCAGCACAAATTATGAGCATTTAGACATGTGTTAACCTACTAATTGAGGGTAGGGGTACATTAGATGATGTGTTCTCCCTAGATGCCCTTGATCTTCCCCTCCTGATTCCTGAAACACCAATTAACACTCTCAGTCAATACTAGAAAACATATGGTGAGGATAAACACTACCCCATAAAAAAATCTCACCCTGGCTTGTCACAGGACATTAACCGACCCATACTGGCACCCCTCAGGGGGTGGCAGCAGCAAACTGTAATGGAAAAGTTACTATTTTCCTATTTAACTTTCTACTTGAGAAAAAGATCCTTGAGTGTTTAAGGACAGTAAAAGAAAGTTTGTGTTCTGTCTAATTCTTATCCTCACTCACATGTGATCTGACTGTTGTTGCTTTGATATAAGGGCAGCCTAATTAAAAAGATTGTGAGAGGAGTGAGTACATGATGCATTATGAGAAATCATCCATATAACTTCCCAAATGATGTCTGAAGTTTTACCATTGATGAGTCATCTTCAGCGAGTGCCTCTGTCATGGGAAGACATGGGAAGTCCCTTGGCATGGATTAGTTCATCACTTCACATTCTTTCCTGAAAGGAGAGGTGAAGCCACCTTAAAGGCAGGTGGCTGTGGTGGCACCCTGCGAAGGACAGCAGCACTGGCCCTTTGGCCAAGGCTCTCTGTAGGCAATGCTCTCAAGCCTGAGGGCTTTCTCTGCTCCATCCTGAGACAGTTCCTCCCAGGACTTTGGGACTTTGCTTCTCCTGCTCTTCATGCCTATGGTAGTCAGAATAATGGCCCACAAAGCTGCCCATGTCCCAGTCCCTGGAACCTTTGAGTATGTTACATGACAAAGGGAATTAAAATTACAGGTGGAATTAAGGTTGCAAATTACCTGACCTTGAGATGAAAATTACATTGGATTAATCAGGTGGGTTAACATAATCATAAGAGCCCTAATAAATGGAAGAGGGAGGCAGAAAAAAGAGAACTGGAGAGAAGGCAGGGTGAGAGTCCCCTAATGTGAGCTTTGAAGATGCAGAAATGGGGCCTTGAGCCAAGGAATGCAGGTGGCCTCCAGGAGCTGGAAATAAAAGGAAATTGGTTCACCCTTGAGTCTCCAGAAGAAATGTGCCCCTGTTGACACCTTGGTTTTAGCCCAGTGAGACCTGTTTTAAACTTCTGAATTCCAGAACCTTAAGATGATAAATTTGTATTGTTGTAAGCCACTGACGTTTGTGGCAACTTTTTTACAGCAGCAATAGGAAACTAATACAATGCACAATTGGTTTGTCCCTCAGCCTGGGACCCAGGTAGGGACATTGTATGAACTCCCACCAAACTCTAGGTTGTTCTGATTCTCTTGTCTGGTATATGGTGGTTATTTAGTAGAAACTTAAAATTGCCAGAAATGGGATGCCTGCGACACCTGGGAAGATGCTGCAGAATATTTCCAAGTTGGGCCAACTGCACTGGGGAGGAGATGGGAAAAATACAGGGATAACGCTTTGAGTCCCTAAGCATTTTAAAACTCATAAATAATATCTTTGTGTCCCTTTAAAAATCATTAAGATCTACTGTCCACTTGATCATCTCCTCGTGTTCCTGTTCAGTCTAGGCATTTTTCTCCAGGGGTCTGTGCTACTCAGAATATTAAGAGTCATAAAAGGAGGTTTTTGTCTTTATCGATAGAGATGACTGTAAACATTTATTCATCCATTTATCCCATGCAAATTAACTTTAGGTTTCGTCATGTAAGCTGGCAGGAGAATACTGTCTTCTCCTCAGAAAATGTAAACCTGTGCCTGAGAGCAAGGACATGAGATCTGCCCTTGAAGGACTTACCCTCTAGTGGAGGAACTGAGACAGATTAAACCCCAATTCTATTATAAGAGACTGGAGGCCCGGTGCACAAAAATTCATGCACTCGGAGGGGGGTCCCTCAGCTCAGCCTGCACCCTCTCACAATCTGGGACCCCTTGGGTAGGGTCCCTAGGTCTGGCCTGAGATCAGGGCCTATTGGGGATTTCCTTCCCCAGGCTGCAGGCAACTGGCCCCACCCTTGCTGCTGCCACTGCTTGCCATCTGTGCAGCACTGCCCCCCCGCCCCTGCCACCGGTGGCCTCCTTCTGCAGGCAACAGGCTGGGGTGCAATAGCTTGGCTGGCCTGGGCCTCTCTTTTTCTTTGCTGGGGGGTGGGGCCAGCCCTGAGAGGGGCCGTCTGCCTACCTGATCACCCCTACATGCTCACCTACCTACCTGATCTCCCCTAACTGCTTGCCTGCCTACCTGATCATCCCTAACCACTGGTCTGCCGACCTGATCACCTCTAACCCCTCTGCCTGCCTGCCTGAGTGCCCCTTACTGCTTGCTTGGGGACAGGGCCAGCACTGACTTCTGGTTGGTCAGCCTCTGGTCACTACTGGTTGTTACGACCCAGGATTTTTATATATTAGGATTGTGGAATTCCCTGAGGGAGGTATTAGCAGGGGGCAATGAGAGTTAAGAGGGTCAAAGAGAAAATGGTTATGTTGGGACAGTGGACCCAGTCTTTGAAATGGGACAGATCACCTGTTGCAAAGGTGCATTCTACTTTGAGTAGAATTTAGTACAATATTTGGGGCCAGTTCAGTTTGAAAGACAAAACTCTCAATGCCGCCATAGGAACAAACCCGCATTTACTCTTAGGGTCAGAAGAGCTAAACACCTTTTTAAAAATGGGTTTACTTTTTTCAGGTTTCATAATAATGATGCAAGTGTGCAATAGCAGCGTATTGTCCTCGAGCAAAGGGACAAGGCTATAAATATAAATGGTTAGAGTGTAACAATGTCCTAAGGATGTGGACCATGGAAGGGCAACCCAGAGTGCTTCAAATTGAGTTGCTTTGTTGTCTGAGCTCGAGTAATGAGCCAAGCAAGTATATGTGAGTCATTCTGCTTCTGTTTCCAAAACAGACTCACTGACTTGATTTAAGAGCATTAAAAGGGACGAAGTTGACATTTGCAAATATATTTAACTTATTTGTCTTGCAGGCAGAGAACATGTTGGGACAACTTTCAACTGCATTATGTGTGGTCCAGGAGCTTTGATCTCTTTATGCTTCCTTTATATTGAAAAAAAAAAAAAAAGCTTTGAAGTATCCTGCAATAATGGGTTGCTATGAAATTGATTTGACTCTACCAAGGGTCAACTCTTGTCTCCTGATGAAACTCTCATGTGCTGTAAAAGCCTTTTGCCTCCCAGTAACCTAAGAGAAGAGTGTTAGTCATGCTTCCTCTTTTCAGCTCAGGAGGGAGTATTTACCATTAAAGTTTCTCTTTCAACTCATTGATTAGACAGGGTATCTGTACCAGAATGGCTGTCACATTGGCCAATACAAGAGGAGGTGACATGATTCCTAGGCATCTACCTCCAGGTGATTTTTTTCAATTGTAAATGAACTACTGGGTGATGCTGGTGATTTTGACATGATGCTTTTTCTTATGACTATTCCATTGATCAGGGAAACTAGAGCTAAACCTAAAATTAACAGTCTCTTGGATTTATATTATCCATGGATCATAGGTAGGTTTAGTCTGATTTTACCTGACAGTTTAGAGCACATAAAACACAAATCTTGTGTTTGGTCATCTGAGTATCCCTTTCGGAGTCCTTTGCATAGGCATTTCAAATTAGAGTAAAGAATTGGGAGCTCTGTAGTCCCTGAGGTCCCACCTTTCTGGCCGTGGGACTCATAGCCAAGAGTTCTGAAGGGGGGTGGCATGCATCTATGCCGGTCACTGTAACTCCTAGCCCTTCTTTAGTGGATAGAACAAGGTAGAAATCATACTTGTGCTTCCACTGAGCAGAAATAACTTTCCTTTTTCTCTTTCTTTTCTGCCTCCCACCCCATTTTGGTCCTTTCATATTCCCAGGCTTCTGGTCGTGTGGGCATTATGATCTGAGAAGTAGAGATGGGGACCCGGGGGCCCTGCACACTCATGTCTCCGTGTTTGTGGTTTCTTTTTGTACTGGGGTGGCTCCATGTGGGATACAGACCTTTGCCTGGGATTTGCCAAACCCTTGACAAACCTTTTGTGAAACCCTAATTCAAAGGGACAGATCATAAGCAGCCAGTGGATTTTGCATCTTTTGGGTGAGGCTAATTTGAAATAGCTGGGTGCTATTTTGAGAAGAAGGTGAGGAGCAAAGGGTGGGTCTAAGTAACAAGTATCTCTCCTGTGGTAGGGAGGAGGTGTTGTACGATTTAGAAAGTGTGGCTGTAGACATAAATAATGAGCACTGGGCCTGGCTGGTGTGGCTCAGTGGTTGAAGGTCACAGTTTGATTCTTGGTCAGGGCACATGCCTGGGTTGCGGGCTCAATCCCCAGTAGGGGGTGTGCGGGAGGCAGCGGGTCAATGATTCTCTCTCATCATTGATGTTTCTATCTCTCTCTCCCTCTGCTTTCCTCTCTGAAATATATTTTAAAAAATGAGTACTGGAATTCCAACAATGAAACACTGGTCTTTAATAAACTCCAAAATAACCTCCTCTCACTGGATTGCCTTTCACATCAGTAGGGTCATTTGTGGCTGACATCCATTCACAGTGCTCCTTTAATGAGAAAAATAGTGACCTGCGACGAGGGAGGCCTGTTTAGGGCACAGATAGCTATTATTACAATTTTAGATAACCCAGTCTAACAGAAGGCCATGTGATTGAAAGGACAGATGATAAAATCTAAATGTGAGTAGAGCCTGAGAATATCCTCTTTCTTCTAGTGCTGACTGTCTAGTTGTGTTTGTTATCTAACCCTGTAATTAGGATGGCATTTAGAAAATATGAGGAAAGTTGGTATTCTTTTCATAACCCCCAAATCTTTGCATTGCTGCAAGAAACTTTGGCTTCAGCTTTTCCCTGTTCATTAACCATGCCAAAATTTTTAATCTAACACCACTGTTAAAGAGTGGCAGGCTTCCAGGGAAATATATCAGCCAGGCTTATTAATTTCATGCCAAGTGCTGGAGGCGTGAATGTAGAGAACGCTGTTTGACTTTGGATAATAGGAATCAGGCAGCTTAAAGGCAAGGGATAAAGATCAGGAGCCCTGTGTCTCAGGAGGAGGAGCAGGTGCAGGCTTCAAGCAAGGCCTTCAGGCCCAAAGGGGCAGCCCATGCTTAAAACAATCTGCAGTGCTTTTTTTTTTTTTTTTTAATTTGGCGTGTGCCTCTCACAGCTTAACAGACCGCTGCTCCACAAAGAGGGGTAAACAGAGAAAGGGAAATTAAAAAGGGATGTCTCAAGGTAGACAAAAACAAATTAGGGCAAACAAATTACACAGAGTCAACAAATAAACAAGGGAACATCTGTGAATATATTTCTTGGATTTTCTGATTCTGAATGCAACCTAAGAAATGGCAGAGGGAGGTGAGCGGTTTAATCTAGAGCGAAGTCTTTTTTGGAAGGGAAAACAAGCTGAACACAAAAAAGTGAGAGGTACTTAGAAGTCTAACTCGGCAGGGTGCTATGGCAGGGGGTCAGGCACATTGCAGAGGGGGGCCAGCAGCCGAAGGCAGTAGCCTGGGTAAGCTGGCCTCCCAGTCGCTTTCCCTGCTGCACCCTGTCTCCCTTGGAGGGTGGTTGCTGCTGTGGTTTCTGCCGACCTTTACATAGGAAAGGGCTGTATAGAAAGAGGTGTCAGTCTGCTCATATCAGCAAAACAAAATAAAGCAAGCAACATGCCAATAGCGAATGTGTTCCCCTTATCCGTTCTTCACCCTTAGTCCTAGTGGGCACACGTAACTCTCTGACCACTGGACGCTTGCCAGTGTTGACTGGGCCTTGGGAAACATTTGAGCTGCTCCCTTTGGCAGTTTGGTTGCTACACTGACAATTTCCTTTTACCCCAAGGCTGGTGAGATGGACTCAGGGTTGTGCAGGAAGTACAGCCCACTGCATACTGTTAACCAAGGCAGGAATAGTGTTACTGAAGTTAGAGACGTACCTGTCTTTTTCTAAAAAGTGGGAATTGGTTTACAACATCCTCCATGGATTCCCTCACTGTGGAGAGTGGACAATTATAACATGGTAGTGAAGAAATGAGACGTATTTTATTTATTCATTGCATAAACTCAAATGATATTCATATAATTTCTAGAACTTCTCCTTTGGATTTTTTAAGCTTCATGAAGTATGCAGTTGTGTAGGGTCTAAGCTACTCTCTTTTTTCCTAATTTTATTGTTGTTCTAAATGCCCTATTTACCTTTCCTCTCCTTTGCTTTCATCTTACAGGTGATAATAACCTGCAAGAAACATTCAAAAGGGGGAAGTCTTTTTTGTGTAAATGCAAAAAGGAAATGAGTGTCCAATTCTCCCCCTATTTCTCACTTATATAACTTTGCTTTATTGCTTATTCCTAAATGGGGCACAACGGTGAGTTGTGCATTAGAAGAATTATACTGGATATAGTCAGTCTGCAAACATAAGAATGGTACCACTATATTGTCTAGCAGTTAGGATTTGGTCTATGAAGTAAATTGTAGGGTGTAACAGTAAGCAGAAGGTCAATCCATAACTCATGAGATTGATAGTGGGGACACCCTGGCACTTTATTTACCTGAGGTGGGCATGTTATGTGACCTTTGTTGAAATATTTGACTTCTGTGTGCTTGCTGATTTGTAAAATGGACATAGCCATATTTGTTTCTTCCTAATCTTTCCAAAAAAAGGTAAGAAGTCCAGCTAGTCTCTAAGAGATACTTTTAATTCTGGAGAGAAATTGGCTATGAAAATACCAGCCTTCATTTATTACTGATCCTCAATTCGTAGGGCTGCAAGGGGCCTTGTGAGGTCAGCCTGTTCTCACCCAGCTTGTGTGCTTGTTACTTGGAATCTTGGAGAAGCGTCATGATGGATTATCCCAAATTCCTTTGTGTCTAGGTATTAAGATGAGGTACCCAATTACTACCGAAGCCCCACTAAAAACTCATTGTAGGATGTAAGAAATCAATATCATCAAATATTTATTGGGTGTCTATTGGATGCTTTGTGTTTCATTTGTAACTATTTGCCATAATTTAGAGTTCAGTTCTACAGGTTCTTACTCAGTTATGTAGTAACTCCCCCTCTCTCCAACTCAGTTTTTCTTTTTAAATCTTTTAGATTTCTTTTATAAGCTGAATATGCTTCTCTGGAAAGAATTTGTAAGAAATCCAAGTTTAGTGCCAATTCTGGAGAGAAGGCATAGAAATAACTCCAATTTCATAGAACAAAATATCACTTCGAAGGCTACTGCTACACTAAACCTGAAAGGATAAGCAAAATATGGTTTGTAATATTGTTTATGATTGCACTTACACAAGAAAACCAATTCTGAATTAAACTGCAAAATTTGTTATTCTATAAATCTTATAGAAAATGATGTCACTGTAATTATGTTGTTAAAAACGTAATTTGAGTAGCCTTGATACCAATCTATATACTTTACTTGGTGAAGTGTCCGAACCAGCATTTAGTACATTCTACATCCATTTCTCTGGCTACCTGTGTACCTGGGAATTTGTTATTTTATTCTATTATTCCAACTTTAGATTTACAAATGAGAGCTGGAGGGAACTAGTAGTGGTCCTTTGTTAATGTGTAGAAGTGCTTTGCAATCCTTGGAAGAATGGTGTTATAGAAATTCAAGGTGGTTACTAGTCTAATTAACCAAATAATTTAATGAATCCAATTAGTTCTTAAGTTTTTATTGCTTGTAGCTTATTAAAAAGTAATTACCACTCCTGCTTTAGATTAAGATTAAGTAGTTAGTATCAGACTAACCTTCCTGCTAAGAGCAACTAAAAACCAGTTTGAAGCAATGATGGAAATCAAGGCAGCCAGGACTTGACAGATCAAAATTCCAAAAGGGAGAAAAATGCATTGAAGTGAGCCCTACATTCACTATGAGCTTTTCCTGGTGGGCATTTGCGAATTGTAGTACAGGGCATAGAGTCTGGACAGAAACCTTTAGTAGGTGTACCCATTGTGCTGGGAGTCAAATATTAGAGTTCAAGGCTCCCAAGGCAGCCAGGACTTGAGGAGCAAGATCCTAGAGGAAAGGGTGCTATACACTATTGAGCCCACTATTCTGCCTGCAATTTCTCGAGTCATTTGTCGCACCCTAAAAAGGACATGCTTTGGATGAGATGCTGATAAACTAAGCAGAAAGCTGCAAGAAGCTAAAAAGCAAAGCGAGTGGTATTACAGTGCTTTGGAGACTGAAATTGAGTTCAGGACGAGGGGCTCTGGTAAATAGTGGAGGCTTTCAATTGAGACTCCTAACGGGCTAAGCATCAGAACAAGGGAAAACCAGAAATAGACTCTCCTTACCTGGATCAGGACAGTCTCTCAGTTCTCCATCTGTCTTCCAGAAAAAAACAAATAATTAGAATCCTACACAGACAGGATTTTTCACACATTCAAATAAAAGATTACCAGGCATAGAGGGAAACAGAACCAAATGAAAAACAAAGAAGGAAAAAGAATAAAAATGAAACAAAAATTAAACAACTTCTCCCTCCCACCTGTGAACAAGGAAAAATGATAAAAGAAACAGACCCACAGGTGATCCAGATATTGGGGTTCTCAGACACAGGGATAGTTTAAAATAACTATGAGTAATGTGCTCAACAAAATAAAGGAAACAATGGGTAATTTCACCAGACAACAAGAACATACAAAAATGAAGAACCTGCATAACTGAAATTATAGTAATGAATTTAATAATTCAATAGATAGGTTTAATAGCAGATTAGAGTTCAGTAAAATAGGATTGTTGAACTATAAACTAGGTCAGTAGAAAATACTCAGGTTGAGGCAGAGGGGGAAAAAAGGATGGGGGAAAAAAGGTTGGAAAATAAGCAATAAAAGATATGTATGGAAAATGGAAGTGTAAATTGGTAAAATCAGTTTGTAAACTGTTTGATTATATGTTCTAAAGATAAAGGTATACACACTCTATGATGCAGTAATTCCATCCACTCCTAGGTATAAACCTAAAAGAAGTTAATAAATATGTATGCCAAAAGACATGTATAAGAATGTTCATAGCAGCATAATTTATAATTGCTGAAACTAGAAACAACCCAGATATCTATCAACAGTAGAGTGAATAAATTGTGGTATATTCATATAATAGAACTAGAGGCCTGTTGCAGGAAGATTCCTGCAAGAATAGGGCTTCCTCGAGACTGTTCCTGCAAGAATAAGGCTTCCTGCAGCCAGAGTGAAGACCACTGAGGCGGGCTTTGCTCCCCTCTCCGCTGCCTCGCTCCCTCCTGTCTCCGCTGCCTCGCTCCTTTCTGCAGTGCTTGGCTTCCTTCTATGCTGTCTTCAGTCTTTGCTCCATGACTGCGTATGCAAATTAACTTCCATCTTTGTTGGGTTAATTTGCATACTCGGTCCTGATTGGCTGGTGGGCGTAGCAGAGGGGATGGTCAATTTGCATGTTTCTCTTTTATTAGTGTAGATATTATACAGCAGTCAAAAAGAATGAATTAATTGTTAATGTAAAAAACATTTAAACCTGTGAAGAATTTTTGTGAGTTTATTTGAGCCAAACTGTCGACAATTGCCAGAAAGCAGAATCTCAATGTATTGAGATAATGGAGAATGGTGGTTTTTCACCTATTTTTATAAATTACCATCAAAGGAGGAGACATAAATGGATTACATGAAATCCAATGGTGATAGATTAGGGAGTTGGAGAAAGCAAAGTGGGGAAACCTCTGGGATTGGATAAAAAATAGAATGATAGACACATGCTTCTTTTACATAAGTAGGTACAGTATAGTTAACAATCAATAATCAATAATTAACACCATAGCAACAAGAATGAGGGAATTTGTGGTCTCCACCCTGGTGTCCTGGCACATTGGTTGTGCCCTGGGGTGTCCGGAAAAAGGAAAGTTACAAATTACCCTGACATTTCAAAGGTATGTTATCATAGATGCAAAAAGACAATAGGCTCAGTCAAGATCAAAGTTCATCTTTGTCAGGGAAGATATTACCCTAGGACATGGCTACCCACCACAGACTGCTTTTTAATGAAAACGTTTTAATTTAAGACCATCCTTTGTGGGTACTTTAGGTCTCTGAGTTTGCAAGGCCACCATGCAGGCCTTTCCTGAGCTTGTCAGGTTAGCATGTGGCCCCTTTTCATCCAATGATTTCCACAACAACGTAGATTTACGTCTTGGACATACTCTCTGAGCAAAAGAAGCCAGACAGAAAAGAGTGTGTAGGGGATGATTCAATTTAAACCAGGCAAAGAAAATAAGAATGGTAATTGACTGAGTTAATGACTGACAGGAAGTATATGGTACATGGGGCTTCTGGGATACTAGTAATGTCATATACAATATCTTGATCCAGGTGCTGGTTAACAAAGTGAACACAGGATGTCCGCTTTGTAAAAGCTCTTTTGGTGTACACTTACAATTTGTGTACATTTATGTATTTATACATCAATCAAAAATTTACCAAAATAATTACTATCAATAATCTAGAGATATACCGTGGGTTGCTTTTCCAGGGGAGTAAAGAAGCACTTTCCGTGGAGCTGAATCAAGGCAGGTTTCTAAGGGCAGCTTTCAAAAAGGAAAGATTGTCCTCAAATTCCTCTGATCCCCTGTTTACCTGGTGATTCCATTGTTATGCTAAATACAGGGGAGCTTTTTTTTTTTTTTAAAACTAGCCAAGCTGGTTAAGGCTGATTCAATGACAAAGGGTTGTTTAAAGCATCTTGAGAGAAAAACCGCATTTGAGATTAACAAACTCTTTTTACTACCTTTTCTCTAAGAACCAGAGGCGGAGGGACTGAATTGACAATGCTTTTTCTTTGCTTAGATTTTAAATAAAAGACAGAGGACTTCTTAGCTTGGCATCTTTTGGGACACACAAAACAAAAGGAGACATGTGGGCAAGGGTGATGATGGGGAGCGCCAGACCCTGGATCGGGGATTGAAAAGGACCAAAAGAGCAGGATTCAGAGCATCCGAGGGAGGGAAAAGGAGAGTTAAGAGACAGGGAGGGAACCTGAAGTGAATGGGTATTTGTTCATTTGGATATGTAAAGCGCCTAAGGGAGAGGAAAACAGGTGCAATACGAATACATTAATGGAATGAAAAATGAGGCTTGACCTATGAATAAATATTCGGAATAAAAGCATTTTAAAATGTATCTTGTTTTTAGGGCATTTACTCTGTCTGGCAGCTAATTCAAAGTTTGCATGGTCACGCACACTCACATGGTTTACCAGCTTCCTGTGGGGCTGAGCCGCATCACTGAAGGCTCCTGGGTCTGTGCACCTCCTTCCTCTTCTGTTGCTCAGTCATATTTCTTTTATCAACAGAGTCTGCCTAAATTGTATGAAATAAGATCCTTAGTATATGGATTCAGATTCATATTATGTCACCAGAGTCATGACCTAGACCTAAAGCCCCATCAGCAATCCTTGAGGCTGGTTGGTTCCTTCAAGTCTCCCAGAAGAGGAAGTGGTGGCACCTGCACTATGGCCTTCGATATTGCCCCAGTCCTGTGATCAAAATCTTACCAGAGACTGATTAAAGGAAAGGATAAGCTATTTCCCCTTAGAAATGTGGCTGCTGGCAGGTTGGGTGGAGACCCCCATTAGTTCAGCTGTGTGGGGAGCATCTCTGAGAAACAAGGAAACAGGCTTCCAAAAACAATTTCTCAGCCTGGAGACGGGCAAGGGCACCAGGAAACTGAATTCCACCCCAGCTGCCTCTCTGGCCTGAGACATGAGTGCAGAAATGGGCCTTCCCACAGTTTAAAGGAGTGGCCCCTGTCCCCTGCCCAAATACTGTAAAGGTTTTTCCGACTCAAGGGAGAATCTACTGATGAGTCAACATGAGATCCCTCAGGGCAGGCAGGCTTCCATGTCCCCCCAGGATCCCTTCTCCCATTGCCCAGAGCAGTGCTCAGCCTGCTCCATCCTCCCATTGCTTGGCCTGCTCTGCACTGGCCTTTGGAGATGCTGCCCTGCCTCCGCTTCTTAAGAAGTCCAAGGAATTGTAATTTAGCTGTTGAACCTTTTTGAGATTTCCAGTTGGAAAGTAAGGTTTTGTTTGCTTTACCGTAGAAACACATTTAGATTTCATTAATGTCTTTACGTAGCAGGGGGCCAGAGGAGCAATATGGCACAGATGGAATATGGAAGCTATTCAGGGAGTGGGCATGGGATCAAGTGTACATACCATGATGCTGCCATGATAATTCTCTGTCCCTGTTTTAGTCACTTCTGAAAAATGACCCCATATCTTTCACTTCTTTGAAAATCTCCCCCCTCCCCCCGCCCCACCATTCTCTAAGATAGGCTTTCAAGAAAATTTCAGTTGGTGCAAAAGGAAGTGACTGAATGTTCCTGTTACACATTTGTGCCTTCTCTGGAAAAAGGATCTTTTATAATAGAGAAGAGCTATACTTTTCCCCCAAGATTTAAAATTTTCAAGATTGCAGATGTTGACCTTAAACAAATAGACAGCAAGATACTTCTCCAGCAAAATGAATTTATTTGGAAACAACAAAGAATTGCAATTGTGAAACGACAAACGAGGTGCAAATCCATAGGACAAAAAGGAGAGAAACACTTTAAGGAATTAGGAAGGGCAGTTTTAAACGCTACTCCATTGGAGGAAACTCAGAGTTGAAATGACTTTTCATTGGCTGAGGCCGCTGAGCTATGCGGTCTCCCATTGGCTGAGCTGTTACTGGGCTAGGAGGAATCTTCCTCCACCTGAGCGAAGTTAAGTCATATCACAACCTATTGGGGATGCAAGGCACCTAAGATCCTGTTAGGGTAAGTAGTGTGAATTGAGTGACATATAGGTGAGCGTCCTCTCTTTTAGCCTCCCGAACCCACTTTAAATGAGGTTTTTGTTTATTATCACAGAGAAATGACCAAGGGCTTATTGAATTTCCCTGTGATTTGGAATAGGGTCTACTCCAGGTTTGGGAGGGGTTGAATATATAGCTGGGCCTCAAGCCGCTCAGGAGGTGGAGGTGGGGAGAGTGGGGGCAAGAGAAAAGGTGGGGATGGGCAGGTGGGGACATCTCCAGCATTTAGGAGTGGCTGTCCCCTTTGCTCAGTATTTGGAATTGCTAATGTGTGACCAGTGTTCCTCCTCCTGTACCCCATGGGATAGAGTCCTTTAATGACATTGTTTTGAAGATTTCACTAAAATGTCTTATTCTCTTCCCTGCTGTTATTTGGAATTTGTTGTTGTTGTTAATAACAGTAATAGTAATAGCTAACACATGTAACTAGCTCATTTATGTTTACAACAGTTATGTGAAGTATGAACTGTTATTATCCCCATCTCATGGAAGAGGAGTCTGAATTACCATTAGATTAGTGACCTGCCCAGGGTCACTGGGGGTAAATGGTGAAGTTTAAATTTGAATCTGAAATTTAAGCCTTTGCTCTTAACCACTATACTGCTTTTTCAAGAAGAAGTACTGAGTTTATCTTGGTATTGGATATGGCATAGATAACCTAGCCTCAGAATTTGGAGAGCTTAATAGTGTCTCCTATTGTTTGCTTGATTGGTTGATTAATTCATTTGATGAAAGAAGGAGAGTCCATTATGTGCCTTTGTGCTGGGTGTGGGGAATTCAGAGATGAGAAAGACAGGGAGCTCACCATCTATATAAGAGAAGGCATATGTGTACAATTATTTACTAAATCATAGTACACATGTGAATGTGGAGATAAGTATAGTATGCATTCAAATCATTGAAAAAAAAGGCAAAGGAAATCAGTGGAAGATTACAGAGTTGACATTTGAGTAAAGCCTGGCAAGAACACAAAACAATAAAAACAATTACTTGAGATACAGTTGCCGTATAAAAATGCAAACTGCACAGTGTATACAACAGGAAGGGAAAAACTACGCCTCCCAGAAGTATCTATTAAAAGTTTATGTATTCTTCTATATATTTATATTCTCTGTATTCTTTCAAACATTTTTTTACATACTTACATATACTAAATAGAGCTAAGTCTCAAACAAAATGGGTACAGATTATACACACTGTTCTATACATTGTCCCTCCAACTTATTGATAATGTCTTAGAGATTTTTCTATGTCATATAGAGGTCCATTTCATTCTTTTAATTATCCTATATAATAAAAGAGTAATACGCAAATTAACCATCACTCAGCTACACCCACAAGCCACACCCACAAGCCATGCCCACAAAGCCAATCAGGAGCGAATATGCAAATAAACCCAACCAAGATGGCTATGGCCACAGAGAGCAGGAGGGAGGCTTGGGTTTCCCTGGCAATGGAGGAAGCCAAGCTTTCCGCCTGCCCTTGCTGGCCTAGGCCTCCACTCAAGGCTACAAAGTTTCAATGATAGAAGATACATAAAACCAAACAGAAAATGGGGGCAGCCAAGGAGCTGGAAAGAGCAGGAGGCTAGGGTTGCCCACGGCGATGGAGGAAGCCAAGCTTTCTGCACACCCTGGCCGGCCCAGGCCTCGCTTAAGGCTACAAAGTTTCAATTATAGAAGATACATAAATCCCCCCAAAAATGGCTGCCGCCACGGAGCAAGCAGAAGGCTTGGCTCCACTCCAGGCTACAAAGTTTCAATTGTAGAAGATAAATAAACCCCAGATAACAGGGCCTCCGCTTGGGTCACCAGGGGGCGTGGCCGGCCTGCAAACCACCACAGGCCCCTCGCCCAGGCTGCCCCACGCCCCAAGGGAACCCCACCCTGATCCGGGACACCCTTCAGGGCAAACCAGCTGGCCCCCACCCATGCACCAGGCCTCTAGCCTATCTAATAAAAGAGTAATATGCAGATTGACCATCACTCCAACACACAAGATGGCTGCCCCCATGTGGTCAAAGATCCTGCCCCCATGTGAACACAAGATGGCCACCACAAGATGGCCAGCAGGGGAGGGCAGTTGGGAGGGACCAGGCCTGCAAGGGAGGGCAGTTGGGGGCGATCAAGCCTGCAGGGGAGGGCAGTTAGGGGTGATCAAGCTGGCAGAGGAGGGAAGTTGGGGGCAACCAGGCCTGCAGGGAAAGGCAGTTGGGAGGTACCCAGGCCAGCAGGGGAGAGCAGTTGTGGGGGGACCAGGACTGCAGGGGAGAGCAGTTGTGGGTGATCAGGCCAGCAGGTGAGGGCAGTTGGGAGGGACCAGTCCTGCAAGGGAGGGCAGTTGTGGGCGATCAGGCCAGCAGGTGAGGGCAGTTGGGAGGGACCAGGCCTGCAAGGGAGGGCAGTTGGGGGTGAGCAGTCCTGCAGGGGAGAGCGGTTAGGGGCAAACAGGCTGGCAGGGGAGCAGTTAGGCATCAATCAGGCTGGCAGGGGAGTGGTTAGGGGGTGATCAGGCTGGCAGGCAGAAGCAGTTAGGGGCAATTAGGAAGGCAGGCAGGCGAGCAGTTGGGAGCCAGCAGTCCTGGATTGTGAGAGGCATGTCCGACTGCCTGTTTAGGGGGATCGGGCCTAAACGGGCAGTCGGACATCCCTCGAGGGGTCCCAGATTGGAGAGGGTGCAGGCTGGGCTGAGGGTCCCTCCTCTCCCCCGTGCACGAATTTCGTGCACCGGGCCTCTAGTTCCATAATAATTGATTAAATGGTTATAGCACAATTTATTTACAATCATGTTACTGATGGGCATTTTATTTTTTTGTTCTCATAAACAATGATGCCATAAAAATATGCACATATATCATTGTCACTATGTGTTTGGCATATATATTATTGTCACTATACAGCATATCTATGGTATATATGCTCATTTCAAAATTGTATACACACTGACAATTTAGCCTCCATTGAGGCTATACCAACTGTTGAGTGCCCATTTCCTCTTACACTTGTCCATATTGGATAGTAACAATTAAAATTTAACCAATGGGATCATTAAAAATGATTCCTCATTATCATATTTTTAATTTCCCTGAACACTAAAATGTTTGAATCATCTTGCTTTGTGCTTTCAACTTTTAAGTTATTACTCTAACTTTGTTTTTAGGATTTTGCTGTGCAAGTCATATTTTGTTTTCTTCAGTGACTTGTATGGCTTACTAGTATATCCTGCTTGAAATTTCATATTGCCTACTTATTTGGGTTTAAAAAACTTTCCTCAGTTTACATTTCATTCAGGATGAAATAATTTAAAGTTCCCCTTTGCTGTGCTCCTACCAAGTAAGATGGGTTCTGTAGCATTATTTTACTGTATTCTCCATCCTCTGCTATTCCTCCCCACCTCCCACTCTCTTGATTCTTCTTACTGACAACCGATTACTGTTGTTAAATTATTATCCTTTTACTCTTCACATCTTCTCTTTAAAGAAAATTTCTAGGTAGATATGGTTGATTTTCTTTCCATATACAACTATTATTTTTGCCTTTGACTGTTTACAATATTCACTGCTAATCTTTAAATCCCAACTCCCACCTCTTTATTTTGATTTATTACTCATTTGACTAGAGTAAGTATTCAGTTACTTTTTCAAGAAGGGGAAGAGTATGGTGTGTGTGTTGGGTCCCAATATGCTTGAGGATTTTTTTTATTCACTTAACACTTGAATGACAACTTGGCTGAGTATATAATTTTATAGTTTTTTGGTTGTTTTTGTCAAAATTTTATTTTTGGATTTAGTGTACAGAGGAGACATTTGAGCTCAGATTGATTTTATTTTTGCATTTAGGAGTTTCCCCTTTCCACCTTGGTTCCTTGTCTCCTCCTGCCTCTCCTCCTTCTATTTAGAGAAGTTTAAAAGGTATCCAATAGTACAAAGAATAAAACAAACGTTAAATACTCTCAAGACAGGACACTCAGTATACAGAACCAACAACTATATTCTGTCTCCTGTGCTTCAAATCTTTTATTCTCTCCTTCCTCTCCCTCCCTACCTCCTTTTCTTCCTTCCTTGCAACAAAATATTACAGATGCTTTTTTGTTGTTTTTCAACCAAGAGGATTTTGTCTATTCAACTTATGCAGCATAGAGGAAAGCAGAGGGTAGACATTCTGAGATTATGCTGGTCATTAAAGGAGCTCTGAATGGGGGTTGGAAACTGACTGGCAAAAGTGTGGGTCGGCATCTAACTTCTGATCCCTCAGGCTGAAGGGGAACGCCTTGTATTTGACTCCCTGCCCCAGACATGGTATTTAAGAAGGACCATGGTCAGACAGGAGTCTACTGAAGTGACTTATTTTCCCAGACACCCATTTTAAAAACAGAAGTCTAATTGCCTATGGGGAATTTAAATAACAAAATAATGTAATTTATTTTTAAAACCAATTACCAGCATTTAAAAGGCTTCCTCTGTAGGATGTCAAGATGAACCCCTTATTTAAATTGACCCTTTAGTAACACACTTATTGGTTCCTGCCCCCCCTTAAAACAGGCTAATTTTAAATAGCAGTTTGGGGGAGGGTACGATTCATTTATTTATTCAACAAATGTGTATGGCATGACTACTTGTTGCCAGGCACTGTTCTAGGTGCTATCTTCATTCTAATGAGGAAGAAAAGTAACAAATAGTCTGGTCGATGTGGCTCAGTGCTTGAGCATAGACCTATGAACCAGGGGGTCATGGTTTGATTACCTGCACATGCCAGGGTTGCAGGCTCAGTCCCGGGGGAGGGGGAGGTGGTGGTACAAGAGGCAGCTAGTCAGTGATTCTCTCTCATCACGATGTTTCTCTCTCTCTCTCCTTCCTCCCTAAAATAAATAAAAATATATTTAAAAAACAAAAACAAATATATTTTATAATATAATATGATAAAATACTAGCAACAAAATGTAAGTAACATACAATATGATATTAATTTTAACGAGTAAAATATATATATGACAGAGTAAAATTAATATCTTGGCAATAATTTTAATGTATTTATTAAGAATAAATATAATTATAGTAATTATATAACATAATGTTAGGTAGTGATATTATTAAATTCATAAGTGCACAAAATCTAGAAATTTATTCCTTTCTGGCATCATGCTGAAATGGAAAAAATATAATTTACTCTTCAGAAAAAGAAAGACTATTAAATAAAGGCCTTTTTTTTTTCAAAGTGGGAAAGGGATAAAGACACTTCTAAAGGTAGCTCTGGGAAGACATTTGGTGGCCCTGGTATGTCAAGTAGGAATGCTTTTGCCTGCATGTGAGAGAAAACCCAGTTTTTAGTGGCTCATATAACAAAGGGTCAGGGAGGCAGGCAGCTGCTGGAGTTGGCTCAGCAGCTTGACAGTGTCCGGGTGAGCTTTGCCGTATACTTGTTGCCTTTTAGTCACTAAATGGCCACTCCAGAATCAGGTATAACACTCACCTTCAAAGCAGAAAGATTGGAAGGAGGTAGGGATGAGGCAAGGACAGCTGTGTTTGCCTCTCTTATCAGGAAACCAAAAGCTTTCCCAGGGCGATCCTCCCCTCAGTCGGTTGCTGCTACATCTCTTTGAACAGACCTGTGCCCTATGGCTAGCCTCACTTGTAGAGGAACCTGGGAAGGTGCTTACTTGTTCTGTAAGCATTCCGTGTCCTGTAGTGGAAAGGACTGAGGGACAAAAGGAGCAAGGAATTGGGTATGGATGTTGCATTAGTGGGTCAGCAGGGGTTGCCACAGGGTTCGCTGAGTTAGGGGCATAACATGAATGGACTCGTTCTCAAAGTTTTTCCTGCATTCCATACTTACCTGTTACCAAGGTTTCCTCTGATTTGGAGAAAGGCAGAAGCAGTTTGATAGCAACAAATTCAGGATAAACTGTATATTTATTTCGGTGAAGGGGCTTTAGGGAAATGGAGGAGTCATAATAATGACTCGGATTGTTTTTCCTGAGCAGGGTGCAAGGGTGATTTCTTTCCCAGGTTCTTGTCCAGATGGATTCAAAGAATGAAGCCACGGACAAAGGTAGTAGATGAAAAGGGCGGAAATTTATTGGAAGCAAGTACAGGCTCCCATGTAGGGAGCGGGTTCCAAGAGGGTAATCCATCAAGCTCCTTTTTCTAAGGTTTATAAAGGCTGCAGTTCTTTGTCTCTTCATACTGCCTTCCAATTGGTCACTCTATCAGCTTAAAGCTCAAACCCCACGTGGTGCCCCCCCCCTCATTTTCTCCCCCTTCAGTGGTAGAATTCTCTGTCTCCTGTGAAAATCTGTTTTCCTCTTTCTTCCATTTGTCAGCATCTCTCTATCCTCTGTGAAAGTTTGTTTCCTTTTTCTCTCCATACCCTGTGGCTTTTCCCTATCTTCTGTGAATGGATGTTTTCCTCTCCCCTTATCATGTGGCACCTCTTTTTCCCCCCCTCTGTGAATGTATGCCTTTTGGCAGCTCTAAGCCCTCACCTATGCAGTCCTTCCCCATGGACCTTCTTTATTTTTAAAACTCCCTAAACCTGCCTATTTTATCCCTAAAACTCCTTTCCATAATGGTATAAAATGAGAGCTTTTGGTTTAAAAATGATAAACATAGCAGGGAATTGACAACAATGGCCTGGCTCCATGCTAGGGGTGGGGAAGTCCATGGATTAATGGGATTGTAAGAAACAAAATAAATTGCTACTCCTTGGCAGGAAGAGTGGTGGGAGAGATAATCTACTTTTCAGCCTAGTCCAAATATGATGCAGCAGAGTTGGTTAAAATAAAACAACACATTGTGGATGATCTAGAAAGATGTGATATGGACTAGAGAACCCAGTATTGGGGACACCAGATTGAAAGAGTTCTAATGTTGGTTGAAGCTGAGACTGTGTAGATACTGAGGGCTGGTGGAAGTAAGAAGGGGAGGGGCAGGCCCTGCTACCCTTTCGTAGGTCATGGGTAGAACACCTGCTTGGGTACCAGGACAGGAAGTAAATATGGAAAGACAAAAAGCAAAAGGCACCAGTGTGTGGTTCACTGCCTTTAAAAACAAAGTAAAATATATTTACTTTCTCGTTGTTTTTGGTACAGTTGGATTTATAATGGGTCACTACATGCTCATTGAACTAGTTTGAAATAAATCTGGATCAATGGGAAGGTCTGGCCTGTGGGGATGATTCACTAGTGTTCGTGTATAAGGTGATCTTTTTTATACAGTGATAACCTTTACCCATTAGTTGAGAAAGCATTTGTCATGTTGAAAGAACCCCATCAAAACTAGAGAGAGGCTCACAGGCTGACATAGAATGATGAACGTCAATCCTGGATAGATACTTGGGTTGGAAAGCAGGCTCTTCCTTTGGAGGGATTATAGGTACAGGGCTCAGGTTATGAGAGTTAAATATGATTCCCATTAAGAAATTTAACCTCCTAGATTCAGAAGTGGAATTTCAGGGCTTTTTTGTAGGGTTATGTGGAAGAAGTGTTTTGCAGTGTTAGAACAACCTTGGCTAGACTGTTGGACATGACAAGAACCCAGTGGCTTGCCTTGTATTTTAAGAAACAGTCACCAACCATAAGAAAAATTAATTTCAGTCTTTGCTTGCATCGCTTGAAGAATTAAAGAGAGATTTAATTTATACTTTGTAGTATTATTTATTAAGGTCTCCTTGAAAATTTCTAAATCCCTAATTTTTGAAATCTCTTTCTCTTCATCATGACTTTCTCCAACACCCAGGCCACTTGCTGTCTTCTTCATTTCCTGAGTTCTACAGTATGTTTTAGGTAGATAAATTTAGGCTTGTCTAATTTTGTTTCCCTACCCCCTGGACTTTTTCCCTAGATTTTCTGCAACATAGGAAAAGCCAGTAAGTATGTTCCCCCAACTGCCCCAGAAATTTAGGATATTTGAACCCATTTCAGTATATAAGCCATGAGGAAGGTAACACACTCAGAAATGAGGCAGTAACTTCATATGTCAGAAAATTGTATAAGGGCCTTAAAAGCAGATGTTCTGGCTTTGTCTGAATCATTTGACAGAAGCATTACCTCTTCGCTGATGGAATAGGGATGGGGACGGGGGAGGGGAGCAGAATTTGGTAACTTATCAAAGTTAGGCAAAAGAAAAAGCACTTTATTTTATTTACTTAATATAAGGAATTATTAATTTTAGTAGGGGATTAGGGCAATGAGGGGTTAGCTAATAAGATGTAAAGAGAACCTAAAGAATACAGGCCTAGCAGATAAAAGTAGCAGCTATCACCCTTGTTCTGGGGCTGAGATAGAGCACCTGAGAAATTCTCCTCCCTCCCCCACCTCATCTTTCTGCCCCAAGGCTGAGTTCAAGATGTTGGGGCTCAGTGGATGGCAGAGCAGTTGCTGAGATGCTGTGCCACAGGAGTGAGTTGGAAAACCTTCCTTTGGAATGTAGGGAAATGGGTCCATAGGGAGGTGCAGCACCTCAAACTCACTGGGAAGCCACCTGAGGGGAGCTGGGGGAGTCTGCAGGCTCTGAGCCCTGGAGAAGCCATGTGAGCTGCCCCTCATTTTATCTTTCCACCACAAATATACTCTAGGTCTGACTCACTGGTGTGCAAATCTCAATTTCTCCCTCCTTAAGCAATCAAGCAGCTACTGCCTGCCTGGTAACTGTGAAGAAATAACCAAAAAACAACTGCAAACTGTTTTCATAGGTTCACATCCGGAGGAGTTTCCCATCGGCATGAGGTTTTGTACTCTGTTAAAATGCAAATACCCTGTAGAAGAAATGGCATTTTAAAGCTATTATCAATCATTAATATCTGTGTATGTGACGATACTATGTCCATTGAGATAGCAGGGTTCGATGTGATGGCTGGAGATGGGAGGGAGGTGAGATGATGCTGGGCAGCTAAGGACCTTGGAAATGGATGCTCCCAATCTGACTGACAGTGGCGAACAGGACCCAGGGGTACCAGCCAGACCCTGACTACTTCACGCTTTTGGGGAGTCCTGTCCTGCCTGAGTTCCATCAAAACATCAAATGCAAAATCCACTTTCTTGTAGAACATTTCCCTTCTGTTTCTTCTCTTTTCTTACTTGCTTTGGGGAGGTTTATGGTTTGAAAAATTAAAGTGCGGATCTATTTTCATTACCAAAGGATTTGCAGAACTGAGCTGGGCCTGCCTGAGCTCACATTTGCATTTGCCATCCCTTAAGCTGATTTTCAATGCTGAGCAGCTATTTTAAATATTTTCAAGAGCCTCCTTTTTAACTCTTTTCCTTACTTGTGTTATTTATTTCTGCAGTAAAAAAACAAATTCCATTGCTGATTCTTGGTGGAAAATCCCTATGCCACAAGCCAGATGCAATCATGGGTAAGAGTATTTGCTTAGGGAATGACCAGAAGTTAGAGCCTTCCAAGGGGTGGCTCACCCCAAAAAGCTGGGCTGGGGCGGGGGGTGGTGGGTGGGCAGTGGCAGCAGATCTGCAGCCTCAGGGAATTTAGATGACTTCATGAAGTGTCTTTATGGCTGGAGCAGTGATTGGCCCAGAGTGGGTACTCAAACAATATTTATTGAATGCATAAATGGGCTAAAGGGGAAAAAATTTTCTGGGCAAATGAGGAAACTATCCATTGTCCAATACCCATTTCCTACAGATAGACTCTGCAGCCCTTCATGTGGCGTGACCTTTCATGGTGGCACCTGCTTGCCCCCTCCCACTCCTCACATTTTGTGCTTTGACCTGGAGTGCTGCTGAAGCTTTTTTGGGAGGCCTTCCCTGACTCTTCTAGGGCATGGCTCTTCACTCTACCTTATACATCTCCCATTGCAGTAATGGTCATCTTGTTTGTATATACTGTTCTTACTGGAGAATTAAACTCCCCTGTTGTGTGGGGGAGTGAGGTGGAGGCTTTTGGGGTGCCGCTGAAATAAGCCCCCGCAGGAGGATGGGATTGGAAGAAGGCTTTATTTGCATGGAGTTAACATTTCTTGGGTTCCAAAGTAGCTGCTCCTTGGGCCAGTCCTGTAAAAGGTGCAGCTGGGGTTCCAGCAGAGCCCAAACAAGCCAGTGTCCAGAGCTTCCGTTCCATGTTGCAGCTGGGTGTGGATCAGCATCCAAGCAAATTAAAGTTCATTAGGTCCATGTGTGGAGTCCAACATGACCATGTGCCACATGGGCACAGGGGAGCGCACCCCCACCACAAGAGTCCCAAGGGGGAGAAGAGAGAGAGAGAACTTCCCTCCCTTTGGAAGTTTAAATATTCAGGTGTCCTGCACTTGCAGTGGCCACGCCCATTCTAGCCACTACTTTGTTCCCAGATATGACTGGCAGACAGGTAGGCACCTTCCCACGTCACTCCAGACCTTTACTGGGTATGTGCCTAAATTGCTAAGTTGCCTTTGTCCAGTCCTTTCTCCCATCAATCAGCAAGGAACAGACTTGGAGAATGTTAAATGCAGCTTTTTTGGCAAAGCTGTGTATAAATGGCATGTATATATCTAGTCTTACCTTTCCTCCTGTTAAATAATAACCAGGTTATTACAACGGCATCATTATAAATATACTTTTTTTTTGCATGTCTATCTTCCCACTAGACTAAAAGTGTGTTGCTTCCAGGTATCATGTCTTAATATTTGAGCCCTTCATTAAGTGTTTGTTGAATGAATAAGTAGTAACTGTATACTAGAAACAGATTATCTAAGTAGCCAGCGTGCCTGTGGCTTTGGAGTTGGCTCCTGGGGCAGTCAGTGGTGAACCCTGGTGCTTGGTGCTAAGGAGCCAGTCAAGGAGAGTGATGCACCAGAAGGTCGGCCCAATGCTGACTACAGGACCAGTTGTTAGCCCCAGTCTATGAGAAAATGATGGTTATGGTTGACCTTTTGTATTTTGTTTGTGTACCATTTTATTTGTTGTGTAAGTTCATTTCTTTTTCAAAATTTTTTATTTTTTCCTTTTTGTGTAGTAGTTTTTATATGAACTTGTACATGAGAATCCAACCCTAAGAGAGAAAACGAGGAGGGTCTCTGGTCAAAGCAGGGGTGGAAAGTGTGGAGCCTCCAAACCCGATGCCCCTTCAGTTCTGTCCGTGGTAGACCCTCAGACTCCAAGGAGCGCAATTTGAATACCACTGGTTTGTATTAAGGAATAAAGTGAACACATGAGAATAAATCTTTTCCTGATATATTAAGTAGAAACCCTTTGGCAACCAGGTTGTATATTTACCAAGCCTTTCATATGCCTTGAAACTCTGTAATTCCAAATCAGTTTCTACAGCTTAAAAGTTGGTATGGAAATAGTTACTTAGGTTTAATTTTAGACAACTCAGGTCAATCAATATGTGTGACTTTTAAGTGTAATCCTTCCTGTGGGGATCACTGGAGCTCCTCCCGGCTCCAGTGCTCTTTGATTTTCTGATTGTGAAGGGCGAGGTGGGGAAGAAATAAACAAGGTGACTAGGTTTCAAGGGCTAGCATTCTTGGCATGAATGAGTAATTGGGAAGCCAGCATAATCAAAGTAATTTCATCCATCATGTACAGAAAGGGAAATAGAAGTCAGGTTATTAAGGTTGCATGAAACTGCTTTTTGAATGTATGTACATATTTCTTCCTAGGGGCCAGATAACGTTTCCCATTTTTATTTCTAAATGGAGCTATGGAAAAGACAACTGAAAATAAAACAGGAACTGCTGTCTCAGAGCAAAACTAGAATAATTCATTCAAGAAAAGAAAAAGGTTTTAGGTTTCCCTTTAAAAGGCAGCGTGAGAACCAGAACTCATTTTTCATTCCCTGAAGGGCCCCCTGGCCATGAGTCAGCACTGTCTTCCGTGGCTCCTGCCCAGGGCAGAGCCTGCTTGAAGACGCAAGCAAGAACCTCAGTTCTTAGCTCCTCACACCCTTCCTCCCTGGAGGAAGGCATCACAGAACTACTTTAGGGTTTCATATTTGTGTGGGTGTGTGACCTTTTGGAGTTTGGGGAAAATAGACAATGGGGGAATGGAAGAAAGAGAATGTCTTGCCCAGGTAAGAGAGATGGAGAAAGAGCCGAGGAAGGCCAGCTACGTAAAGCAGAGAGATTGATGGCTAACTGGAAAGACAAGGAGAGGAACCAGCAGAGAAAGGCTACATGTCTAGACTCAGTGTCAGAAAGGTGAATTTTCCCTGTGGGATATACTAAAAAACAAACAAACAAAAAACTAGGTTGACTTTCACTATTAGAGCTAAGGTATATCCAAAGGTTTGTATATCTCATTCTTTCTAAAAATCATAAGACGGAGAAAATAAAAAAGAAAAATCCTCACCCGAGGATATTTTTCCCATTGATTTTCAGACAGAGTAGAAGGGAGGGAGGTGGGTGGGGGAGAGAGAGAGTGAGCAAAACAGACACCATTGGTTGCCTCCCAAATAAGCCCCAACTGGGGCTGGGGATGGAACCTGTAACCCAAGTAGGTGCTCTTGACTAGGAATGAAACCCAAGAGCCTTTGGTCAATGAGTCAACGGTCTAACCACTGAGAAAACTGGCCAGGGTGAGAATTTTTTTCTATTGACACAAACACTCCAAAATTGTCAGGAATTTATCTCTTTTGTTCACCGCTGTGTCTCTAGCACCTAAAGCAGTAGTAGGTATGTAATAAAAAAAATTTAGAGTAAATGAATGAATGAAGAAAATGACCTTTATTTCTTTATTTTCCCTTCATTAATTTTTCTTCCTTTAAAAAATATATTGGAATAAGTAGAGAAAATACACTCCTGGGAGCTATGATGCATTCTGCAGTTATTAGGGATGAGTGGATAGAAAGAGTTCGGTTGCATTTTCCAGGCATTAAATGAGTCCAGATTGCTGAACCTTCAGTGTTCTGCTTCATCCATCATTATTAGTAGTTACCACTCTGCTACCAGCTTGTCTTAAGTACTGCAGCCTCTCCACTTTTCTCTTACTATTTCACATTTACTCCTCTCCTCTTCTAGGAAGAACTGAAGATTATCTAGAAAACAAGAATGCCAAATTTATTAAATTGTCAACCTTATTTTATACATTTTTCCAGGTCATAGAAAAGATGTTCCTTTTTTATTAATAAAAAGTCAAAAGCGGGGAAAAGAAAGCCATAAAGGTCGTTTTGCAAACATGCAATTCCATGCATGGTGCCGATTCTTCCCCTTGCATATCCACTTGAGACTAGTTCTGGTAACATCTTCAAAGCCCAAGTGCATGAATTCCATGAAGTCTTTCCCAATTATTCTCATTTTAATTTTCCTTCTCTGAACAGCTATGACATTAATTTATTACTTAATCATGAATTATGGCATACAATTCCCTAATTGATGTTTGTGGATTTTTTCCCCAGCTATATTTTAATTTCCTTGAGGACAGAAGCCTTGCTCTTATAGTGTTAAAATATCCATCTCCCGCAGTTCTTAACATCGTGATCTGTGTATAGAGGGTATATGCTGGTTCACCAATTTGTTCTTCAAATGCCCAGGGAGATCTTATACAGAGCAAGGACAGACTAGATTCTCCCGCCTGTTAAAAACCAGGATGTACTCCTCAGTCACCATTGCTTCCTAAGTCTGTAAGTCCTTCCATTTGTTCCTGATAAGAAGGGAGAGTAGGGGGGACTTTTCTTCTTGAGAGAGGTGAAGCCATGTGTAAGATCACCTGATTCCAGCTCTGAAGTAGCATTTGGTCCTAAGTCAAGTAACCTTTCCTTCACTTAACTTGTTTTTGCTGTTATCCAGACAACAGTTATATAGCATAAAAAACAAAACAAAACAAAACAACAACAACTCTGAGATCCAAGAAGAACTTAGATTATTGTTATTTAACCATTGTTATTAATAGCTGTATATTTTGCATCTGTCCCCTGAGGCTGAAATAAACCCTAGACATCTTAATTACATATAATGTCACTCTCTCTAACCCATTACATTCCACAGGGACCCTAAGCCCTATTTAATGATACTATTTCTGGCTTCAACATCTTTCTTTTTTCATCCTCACATTATATCTGGGTTTGCAAAAGCAAGGAAACTTAAACAGCACAAGGGGGTGGGGAGAGAGACTTGGCATTATTTCTAAAGACTAACAAGCTTTATTTGATATACTGTTTTTACAACAACAGTTTCAGGTTCCCTGTGACTTTATTACTAATACCTTGAGGGTTTGTGCATGATGACAGAAAGATGACATAGCCAAAAAAGAATTGTGTTTGAAACTTTTTAGCTTAGTTCTTCAATTTTCTAATCTGTAGGCCTCAAAATTATGAAAAAAAACCACCCATGCATTATATTTCTCTTGTTAATGATTTTTCTCTTCAGTTACAAGATTAATTTTTTAAAATTTTATTTATTTATTTTAGATATAGAAAGAGAAACATTGATTTGTTGTTCCATTTATTCATGCATTCATTGGTTGCTTCTTGTATGTATGTGCCCTGACCAGAGATTGAACCTGCAACCTAGATGTGTTGGGATGACACACTAACCAACTGAGCTACCTAGCTAGGGCAAGATTAAATCTTAATATAAAAAATTTGGGGTTTTCTTTTCATTGGATTTGGACTATAGTATTTATGGGAAAATTATTTGTAAGTTATCTATATATATATAACCCTAATATGCAAATAGACTGAATGGCGAAACAACTGAACAACCAAACAACCGGTTGCTATGATGTGCACTGACCACCAGGGGGTGCACATGGAACATGGCAGGCATCAGCTGTAGTGGGATGGTGGAGTAGGTGAGCAGGGGCACCAGACCAAGGTGGGGCACCAGTCGCTGTCATTGGGGCAAGCCTCTGGTGGTTACTGAAAATTCTTTGCTCCCGCGTGCTGTGGTCCTGCCTGGCACTTGCACATGCTGTTGGCACCGGCCCTGCTTGCACCCACTGCCGTCTTCAGAACTGCCATTTGCACCCGCTTCCGGCACCTGGCGCCGGCCCTGATTGCTCAGCGCCATCAGCGGGTGCGAGCTGTGGCTACCAGCCCCAATCGCCCCTCAGGGCTTCTCCACCTCCCCCTGCTCCTGAGCAGTGATTGGGGCTGGCAGCTGCCTCTTGCACCTGCTGCCAGTGCTGGAGCCACTGCTTGCACCCACTGCTGGCACCGGAGCCACCACTCACACTCACTGCTGGTGCTAGCCCCACTTGCACCTGCTGCTGGTGCTAGCCCCAATTGCTCCCCGTGTGCCATTAGTGGGTGTGAATGGGATCAGCACATGAGAGCAGCGGAGGTGGGAGCGGGGCTCCCGGCAGACGGGACCAGAGGTCCACAGCGGGCGGGGCGAGGAGGGGTTGCGGAGGATGGGCCGAGACCTGCCCCTGTGCCCACAGCAGCCTTGCAGCCCATAGTTCCTTTCAAGGTGCACGAATTTGTGCACTGGGCCTCTAGTATGACATAAGATACATGGAAAATGGTGGAATTTTAGAGCTATAAGTGGTTCTTATTGCCTGTGAGTATCACTGGAGAAGTTTTTAAAAATATGGGTATCATCCTAGAGATTGTATCCCTTTAGATCTGTGATTTGGCCCAGAAATCTGGGATTCTGACACAGCTGGTCTACCTACAGTTTGTAAACACTGGTTTAGAATTCACTTTGTGGGATTCCAAAAAGATGGTATTTGTCAGAAAGAGACAGGTATTTTTTTTTTTTTTTTTGATCCAAGCTACCTCTTGCTTTTAACTTCAACACTTTTGGGCCTTACATTAATGACAAATATACACTCTGAGTGCACAAAAGCACCCTCATCTGGCTATTGTTAAAAATCATCACAGCTCCTACACGTGGTTTTTATGTACAACCAAAGGGTAGGTAGGCAGTGATTGTACCAGGAGAATTTAATTAAATTTTCTTCTTTTTTTTCCCCTCAACAAAAGTAGTCAACCCACTCTAGATTAAACAGACCTGGTTTTGCTAATTGAAGACGTGTGAGTTATTCAGGGTTTCCAAGAACCTTGATATTTCAATAAATGTTCCCTCTCAGGGTTCTCCAAAGGACACCTTGCAGAGAATGAATAACTGAGCCTCCTGGGTAAGTGAGGGTTAGTCGAAGCTGACACCATCTTGTTGTCATTCCTTCACATCTTTGCACCTGGCACAGAGCTGCTCTTTGAAATGCTTCTTAAAAAATAAAAGAATCAAGTCACAGTTTCCTCTTGTTGCTATTGTATATTCTGAATGTCTGGCTTTTTAGACTAGACCAAATAGAATATAATTTCTTTTTATGATGGCTTAGGCCATCACGCTGAGCCCTAGTGCCCTCAGGGGTCTCTTGTAGTATGTAGAATGTTTTTATTCCGCACTAAATGATCCTAAGCTGCTGTGATTTTTATTTCTTTTGTTTGCTTTCTATAGTTATTTCCCCCCTGTTTCCATTCTTGCTGTTAAACCATCAGCTGTCACTCGTTACTGTTATTGATGTGCCTCTTTTAGTTCTCTTCTTTTTTTTTTTTTAATTCTCACCCAAAGATATGCTTAGAGAGAAGAAGGGAGAAAAAGAGGGAGCGGGGAAACATCGATGTGAGAGGGAGAACCATGATCGACCTGACCAGGGATTGACTTGACCAGGATTGAACCTGTAACCTAAGTATGTACCCTGACTGGGAATTAAACCTGCACCTTATAGGACAGTGCTCCAACCAACTCAGCCACTGAGCCATCTGGCCAGAGCTAGTTCTCTTCTTTTAATTTGCTGCTCTTATTGGGCTGTTCATTTAGAAACCATATCACCAAGCCTGCTAGAATTTCTGAAGAGGAAGACTAGCCCTGAGTAAGGACCCCACAAAATCTTTTTCAGTAAAGTTCACTAATGAGGGTGGTCTCTGTGGTATGGAGATGTTGGCTGCTCAGAGGTCTCTTTTGTTTGTTTATTGATTCTCAGCTGTTTTCCAATAAAGCTAGTGCCAAGTAAACAAAGGGACACTGTGTCTTTAAAGGGAAGCGGCTGCCTTCTTCTGCATTCTAGTTTCTTGTGCTTCTTGGCAATTGGAGATGGTCAGCAGGCATTTATGTCTCCATGCTCCTCCGTCCAGAGGGGAATTAGCTTGAAGTAACGGGGAACCTGACAAAGCAGTTCAGGGCTAGTTTGGAATCCTAACTAAGGTAGAGATCCAGTCTCCCGAGGGTCCAGGAGGCAGAAAGGATGGGTCCCTATATATTTAAGCCTCTATGAAGCAGAGTGGGAAGGAAGGCAAGGATTTTTAACCCTGTGGGGAAAGCAAAGCAGGCATTTCACTCTCATTTTACAGATGAAGAATGTAAATATTGGCTGTAAACTGCGACTCACTTAAAACTTTTGCTAGCATTAGATTTCACTCATCTTCTAATTGCCTCATCTCATGGGCGTTCTCAGCCCTCCTGTGTGTCGGCATTCAAGACTGGTGAGCATGTCTAATGGAAACTTCCCCTTTCCTGGGTTTTACAGACACACACACACACACACACACACACACACACACACACACACACACACACACACACACTGCCTCTCTGGAGTCTCCTCCTACCTCTTAGGCCTCTCCACAGTCTCAAGGCAAACCTTCTCCATCCTGTCATCTGAACTTGGGTCCCACAGCTTCATCCGTAGCCTTATTCCATCCTTTCTCCTTACGTTTTCCCTTGTGATCGCATCCTAAGCAGGGCCCTGCTTGATTTCATTTGCTTTTAAAAACAATGATCACACAGAACAAAACCACTGGAGCAGTTACATAAACAGGTGGAGTTCCTGTGAGACTGGCAGACATGACTTCCTCAGGCCCTTCTGCACTTTCCCACTTCCATCCTCCATGTTCATAAGCTCCCACAGTGACTCTGCCTACCTTGGCTCCAGACCTTGGTTCCCACTTTGTGTCTGGCCCCTCAGATTTGGACACAGGAGTTTGATTTGTTAACTCAAACTTGACCTTTGACTTTCCCTTGGCCCTGTGTCCTACTGTCCTGTAGACATAGCCACCTGAATGCTCTATAGTTACGGCAAGCTCAGCATCTTTAGAACTGCTAATCTACCATTCCCAGCCAGTAACTTCAGAGTCATATTTTCACCCCATCAATTCAAACTACTTGTGTTCATTGTTCCTTCTGAATATACTACTTGTCTGTCTCATGCCAGCTATATCTGTATTTTTCTATATTGCTGCATAAAAAATTACCCAAATTTAGTAGCTTAAGACAACACATTTATTATCTCATGTCTTACATGGATCTCATCTCTTGATTCTTCCCTCCCAACACCAAATACTGTGTTTCAGCAAGCAAAGATGTATTTCCCTGTACACATAGTGTACTTTTTAAATTCCTCTAAACCTTTGAATTGGCTGTTCCTCCCCTTTCTTGCCATTCCATCCTATAACATGCACAGTGACAGTCTGACTAATAGAGTGCCACTCATCTTCCAAATCTTCTCAGTGATGTTTCACAGACTCACTGCTTTTTTTCTGGCTCCAGCTGCACTTCCTGCACATTTCCACTGGTCCTGTCCTCTCTGAGCTGAAGGAATCACATGTGTCAAACATATTTGTGATCTGTGGGAGAGACCCCAGAGAAATATGGTGGCATTGAGGCTAAGAAACCCTCTGGGGGGAAAGTCAAGCACTGTCCTCTCCTAATATTCAGGCAGGTCAGATGACGTCTGCCCAACCAGTGGGGTGGCTGGCTCAGGGCCTTTCTAAGGATGTCAAAGAGCCTTTTAGGAGGCTTGGATTTATCTACTGTCCAAACTCACACTGGTCTCAATCTGATAGGTCCAAGTCCTATGGGTGTGTAAGAAAAGACTACAAATGCCACTTCATTAAAATCTGTAAAATTTCAGTAGGATCTGCAACATCGTAAAACAGACAGGAGAGGATTGTACCCTCCTATTCTGCCACAGATGGTAGGGTGGACGAGGGAAGATTCTGGATGAGGGAAAAGGGGTGAGGGTAATAGAGGTCTGAGCAGCCTCCGCGATGAAGCACACAGATAGTCCAAAGGGGAATTTTAGTTACAAGGCATACTCATTTAGAATGGTAAGCAGGTTTGTCTCTTCACTAGACAGACACTGAATTCCCACTGCTTGCCATACCTGAAATTTAATAAATCCTGGAACGAATGAATGAATGAATCTGTCACCATATAGAGCTGAGTTTTTTCACTTTTAGGAGCAGCATATTGTTGAACTTTGAAAACACATTGGGCGTGGGTATTTGGTCTTGGGTAAAAGCCTTTGGGAAGTCTATTGGGTATTTACAGTAAAATTTAAAAATTGTCATCCTAAAGTATGTATTCATGGGCTCCTGATAGGAAATAATAATTTATGTCTGGTTCACAGAAGCTTAACATCATTTGTCCCGCAGCTTATCCAATGAAGACTTCCTTTTCTCTTACTTCATACGGAGTGCACATTAGGCCACTGGAGGTTAGAAGAGTGGACAATGTGGTGAGTAGTTTCAAAGTGGTTCTAGTTGATTTGAAAACTACTGGCACAGATAATCTCCAGGGCCCTCTTTCTGCTTCATATGTCCCTAGCAGCTGCATCAAATTGATCCAATTTGACCATGAAACTTGAAAACTCCAGCCTCTTCTATTCCTACCCAGAGAGGGGAAAACAAAAAGGAAAGAAGATTCTTCTTATGGACCCAAAGTTTGGCAAGGTTATAGATGTGCACAGGGGCTCAGGACTGGGTGCACAGAGACGTTGTTCAACAGAAATGTACATGATTAAATGGCTGGTTCCAGTGTAATTCCATTTGCCTCATTTTTTTTTTTTTGTAGAAACAATTAGAAAATTCAAATGCTGTATTCGTAAATTGCATTTGGGACTTAATGGTGGTATTTGCTCCCCAACTGTAATGCCTCTGTGAGTTGCCCTCTAATTCCCATTTATTTTTCCTTTAAGCTTGAGCCTAATTCACATGTGGATCAGAATAAAAGCATTTTGTGCAACCTTTTAACTGTTAAGTTTGCCATCCATAGAGGTCTTGGGGTCCTGGCAGGATGTCACTCTTGACTGCTAATGTTAAAAAAGGAGCTCTCAGGAACGGTGGCAAAATGGCTAACATTTGAATGTAGCTGTTCTTTTAAAAATATATGTATTTCATCGACAGTCATCTTGCTGTTGATTTCGGCTACTTACTAGTATTTATTTTTTTGATCTTAAATGAAATCTTCCAGTGGTTGTCTTGAAACAATTAAATTTCTAATGGGTGTTTGTATTAGAACAGCATTATTTTCTAAATTATGTGAATTAGATACAAAGGCACAGGGAAATTTATTTACAAAACATAAAATACAGTTGGGGATTTGAATGTAGAATCATTTGTCTCTGATCCTCTTCTATAGTCAATAAATATTCTTTTGTTAGCCAAATTATTTTAAACTCTCTATGTGAGTTTAAAGCTTTTGAGAGATATTATTTTTATTTTATTTATTTATTTTTTCCATATTTCTTTGTTGGAAGAATTGAATTGTTGTGGGTGTTTAGGAGATACCAGAATTCATTTCAGGAATAGGTTCTTATAGTAGCGCTCACCTAGAATTGGTCCATGTGAACTTGGGTTGGCCAAATCCTTTTGGCCTAAACAGGGGAACTTTCCAGAATTTAAGTCTGGCCAGGGTAAACATGTGAAATGACTAAGAGAAAATAGCAGGGAATGCCTACATGATTAAGATTAACACTTGTCAATTATATATCTACAAAGGAAGACTCCAGTGAATAAGTATTTGAGAATTCACAATATGTTAGGTACTGAGAATATAGGTACTCCCTTCTTTCAGATATCCAAAATATGCTGAGATTTGCATTTATTTGGGTCAATTTCATGTGGCATGTGAATGTAACTGGTTCCCTGTACATTAGTGAAAAGAACATGACCCTTGGAATTAAACAAACAGGGATTCAAATCCTGACTTGGATATTTATTATGAGTTATCTTTGTTAAGTCATTTAATCAACATGAGTCTCTTTTTCCTCATTTGAATAATATAATGAGGATAATCAATAACTTCCTGATTGTTGTAAGGGTTAGAGATAATGTACATCAAGTACCTTGATTAGGGCTTGACCTGTACAGGAACTTAACTAATTATAATATATAAATGTGCTTCAAGTGGGGTTTCACCATTTTAAATAGGTTGAGAACACAGATCTATATCCTTTGTGATAGCATCAGAGCCATTGTTTCAATCATACACCTTAATGAAAAATTTCAGTGTTCTTATAAAAACAGCCACACCCCAGCAAGCCAGGCAAGTCCTCCTTAGATGATCCTCCACACCTTGCTCCTTGAGGTGCCAAACATTAATTTATATGTTTTCTCTGGGAACCTGTGCTCTGTGTTACCAGAAATATGTGTGCACCAGCCTTGCTACTCGGCTGTGCCCTGGGAAGGTAGGCGGCTGAATCTCACCAAAGGCACGTCTTTCTTGGGAAGGAGCAGAGGACGTTTTCCCAATCCTTTTTGTCAACACAGTGGGGGTTATCTGAATTTCATTTGAGTATTAACTGCTGTGTGAGTTTGGTTTCTCTCTGTTAGAGGAGCTGCTGTTATTGGATTAAAACCACAGTTGTTGGGAAGCACTTAAGACCCCATGGGGGATTTCTCCATCAAAGAGCAGGGTCAGAGTTCTGTTTTTCCTCTTTTCTAGTAACCCCACTCACCAGCGATTCCTGCTTTTTTAGGTAACTATATCACTTAGCTGTAGACCAAGGAGAAGCAGAATGTCTTTCTTATTACCTAGGTGCCAGACTAGCCAGCTGGGACATTATCCAAAGTTTTATTTGGCTCTTGGCTAGAGGACTGGAACCACAGTCTATTTGGGGACACATAATTTAGTTGGGGAGAATTTCATGAGCAACAAACTCCAGGTAGAGCCACACATTCTATGTGTGGTAGAAGGCCATCCTATGAATATTAATTCACTCCTGGCTTCTCCTGTGGTGGAGAGTCACTGTAGATTTCATCTTTTTATACAGCCCCTGGTGCCCTTGGTATGTCCCCAAGGGGTATCCTCCTTTAGGTGAAAGCTGGACGCCACCGCTGTAGCCGCTGGGATGTGCAGGCTGGCATCCAGGGGCCCACTGGCTGGAGACACCGAAAGCCTGGGTTCTAACCCCAAACCTTGCCTGCCGGTGCTCAGCCAACAGATCTATCTGGTAAAGAAAAATGCATTCGGATGACTTGAAAGTTTAGCATCTGCTTCTCCTTGGCTCCTGCTGCTTTAGAAAAACATTGGGAAGTTTCTATTGGATTTGGATGAGACAGAGATGGCATATTTTCTGCATCTCCGGAAGCCCACACATCCCATTTGGAGCTTCATTTACATGCACGTCGGATACAGGCTGACTGCCTCGGACTGCACCTTTGAGCAGATCTGATGGGATCCCCACATGCATGTAAATGAGGCTCCCTTAGCCGGAGCCTCGCTCCAGAGAGGCCAAGAGCAGGCTTTTCTTGAAACTTGTTACCGAGACAATTTCAAACCAGACACCACAATAAGGAATTTCTTTTTCCTTGCTCGTGTGCGTGCCAGGAGGACACCACATAACTTGGTTTTCCAGACTGAGGTAATTTATTTAAACGTGGATTATTTGAAAAACGGGAAGGGATACAGGGCTTGATTTTAATCCCTGCTAACAGAGAGAAAAGAATGCTCGTGTCACAACTCAGTGAGTGTAAAAATTAAAAAACGCTGAGACTATTGTTTGAAAACAGGCAAAATAATTAAAATTATTATGGAATAATCACATATCACACAACAACCTCCCACTCTTATGAGCAACAATCCAAAACAGCTCCTCCAAAGCGGGCCCAAGGGCAGAGGTTCTGTATATCATTCAAAGACCATCTGTTGTGCAATTCCTGTAGCGCCTTTGCACTGTTCGGAGGGCAGGCTGAATGTAGTCCTGGCAGTTCTCTTTCCATTTGCTAACAAACAGCAGTGATGGCAGATAAATATGGCAAACAATAGGCGTTTGTAATGAACTGGAAAGGGATGGGGAGTTTTGGAACCAGCACCAAAACTGGAAGTGTTGTGTCCTGTGCTGGGCTCCCCAGACCCCCAGGGCCAGTTCGTGCCATGTGGCAGCTCAGACCAACATCTGAGGCTGAGCGAGGCTTCATGCGCTCAGCCAACCTGCTAAAAGCCTGGTTTAACTAAAGTTCTTTTTTCTTAAAAAATTAATAATCACAAACACTCAAAGCCAGTATTTATTTGTTTGTTTTTGCTTCAGGAAAGTAAAATATTGCAAATAGCCCTGAGAGTTTACAATCTTTACTTTTATTTGGAGGCCACACCTTGCCCCTCCATAACTCCCCTCACTCGTGTGTTCTTGTATCCTGTCTCATTTTGTGGTCTTATAGAGCCTGTTGGAGCATGATCTTGATGATTATGCTCGATGTGGTGTTTATTTTCATTGTTTTAGAAGTATACATTTGAGATTTGGTTGTCTGATGTTGAATCAGGGAGGCCAAGATAGTAAAATATCAATTTTCAATAATTATAGTTTTAATTCACAAATTAGTGATACCCGAGGATCTCTTGATTAAAGCTGTTGTTTTGAATGTTCATAGCAAGAATTCTGACCCAGATCCTCTTTTAAAATTGTGTGTTGGTCACTTTTCTGTGAACTGTAGCTATGTATATACAGGCTCATGGACTCATAGACCCAGCTCTACCTACCTTATTCTAATCCTATTTCTATTTTCTTTCTCTCTCTCTCTCTCTCTCTCTCTCTCTCTCTCTCTCTCTCTCCACACACACACACACACACATTCATAGACAGAATTCATTAGTCACAAGTGTCTGTAAGACTTCACGGAACACAGAACTATGTTATTTGCAATAGGCACATAGCTGAATCTTGAATAATTTAAAATTTTAGTGGAAGCAATAAAAGGGTTGGTCTAGCTCATCTTGTAAAATTAGTACTTCATACTAAGGAGGACACTTGTCTGCATAGATAAGGAACCCATGTGGACCTTAAATAGCAAGGCCAGCCATCCTGACATGTTATGTGGACTCTAGAGAGGGGTGGCATTTGTGTAGTTTGCAGTTCAGGCCATTAACAGGAACTGCAGTAGGGTGGATGTGGAGAAGTTCAAGGCAAATTCCAGCCCTCCATTACTGAAATTATTAAAAAGCAAGGGGCTGAATGGGTGTTCTTCCTGCACCCCTCCAACTTTGTTTCTCACCAACATGTCTGCCCGAGTGGTGTGCTCGGCTCCAGTGCTGAAGCCCCAATGAAACTCCTATTGTACTCCAAGCAGGTTTTTATTTTCATTAGTACTTTGCAGTGAGCATAGTTTTAAAGTCAAAACAACTGAAGTGATTAAAAAATTCCACTTAACAGCCTTGCATTTTAGAGCTACAGGGATTTTAGGTGATTATTTACTTTATAGATGAGGCAAACTGAAACTTTGAAAAGTTACATGAATTTTCCTAAATCATTCAGTACAGCAGGGGTGGGGAATGTTTGGCCCGCGGGCCATATAAGGCCTGCAAAATCGTTTGGTCTGGCCCTGCCAAGGCATTAGGGGTGAGTTAATTAAATGTTTGACCAAATATAGCAGGCTAATTTTTAGGTTGATAATTTTGTATAAACCACGAATGATGTTATAAATATTCAAATAGACCTTGGCAGAAAAATGGTTCCCCACCCGTGCAATAGAGGAATGAGGACTATCTATAGTTGGGGTTTTCCAATCCTAGGTCAGTGCTTTTTTTATACCACGCTGTCCTTCAGGTCTTGGTAGCCTAGGCCACTGAATCATAATGTTGGTGATTTAAAGTAGTGTGCTAGCAAAATTTGTGCAGTCATGATATTGGAAGTCTGAAACCCCTGCCTTTAGACCGGTGCATGCTAATATTACAATATTATGGCAGACAACCGAGACTTCTCTTTGGTCTTTGAGAACTGATTGCTAAGTCTTATGCCTCCAGTTCTCTGAATTTGTGTCATTGTAGTTGGCCCTGCAGATTACTGATTTATTTACCTAATTGTCTGTTGGCAAATAACTATAATTCATGTTAGCTGATTCCTACAACAGTTGTTTCCCCCCTACCATTCCAACATTTTTTCTTTTTTCTCAAAGGGTGAGAAAAATCCTGTCGGTCAGTATGGAATAATTTTGCCACATGTGATTTCTTCCCCACCCAGTTGTGTGCTGGTGCCAGCCTGTAGCAGCTCATGAGAGCCAGTTTTTGTCAGAAATTCTGCATGTGAGTCATTAGATTGCTGGCAGGTTTAAATTGACCACAATGGAGTATTTACACCATAGAAATCGGCAAACATTACAAGTCTGGGTACCTCCTCTCCAGAGAGCTGGCTGTTCAACATTTATCAGTACATGACTGCTTCTTCTATACTTACTTGCTTATCCTTCCAAAGATCAATAGGTGAATTAAAAGAAAGGTTAGAGTTCAGTACTTCTAATGCTGGGGAATGCCCAGTGAAACAAAGATAAACAACTTATAGAAAATCTCTGCTAACCAAACAATAGTCTGACAGCATTATTATTTTTTTATTATTGTACTAGTAGCAGTGACTAAATTGGAGATGCATAGAAATACTTATTTTTAGGTGTTTCTAGAACTTTCTCACTACTAATATAGACAATATTTCACAATACCTGAATCAGATCTATGTATGCTACCAGAAAGGAATTCAGTCAGACTACTGGATAAATTCACCACATCTCCATAAAATGTCTGCGGGTTCTTACTCTTTCCTTTCAAATGAGGAAGTGAAGGCCCTGGGTTATGTTAGCTCGTACGAAGAGTAATATCTAAACTGATTATGTCATTAAAATTCAACCAATTCAAAATACACTTATCAAGGGCCTATTATGTCTAAGGCACTGGACAGTAAGAGCCCAGCTAAATTAATAAGATTAGGAATAACTTCATGTCCTCTAATTTTTTTTTCAAATTCAAAACAATTTCATGTACATTTATTTCCTCCAAAATGAGGGCTGAGCATGTTGGCTATCCGTTCACAAGCTCTCAGTTACACGATTTCCTCTCCTCCCTCCTCTTCAGAATCTTCACAACAAATGAGAGAGGAAGGAGTCTATGTTCTTAGGCCATGATTCTGAGAGGATAAAACAGCAGTGGGTGGCAGCTGGTCAGTTTACCAGACGGCCCTAGTGTGGAGATGTTCCTAAAAAGAGAGTGGAGCTTTTCTGTTCTGTCCAGGGAACTGGCCCAGGCTTCCAGGGTCAGTGCAGACTGAGTCTCTGCCAGGCACAAGTAAAACTGGAATGCATGCTGAAAGCAGATGCTGTTCAAAATCAAACAGGCATTTGGGCTACTGCAGAACCTCCTGGCTAGTGAAGTCAGAACACTGAAGAGAGGGTTTAAAAATCAACAGCTGGGGCAACTACAAAGTCACCAAACCTGGTTAGTAAATTTGCCATTCCTTGCAAACCTATGTGTGCATTGCTGGATTGCATTTTATCTTACGAGGTTTCCTCTTCTGTCCTCCCATTTCAATTTGAGTGACTAGGAATGGGGTATCGGAGCACCACTTTTTCTTAAAGAGATAGAAATAGTGAAAATAGTAACTGCTGGCAGTGTTTTGCACTGGAAAGCATACAGCTGGAATAGAGGAGAACTGAATTTTAGATCTACTTCTGTTATTGCTGGACCACCCAGTGACACTGGACAAATGATCTACTTAAAGCCTCAGTTAACTTACCTTTAAATGAGATTAAAACTAGATGATTGTATACATGACAGGCTGGTAATTCTTTTTTTTTTTTTTAAATCCTCACCTGGGGATATTTTTTCCCCATTGATTTTTAGAGAGAATGGAAGGGAAGGAGGGAGTGGGAGAGGGACGAAGGAGAGAGAGAGAGAGAGAGAGAGAGAGAGAGAGAGAGAGAGAGAGAAGAGAGAGAGAAGAGAGAAGAGGAGAGAAACATCGATGTGAAAGAGACACATTGATTGGTTGCCTCCTGCACGTGCCCTACTGTGGCCAAGGATTGAACCTGCAACCCAGGTACATGCCTTTGACTGGGAATTGAACACACAGTCCTTTGGTGCATGGGCCGACACTCTAACCACAGAGCAACAGCAGCCAGGGCCAGGCTGGTAATTTTTTTTTTCCTGGTAATTCTTTAGTACAAACATTTGGGATCCCTTTCTTTTCTCTACCACCTACATTTTCTCCATATAACTTATTTTTACTGCTCCCACACCTCTTGTAACATTCTAAATGAAGTGCTATTTCTTTATAACCACGATTCTTAGAGGGTGCTCTGCAGACCAGCAACACCAACACCACATAGGAACCTGGAATGCAGCTGCCAGGCTTGATCCTGGCTCTGCTGCATCAGAAACTTCTTAGGTGGGGGCCAGCAGTCCGTGTTTTGACAATCCTTCCAGGTGATTCTGATAAGCTGTTTTAGAGTCAGATTGAGGGGTGAATATGAGGAGTAGAATGGTAAGTGTGAGGAGTGGCTGTCTTGAAATCCCTTTGGCTATCGAGTCCCAAGTTAAACCCAAGCACCTTCCTCCTGCAGGTCAGTTTGTGAAATTGGAGAGTCTGGTATTATTATCATTAGTGGTTGAAGCAATAATAATGTGTATGATGCTTTTTACATTTCAGTATTTTTACCTTAAATTCTCATTTGAGACTTGGAGCTGCAGCTAGAATAGTGATGAGGAGAGGCTGTAATAGATGTTCTGAGTAGAGGCCTAGCAACTGAACACACTAATTTCCATTCAGGGAGAAATGTGGTCCCTGCTCTGAGGCCACATTCTCTGGGGTGTGGTGATGGGCAGAAGCCCAGCAGTGCCAGGCATGGACTCTGCCACTCTCTCAGATTTGGATCAACAATCTTTTTTGAGGAATTGTGGATCAGGCAAACCAGTAATCACATATCTCAACCAATGACTGGTACCACCAGGGAAATAATTTTCAAATTTAAGTCACCAAGTCCATGACCAAACAAGTTACAAGTGTAGATGGAAAAACTCTTGTTTCTGCAGCTCATGGGTGAGAGGAGTTTGCTGACTGGGAATTACTTACTCGGAAAGTCAGAAGGGGCTGCAGAATCGTGTGACATATGGCCCTCGGGCCTCTCACTCCTGTGATTGGCAGGTCACACTCTCTGGTTTTTTGACTAAGGCCTGTCACAGTTGAAAAGACAGCTAGTGAAATGGTTTTCACTTCACTGAGGGCTATGCCACAGGTCACCCAGTGCTGCCACCCTAACAGTGAAATGCTGCAGTGCGTCTGGGCTAAGGACAATGCTTGGTGTAGTTTTGCTTGGCTGTGTGTTGCTGCTGGATGAGGTGGTTGCTGAATGGACTAATGGAAAGAAAAGGAATTATTGTAATCTATACATATCTTCTAAACCTGACAGGTTGATGTTTTATTTATTCACATGCTTATAGGCAAGTTAGAGTCATAACTTAGTAAACTTAAGAAATGAGGTGTGTTCAAAATTGCTTGTTTTGGGCAAGAATTAAGAAACAAATAAGAAAAATACCTTATTAACATCCTAATTCAGTAGGAAATTTATAAGGAAGGTCTAGAAAATCAAGAGTGTCTTTCAGGGATAGATTTGACCTGATTTGGTAGAATCTAGAGTATGTTTGGCAGCAAACCTCGGCAGAGGTTCTCTGGCTTGTACACATCACACAAGAGCATATTTTCATATTGATGCAAATACATATTTAATTATCCTTAAAATGAAACATAGCATTTATAAATGAAGAAATGCATAACCTTTGGGATTGCTCATGGTGACATCTCTCAATTGTTTTTGCGTGTGTGTGTGTGTGTGTGTGTGTGTGTGTGAGAGAGAGAGAGAGAGAGAGAGAGAGAGAGAGAGAGAAAGAAAGAGAGAGAGAGAGAGAGAGAGAGAGGGGGGGGCATGTTCATCAATGACAGTCTTCTATGGTTCAGGAGAAGGATGTGGATTATGCTTGCAGATAATTCAATCTTACTACTCTATAGAAGTTGGAATGGTCGGGAGCCTGGTCTCTGTGTGCATTTTTGTTAAGCGGTTCTTCCCTCTTTCTGTTTTCTCTTTCCTTTCTTTATTCAAAAAGTTAATCTTGAATTGGTGCTCAAATTTATTTTGGGACATGATTAGAAAAACAAAAAATAATGTCAAATCTGGTAACATTGGTGAAACATACCTTTAAAGGGATTAGAAAACCTAAACCACATAAATGTCAGTATCTAGCTTTAAAATCTTCATTTCATCCTGTTTCAGAGGCACACTGATTCTGAGTGTCGTCCTTGGTGCAGCTGTCGAGATCAGGAGATACTGCACGTGTGTTCATCAGAGGACGGGAGGCACATGGGGTGGTTAAGGAGCAAATTGTACTGAGAAAAGTATGTGTTCCGTCAAAGTAAAACAATCCTATGAAAATGGGGATCTCTCTCTGTCTCACCTTGTCTTTTTTTTTTTTTTTTAAGTTTTCAACACTTTCTATTGTTTTTATTTCTCACAATTACAACAGAAAAAAATTAGCTTTGACTTCAATGTTTTTAACTTTCCGGGTGATGCATATTGTATACATTATAATTAAAGATCAAACACTGGCAAATGTCCACCTGGTAAAAACCAGTTAGCAAGTTAATAATACAGCAGAGTGCCTTTTATTCTATATAACCAAAGCTAGCTAGTTATTTCTGCTTTTATTACTCTAGTGAAAACAATCTGAATTTTCATAAATAGGTTCAGATTTAATTCCTATTGTAGTTCACAATAAAGACCCAGGCTCAATTAGTATTTTCTTATAGTGAGTTTTTTTTCTTAAAATAACAGATGATCACCCTTCATATTAAAAGTTTAAAACATCCACAACTTGTGAATGGTTGTTTCCTGACATGGATGTTATTGCCTAGTGGTTGTTTGCTGATATCTACTAATTTATAGAGTTTATCACCATCTGCAATCTACCCCCTTCACTTTAGTCAAATAGGTGGTCTTTGTTCAGAATGTGTTCTGCTTGCTGTCTGCCCACCTGGTCTCTTAGTAGCTATTTTCCCTGGTGTTCATTCTAAGCTACATTTCCTCAGGCATTTTGGTCTTGGTTGTGTACACATGAGGTCAAATGACAAAAAAGTTGAAAGTCCTTCCAACAAGTAAGCAAATGTTCCATTTGGATTACTGAATAATTTGTTTTCTTTAGTAAACTGAATTCTATCAGATTAGATGTGCATGTGGACATAGCCTGACGGTAAGACATTGGAGGGAAGATGTGTCTGCACTTCTAAGAGATAAATCTCATGTTGATCTTGAGCTCTGTGACCATTCAAGTTGTGGCTTGCTCTGTCCTTCCACCATGAAACAGAGGGCAGACTAGAGCAGGTAGAGAATTCTATCATCTGCCCTTTTAATTTTCATTCAACTAGCTACACGGCTGCTTATGCCCTTTTCTACTGTAGCATCCACAGGGAAGATTAGATGTTCCCTTTGAAGGCTCTTGAAAGTTGTGTACATGACACACTAGTTGTTTCCCCCACGCTTCTAGGACACATTTAGTTCTGGATTTTTAAGTAAATTGGGATAAGTTGTATAGCTTTGTTCTAGTGGGTAGTGTTAGATGAAACTTATTAGCAATTCTTGGTCTGTATTGATTTCAAGTATTTAAAAACTCTGTAAGCCTTTACTTTCTAGTTATATTTAACCATTTTATTTTATTTTTTGGTAAATAATGTGCTAGTCTTCCAAATTCTGACCTATTTCCTGAGATAGCTAATGATGTATTTTTTCCCCCTTTGCAAGATCATTTTTAAGAACAACATATAAATATGCATCTTAAAATACTTTACTTACTACAGAATTAAAGTTTATTGTTGAAAATATAGAGTAGCAAAACTAAGAACCACCTTTGATTTCACCTTCTACAGATAAGCACTCTTAATATTTTGAAGGATTTATTTCTAGACATTTTCCCTTATGCATATAAGAAACTATATTTCCTTGTTGGGGCTTAAGGGGTTAAAAAAGGAAAGAGGATTATTTTACTTCTTGCTTACGTTTTCAGCTCCCTCAAGGTCCCCTCTTTAACAGACTGTCTCTGGAGTGATTCAGGATGCTGAAGCAGTTGATCACTGAATAAATCTTCCCTGACTCTGAAAATGTTACAGTATTATGCAGCGCACACAACGCGGGTTGCAGCTGAGCTGCTCTGTGGCCAGAGATGATCTCTGGGTAAAGAAACTGCCTGGAATTACCCAGGGGAGTTTGCATTTCAGTAGCGAAATCATGAGCGCAGAAATGGAATTGAGTGACTTGCTCAAGATTTGGGCCATATAAACACTAAGCACAGGCCCGGGAAACGTTAAGATAAAAGACACCTCAGTATCTTTGGGTTCAAGGAAGAGAAGGACACCTTCTAAATGTCACTCATTAGAGACCCCTAGAAATGGGCCATTTCAAATACATCACCAAATTGCTGGCAGGACGGAATGTCCTGGAAGCCCCGTTTCTCTCGGAGCCTCTGTGAACAGGAAAGCCATGTAGCATGAGGTAACGTCTGCTTCAGAGCGTTGAGCAGCTTCAGATGTCAGCCTGTCCTTTGTGTTGATATTGGGATGGGGGGAGGAATACTTCAAAATAAATTCTCCCAGAGATCCATTTCGTCAGCATTTGGACAGTAAGAGATCAGTTTTTACACTTGGATTTAAAGGAATATTTTCATGCTATTCTGAATTTTCGAATCATTTTGAAACATTTCCCTCCAAACTATGAGCTACTTGCCTTATTCAGCTTAGTGTTTCCACGGGTGAGGCAAATGCTTGAAACATATTAGGTGCCCAATAAAAATGTACTGAATGAAGAAATGAGTGGATGTGTATAGTTAACAATGACTTAGGATCAGCTATAATTTGTGAAGGACATGGCCATATGCAGCAGAAAGCACTCTTGTTTGCCATTACTGCTTCATGTACCAACAAAAGTAGACCCTTAAAACATGGGCAATATGGTATAGCCCACAGGGATTTCAAACTGCCAGCCTCAATTTAGTTCACAGATGTGCTTTCCAAGGGGTGAGGTAGGGGAAGGGGTGGCAGAGGTGGTTCACAGTATTAAAAATATTTTCACTGTAAATGCCTTTGAATGGAATATTTTTTTTAATACACACTTCTATTAAAAGACATTATCCTATACACGCATTTACTTGCCTTGCTTGTGAGGCATTTGAACTTGAGGTCCTTGGTGTGCTGCAAAGCTTCCCATCTATCAAAAGTACCGAACCTGGCTCTCCAAGGGGAAGGGGGAGGGGAGGTCAGGAATTTGCAACTTTTTGAAAAAAGTTCTCCAGAGGATTCGAATACAGGTGGTCTGCACATAGGCATTTGGTATGGAGAAAGGTATAACGTGACTTTTTCCTTTTTCTATAATTTATGTGAACCATTTAGTCTTAATGTCCAATTACTATGCAGTGTCATAACAATTACCACATGTATGTTGTCAGATGTGTGCCTGATTAACTTTATTACAGGTTGTGTCTGAAATAGCAGTGACTGTACCTGCATGGGGTCTCAGTCTTCAAAGAGTTTATGAGCAGAATATTAGAAACATTAAAGGCAGCACCGTTTAGGGTCCAACTTTAGCATATGTCTTTCACACATTTTTACATGTATACCCATGTGGAAAGTTAAGCTGTAAATTGTTTGTAATCATTTTTAAAAATTATTTTTAATCTGATAGAATGTTGTTATCTTTTTCATGACACTTTGATTTTCATTTCATTTGTGATGCATTTGGGAGAAAGGAAAAAGATGATCTAAAAGTATGCACAATGAGCAATTTTCTGTTTGTTGACACTCCCTTCTTTTCTAGGAGGTTGATCTAAAATCAGGACATATTCCAGTGCCCATCAGCCTCCCTGGTGATTGCTGGGCATGGCCACAAAAGCTTGACCCAGAAGCCATATTGAATGCAAAGATTCTTTCCAAGGAAAGGAAGAGCATTTTGTTTAGGACAATGACTGATGCACCCCTTGTTCTACCACAGGCCTTTACCATACCAGAAATTGCTGGGTACTACTTATTTACAGCACACACAATGCCTCATAGGACCCTCTCTGACACTGGTCTTTAAAGTCAAATTTTAGCAAGTTACCACCATCTAATCCCATTTCAGTAAGAAAAGAGAAAAAAGAGGCGAGCTGAAAGAATAGTGTGGATACAATAGTTATACCACTAAGCAAAATTCTGAAGATAATTATCTATAATAATAAAAGCATAATATGCAAATCGACTGGACAGCCAAACAGTGGAACAACTGCCCAGACGACCACGCTATGATACGTACTGGTGCCAGGCCAGCCAAGGAGGGTGCAATGCAATTGGTCAGGGCGGGGGGCGGGGGCCTGCCATCACCCCACAATCACCTCACAGAGGGAGGTCAGGCCACTGGCCGGTGGGGCGATCAATTGGGGGGCTCTGCGATTGCCCCAAAGAGGGAGGCCCAGGCTACCCGGTGCTGCGGCGGGTGGGTGGGGCCTCCCTCTGCGGGGTGATTGATCGCGGGGCTCCTGGACTGCAAGAGGGAGCAGGCCGGACTGAGGGACTCCCCCCGCCCCCCCCCCCCCCGCCAGTGCACGAATTTTTTGCACCGGGCCTCTAGTTTTAAATAACCATTGAGGATGGTGGATGGACAAGAAAGGCACTGTCCAATTGGGTGCAGGCAATGAATTCCTATTTTAAGAAAGACTTAAAAGGACTGGAACTTATTGGGAGGGGGATGTTTGCCTTATTAACTCTCCTGGTCACTGTTATTTAATGCAGAATGTTCAGCATGGTTAAATCTTCACTTGCTAATTTAGAAAGTGATGCCTTGAATGGTGGGGAGAAAAACCAGACCAGAAGTTATCCCTGGTTTTGCTTCAGAAGAGGTGTAACTTTTTAGACAGTTCACTTCTGTGCTCTGTCCTTTGGCTTTCTCATCTATGAAATGAAGATGCTAGAAGAGATAATGGCTAAATATCTAAGCCTAAGAGTATATTATCTTTCAATGTTCTAAGGTCTCTGTTATGATCATGAATGCTCATTATCTAGTCCCTCAGCTGTCTTGAGTGGTTTAGAAGTTGAATTAGTTATCCTTTTTAAAAAATAACATTTCTAGTGAATAATTGTTATTGTTGCTGGTGCTTATTTTTGATAAAATTATAGAAGTATTGTCTGATAAATTTAGTGTTGGTGTCAATGAAGATTTTATCCAACTTGAGGATGCAAAAAAAGGTGTTTTTTTAATCAAAAGTGCCTTTCTAGTTTTTTGTGTGAAAAGTATTTTATAGCATTTTATAATTATGTTTTTAAATTATGTCTTTAATAAAAACCCCTCAATGCTGTAAACTCAAGCTATAAAAGGTAGAGAGATTAAAAAGGAATCTAATATCTAGAATAAATATATTGTTTTCCTGGTAAAATTATAGGCAGTATTATAAATGATCTGCCTGATTAACTTCTGATTACAACATTCTAATTGGAAAAGTCCTCAGGTAAAATAGGACAAGCTGTAGTATAATAGCCTGAGAGGCATGGCTTCCTGCATGTAGTCAGGCAGTAAGTTTCTAATCATGCTCCTGGGGCTGGACACTTGTAGGGAGACAGAAGTTCAGTAGATGCTGACCTCAGAGCTCTTCCATTATTTATGTAGGACCTGCAATTTCTATACAGTATAATACCTATGTCTATATTTTCCCACCCAGATCTCTATCTCTAGCAATTGAGTAAGTCAATCTACCCAACCAAACTCTTATTTTAGAAAGCAAAACATAGTAGTCTTTTTCCAAAATAATTTTCAAAGTTCCACTTGTTCTGAACATTTTACATTGGCTGTCTGTATGTGAACCCAGTAACTGATATTCTGATAACAACTGGCCTGCCCAGATTTTTTTTTTCTTAGCTGAAAGCAACACAGAACTTGTCTGAAGACATCTTTGAGTTCTCTTATAAATACAGATGGGTTCCTTTAAAAACCAATCAGAGGGAAAAGAAAACACAGGAAAGATACAAGCAAATTATCCTGATTTCTTTTAGACCCTGGACTTGACATCATTTTTAGGCCTAACTATAATTTTTGCATTGATTATGTGTAGTCTCTGCTGTGTTCCAAACGGGATTTAAGGTTACTTTATGTTCACTATTTTTAGTTCTCAAGTGGAACTAATTTGAACAAATCAACCCGATAGTACAAAGTAGGTCCTATGTTGAAAACATGGCAAGCACCCAACTGTCATGGAGAAATTAGAAGGGTGCTGAAAAGCCTTCTGAAGCTAGAATATTTCCCCCCATTGACCTTCCCATTATCAGATTTCATTAGATTCACTTTTTAGGAATCTTCTGTAGACAGGCATTTTAACTGGGTTAAGATGTTACCTGGGAGAGATGCCAAATAAACTAATCTGTGTTAATGCGTTATATATCTGATTAATTCATGGTTGCAAACACAGTGCCGCAGGGCCAGGCCAGTAGCTTTCAGGAGGGCAGGTGACTGGGGAGGGCTGGCCAGGAGTGATAGGCCTTGGACTCCTTTTCAGGTAGCTGTGGCTCAGCCCCCGTTAGAATGCAGGTTCAAGGTCCAGTTAGCTGATTTGCCTTACTTTTAAAAGCATTACCAATTGGAATGTCCTGATTTTTAAATGTTCATAATCAATTCTGAATATTTAAAAACACTTCATTGTCTTATAAAATCTCTCTGGCCACCCTGATTTGGTTGGGCTCATCACCCTCCAAGTTCCCACCTCAGGGTTAATGCATTAGTAATGTTGTGTCTTAATGGCAGATGTGGGAACAGGTGACTGTTCTGAACGTTCCAATCCAAGGCCAGGGTGAGAAGAGGTCTGCAGATAACACCCAACACCTGGGGTATGGGATATGGGGGGTTCCAGAGCCAGACTTGGGTCCTACAGACCAGTCTGCAAGAGGATGAGGAGCAGAGGAAGGTTGGGCGGGGGCCACATCTTCATTTATTCTGTCTGGGATGGGACCCTGAGTGACTTGGAGGCTTCTGCCAGCTTCAGTAAATGATACTTGGTTTCCTTTGCTGTTGTTCATTGCTCAGAGAACTCTGTGTGTTTTCTGGCTCTCAAGGAGCTCCTGAACAGCGCAGATACCAGGGTCCTGGCCTATCAGTGAGCAAACAAACCCCCTGGGAGACCTTCTGGCTGCTTCTCAGCCAGAGGATTAGCAACAATTTACAGAAACACGGGAGGACACTTTGAAGAGTGTCTTCTTGGCACCGGAGTCAGCCAACAGCTGGCCTGCAGGAGAAATGCAATCCTTTAATTCAGAACCAAAATAAAATTTTTCAACAGTTCCCAAGAGTCCACAGTGGCAGTCTGGCACTTATGACAAGGAGACATCGTTTAAGCCAGGTTCAGTGTGAAAGATCTTCACTATGCCACAGGTGTGGATCTTAGTGGGGGACACAGGTACCCCGACAGGTGGCACTTGACAAGTGGGAGTCTAACACAGAGTCTCTGGCAATGGTAGGGAATGTTGTGGGTGGCAGGGGAGAGGGTGCAAGGAGGGCAAGGTTATATTGAACAAGATTAGCATCCGAGAAGAGACTTGTTTTGTTTTTCATCGATGGAAACGTAGGACAATATATAAAGCTCTGGTTTTCCTTCCCTTTTCCCTTCATGGTCTGGGCATTAGGGGGAGCTCTGTGCTTGGCTGAGATACATAGATGGTTTAGTGCAGCAGGCATCTGAAATTTTCAGAGAACTCACGGATCTCATTTTATATTCCTTTTCATGCTATGCCTTTGTCCTGCAGCAACAAGTGATCACTTTAGGATGTTATTTCAGGAATGGATATGAGAAGTCACTGGGGGTTGAACAAAAGAGAAGTGGTTGGAGTTGATTTTGGTATTTTGGAACAAGAGGAATTTCTGTTGGAAAAGTAGTTATATGCGAACAGAAGAGAGGAAAAGAGGGAAGAGAAAGAGGGAGAAAAAGGAGAAGATAAATTCTTAGTTATTATTAGATGAACTCTACATTTGTGACTTAAGTGAGTCTTGCAAGGGCTGGACCACTGCATTTCCTTGTCATAGACCCTGATTATAGTCCTGGGTTAATCATCATGTAGCAGCTGATCAGCTGACCCACAGAACCAACGTAGTTAACTTTAGAACAACCAGTGATATTAGTGCATTGCTCAGCAGCTGACAAGCAAGCGGTTGGAGTGATTGCATCCACAGCCAAGAATTTACATGGGCCTTTTTGGTTTGTGCTGCTGGCTTCAATGCATTGACTTAATCCGCAGTCAAATGGAAGATCTAGAAATATAAGTAGGATCTTTAACTGTTCTATAGCTGCACACACAGAAACACTCTGCATGTTGCCTTTGTATAAGGAGGATTATATACTCTGACGTTCTCGCCCTGGCTTCCCTCTTCTTCCTGTGCATGTAGTGGACTCGCTACTGTTTATTTTCATTCTCACCAGTGAGGATGGCATGGAAGAGAGAGTAAGCAAATGAGGCTGGCTAGTTAATTTACCTGCTGTTTTATTAAGCAAATTAACAACAACAAACATTTTTGGACAAAATAAAATATAGATTTTGTTTATGGAATTCAGTGATCCAGATAACCCTGGGCTTTCACTAACATCTATATGCATATTTCCTAAATAGCAATATCAGCAAGACTTCACAGGCATTGGGGTGGGTAATAATATTTCTTTAAAATACTTAGGAGAAGTGAAAGTCATTTCAAAGGACTTTAATTGCCACGGAATGATTCCACTTCCCATTTAACTTTTTCTGCCTCAAGGTCCCCTTTACACAGACTGTCTAAGGCATGATTTAGATTTTTGGAAGCAGCTGATTGTGGCATAAATCTGGCCAGACAGGGAGGGTGCTGTGGAACTGGCAGTACATTCTGCTGGCCTGAATGCCCGAAAGTCACTGGAAGCACTCTGGAATGAGGCAAGCAGGGACTGCCAGGCACCCTGACCAATGCAGATAAATATACAAGAAAAGGAGAAAATGCTGGTTCCTGGGTTTAATTTAGAGAGGTGCGATTCAGGTGTGGTTTTGGCCCCAACAGGAGCAACATTAGAAAGGCCTTGGGCAATGTTCGTCAAAGTGGGGTCTGAGAAATCCAGAAGGTAGTGGGATGGCAGGTGCCTCAGTTTCACCTCTGACCTCCTGCATCAGAGCAAGAACATGTTGGCTTTAATTCTTTGTACACTAAAGTTTGGGAACTACTGCTTTGGGGACCTCAATGTCCCTATCCTGAGAAGATAACACAAAAGAGGGAGGGTGCAGTCCAACATTTATTCAGTGACCTTTACATTCCAGGCACAGTTCCCTGGCCTTTTAGCCTGCATTCACTTAGTATCCTCAAGTGAGAGTAACACTAGTAAAGATAAGGAAGCACAGAGAGGTTAAGTACATTGTTCAAGGTCATACAGCTGGTAAGAGACTGAGCCCGCCCTTGATTCAATAGTTAGTGTTCTTGTCACTAAACCATGAAACATAGAATAGCTTAAGGAAGCATGCAGTTTGGTTTTATTGATTTTCTTTTATACATGAAAATTTGCCATTACAGTGCATGACTGCCATCAGTGACTCTTGTATTCATTAGAGATTGGGGAAGGTTTTGAGTACAGGATGCATTGGATCTGGTAAAACAGATAATCTCAGAGTAAGGTGGGTAAAATGTGCCAATGAATTTTTGTGTAATTTCCTCTATTTTGAGAAGCTATTTAAATGAAATAACTAAGGAAGATACAGAACTGACTTTAAGGCTTAAAAATTTTTTTAAAGAAATCTTTTTATTTGGAAATAATTTCAAACTCACAGAAAACTTGCAAGAATTAGAATAGTACAAAGGGCACCATGAATTCGTTAGCCATATTTACCTTTGGTTAACATTTTACCCCATTTGCTGTCTTATTTGTGCTCTCTTTGTACTTTATAATATCACTAGAGGCCCAGTGCACAAAATTTGTACATGGGTAGGGTCCCTAGCAGCTGCCGGCTGCTGGCTGGGTCCTCCCTTCATTTCGTGCCACCTCCTGGTGGTCAGCGCACGTCATAGTGAGTGATTGAACTCCTTGTCTGGTCAGTCGCACTCTCCGAGGGGGCACTTTGCATATTAGACTTTTATATATATAGATATATGTAAATGTATATATACTCAGAATATTTTGTTCTGAACCATCTAAGGGTCATTTACCTGTATTATGGTCCTTTATCCCTAAAAACTTCCAAGTGTATTCTTAGCTCAGGGATATTTCCTTATATAATCACAGTACAACTATCAGCTTCAGGAAATTTAATATTGATATGACACTTGTTGTCTAAGCAAACGTCCATATTTTAATTTTCCTAATTGCACAATATAGCATTTCCCCCTCAATACAGGATCCAATCTAGGGCCATGTATTGCAATTAATTGTCATATCTCTTCATCCTCCTTTAAGTTAGAACAGCCTTCCTTTGTCTTTTTTGACATTGAAAAATTTAAAGAATACAGCCACCTCTCCCCATCTTTTTGAATATAGAACATTCCCCATTTTGTTAGATGTTCCCTTATGCTTTGAGTCAGGCTATGCATTGGCATATCCAAAGGCAGACAAAGGACTCTCCCTGCATTGGGGATGTTAATTTTCACCACTCAGTCAAGTTGTTTTCTGGTATCTCCATTATATATTACATTCCCCCTTGCAACCAATAAGCAGTCTGTGGGTAGGCACCTTAAGACCATTTTTTGCCCTTCATGGAACTTTTCCCTGGCTTAGCATTCATTAATGATTCTTGACTGATGGAATCTTCATTGTAATGGTGATATGCAGGCTTTTTAATGGTAAGTACGGCAGTAAAAGGTCATTAGTTTCAGAATGTGTGTAGCTAATAGCGAGTGGCAGACTTGAAGGTATAATGTCCCTTCCCATTTTCTTCTTAATCCAGGACACCAAATAGTGCAGAGGTTAAGTCCCCATTTTCCTGGCCAGCTGGCATCATTATGAGATTTAGAGGAATGTGCTCCCACTCTTCCCTTGTCCTCCACATGCCTTTAGCTGCCTGAAGTTGAGCTTGGTGAGGGTGGCGTAGATTGAGACTCATTATAGCACTCAGAAGTGAGGTGATTACCTGTTTTGTCTCTCCTTGTCCCATCGCAATGGATTGATCCACACTTGGGCTTCTCAGGGTTTGCTTTACTTAGCTTATTAACTGGTTTTTCTTTCCTTGACCCTTAACCCTTGGGAAAAGAAAAAGGTTGTGGGGGGGTTCTGGGGAAGAGGCACACTTACCTCCCAAGTATTGACCAAACAGTGTGTAGAAAGAATAAACAAACAAACAAACAAACAAACAAATAAATAAATAAAAGAAAGCAGGGAGCCAACTCGAGGAGCTGGCAGTCTTGCCCCCTGCTGCGAGTTTGCACTTTGGGGCCCACAATTCGAACATTACAACAAGATAAACAGGAAGATAGCGATGCTGTGCCTCTCTGCCTCAGGGGGGGTTGCCTTTCCTGTGGCAGAAACTATCTGTGCTCCCCAGTAAGTCCAGGAACAATCTCCACTTATTATACCAGCTCAAAACCCAGGACTGTTTACAGCCTCACGCCAACACGACACTAACCCTCACTCATTACTGTCGCTGTGGGGATGGAGCTGCACCACACTCTCCTTGCATGTGGCCCATATTTTCATCCAGTAAAATCACATGTTGTTAACTCAATATATACAGCGAAAACAGCATGAATAATGGAACCTTTAATCCTTATTTCGCAAAATTAGATTTCCGCTTTATCCTTCTTCCCTTTCCTCTCTTAAAAAAAAAAAAATTCCTCCCAGTGCCAAGCAGAATAGATGTCCAAACCTTAGCTCTGAGCAGATTCTGTGGTATTTCCATTCCATCACCAGGTACCTTTGCAGATCCAATTTCTGGGTGGATTGATTGTATTTCTTTCCCTGGTCACTTCACACGTGACTCTGGAGAAATTAACATCATCCTTGTCCCAGAGAAGGGGATGAGCCCATTGATACTGGGCACATTTCAGCAAATGGAGTGAAAACTTTATGTCTGATTAAACTTGTACTTATAATATCAGAGCATGAAGGCACACACATAGCCTGTCTCTTTTTCTCAGTCTTCCTCTCCTAACAGATTTATTGGGTTGGAATTATTTTTGGTATTAAATCAGAAAGCAGCAGGACTAAATCAAACTTCAAGGATGGAGTTTGTCAAAGACTGGTGTGAGGCATTAGGACTCCTTGGTAAACGTACTGAGTATTACATAGTATTCCGACAAATAGACCTAAGGGTTGTACAAGGATATTCAGCTTGTTGTATTTTCATTATTCCAGATACAGGTAAGTAAAACAAATGGACCAGATTTGTGTTGGGTGTTTGGATGGCCAACCTGCAGAGATGGACTGTCCCTTCCTTTTGAAGGTTTGGAAATGGTCACCTACATTTCTCAAATACCACAGCTCTGAATATCTAAATACACATATAGGGTGGGGCAAAAGTAGTTTTATAGTTGGTCCTATGAAAAATAATACAATTATTAATAAGTAATAGTACAGGAATAACTCTGTTTTGTGTACTTATCACTGTAAACCTAGTTTTGCCCCACACTGTATAACACACATTTGTGTATTATCTAAAACTTTATTCCATGTTTGAATCCACTCAGTTCCAATCCTGACTCTGTCCTTATTTGCTTGGTAATTTTGGCTTAGTTCCTCATTTTCTCATTTATACACCAGGAATAATCAGGAAGCCCACCTTGCAAGGCTGTCCTGAGGACAGTATGTATTCATGCATGTAAAGTGTTAGCATGGTGCCTGGCACATACTGAATGTGCAATAAATGTTAGTTGTTGTTACCTGAGAGACAGTTTAGTAAAGCATGAGTGAATTGAAACTGTGGCTCATATGATCCTGATCTGAAACCACAATCTTTAAAAAAAACACATACACCAATTAAATGTTCTAGCTAAAACCGGATTCATGTACATCAAACATACAGGTGGCCAGGACAATAGGTTGATTAGCCTGTGATATATTCATTTCATGAATTTAAATCTACCTTAAGAATTTCAATTGAAATACCTGAAAATTTATCTCTTCTTACTGTCACCCCCAGATATTAAAGAGATGGATGCAGTATTTCCTCTTTTAGATGCTCCGCCCTTTGGATGGCTTATTTTTAACAAATGAAAAGCCTTGATTGTTTGGAAAGACATAAAGCCTTCATTTATGAAAAGTTCTTCGTGGGAAATAAGTTGTAGCTTGCTATGGTTTATGCCTTTTCATCATGCCAGGCCTTTGGAGGCCTGCGGGTAAGGCCGACCGTGCAACATAGTGGCCCTGTTCCCACTGGCTGTCAGCACAGCACGTGCTCCGACACACAAGAACATGTGGGCCTCTTCCTCAACTGAGTGATAGAATGTCTATGTAGAAGGGAGAAGGGTGTGTGAATAGGTCTGGTGCTCAGGCCCAAACAGAACACCTGAGGGCCGCATCAGCTTCTGGGGTAGCAGGCAGCGAGCCATGTTCAGGACCTTCTGATCCTGCTATGTATTGTTACTCCAACAACACCTATCACTTTGCGCGGCCAAGGCACTCTTCAGACATTAGCAAAATACCTTTTCCGGAAAAATAGATATTTCTATTTCTACTTCATACAGAAGGAGATAAAGGTAGAAGAAAGGAGAAGATTTACTTCATCCCCACGGAAGCTGCCTGTGCTAGCATTGGCAGAGAAGCTAATTTCTGAATGCAGGAGAAGTTCATTCCTGCATTTTCCTCACCCAGTTGTCTAAGTCTTTCTTGGTGGGTTCCTTACCTGTTAGTGAATTTATAACCAAGTGGCGAAATGGCCACATCCCCAAATATCTTTGCATGTGTACTGTTTCAAAATCTCTTATGTGGCTCTGTTAGATGAACAGGACCACTGAGGCGTTCAAGACACACACAGGTGGATGCATGGGCCGTGCGTGTGCAGGCACCCCTGAGGTTAGAGAATAGAATCCATCAGTGAAGTGCCTGGAGGAACCATCACAAGTTGGAGACAGCTATCCTTTGTGAAGTTCTGAATTTCCTGAAGTTTCATAGTGTTATAACATGGCCATTCACCTTTTGTGACTTCTCTTGTGTTCTTTAACTGTTGACTATAAAATTAGCATTGATCTCCTCCATTCGCCTTATTGTTATAATCTGTGCTCTCCCCTCCCCCTTCAGGAGCACAGGGCCTGAGATGAGGTAAATGGCCTCTGCCCAGAATAGTCCCGGGTTCTGCTGCCCTGTGGAGCCCAAGTTTAGTCATGGCGGGCGGGTGCCCATTAGCAGACAGCTTTCCAAGTGCAGCATGACTTCATTTCTAGTCCATCCAGTTCAGACCCTGCAGCAGATATAATAGCTGGACATGTGATTGCGTTAGCAATATGTCATTTTCTCAGAAACAAAATTTGGTTTAAATGAGGTTAAGGTTTCAGCAGTTGTGGTCCAAGATCTTGTCAAAGCATAACGGTCACAAAGTCAAGGAAAATTAATAAAATGGAAAATTCATTCAATTTTTATTAATTAGTGATCGATTCTCTTTAACAGTAGCTAGGCTAGTCAGTGTAACCTGTCCCTACCTCTAACGTTAGTGCCGTGTGGCTTAAATCTTCAAGGGAGTGGGCAGGGTCTATTTAAATGAAGCCGAATAGCATCTGACACATCGGTGCTGCTTAGATGCTATTTGATTATTCTGATGAAGTCCTAGCTGTGTCTTCTCTCTGGTAAGAATGGAATAAAATTAATTGTGACTCATGGACACAGACAACGGTATGGTGATTGCCAGAGAGAAAGGGGATGGGGGAACGTAGAAGAGGGTAAAGGGGGGAGAAATAGTGATGGAAGGAGACTCCACTTAGGGTGGTAAACACACAATACAATATACAAATGATGTATCATAGAATTGTACACCTGAAACCTATATAATTTTATTAACTAATCTTGCACCAATAAGTTCAATTAAGAAATAAAATGGGTTTATAAAAAAAAGATTAATTCATTCAAACTTAATTGAGTTTATATTTATTCCATATCTTACTTTGTTTTGAAAGTGGGGGAAATAGACATGGAAAATGCCGTAATTGTAAAAAGTAGAATAGTTAAATGAAAGTTAAATAGTTTAAAAAGTTAAATAGTTAAATTTAATGCTTATTTCTGAATTTGTAATGGATTTAGTGCATATTATGACTCTAGATCAGAGGTGTGCTGCACTTCAGTTTTGTTTTTACTTTGGACTTTAGGAAACACTTTCATAGCCAGGGAAATTTGTCCTTTTGTTAACGCCTTAAGAGTAAAGCATTTGTATTGATGTTGTGAATATGGGTTAGTGCCAAAAAGTCCCAATAACTGCACTCATAGCATGGTTTGGTGATAGAAGGATGTTATGTTAGGTGGTTAGTCAACTGATGTGCCATGTGTTGAATTGATTTGTGTGTGTGTGTGTGTGTGGGGGGGGGGGGGGGCTGCGATATGTGAGCTGCATTAGTTTAAACTCCTCTACAATTTATCCAGCTTTGATTTTTCATAAAACATGTTCTATTCCTTTATAAAGCTAGTAGACCCTGTAATGAGTGGAAAGCCTACTACAAAAAGGTACAAAAACACATCCAAATTTACCCTTGGCAGGGTCACCTCTGCAGTGTCATGCTGCATCAAGATCCAGAAGAAATGAAAGGATATGACCAAAGCAAGTGCTTTGTAATTTTATCCAAACTGTTGATAGTCTCCTGAACCGTGAGCAAAATAGAACACTCATATAGGAAATAGAAGGGTGGTGGTCCTTTTTAAGGTACCTAATTTTTTTCTTCCTTCTCTTTCCAGCAGGGGGAAGTCTGACACCAGAATTGTTTATAAAAGTCAGGAAGGCTTTCAATCTAGAGTGAACTAGCTTTCTTCACTGGAGGAAGAGCCATCCACACTAGGATAGATCTTGCTACCTTGATGAATCACACCTGCCACTCACACATAATGTTAAATGATATTAGCACAAAGTAAACCACTCCGCTATTCTAAACTGTGTCATAACTGCAGGTAAAAGAAAGAAGAGTTAGTGTTCTCTTGCATGCGCATCTCATGCTTTGGTAGGTCCACATTTCTACTCTTCAGGTGTGTACTTTATTTCCCCTCTTTGGAGTCTGTTCTTCAAAGTCGTGATGTTGGCCCCAGAGCCTCTTCCACGAAATCATTGCTCTGATTGGATGTCACGATAACGATGGACAGTTTCCCCCCTACTGCTCCCTTCTGGGAAGGCTGAACTCCAGATTTGATTCCTTCTCTAGTTAAAGTCCAGATGGTTTCCAATGTGCAAAACTGTTCTTGGGTGTTAGAAATGTGAACGAGTGCAGCATCTACTGATTCCTAGAAAACAAAATTGTCTATATATAAACTTGAGTATCTAGATTTGTATTGTCCAACACGCTAGGTCAGTGGTCGACAAACTCATTAGTCAACAGAGCCAAATATCAATAGTACAATGATTGAAATTTCTTTTGAGAGCCAAATTTTTTAAACTTAAACTTCTTCTAACGCCACTTCTTCAAAATAGACTCGCCCAGGCTGTGGTATTTTGTGGAAGAGCCACACTCAAGGGGCCAAAGAGCTGCATGTGGCTCGTGAGCCAGTTTGCCGACCAGTGGGCTAGGCACTAGCCACACATGCCTTTTTAATTCATTAACATTAGATGCAATCAGTTCTGCAGTCACACTAGATACATATCAGTGCTCAATAGCCACATGTGGTGAGTGGCGAATGTATTGGATTCAGTAGAAATAGAACATTTCCATTGTCTCAGAAAGTGCTGTTGTACAGAACTGGCCTAGAAGCAGCATGTAGGTTCTCATTTTGGGTCCTTGTGGGTGTTTCTCTCTTTCCGGGTCCAGCACGGAAAGAGAGCGGGTCCAGTTCCTGAGTAGAGGAGCTGGGGATTGAGAAATAAAAGAAAGAAAAAGACAAGACACAAAGATAGAAGAAAATAGCTGGGACTGGGTGGGATCACCATCCTCTCTGATGGAGAGACAGAGACTCAGAGCCAATCCAGCGAGTTTATTTTATATCCCAAATACCAGGAAGTTTCATCAAAAGGTCAAGACAAAAGGAGATTATTTGCATTCTTGAATAGGCCCTGAGCATTCCTGGTGCTAGGCTGGATTTAGATATCAACCTACTTCCTCACACCATGGGCTAATAAGAGTCAAGGCTGGTAACACCCTTGCCCTTTTGGCAAGGCGTGTTCCCAGGGCTTGGCTTTGCCTGTCACCTTGGGTTCAGCTGACAATAATTAAAGAATGCCCATATGCCTTCCCAGGCGCTGTCTGCAGGTCCTTAAGTAAAACTTTCCAAAAGATTTCCTCTCCATACCACTACTTCCGTTAGTCACCTCACCAGGGTGAGTGGTGGAAGGACACTCCCCCTTTGTAGGGGGCATCCAGTCCTCCTCTCTCTATGAGCGCAGGAACTGTTGATACTGTTGATAGTATGGTGATAAATGTCTGTGTCCATAGATAAGTGAGGTCCCTACATGCTGCCTTCTTTGTGACTGCTTCAGCCAGTCCAGCTAAACATGGGCAGCAGAGAACAGTGTTATTGTTTTTTGGTGTTTTTTTTTTTTTTTTTTTTTTAATAATTGGAAAGAAGAGGGAAATTAGTTATAAATGAGCCTTGTGCAATCTATTCATAGCTAGCATTGCTTCCACCTGAAGTGCTAGAAAAGAAGACTGATCTTAGGAAAGGAAAGGGCTGTAAACCTGGTTCACGTTTTTGTAGTTGCTGAAAACTCTCCTTCATGCTCTTTTTTTTTTTTTACTTCTCTCCCAGTTTCTTCATTGAAATGTGAAGTTTTAGTAACACTTGGAGAGTGTTTAAATGAGACCTATTTAAAGACTGTAAAGCTATGATTTCTAGGCTAACTGCAGAGAAATGAGAGAGGGCAATTAGTGTAATTATTAATGTTGCCTTCTTTCTCTCTCAAAAATGTTCCAGTTTGGGTGATACATTATACGATCACTATATATGTTGTGTAATAAATCCTAAATGCTTACAAATTGACTAAATTTAGGGATGGCCTCCTTGTTTATATTTTAGTTCCAATTCCCCTCTGAATTGCCACGAAGCTTACTTTCAGCATCTTCAGGTCTTTGTTTTTCCTTATCTGCTCTGATCAAAACTTTGTCACCCTGCCCAGCCGGTGTGGCTCAGTGTTTGGGCGTCGACCTATAAACCAGAAGGTCATGATTCAATTCCCGGTCAGGGCATATGCCTGGGTTGTGGGCTCGATCCCCAGTGTGGAACTTGTAGGAGGCAGCCGATCAATGATTCTCTCTCATCATTGATATTTCTCTCTCTCTCCATTCCTCTCTGAAATCAATAAAAATATATTTAAAACAAAACAAAACAAAAACTTTATCACCCTCAGGAAGTACCCGATCTCCTTTTAGGCCCCATCCTTATTTCTTTTTCTTTATTTTCTGAGGCATCATTATAAACTCCAAGAGAGGAACCTGTGATTCCATTTGGGTGTACATACTCTTGAAAGAACATCAGTCTTGTCATTACAAAACTGTCCTTTTGTTGTGATACAGATTTGTTTTACCACTTTGGCCAATTTTGCACCTCAGGTTTTTCATTTTTTAAGTGGGGATGTTAATGCTTGAGAACTGACTCCTAGGACTGGGATGGGAGAAATGTATTTTTTTTTAAAGTGCTTTAAAGTTTATGGATGAAAGATATTGCCATCATTCAAAGCATTAGTTAAGAAAGATACTAAACTGTTTTACATATATATCATTTAACAGCTTTAGAACATGGCTATTCTGAAAAAAATTTGCCTTATGATTGGTCACCATCCCAGTGACTTGGGAAACTACCAGTGGATACTCATGAAGAGCAGCTAGACATACTGCTTATGGGTTCTTCCCTTTCCTCTCAAACACCTGCAAATGGAGGGAGAGGGGCACATTTTTTTCAGGTTACAGTGAGTCAGCAGCCTGTGATAGAAAGACAGCTGCCGAAAGCTCTATCTGGGGTGCACATGATTTCATTTGCATTTTGATTTCTGTGATTTAACTGAAGGCACAGGTTGTCTCTGCCAAATCTCCCTGGTCTACCAAGGGATGCCAGGTAGAAGTGCCCAGAGCAGCCTGACTTATGAGGACCGCCACAGCAGCACAACCAGCGCATCTCTAAACATCCAGTAATAAAAAATCTGTTGTTCTTTGGTCGCCAGGATTTAACAAGCCTAATCCCTAGGAGAGGTGATAAAAATTCATTAATCTAATTAAATACTTCTTATTGCCAAAGTGACTTTGTAGAGTAGCTTTGCTGAAGGATAAGTGCAAAGTAAAATGGGGTCCCAGCAGAGAAACAAACGTTAGACTTGAGCAAGCTGGTGCATGCTTCATTAAACTCATAATTATCCTTTGGTTCTAAGTAGCTGATAATATTTAATGAGTATCCAAGATAATTTAAAGAAAATGTTTACTAATGAGGTACAAACAGTGCCATGGAACACTGATACCTAGGGTGCCATAACCATGTATCTTCCTGCTGAATCTTGTTCATTGGATATTGGGAGGGAGACCACAAGCATTTGATAGTAAAAATACATTGCTAGAAGCCAAAAAGTTCTGTGAGACAGAGAGAATGCTAAGGGAATTTATTACTGGAATAGAGTTGGAAAAATAAAATTGTTGAGAAAAGACCAAATACCCTGTTACATGAGAAATAGTGGAAGGGTTTGGGAGTTTCTGATCTTTGAGGAGCTGTCCCATGGAAAATAACTAAATTTGTCCTCATGCTCAACATCACTAATCTTCAGGAAAATGCAAATTAAAACTGCAGTGAGATATTATTCATACCTGTCAGGATGGCTATCACCAATAAATCAACAAACAATAAGTGTTGGTGAGGATGTAGAAAAACAGAACCTTTGTACACTATTGGTAGTATTGTAAATGGTGCAGCCTCTATGGAAACCAGTATCAAGTTCCTCAAAAAATTAAAAATAGAACTTCCATGTGACCCAGCAATTGCTTTTCTGGGGATTTATCCAGAGGAATTCAAAACTAATTTGAAAAGATAGATGTGCGTCTATGTTCATTGCAGCATTATTTACAATAGCCAAGTAATGAAAGCAACCTATGTGTACATCAGTAGACAAATGAATAAAGGAGAAGTGTTACATATATAATACTCAGCCATAAAAAGAAAGAAATCTTGCCATTTGCAACAAGATGGATGGACCTAAAAGGTACCATGATAAGTGAAACAAGTCAAAGACAAATACCATATAATTTCACTGATATGTAGAATCTAAAAAAACAAAATGAATGAACAGAAAACTCAGAAACTAACTCATGGATACAGATACCATTTTGATGGTCACCAGATGGGAGAGGTTGTTAAGGGAGGGGTGAAAAAGGTGAATGGGATTAAGAAGTACAAATTGCCAGTTATAAAAATAGTCACAGGGATGGAAAGTACAGCATAGGGAAGACAATATAATAACTATGAATAGTGTCAGATGGGTAGTAGACTTACCTGGGAAATCACTTCATAAGGTATATAAATGTCTAATTACTATGTTGTACACCTGAAACTAATGTAACATTGTATGCCAACTGTTGAAGTTCTAAGCATCGATTGGATGGGCATTTTTGGGATATATTGAAAGGAATCTTTGGAAGTTTAGTAAATATTATATTCTCCCCTCTCTGTAAGAGAATTAGAGCAATATACATCTCTGAACTGTTGAACTCAAGCGTGATCATATGAATTGCTCTGGACAATGAAGATGTGAGTAGAAGTGACACCTGCTACTTCCAGGCAGAAATTTTAAGAGAAAGGGCATGGTTTACTAAGTCTTTTTTCCAGTTGCCTCAACTGGCAATGTGTAGTCAGCCTGGGTTCCAAATGAACCACAGCCAGTCCACAATGCACATGTAGCTTGAATAGAGATAAACCCTAGATTTTTTTTAAAACCACTGGGATTTGGGGGTTATATATTATTATAGCTTAATAGCCTATCCTGACTAATAAAAGACCATATTATGGACAAAATGATCTCAAAACTACTTCTATAGCTAGCTATAATAATAAAAGCGTAATATGCTAATTAGACCGGACAGCTGAATGACCTTCCAGACGTCCTTCCGGATGAAGTTGCTGTGGTGGGGGCTGAGGCAGATGTGGTTAGGGGTGATCAGGCAGGCAGGTGAGCTGTTAGGGGCAATCAAGGCAGGCAGGTAGAGCAGTTAAGAGCGATTGGTCAGGCAGGAGAGTGGTTAGGGGAGATCAGGCAAGCAGGCAAACAGTTAGGGGCGATCAGGCAGGCAGAATAGTTAGGGGTGATCAGCAGGCAGGCAGAGGGGTTAGGGCGATCAGCAGGTAGGCAGAGTGGTTAGGGGCAATGAGGCAGGCAGGCAGAGTGGTTAGGGGTGATCAGGCAGGCAGGCAGGTGAGCGGTTAGGAGCCAGTGGTCCCAGATTGCGAGAAGGCCTAAACCCGCAGTCGGACTTCCCCCGAGGGGTCCCCAATTGCAAGAGGGTGCAGGCCGGGCTGAGAGCCCCCCCCCCCCCGTGCATGAATTTTGTGCACCGGGCCTCTAGTGGCATTATAAATATTTTTTAAAAAAGCACTTAAATGTATGATACTATTTATGGTATTGTTTACTTCTAACTATTTAATTTCTTTGCTTTTGTCAGAGGTGAGTTGTAATTATCAGAGGTTATAAAGTCAGTGAAAAATCATGAATTGTCAAAATTACCCTTGAAAATAGTTTAAAACATCCATAAACAGAAATAAATACAATAGTATGTATACAATCCTGCATTTATGATGAAGTAGTTGGATTGTCTTTAAGAGTCATGCTTCATGACAATACCTATATTTCAACTCCTGAATTGTGAACAATATAGCAAGATACTCATGGTTTGAAGGCTACCAGGAAACTGATACCAGGCTAACTGAGGAAATAGAAATTCGTGTCTCCCATCTTATGCTAATTGGAGCACATGCTCATTGAGTGGGATGGCAGGTGGAAATTCCCTAGGGCTTACATGTTCTCTCTTTCTCCCCCCCTCAGCCTGGTGCAGTAAGTTGAATGCACTGAAGTCTTGTGTGCTTGTGATGCAGTGCTGTTGTACTGCACTTCCTTTCTCCTTTATTCAAGGCTAGACCCTGAATTCGAATTTCGGGTGGTCACAGATTTCGGCAGACTTCCAAATTTGGATAATATTCCTTTGTGTTTATTTCTTGCCAGGGATTTTTTTTTTTTTTTTTTGTGGGGAGTAGATGTGGCTTTAAATAAGTCCTCACACCACAGTAACTACCAATCTTCACCTCAGCCAGGAGTTGGCAGAGCAATGAGCTCAAAAAACAGGGAAGCCACATTTTCTTACCCTGTTTCATCTGAGAAGAAAGAAGAAAGAAGATGAACAAACATGACATGGAAGAAAAGTTTTTGGTCCTGAAGGCAGCTGAACTGAGAGTGAAACTAAGTCATTGTAGCGTAAGGATTCTATGATCTATGCTTCATTTTCTTGCCTACTCACGTTGAGAGGAGACAAGTAAAATGAAGCAATAAAGCATTTTATTAAGGTCTCCTTTCTTCTTTGTAACAGCAGCAATGTTACTGTGATGGGCAAAGGGAAGGGGATGGGAAAGAGGGTGAAGGCGAGTGGCAGGATTAAAGGGAAGACAAGGCAAGGCCAGACTTATTCAAGTCTTCTAGCACCGACGTACCAACAAAGCCCAAACTTTTTTGGCACAGATGGAAGGAAAATGTTTAAATAAACCAAAAGCCTGTGCCAATCAGCAGTTGCACCAATTCTCAAAAAAACTGTGGTTACTCAAGGATTATGATTTTGGAGATTGTTATCAAATCCCAATCCTGGAATTTGTGAATGTTACCTTATTTGGAAAAAGGGTCTTTGTAGATGTCATTGTTAAAAATCTGGAGTAGAAAAGGTTATCCTGGATGACCTGAGTGAGTCCTATGATGCAACCACAAATGTCCTTAAAAGAGAGAGGCAAAGAGAGATAGAATGGACAGAAGCACTGTGATCCTGGAAGCAGAGATTGGAAAGATGTGACCGCAAGTCAAAGAATGCTGGTGGCCATCAGAAGCTGGAAAAGGCAAAGAATGATTCCTTCTGGAGCCTCGATATCCAACTTCTGGACTCAGAAAATGTGAGAGAATGAATTCCTGTTGTGTTAAGCCACCCAGTATGTGGCAGTTTGGTACAGCAGCCCCAGTAAACCAATACAGATTTCTAATGAAGAATGTGAGAGAATTCCTGGGCCACCATTTAGTGAATGCTGCTATCTGGGCATGCAGCCTCCTAGGAAACAGGCAGAGATTTCCACCAAGGTTTTTTTCTGGATTCTTGCTTTCAAACAGGGTCCTGATTTTATAATGAAAAACCTCATGCTCTGAAAGTTCTTCCTCTGCTGAAATACGAGGTGCCCAGTTCCTCTCGGGTAATATTAGCATAATCCGGACTGTCTCTTATGATGGTGGGCTGCTGGGTAGTGATGGGCTAGGGAGACCAGAGTGATTTGTGTAAGAAGAGCAAATGGAATTGGGATAGGAAACTTTATTTTCACCACCTTGAGATGTCCTCTTCCACTGAAATCAATGTTTCTGGTTAAACTCTATATGCATGCAAATTTCAGCCTTTTCCAACCCAATGGGAGACTGGTTGCCTAATAGGTGAGAATTAGGGGGTCTATAAGCTGTAATGGTTTGGTTTCTGTTGCTTCACAAGAGGTGGAATTCTTGCTAATAATAGAAGACTGACATCATGCCTTGATATTTTCAGAGAACTACATATATATATATATATATATATATATATATAAAACTCATCAACAAGGATCAGCTAAGATGACTTCTTAACAGAGCTCACAAGGCTCACAACTGGGGGCTGGTTTTAATGCAGGAAGAGTATAATTTTAACAGCTGCCTCTCCTGCTTCTGAGCCTGGTTTTGCAGATGTGTTACCTATTGTGCGGCACAAAAGGTGCCAGCATAGTAAGCAGTCATCAATACAGAGTCAGGAGCTGTCTGCTCACATCCCGGAAATATAAGCACATGATAATGGCCTGAATACTTCATCTTGTAGACACAGTGAGATTCATAAAACTGTCTTTTAGCCATTTTAGAGTTGAATCTTTCTCACCCTCCAAAGCACTCCTTCAAAAACTAGCAGGCATTTTACAATTGAGCGGAGAGGCTGATACTTTTAAAACGGCTTTAAGGGGCATAGTAAATGGAAATAGCTGTCTTCACTTCAGACCAGCTGGGAATGCAATCTCTATTTTATGTAAAATGAAATGATACCTGGTTAGCTTTATTTTTTAATACTCACCTTTATTATTTTTTTCCGGAATTTTATGGATGCTATAGAAATATCCCACTTATAAAATCATACTCCCAATGTTAAGTTATGCAGAATGATTGTTTAAAGCTGTTAGAAACTTTCCCATTCTCAATTCATTTCTGATTCATTTGGTCCCCCCTCCCAACCCCCATCAGTAAATGGCTTTGCCCATATCTATACTTGTAGCATGAAATGGAAATTTCAGGCAATTTTCTGGGTAATTGAAAGTGTAAAACCTCATTTTACTCGGAAAATACTTTGGACTAATTATCCAAATACTGGTTACTTCAATGTTCACTTTTCCAGTTAAGACCATTTGAATTCTTATTTCAGCTTTTCTTTCTACCTGTCTTCCATCCTACAAATTTTTAAAAAATACCTGTTCTGTATCTCATTCTCTTCAGACCTTGCTCTCCACCTCCCAATGTCACACCTAGGATTTTTGCTAAAAGAGATGCTAGATTTTATACTTAGCATCCTGTTTAGGGAGAAAAAAGTCTTTTCCTCTGAGATTTTATTTTAAAAAATATACTCTATTTGGAAGAACCATGTTATACATGTATCCTGATGGGTAGAAAAAAATCACAGGCGATCTCCTCCCCATTGTTTTGTTTTAGATTACAAAAAAAGTTTAGAAGGCTGATTGTGAGTTTCCCTATTCTTTATAGATATCATATTTCTTACAAAATACATCTTTGCTTGGAACATGTACATGAAAAAGATACGTTTCAATCCTGGCCAAAGCAAATTCCTTCACTGAAAGCTGTATATAGCTGAAGGATGGGGAAGGAGCATTGTACACATTTCCCAGACCTTGAGTGAGAGAGCATCGTGATTCAAGCTGAAAAGAGGGTTAAGTTCTGCAATACACATCGGTTAGGCAGACAGACTCGTGCTATTTGGAGATAGGAAAGAGTTCAGTGTGCCTGAAATATAAGAAGAGCTTGTCTATATTTACTCAAAAGGGACTACCATTTCTAAGTATGGATCTATTGGTGTTTGTTTTTTAGAGAATCTGTTGTCTTGTATTATTTGAATTTTTACATGAGCATGTCCTTGTTACCCTGTCATTGGCAAGTTATTTGATTTTCAGCAGATCCTAAAACAACTGAAAGGCAGGCCATACCCATGCCTTACTGTGCCTTCAGCTGTGGTCTTTCTTGGTGTGATTTTCTACTTTTCATGTTTTGGGTGGTATAGGAACCACATTATGGAGTTTGGCATTTGGGGGAGAATTCTTATATATAGATTAAATTTCATATTAGAAAAGTCATTTCTTATCTGACTGACTTAGATTCATAGTTTCTTGCACCTGGCCTTCCAAAGCTGTTTTTGGTGAGTAGTTCTGGGTAACATCCTAAGTCTATGTTGGTCATAGACTAAAAAATTAGAGAATTTCCAGAAAAGCTAGAAAAGCTCTTCACTCCCAGTTCCTTTCAAACTACCTTAGGCCTGATCACATCAAACAGACAGAAAAACCAGGCATTGCTGTATTTCACTACATTTAGGCCAGAACTTTTTTTGTCCCCGACTTATTTGAGGAGCTGAATAAAGCTAGGGTTCTTTCTCTGTTGGTAGAGTTCACACATATAAACAATGTTTTGTGAATTAATCCAACAAAACCCATCTATTAACTTTCGTTAATGACCCAGATGTTATTGTAATAAAATAACAATATTGAAATAAGATATAATATTGAAAAATGTAAAATGAAATGAACAATCCATATCATATATCTCATGGTTCAAAAAACTATGACCAGAGAGTGATTTATTATCTGAGAGTTCTGGTTGCCTTTAGCTTAACAGATTGTGGGATAGGAGGGATGGGCCAAAGGATTCTTGACACTCTTTGTTTCAACTGTACAGCAAAGGAAATGGCACGTTTATCAAATATACTGTTCTAACCACATAATTAGACATTTGGTGAGTAATTTTATGTTCTTATTTTAAGAATAATATTGATGGCAATTTCCTTTTTCATTGCTACGACATATTTTATCTAATACTGGATATCATGGATATTTGTGCCATAGAATATTGAAGCTCAGATGAACAATCTGGGACAATATAAATAGACATATAGGATTTATTACTTCAATAATAATTGAATTTATCAATTCAACAAGTATATAAGGAAGACCCCTATATGCCAGGCCCAGATTTTTGCTGGGAATGCAGTAATGAACAAGAGAGATATGATTTGGAATAAACTTTGTATATCTTTAAATAAATGGAGTGATTTCTCCATGGGTAATAAAAGTTGATTGTGAGGAGCAAATGAGTGCATCTTATATATATTTTTTTCTTTAAAAATGTCAGCAGCTGATTTCTGAGTTAGATGAATTGTGCTCCAGAAGAACATTTGGGAGACTGGAAAAAGGAGGCCAACACGATGGATTTTAATCACAGAAATTATAATGGCTGATGGCAGAATGGAGATTTCTTAGTACTACGGATAGTTAAGAGAAGCCCACATTAAAAAGTGAGAGAAGGCATGCTTTCCTCAAGAAGAGCAGAATGCCATCAGCAATGTTTTTCTGCATATAGTAAAATATGATGGGAAAGGCTCTTGTTATTAATGCTGGTTTTTATTAAGAGTAGTTCTTTTTTCCCCCTGATTTCTTTCATCCCTTAGTATATGGGGAAGCTAATTTTAGAGGTGGGATGAAAATAATGAGTTACAACTTAAAATAAGTGGTAAAATTAGGTTTTAAGCCATACATTTATTATGTATTTCAACAGCTTCCAACAGTTTAGGTTGGAATTCTGTGAAGTGAAAAAATAATTGTCAAAGTAAAATATTTTTCCTTATTTTATGAGGTAAACATTTACATCACCGATACATTACCATACTGAGCAGCTTGGTACAACAGTAGAGTCACCAATCTTTTAGGAGAAGAAATTCACAATGGGAGCTGTAAGGACTCCCATCAGCCATGGTTGCCCAGAGTTTTTTGTGTACCATTTCTAAATTTTGATGGTTTTCCATATTGTGAGTATCCAAACCTATATTTCCCAGCTGTTTACTTCAGTTGGGGAGCAGACATGTGACTTTGACTGTCATTCAGATGCTCAGGGATGAGACTTGAACACAGAAGTGAGCAACACGAGGTGGTGTCCAGGTGAGGGCATTCACTGGCCAGTACATAGGGGAAGCATCTGGTTCTCTAGGGGTCTGTGATGGAGCATCACAGACCCCTAGAGATCCTTAGTTATCATTTTGATTCTGTGGTGTGGTTTATGACTTTGAGCTTTATACTAGACAGAGTGGATTCTCTTGTTTGCAACCAAGACCACTGCCCAGTATAAGAGGTTAAACAGTTGTCTTGCAATTACCTGGTAAATTAGAGAAAGAGCCAGAATTAGAACTAAGCTATGTTCCAAGTTTCAGCTTCTAGGTGGAATGAACATAACATGGAAATTGCAAGTTTGTGTTCTCACTCTTATTACTTATCTGAGTTGCAGTCTGAGGTCCTTAGATTCAGTGCTCAGGAATCAGCAGACCAAATTTGGCCCACTACCTGTTTTTGTAAATAAAGTTTTATTGGGACATAGCCACACCCATTTGTTTATGTATTATCTGTGGTTGCTTTCATACTATGACAGTAGAGTTGAATAATTGCCATAGAGACTGTATGACATGTTAAGCCTAAAGTATCCACTTTCTTGCCCTTTACTGATAAAATTTGCTGACCCTTGATTGGGAGGCAGTCACTACCAATCAGCAGGATCTGGCACGTGAAAGTAAGCCTGTTGGGCATCCTTGGTCTAACATGTCCTGTTAGTCATCCATTACTGCTTTTGTTAGCACTACTAGCATTCCACATGCTCTCTGATCAGCAGGCTGGTGGAGATGGGGACTGTACAGACAAAAATAAGGGAATATCCACACATATGCTAGAGGACATGTACACTATTCATTCTCTTGCCTCTAAATGACTTCTTATTAAAGTACTGTTAGGAAGCTGTGCTCTTTTGCTATGTAGGCATTCTTACCTCTGTAGATGATTAGACTGATAGATTTTAACGAAACAAAAAAAGAAAGAAACCTGGTCAAGATCGTTTCCTTTCTAATCTGGCATATAGTAAATGTCTTCAATCAAACCAGACATGGGCCACCCTTAAAATGATTGATTCAAGTCCATAGGTCATAGCTTCAGATCCCGAGGATCAATACCATCTTGATGCCAATACCTGGACTTTTGACACATGGTGATCCAGATAAAAGAAACTTTGCTTCTTAAAACCTTAGGAGCAAGTTATAGGGTTGACCATATCTCCAACTGATAACCCATTTAGTTGCCCCAGCTGTGTAGAATGATTGGCAGTTTCCTGAATCTGCTGATCTGTCTAATTCGAAGGTTTCACCAGTGTTGTTTGCTCCCTTTCTGTGGCACGTGCACTCCTCATCTCCTAACTAACTAGCTTCTCCTAGTCCTTTGAGACTAAAGCCTAGTACTGTCTCCTCCAGAAAGATTTTGCTGAACCCGCTCCATCCTCTGGGGTTACCTCTATCCTGGGCTCTTCACACCACCTGGTGTCCATTTACTTCTCTTAGTCCCACAGTTGGCTGTGAAGGTTCTGGGTCATTTATCTGTTTCCTGCATACAGCAGAGTGCTCAGCACACAGGTGGTGTTCAAATATGTTTATTAAAAAAAGTGGCTCCTTTTTGTGGTGCAGAGGCAAGGCCTTATGAGTAGTGCTAAGCTTTCTTTTGTGGCTTCTTTTTCAGCAGAGCATTACAATGCAGTGGGGCTTTTAATTTGATTCCAAGCCAATTTATTTAAAGTGAATGAAGAGAGAAAAAGAAAGAAAATGCATCAAAGTGCAATGACATGTAATTCAAGGTGGTGGGATTTTGAGTGACTTTTTTATTTTGTTTTTATGCTTTTCTGTATTTTCTAAACATTTTACATGGGTATGTATTTTTAGTTTTATAAATGGAAAAGTAGACATTAATAGCAGGTAAAAAATAAAATCTCTATATATAAAAGCCTAAGTGACTGTTCGACCAAAAGCTATGACATGCATTGACCACCAGGGGCAGACACTCAACTCACGGGCATGGAAACATGGAACAGACTGATGAATCTCAGAAGGAAGGTGGGAGGGTGGGAAGAGATTAACCAAAGTTCTTATATGCATACTAGAGGCCCGGTGCACAGATTTGTGAGCACAGATGGACAGTTTTTCAGAACTGTCTTCATTAACAGGTCCTCTGCATCCTATAGAAGGAATACCAATGAAAAGGTTCCAGGAGTGGAAGGGGAAAATTCATTGTCAGCCACACTCGGGGAAATCATTCACTGCACACTCAGGCAAGAGCTATGGATCATAGCAGTTGTGGGCCCAGCCATCATCTACAGGGCTGGGAGTGAAAACACCACAGTGCCACAGACAAGGGGTTGGTTAGTAAAGTGTTGCAGGTACCTACAGACAGCTCTAAAACAAGACTCAAATGCAAAGCCTTGCTCTTATGAGTATCCGTGTAGCACAATGAGGAAAATCCTAAAAGGAAAAGTGCTGATGACTGATCTAGGCCAGGAGCAAGCTGTGTGAACCCGTAGAGGCAAGATTGCAGGCACCCACTGAGATGGCTTTGAGGGCTCACCAAGGGGGTCATGCTTATGCATACAATGCTGAATTCACTCGTGAAACCCCCACATCAGAACACTTAGACATCAGCCAAATTGTTAATGATTTATGTTTACCCCAGAATATCTTTATGATACGGTCATATGGTGACTTTGATATGTATCTAGGACTCAGTTCCTAAACAGTTAAAGTTCCAGGTTGATATTTTTGAAATTTTATTTATTATATAGTTAATTCATGAACAAGTGCATCGGAAAGCACAGATTAAAAATATACCCACATCTCGCGGGGGAGAAGGGGGTGGGTGGAGGTGGAAGAGGGTATGGGGGAATAAATAGTGGTGAGAAAAAATAATAAAATTAAAAATATATAGGGTTTCCAAAAAAAAATGTATACATATACTTTGAATAATTATAAAGGCAATGTTTATTAAAATACATTTCATTTTCAAAATTGAGCTATCAGCTGTTAAAGTGTGTATACATTTTGGAGGGACACCCTGTATATACTCACATCAGGAATTCTAGTTACATATAAGTAAATGAAAACTATACAAAATTTTGGGAAAAGATATTGTTCCACTTAAATATTCATATTTAAGAACTTAATTTTAAATGTGTTGTAATACCCATTGATTCAGTAATAATATTTATTATCCTATATAATAAAAGGCTAATATGCAAATTGACCGAACTGCAGAATGACCAGTTGCTATGACACACACTGACCACCAGGGTGCAGACACTCAATGCAGGCGCTGCCCCCTGGTGATCAGTGGGCAGAGGGAGCGCTACTCAGCCAGAAGCCGGGCTCACGGCTGGCAAGCGCAGTGGCAGTGGCGGGGGCCTCTCCTGCCTCCACGACAGTGCGGACCTAAGCCGTCAGTCATCCCCCAAGGGCTCCTGGACTGCGAGAGGGCACAGGCTGGGCTGAGGGACAAATTTCGTGCACCAGGCCTCTCGTATTAGAAATAATTCAGTTCATGGCTCTATGATCAAATCAAATAATCCCTTTTGTACTTGAGCAAAACTACATTTTAGAGTTCATGTGCTGTTTATAATAACTCATCACCATGTCATTCTGAACCTTGAAGTATTTGTCACTGTGGCATAGAAATTATTATTATTCTAAAATTAAATATGGAGTTTGAGGGAGTATTTCAGATGGTGTCCTTCATTAGCAGGCATGTAGAAATCAGTTGTTAAGTAAACTGCATAGTTGGAAACTCCTTCTTTCTTTACCTCTAATCTCAGAGCTCTGTGATGACTCATCCTGCTGATGTATGCCAGGTGAAGTGCCATTAGCCCAGTTGACATTGACCCCACTTCTGTTATCAGCCTTGCTGAGGTATCATAACTTCAATATTTTCTTCTGTAAAATCCTGACAAGGGATAGAATACTTTTGTATTGAAGTATGATTTAATTGTTTCTCTTTATCAAGAAAATCTTACATTTTAAAACCTAAATGCTTTTTCATTTCCAGGTGACACGTGGGACGGCCCCTTCTCAATACTGCAGCATTCTCCCCTCTAAGCTGGGAGTCTTGGTGTAATTGGATGGATAATTGCATTTGTCTTTTGGAGGTTTTTGTATCATTACTTGTGCTCCTTGAGGCCACCAAACTATCCTGTTAGTGTCCCAGGCCCTCTGCATCTGCCAAGTGCTCAAATGGTACTTGGGGAGGTATTTCCCTAAAGCCATTTTCCAGATGAGAAAACTAAATCTCAAAGGGATTAAGTAACTTCCTCAGATTTAGACAGTATCTGTCCATGCAGTGTAGACTGGAGAAAGGATGGAGCCACAACTGTGTTCAGAAAAAACAATAATCCTGATTAATTAAGGACATCACCCTGTTCCTCCCACTTCCCTTCCCTCCTTTCCTCAATAAGTCTTTTCCATGAATTTCCCGGTAAGTGACTAAACCTTCCCCTCCCCAACAATTTACTTTGCTTGTGTGACTGAGCCTTAGAGAGCTGGAATGGTGAAGTTTTGCTGGACTGTGTGTAGTTTATCACTTACGGTCAGAGCATCTTGGAAAGAAGTTGGACACCCTTTTACTTCTCAGCACTGGGCTTATGCTGGGTATCCAGCAAGGAGGTCCCTCAGCCACAATATTTCTTATTTGCTCATGGCTTTTTGACTCCATGAGGATGAGGTTGATTGGGACAGTTATCCCTCATTGAGGATTATTGTGCCCATTTCGCTGTAGACACCATTCATTCATTCATTTCCTCACTCAACAAATATTATGTGCCAAACACTGCTACAATGACACAATGGCCAATAAAAATAAGAGCTAATATGCTCATAGAACCTGGTCTAGAGGGGGAAACAAATAATAACCATGGAAACAAATGAGATAATCACCTGGTGACATAACATGAGGGAAATAAATGGGGGACTTAACAGAGAATATCTCAAGAGGATGGTTCTGTAAATAGGGCTGTCTGGAAGACCACTTTAAGACGCTGTCTTCTGCATTGACACCTGACAGACAGGAAGGGCTGAGCCAATCCAGAACCTGGAGAAAGACCATACCAGTGGCAAAGACAGTGGCAACAGAAAATTCTCAGAGGTAGGGATGAGTTTGACTTAATTGAGGAGTTAAAAATGGGCCAGTGTAGCTGAAGCATAGTGAGGGAGGAGGTGTGGTAAGCAATAGGGTAGGGTCAGCCCTTGATGGGCTTGGTTGGCATCAATGATTCTTAGATGTAACAAACAGCACAGTTGTTTCCAGTAAGCATTCATTCGCCTGGCCTGTGCTTCATGTTAGATATTTAGACCCACCCCAATCATAAACCTTGGCAAGGATGACTGTACCATAAAAACATGTGTTTCACTGTTTCCTGTTAGTCTTCCCAGACTATCAACATTAGGTGCACTGTTGAGAACTGAGGAGCTTGATCCCCAGAGAGGTGACCATTTCACCCGCTGAGGACATGAGTCGGAGTGGAGCACAGGTTGCCCTGTTCCTGTTCTGACCTTCCTGTTTATCCAAGTCATTCTGAGACATTTGCAGTTCCTTTGGCAGCCCACATAGCACTTAACCTTCACCATGCAAATTAGTATTTTAATCTATCAAGGATTCTAGGCCAGCCTGTTTTTGTCCCCATTAACCTCTGGCTAGCCCTACACTTTTCCAATAAAGAGAACTCCATTTCCTAATCAATGGTCACTTCCAGATGGAAATCATAATTATGGTTATGCAGCATTCGGTTAGCATACACAGCTTTTACGAGAGTGATTGATAGAAATGAGGCAATGGGACTGAGTGGGCCTCATGCCCGCTTGTTTTGTCCAACTTATTTTGCAGGATATGTAGGGTAGCCATATACTTTATTGTCCAAATAGACACACTGTTGAGAATGAAGGGGACTCTATTGATAGAGTTTCAATTATACCATGAAAACAGACATAAACTGGGGTGGGTGGTCACCCTAGGTTTTCAGCACTTGGGTACTACACTTGTTACTATATTTTTTAGACTTTTCCATATAATAATGAGTGACAATTACTCTTTCTTGTCCCCTGTATTACAATCATGTGCATTAAGTTTGTCCATTTTATGGGTCTAAAGGGGAAGTCACAAAAGGACTTTTTACACAGACTGTCTTTTACTGGTGGCTTATGCCAAGCTAAGAAGGAAATAGCGAAGCCAAAGTCTAACCTTAGGACTGCCCCGAGGCTCTAGATGGTTAGGAAAGGAGCAAAGATGTCTCAGAGCTCTTTGCTCCCCTTGCTTCTGTTTGCCTCCCTGCATGAGGAAGGCATCTCTAAGAGCAGAGAGGTGCAGGTAGCATGGAGATAATTTGCCTGGTGATCTCTAGCCAGACCACCTGCCTGTGACAGGAAAGGTGGATAAGGAATTATTTTCAAGACAGCAAATAATTTGCCACAGTGAGAACCTGTTGTGTGTGCTAATAAGAAATGGACTGTCATGAGGGAAAGGAATAAATGGGGTAAAACCAATTTATTACTTTTGGCATTACAGGAAATTATCTATCTATCTATCTATCTGAGTCCCGATGCACAAATTCATGCAAGGGACTCGGCCCTCACAGCCCCGGCTTTGTCCTGAAGGTCATCCAGATGGTCATCCGGACAGTCGTTCTGCTGTTTGGTCTAATTAGCATATTAGCTCTTTATTACATAGGATATACATATATAAAAGCCTAAGCAAACATTACGATGGAACAACCAGAACGACCAGTCAACCAGTTGCTATGATGTGCACTGACCACCAGAGGGCAGACACTCAATGCAGGAGCTGCCCCTGGTGGTCAGTGTGCTCCCACAGGGGGAGCGCCGCTCAGCCAGAAGCTGGGCTCACAGCTGGCGAGTACAGCTGTGGCAGTGGGAGCTTCTCCCGACTCTGTGGCAGCACTACCCAGTGGGGAGCAGTGGCAGCAGGCTCAGCGGGCCGGGATGAGCATGAGTGGCATGGTGCCCAGCCCCCATTTGGGCTCCTCCCTGGTTGCCTGCTGCTTGGCACACTGCTACATCCCCCGAGGGGTCCCGGATTGTGAGTGACTATGTCATAGCTTATAAACTGCTACATCCCACACACAGTTAAACAAGGAAGGTGGCTTCTGCGGTATTTGAAAAAGAGATCGTGGCTGCTTAATCCTAATTCATGAGCAGAATTTCCAAACTGTCCACATCCTGTTTATTCTACATGGGGATGAACATGCATTCCTATATATTGGGAACAGCCTCTGAGATTTAAAAATTAAAACCTGGCAAGGCTATTCTAATATTGAAAAAACAGGATGATGCAGTGATGACATGTATGGACTCTGGCTTGCACATTTTGTGGTCAGGCCTGATTCTAACACTTATAACTATGTGACAAAGCCAATTACTTAACTTCTCTCTGCTTCAGTTTTTCCACCCATAAAATGGGGAAAATGGTACTACTGCCTCAGAAGGATCATGTTACGTACTACTTTTTATAATCAGGGCAAAAAAATGTAGCTGCCCATACCACAGCAAGATGCCTTTCACCTGTATGAAAAGTATGGTCACTGGTGCATGCAGCATCCTAGATTGCGAGAGGGATGTCCAACTGCTGGTTTAGGCCCAATCCCGATGGAGACTGGGCCTAAACTGGCAGTTGGACATCCCCTGAGGGGTCCTGGATTGCAAGAGGGCTCAGGCTGGTCTGGGGGATTGTCCCCCCGCCCCCAGTGCATGAATTTCATGCACCGGCCTCTAGTGCACACTGAGTGGCCAGATTATTATGATCTCTGAACGCATAATAATCTGGCCACTCAGTGTATATCCTATATAATAAAAAGCTAATATGCAAATTGTCCCCTCGACCAGGAGTTCGACCAGCAGGCAGGCCAGCCAACCACCCATGTCCCCTCCCCCTGGCCAGGCTGGCTGGACCCCACCCATGCACGATTCATGCACCGGGCCTCTAATATATGTATATATGCACACACACACACACACACATACATACACTGAGTGGCCAGATTATTATGCGTTCAGAGATCATAACAATCTGGCCACTCAGTGTGTGTGTGTGTGTGTGTGTGTGTGTGTGTGTGTGTGTGTGTGTATATATACACACACACACACACATATACATATACATATACATTTCTGAATATCCTCAATTGGCAATAATAATATTTATTATTCTTTAATTTATTAGAAACTCTTTAAAACAAGTCTTGGCTGAATATTTACTTTTTTGCTTAAAGAGCACATAATTGTTGGATAAATTAGCATTGTACCCTCCTCTCTCAGTTCCTTCCTCTCACCCTCAGCTCCTTCTCCTGACTGCCATTCTGCAAGCATTCTTTCCATCACGTAGGCTCAAAATCTGGAGTCATTTTTGCTTTCCTTCACTTCTAATGGCCTATCTCTTGTGGAGTCCTACAGAGTCTAGTCTAGTTCTACAGACTATCTCTCTTCCATCTTCTTTTTTCCATTCATATATATATTTTTTGTAACCAGCTAGACCAGACTCATTACCTCTAGCCAGACTCTTGGAATATATTTAAAAAAATATTTTTTATTGATTTTAGAGAGGAAGGGAGAGGGAAAGAAAGATAGAAACATCAAAGATGAAAATCATTGATTAAAAAAAAAAAAAAAGAAAATCATTGATTAGCTGCCTCTTGCATGCCCCCTACTGGGGATCCAGTCCACCACCCAGGCATGTGCCTTAGACGGGAATCAAACCCAGGACCCTTTAGTCTGCAGGCTGATGCTCTATCCACTGAGCCAAACCAGCAAGGGCGGGATATTTTCTTAATGCAGCTTCTTATTACCAGCTTCTCTGTGCTCCAAACCGTCTTGTATATCATGGTTAATTTGTCTTAAGAAGCAGCTTCAAGCCTGTCCTTCCTGTTTCAAATCCCCAGTGTCTGCTCATTGCCTCGTAATGATGTTTAGTCACCTTACCTGGCTCTAGCAGATGTTTTAAGGACCATCTTCACTCTATGTTATTGAGGTCTATGCATGTTGGGCTCTGTGATGGATCCTGAGGGTGCAGCACTAATAGCATGAGAGGTCATGGAAGGGAAAACGGGGTTCACTGGGAGCTTTCACCTGAATCAGGGTTGTCATAAAGATGATCCTTAAAGAATGTTAAGGAATTAGTCAGGAACAGGAAACCATACATATTCAGGCCTAGATGTTAGAAAGAATATGATTCATCCAAGGGTCTACAAGGGAAGCATATGGCTAAATCCACAGAGGAAAAGGACAAGCTCAAAATGATGCCAGAGAGAAATAAGGCAACTATCATAAGAACATGGAACTTAATTCTAAGGGCAGTGGGAAACCATGGAAGAATTTTAAGTAGGGATGTGAAATTGTCAGATTTGCCTTTTAAAAAGTTCACTCTAACTGCTATAGATTTAACTATTGTTCACCTCTTGTTTTTCCCAAGCCTTTCTCTCTAACATTTTTAACCCTATGTTAATTTTTTATCTCCATGTAAGTTGGAATTCCAAAACTTATTTAACAAAGGAGTTATTTCATATAAACTCTCTTTTGCATGGAACTCAGTTTGAGAAGTGCTCACCTAAATAATTTCCTCTGCCTGAGATGCCTTCTTTCCTTGTTTGAATTCCAGCACATCTCACCAGACCCAGATTTAACCCATCTTTCCAGTCGTGGCACAAATGTCTGGAGTCCCTCCCAGATCTTACTGTCAGCTCTAAAGTCAGTTTTCTTCATCCCTTAAGCCCAGGCTCTTTTCAGATCTTAAAAGGCTGCAATTCTAGGATAACAGAGACCTGTGTCTTTTCTGAACTCCTATAGTGCACCATTGATACATCTCTTGGGACTTATCAGTAGACCTGGTATTAGAAGGTAGGGGTTTCTGCGTGGCTCTCACACTTCTAACTATCTTGTCCAGAGGAGGAATTTGATTGCTGTTTAATTAATCTCACCCTTGAACAGCCACCTTCCCACTATTGTAAGCCACACATAAATATAGTTCCTTTGTATCCTCGGCAGAACTACAATCCTCCCAACCATGTCTGGGTGCCTGTCAGCACCTGCGCCTGCAGGCATGCCAGAGGGGAGAGCTCTTCCCAGGCTCAGCCCACTGGGATCCGTGAAGCCCTGGCAAACTCTAGTCACCCACCCTATATTTTTAGCCCCCAGATTGAGACTCTGGGGTGCTTTCCATTGGCCCCCAAGGACATCTGGGATGCACAGACCAGGACAGGCATGTGAAGGGCATGTTCATCTCTGCTTAGTGCTTTCTTGGTTTCCCAGTCAGTCAACCAGGGAAAAGAAGGTCTGTTTCCTATTGTGTCTTTGGGTGTTTCTCAGCCTGAGCCTAAGAATAAGCTTCCTTTGGTCCAAAGGGTATCGCAGCCGCATTTCCCCTTTTGTGATAGTGTATGTGTGCGGTGAAGGCAAGTGGGGAGTAATGGTTTTTGTCACGGAGTGCCCCCCACGTCCGTGTCAGTTCCCCTTGCCGGGGCTTGTTCCTTTCCTGTAGGGAAGGACTGTCAGAGGATGTCAGGATAAATTTTCTGCTCCCACTTGCACCTTTTCTTTCCCCGCCTCTCTCTCCCTCCTCTCTTTTGATTCTGTCTTGATGTCATCTCTTCAAAGTATACTACCTGTAAAATATTGATTCACAGCAGGCTGCACCTGCCAGGATCAGATTTCTCTTCTGCTGGCAGCAAGTAATAAGCTACCACAGGCACCACAGACACCGCAGACACCACAGACACTGCAGACCCAGGTGCCAGCTCCACTGCCGCCTCACACACATCTGTCTGTCTTACACTGCCTGGCTCTACATAATGAAACAGCGGTCAGAGACATTGCAGAGGTAGAGAAACCAAGTAACAACCAGTGGGGACATAAAAGAGCACCAGAGCCTGCAAACAGAGAGTGTAACAGGTATCACCTCGAGGAGCAGAGGCATGGGAAGCTCCATGGTTTCCTGACGGCAACTGAAAAAATAGCAAAGGAAAGCAAAGCCCCCAGTGAACTGGCCACGGGAGCATAATTGCATTGGTCTCCACCTCCTCTGTTTTTCCTCCTCTCTCCCGGGCATCGTGGGCCAGCTTGTGGAAGTGATCACTTATGAACCCTGCTGGGAATATCAAAGGGAGCTCTTATGAAACAGAGGTGAATTTTGTTTGCAGAGGAAAAAGAGAATTCATGGCCAGACAGCAGGGCAGAATGGTGAAGATCTTGGACTCTGGAGCCAGAATCCAGGTTTGGTACCTGGCTTTGCTGCTTACATCCATGTGATTTGGGGCAAGTTACTAAACTTATGGCCCCATTTCTTTGTTGGTGTAATGGGATTGTTGTTATGATTAAGTGAATTAATAGTTGTAAGGCATTATGAATAGTGCTTGGCACATAGCATTATTGAAATATTTATTAAAGCCATACATACAGTTTCTCTGATGAGAAGTCAAAAGTCCCAGTTAGTGGGAGCAGTGTGGGCATTCCTCTTCCCTTTGGGGCTTCATTCTCTTGGAAAACTCCAGAGCAGATAGGCCCTGGGGGACCAGAAAACTCAGGGGAGCCTAAACATTCTCCTCTTGCTTTGTCTGCAAATGTGCATTAATTCCAAGGTGTCCCACTTTCTGAGGTGACTTTTTCTTCAGAAGCAGAGAAGTTGTGAGAAGAGCCTTTTGCACCTCAGTGGGGTGTGTCTGTGTCATTCTTATCCTGGCTAAGGGAGCAATGTAGTAAAAACAGAAGCGGCTTATCTGAAGAAGAAATGACAGAAAACTTCCCCTACCTGGTGAAAGAAATAGACTTACAAGTCCAGGAAGCACAGAGAGTCCCAAACAAGAGGAACCCAAAGAGGCCCACATCAAGACAATCATAATTAAAATTCCAAAGGTTAAAGACAAAGAGGGAATCTTAAAAGCAGCAAGAGAAAAGCAGTTAGTAAGAAGAAGAAAAATATGAACAATAAAATGATAATAAATACATATCTATCAACAATTGAATATAAAAACCAAATAAACAAATAAGGAATCTAATGAAGAAAATAAATTGATGAATAAAATAGAACCAGAGGCATGGAAACTGGAACAGACTGATGAATTTCAGAGGGAAGGGGAGAGGGGGAGCAGAAAGAGATTAAACAAAGAATTTATATGCATATATGCATTACCTATGGACACAGACAATAGGGTGGTAAAGGCCTGGACCTGGGTAGAGGAGGGCCATGGGGGGAGAAAGGGAGATATCTGTAATACTCTCAACAATAAAGATTTAAAAAACAAAAAACAAACAAAATAGAGTGGCCATCCAAAGTCAATAAATCTGTCATCAGAGACGACAGCTGTGGGTTTGCATTCTTGTTTTACTGCGACTTTGAGCAAGCTGGTGAAGGTGGCCATGGCATCGGCTCGGCCTGTGCGGAGAGATGATTTTTTACTCTGTTAAGCTACTGAGGGGACCCTACCCTCAGTACCCTCCAGGGAACCTTCCCTTTTGCAGTACGGGAAATTTACCCCTTCTGACCAACTGTTCAGCTTCCTTTGAAGCTGTTTTAATTCAGATTTGGTTCATCTCATGATGGCTTTAGAGTCAGTGGGGAAAACGTTTACAATATGACAGACTGGCTATCTGTATTTTTTACATCCTGTTAGAGAAATCATGGATCTTTTATGCTCAATGTTCTTTTGTTTTTTTGTTGGAAGAGATGTCCTTTGAGACCCATCAGTTTCTCACTTTATATTCTTTCTCCTCTTCAAGCCTCAAAGCCTCTCTGTACAGTAGCCGGCCTCCCTTTGAAAAGGCAGGCTGGGGGAAGTTTCATCTGAAGCTGGCCATTGTCAGTAGTCTGCGGGCAAAAAGGAGACTGCAAGTCAAGTGGAGCATCCATCCCACTGCTGGGGTAAAGGTTAGTTCCTTCAGAACGAGAGGGCTTATTTACAGTCCCCAAAGGCCTTGACGGGCACTACAGTCTCATGGGCTTTGTGTTGGTTCAGTGGACCTACCCTGTCATCCTCACTGTGGCATGCTCCACAGAACTGCCTTGTTCTTCTTTATGCCGGGATCCTAAGTTACTGTTTGTGTCCCTTTTCAGATAGAGAGCTGAAGATTAGCACTGTGCAGAGCATCTTGGGACAGCCAAAGGTGAAGCTGTGGGAGACAGAATATCTGCCATAAAGAACGATAGTGAGGTGCCAGCAGGAAGACACAGGGCTAAATCTAGACCCTAAGCCAGGTTTAGTCAAAGACATGATGTGGAGAGCGAATGACTTCTGTGAAAAAGGGAGGGATTTTGGGGAACCACATGTAGGGGTCCAGTGGAGTGATCAACTGCCTGGGCTTGCAGAGCAGTTCTGCAGCTGCATGGCCTCGGGGAAAGTCACGTCACCTCTCTGTCTCCCAGCTCCTCATTGTTACAATGAGTTATTATGAAGATTGAATTTGATGATGCACATAAAGTACTTAGTAAGGCTCAGATTACTGTTAACACGTTAGTATAAAGAAGTATTGCAAGTAAGGAGTTCTTCAGGATATAATCTCTTTGGAACACAATGGGAAAACCATGGAAAAGGGATCTTTTTTAAAGGCCAGCTAGTAAAGAACTTAATAGTCACCCTAGGTTTTTATCTTCTAGCAAAATTGTTCATATTCTTCCTCCTATTTAACTGCTTACCTCCCTGGTAAGTAGTAGATACTCCATAAATACTTGTTCAACAAATGTACCAACGTTCAGTCTTACAGTTATGTCTGTGAGCTCAGTGATCATTAGTGGGCTAAAAGATTTCACCAGTGCCTACAATGATCCAATTACAATTTATTGTTCCTTTCAACTAAAAAGGAATCTTTCTGTTGTCTGTTTTGTTTTATATATATATATGTATATATATATGTATATAGCTTAGGAGTCTATGTTAATTTGCATGACTGGGCCAACCTAAAGCATGTTAAGTATTTCCTATACATTCATTTAACCAATATTTATTGATAATATTCCATATTTCACTAAGTGCTGTGGTTTAGTTTCTACCTTCAAGATCTGAAGGAGAACAAAATAGACTAGAGCAATATACCTTGATAAGCATTGAGACAGTTGTAAATAGAAGTTGCTGTGTAAATACAAGGGAAGAGAGCTTTACGCACCTGTGAGTGTGCGCTTGTGGGGATGGAGGGGTTTGGGGAACTTTTCTAGAGATGGTGGCATCTGATATTTGGAGAGTGAGTGTTGCATTTCAATGAACGAGTAGATACTATGGTGAGAAAAATGTTCTTAGACTGACTACACATTTAGTACGTTATACTCTAGTACAAGGGGATGAAAATTCTGGGATGTGGAAGTTGACACTCACCATCTAGCCTTACAAGATATAAAACAAACAAACAAAAAAAACATCTGGCTGAACTTCCTTAGTGTGAGTCCCTCCCTCCCTCCCTCCCTCCCTCCCTCCCTCCCTCCCTCCCTCCCTCCCTCTCTCCCTCCCTCGCTTCCTTCCTTCCTTCCTTCCTTCCTTCCTTCCTTCCTTCCTTCCTTCCTTCCTTCCTTCCTTCCTTCCTTCCCTCCCTCCCTCCTTCCCTCCCTCCTCCCCTCCCTCCCTTCTTCCTTCCCTCCCTTTCTTCCTCCCTCCCTTCTATCTTCTCTCCACCCCACCTTTATTGAGATATACTTGACATCTTTAACTTTTAAAATCGATTTGCTTCTATGACTATCCTACTGGAAGGTCAATGAGAATTTGGAGAACAGACTGATGAGTCTTTCATTACTAACTAAACTTCAATTTTAGCTTTATGCTTCTGGTGGCAGGAATTAACCAAAGCAGGCAAGGGTGTTGTGTAGGGCATTTCTATTATAGTTTCTGTTCCTGAAGAGAGAGAATGAGTGAGTTTTGTTTTATATTGACTAATATCTATTCAGAAAGAATAATGCCAAGATTTAGGTAGAAATATCAGTAAGTCACTTTTATTAATAATATTGAGATGGGACACACGGTGCCTGCCATATTACTTAGGAAATTGCTTGGATAACAAAAGCCCTTCTACTTCATGAGTAAACACAGACAAGGATATATGAGTCACAGAGAGGCTAGTTCAGGTAATGGCTGGCATCTACAATGATAAAAAGAAATGATGGAAGTTTGGAAAGCAAAATGAAAATTCATTTGAAGAGGGAGAATTAATAATGTTAGCTAGCATGTTTGCTCATCTGTAAAATGAGGAGTTTGGGGCTGGATCAAGTCCAAGGTTCTTGCCATCTTTGACACATCATGGATCTATGGATCCAATAAGGAGCAGACAGGCAACAAAGGGAACTGACAGGCTTATTTATTAAAAGTTATTATTTTTTTTCTCAAGAATGGAAGGTTCTGTAAATAATGTTTAAATCCAAGGCATTTTTAATGATAAAAATGAAATTGTAACAAAATACAGGCAAAAATAACAGAACACACACACACACAAATAAGTGTCACACTATCAGACTGATGCTTCAATGCACTGCTATTTTCTCTGAGAGTGAGATATTTGGAAAGTTCATTAAATCTTTGGGACATTGAATAATGTTTAGTACACCATTTCTCTGTTGCACTAAAGAGTATAACCAAAGCCCCACAGAGTGGGAAATTTTAGGAAACTTCAGTAACTTGTAGTCACGTGTAGCTTTGGTATTGAGAGAATCTGCTTCAAAATGGAAAATTAGATAAGTGCATGTCATGGGTTCTTGAAAATTTCTATGTTTGGTTGAACATTTTGGAAGAGAGAGATGTTCACCCAAATGTGTGCTCCCCAATCACAAAAGTTGTCACTGGAGAGTAGTTGCCCAATCATGGACATTTTTGTCAAAAACCCTTTACCTCTTGGTAGGATTATGTGACTATTCGTGTCAGTGGTCTATTAGTAGAAGTACTGTCCATCATTTCTTGGCCCAGGATGTTAAGAGAGTGGGCCTTCATCATAGCCTCTGTTTGCCCTTAGACTCTACAGTTCAAGGGAGATAGCAAAACCCTAGGATGGAAGAAGCCCAGATTCCTGATGCACCACATAAAGAAATCTGCTTATCTACTGGAAATCCTGTTAAATGAATTAAGAAGTAAAATTCTATAGAAACTTTGGGGTTTATTTTTATAGAAATTCTCTGATTGATAGAGACACTAAATCCATTGGTCTTGTATAGTATGGTAAATTAGTTCATTGGAGAGAAACACACACTCTCTGATTTATGGGTGTGGAGCCTACTGGGAATCCTGATGTGTCTTATGGTCTAAAGCTATGAGGAAAGAGAAGTCAGTAATCCTTTTTTAGTCGTGTTAAACTCTTATAAATAACTGGAATTTTCCAGCTTTCTTCTTGTCTAAGTCAAGGTGGGACATTTTGCTGCAGCCATTCAAAGTATCAAAGAGTTGCTTCTTTGTAATTACCAACTTGATTTCAGAGAGAAACACAAGTTTCTGACTTTTTTCCCAGCCATGCATGATGAAAGGGGACAAACGTGATTGGTATGAAGTGGGCAAAAAATGTTGTGAGAACTTTAGTATAAAATGCCATTTATTGTTATACCTATTGCACAGGCTTAGAAAATGAACCACAGAATCTTCAACAGTCAATAGCCACATTATGTTTTCTGTTATTGCTAGCATTAACAAAACACAATGAACCAAATAGCATGTGCCATAGATATATCTCTTGGTCAAAGGAATTTCCTGTTAAGACTCAACCTTCCCCCTTTAACTGGTACTCATAGTTCTTTGTAGCTGTTTGCCATCAGTGCACTCTTTAAGCCAAAAATAAACCCAAGAGTTAATCAGTCTCATGTAATCTTAAAGGCAGAACTCCATATACTCATAAAGGTATAAAAATAGCACCATTGTAAAAATTGATAGAAACTGATGATAACCAAAACCTGGGTAAGGGGAAATTGATCACTATAACAAATGTTATGTGGTAAAGCATTTTAGTTAGTATGAAGACAAGGTGAAGGAAAAAGGGGCAATTACAGTCAGGATTGTTATAGACATGTTAGTATATTAAATTCATCAGTTAGTTTGGGCAAAACTAATAAGAACCTCTCTCCTAGGGCAAAGATGAATGTTTCCAGATACTTTTGTGTTTTGAACACCTCAAAGAGTCCTTCTATCTCTCTTGGGATGATGATGATGATGATGATGATGATGATGTGTGTGTGTGTGTGTGTAATTTACAGAAAGACTTTATCAGTCAATGCCTACTTCACTCAACTCCCTGTTTGTCTGAAGATCAAATATTAAATCATTGTTCTTTGAAAGTCTCCAAAGCAACTCAGAATACGTTTTAGTAGACTACTAAAACTTTATTTTTCTTTTCTTTTTTTTCTTTTTAATGATTGGGGATTACTTAAAAGTAACAAGTTCCTCTAGGGCCAGGAGCAAGGTAAAGAAGTAAGGTGCCTATGGTGTAAAATTTAAGGAGGCACTATTCTCACCTTGCATCTGCAAGACCCCGAGAGTGAGTTCCTCCTTAAATTCTGCACCCTAGCCACTTCATGCCTCACCCTAGTCCCATCACTGAATGCCACAGATTGACTAGTTTGAAAGGTGTACATTGGAGATGTGCAGAGCAACCTGGGCCTGCTTAAACATAGTGTTGGAGTTTGGATATCTGGTAGTAACTTAATGAGAAATATAGGGAAATCAGCTCCAATGTCAAGGTGAGTTCCTGCTGAGCAGAAGACACCAGGAAAGAAAAGCTTCTCTTTTAGTCTTTGCTTGAATAATAATAATAAAAAAAGACCTATAATTGGATTTCCTTAAAGACTTGGAGAACTTACATCTTTCTAACTTTTCAGATTGAAAGGTAGTCCTTTTGAATTCTATTAGCTTTGCAGCCTACATTTTTTAGAAAGTAAGATTATGTAGCTTCTGAAGGAAATCAGGAACAATGAAGTGAGCAATATTTGCATTCACAAGTTATTCTGTGTTGGCAGATTGTCATCTTTTGTAGAAATATTATAATTTTTCAAAAGGACCACTTTGAAGATAAAGAATAATCTTTAATCATTTTTTTAAAATAAAATCATTTTGAATGCTCAAAGATCCCATTGTCCTTTGGCATGGTACAGCCCACTTCAGGTAACCACATTGCAATCAAGGGCACCATCCCCCTCTCATCTTCAACTCTGCCAGAATAATAGCCCATATTCACCCACCTGCCCCTTAAGTTTCTATAGATTCCTGTTAGCAGAGGAATGAGAACCTTGTTATCCAGGGGATTTTAGTAGCCTGACATCTAAAGAAATGGCAGCTACAGTCAAATAGAGTAGCTAGCAAATTTCCAGATACTTTTGTATGATGGATCAGAAAACTATATTTTTATATTCCTGTCGTAGTTTAAAATCCTAAGCCTCAGTGACCTGCAATGTGTGAGAAAGAGTTGCCTACACTGAGGTCACTGAGAAGAAAACAAGATCTTTGAAAACAACGCCTTCCTTATTACTTACAGAAGTTTCAAGGGATCAGGTTGGTAGACTGAATCTTCTTAGAAAATTGTAGATTTTCATATCGCATGAAAGATGGAAGTTTTTATACATATTAATTAGATGTAGTGATGTCACCATCAGGACTCAGAAGGTGATTATAAATGTAAATGCTATGTTGAATGCATGTCTTCTTGGATATGATAAAACACTGTTCTGGGTTTGCTTCTACTGCTCCTCTAAACTTTAGGCAGTGGGGAGAATCTTTCTTTGCCCTTAGATGGAAGATTCCATGACTTTTACATGAATTCTTAGGAAAAATACTGGTATATGATTCCTTGAAGCTAATTCAGAAATTAGATTTTCTGGCCCGAATGCCAAACAATTGCTTTAATCTTTTAAAGATAAGACTTCTGTGTGCTGAGTCCCACCCCCATGGTAGGACCTGTGGTTGACTTATTTTGTTTTCTATTTGCTAGCTGCTTTTTATCTTCATCAGGGTCAAAACTAGGGGAGGGAGTAGAAGTGAGGGCACAGGGTTCTTCCTTCAGGGTGCTTTCCTGGTTCTTCAGAGAGTCCCATCACCAAGGCTTCTCACTTGTGGTTCCCTTAATATTGGTGGGATTGCACGTGACTACTTCCTGGACTCCTGGGCAGTGGTGGATCATCTCTAGACTCCTATTGGAGTCTAAGACTCAGGAAAATCTCACTCCCTTGTGACCTCCTTCTGGTGCGGGGGAAACACTATTGCCTTAGGTACAGAGCTCGCTCTGCCTGCTTGGTTCTTGGGTGTGTTGGGAGCTGCTCTCAGTGTCTGTGTTGCAGAGAATGCTCTCACTAGGCTTGACGTGAAGGAGTTGTACCCCCAATGAGTATCTTCACAGTACTAGTAGGTAACAGATAGTGGTTTCCTCCAAAGAAATATCATCATGTAGTCACCTCCCCCTTCTTTCTAGCTCTGATCCTTTTTTGTCCTTGTTTGTGAAGACTCTCATACTCATGTTAGTGCCTATTACGTTATGCCACAGTCAAAATGGTGGCTGGAGGAGTCCATTTTAACACTGTGATACACACATGAAACAGAGTAATCAAAATGTTTTCTAGTAAACTAACATAATTTAATAAAACGTTTATCTAGTGATTTTTGTCTGCTTAATATGATCAATTTGATTAAAATTCTTTGCTGCAGCCTGCCCAGTCCCAGCTGTGATGCAGCTCACATGCAGGTCGATTGTGCAGGGTGTGTTAGTGAGGACGGCCTCCCTAAGGTACTTTTACCCAAACTCCTACCCAGTTGACTTCTCAAGTGCAGAGACACGTGCTCCCTGTTCACTTGGCCCAGCCAGGACGTGGGCATTCCCCACCCATCAGTCATTCTGTGGCTGATTTTAGGTAACTATGTCCAGTCCCTCAGGAGATGGAGGTGTTTTCTAGATATCTATTATTTTTAAAGAACAATAAAGATTTCCCCCTGTTATACACTCTATTAGGCCTATAAATCACAAAGAATAATTTCATAACCTATTGACCTAACATTTTTTACAAATCGTTTAACCTCCTCAGAAGAGTCAGCATGAGGTGCATAAATACAAGAGCTAGGGCACCAAAAGCTGCCATACACATGTTTAGAAAAGTAAACTTGATTCCAGCCTGGCCACCCAGTGGGCAGGAGGTGAAGGCTTCCCTCCCTTCTGGTGGTCTGAGGCATACTGATATTTGAGAATGCAAGTATGTGGCACTGAAGGATTATAATGTAGGAAACCTGGAGGGCTCTGTTAGTAGACAACACCTGGAGAACTTTCCTCTCTATACTTTCCTCCCTTTTTTCTCTTAGTTTGGGAGCATTGTGTTGCAAGGATTTGGGGAGTGTGTTGAGGACGAGAGAAGAAGCTGGAAGCTGACTGTGGCAGGAGTGCTCCCAGCTGGAAGCTTTTAGGAGGCAGTTGGTGTTTCTCACTAAGTTGCTCTCCTCGGCTCACCAGGGAGAGAAGTTGACAGGTACTGCAGAAACACAGGGAGAGAAGGGAGGCTAGCATAGAATAAAATTATAAGAAAATCAAAATTCACCACATTAGTATTCAATCCACATATTTTCTGCTCATGAAAGCTTTAATGCAGGCAAAAAATATTTCTTAAGCAAATTATTTGCCTTGAAAGAAAAATATGAACAACCCAAATGAAGTAAGCTCCTATAATTTTCTATTCTTGACTGTAGACCATTCAACACATTTTACTATCTCCTCCACACTTGCAATGGAGACATACATTTAAATAGGATGCAGGCCCTGCCTTCTGGGAGTGTACAGTAAGGATGTTAACTGGTATTTGGTAGCTGACCATCTATTGCTTTAAACTAAAATTTCAGAGCAGCAATGAAACTATCAGTTTTCTACTATGTGATGAACATAACAAAAAAGGTATTTCTAATGTTAATAATTTCTCCTACCCAAAGAACTCAGGGGATGTTAATAGCACGATGGCATCTAAAACCAAAAGTCATATAGTCTATTCTTTTATTCATGAGAAAAGACAGAATTTACCTGAGAATATACATGTCCCTTCTTGCCAGACATTCCTTTTTATTATTATCTTCTAATTTTTGTGATTGAAGCAAAAAGTTATTTCTTAAATCTCATCCTTAGGGCTTAATCTTTCATTTACTCAGTGAACCTGGTTTTGTGGCCTGTCATGAAACCCCGATATCTACTCTGTAACTTAGCATATCATTTTACTCTCAAGCTTATCAATCTCATATGTTTGCTGTAGAGCATAATTCATCTTTTTCTTCAGCATAATGTGTGTGTGTGCGTGTGTTTTTAGAATGAACTAGCACCTTGTGTTCCAGTTAAGTGAGATTCTTTTCCATAATACTAGTGCTTTCTTATATCCATGTTTTTGTCTCTCTTCCCTCTTCTCTCTCCAGCCACTTAAATCTTTCTTACCTTTTATATAGAACACAAGTGGCACCTTTTTTTGGTTACCCCGAGTAAGTCTCCCCTGATCTCCTAACCAAAGGCAGATTTTTTGCTATGAATGAACGTTGTGTTAGTCATTAATGCTGTTCACTGTATTTGGTTCTCTCTCTCTCTCATTTGGGGCATGTTGTAAGATTGTTCCTCCCTGGTCCTGAGCTCAAGCATAGTCATGACACATTTTGAGCCAACACAATCTGAATGGAAGGGGTGTGTGTCACCTCCATATGGAAGCTTTAGGAGTCACTATGTGCTTTACCTTCTTCTTTCCCTCTGCCAGGGAAACTAGTGATATTCCAGATAGCGATTGCTCTGTCAGCCTGGATGATAGCGTGAGAATGAATGATGATGATATGAAATTGAGCCCTTAGTCAACCTGCAATAGGTATGTAATATGAGCAGGAAATAAGCCTTTGTTATTTAAGCCATGGAGATTGTGAGGTTGTTCATTATTGCAGCAAAACCTAGTTTATTGTGACTGATGATGTGGATACATAATGCTAATGTTTCTTTTTATCCAGTTCACTTAAAAGTGCTTGTTGATACACAGTACCTTCAGGTGACTGCAGCCCCAGCCTGTATCTGACTGACACCACAGGAGGGACTCCAAGGAAGAACCAACAAGGAAAGCAGAGCTTTTGGTCACCTATTTTCTCAGCGGCCGTGGAAATTCTTTTCCAAGGAGTCATCCTATCTAATAAAAAAGTAATATGCAAATTAACCATCACTCCGCTACACCTACAAGCCATGCCCACCAGCCAATCAGGAGCGAGTATGCAAATTAACCCCAACCAAGATGGCTGTGGCCATGGAGCGAGCAGGAAGCTTTGGTTTCCCCAGCAATGGAGGGAGCCAAGCTTTCCACACACCCTGGCAGACCCAGGCCTCCACACAAGGCTACAAAGTTTCAATTATAGAAGATAAATAAATCCCAGATACCAGGGCCTCCGCTTGGGTCGCTGAGGGGTGTGGCCAGCCTGCAAACCACCACAGGCCCCTCGCCCAGGCCGCCCCAAACCCCAAGGGAACCCCCACCCTGATCCAGTACACCCTTCAGGGCAAACCAGCTGGCCCCCACCCATGCACCAGGCCTCTATCCTATCTAATAAAAGAGTAATATGCAGATTGACCATCACTCCAACACACAAGATGGCTGCCACAAGATGGCCAGCAGGGGAGGGCAGTTGGAAGAGACCAGGCCTGTAAGGGAGGGCAGTTGGGGGCGATCAAGCCTGCAGAGGAGGGCAGTTAGGGGTGACCAGACTGGCAGAGGAGGTAAGTTGGGGGTGACTGGGCCTGCAGGGAAGGGCAGTTGGGGGGACCCAGGCCTGCAGGGGAGAGCAGTTGGGGGGGGACCAGGCCTGAAGGGGAGGGCAGTTAGGGGCAAACAGGCTGGCAGGGGAGTGGTTAGGAGGTGATCAGGCTGGCAGGCAGAAGCGGTTAGGGGCAATGAGGAAGGCAGGCAGGCGAGCAGTTGGGAGCCAGCAGTCCCAGATTGGAGAGGGTGCAGGCTGGGCTGAGGGATACCCGCCCGCCCCCCATGCATGAATTTCGTGCACCGGGCCTCTAGTTTGTACATAAGGAGTGTGTGCAATTAGAAGTGAAAAAAATAGTTCTTTTTGGGCTGACCCCATAAAGGCTGGTGTTCCCAAGATTCTGTCTTTGGCCCTCTTTTTTTTTTCTCTGCACATCCTCCCTGAAAAAAATCTCATATTCCACCATGATTTCAACCACAAACTTTATGTCTAAGATTCTCATATCTGTATTTCTAGCTACAGAAAGATGTGCCTAACTGAGTCCTTCCTAATTTTCTGACCTGCAATATCATGAACAAAATCAAGTGGTTATTTTAAGCCACTAAATTGTGGAGCTATTTGCTATGCAGCAATAGTAGCATATCACTGAATTATTTTCATTGTTCTTCTTGCTTCTTCCCTCAATAGTGTGGGGTCCAGCAGGCTCCGTTGTCCTTATCCTACAGTCCCTTAGCCAGTGCACCATCCTGCCCTTACCCAGAGTGACCTCACTTACTGAGGGACAAAGTTAATGCCTACAGTTATGCAGTTAGTAAGTAGTAGAGTCAGGATTTGAACTCAGGCATTTACCTTTAAAGCTGATGCTCTTCACCATTATTCTTTATCCCCTCTATTCATTTTCAGAACGCCCAGCCTTCCATCTTTTAGTCTGATCACACTTGGAGAGCTTAATAAAACAGTATTTGATACTGAACCTCATTTTTCAATTGCTAATAAATGACCATCCTTCCCTGGCTGAGGAAATAAATCAATTGTATTCTGGGTCTATGGAAACATTTTCTGAAATAGGGTCTGTGTGGGTCAGCCAAGAACATATTAAGTGGTATAACAATATCATTACCAACTCTTCACCACTCTGATTCTGTATTGCTAGACATTTGCAACAATAATTGCTTTATAAATCCATATGTGAAATTTACTTTTTTTAAAAGAAGAGAGAGAACCTTAAAAATGACTTCCATAGAATTCTGTATAGGTAGTGCAGACTTACATTTCAAGGTGACCTACCCAAATAATAGAAATATTATTCATGGAAAAGATGACCAAAAATATATCTACAGACAGAAACAACCTGAAAACTACATTGTTAAATGTAATATAATGAAATACATTTCTGTTGTTTTCTGAAATTTGTGAGATATAATCCAATACACTAAAATACCTTAACAATTAAAATGTATATTTTTTGGGGGGTGAAACAAGGAAGAAATGAATTTTGAAAATGATCATATCTTTACATATGCATGGTGCCTTTGCCACAGGGACCTTTAAATACTTCAAGAATGACTTATCAAACATGCATTAATCCTCCCAACATCCTCAGAGAATATGTGAGAAGTAAACAGTGTTTATCAATAGTTTTGTTCTCTTGCAAAAAGAAACCGGACCTTGGCAACCAAAAGGTGATTGATAGAAGTTGCTGTGACAATTTATGTGAGCTCATTGACTGCGGATGCAGCTAGAACATCTCTACTGAACCTGCCAGTTTCAGATACACTTTTGCATGAAACAGGGTGGTTAGGGTGGTCTCCTTCCCTCCCTCCCTCCCTCCCTCCCTCCCTCCCTCCCTCCCTCCCTCCCTCCCTCCCTCCCTCCTTTCCTCCCTCCCTTCCTTTCCTCCCTCTTTTCTTTCATCCCTCCTTCCCTCTTTGCATATTTTCTGAAATGGTTCCAATTCTGACTAAGCATTGGAAGGAAATCTAGTTCTTGCTTTTCCCGGTCTTCTTCCTTTATACTTAATATGAAAACATAATTTTATCATAGTAGTTCCTGATTTACATTTCTGCTCCATTGGTGGATTTCCCCCTTGGTTTTCAGCAACATCTCACTCCTGATGACTATTTATAGCCTCCCAGGGTTTCTTTGGCCCTAAGTATCATCGTTGAATTTATCAGAGTTCTTGCCTATCCTGATTGTGTAGGTGCACCTGCTGTGGGATTTATAGCCTTGAAAATAAGTACCAAACACCTAGTGGCTTCTAAACTCTTTTTTTTTTTTAAATAAGTCTTTTGAGATAGGTTGTTTCTCACCCTTCCTCCTTAGGAGGTCCACAGTAGCTGTTTCTACGTGATATTGAATCATCCAGATGAAAAGTGAAAATTCTGTCAATCTCCTGTTCTCAGCTGTAGTTTAATGTAAGAGGCATTGTGTGGTTGTTGCGATGAAAACAAGTTTGAGAGGAGGGAAAGGAGCTAGATCTCTCTGCCTACCAGGCCCTCATATCTCTCATCCCAAATTACTGGGCCCCTTTCTCCCACCGCCATCATCTTGAGACCAAAAGAGATGCTATCTGCTTTTGAGATAAAATTCTGGGTACCAGTGTCTTCTGTCCCAAATCTGCTCCTCCTGTCCCATGCACTTGGTTCTGCCCCACACCCTCCCTCTGAAGTCCTTGCACAAAGGCTGAATATCTGTTACATGAATTCACACCCTTTCCATTCACAAATAATGAGGATCATCTCAGTTAAAGACCATCTGATGTATGTGTTCTGCTGTATCTGTCAGTTCAGAGCAGGGAAACATGAAGAATGAGAGACTTCTGATGAGAGATGATGGATAAGTTGTTAAATCTAGGATAACCTCTTCCATTTCTGATGTGAAGAAGTGAGGATTGAATGTATAAAACCCACAGAGCAAGCCAGTGAGTGGACTAATGTGGCACCTTGATGGTTTAAGAGAAACCGATGAGACCAACTCTGCTTTTCCATGTAGCCACCAAGATGAGGAACTCTGGGCATGCTCAAGTGGGTGGCTGAAATGGTTTGAGAACTCACTTTCACAAATCACCTGTGTTGCCTTTCAGAGCAGCCATAAGCCTTCGGTTCTATTCCTAGGACTGAGGGGACGGTTGTATGCTTTTTCCTATTGAGCTGATTGATGTATGGGGCCTCTTCATTATAAGCTGAGATATCAGGTGCTTGATTTGATAGCATCCTGCCTGTGGGAGGGGAGCCCTAAAGCAGTATAACTTTTGAAATCTGAAGGTCCCCTCCTTGTGGAATTTGAACTTAAGGGGACCACCTGCTATATTCAAGTTGACATAACTTAGCCCATTATCCAGTTTTCCCCAAATTTTTTCCTTAATTAAGTGGGGAAAACATCAGGTCCTTTTTGTCTCCATTGGCCTTCCAGTCCTGTAGCCACTATTATATATCTCTGGGCAGATTCTTGTCATCTTGAGTATAGGCTCATCCCTTTGGCTTCAGGTCACTGCATTGCCTACTGGTGGTCCAGCCTGGTTCCTGGCATCTTGGGGAAGAAGAAAGCTTGTCAGTGTCATGGCTCAACAGTGGCAATGTCCTAACTCCACAATCTGGGATTTCTTTGTCTCTAAGAGGTAGGGAAACTTTGTTTCCACCACTGTCTATCCTTTTCCTGGCCCTGCAATCTTCCTTGGGGATTCCTATGAGTACTACTGTGCTTTCTCTATTTGAGGATTTTTTTTTTTTTTTTTTTTTTTTTACAATACTCATTGTAATCTGTACCTGACTCTTGTTACCTAAGTTAATTCCTTTCACCACCCCCAAGCTCTTACCCACCACTCTGCTCTGCTTGAGCAGTTCCTGGCTCATTTCATCAGTCCCATGTTCTTTACATAAACCCTCTTGTCCTATCTTGTGACTCCACACACTTTAATGCTGGCATACTCTGCTCACATCCCACAACTTCCATAGTATCTGTATAATTTCTTAATCATCATCAACAAAGGCATGCACCTGCACATGGAAACATATGCAATTGTGTGTAGAAAACTAGTTTCTTTACAGGTCTTGAAAAAATAAGTTAGTACAACACAGGCCTAAGCAACCGCTGAAGATCATCAGACCTTCCAACAATGGAAGACATCTGGCAGATGGGTGTTTTTAATTTTGATATTTTAACTGCAAATTTGGTTCTATAAAGTCAAGACATAGTAAACAAGAGCCCATTCAAAGCTGCCTGCTTGTTTTACCTTTGCCTTGTGGGCCAGACAATGACAGCCAAATGATACCATGGAGAAGAAAATGTAGTGCTTTGGACTCATTAAAAAAAAAAAAGTCATTTACAGTGGTGAGTTATTTCACTTCTTATTTTTGTTATAACTATACTAATATTTCTGAAATGACTGATCCCTGTGATTTCTTTTCTTACATTGTAATCCCCTCCACTCTGGCTTTGTCTCCCATGTCTTTCATACCTTTCCTGAAAGATCTGAGACCTAGAAGTGAGCAGTCATCGCGAAGCCCCGACTCATCTAGAAAGTGTTTGTGAGGGCTGACATGGAAGGCTTTCTGCATTCCAGTTGCTTGCATTACCATCCCCCCTGCCATTTCAGCCAGAGTAGAAGGCTAGTGGATGCCTCAATACCCACAACAATGCCAACATGTGGTCTGGGAGTTGGTCTCTCCAGAGAATGGGAGCTACTCTTTTCATGGCCCCTGATATTCTCTGAGCTCTCTCCCTCTTCCCTTCTACTGCTTTCTTTTTTTCCTCAGGGCTACTGGGGTAGACAGAAATGAGGAACCTTGTACGGTGAGAGATTGCCACACTTTCCAAACCATAGGTATGACGATCTGCCTTATACCCACATCAAGTAAAACACGTATTGGGGAAGGAAGGAAAGTTTAGGATATTGTAAGACAAAAATATCTAAAAATTTATCTAGATATTTCAAGTTAATATGTGCACACAATTCTGTTCCCTCCACCTGGGACGAGCTTCCCTCTCCCTGTTACCCTCCAGCTCTCAGCTCAATGTCACTTTCTCTAGGAAGCTTCCCTATCCAGACCAAATCCTCAGATTTCAGGCTCCTATGGCATCATCACATACTTGTCCTTAGTGGCACTAGCCACAGCTGCAATGTTACATTTGTCTCTGTATTTATTTGCTTAATGTTTCCCTAGTAGACTGTAAGCTTTATGAGGCCAGGAATAGAGTCTGTGGTTCAAAATGCATTCCCAGTACAGTACCTGGCACCTGGCAATACTCAACATATATTTGTTGACAGATTTGATGCAGTTGGTTGGGTGCATCTTACCCAAAGAAACTGGACTAGAAGTCCTTCTGCTGAGCCTTTGTTGGAAATGTTAGTAATAAGCAAAGAGTACAAACCATATAGTAGGGTCTGGATACATGCAATACATACAGATCTTGGATTTGGAGACCTCTCTGTGGAGCTACTCAGTTAATGTGAGACTAAATTGACTAGTTCACAAAACTGCTGACTTGGGTGATCTGATTGGTTATTTGGCTGAGTTGACCAAATAACCATTTTGGCTTCAGTAAACCTTAACCAGTTCCATGTACCAATTAATATACTGTCCAACATTTAAACTTCTCACTCTCCAGTTTTTCAGTGAAGTAGTGGAAGTCCTTGACACATGAAGAATGCTTTGGGCCTCCTGGGATATTTCAATAGAATGATTAGGCTATTTGGAATTAATCTCCCACCCTTCACCTCTATTTTGTTTGATAAAGTCAGGCAGGTGGGAATGTTGGGGAATTTTTTGATCTGTGTTGAAGACAGGTAACATGACACTTTGAACTTTCTGCTGTTTCTCCCTTTCACTAAACCTTTCTGCCAAATGCGTCATACCTCCCGTTTGCAATGCCCGATTCCTGCTCTGTCCTTGAAAGCATTCTTTGATGTTCCCTCTTTCTGTCAGCATTTCATTTTGGTAGAGTTGCTCAATGAATTACTGCATAAATGCTCTTATCAGAGTCTGAAATTATATCCCTGGAGATCTTTGTAGTTTTCTGGTTTTGATGAATATTCAAGTACTTGTCCAAGACGTCTCTTTCCCACTGCTGAGTACTTTACATTTTTGCCATATATAAATCAATTCCAATTATGCACACATACAAACACACACACACACACAGTATAATTATTAGTGAGGACACTATTCAGATGTTAACTATTGATTTCATTTACTCATTGACAGGGTGCTAATGCATATATTCATATTCCAGTATAGTGGATGAACTACTTAAGCCTGTCCCTCTGTGCTCAACTGTTGGCTAGGAGTTGCCCACAGGAAGGGTCACTGGTAAACGACCTAATTTTCAGTTGAGATCTTAGTGCTATAGGAGTAAATTTACCCCAAGAGTAAGGCTAATCCAGAAACATATCAGTTCTAACCAAACTTGAAACTCCACTTTAACTAGATTAATGTGGCTTGTTCATAATCTGCCTGCCAGGAGAAAATTAAAACTTTTCCTGGGAAAAAGAAGATATCAAATATAATCTTTATGATTTAAAAAGCATATTGCCAGGATTCAACAACAACAAAAAATTACCAGGCATGTCAAGAAACTAGATCAAATGTTCAAAAACAAAGGAAAAAAAAACAATAGAAAGGGATCTATAGGTGACCCAGACATTATAATTATCAGGTAGGAACTTAAAAGGAGCTGTGGTTAATATGTTCAAGAACGCATAGATAAATTCACCAAAGAACTGGAATATATTTTTTAAAAACTCAAATGGAAATTTACAACTAAAAAATAAAAGACGTCAAGAACTCAGTAGATGGGTGTTTGTTTAGTTCCTCCTAGAAGATTACACCAAGACAGGAATAGATGTGCAATAGATTGATTGGGAGAAACACTTATGCTGGAGGGAGGAGGGAACAGGGGAAGGTTGAGAGAGGCTTCGAATCATAATGCAGGTCTGATGCTTATGAAAGGAGAGAAGAGGATTGGTTCAGATAAAGTCTCAGATTTCAGAACAATTCCAAGAAAGATTCAGAAGTCAAAGTTCTGTGTTTTGCTGGAATAAGCTGCTTTAGTGGCCCTCTGCGCTCAGGCATTGGCTGGGAGTTGCCCACAGGAAGTGTTGCCTCTGAGTGAACATAATGCTGGATTTGCAGGTGGAGCTGTTGGGACCATCAGTCAACTGCGATCCCCATAACAGGAGATATAACTGGTGTGTCTTCATTCCCACGCATACAACTTTACTTCTCCGTGCAGTTTCAGGGAGCACCTCTTCCATGGTCTCATAGGCCTCTTTTCCTGATGGGAAAATTAGAGATGGAATTTGTAGGGTAAACCACAGACCTTGTTGCTGCAGTTGGTCTTGGGGTGTAACTGGTTCTCATCCTAACCCTTCCACACTATTCTAAATTACCCTTATCCTCAGCTATCACCTTGGCAAGTCCTGGTGGCTATGGAGCCTCCATCTCAGTCACTAAGACCATTTCATTTGTATGCCCACCATGCCAGTTTTGGGGGGCTAACAATGAAGGCTGACTAGGGTCATTTTATCTACTTGATTGTTCACCATCTCTTCTATGGTGGTTACTTTCTGGTGGCCATTACTGTGTGATACAAAAATTCATGCCCATGCCTCTCCCTATACACCTCCACCCCAGACTGCTTTATCTCTAAACTTTCAGTCATTTTCCTCTGAGGCTCCTGACTAGGCATTCAGACCACTAGTCACTACCCAGAAACCTACAAATATTCTCACCTGGGGATACTTCTCTGTAGTATAAGTATGTTATATACGTAATAGTTGCTAAGAGGGTAGATTTAAATGTTCTCACCACCCACAAAAAGATTGTAATTATGGGAGGTGATGATGTGTTAATTAACCTTTTTGTGGTAGTCATTCACAATATATACATGTATCAAATCATTGTGCTTGACACCTTAAATTTACACAATGCCATTTATCAATTATATCTCAATAAAGATGAAATAAGTAAATGAACAAATAGAAAAAGATGGGAAAGAATATAAATTAAACCAAAAAAAAGTTGGTATAGCTTTACTAATATCAAAAATTGAATTTGACCTATGTTGTGTTGAATTCAACACCCAGAGAAAAACTGTTTTCTAACACTGAACTGCCAAAATAAGTAAGTGTATGTTTCAAAATATTTTGAAAGTTATTTGGATGGATTATCTAAATAAAAGGTCATGATTTGAGGCATATTAACTACTTGAAATGCACTTTAAGAGAATATTGATAATGTTAACAATGATGTTCAACTTTGGAGTGTTTTCAAGTCTGGAAGATTTATGCAAGTTTAATGACTTATTACCCAAATGTGCAAATAAAGGTAAAATTATAAAATTGTATATAAAAGTGTATAAAATTTAAATTTTAATGATAATGCTGTATATAGTGAACCTCACATTAATTTGGAAAGCAGCATAAAGCTTTAGAAAGCTCTGGATGAACTAGATTTAGACTATCTAATATTTTAGTAAAAAACAATAGTCCATTTAATTGGGTAGTAGGAAATAGTAATTGCTTCAAATTACCGTGTGTTTTAACAAACCATTATCAGACCAACAAGGTGTAATTTACCTTATGTGAGGATTAAATAGTCAGAACTAGTATTAGTTTCTGAAGTGAAAGAAGGCTGAGGAGTATACAGTGGAGGTCAGGTCAGTGTTAGCCTGAGATGACCCTCAGCTTGAAAGTGTTTTGCCAAGTACAAGGATATTGGCACATTTTACACATTTATTAGTCTTGTGTGAAGGCTATTTTCTTAAATGGGAAAGAGGCACAAACACTATGTCAGGTCTCCATTTGCGTAGAGAAATACAAATAAGTCAGAAATAGAGCTTTGTCACCAATGTTTTAGCATATTAATTAGACGAGACCACATGTACTATAAAGTGGCTAAGAGTATGGGCTCTGGTGTCAGCCTTGGGCAAGTTACTACCTCTTCCTTTATTTATGTAACGGGGTGCTAAGAGTAACCAATAAGATCTTCCCTGATCAAGTCCTGGCATGGGATTTTTAAAGCACAGTGCCTTGCATTTAGTAAGTGTTCAATAAGTATGAGTTCATTGTTATGAACTAATGATAGATCATTGAATATATATCTACACAACATATGTGTAGATATCTCAGTTAATATATTAATCAATATATTAAGATTAATGATTAATATAATTGTATATAATGTATTATATTAATATGACAAATCATATTATACAATAGCTAATGTATTTGATATATTATATATATTGGATATATTAGATTAAATTATATATCCAGATGCCTTTAATTCACAGCAAAAATATGAATAGCTAAAGGATATCCACATCTGATGGCCTCTTACTTTCCAAGGTTTGCATGCCCAATTGGAGGAAGTTATTCCAATAGTTTCTTGTACTAGTTACTACAAATTTCCAGGAATCTCTTCTAAGGAAAAAGAGCAATTATCTTGGTAAACTCAAGAATCTAGATGTGCAAATGTCAATTTTCTTTTAAAAATATATATTTTTATTGATTTCAGAGAGAAAGGGAGAGGGAGAAAAAGATAGAAATATCAATGATGAGAGAGGATCATTGACTGGCTGACTCCTGCATGCCCCACCTGGGGATTGTGCCCACAACCTGGGCATGTACCCTGACTGGGAATTGAACTGCAACCTCCTGGTTCACAGGTTGGCGCTCAACCCCTGAGCCACGCAGTCTGGGCGCCTTTCAATGTAACTATTCACATTGGTTAAAGCTTCTCTATGTTGAGAGAAGAAAACTAAGCAAACTCTGCTCATATCAAAAAGTGAGCTACAGGCTATGTTTAGCCTCACAAAATCCTCTGGATAGTTCAAGGGAAACAAAGAGGTGGTCTCAAGTGCACATAACAAGAATTACGTAGGTAACTGCTTCAATATTTCTATCAAATGTTTACTAAAGGCACTTTCTAAGCCTTCCATTATTCCTTAACAGACGGCCGTTTGAATGGTGCTTTTGCTATAGAGCTTCTCCTGCAATGAAGTTTATAACTGTAATATGGCCACACTCCCCAGTTAATAGGACAATAGCACGTTTTATTAAGCTATTCTTTGGATGTTCCCTTGGAGAATCTTCTCATTCAATTTGATCTCCCACTCTTGGTGATGCAGTAGTGCAAAGAAAAAAAGGTTACTCAATTCTATGGGTAATTGAGATTTTATTTTAAAATTTAAATAAAGTAATAAGTAAGTAATGCATCTTTTGTGGTATACAAGTGTGGAAAAAAGGGACTTTTCCTGGTGGAAAATGAAACTAACAGGCTTGATAGAGACAGACATAGAGTCACATATCTCTAGTTAGCACTTGACAGAGTGCCGGGCACACAGAAAGAGCTAAAACGAGGCAGAGCCCTGGTATTAGAACTTGTAAAAACATCCTTCTCATCAGACTTTTAAATTCTCTCTCTTCAGGGTTCAACTCAGTGCCTGGATAATTTATCTGAGGAATCAATTCAAACAAATATGCTAATTGTTGATAATTCATTTTTTTTTCTTTCTTAAGTGATATTTGCATTTTTTGCAGGTCTTTAGTAATAATGTAGGAGGTAGGATAGGATGGTGCTGAAAATCCCAAGCTCTGGAGTTAATTAATTAATTAATTTAAAAAATATATTTTTTATTGATTTTTACAGAAAGGAAGGGAGAGGGATAGAGAGTTAGAAACATCCATCAGCTGCCTCCTGCACGCCCCCTACTGGGGATCAAGTCTGCAACCAAGTTACATGCCCTTGACCGGAACTGAATCCAGGACCCTTCAGTCTGCTGGTTGACTGAGCCAAACCAATTAGGGCTCTGGAATAAATTTAGATATTTACCATAGCTGTAAACTTGAGTAAGTCACTTGGTCTCAGGTCCTCAACTGTAAAGTGGGGTAGTAACATTGCCACCAAATGAGATAACCCTTACAGTGCCAGTACATTATTGAGACCAGTGGAAAATGTGTGAATTGCAGAGATTCAGAAATACAGAAATTTTTGAGATATTTTGAGCAATGAAACTTTTTTAAAAGGAGTTTGTTTTTCTTTTTAAACAGGCTGCAAGTTCCTCTTTGAATATTACAAAGTAAACATTTGTGTCAAACCATGTTTATAAAATGGAATATGGAAAGGGTTGTGCCAAGGATAGCATTTTAAACAAATTCAGACTTCTTGAGTTGCTTAGAAATAACTTTAAAAACTTCCAAGAGTATTATAATTAATGACAGAAAAGGAGGATCTGTGTTTAAATTTTTTTTATCATTGACACTATTGAGGATGTCCCCCCCTCCTTTGCCCACCTCCACCCAGCCCCACCCCCAAGCAATGAAACTTCTTTAAACACTACAAATTATGTCTCCTAAGAAGTTTTCTGGGCAGCCACAGTTAATGCTGGCCTAAAAAATACTATGATATATGGCTTCCCACCTTATTCCCTATTGTGATTATTTTGGACATTTTAAAAAAAGTCCGACATTCATTCACCAATATTTATTTAGCACTTACTGTGTGTCAAGCATTTTGTAAGGTAGTAACTAGCAATATCAAAATGAATAAGACAAGAAACAGATCATTTGCAATTCAGTGTGATTAATGCTTTGGGATCCTACTTCCTCTCTTCCTGCTTAACCAGCGTTATTCACTGAGAGTTGCCTAGAACAATTAACGTGGTCTAAAGTAGACATTTTTTTTTTCCTGTGGTTCCTTTAGGGCTGACTGTACCTTTTTGAAAAAAAAATCTAGATGCACATCTTTTCATCTTTCCAAGCTGGCAAAGCTTTTTCTCATCTATTCCCAGGTCGCTGTCAGGGTCTGACCTCTTACCGCCCAGCAGAAGCCCCTAATGAGGGCTGAATTGGCCATGTCTCATTCCAGTGAATAATGGGCCTCGCCATCCCTCAGTGCCCTCCAGATTTACTCACAGGTCCCTGGGGATGTCGCCAGCAAATAAATCTGCTGACCTGCTGCAGGATCCTTTTCTCCCACTGAGGCCCTTCCAGAGGCTCCTTGCCAACTCCTTACCAGTCTGGATTTCAAACCCCAAATATCCTCAGTCCCCAGTTGCATGTTTGCACCAGCCAGATTTCTCCATGTTTTGGTCTATTGAAGGCAGAGCCACTACCCTGTGAGTCTCCCCTTTTAATATCAGTGTGTCCTCAATCTGTGATGGATTTGTGCGTTGACCTGCAAGAACGGGTTCAGTCCTCACACGGGCTCTCTGTTCGTTTAAACTTATGCCCAACGGAGTCAGCTATGTCTCTGTGATGGGCCAAGCCCCCTCGGCTCCCCTGCAAGCATAGCTGGTCAGGCTTGACCCTGAGCTGCTGCTCTGCTTCCAGACACAGCCTCGGGTTGATGTGAAATGGGAGGGAAATTGGATCAATAATGGCAGCAGGGCTGATGAATGGTTTTCTCCTTGCTTTTGGTTGTCTCAGTAGCTCTGTGAAGACCTGTTTGGTGCCAAGCTGCCACTGCTCTGTCAGGCCCTTTGCAACTAAGTATTTTTATCCTCTTACTTTGGAAGAATATGTTTGCATTCAGAGCAGACGTCTACTGAATAAACTAGAGGTACCCCAAAGAAATCACATCAGCTGGCTTGTTAGGTTTGTTAGTTGTTCTGTGGCCTATCATCTCAGCCTCCCTTATGGATGATCCAAGAGCAATTTTTGGCTTTCAGTGCCGTAAGATCAAAGAAACGTCCATCAAGTGTTGCTTCTAATCGCTTTTATTCCGTTCAAGCTTCCATAATGCCCCCATGTTTCAAGTTAACATTTACTGTTGTAGTGTGGGCTTGGCAATGTGGAGAAGGGGGAGGAGGATTTTTGCCAAAATTTTAGGTGTTCAAATGCCAGCTCCATACTTTGTACTCATTCTCCTGGGTAATTGCAGAGCGTCAGCTTCCATTCATTTCCTTCCCCTCCAAGCCCAGAAGCCCCTGTTAGCAGTGACTACAGACTGGATATTATCTAAACTCTCACGGAATCACAGCTGACAGTGCTGCTATTTCTAAGCCACAGAATCGCTCTTTGAACAAAATGCAAGCGCTGTGTCTTTTCAACCTGTTCTTCAGCAGCGGAAGCAGCAGGATCCCAGTGCTGTATAATAACTGTCAGAAACAATTTCTGCTCTGGAAGTGAGGTGAAGCAAAATGTCAAAATATTTGAATACATTTCATTGAGGATATCTTCTTTTAAATTAGTGAAGGCTAGAGAAGAAGAATCCCATTCTCTAGCATAATAAATATGCATGGAACCAAGGAGCCACGTGCATTCTAATAAAGCCGAATCCTGGCTTGTTAATGCGTTATGGGCCCACAACAATAAAACACAATAATTACTAGTTAAAGAGATGCCAGTGTTGGCCTTTTACTAACATCCCTGAACATATAATTCATAATAAATTTAGTAAGGCTGAAGTCGGCCTGTTAATTAACCTATTTTCTGCAAGTACTGGGATGGAGGAAGCAACCAAGTGATCCCGCAAGGCAACTTCCCTAACGTGCACATCTCACTGTTTTGGACTCTGTTAATACAACTAAGAGAGTTTGGGGAGCAATGGTAAGGAAATATCTGACTATGCAACCACCATATTTTTAAAAAAGTAATTGCAGGACAGTGTACACACTGACTGGTGGGGTCCAGGGATTTTTTTAAGCCAACAGTTTAGGCAAGAAAAGAGCTAAGCAGACGGGCTAAGAATCTTTGGGGACTGGATCAGGATAATGGATTGAGGACATTTTTTTCCCCCTTTTTGCTCAAAACCCATTAAAGTGACAGAGAAGATATAAACATGTTGCAGTGCTGGTAAATAGGAAAGTGTATCATTTTCTGCCAGAAATTAGGCAATTTCTGGACACTAGAAGATAGAAGGGAGTTGAACTGGCCAGAGCAGAGTGTGTCATAGTCTAACACAAACAAAGAAGAAAGGTACCCTGGACTTCTATGTTTTTGGATCTACTCTTACCAACCAGTAAACTAATGGAAGAGGAGAAAGAGGTCCTGGGAAGTTCTCAGGACTTCTTCCTCTTGTTTAAAAGCCTGCTTTAGAACATTTAGGCTACTCTCACATTGAACAATGGCTGGCAGAGGTGCTTGCCACAAACCTTGAAGTTAAAAACTAGACTCTAAGGAAAATCAAGATGCCACCCAGTAGTGCTGGGAGTTGGGTGTAGGACCTGAAGGAACACCAAATCTCCATGACAGATCTTAGGTGGGGAGGCAAAGACATTACTGTCCTTAAACGAGTAATATACTTCTTATTTCCAGTGGAGAGGAGGAGTCTGGAGTATGTGGGCATAAAGCAGGTAAGCTGATAGAGAGGCATGATAGAGAAACAACAAAAACCCACTCCAGTTCTATACATTTATCAACCTCGTTCATTATTCATAAAATGAATGGGCACCCAAGGATCACCAGCCATTAGGTAAAAACTAACAGTGCAAAAGAGAAGAAGCAAGAACCAAGTAAACTAACAGAATGGTTGGCAACAGAGGTAATAAAGAGAACTGAAGAAAATATTAAATCAGTTATAATTAGTATCTTTAATGATAATCAAAAGATTATTGATTCATAATAGTAGAACACACTGTATAAGAAAGGAGCAATCAGAAAATGAAGAATTCTTAGAAGTTAATATTTTGATCACTGGATTTTAAAAATTAACAGAAGGATTAAATAATAGAAATGACATAGAAACATTTATTTCTAATCTGGAAAATAAAGCTGAGAAAAATCTCAGAACACGAAGGGATAAAGAGATAAAAATATTGTAAGAACTGACTTTAGGCACATGGAAGATCAATACTTAAGATCCAACATCCATATTTTTTTTTTTTTGTAGGAGAGAGTATGAGAGAAATGAACATATAGAAACCATAGAAAATAATTTCCCCAATGTAAGGCACTGACTTCAGCCTGAAAGAGCCTATTGAATGGTAAGGAAATTGAACAGAAAAAAACAACATTGATCATATCCAAATGAAATACCTGAGCAAGGGTGTTTTAATATTAAGACATTTGCTAACAAAATTTACTATTTTAATAGCTTAAAAGCTAAAAGCTTTGTTAATAGAATAATTAACACACCATTACTATTTACATTATATTGAGTGGTTAAGACAAGAAAATTAATTACTAGGTATAAATATTGGTAAATAAACATAAGCATTCAACCTTACTGTCAGTTGCAAAAAGAAAATTAAAACAACAATTCAGTATGAATGTGTATTCTTCTGACAAGCATTTAAAAGTTTGAGAATGAAAAAAACAAAAAAACAATAGAAGTTTGAGAATGAGGAAATAGTCTCAAACACTGTTGCTGGAAGTTGTGGCTCAGTTGGTTGGAGCATCGTCCCATATACCAAAAGGTTGCTGGTTCAATTCCTGATCAGGGCACATGCCTGAGTTGTGGGTTTGATCCCCGATTGGGGAGCATATGGGAGGCAACTGATCGATGTTTCTCTTTCATATCAATGTCTCTCTCTCTCTCTTCCTAAAAATCAATAAACATATTCTTGGTGAAGATTAAAAAAAGAGAGAGAGATGGGTAAAAAATGATAATATACAACCACTAAGATATAGGATGTAGTTATTAAAAAATTGAAATGTTCTTTAAAATCTTCAGAAGGATGCCCTCACCTCCCTGGTGTCTGTGTCCATTGGTTAGGCTTACATGCATGCATACAAGTCCTTTGGTTGGTGGATGAGAGGGCAATGGAGGGATAAGGACACATATGTAATACCTTAATCAATAAAGAAAAAAAAAACCAAGAAAAATAATAAAATCTTCAGAAGGAAACTGTGTGACCTTTGGAAAGGAGATAGAGAAACACTGGGTGGTGGGGTTGAGAGTTTGTCCTGTATCTCCTACATTTGTCTGCAGCTCGTGCACTGACCTTCACAGCCCCAGCACCAGGCCAAGCCAGGACCATGCTTTACTTCCCCTTAGCCTGCTTAGTTCTCCAAAGTCTGGGCACAGACAGAGGTTTCTTACAAACATTACAAAAAAAATGTAAGGACATTTTTTTCCTGATACAGTATTTCTTTTAAATTTATCCTCTTTCTAATCCAAACTATGCAGAAAGAAGCTCTCCCTCCTCCATAATTTCTGTTTCTCAAAGAAACTAAAGCTAATAGAATTGAGATTTATTAAAATTATCTGTAGAAAATCTGCATTTTAAGGACTTATAAATCCATCTAGTGCCTTAATGTCTTCCATGAAGGTCACTAGGCTGGGATTGACAAGAGAGTATAAGAGGTATGATTGGGGCAGTTAACAAATAAGGTTGTATAAAAATAAATTTCTCTTTGTTTTGCTAACAGAACCTAAACTATGATCTGCTTCCTTTCCTGCTTGGTTTCAGAAAATTTAATCCTCTTATAGCCGGATATTTCTGTATTTGAATTTAGTATCTTTTGGATAGCTAGTCTGGTTGAAAAAAATCTTTCTGTTCTAGTACAAGTATTATTATAGTACTAGAGGCCTGGTGCATGAAATTTGTGCACGGGGCGGGGTGTCCCCTCAGCCCAACTGCACCCTCTCCAATCGGGGACCCCTTGGGGGATGTCTGACTGCAGTCAGGCATCCCTCTCACAATCCTGAACCGCTGGCTCCTAATCGCTCACCTGCCTGCCAGCCTGATCGCCCCTCACTGCCTCTGCTTGCCAGCCTGGTCGCACCCAACTGCCCCCCCCCCCCTGCAGGCCTGGTTGCCCCCAACTGCACCCCCCAACCTGGCCTGGTTGCCTCTAACTGCCCCCTCTGCTGGCCTGGTCACCCCCAATTGCCCCCCTCTGCCAGCCTGGTCACCCCCAACTGCCCCCCCCCCTGCTGGCCTGGAAATCCCCAACTGCCCCCCTCCCCTGCCAGTCTGGTCGCCCCACGCAGCCTGCTGTTCAGTTGTTTGGTTGTCCCTCACTAACTCCCCTGCCGGCCTGGTCTCCCCACACAGCCTGTTGTTCAGTCATTTGGTCATCCCTCACTAACCCCCCTGCTGGCCTGGTCTCCCCACACAGTCTGCTTGTTCAGTTGTTTGTTCGTCCCTCACCCCCCTGCCGGCCTGGTTATAGGCAGCCATCTTATGAGGGTGTGAGGGTCAATTTGCATATTACCTCTTTATTATAGAGGATTATTTCAGTCCCTGTCAAGTTCAGAGCTGAACTTCTGAGTTCTCTCTCCCTTAGTGATCCAGTGGGTCAGGGCCCTCGTCTCAGTGTGGAGTTGGGGCAGGTGTTCCAAAGTGGCCCACTTTCTCAGCTGGGCCTGGTTCTGTGAATCTGTAGGTGCCTGTGGTGGGAAGTTGTAATCATGAATGTGGCTGATGTTGGCTCACTGGTAACATAAGAAAGGTCCTTTAAGGCCCAGCTTTCTAGTGTAGGTAATTTCCTTCTGCCTCCCCCACAAGGCCCACTCATAACCCCTGCTGACAGGGTCTCCACATTCTCACTGGAAGGTTTTTGGCAGGGAGCCTGGCAGACTGTCTGTGCTTCAGGCTAATTTCTGTGCCATACTCCAGCACAAGAGAATTCTGGGACAATTCAGGAGCAGTCTTTGCTCAGGCTCTCCAAGGTACCGCACTCCATGTCCTTGTTGTCTTTCTACTACTCTGGCAACAGATGTGTTTCAGGTTTTGCCAGAGAGCAAACACCAGATGAAATGCAGAATCAATCCATTTTCTTTATTCAGAATCACCCCAAATTCAGAATTTCTGGAGAAATTCTCTTTGGTACTTTCCCCTTCACCTATCACCCTCCACTCTACAAAGAAGGGACAACCTTCCTCCTCACATTGTTCTCCCCATATTCTTCCACTCCTCTCCACCTCTCACACCACTGTGACAGCCTGGGTGTTATACCTGAGAGGGTGCTTTCTTGAGCTCAGAATCTGAAGAATTCTTTTTTTTTTTTTTTAAATTGATTTAAGAGAGGAAGGGAGAGGGAGAGATTAAAACATCAATGATGAGAGAGAATCATTGATAGGCTGCCTCCTGCATGCCCCACACTGGGGACTGAGCCCAAAACTCAGGGATATGCCCTGACTGGGAATTGAATCGTGACCTCCTAGTTCATAGGTCAACATTCAACAACTGAGGCACCCCAGCTGGGCTGAATCTGAAGAATTCTAAGTTTTAATTAGTTTTTTTTTCTCTCTAACTGGAAACTTTCTCCAGGGTAATCTATTCTCCTTCTGTTTAAAAATCAGATGGAAGAAGGCCCTGTTGGCAGTCTAGAAAAGGATGAGGCATCTTTAGTTTATTATTTATACCATCTTTGCAAAGAAACAGTAAAAAGAACTCAGTGAATGAGAAATTAGGAAAGAATTTGAGAAACATAATGAGCAGCTTGCATTGTTGCTAAATAAAAAAACACAGGAATCTGTATTTTTGCAAGTTCCCTAGGAGATTCGTTGGTCAGCCGGGTTCAGGATGACCCTTCTGTTGACAGTGTTCTCCTTGCCCATAGAGTAATAGAGATGGAACAATGTGATGCACTGATTCCAGAGCACTGTGAAACACCTGGCATTTGGGTGGCTGCTTGCTCAAAGCAAGGGAAGCAGAAAGAAAGAGATGCACAGAGGAAGCTCTGATAAGAGGTGATGAATCCAGCTGTTGTCTGAACTACACTGCAGTTCTTTTGAAGCCTAGCTATACTTACGTAATTGGGCTGTGAGAGATTCATAGAAGAAATGCATCGAAGAAGGGCAGATAAGAGATGATGAATCCAGCTGTTGTCTGAACTACTCTGCAGTTCTTTTGAAGTCTGGCTGTACTTACTGTTAAGTTCCCATCCCCCCTCCACCAGGGAGATTCTCTAAGGTCTTTGTGATCAGCCCACTTGCCTCATTTTGCTTTAGTGGAATGGGTACCTGAGCCTTAATCTCCCCAAAGGGGTGAAAGTTGGTTCTTCGGAGGAAGCAAAAAGAATCTTAGAATCATTTGTGGTCCTCCAAAGCTCAACTCTACTCAACAAAATCTTATTCATTCGTATTTAGTTCCTCTCATTAGGTAGAATTTTAATTTAGTATATATTTTAATTAATTAGTTAATTAAAGTGATTTAACAAATCCATTGATTAAAATAATAATTTTCTCCTTTTGGGAAAGGGAGAAAAGAAAATGAGAAACATCCAACATGACTGAAGCATATACACTTTTCCCCAAATTATTTCTTTTTTTAATCCTCAAACGAGGTTATTTTTCCATTGATTTTTAGAGAGAGTGGAAGAGAGAGGGAAATACAGAGAGAAATATCAATGTGAGAGAAACACATCGAATGGTTGCCTCCTGCACGAGCCCTGACCAGGGCCCAGGCCAGGGAAGGAGCTTGCAACCAAGGTACATGCCCTTGACCAGAATTGAACCCAGGACCCTTTGGTCTGCAGGCTGACACTCTCTTCACTGAAGCAAACCAGCTAAGGATCCCCAAATTATTCCTGAACCCCCCCCCGACACCCCCCCCACACACAAAACACCAAAACCCAAAAGAGAAAATCAAAGCAATTTTTTTCACTCGGAGTTCTAAGATTCTCTCAAAATAACCACAAAATTGAATATTAAATTTTATGAACCTAGTCCATTCTTAGAGCAACAAGAAGTCATCCATGTTCTTATCATCCTGTCAGAGAAAGAGAATGTAGAATTGTCTTATGTCCAATAATCTATGAGCCATCTTGCATAGATGCTACCCAAATATTGATTGTGGATTCTCTGTTTGCACTTAAACTATTGGGAGGTCAGCAAGCTGATATGACAAGAAATAAAATTTGGCTATAAAAATCATAAGCCAATCACATAACTTTTATAGCTTTTTGTTATTATTAGGAAAGTAATATTCTTACTCTCAATAGTGATAAGGCTTTAGAAAAAGGGCTTTATTTCTCCCTGTGTTACCATCATTTACCATGTCACTCTCCTCTGAACTCTAAAAAATTATCTGCAGAAGTTTGGAGGTTCTGTTAATGTGTTTTGTTGCTTTAAGCTAATAAAGCCTTTTATAAAACCAAACCAAACATATACTACCTATGGAAGAAAACAGAAAAAAATTCCTACAGTTGGAAATCTCTCTTCTATACACTACAATAGTACACACAAGAATCATTTGAATTGAAAAATAAACCAGATAATGAAAGCCATTCTCCTGCCTCGTTAAAATCTCTACTACTTGAAGGTATATTGGTCCTACTTGCTGCTACATAATCTTAATCATTTGATTGTTGTACCATTAAAACTGAAACCCTCTTAATCATTTAAGTAGCTGCAGAAACTCTTTGACTATATAAAATGATACTCGAATCCTCACACATATCTGGGTGATTTTAATTTTAAAGTATAGTGTGACCTCTTGGCTTATTGGTTAAGAGGTTTTTTTTCCATTCCACTCACATTTTAAAAAATTACCTGAAGTTCTGAAAGCAGTACAAGTGATCTTCCAAGTTGCCTTGCTAGTCCCTCTTGAAATAAAAAATATTTATCTGAAAGAAAGGTGGAATGTGGAATATTTTGAATTTTGTAGGAGACACAGTAGGAGCTCTGGTAGTTGGTTGATTTCTTGATTCATTGGCTCACCCCATTTATCCAAAATGAAAATATCTTACTTTTATTTAAAAATTTCACTTCATTATAGGGCAAAGTCTGAGTCCTATGTGTACTCATCTGTATTAGGTAACATAAATGTCACAGATATTTATTTATAAATCAATAGGAAATGTTGCCAGCTTAAAGCAAAAAAAGCAAAGCATGATTTAATAACACAAGAGATAAAAATATTGAATATTCAGGGTCTTTTACTGGCATTACAGATCAGGAATTGCAATTACTATTGACCACCCATGCCACAGGTAGGCATCATTTTTGTTCATAAGATTCCTTTCTCAATAATGAGATAGGATAAAGATGGAGATAACAGCTCATAACCTATCTGACTGGGCATCTCTTTCACATGTAGCTAGCAGAAAATCCCAAAGTGTGAGGAGGACCTATGGACTCCTGTAAAGCCCAGGAGTGGAGTTGGCTTTCAGGCACAATGTATACAAGTGGAAGTATCGCTTGGTGTCTCAGCAGGGCGCTACTGTCTCCTGTGAATCAGCCTCTTTTTCAGACTCTATTTTATGACAAGAAGATTGGGGAAAAGATTCTGAGCCATGCTTGCCTGGACCTACAGAACTTATTCTCTGTTCCTCCTTGACCTATCTTGACCTCTAGCAATGTGACTTGACAGTGTGTTCAGACTTGTGGTACCTTCTAGTCTTGCTTCGCTGAGATCTTAAACTATTTATTTTTGACTAACTTACTGTATTGCTTTCTAGACATTGGTATGATGTCTGATGAGCACCAAGCACATGGTTGTTTTAATATCTCCCCAAGGATTCTAATGTATAGTATAGCCTTAGTCTGTGGCATGCTGCTATATGTTTAGCAATCAGCTCTCTGGGGTGGAGGGGTCGGGAGGAGGAAGGCCTGATTTGTAGCACTTGCTGATTTTTATGGTGCAAATACACCCACCATGATCAACTCAAGTTATAAACACATCACTGAGCGTGGAGGTGTGAAGAGATGCATACAAAGCACACAATACACCCTGGTAGAGCCATAGGTTTGGATGATTAGTAGCAGCTAATTCTCTGCAGCACTTAATACTGTTGACTAATGCCTCTTTCCCAAAAAGCTGTCTTCCCTGATTTCCTTGGTATAGCATTTTCCCATTTATCCTCCTGTCCTCTTGAATGCACTATCTCCAGTTCCCTTTCAGACCTCTTTTTTTTTTTTTTTTTTTTTTTTTTTTAACCAAACTTAACATGTTGGAGCTCCCAATACTTAGTCCTAGGCTCTATTCTCCTTATGGTAAGTTCTCTCTTACTCTTTTAAGGTCTTATTCCCGCCTTTGCCCCAGTTACTATCCATGTAATTAATGGCTGAAAATTATACCTTCAGCAATCACCTTTCTCCTGGGCAGACCTTAATGTCCAACTGCCTACTCATCTCCATATGTATGTCTCATCTATGCCTTGACTTTAACATTGTAAAAATAGTACTTATTTTTTTCCTGATTCTCCTAAACTGCATTTCCCTTGGTCTTTAATAACTCAGTGAATGGCACCACCATTCACACTGTTGGACAAACCAGAATCCAGGGACTCATTGTTGACACCTGCTCACTATTGTATCAAACAGTCACCACATCCTGCTGATCTTTACCTCTTAAATTGCTATTGAAACCATCCACTTCTCCCCGTGATCCATGCTGAAATAAACCCCTAGAGGAAAGAGACACTAACTTCCCAGAGAGAGGCTTTTGAACTGACACTTGAAGGGTGAGTAGAAAATTGCTGAAGAAGGGGAGGGAGGTAGTGTGGGCAGAGAAAACAGCAGACTTTCCTTAACCATGACAGTTTCCTAGATGCCATTTTATATCCCTACCTGGCTGTCCACCGGGCATATCAAGTTTAACACAGGTAAAACAAAACTTGATTCTGCTCATATCTCTAATTTTTTATTATTATTTCCCATGTCAAGAAATGGCCCAAGTATTTATTCACTGGTTGTTAAATGCAGACATCTAGGAATCATCATTATTTTTATTCCCATATCCAGTTCCTCAGCACATTTTATTTGCTCTACCCGAGTCTGCTTCTTCCTATCGCCACTGCTGCTACCCTTGGCCAAGCAACCTGCATATCCTGCTTTGATCAGAGTAACACCCTACTAAGCAGCCTCCCTAAAGTCCTTTCTTAACACAGTAGTCAGAATGATTTTTATTAAAAATAATCAGATCGTATTTCTTCCTTGCTTAAAGGCTTCCAACTGCTTCCCATCACACTTAGGATAAATCCCATCCCTTACTCTGGCCTGCAAGTGGCAACATGATCTGCGCCCTGACCGCTTTCCTGCCATGTCCTACCAGCCTCACTCCAGCCTCTACCAGCACTGGCTTTCTTTTTATTATTTATTTATTTATTTTTAATTTCTTTATTGATTAAGGTATTACATATGTGTCCTTATTCCCCCATTACCCCCCACCTCCCATTCATGACCCCACCCCCCTGTTGTCTGTGTCCATTGATTAGGCTTACATGCATGCATATAAGTCCTTTGGTTGATCTCTCCTCCTTACCCCCACCCTCCCCTACCTTCCCTCAGGTTTCACGTTCTGATTGATGTTTCTCTGTCTCTGGCACTGGCTTTCATTCTGCTTTACAAGCATGTTAAGTTCCCACCCCCCCTCAACATTTCTCCTCTCCCAAGTCTTAGGAAACTTATATTTGCTGTTCCTCTCCTAGAATGATCTGGCCCTAAATCTTTTTTTTTTTTTTTTCTGGAAGAGCTCCCTGTGCATATAGAGAAGGAGACCCATCCCTCTTGATTGACCATCATATCACTTTGTTCCATTTTCTTTATAGCTTTCATTATCTGAAAACTTACTCATTTATCTGCTTACTTCCCACCCTTCTACTAAAATATATCCCCCTCTCTCATCTATAATAAAAATCTCCACAAGTGCATGGATCTTGTCTGTCTTACTCATCCCTATTTTCCTAGCATCTAGAATTGTGCCTGGAATGTAGTAAGTGCTTAGTAAATACTTATTGCTGATAAATATTTACTGTTGAAAATGTTTTCAAAGACTAGGACAAAATTAAAGGAACTTTATATATGTTTTGCTCAATGACTTATGTGACCTTGGACAGTCAATTATATCTCTTCATTATTTGGTTTCTTACTCTGTAAAATGCAAATAATATTTGTTATATGTTTGCCAATATGAAGAGTTTAAAGATGTCTGAGAATATAAAATATTTTTGTAGCATAAGTATATGGTAAATAAATATGTGGCAGGAATTCCAACTGTTAAAGCATCATTATCTACATCCCCCTCCCCAGCTTCTTCTAAAGAGCCCATGTCTTGGCCTGATCACATAAATCAGAGTAAGGAGTGAGAAGGAAATTAAAGAGGAACGGAGGTTAATGGGACTTATTTTGCAGATAGAGAGTACTAGTCATTGAAGAGAAAAAAGGAGGCCAAAGGAGTGAAAAGAAAAATATGAGATAGAAAGATTGTTCTGGCTGAACCGGGGGGTGGGATTTGGAGACCCGGGAGTAAGAAAAGAGCATTAAGGGTCAGCCCCGGCACTAAGTAGCTGTGCCTGGGAAGGCAGGGGAGGGGTGTGGATAGGGAAAGAGGATTTCAAAAAGATTTGCTGTGGTTTATGAATCCTTTTTGGCATTTCCAAGAAATTGCAGTAAAGTCTTAATTTGTTTTTCAATTAATTTTTTGGCCTCCAGTTTGTTTTCTTTACTACAAACCCACAACCTCTTTCTGGGGCTGGCCACGGGGAAACAGCAAGCAGGCCTGGTTTGGGAATGGAAGTGTCATCAACATGCCCTTGACCATCTTCCATATTATACTTCCCATAGACTTAAATGGGAAGTTGTGTCTCAAATGCAGCAACTTGCTGGAAGAATGGGGAGATAGACACAAAGAACTCAAATAAGTGAAGTTCTCCAGGCAGAAGACACTGGGATGGGAGCTTGGAGGAAGTTTATGAATTTGCCCAAGGTTGTATAGCCCAGCAGGGTTTTCGTGGGTTCTCTCTGACTCTAGTAAAGCCTTATGGCACAATGCCTTCCAGCCGCTGGTGAAGTTAAAAAGCATTGGTCTCGGCACTGGAAAGCTGGGTGATGGGTCTGACTCTGGCTTTTACCAGCCATGCAAGTTGGGAACAACATGAAATCATATATCCCCACTTCTAAAATGAAATGCTGTGCCAGGTTGGTGGCTCCCAGACACTAGTCAGAGCCAGCATCAGGCTGTGAGGAAGTTTTCATTCATCAGTGAGTGGCAAGTTTAAAAGAAGATAATGTTACATCTATATCCTATATAATAAAAGTCTAATATGCTAAGTGTCCAGTTGTCCAGTAGGCCGTTCAACCAATCAAAGCATAATATGCTAAGGATATGCTAAGGCCACTCAACCACTTCGCTATGACATGCACTGACCACCAGGGGGCAGACACTCTGACCAGTAGGTTAGCTTGCTGCCGGAGTTGGTAGATCAGGACTGAGTGAGACAGGCTGGACACACCCTGGAGCCCTCCTGTGGTCCCTTCCCGGCTGGCCAACCTCCCGTGTCCCTCCCTGGCCCTGATTGTGCACTAGTGGGGTCCCTTGGCCTGGCCTGTGCTCTCTGGCAATCTGGGACCCCTTGGGGGATGTCGGAGAGCCAGTTTTGGCCAGATCCCACAGGCCAGGCTGAGGGACCCCACTGGTGCATGAATTTGTGACTGGGCCTCTAATCATTATATATTTTTTACTGGAAGATAATAAGTGGCTTTTCTTGGAAATGGCTGTTCTATATTTTATTGTAAAAATAACTTTTATGATATCATGGTGATGTAGATAGTAATTACTTTTGAAGTAAAAAATTGTCTTGGCTTATTTGTATAAAAGTTCACAACCCTGTGTTGGCCCACCAACATCTGTGAATTCATTGAATTAGATTATTTCTAATGTCCCTTGTAGCTTTGAAAAATTCAACTAGGAAGGGCAATTGCAAACTCAAATGTTTGAAGGGTCTGGTCAGGTAGTTAAATATCAAATAAAGATAGCAGGTGCTAAGCAATCCAACTGTAATATTAAATAGTTTCACTGACTTTTTAAATTTTTTATTGATTTTTAGAGAGGAAGGGAGATGGAGAGAGTGAGAGAAACATCGATGGATGTGAGAGCAACACATCCATGTGCTGCCTACTGCACACGCCCCATGCAACCCAGGCGTGTGCCCTGACTGGGAATCGAACTGGCAACCTTCTGGAGCATGAGACAAGGCTCAACCAACTGACTGGCCAGGGCTAGTTTCACTGCCTTGTAAAAAACACTACCCATCACAAACAAACAATAGCCAAATAAAAGTATCTGTGGCTAGTATGTGACTGCTGACCCTGCTCAGTTCATCTCTCACAGTTTTGTGTGTGTGTGTGTGTGTGTGTGTGTGTGTGTGTTTGCAGTTCTAATTGTGTGAGTTTCTGTTTGTAATCCTTCACCAAAATATTTAAGCACATAATTTTTTTTTTACAATTTAATTCATTAGCTAACATGGCAATAAAATTATACTGTGGTAAGTGCTCCATTCACATCATTATGGGGATTGCTTGATAAGAACATGAGTTTATACGCTATTACATGCAGGCTTGTCACCTGGGTAGGAAATGTGGAGTCAGGGCCTGTTGAAAATGTTTGAAGAAAACATATGCTGAATTTATGTATTGACTATGCCATAGCATATGATTGCACAGCAGAACTACTAGGTTTCTTTCTTTACATTTTTATTTTATTGTTTCTTCATGAATATGATAATAGCATTCCCACAAAAATTATTGAAATAAGCAGTTGGGCTATCGTCTGCATGATAAAATCTCAAATGCAAGAATTGAAGCTGCTCTAACAATTTTCTAATTTCAGGAAAAGCAATGCAGGCTTTTTAACATTTCCCCAAAGTTCTAGTTTTTGGATTTTCAACTTTATGAACTATTGGAAAGTATCCTTTTCTGTAATGTAACTTTAATCCATCTTCCTTTCTCAGGGAGAAAGCAAGGAATCAGCTATAGAAGAAATGATTTCCTGGAGGTATGTAGAATGAGAAGACATGCCATCAGTCTACCTAAATCTTTGTTTTGATATATGGTGGTAGATGGACTACAAAGGGGAGCTTCCAGACATGATAAGCATCCAGCCCCTTTGGTGTTGGTTTCCACAAAAGTCCATTAAGGAAAAGAAAAATATGATGGGTTTGAGCATGATATGAAGTAGCTCTGAGAATCAAGAACAGGGATTTCTGAGAGATAAATGATCCCAAGTCTCTTGTTTAGAGGTGAGTTCCTCCTCAGATAGGAAACCATCGCAGGCCCCACAGGGGGCTAGAAGCAGAGCAAATTGGGAGCATGAGTCTCCCTGGCACCTTAGCGCTCTGCTCTTTCTACTACTCCAGATTAGTCACAAAATACTAGTAAGTGTCCTTCACCATTTTTGCAAGTCTCCACCTCTGTTAGCTTTTGGTCGCCATTGTTGGTAATATCATCCTTAAAATGTTATCCTTGGCCCTATGCCCTCTAATCCATCTTTTAACTGAGCTTCTAAGAGAAGCCCTCTGCAGCCATGCCAGTCTCCCCGTCCCTGCCTTTGCATTGCTCCAATTTGAGGTGGTATCCTTTGATGGATGTATACATTGGGAATCTTGGTTCTGAACCAACTTTCATTTTGAAGTCTCAGGCATGGGGAGCCTTCCTGATTTTCTCTGACCGAAGCCGAGTGTATTGACACTTAAGGCCACCTTTCCCAAAGTGAAGGCCACACAAAAATGAAGTTTCATAGGGTAATTCGACAAGCTTCTGTTGTTGTGGGGGATGAATAGAAAAGGATTCCATGACCAAATAGACCTATGAAACAGGGATTCGAATAATTTCAGACCTTTTTTCCTGAACAGCTTCTTAGAACATCAATTTCCAAGAGGGTGACACAGTAGTGCTTCTATGGACTCCTTTTTTATTCAAGGGATTTCCTTAGGAAAATTCCAGTCTTATGACAGTTGCTGGCCAAATACCAGTGTACAGAGAATGACCTGGGGAGTTTAACAATATTCAGATTTGTAGGCCTCTCCCTCCCGGTGAGTGATTCAACAGGTCTTCTAGGGAACTCTGGAATCTGCATGTTAAAAAGCATCTTAGAGTTGTGCTTCTCCAACTTTCCTTTGGAGTTACCTGGGATTTTGTAAAGTGCATATTCTGATTCCATAGGCCTGTGGTGGGGATTCTGCCTTTCTGATAGTTCCCAGGTGAGCTGTTGCTACTGATCGGTAGCCCACACACTCTTAGAGTAGTAAGGCCTCAATGATTCTGACCATGCGCTGTCCTCTGCTTCTGTGATCATCACAAATGTCACTGTCTTCCAAGGTTTCTGTCACTTTTAGTTCATGAACAAGTGTTGCCTTATTGGCCATAATTAAGTTCAGAGTTGTAATTTCCTTCATTTCTTCTTCTACCCTCTGAGAAATGGGATGGCTAGCAAGTATGTCAAGATTTATCAGATGCTCTTGTTCTAATCTAACACGATGTCCCAATAGTTTCAGTCTTCATAACCCACCAGTTCATCACTCATTTGTGCCAGTTCGTTGATAGGGCTCAGATACTGCCATCCAGACCTCCAGTTTCACTGACCATGCATACTAGTTCCCTTTTTGCTATTGTTGACATGCATTTGACTTTTTACATGTTATAAAACCCATAAACAGTATTAATGTTTTTGTTTGTAACAGTAAATTATTTTTTAAAGAAATTAAGAAAAGAAAAAATAATCTTTTATATGTGTTCATATATGTACAATTTCTGTTCCTCTTTTTTCCTTTGTATAGATTCATGTTTCCATGGGCTGTCCTTTCCTTTCACTCTGAAGAACTTTTTTTTTCCTTTTCATTTCTTATAGGGTGGATCTACTGCTGCAGAATTCTCTCAGCTTTCACTTATCTAAAATGTTTTTATTTCACCTTCGTTTCTTCTCTTTTAAGTAATAATAGAGTCACAGGAAGTTCTGAAAATATATACAAGGCAGTCCTGTGCACCCTCCACCAATTCATCCTCATTTTTTAATATTTGTATGGATGCATCTCAGACTCCAAGTACATGTATAGTAGTGCATTTGATATCCTAGAAGTGACTGCTGCTTTGTTTATTTTTCTTTAAGTCTTTTTCTCTTTCTGACTCAGTTTGAGTAAGTTCTCTTGATCTGTCTTCAAGGTCATGGATTTTTTTCTTCTGCAGTGCTCAGTCTGCTGTTAAGCCTATCCAAGAATTTTTTTAAATTTCAGATATTGCATTTTTTTAGTTCTAGAGTTTTCCTTTGGTGTTTATAAAAATAGTTGTATTGTTGTCCTGTAGTAACTCTTATATTTTTCCATTATGTCTATATTTTTCTGTAAGTTCCTTAGTATGTTCGTAATAGTTATTTTAAAGTCTTCTGCTAATTCCAATATCTTTTTTATTGAATGTTTCCTTTTAATATAGTTCATGTTTTTCTGTTTACTCTCAAGTCTCATAAGTTTGTAGTGTACTCTGAACATTGTGTACAATAAACAGTGGGAACTGAGGAAAAGTTTTTTGTTTGGTTTTACTTAATTTTCCCAAAACATTCAAACCTTTTCCTCCATCTCGCTGTTAGGTGGTGGCCAGTTCATTTAGATTTTTCCTAGAGTGGAACTGAACTGGAGCCAGGCTGCAGCTCTAATTAGACTGAAATCATCTCTGATTAGTCCAACCCCCCAAACTCCTGTGCCATCACTGTGGTTTAGAACTTGTCAGTATTCAGGCCTGAGGGGTTTGGGCTGCAGTTTCAGATGTATTTTTTGTTGACCATTGGGTTTTTCTCTGGTAGACCTTAAGAGTCCAGATGCAAGACTATGTGATTTCCCGCCCTTCTTCATTGAATTTCTTTGCACCATTTGGGGTAGGGTTAGGTAGAGACGGGAAGAGAATTGTCAAGCAGTTTGCATTAGGGTCTTTTCCAGATTCTAAGCCATTCTGCCAGTGTGGGCTGTCAGAATGTCCCTAAAAAGTCTCTGCATCTTTGGTCTATGAAAGTTTCTCTATGTATCCTTCGCAGATCAGTATCTGCCCCTGGAGATGGAAGCTTCTACTATTTTCTTCTCACTTATAAAGTGCGTGTTTCTCTCTGGACTTCAGTTGATCTCGGCTTTCTTGCACCTCCTGTTCTTTGCTAGCTCCATTGGTAAGTGTAAGTAATAATAGAGTTACAAGAAGTTCTTTTTTTCCAGGCTTTGTTGTTACAATGGGTCTTTTGTTTTCTTCATTCTAACCATTTAAAATAATAATAATAAAAAAAACCCCAAGCAAATACTTCTCCTATTTTTTTTGTATGAAATAGATAAACCTAGAGCACATTTAATTGTTAAGGAAATATTTCTTACTAGCAGACTTCTGAATAAACCATGACTATGTACTAGATCTAGTTCTTCGATCTAGTTAAGACTTGAAGTCCTTCTTGAGGCATATCAAGTCCTCTCCAGCTACACTGGGAGTCCAGGGCGATCGCTGGTTTTGTGTGTGCTCGATGGGCACTCCAGCTAGTATAACCTGCGTCAATACACTCTTAACAGCTTTGTAAGGAAACAGTTCCTCAAGTATTTTCCCCTTTTATTATTCTTTGACTTTTCTATATAACTGAAGTAAAAAAATAAATAATTATACCTAAGACAGAATCTCATCCCAACTTTACCTCCCATGACTATCAAAAGCCTTTAATTTCTTCCTGACTTTTGGAGAAAAGGATAAATGTCTCTTTCACCATAAGTTTTCCAGCTGGAATTGACTACCATTAATGTCACTAAAGTTCATTTATAATTGCCCTCTTGGAAGATCTTTCAGTAGCCTCAAACTCAAAACTTCCATGGTTGTTTTCTGAAAGCATTTGTATTTCTTTTAAAGTATACATTGAATAAAACTTAAACCTATTTTTAAAAAGTTAATTTAAAATGACTTTATGACATTGATGTTTAAATTATATTCATCATTGTTAGCTTACATTTAAATTGACTATTTATGTTAATATCATTCAGTTTCTGCATAATAGGAAAAGGGATTTAAAATGGAAATCAAACCCAGGGATATATATTAATAACACTTGCTACAAACAATGAACTCCATGAGTTCTCTATGACCATAAAAAAATTAGGGCTCCTCTTTCTTTCCCTTCTTTTTTTAAAAATATGTTTTTATTGATTTTAGAGAGAGAGAAAGGGAGAGGGATAGAGACATAGAAACATCAATGAGAAAGAGACATCAATCAGCTGCAGGGGGTTGAGCCTGCAACGCAGGCATATGTCCTGCCTGGGAATTGAACTCGGGACCTCTCGGTTCATGGGTCAATGGTCAACCACTAAGCCACACCAGCTGAGATTTCTTTCCCTTCTATCACGAGTCCTCTTCTGATTGTTAACAATACTTGCAGTCATTGCCTCATATATTTTTCTACTGTCTATCTCTCATTGTGGGCTGAGAAAGATGCAAAGAAGAGAAGGACCAAGACAAAGGGGAACAAAGGTTTGGTGGCTGCCTAGCACCTGTTAATTGGCAAGAATTTCTCTTTTGTTTTCTCCTCCATACTTTCTCCATCCAAATCTTTCTTTTCCAATGTATTTTTCACACCCATTACCTTCTATGAAATAGTCATATATTTATACAAAACCAGTGATATTGTGGGCATCAGTTCCTTTCTTCTCTCAAATGATCTCTTTGCCATTCACTTCGACCTTTGTCTTTGTTACAACCAAACCATCCTGCTTCTCACAATTCTAGAGAGCGGTAAAAGGAATGTGAGTTGCTAAAAATGTAGCTCCAGTTCCCAGCTTCCAAGTAGACTATCAAATGTATAATAAACTCTGTAAGTGTTTAGTATGTACCAGGCTAGAGTATTAGTTGAATCAGTTCCCAGCTTCCAAGTAGACTATCAAATGTACAATAAACTCTGTAAGTGTTTAGTATGTACCAGGCTAGAGTATTAGTTGAATCAGTTCCCAGCTTCCAAGTAGACTATCAAATGTACAATAAACTCTGTAAGTGTTTAGTATGTACCAGGCTAGAGTATTAGTTGAATACAAAGTTATCACACAGATCAAGAAATTGCTCTCCAAAACAATTGATTACATACACTTTGACTCTATATGCTTTATTTGGCTTTCTTCATTGACAGGGTTATTATTATTATTTTTTTTGTCTGCTCTGAATTTGTCGTATATCGAGGCAAGATCCTGGAAGGGCAGGAATAACTAATAATTATTTTCTATTAGCACTAGTGAGTATGACATCTTTATCTGTTAGGAATTGCATTGAGCAATTATTAATTGGCAAAAGAATAAAACTATTAAAATAAATCAGAAATAACAGTGGCTTAAATAAGATGGAAATTTATTTCTTTCCACCTAAAAGAAGTCTGGGAGTTAGGTAGCTAAGCTCTGGTGTGGAAAACCTATTGTTATTAGACACGAGGCTCCTCTTACCAGTCTGCTTTGCTCTCTTAAAGACTGGATGAACTATCAGAGGATGCCCAGAGAAGGGTCAATAGGAGGAGGGGAGTGTAAAATGTCTATTTTTTTAGTATTAGTAATTTTTAGCTGTTATCAAGTACATGGAAAGCTATAGCCTAAAGGGGAATTAGATGTATTCTATGAGACTCAGGAGCAGCTTTTATTTGAATTGGACCTGTTCAACAATAGAAACATTTGTCTCAGAGTGTGCAAAATTTCCTGTCACTAAAAAACTTCTAAAAGAATCTGAGCTTCATGAAACTTTTTCAAAGAAATAACTGGAAAAGTTTGCAAAGATAAGTTCACAATTCCAATGTTTAATATATCAGAAAATATGAAATACCATATCTATCCAACCAACAACAAAGGATTGATTAAATAAGTTATGGTAGATCCAGACACTGCAGACTTTAAAGTGACTACATAAATTCTTATTTATAAAAGAGGTTCATGAGATATGGTAATTAAATAAATGAGTTACAGAACAAACCTTATAGTATGATTTTATGTGTTTATAAATGCTAGTAAATAGCTGTGCACCAAAGATTAATCAAGATGGTGATATTGTGAGGATATTTTTTCTTCTTTGAGATTATATGTGTGTGTGTGTGTGTGTGTGTGTGTGTATATATATATATATATGTATATATATATATATATGATTGTCTAAATATTTGGCAATGATTATGGATAGTAATAGGTAATGTATTTAATGTAGAAGGTTAGGCTGTCTGACCTTTACTATTTCTGCCAAGTCTAAGATTAGATGATGCCAAAATCCATGTTTATGATTCAAGTGTATTGGATGATTGCCAGAATGAGTAATCCACACACCCATAGAACATCAAGGAGAGGTCCTGGGGCTACTGCTGGTGGAGCTCAGAAGGGCTCAGTACCTGATCTCTGAGCCCATTACTTCCATTGTCTTGGTAGTGTGCCTTTCTCCATTCTGTCTTTATGTCCACCCTAACTTCTTCAACAGTGTTAGACAACAGACAACTATTGTTTCCTAAGAAAACCATCTACCTAACCCTGTTTTATATATGCATTATTCTCTTTCTTCAAAAACTACAACCTTGCATTTGAAAACATAGCAGCTAGAGACTGATATCTTAAAATAGCTCCCTTAACCACCACTGCAGGGAGCCTTGGCAAGAGAGATGGCTATCTAAAACCCTGTAACTCCAGAGGGAGCAAAACAACAATGCAGATAAACCAAAAACTTGAAGAACTTCTAGAGGCTGGACGAAAGTGTGATGACGCTGGAAACTAATACTCTCTTCAGAAAATGTAGTAGTTTGTGATGACAAAGAATGTACCACTTACTTCCTCCTTAAAATTGTGAATGAGTAAATGTGTCCATCCGCACCGGAGGTTTGTTCACAGGAGTGCTGATGGGTGCCTGAAGATCATTTACCCATACATTCAAACCTGGTTCTGCTATTGATGCATGAACAAAAAGGCTAGCTGGGCGAACACATATACATATGGACACATATAGATATGGAAAAGATTCACACTAATTTCATCTTTGTATTTCACCACCAATTCTGGCTAACAGAATAGGTTTTTGATAGCAAATAAGATTGTGCTTTGTATAAACACATAACATATACACAAATGAAAATTGGCTAACATCTAAGAAAATATAGGAAAAGGCTAATGAGAATATATTAGCAAGGATTATTTTAAATGTACACTTACTAGAATAAGTGGCTCTGAAGTCAAAACATGGATATTACGTAGGACTATTTTGAGATGGGGACAGTTGTGATATTACTGAGGAATTTTAATGACTAGTGAGCCCATTTGTTATTTATTTTCTTCCAAATGTTAATAAACAACTCCAGTTATAATTGCTGATTTTCGATATTTATGGAAGACTGGCATTTCATAAATATCAAATTGTGATATCATCTACTTGTATGCTGGTTTTCTATGAATATATAAATTTAGTAATTATCTCTAGAAGTGTGAGTTAATTTTTGTGTGTGGCTATATCAAGAAGGAGAATGATGAATCTGTTTAAATGTTATAATCTTAAACATTCTTTTCATTGTTCTTTTAAAGAACTTATCTAAAATGATGTCATGGAGTGGCACAGAGAAGTCTAGGAACAAGATTTTCTATTATAGCTACCAAGATGTTCATCAAAACTAAGTAAAAATGCAGGCATTTGACAAAGACTGTGCATAGAGCTTTCTCAAAAGACCAAAAGGTTAGGAAGACTTTTTAGGTACCAAATAATCAATGTTTAAAGGAAAACATTTGTACAGGGGTTATATTAATTCAAACTGGTATAGGATTTGTTCTTAAAAGGAAGTTTTAGCTTATTTTAATTCCAAGGAAAAGAAATTCTCACTTGATATGTTTACTATTATAATGCATTCTCTTGGATGTATTGGCAGAAACTCCCATTAATATTTATCTTTAGAACTTTGTTCCATTTCATGGCTCAGTAGAGAATTAATATTTAGCAAATGTGTGATCAGCCTTTTTTTTTTTTTGTCCTGTGTTTCAAATTTACTCAATTCCTTCATATGCAGGATTTGTTTTTATTATGAGTTTTATAATAAGTATGTATTTTACTCCACATTGTGGTAAATTTTTTTTTATTATGGGAGACAAGCTTTCTTTCAAAGTTGAGTCACATCAAAATGGAATGTTTTACTAGTTAAGAGGGAAAGATGAGTCTTTGGCTGGAAGAAACTTAATCTCCTATTTATAGGTTTGATTAGATAAAATGCATGAGACTGGTTAATACTGAAATAATAATCCCAAATCATAATAACACCTTTAAAAAGGCTTAAAGCAAAGTCGACCCTAATTAGAGCAGTTTCAAAATGTTCTGCAATAGGTAGACCATGTGTCTTATCAGATCACAATTTTAAAATGGTCTTTAAGTCCAGCTGGACATGACCAACACTTGGTGGTGGTGAAGGGACACCTACAGTAAATAAACTGCTAACAGAGAGATTGCAAATCTGACAAAAAATCATGCAATCATGAATTCAGGAAACAACTTCAAGATCAAAATCTTCCTTAATAAGAGGAATGTGTTCTTGTTGCAAATGGTTCATGAATCACCTGGATGATGCCTGTTTACAATCCTGGTAATTATGCCAACATTACCTCCCATAAGCATTTTGATCCACAGGTAGAAGCACAAATGTGTTCAACAGCCACCTCAGGTAGAGTTAGAGCCCCACCTAAATATCTGGCCAGAACAGGAGTCTAGCATAATCTTACCTAATCATAATTGTAAAAGTTATGTTTTTTTTCTTATTAGGGAATTAAAAATAATTATTTGTGTATTTAAATAAAATCATATATGGTGCAGTGAAATTTGGAATGCTACTGAAGACATTTTTGGAGGTTCAGTTTTCTACGGCTAGACACTGATAAAAACATTGGCTATGGCTTTGGTCTTCAGAGTTTTTAAAAACAAGTCAATTAAGTGGTTTCCTGAGATGTGTGTGAACAATAGGTGAGCATCGATCGTGCCTCTAGGACCCTTGCATAATACTTCACCATCTCTGTGTTTCCCATAGCAATCCAGTTCAAGTTCTAGGATGTGTATTGAACACAACTGAGGCAAATCTTTGACTCTCAAAGTGTGTTTGTTCTCAGGACAGGGATAGAATTTTCCTTAAATGTTCTCCTGAATCCTAACCCATGTGCTGCTACAGCAGAGATTTTTTTCTGGGGTTTCCATTTGCTTAAAACCTTTCAAGTTGTAATTGGCCTTTTAGCTTTTCTTTTTCTGTTTTGCTTTAGAGCTCCTACCTTTTATTTTCTCTTACACATTGGCTTTGATTTTGTTTACAGGATTTTTTTTTTTTTTGGAGCTTCAGAGTTATACAGAAAGATTATTGACAAAGTTGTTCATTATTGGCAGAGAAGAGTTTCTTCACCTGAAAACTCCACAAGAGTTTAAACTCCTAAAAATTCATAGAAGCTATTCATTATAATTTTATCCTAGGAATTCTTCCTATAAAGAAAAGTCATAGCAAATACTTTTCTATATTATGTAAAATGGCCCACTGATTATTTTAATCATCCTACATTTTTTTAAGAAGTATCTTTATTGTTGAAAGTATTGTAGATGTCCTCTTTTCTCCCCATTAACCCCTTCCACCCACCCCCACCCTCACCCCAACCCCAGGCCTTTACTGCTGCTCTATTGTCTGAGTCCATGGGTTATGCAGATTATGCATATAAATTCTTTGATTAATCTCCTTCTCCCCCACTCTCCCCACCTTCCCTAATCATCCTACTTTTGTGAGTAACTCTATGACTCCACACAAGTGAACTTGGTTTGGTAAAATAATCACAGCCTCTAATAAACATCTTCTTTGCTGACCATTGTCTACATGGCCAGTAAATAACTGGTTCAGATAACTGCCTCACCTAGCCCTCAGGACACTCCTTAGGGGCCACTTTCTTAGGCTTCACTATTACTAAAATATTGATTCCTTAGTTGGTATTCTGATGTGAATCCACAAAACTTCTTGAAAGTAATGATGCTGGTTTTTTAATCCTGAAAATTCATGGGGTTGCACGTAATTGAGATATCAACTTTTGAACCTAATTCATATATGGATTTTTAGCTCAGCTTGCCCTTAAAACTGAATATCACTAGATAACACAAAATATTGACTGCATGTAAATGACAAGTTTTCAGGAAGAGGTAGAAGGCTCATTTCTCTTCATTGACTGTGAATCAATGTGGGGACCATTAGTGTGCAGGACCTCAAATAACAATAACAAAAATAATAGCTTCTAACACTTATCAAATACTCATTAGATTAGCTCTTAATCCTTGAACAACCATTATTATTCTCATTTTAGAGATGAGCAAAAATTACTTCTAGAGGTAAAGAAACGTATTCAAGTCCAAAGAACTAGTCAGGGGCAGACCTGGCATTTAAACCTAGGCAGTTGGATCTTGAACCTAACCAGGGGTGGGCAAACTTTTTGACTCGAGGGCCACAATGGGTTCTTAAACTGGACCAGAGGGCTGGAACAAAAGCATGGATGGAGTGTTTGTGTGAACTAATATAAATTCAAAGTAAAGGAGTGGAGGGGAGAGCAAGAGAACCTGATAGAACAGCCGGATCCGGCCCGCGGGCCGTAGTTTGCCCAAGGCTGAGTCCTGTCTTCTTAAGAGCTAACCCTTTCTATGAAATGGGTTCCGTCTGGTCTGGAGTCCCACTGTTATGCCCAGATTTTGTGATCCCCAAAGACCACCAGGGAGCCGAGTCCGATGCAAAAGCAAAGAGCCTTTATTCGAGCTAGCTCGAGCTCAGTCCCACACATACCCACCGGTGCAGCGGCGAGGTGGAGAGAGAGCGGCGCAGCGGCGAGGTGGAGAGAGAGAGCGAGCTTCAACAGGACAAAGGTTTTATAGGGGTCTGGGGCAGGGGGAGGGGTGGACCCCTGAGTTGGCTGACCCCGATTGGTCAGTTCCAGGTCAGGGTTTTATTCCAGGGTTTTACAGCAGGTTCTTATGGCACAAAGGGCAGGGAATGATTAACACATTCCTGGGTCTGAGCTATGCCCTGCTACCTCCTGATGGGTGAAGGAGCATGCTACGGTATAGCCTAATTTGGGCCTAGCTGCTTTCTTGTGGTCTTTCCCGGAAAAGAGGTTTATTCTGGGGACAGGATGAAGGGCCTAGCACAAAAATGGAGTCTCTGCCCTTTCACCACCAAGAGCAACTCACCTGCTTGAAATAAAGGATCATTTACTTGTGTCTTTCCTGCTCATCCAGGAGTCTAGGCTGAGTCTTGTTATAGGAAGAGGGGTCAGCTGGACCTTTCTCTTTGGTCAGGGGGAGAGATGAGGATTACTACATTCCACCTTCAGAAACAAAAGCAGAACAGGACACCAGTGAGGTTTCCATCTGCCTTCTCGATTTGGTTGGGATGTTTGGAATTATAGTGTGGGGTTAGATTTTCTAAACTAAGATTTCTTAAATTCCATAATTTGTCATATTTCTTGTATTTTCTGCTTTCCTATGGTGATTGGCAGTTAAACCCTTAAAATTGAGAGGGGCTGTGTATTGTTATGTGGAGGCCTCAGGAAACGAGGGGCCTGGGGAAGCATGGTTCTGCTTCTCACTGGTCCTGCAGAGAGAAGAATCCGATAGGATAGTGTGGGTAATGGGCAGCTTTAAAAAAGAAAGAAGATACATATGAAATGATCAAAAACATAGTATTGATTGAGAAAAAAGCAAGATGCAGAATGATACATACAGAACCATTCCATTTAGTCAAATATAAATCTATAAAATAACACTATTGTGGATTCATTTATGTATGAAAGGAACAAAAAAATGGAATGGAGGATTGTACAGACTCATGACAGTCTTGCTTCTAGAGAGGTGGAAAGGGAACTTACAGTTGCAATATTTAATTTTTTTATAATAGAAGGAAATGATATGTGTTATTTTGGGATGGTGGGATGTGATGCCATTTTTTTAACTTTTTTATAATTTAAAAATTCTCAAAGTAAACCAACTTACTAGTGAAAAAAGGAAACAAATAAAGGTGTGGGGGGAGGCAAAGTCACTAGGAACTTCAAAAGAAAAGATAGGACATGTAGCATGTGTTCAGGATTGACAATTGGTCCTGTGGCTCTTTGGAGCTGACTCTAATCTAGATTTAAATAACTATGAAAATTCCTAGGCATGTTTCATTTTATTTTAGAAGTTAAAAAATGCAGGACTCTTGCTGGTGTGTGTGTGAAGGGGTAGTTTTGCAGGAGGAAGGATTTTTTTTTGCAGGAAGGGCTAGGTCACATGTACACATAGCATTACCAACAATCCAAGTCTGCACTCTGGACATTGAAAAGTCAGAAACAGTAGTCTGATCAAAGTTTGCTCTCAATATATGACCATTCTTGTTTCCCTTGATTTTTTTTTTAAATATATATTTTTATTGATTTTAGAGAGGCAGGGAGAGGGATAGAGAGATAGAAACATCAACGATGAGAGAGAATCATTGATTGGCTGCCTCCTGCATGCCCCCTACTGGGGATTGAGCCCACAACCCAGGCATGTGCCCTTGGCCAGAATCGAACCTGGGACCCTTCAGTCTGCAGGTTGTTATTCTATCCAATGAGCCAAACCGGCTAGAGTTCCCTTGATTCTTTATAGCCCTCTTTTCTCCCACAATTGATAAACAGTGCATTTCCCAGGGGTTTGCTGTGCGGTGCAGGACAAGAAGTTTCCTGAGAGCAACTGGATTCAATTAGAACTATTAGTTGCCCAGAGTTTCTTTGGCTTCATTAGATTCATACAGTTCCTACTCCATTTCTATATTCATGCAAAATGCTCTGCCCTTTCATTTAAATCCCAATGAAAGAGCCAGCAGAATATTAGGAAAGGTCATGCTGGAAAAATTTGATATGGCATCAGAGAGCAGTGTGATCAAACAAATCATACAGAGTATTGCATTTTCACACCAGCATTTAGTTTAGTAGCCTGAGGTATAACGTTAAGGTTTTTTGTGGGGGTTTTTTAGTATCTCTTAAAAATATACATCCCCCCCCCACAAAGCAAACAAACAAATAAAAATAAGGAACCCTAGTTCTAATCCACAACCTGTTATGTATACAGGGGTCTGTCTGGAAAGAAGGTGTCATCTCAGGGTTGTAACTATGATTTTATGATTTTCATTCTGAATATAAGAATCCAAATGAGATGGCCTTAAAAACGTTTAGAGCATTACAAGAAACGAGCAGGCAATATTTTCTAGCTTTTTTGATGTCAATGACATTGACAACGGGTAAGACAGAGAACCCAGGGGCAGTAATCCTAATTCTCAAAGGAATTCACAGGGAACTTTGTAAGGAGCTCCTCCCCCTTCCTCCCAAAGTGGTCATTTTCAGATCAAGATTGACCTAGTATCCCCACAAGGGCTAAACTAGGCTAGAGAGTTACAGTCCAGACCAGCATCAGCCTCATGATCTTCCCCCTGGACCCTCAGTGATCTCTGGAGTGACCATCTAGTGAGAACCCTAAAGCAGGGTCAGCAAAATCTACCCTGCAGGCCAAGTCCTGTTTTTTGTGTGTGTGAGAGTGTGTGTGTGAGAGAGAGAGAGAGAGAGTGTGTGTGTGTGTGTGTGTGTGTGTGTGTGTGTGTGTGTGTATGAATTGCAGAGTAGAGGGTTGTTTGTAGGAAAGAGAAGTAAAGATGCACTTTGGAGCTGCCATGTTTCCATGAGTTTGCAAGTTACTTATGTCATCTGCAATTACCACACAGTGCCCTCCTGCACCAACACTGCAGAAGGTCAAATAGCTATGGTCATTTCTAATCAAGGGATGCTGATAAGGTCATCTATACTTCCTGTAAATTATACCAATATTGTTCACAATTTTCCAAATATAATATTTGATTTCCCAGGTAGATTCTCTTCCCCACAACTCCCAAGGTTCCTTCAAGGCAACCAAGAGGTACCTCCCTTTGTTGGGTCAAGGGATCCCTTAAGCCTCATACCATGCCCAATACCCGGGAAGTTGGAGAACACTACTGCCCTTCTATATATTATTCTGTCCTTATACAATCTTGAGAGAAAAATGACAGCTATTATTTTGCACATTGTACCAATGAGAAGTCTAAAGCTCAAAGATTAAACACTTTTTCTGAAGTCAGAACTCAGATGTTTGGTGCTTGACCTTTTTTGTTCCTTTCCTGGGACCAAGCAGCCACCTGTGGAAATAAGCCCCTCATCAGGGGAGAAGGGCAACATGGCAGGCTTGGTGCTGAACTAATGGTCTCTAACTAGAAGGGCATCTCCATGGAATGTTCTCTGCCTTTTTGAGAAAATTTCATTGCATTGATTTGCAAAATGACCCCGAACTGTCACCATATGTGAGTCACTTAAAAGTTATAAAGGTAGTTTGGCTGGTGTTGCTCAGTAGGTGATTGTTGACCTATGCACCAGGAGGTCACCACTTGATTCCTAGTCAGGGCACATGCCTGGGTTGTGGGCTCGATCCCCAGTGGGGGTTGTGCAAGAGGCATCCAATCAATGTTGATGTTTCTATCTCTCCTCCCTTCCTCTCTCTAAAATCACTAAAAACATAAAAAAGGGGGGGGGTATAGAGATAGAATTTCTACCAAAGAATTTCATACCACCAAAGAGCAAATTTGGTGTGAAAGTATGCCCCCACTCCCAGAACTTTATGCTTCAAGGAAGAAAATAGAAAAAATAAAAATATAATAAAATGGGATGACTGAATAACCACTTAAGAAAAATGTAAAGCTGACTCCTTAAGCAAAATGTATTTTAGCGAGAGCAAGGATTTCCGTGTGAAAAATAAAACCATAAAATACTAGATTAAAGTATAAAAGGATAGTTTTACAGCCCTGGGTAAAGGAGCTTCTCTCCATGCATGACAAGTAGCCCAGATGCAAATACCGATGGGGTAAGATTCTTCATCAAACCAGGGTTTCTCTGATTCCGTGGCCACCAAATAATCAGAGCATGACTCATCGTTCCACATAGCAATAGTAGCAAATGTTCTTTTAGCATTTACTTGTCATTGTGATAAACATTTTACGTGGATTTCTTCATTTAATCTTCACTATAGTCCAGCGATTTTCAACTGGAATGCTGCAGGAATTTTTAAAACATGGATACCTCACTGTTTAGTCAGGGGCACTGACCTCTTTTCCCTTAGATTGTTAAGTAAAAAAATGACAACAGCCAACACAACAATAGCTGTCTGGTGTGAATGAATCAAAATTATACCTATTTTTTGTCAGATTGATATAAAATATAGTTTTTGGTATGCCGCAGAATTTTAGAAACTAGTTTGTGCTATAGCTTCATGAAAAAGACTCTACTGCTATGAGAGTCTGCACCTAGTCGGACTCTATAGCACAGAGGGTAGAATTGACCAGGACTAGGCAGCCAGTGAGTGGAGAAAAGATGTGAAGGTCAGGTCCACCTGAGGCTGTGTGTCTTCTGCTCTTCTCCACCAGGTAGACTTTCCTGCAGGAGAAGGCGCTAAAGAGCTGTGCTGAATTCCTGACCCTCTGTGATGTTAGACTTTTCATGGCAAATTAATAAACTGGCATTACCTTCATCATCTTCTCCAGCCATTCAGCATGAGCTCAACTCATAAACCCCATCAAAACGGGGTGCCCAGACTGAACGAAAGTCCTGAGACCCAGGACTCAGGATGGAGAGACTTGAGGAAGAAAGTGATGGCTTGGCTCTGAGTGGCCAACTCGCCACTCCTAAGGACAACCTTACACCATTTTTTCTGTGATTTAACTGTAGATGACTAGTTGTAAAAGAGAAACACATAGCAGAGAAAACATAACACAGATAGCAGAGGATGTGGTTGCTAGTCTGATATGTAACAGCTGTTTTAATTGAATGCATTTCTGGTTTCCGAGGGGGCATAATATCAATGGAATGGCTCCCAAACTTTGTAACCCGGCATTACACAGAGCACATGCATACAACTGGCTATTTATGTAGAATAAAATTAATGTGAAATTAAGCTTGAAGTTAGGTGAGCCTCCAGAGAATCAACTGAAAGGCAGATTTGGTGTACCCTACAACCACCGGATTATGGTGATTTCACAGTGTCGACCTAAGTCAATTGAGAGCTTTAGGTAACACACTATATTCTGACAATTTACCACCCTCGGTATCCTGGCTGTTTGTCACAGCTCCCTGAAATCAATAAATAGCACTGGCAAATTTTCCTGGCAGGGGAGTTGTTTTCAGTCAATTTTGGAAGGGCAGTTGTTGACGGGCAAGGAGGAAGCCGAACCAAATGCTGCCATTGACCTTAGAAAAGGGTCGATTTCCACGCCTGGTCCGGACCACAGAGAATAAGTGCGGCACAAACAGGGAATTGATTAATTTGGTGGGAGAAAGGCTGATTTTGAAATATACAGCTAAAAAGTTCCTAAGATGTCTTGAAACAAAATGACTTATTATTTTAGTAAATGTGCAGTAGTTGGGATTCCTGGTTAGTGAGTATATCCTGAACGTGGTTTGTGTTTTCTGAAGTTTTCTAGAACATCTGACTTTCTGAAAGAGAAATCTTTATGCTTTCTCTTCTTCGGTAGCCATTCACTTCTTAACTATAAAATCTGGCTTCAGCCCCACTGTTGTACTCACAGTATTCTTTTGCGTTACTTGCAATTGTCAAATTCCACATCTTTTTTTTTTTTTGCTGTTATCCTTGACCTCTCAGCAAATTTGATAATGTTTAACCCTTCTAGTTTTAGTGTCTCTTGCCTCAGGATTTGTGATCTGATACCCTCTGATTTCTGTTCCTTAGTTACACCTCAATCTCTCTCACTAATTGCTTTTACACTTCAACTTCAGATCTCCTAAATGGTGCTGTCCACCCAGAGGATCTATATTTGATGCTCTTCTTCTCTCCACATGTCCTGACTCTCCAGGCTCATTTCCCCCGTGGCTATAATAACACACTAGTGAATGTCTTTCTGTATGGGTCTCCAGCTTCCTAAATTCCTGACACTCTCTCCAGTGTCACTGACTGGCCAGACAACTTCACCTGGACAGTCCACTCTGTTCTGCTGTTGGTTTTCCACCTTAATTTAACTTCCTACCTCCCATGTTAAATGTCCTATTAGTTTACCAATATAGCAGAAATGTCCCCAGCATTTTCCTCCCAAATCACCTTCTTCATACCTGACTTCGGTGTTTTTACTCGTGCAGTGGTCGGCAAACCACGGCTCACGAGCCACATGCGGCTCTTTGAGTGTGGCTCTTCCACAAAATACCACAGTCTGGGCGAGTCTATTTTGAAGAAGTGGCGTTAGAAGAAGTTTAAGTTTAAAAAATTTGGCTCTTAAAAGAAATTTCAATCGTTGTACTGTTGATATTTGGTTCTGTTGACCAATGAGTTTGCTGACCACTGTACTAGTGGTACTGCTTAAGCAGCTGGGAGTACAATCAGAGTTAAAAATGCCTTTTTTGTCTTTTAAAATAGCATGTGAGCAGATAAAATTGCCAAATAAGCATAGAAGCAGTATATAAAACCTTGCGCTGCCAGTTTGCATCCTCTAATTTTGATAAGTAAAGGAGAAATTTTTTATTTATCTTATTTTGTTATTTTGAAGATACTTGGTCAACCATAGTCTAGTCTTTGGGTGTAATACCATCCTCTACAAAGTCTCCCCAATGCCAAGGAAGAGCCCAGAAGTTATGATTGGTATGCTAGTTCCCAAGGATGTTTTAACTCATATGCCTTATTTAAGGACTCCTTCACCAGGTCTTCCCATACAACTCATCTGTTAGTTCTTTTTAGTTCTTCCATTATTTGCTTTATTTCCAGTTATTGAATGCCCCTGGAAAGATTCTTACAAAAAGTGAGAAGAATCTTTCTGGGTGGGTAACTGGGTGGGTTGGTTGTCAGTGGTAGATAACCTGGTGAGAACTGCTCATCTTTAGCCCACAGTGAGATAGGTTTGGGATGGAGCAGAGTATGGACCGTAGGGAGAAGATCCCGTGCGCTAGGGAAAGCAGGGGCTGGCCGGCTTCAGACACAGCTGTGCAGGAGTTCTGCTTCATGTCTTCGGCAGAGCTCAAGTGGCCCTGGGCATAGTTATAAGAAGGGAACTTTGAGGCTACATGGGGATTTAGATTAGGCAAATTACCATGGAAATGCCATATTTCCTTGAAACTAAGAAAGAAGAAATGCTATTAACTAAATTACGATATCTCATAAATTTTAAGACACATTTCAGAAATGTTAAATTGTTCAAAAAAAAGTAAGTCTAAGAATGAGAGAATGTGGTAAAAAGCATTTCATCATCCAAAAAAAAAAAAAAAAAAAAGACTATACTAAAGAGAATTTTTTTTCAACTCGCTGCCACTTCAGGTGGGCAGCTAAGATGAAACAGGAAATCTATAATTCATAAAAGGAGACATTCTTTGGTTGACACTGAAGCAACAGATCCTTTCCTGTGATTTTTAGGCGACTTGTAATCTTAAAATATAAGATAAATTATCTTTTTCTTAGGGAACACAAATAGAAGTGTATAAGAATATAATTTTGTTCCTTTTTTATTAAGAATTTAGGTTTCTTAAAAAAATTAAGAGACACAGGTCTTTTCAAAAATTCAGGTCACATCCTATCAGTGAGCAGCATGCTTCTCTCCCCAGCTGTGACTCAGTAAGAACCTGCTCCATCAGTGGGTACAGCCTGCAAAGGGTGCTCTCCCAACAAACCCGGATTCACACCATATGGTGACTTCTCCGGTTCTGACTGATTTCCAGCCAAGGTGATAGTAATTTCCCACTGGGCCAGATTAGAGTGAGCACTGCCACAGATCAGGTGAACATACAAGCAGTCAGTAGGCAACGTCTGCTTCTAAATCAGAAACTGCCAAATACACAGGAGTGTTCAAAGCTGTTTTCCTGACGGATGTGTCTGCGCCTGATTTCCATGGTCCTTGATTACAACAGCTCTCAGAAAAAAAATCCTTCCAAATGCTGCCGAAGTGAGGGTGCAGATGATCTGCCTGATTCTTGGTGTTGGTGACCTGAGCTGAGAATGAATACCAAGGAGATCAGAGGCTCACTTGAGCCAGGCCATGCTCAGGCCCAGCATAGCCTAGGAGTCTCATTTTTAAACCATTCCTGGAGTAATCACTAGATTCTCTCAAAGAGAAGTTTAGGAAATGTTCTACCCAGAGAATGGTGAGGAGGGTTCTTATAACTAGTATCTTTTCTTCTAATTGCCAGTAAAATTTGGAGGATGCCCCCTTAGGTACAGATGAATCTTCCCCCATCAAATCTCCCACCTCACGAGGGCAAGAAGACCAGCAAGTAGGGCCATGACTTGTTTTGACAACATCTAAGTAAGTGAAGAAAAGGTTTCTCTTTTTTTCTCTAAGTGGCACACATCATAAATTATAATCTTGTACCTCTTCTTGTTTGCGTATTATTAACTCAAGAGAGATGCTTTTATTGAAAATGTAATTCCTGAATACTTGATATCAGATATCAGATTGAGATATTTTGTTTTATGGCATTTTGCTGAGCTAGGACTTCTAGAGTCACTTAACTATATTTTCCCCTCAAATTCTACTGGATAAAACAAAAAAGAGGATTACAATGCAACATTCAATACCATTTTTATACAAGTGTCCTTAATGTCCCTGATATGAACCATCGTCAGATTTATGTTTGGGGACTGAAAATATAAATGAAACTGAATTCTTAAGAAGGTGCTTTGATCAAATTTTCATACTCTAAACCAGTAGTGATAAAGCAAAACAGAAATTGCAAGACTGTTTCAACCTTCTCCTGTTTACTAATAAAAGCAGCATTTTTATGCAATCAAGCTTTTGTGTTCTGAGGTGAACATAATATAATGATTGCATTTGCATTTTCAAGTATTGATCCTGGTAGCATCTTTTGCAGCACACCTGTGAAATTCATACTTTGGAGAAATTGCTTTGCGACGTGAGGAGACTCCATTTGAGTTTAGTTGTCTGAGGGTGGCTTTGTAGAGCTGTGGTTTAGAATACAGTGGGTTTTGGAGTCAGGCAGAAAAAGCTGGACCTGAATCCCAGCTTTTTCACACCACCTGTGTGACCCTGAACACATAAATTAACCTTTCTTAACATCAGGTTTCCCATCTATGGATTGAAGTTGATAGTAATATATGCTTACAGGACTGTTTGTAATTAAATGAGATAATGCATACAAAGTGCTTAGCATGGGAACATGCACTCAGAAGTACTAACTGCTGTTAGCTTGTAATATTGGTGCTGCTGATGGGATTGCCATAACATGACTAGTAAAAAGTCAGGCTAGCTATCTGTGACTTGTGGATGTAATGCTAGGACATCTAAACCCATGGAGGGTTAATGGTCTATAGTTAGGAGAGGAGAGAGAGCTGGGGAGGAGGTACTTTGCATCTATGGAGTTGGATTTATTTGTGCAGCACGTTGAACAAAAGTTTGTTTGTTTGTTGTACAGGAAGGAAGGCAGAAGGAAGGAGACTACCTATGGATGCTGCACTGCAAACAAGACTGAGAGCCACAGGGTTCTCAGTGCAGGGCACATCTCAGGGCTCTGCGGAGGGAAGTCACCCGGGATTTATTTAGACTACATCCATCTTTGACAATATCTTTTCTTTTTCAATAGGCACATTTTTTCTCTTGTTGTTTTTTAAAAAACCAACCTAATTTGTTATTCCTTCAGCAAACCTGGCCTCCTGGGGGAAGACTGAGGTGGCTTGTGATTTTGACCCACACTCTATTTCCTCAAGCATAAAATAAGAGGAATCAGTCATACAAACTCTTTATTTCAGGGGTTCTTAATCTTGGGAGTGTCATAGACAACTGTGAAAATTTGATGAAGTTTAAGTGTTCTTTCCTCAGGAAAAAATGCAGATGTACAGCCATAAATATAATTTTGTATAAAATGATGGGAATCCCAAATTCTTCTAGAGCCCACCCTGGGGAATTCAGGTGAAGAGCCCTAGTTATGGTTATTTTCTAACTCAGGTATCAAGAAAGAAATGGTCTTTACAATCCATGATCTTGCATCTATTTCTCTGTGAAATTAGAGACTCAGCTTCTAATCTATATTTTAATATTTTAAAATTATTCTTTCTTCCTTTTTGTAAAATATTTCCTAATTATTTCTCTTAATTGGCTTCTGGGAAACATTGTAGCCTCCAAATTAGAGCAGGCACCTTGTTCCAAGGTAACATCTCAGAGCCATGATTTTTGACTCTAGAATTGAAGTGTTGCTGAAGGGGAGACAGACAGCAAATAATAGACAACTGTGATTGATCAGAGCCTAGAGGGAAAGTAAGGAGGGTGAAGTAGAATAATTGGCCCATGGACACAGACTAGGAATAAGAAAAGAGAGACCCTATCTTCTTCAAAGGGTGGATGGCTGATGCTTGAATTTAAAACTGGGTTCAATGTTGTGTCTCAGTTGAGGAGCTAATTATACTTTAACACAGAGTGCCCTGACAAAGCATTGGTTATTTTGCCTAGGTATCTTATAGGGTTAATTAATACCACAGGAATTTGTGAAAGAGAGTGAAATTCTTCATAGGGAATCTTGCAAAATGAGCCCTGAGGGTGATTACACTGTATGTCTGAGTTTACAGAATGGAGGAAACAAATAAAAACAGCAGCAGAGTATTTTTATATATTCCTTTGACTGCATGCTGCATTAGGAAAGAGGGCAGTTCTAGTAATTGCTAAGTTGAGTTTTCAAGACAGGTCTTCATTTCTTTTTTTTTTTTTTTTAAATTTTATGGATTTCAGAGAGGAAGGAAGAGGGAGAGAGAGATAGAAACATCAATGATGAGAGAGAATCATTGATCGGCTGCCCCGTGCACAGCCCCTTCTGGGGATTGTGTCTGCAACCCAGGCATGTGCCCTTGACCGGAATTGAACCCAGGACCCTTCAATCCACAGGCCAATGCTCTATTCACTGAGCCAAACCAGGTAGATCCAGGTCTTCATTTCTTGAGAAAGAAAGAAAGTTGTTCAAAGACAGCTCTGTGAAAAACACTGGAAATAAATTTCTGGAGTCCGCTGAATAGGGGGAATTCCTTTTCTCTGTGAAATTAGAGACACTAGCTCCTAATTTATATTTTAATATTTTAAAATTATTCTTTCTTCCTTTTGTAATGTATTTCATAATTATTTCTCTTAATGTACTGTTTCAAGCATTATCACTTTAAATATTATAGGTTGGGGTAAAGGAGAATGTGGTATCATTGTAAATACTTTTTTTTTCTGCTTAAAATTGGTCGAGACTTGCCTAAGGGGATACGTGTGGGAGATTTTGCCTGGAATGGTGCTACGGTGTTTGGTCCTGGTGGGTACCTTGCTCTCTCCCTCCTTAGTGAGGCTGGGGAAGGCCTGAAATCACCACACGAGAGGTCTGTACCCTCAGGACTGGTCTGAGCTACTTACCACTCAGCCCAGTGAGCCCTTTTTGGGCCAGTTCTGGTCTTCCCAGTGGGCACCCAAGGTTAGATAAATGTAGATGGTCCATAAACAGATCTTTGTGGGATTTGTGTATACCCTGAATCCATCTACTTCTCTAAAATTCATTTTTTTTCCAAACTGTACACCTGAATTTCACCTGTGTCCTTCCATAGCCTTTTCAGAGAGAGAAAAGCAGCAAGGACCCACTGTTTTTATGATAATACTAAACATCACATAGAATTTCCATAGAAAACCTCCAGGTGGCACTTCAGAAAATCCTTGGGTTCCATATTTTAGTTTTACCACAGTAGAATTTTAAAATTTTTATTTTCTGTTTAGGTGAAATAAAATATTCCGTTGTTTCTGGCCCATGCTGATGTAGCATTTTTGAAAGCTTGAGAATCCAAATGCTGTGGGAGACCCGGACTCCGTTTCCCCCGCCGAGGAGAAAGCTTCGTCATAGCTCTTGCCCAGGTGTTGCAGGCCCTACCAAAGCCTTATCTCCTCATCATGAATAGCCTGAAAGGGGACTGGAGACAGGGAGGGTGGACTAGAGAAACGGCAACCACAATGCTGAGAAAGATACGGTATCTCAGACATGAAGAGATTTGTGGCATGTTGTTATCTCCATCCGAAAGTCCTGTTACCCATGGGGAGAAAGAAACTATCAAAAGGAAGAAACTCTTTAAAGCAATATGATTCCCCATGTACCACACAAGGTGACAATACATGGATTTAAGAACATTGTTGTTTTTAAGAATTGGCAGAAAGTTTAAAGAAATCTAGACATCAATTTAAAAACAAAAACAAAAAACAGACTGTGATAGGAGTCCTAGTTACCAAATTGGATAGGCTTCTTGACTTCTTGGCCCTTTTTAATTTCCTCTAGAAGGGGTCTCACTGTACCCCATAGGTCCAAGTGTAACATAAAGCACTGTGCTGGGCTCCACTTGTTCTCTCTTCTTTTCTCTTGGCCTTACCTGTCTCTTAGTCCAGTCACTCCCGCAATGACCTCTTCCTCAGGTCTGTGCCACAGGCTGCCTGCTTCTTAGGGCCGCACAGGAACCCACCCAGCACTGTGTCTGCACAACCTGGAAGTGCCCTGTGGGTGAACCATTCGCTACGCCAAGGCGTAAGTGCTGCTTTCTTTTTCTCTGCACAGCTGCGTCTGAGACATGGTGTATGGCTCCTTAGACTGTCCCTCGGTTCCAGCAACCAGGTGCCCAGAGCAGGAGGCATTTATTCTCCTTCCTTTTCTGTTCCCCCCCGCCCTGCCCCACCGCCCCTAGTCCCTCACTCTTGTTCCCTGGACCACACTCTCCAGTAAAGAGAATAACCCTAAGTTCTGATTGCCCATGATAATGACTATTTAAATTGTTGTCATGATAAAATTATTAACAGCTTTTCCTTTTCTCAAAATTGTCCCTGTTAGATGATCAGTTATGGTCATCTAATAATGTTCATGATGATAACATTCTCTGTTCTGTATTTGAACTTCATAAAACTTTAGGCAGGTAAAATGGATTCAGATTGTGACTAATCACAAAAATGTGCAATGAAAAGAAGGTATTGAGTGCCAACCATGAGCCAGGCAGGCACTATGGTAAGTACGTAGGGTGAGGTAGTGAATACAAGAAAGATCCCTAGGTGCTTACATGAGAGTGAGAAGAAGCATGCAATAATAAATGTAATAAATAATTAGACTATATAGAATATTTTAAAAGTATTATGGGGGGTGGGAGGGAGGAAAACAAATCTAGACTGATGAAGGAGTTGGTTGCAATTGCAAATAGGATATCAGAGTAGGTCTCACTGAGAGGTCAAAGTCAGGGCAAAGTCTCTCTCTCTTTCCTTCCTTCCTTCCTTCCTTCCTTCCTTCCTTCCTTCCTTCCTTCCTTCCTTCCTAGAGGAAGAAGAAGGAAGAGGGATAGAGAGATGGAAACACTGATGAGAGAGAAAAATCATCAATTGGCTGCCCCGGCACATACCCTAATGAGGACTGAGTCCACAACCCAGGCACGTGCACTGACCAGGAATCGAACTGGTGACCTTTGGTGCCTGGGTGGATGCTCAACCACTGAACAACACTGCCCAGGGAAAGGGCAAAATCTTGAAGGAGATGAGGGGGTTAGCATTAGAGGGTTTGGGGAGAATCACTGCAGGTAGAGGGAATAGCTCAGACAAAGACCCTCAGAACATGTTCAAGAACCAACAAGAAGGCTAGTGACGCTGGATATGAATGAGCAAGGCTAGTATAGTAGACCAGAGTTCTCAGATTACGTGGAAAATCAGTCCTAAGCAAATCATTCCCTGCCATCACACTAAGACCTTGTGCTATTGGCCCACGCCTGGATTTCTAAATCAGTTATGGGCAAGAGATCGAAAAAATGCCATGATCTCTCTCGGCTTTTTTTGGTCTCAGGACCTGCCCTTGTGGATAAAGCTAACCCCCAACCCACTGTGTTGTACAGCTGTGGAAAAGGATGGATGCTGGAACCCAACTACAATTTCCTAAACTTTGTTAAGGAAAGATTCCCTGGACCATCTTTAAAGTTTGAGTCCTATTATTGGCTAAATAGCCTTCTCGTTTTCAACTACAGAAACTGGAAAAAAGAAAAAGGGCATAGATGATGTGGGTGATATACAAGGAAGAACTTAACTAGTGATAGAAACGTAGCCATTTCTGAGAAAGATGCTGACACCCTTCTCTGGAATTCTTATTTTATCCTTGTGGAAATAGAGTGTAAGTCAAAATCTCAAGTGACCTCAGTCTTCCTCAGTGAGGCCAGGTTTGCCAAAGGATAACAATTTTGGAAGTTTTTGAAAACAACAAGAGAAAAAAAAATGTGCCTATTGAAAAAGAAAAGATATTGTCAAAGATGAATGTAGTCTAAATAAATCCTGGGTGACTTGCAAATGCAGGGCACTAAGATGAGTCTTATCTTCAGAACCTTGTGGCCTCCTGTTGCCTCCACATTCACAACTTTCCTTTAGATCACAGCTTGAAACACACATAAAATATGAGAGTTTAGAGATGACCTAATGCTAATCCAATGCCCTCGTATTTCATTTGTGAAAACTGAGCTCAGAGAAAGGCAGTGACTTGCCCAAATGTACACTCTTGGGGGTTCATTTTCCACCTTTTTAATCCAGTACTGTGGCTACAATAACACTAAACTAGCTGCTATTCAATTTCTTAAAAGTTGTTTGTTAGTACAAATTTGCTGAATCCTGATTATAAATGTCAGAAATAATCTCAAAGTTATTTAGATGATGAGAGAGGATGCCTGTAGCCAGAAGGGATTATGTAAGCTTAAGTCATCAAGGGTTGATTAGGTGGTTATTACCTACTTAAAAGCCAGACGGAGAATGTGAGAAAGTGTGTAGGATATACACCATTGTGGACATTTACCTCCGGGAATGAAAATAAATGAAGGTGAAATTCTACCTTAAGTAACCTCATAATAGCAATGCACACTAGATTTTGAGATGGAAACTTGGGTTTTAGGTGTCAAATCTGCCATATCTGTATGACCTTGAGCCAAGGCAACTCTGAACTGCAATGTACTCTTCTGTAAATGGGGACATTGGGGATAAGCTTGCAGTTTTTGTGAAAATTAAGTTAGAAATAGATATGGAAATACTTTATAATCTTGAAATATTCTCACAAATAAAAGACACTGTTACTTCCAAGTGTAGACTGACAGCATGTTGCTCGGATGGTGGGGGCGGGGAGGGGGTGGGGAGGGGGTGGAGAGAGAAAGGTGATATGGTCCTCATTAACTTACTTTGAAGACAAAATAAATTATTATAAATAGCTTATTATTGCAACTTCTGGGTCTGATGACATGATAATTTACAAAGTAGTGCATGTATTTCCAAGACATTTGGGCAGATATGCTTCCTTGTAAGGCTTTCAATTCCCTCCCTGACAGGTGTTTTGATATGGTCTCACCTGTCTTACTTCAAGAGTCATTGGTGAGACCTTATACTGGTCAAGGCTGGGTGGTGAAGAAGGAGCAGGGCCTGTGCCCATGAGACAACACATATGCTGGATGGTGGGAGATTGAAGGGTCTGGCCAATAACAAGTCTCAGTTGGTTGGGGAAGAGGAAATACTGTCTCACAACTAAAAGGCTTAGCCACCATTTTTATAGGAGCCTGGAAGCTGGTGCCACAGAAAACATTCTTCATTCTTGGAAGCAGTGTGATAGCATGTTCTAGAATCAAATTGCTTAGATTCTAGTCCTGATTCTATTAAGTTGTAGTGGTGCAACCTTGTGTAAGTTATTAAATACCTTTAAGATTTTGTTTTTTCATCTGTAAAATGGGGATAATAACCCTAAGTTTTTTTGTGAAGATTAACTTCAATAATTCATTGAAAGGCTCAGGCCAGTAGCTGGCATATAACAAATGAACTGTCAATGCCCCAATCAAGCACATTCAAGTAAGTGTGTGTGTGTGTGTGTGTGTGTGTGTGTGTGTGTGTGTGTGTTTGTGTGTGTGTGTTAGTAGATATGAATACTACATGTTTTCAAACCCTAGGTATTATTCTTTATTATATTTGAATATTTAATATTTAAACAAATTTGACGCTATGGATAAATTTTTAAATGTCTTCTTTAACAGAAAAGTGGTAAATAAGAAGACTGCTTTTTAAGAAATACATGAAATTAGCTCATGGCTTTTTGCTAGACTGATGGTGATCATGTAATGATAACAATTTGCTGCTTCTGTTTTTCCTTCTGTTGACCTTAGTTATGGAGTCCCATTTTGGAGAATGTAGGCTTTATTTTCTTGGAATTTTAGCTGGGCCACACTCTCTCTCCTTCCCAGCCTCCTGAGGGCCTTTGTAGGTCAATCAGAGAGAAAGCCACAGTTTGAGTTTTCAAGAAAACACCCAAAACAGCCTTGTTTAGAGGGTTTTATAGCAAAGGGCTACCTTTGTCCTATCCAGGGCTAGGATTTCTGGATGTGAAGACTTAAAACCTCTTTCATTTACCTAGCAGGGTTCTCAGCCTATGAACCACCTGTGTGAATAATCTAACAGCTTCTCCACACACCGCAGGATGCTTTACCCGTGCCCGAGCTTTCTATCTGAACACAATCAGCCAGTGATGCCTGGTGTGGCTGCATCTCTGTTAGATCTTGATGACTAGAACACTGGATCGGGGTGTGTGTGTGTCGGGGGGCGGGGAGGTTTACATTAATTAGCCAAACATTATTTCTGGAGCTTCATTTTTGAAGAGTAGGGAAATCCTACCTACATTCTATAATCAACTAATGTGAATAAAAGGAGAAATAGGAGATAGCTGCTGTCTCTAAATTGGCTAATGGAAATTGGTTTTTAACTCCACTAGAAAAGAAAATGGGAAGTGAAAATAAGTTGAAGAAATAGGTGAACCTTCAGAAATCCTGGCTGATATGGGTTCAAGGGAAAGCATATATATCCTGCAAGAAAACCCCCAGGAGAACTGAAGGACAGCTCATCATCCCAGCACATTCCCAGAGAGCCACCCTTTTTCCTGAACCATAATAAGCTTTACTCTGGGGAGTAATTCACATCGTTGCTCTTCTTTATGGAGCTAGTGACTCAGAGATGTTACTTGCAGTAAAGAATTACACAGTATGGCTTTGCTCAAATTCTGGGTGAGCAGAAGCCAGTGAGCGTGAAGTGCAGCCCCCTCCTAGGCAGAACCGTGACTGCAGCCATCTCACTGCCTCACCTGTGGGCCCCCAGTGGGACATCAGCGAAGTCACTCTGCATACATTCCAACAGACCACTTTGCCAAGCTTCTCTGTAATACACAGTGCTATCAAGGTTGCTATCATGACACCAAAACAGTCATCTCCTCTTCAGTTTTGTAAATCCCTTAAACTATTATCACGGAGACTCTACTAATGAGTTCATGATTATGGTCTTTTCTTCCTGAAGGATAAAGTTGGCTTAATCTGGTGCTGATTCTGTTTCAGGTAATCCTCTTCAAATGCAGGGGGTCTCCCAACTTCCATCTACCTCTTGAATATTTGCTGCCCACCCACAGAAAACTAGAGATACAGGAAGTTCCCAACAAGCAGATTCCAGGACACAGGGCAATAATTGGAGGAATGGGGTTTCCCAACTTCCAGTCTGACCAGCAACTATTCAAGCTTCTATTCTATTATATAGCCAGAGGGTTTTTGTGGCAGCAGATAGAATTGTGATAAAATCCATCCCTGGTCATGCCAGGGATCATTGGCACTGTTCAGAGTTCTTGATTATTCTTTTCAAATTGGGGGTGCAGAAGCCTGCCTTTATTATCCCTGTCCAATGACATGGTCTGAGTTGTGGTTTCTGCTGTGTCCTATTCTAGCCATGAGGACAGAAGAGAAACAGCTACCTGTTGAGCACATTATTGCTGGTATGATTAAAGCTCATTATATATAAAATTACATTTTGGGGGAAGCTTATTTTCCCTAGGCATTGTGCTAAGTGCTTTTATTACATACTTGGACTATTTAATCCTTGATGAGACTTTTGATGAAACCCTATAAGAAAGGTAGATGTCTTCTTATCCCTATTTTTATAAACAAGGAAAATGATTTTTCAGGTATTGAAGAAATTTGTACAAGGTTCCTCAGGTAGTATGTTATGGGTCCAATTCAACCCATACTTTCTGTACCCGAGCCTTGAACTTACTCTATCAATCTCTGTCCATTCAGAAAAGCAGAAACGATTTTAGGTTGTCTGAGCAGGCAGTGATTTGCCACAGGGAATTAGAGGCTTATACAATTACTAGAAGCCCAATGCACAAAGATTCATGCAAGAATGGGCCTTCCTTCCCCTAGCTGCCGGAACCACCTTCGCTCTGGCCGGAGCTGCTTTTCCGCTCCAGCCCAGAGCTGCCTTTCCGCCTTCCCACACTGCCCAGAGGCCCGGAGTGGCTGGGGTGGTGCAGAACGCCTGTGTCATCGCCATGGTGATGACGCAAGTGTCCCGCCCCACCCCCGACTGCTCCGCGCAGGTGTATGCAAATTAACCCGCCATCTTTGTTGGGTTATTTTGCATACTCACTTTTGATTGGCTGGTGGCGTAGCGAAGGTATGGTCAATTAACATGTTACTCTTTTATTATGTAGATGGGCAGGACTTGGAGAGCAACCCTCAGGAAGACCACTCCTGATTTTCAGAAAATCTAGATGGGCAGGACTTGCAGGAAGTTCACTGCTGATGTTTTCAGCTTTCTGCAGCACAACACGGTTGATTCTTGGGAGGATGTTTGGAAGCTGCCGGCAAAATGCATGGAGATGCGTCCTGCCTACTCAGGCTGGCGCACTAGCCACCGCAGAGCATATTTTTCCTTCTCTTTCTTTTTCTACATCTCATAGCAGTGCCTCTCACTGATAGAGCTTAATCTGGAACCCTGTAAGCAAAAAATTCTGGAAAATGTAGTTCCCAGGCTTCTCCCTTGTGATGCAGGGAAGACTGTAAGGAACTGGGGATTGGTGCTAAATTGACCACAAACCATTCTATTCAATGCTTTCTGCTGCCTCTCCATAACAGAAACTTTTCTATGGCAGTGAATAGTCCATTCCTCCGGCAAATAGTTATTGAGCATCTCCATATGATAGACACAGGGAGTGGAGGGTTTTAAAATCCAATATTCCTGGTCTTAGGTGCTTATCTCAACACCCACTAATCCTATTCAGATGACTGAAATCTTTTCTACTGTATCATTCTTAACAATAGTATTTATTTAGTGAAAGACATAAATTCACATCAGATTGATAAGGACTGTAATTATTACAGTCACTGTTTGTCCTCCCCCGCCCCTTAGGTTTATTTATTATTGTTTAAATGTTTTAAAAGATTATTTTTATAAAATTTAAGTATAGTTGCTATACAATATTATATTAGTTACGTTGGTTTCAGGTGTACAATATAGTGACGTGACATTTTTATACCTTACAGTATGATCACCCCACTGATTCTAGTAATCATCTGTCACCGTGCAAAAGTATCACAATATTATTGACTATATTATAGTCCACTTCACCTTTTTACTCATTTCTCCTCCCTCTCCCCTCTGGGAATCATACCTTTGGTCTCTGTTTCTATGCATTACTTGTTTACCTTGAATGGCCTTCTTAATGGTAGAGGAACAAAAATGGGATTTACTTTTATTAGGGCTTTTAGTGTTAGTGTCTGAGATTGCTTTGTGGTTTGTTATTTTTTATTAAATCAGTGGCTGTGACATCTACATCAGACTCCTCACCTGTTATAATATATTATTCCCACAGGGCCTTCAGGGTCTTGAATTCTGAAACAAGACCAAAGAGTTAAGCCATATCTCAGGTATCACTGGTAGACCTAGGCATGAGCAAGGAACATTGGGAAAAAGAATAGAGAATAAGGTAAGTGAGAAGGAGAAGGGAGAGGAGAAGAGAGAAAGATAAAACAGAACTGTGTATCATGAGAAATAGGTGCAGTAATACCACCAACTGGCTTGAACTTGACCAGAGAAATTGAAGCAATAGTTTCTATCCCCTTAATATGTCCCTTCCTCTTCTAATACCAATATCATCATCTCCCTCTTGGATGATTGCAACACCTTCTTATTTGTTTCCCTGTTTTCAACTTCATTCCCACAAATGCAGTCACCTTAGGACAATGTTACCAAAAAAAAATCTAATTATTTTGATACTCCTGCCCCAAGCCTATTCATAATCTGTTCATGTTTAGAAATATTTTCAATGGCAAAAAAGTTTATAAAGTTAACTTTTAAAAGGTGGATATAAATTTGCTTTTACAGTAACATCTAAAGTAGGTAAAATAAAAATAATGTATAAAAAATATTGGAAGACATCTGCCAAAATGATAATTGTATGCCTTTCTGTGGTAAGATTATGGATGATCTTTTTCTTTTCCAGTTTTTCTACAATGAGCATATATTACTCTCATAATCAGTAAAGAGTGATTCTTCTTTAAATGACACAAAAATAAACCAAGGTACCATGTTATGATAAAACTCAGCCATTGTCTCTTCATTGATACATTGTAAGGACAGACAATCAGCTTTACTGGCCAATTCATTTTGGAAAAAAGGAAGGAAACATTAGATGGAATAAACATATCCTTTTGTAATATTTACTATCAATCTTTGAATGAAAGTAGCACCCAGGATGAGAAGTTATACACACTCACTATATATATATACTGAGTGGCCAGATTATTATGATCTCTGAACCCATAATAATCTGGCCACTCAGTATATATATATATATATATTAGAGGCCTGGTGCATGAATTCGTGCATGGGTGGGCTCCGGCCAACCTGGCCAGGGGGAAGGGACATGGGTGGTTGGCCGGCCTGCCTGCTGGTCGAACTCCTGGTCGAGGGGACAATTTGCACATTAGCCTTTTATTATATAGGATATACACTGAGTGGCCAGATTATTATGGGTTCAGAGATCATAATAATCTGGCCACTCAGTGTATATGTTGTTTATGTGTGTGTGTTGTGGGCTTGTTAAAGTCACCATAAAAATTCTGTCTCTGTACAGAGAATTAATTCCTAACAGAGAAAATGGAGGCCCAGAGAAGTTCTGTGATCTTTGTGAGGTTTCCCAGTAGGTATTGCCTCATGAACATTATTCAGTACTGCTGACACCAGCCTTCTATTAGTTCACTGATCCTTGCTACCTGTCAGGTAAAAGAATGGCAGAGTTCTCTAATTCTGTAGTCACATTGATTGGCTTAAAATTTATTGGAAGTGTTTATTGTTCTGGTCAGTCTTTAAAATCCAGGAGATAAAAAATAATCTGATCCAGTTAAAAGAATGGTTTCTCTCCACTGTGAGAAATTAGCATCTCTTCTTTGTTCCAGTTTTCCTGGAAGTTTTACAATAGATTTCAGCCCTTGGCCAGTTTATGACTCTCTTGGTACTTAATTGATTTTAACTGGCAGATAGGTTGTGCTCAGGAATTCTTCCTTTCTAGGCAAAGAGCTAAGAATCTACCATTTCTGTCTTGATTCCAATGCAATTTATTCTATAACTAGTAAAATTTAAAAGATACAGAAAAAATAACACAATGTTATATGTCTTTTAATCCCCAAATATCCCTAAATTTAATCTATTCTTATATAGACTTGCTACCTAATTGATATTTCCATTCTGTATTTGATAACATCGTCCCCCCACCCCAGTAGAAGTAACCAATATGGGAAATGGTTTTTAAGGTAAATTTTTAAGGCAAGCGTCTACTCATCTTATTTTCATGTTATTTTCCATCTATAGTTCAATGTGAATGAATTATTTTAAATGAAGTTACAAACTATTACAATGTATATTCCTGTCAAATAAATTGTTTTTATACAGAACAATCCTAAGTCAGTGCTTCTTTCATCTCAGCACTGTTGGGTACATCTTTCTCTCTTCAGAAATGATTGTTAATACATCTGCCTATTTTAATGAAGTTACCAGTCATTTCATTAGATGCTTCAGAAGAAAGATATAATTAAGGTTGGGTTTGTCTGCCCAGCAATAGAATGGGTTCCAGAAGTGCATTTGACTGTAACTTTTCCATTATATCATAGGGACCCTTAGAAAAAGAAATCTTTGTTGAATTAATCTATACTATCAACACAACTTTTGAGGCCTTGTCAATTTATGTTGCTCTATGAAGGGCTTCTAAATAACTGCTTAATATGAAGACTAATGAAAAAATAGCCCTGGAACCCTGACTAAACACAGTTCTGAAGATTGATGTCCTGATACAATAGTAAAAAGGAAATAAATTCTCAAATTCTGAGGAAGTGTTGGAATTTTTCAAATGTGCCTGTTAGCATAAATATTTTGGATTTAAACATATTTCTCTTTTTTTCATCTACTGTTTTACTTACACAATTTAATTACATATTTGTTTAAATGACATTGGATTAAGAAAGAAATGAAGACATGAAGAGAATGGTGGACAGGAAAAGGGTATAAAGTTGATGAATTAGGGGTCCCAACTGAAGTATGAGGTAGGTCTAGGTGAAGTATTATTGAAATCAGCGTACTAGAGGGAAGGAGAAAGAAAGATAACCAAATAGGAGACTTGTAATTAGGACTATGGAGGGGTTGCAGATATTGGTAATGACAAGGTCTAGAGTCTGTACTAGTATGACCATGAGAATGAATGATTGAGATAGGGTAGAGGACAAGGTCATTGGAGAAAGAGGCCAGAGTATTATAAGTATCATCCCCATGAATATAGCAGTCACCAAGAATTAATATTGAAGTGTGTGAAGAGGTGACACCAAGCCTGGGACTAATAGCTTTGAGGGATGAATGTTATGCCTGGAGGTGGGCAGATGAGTGCAACAAGTAGGAATTCTGGTTGGTAAGACCAGGAACTGAGGGTTTAAAGGCAGGAGAGGGGGTCAGTGATCTGGAATGAAATGAGGATTAAGGAAGCTACTATATCAGCTCTAGGTCCATTTGCTGGTAGAGTGTAAGAAAAATAGCTTCCACTTGTTAAGCTTTCAGGGCAGGCAATGCCTTCAGGGTATATCCACTTTTCAGTTAGAATAAGTAAGTGGAAGGAATTCTGGGAAGGCAGGTCAAGGATAAAGGGGTGTAAGGGGGTGTAGAGAGCCAGAGAGTTGGGGGATGGAGTTCGATTAGGGGATGTACAGAGGTCAATGGGATGAGGATGGTGAGCCTTTCTATACAGTGGCACATGGATGGGCTCATTCACATGAGTAAAATAGCAGTGTTGGCCCAATACTGGGTTCAGAGCTGAGAGTCCCTGGAGTTGACTTCTCATCTTCCGAGTGCTCAGAATCTTTGTGTAGTTCTGCTGGTTGTCCTGATCCAGGATCTTTGGGTCATTCTGGAGCTGGGGAAGCTGAGAGGGCCAGAACACAAAAAAGGGCATGCCCATTGCACTCATGTCCCATCTCACTCGTTTATTCACTCAGTAAACCTTCTTGAACCGTTATCTTACTCCATGTATTATACAAGTGTTAGAGTTGTGCCGGATCCCTGCCCTCAGGGTACTCATGCTGAGACATGCAAATATGTGAGAGCAATCTAATAGGATAGGTGAAAGATACAGAGATTAGTTTAACTTAATAATTTAGATTTTTTTGGGCATGTATTTTATGTACTAATGGAACATACAGATAGAATTCTTTAAAAGGCCATTGGTATATGGATCTGGAACTTGGTGGGGAGTAAAGGGTTAAAATATGGGTTTATAAGTTTAGAGGGTTTGAGGTGGTCCAATAAATAACAAATAATACCCTCTCTTCTTCACCTGAGTCCAAATCAAACAAGAAATAAAAGAGAAAAGGAGAAAGAAGACTAAATAGATTAAACTCACAGTGGAGAATATGTACAGACAAGTAGGTTCTGTAACACTGAGCACTAGAATTAGACAGCATTGCCTATCCAGTGATGGTAAATTACCAGGGACCGTACCTCCTGGGTCAGCGCCTTCACGGTGAATCTTATCGTGAGCAACACCGTGAAGTTCGTGAGCAATGACACATGGTGCTGAGACAATGAGAGAACTGTTGAGCCACGCATACCCAGTTCATTCTTTCTAATTTTACCAATTTAATAACTGACTTGACCTACCAAAGGGTGGAGTAAGTATGAGGGAAATGGACCAGAAGTGTTTCACTTGTGGGGAAGGAAACAGCACCCTCCCTATCACTCATCCTTAATCAGATCAGGCAAACTGAGGGCACAGATGGGAAGGAGAAGACAATAAACTAGAGCAGGAACTCTGGGCCACTGGAAACCAGGAGAGGGCAGGTGGGAGTGGAGTGGGTGGAATGAAGAGAAGAAAGATCTGAAGAGGAATAAACCTGACTCTGGCTGTCACTCCAAGAGCTACTTCGGTGTGATGATTTTATGTTAGTAAAATTTTGACTGCATGACTCTCAGTGTTTTCTAAGAGTTTCCTATACATTTTTTTAAATTAATACTCACCACTTTGAAAACTGTAAGATAAATAGTACTCGCTATTATCAGAGAGAGGAGACCATTGGAATCCAGAGAACTTGGGTAACTTAACCAAGATCACTCAGTGAATCAGAAGAACATTTCATCTCAAATCCAAGATTATAGGTGCATAGGCAGCACTCTCTCTAGGTATATAATTAGAAAAATATATGTGAATGATCTCTTTTGATTCTGTAATTGTTTAAAAGAAGAATGACCACTCTGGTCAGTGGTCTCAGTGGTTAGAGCCTCACTCATGCACCAAAAGGTCACAGATTTGATTCCAGGTCAAGGGCAAGTATCTGGGTTGCAGGTTCCATCCCCAGCCCTGGTTGGGGCATGTACGGGAGGCAACCCATCTATATGTCTCTATCACAGTGATGTTTCTCTGCCCCTCACTCCCTCCCTTCCCCTATCTCTAAAAATCAGTGGAAAAAATTATCCTCAGGTGAGGATTAACAAAAATAAATAAATAAAATAAAAGAAGGATGACCAAAATGATCATTTGTTACTAACTTATCATTCTGCAGATACTAATAGGACATATAAAAAGAACACACAAAGGTCCTCTATTATTTATAAAAATGCCTGGCCAGTGTGGCTCTGAGCATCAATCTCTGAGCCAGGAGGTCATGGTTCAATTCCTGGTCAGGGCACATGCCTGGGTTGTGAACTCAATCCCCAGTGAGAGACATACAGGAGGCAGCTGATCAATGGTTCTCTCTCATCACTGATGTTTCTATCTCTCTCTCTTCTTCTCCCTTCCTCTCTGAAATCAATAAAAAGATATTTTTTTTAAAATAAAATAATTGTAAAAAGTTATCTGAATGTTTGACATTAGAGTAATATTATTCTAACTCTGTGACATAATTGGGTTCCGTTGGACTCTAGTACAAAGGAAATCTCAAAGCAGAGGCAAAAGTACTAGTAATAAAATAACTGAGAAAACATGTAGTTAGCATCAGTGCTAAGTTGTGATTTGTATGGCAATTTAACCTAATAATTCAAAAATAGAATTTAACATAAAAAAGCTGAACCTTAGACCTTTTCCCCCCCAAAGTCTACTTTTCCCCAATCTGTACTCCCTCAAACATTCCTCAGGCTTTAATTAAATAAGAGCAGGAGAGAGCAGTGGGCTTGGGTTCAGGATAAATATCCCAGCTTGAACAGGAGATGTTGCTTTAATGACTTGGAATATATCCAGAAAGCTCAGACTGGCTAGCAAGCAAATCTGACAGCTACTGGATCTCACAGCAATAACATTCCAACCAATTAAAAGCTGAACTAGAAATAATGGTTTGTCACTGAGTGGTGTTTCAGAAACCAATTGGTCCAGATTAACCAGAGGATTAACTTTTCTAACTGAATTTAAAGGTCACGGGAAACTGACTTTAATGAAAGAAAGAGAAAAGCATTCAATTAGAAGGGGAACACTTAGATATAGAAATTAGGTTAATAGATCTTGCTATATTATTTATAGACAACTAACCAAATTACTGTCTTATTTTTATGGCAGGAGTTCATAGTCAAGGATAAATATGTTCATTATAAAAAAGAAAGTTAAATGAGCAATCGGGGATTTCCAAGGGATTCCTCTAATGGCAAGGGTACAGATAGGTTTCCAACATCCACAAGTGTGTCATTTTTAAAAAGGGCTTCTTGGTAAATGCAATCTACTTTTGACTCTACTTAACTCTGATGGGATCAAGATCAAGTTAGTGATTTGACCATCTGACTTGTGGGGTCACCTGAGATCAACTTGTCAGATGGCGCTTGCCTGGCTAAGACGACATCAGGGACCCATCCTCATCAGGGCCACTGAAACGTGTGCGAAAAGCAGGTTTCAGTGCTACTTGCCAAGCTTTTCCCCCACTGGATGAGGGGTGACTTTTCCTTGCTGAACACAACACACATTCCTCTTAGATAGACTCTTCCTGCAGGAACCTACCCCACTGTGGTGCCCGTCAGTCCCTCACACACAAGGTAAAAGTAGTTTGTTATGGGTGGGAGAATCTCGGTAGACCCAAGATGACCGTGGATGAATTAGTGGTGCACAGTTAAATGTTAAAATCGTGTGCCTGTTTTAAGTTATTTCCCTTACCCAGTACATAGTAGGTTTTAGTAAACATTGCTGGGGAGAAGGTTGGGTGGAGGAGTTGAAGGGAAAGAAGAGGGAGGAAAGTTGGTCTGAGGGAAGCATGATATTGTTACTGACTCCACGGGATGAGAGTGACCAGTAACCGAGTCAGGTTCAGTTCGGTTGTGTAAGTGCAGATCTGAGCTCTAGAACTGGATTTGAAGAGCTGGATGTTGATGAGAAGAGGTGTGTGAAGGACCTTACAGAAGGTGTGACGCCCCGACTGTTTAAAGGCAGCCTTTTGATCTTCCTCCGTGATGTGTGTCAGCAGCCCCCAATAGGTACCACTTGATCCTACGGAAACCAGGCAGGGGTAGGCATTGTAGGCAGAATCTGAGTTCTTAACACAGGATCTATTAACAGATATACGGAGTACAGTCAATTTTCTGGACACTCCTCTCTGGTGGAATGTTCAGTCCAGCTGGGGTGCTCTTCTGAATGGGATTGAGCACTTATTAGAAGTGCCTCATGGACAGAAACCAGATTTATGCCTCTATTCAGGGATAATTTTCAGTTGGGGTACACTGGTTTGGCTCTACTGACTGTTAGGAAATTAAAATGCTTTTGTCCCAGTGGTGAAATGGTTACTGCCACAATAACCCCCTAGCCTCCTGCTCACCATCCAGCAACTAAACGGCCCAGAGGGGCCCTTCAGGACTCCACACCAGCGCTGCAACCAGTGCCCATTCTTAGGGGTCGGTGTGGCATAGTTTGGACATTGCTCCTGCCTACATTAGTGCTGTGCTCCTAGCAGTTACCAATGCTTGTTATGGGTGTCCCGCTCCTTGTTTCAGTTTAGAGAGGCCCTCACTGACTCCTGTTCACTGGGAAGCACACAGGTAAATTACCTGCAGCTATCAGGGAAGCAGCTGCTTAATATCTCTGGAACATGTACATCAAAACTGGGCCTATGTGCCCCAAAGGGAAGCTTAGACGGTGCTGTTACCTGGCTTATTTAGATTTGAAGGCAGTCCAACTAGTGTTCTTCATAAAAAATGCGCTTTGCTGACTGAATGACTTAAACTGGCTAGTTAGGGGGAGCCTATTCACCCTACAGTTACAGTCTCACTTTGTTCTAGGTGTAACCTTATTGTTAGGATTTTATAGCAAAAAACACGGGCATTTCAAACATTCTTTGCATTAGCAAATTTCCTTTGTTGATAGTCATTTTTCTAAGTCTTCCCTTTTAAGCTGGTTTTGCCCAAATTGTAAAAAATAACTGTGACCAAAGTAATTGCTAAATGTTCCTATTTTACATCCCTAATAAAAAAACCCTTGTCCTGCCCAGCCAGCGTGGCTTAGTGACCTATGAACCAGGAGGTTTAATTCCTTGTCAGGGCACATGCCCCGGGGTTGCAGGCTCAATCCCCAGAAGGGGGCATGCAGGAGGCAGTCGATCAATGATTCTCTCTCATCATTGATGTTTCTATCTCTCCCTCTCCCTTCCTCTCTGAATCAATAAAAATATATATGTTTTAAAAAGCCCTTTCCTTCTGGTAACATTTCATCTCACACTAGTTATCCCTCCTAAATAGGGGCAGCGTGAAGCTGAGCGGAGTGGTGTTGGTTCCACGTCTGAGATTGGCTGGGCCCCAGTGGATGGACTTTGCAAAAAGTGCACGCAACAAATGCTGATGGAGTTCCTACTATGAGCCGAGTACTCTTCTGAGTTGTTGGGATTCAGCAATGAGCAAAACCAAGTCCCTTCCTTTCTGGGCCTCAAAATAGTCCTGTATTCCTACTGCGCTGTTTGCTGGGAAAGAATCGTGAATTCCCTAAACATTTAGAGGGTCTTAAGAAGACTCCGCTAAGTTATATTTTTATCTTATTTTTCTGTTTTTCTACTGTATGTTATATTCTGCTGGAGATAAGCACACTTGTGCAGAAGAAAACAATCTCAGAAAGATACTTCTGGTTATATGTGCCATTTATGCTGCAAATCATTAGGTGTCATCCTAAGAAAAAGACTTCCCTTTACCTGTATCCCAAAAGGAGCACCTTACCTGTTGCCTTTGGTTAGATGCAGGGTGCTTAGAAGTGTGTCTCTATCTGAAGCCTCCTGCACTGCACTGGGACCAGCCCTTGTGCTGGCACCTCCGTAAGGGAAGCTCTTCACCTCGCATCTCCCCTGTACAAGTGCTGTCTTCCTGGTCATCTGCAGACTCACTCCTCTGGTGCCCACATTTTCCTCCATATGTGGTACATTCTTTAAAACTGAGGATGTGACCGCCATGTGAAGACCACCCTTCCTCAAAGCCTTGCTCAAACACTGCACACTCTGGAGCCCCTTGGAAGGAGCTCATCTCTCCTCTCTCCCACGGCTCATTGTTCAGTATTTCCTCTAGTCTGCCTTGAATTAGGGCTCTTTGTGTACGCATCTGCCTCTTCCTCTATAACATGAGCTTGTAGAGGGCTAAGGCAGTATTTTAATCATTTTTGTATTCCCCAGACTAGCTAGCACAGTAAGTTACACAGAGTAGTCACTTAATAAATGCTTATTGACTTGAATAAAATAATTTAGCATCAGTGCAATCTTTTACCACTGACTTGAAAAGAGGGAGAGAGAAAAATTGGGTTAAGCTGAACCATACTCATTTTTGCAGTATGCTATATCAGACATAAATATTGTTCAATCAGTTTATTTCAGGTTTCTTATAGCATCTTCCTTCAATTCATAGATATACTGTATATTGGAGTGCTGAAGTGAATTACACATGAGGCACCCTGTCTAAAGTATATAGTTTACAGAATTGCCTAGGTGTTGTGGGAGCCCCAAAATGAGGGAAATAAAGCCTATCAAACTTTTTTTGAAAGCCACTGGAGAGGAATAAAATACAAAAAGCTAATCATTCAGTAGCAGCAGCAACCAGACTCCCTAAGTTGTGTCAAACTGCCTAACTAGTTAGAGTCATGTTCAGGGCGTCTCCATATCTCTCTCTCTCTCTCTCTCTCTCTCTCTCTCTCTCTCTCTCTCTCTCTCTCTCTCTCTCTTCTCTCCATTCCCTCTGCTGCCTTGGGAAGCTTGCTCTCATTAAAAGGGATGGGAAACTAGCCACATCATTACATTCACTTAAGGCAGAGTTTAGCTGGTCACTTCTTACCACTGTCAGCAACAGCTGCCACTTTGGGATTTTGAGCCCTTATTTGGCATCAGGGTTTGGGTTGGGATTTTTATTTGCCTTATTTTGAAATTTACATGCCTTTAGAACAACTAAAATTCCCAAGAATAAACTAATTAATGGATTCCATTTTTGACAGCTACAAGAAGACGGATGAGAAAGTAGCATGCTTCTGGCAGCGTGTTATCAATTGGGAGGCAACAGTGCATTCCCTCTATGTGGAACAGTGAGCTGGAACCGACACTGACAGATGACACGGCCCTCTGACAGTGACGCCTGTACCAGCCGACAGCTCCACTTGCAGTCAGTCAAGTCCATGCTTTGCAGTGGAATTTAAACAGGCTTGATTTGCAGATATGCTCTGCCTACTTCTCAGCTTATAGTAGAAGCAAATAAAAATTTCAAAGCGTTCACATTAAATAGTGGATTCTAGGATTTGTTACCAAACCCTCTTTTCCCCTCAAAGCTGAGAGTAATAAACAGTAAATAAAGCATAATCTTGGGGGTGGGGGGACAAAAAACTGTAGATATCTAGGAAAGGAACAGTTCTCCCCTTAAAATTAAGTTTTCTATAAGTCAAGGTATTTTACATATTAGTCAAAATCCCTTAAGAAGGATGAGATGCCAAGTTTCCCAAAGAAGATATAATGTAATCATAGAAATATGCGCATGCATTTATGTGTGTGTATGTGTGTTTCTATACAAATCACCCTAAAGGGACAACTGATTTAATTATACGTTTAAAACTTAATGTACTGAAAAACTGCTTTCAAATATCAGAAAATATTTTTCTCTAAGGAAATTAGTCTTGCTCATTCACTTCCTGGTTTTAGGTCATGCTTTTTATTTTACCTTTTGGCAATCTGTTCTCTTTGAACAAGACACACCATGAACCTGGTTTTCCCGTGTAGCTTTTGTAAAGTTACCATTTTGTATTTCAATTCCTTCACCAATAAAATGTAGCTAATCTCCCTGTCACCACCAACATGCCTCACAGGCTCAGTTGCAGATCCAAGATTGGAAGGCCAAATTGGACTGGCAGGGTTGTTGTGAATCTTTTGCATTTGAATGCCCTGGGCTGGGCAGGCACCCTCCAGTTCACACAGCCTCTGTTCCCTGTCTAACACCCTGTCTCTTTGCACATTTATGTAAGTTGCCTGGTCTATGAAGGCAATTGAAATTGTGACTGTGGCATCATGGACCAATGAATTCTCACTCCTCCACATAACAATTCTAACATTGTTGGTTTCAAAAGATTCACCTTAAATGGAAGAACTAAACAGAACTTAATGGTGGAATTTATTTCTTTTGTAAAGGCAAATACAAATGAAGTAAGTACACAATTACAAAAACTAAGGTAAAAGGGTAATATTGGCATATAATGCAAAGTCTGTCCTAAGGATCATGAACTAGCATTGAGCCACACACCCTGGAACACTGCTACTACTCCTTTCCCTCCATCCCCACCACTTCTCTCCCAACAACAAACATGGAGTAGAGAGTTGAGGCTAGCAATCTTTTCTCAGGCCAAGATAAGTGAGTGACTCATTTGTTACCTGGGTTATCAGGCCAATTCAGATAACCGGCCCAAACTTCACATCTGTATAATTATAAATGATTAAAAGAAGTGATAGGGAAGGCATATGTGGGAGAGATGAGTTTCTGAGATGTCTTGAAGGAGAAAAGGTTCGTGGATTGGTGGAAAAAAGGAAGAAGTCATTGTAAACAGAGAGAATGGCTTATGCATAGCTTCTGAGATGAGTAAGACTGAGTCATCTCTGCTAGAATGGATCCATGCACTTTGTAATGAGAAATAGATAAGGCTGGGTTCCCTGGATTCACTACAGATACCAAGTATTACAGCCTGCCAGTTTGTAAGGAAGTGCATTTCACAGACTGCATACAAAAGCTAAGTAAGGTATAATGACCTTCCATTTGTTTTATGGTAATTGGACATTTATTTCATAAAGTAAGTACTGCTGTTATATCATGACCCATGATAAAAAGGAAAACTTTTTAGTTTACATTTCACCCATGATAACCTTGAATATTAAAATAAACTTACATGCTCCATTAATTAAAAAATAATTCCCTTCCATGCTTTGAATTTGCCTAGGGTGTGGTTCTCAGTGAGGACAAGTTCAATTGATATGCTTGAAGAATTCTAATTAAGAAACAAGGTAATTTCAAAGGTATGACATTTAATGCATTACTAGCATTTTTTAAACACATGCTTTTTATTCCATTCTTCAATTTTTTGAAACTCCTTATTTTTTGAGGTTTAACTTAGTGATTTCTATATCAATTAAACATTATAGGCCAGACCAACCTCTTATCTCACAGATAAAAGTTATCAAAGACTGATAAAGGATATTTGATTAGTGCTTAGTATGCTTAAAATAATGTATCAATGACAATTAGTTGGATATCTCTGTGCTAAGTGCCTCGGTAGTATTCCAAAGAATTATCAGATGTATTTTTTTCCCTGTAATGAAGCAGTTGAGGATATAAAATAGGTAATTGTAGAAAAATAGATTCCTTCATTAAATTACTGCTTCTTGCCAGGTTTCTCTTTTTCTTGAAACTCTTAAATAATCACTTTTTATTTGCAAAGCCCTTGACCAATTATATGATAGAAAAAAAAAATAGTTATAATATCAAATATTCATATTACATAAGAGTTTTAAATAAAAGGTGGGTTGATTGTAAAAAAAATTGTATAAACTGTATAAAATTAACTAGAAAAGTATTTCCTGTTATAGATGGGAAAATGAGGGAACCAAAATTCAAATAACTATAGTCAGGCAGCAGGGGAATGTGATGAGGCATCCAGGACCCTCGTCAGGTCTCTCCCTGACTGACTCAGAATTTTCAGAATGCCAGAATCCTAAATTTTCAAAAGCTTTCAGGGTGAGTCTCATGCAGCTAGTCTTTGAATATGTTGGGGAAAGATTAAATAGCAACTCATACTAAGACTATGTTGTTTGAATCTAAAGTTTTTCTTCTGACTTTCGATTCAGTTCAACAATGATAGTATAGACTTCTACCAAGTATTCTTTGGGAGCCACTGACCAACATGGGTGAAAATTATTTTCCTTAATGTCCATTAACAGGTGTAGTTATTAGCCTGTTGAGCACTTCACAAACTATTATCTTATTTAATGATTACAATAGCCCTAGGAGGTAAGTACTGTTATTATTCCATTTTACAGGTAGAGACACTGAGAGATAGGCAGCTTAAATATCTTGACTGAATCATGTCAAGGTTTGAATCTAGGTCAATAGAATAACTCAAGAGCCTGAGCGCCTAACTGCTCAGTCTATGGAATCCACCTGTGCATTTAATAAAGATGAGGCTTAAAAGGAAATACTGTCCAATGCTGTGCAGTGCATTGTTTAAACAACTGGAAAAATTTATTCACTTTCTGGTTAAAATGCTTTAAGTGGATTATTTGCCTAAAGATTTTTTTTTAAGTTAAATTAGTCAGTGAGCAATGTGTAAGCTCCATTCAGAGGTGAGAATCCAAATTTAAAATATTGATTAATTAAATATTTATGAGTATGAGTAGACAGTTACTTATCTACATTGGTAGATGAGAACATAGCCAAATATAGATGTCTATGATTTTTTAAAAATATATTTTATTGATTTTTTACAGAGAGGGAGAGGAAAAGAGAGTTAGAAACATTGATGAGAGAGAAACATCAATCAGCTGCCTCCTGCATGCCCCCTACTGGGGATGTGCCCGCAACCAAGGTACATGCCCTTGCCTGGAATCAAACCTGGGACCCTTGAGTCCAACGCTCTATCCACTGAGCCAAACCGGTTAGGGCTAGCTGTCTATGATTTTTTTCACCTCCAACATTTCCTATAATTCCTATTTTGATATATTTTAAGTGATTTATATTTACATCAAGGCAGTGATGTTTATCCAGTTCAAGGCTGGTAGATTTTAAGGACTCTTCTAATCTAGCATGTGCAATAAAGCAAATAACAAACTGACCTTGATGTAAATGATATACTTTATTAAATTATGGGAAATAATATATATGACTGCAGAGGAGGTTCCTTCACTTATTATTGCGCTTTTTAAAATTATCTATTTTTAGTTCCTATCTATATAAAATATGTGTTTTCATATAAGATGGTGTTGTTTGCTAACAATTTTGGTTTTGGCCAGAAAAGAGGGTGTTAAAGAAAAGAAAGCATTTACAACAAACCCCTTGAAAACCAATAATATATGTCATGATCTGGGAAGCTCCTTAACTTGTTTTCACCACTTTAATCACAGTGTTACTCTGAGCAAGTTACTTCAGCTCCCTAATCAGTAAAATAGGGTTGATAGGTAGGGGGATTGAAGGGTGAAATGAAATAATAAATGTAAAGCATGCTCAACAGTACTTGGCATATAGTGAGCACCCAATACTATTGGCTCTTGTTATTAATTCAATTCAGCAAATATTTACTGAATGCCGGTTAGAAACACAATAGCTGACCATTTTGTGGATGATAACAGTGTGTTGAGTGCTAAGCCATACATTTTGCATGTATTATTTCATTTAATGTTCACAATAACCCTCCAGAATCAATGTGCTTTTTACCCCATTTTACAGAAGAGGAGTCTGAGGCTTAGAGGGGTGACACAGGCAGAAGATGCTGACACCAGTATTCTAACAAGCCATCTAGCCCTGAGCTGACCGCCTGACCACCAGGCAACTCCTAGCAGGCACTGAGAAACAAGTGAACTGAGGAGCCAGGGTCCCTGGTCCTTGGGAAGACAGCATTAATCAAAGCATTACCAAAATAATTATGGCCTGGTGCTTCTCTGAGGAAAAGGCATTTGAATTGATTGAAGAGACAAGCGAAGTTAACCTGATGAAGAAAAGGTGGCAGTCACGGGGACAGCAGTCCAGGCCAGAGAACGTGGCATGAGCAAAGGCCCCGAGGTGAGAAGGAACATGGCTCATTCCAGGGAATGTTACGTTAGCCTGAAACAGGAGAACATCAAGGTGAGAGAACAGAATACTTTTTTTTTATACTTTATTATTTTTATTTTATTGTTTAAAGTATTACACATAGTAGTACATATATCTCATTTTCCCCCCATTGACCTTCCCCCAGCCTCCCCTACCCCCTGTCGCATGCCCTCATCCCACCCTTCCAGTGTCTTGTGTCCATTGGTTGTGCTTATATGCATGCATACAAGTCCTTCGGTTGATCTCTTTCCCCCTCTCCCCAACACTCCCCAGCCTTCCCGCTGTAATTTGACAGTCTGTTTCATGTTTTACTCCCTCTGTATCTATCTTTTTGTTCATGTTATAATGATATTTATTTTCCATAAATGAGTGAGATCATGTGGTATTTTTCTTTCTCTGAATGGCTTATTTCACTTAGCATAATGCTCTCCATCTCCATCCATGCTGCTGCAAATGGTAAGAATTCCCTCTTTTTATAGCAGCGTAGTATTCCATTGTGTAGATGTACCATAGTTTTCTAATTCACTCATCTGCTGATGGGCAGTTAGGCTGTTTCCAAATCTTAGCTATGGTGAATTGTGCTGCTATGAACATAGGGGTGCATATATCCTTTCTGATTGGTGTTTCTAGTTTCTTGGCAGAATACTTTTTACCCAAGTGAAAACCAATTACTATTGGGAGGTAGTCCATAGGGAAGAACTGAATAAGGGGAGGAGAGTGTTCCCAATCATGTTCAACTCAGAAAATAGGTAAAACTAAAGCCAAGAGAGGCGTCCCCTCTCATCATTGGTACTCCAGACATTCATGGACAAGAGAAGCAGGCATTTTGTAGGAGGCGTTTGCAAATGAATTTGCAGATGAAGATCAGGCTTCTAGCCCAGGGATCAGCAGATTATGGTTTCTGGGCCAAATATACTCATTTTCCTGTTCTATTACAGCCCACAGGCTAAGAGAATGGTTTGTACATTTTTTAATGGTTGAAAATAAATCCAAAAAGGGAACAATATTTCATGACACATGAAAATCAACTGAAATTTACACTTCAATGACCATAAGTAAAATTTTAGTGCAACACAGACATACCCACTTATGCATTGTCTCTTGCTGCTTTCATGCTATGTAGGGACTGTATGACCCACAAGGCCAAAAGTGTTTACTAACTAGCCCTTTACAGGAAAAGTTCGCTGAGTTCTGCTCTAGCCTATCATCATTGGTGGAAACTATGTAATAGCAGGAAGGAATTTTAAAAATAATGCAAATGCCCTAATGTTTATATTATATAAGGCAAAAAAGTCTTTGTATTTTTAAAAAATATATATTTTATTGATTTTTTACAGAGAGGAAGGGAGAGGGATAGAGAGAAACATCAATGAGAGAGAAACATCAATCAGCTGCCTCCTGCACACTCCCTACTGGGGATGTGCCTGCAACCAAGGTACATGCCCTTGACCGGAATCGAACCTGGGACCCTTCAGTCTGCAGGCCGACGCACTATCCACTGAACCAAACCGGTTAGGGCAAGTGTTTGAATTTTTAAAACGTAGACCTTTGAACCTTTGCAGAAATTGAGAGGGCAAACTCAGTGCAATTAGTATCTAATCCTCTATTCAAAGAAACAGCAGCCCAGCATGTCCCACTATGGATCTGTGACTCAGAGCGGAGACTGGCTTTGAGACGACCACCACCAGTCTTGTTCCTTTGTATGGCCACGGCCCAGAATAGGACCTACTTCATAGTGCTATGGGTTTAATAAATGAGTGTTGAATGAGTCATTGGCATCTTAAACAATGATGCTGAATCAGGATAATGAAAGTTAAGGCTTTTTAACAGCATTAGAAGAGCAACACCAACCTACCACCTCCTTGCTGAAAATCTCACTGATTTCCTAATGATGAAAGGCTATGATTATTCCAATAACCAATTGTTGAACAGTCTGGTGTTGACAGAGTAAAAACGTAACTTCCCCACCCCCACTCCAAACCTCAGTCTTTGACTATATTCTGCCAAATCCTCCTTTTTCATTATTCCACAACAACATCTTCAACAGTCTCTTTCGGTTAAAAAGAAAAAGTTTATTCTAATTGAAATCGTTAGCTTCATATTCAATCTACACTGAGTGGCCAGATTATTATGATCTCTGAACGCATAATAATCTGGCCACTCAGTGTATTTGTATCTCAAATGGGTACCAAAAGTATTCTAGACTTTTGCTGGAGATCAACCACCTATTTTCCCTGAGCTTTCTATCAGCCAGTGCAAAGGGGAAAACTGATCAGGTGCACAATTTATAGTATCTTTGATATCAAATAAATGAGGTACTCAAGAGAAGTACACTGAGTGGCCAGATTATTATGCGTTCAGAGATCATAATAATCTGGCCACTCAGTGTAGTGTTCCTTCATTCTTCTCTTCAGAAACATCCTGGCTTTGCTAAAGTAGCTTGGCTTCTTCTCCCACTGGGTCTCACTCTCCTGCCATGTGTTGGCACAAAGAGAAGGACAGTAGAAAGGAACAAGAAACTCATATTTAACTAGGTCTGGTCCTCCCATGGCTGTCTCTCCTTCCTAGCCAAGAGTGACTGGCCATGAGGTTCCCTGCATGGCAGGTGTCCGCATGCTATCTCTTTCATGGAATAAAGGTGTCCCAGGTCTTGTACATTGGGGTTCTAGCTCTTCAGGGAGGCCCTGCTGGGGTATCACACCTCCCCACTGCACAGTGCCCTGACCTGGGAGGTCCACTCAGCTCAAAGGCTTCTAACCTTCCACCTTCATCCCTAGGAATAGGCCACACTACTCCTTGCTTTTGGTGTCCTCCAGTTCACCTGCCTTCTGTGGCATCTCTTTGATCCATGGGGAACTCAGCCGTCATTGCCACATGAAATGATGGCAGTAAGCCACTTGTTTTTAGTCCTCTCTCCTCACCCTGCCATTCCTCTCATTCTTTCTATTCAAAAAGTTGCCCAGCGTAGTATGCTGCATAATACGTGTTCAATCAGAGAATGAGAGCCCAGTTTCTTCTTACAGACAACCTCAGTCTCCACAGGCAATTCTCTTAAAGCACTCCTCCTAACTTGGCAGCAGAGTTGAGGGCTGTTAAGAAGATTGAAGAAAAAAGAAAACCCAGACAGCATTCCCCACTGAATTGATGACTTCTGACGCCAGTGATCCCTTTGACTCACTGTAATCGCAGAACTAATGTGCCCAACTCTTAGGAAGCTCTGAAGACATATTTGTTTCTCATTGTTTTTTTGTTCTCTTTATAATAGGGGGTAATTGGTTCCTCTTTAGTGTCAGCCTTGGGTCCTACATACCAATTCCAGGGGAATAAAAATAATTTCTAATCAATATCTTGTTATATCCTACACATTTATTGCAGTTTGCTGTTCACAGATTTATGCGACCACCTGATATTAAGGGGCATGGGCACTTCTCTGCCCCAACTTCTGGGACAAATGCCTCCCTTATGGTTCTTTAAGTCATCCATCACGTACGTTCATGTATTCTTTTTGCTGAGATTTTTATGTGCTTACTAGTGTCAAGTGCTCTTTTGGGGCAATGAACAAAACAGACAAATTGACTGCCTTCATTGATCTTCTACTCTAGTAAAGGAGCAAACATTTTATATGTCAGTAAATTATCACAGATAAGAACCTGAAAGTAGTTGGATCTCACTGAATGCCTTGAGCTTACCAGATTCTGGTTGTTTTACAACATGACTCTCTCTCTCTCTCTCTCTCTCTCTCTCCCTCCCTCTCATTGATTAACCCTTAGTCTGTCCAAGCTATATTCCTTTGGTCACCTACAAGACCCTTCTTTGTAAAACTATCCTCTGCCCTTGACCTACCCTAGTGAGTTTAAGTTTGATCTCTTGTACCCTGAAATTAGGACTACTGAGCTCCTCCTGAGTACTCCATACCTCTTTCCCATCTTTTAGAACAGATGTCTCCTGCCTCTTTGTTCCCACAACCCTTCACTGAGTCTTCATTATGACATTTTCCACACTTGAGGGCAGGGACTAGGTCATTCTCTTTCTGACTCTCTCCCCCTCACACACACATATGCCCCATCTCTATCACCGTCACCACCACTGTCCAGGCCAGAGATTCTAACACTATCATCATTGTGCCTTGTACAAAGTAGAAATTCAACAGAAATTGTTTGAGTCGAATTGTTTATCCATTAGCAATTAACCTTTCACAATGCCAGTGCAGTATTTTAATAACTCTGCCTGGTCAGGCAGTATAAGGACTTCCCCCACAAGCTGGCAACAGGACAATTCATCACAGATCATTCTATAGGAAGTGACTGGCCCACGCTGCCTAGCTGTCAGTTAGCTGCGGCTATTGTAAGAATAACCAGAGGCCTTCAAATTCCATGTCCTCCCATGATCTGTGAACTCCCAGAAAGATAGATACATAAAGGAGAGGTCTGTCTCAGAAAGCGGTCAGTGTTAGCCGGCCTCTAAAACCTTGTTTATTGTGTTCATAATACGTCAATTTAGGACTCGTGTTTAGTCAACTCCGCTGAAAAATGTTAGAACTGCAATCTGAGCTTCCTTTGTTGGTTTGAATTTTCCATAAAAGAATTTCTCCTATAATGAAAATAACCAAAAGGGCTTTCATTCATGAAAATATTTGAGGCATCCGAAAGCCTAGTACATGTAGGAGTACTTTTGTACTGGTCTTTTTGAAGAAAAATTCTTTTAACTCTTTTTTAACTGTATCAAAAATGTTATGACAGATCTCTCAGCAATAGCTTCTTCACAAACGACCATAAAATAGACACTAATTTTTTTAAAAAAAGTATTTTCACTGGGAGTGGACAAAAGTGGAGGGTAGATCAAGGTTAGCCTCAGTAAAGAAAACAAAGATCAAACTTTTTGTTGTGATCTTTGGAGTAATGAGCTGGAAAAATAAAAGGATTTTCTAAGGCCAATCCAGGGCAAATTTTCTATGGCAATTGCCGATTAAACAAAAGAATATTTCGGGAGTGCTACATGTCATTTGTTCTCTATCTGACTTTGAGTAATTGTGAAACATATTTTCCCTAGTTTTGTCCCTTTGTTACTTTGAAACTCAGCTAAAGACTTGGTCATTTACTTAAAACATTAGAACAATTCCTTGAACCTTTAGCCACTCAATAAATGTCTAGAAAGGTCTTTTAGGACATCATGAAAGAAAAAAGTAAAATTTATCATAACAGAGAAGAATGTGAAGGAGGGTTACATTGGAAATAGGGATAGATAGGATTATACTCATTGATTTAATAATATATGTTAACAGGGACATCTTTCCTTTCCATACTTAAAGAATAAATAAAAAATAAGCATAACCCAACAATTAGTTTGGTAATTAAAATAGAAATGAGATGGTGTTTTATCTTCAAATCAACAAATATTTTACAATGATAGTGCCTGTTGGTGGGAGTTCTTGAAAAGAGACAACTTCAAATCACCATCAATAGGATTGTAAATTGATACAGTCTTTCTGGAGGACATTTTAATGCATATATCCAAAATTGAAGGATATTCATTATAGCACTACTAGAGGCCCGGTGCATGAAATTCGTGCATGGGGGTAGGGGGGGCGCGTCCCTCAGCCCGGCCTACACCCTCTTGCAGTCTGGGACCCCTCACTCCTTACCGCCTACCTGCTCTCTACACCTTACTGCTCGGCTTGCTGCTCCTTAGCACTGCCTTGGAGGTGGGATAGGCTCCCACCACTGCCGCTGCGCTCATCAGCCATGAACCCAACTTCTGGCTGAGGTGCTCCCCCTGTGGGAGTGCACTGACCACCAGGGGGCAGTTTCTGCATTGAGCATCTGCCCTCTGGTGGTCAGTGCATGTCATAGCGACCGGTCGTTCTGCCATTAGGTTGATTTACATACTAGGCTTTTATTATATAGGATGTGTAATAACACCAAATTAAAAATCATCAAAATGTTCAAAAGTAAGGATTGTTAAAAATTTAGGTCACATTTATGTTTTGTCATATTTAAAAGCCATTAAAATCACACTGTAGAATAGCTAATGCATGGAGAAATGTTCAACATATACTGTTGAGAAAAAACTTACAAATGACATAACAGTGTATAACACACATAAATTAGTCTGCTCAGGCTACCATAACAGAATATCATAAATTTATTTCCCATGGTTCTGGAGGCTGAGAAGTCCAAGATCAAGGCGCTAGCCAGTTCAGTTTCTGGAGAGAACTCTTCACCTGGCTTGCAAAAGGCCATTGCCTTCTTGTTGTGTTGGTGTCAAAATGGCACCAGGTGTTAGACCAGTGAAGTCAGACTGGACCTTGGTTTAGCAACCTCAGTACTTGAGTTCTGGCTATGAAAGAATTCAGAGGCAGGACTCAAACTATAAGAGAAATTTTAACTAGAAAGTTATGGAGGTAGAAGAAGTGAGCCATAGGAGAAATGGGCTCAGGAAATTAGTTACAGAGGCGAAAGAAGGACGCTTGGAGCTTAGGAGAAAGAGAGAGGCAAGGAAAATGCTCCTGGGGGAAGGGGCTAGGGAAAAGTGTGGGTGTGTTTCATTAAGAGAGCCCCATCGCGTTCTTCATCTTGAAGGCTTTTATCTGCTCACCAAAGATGGGGATTTCAGGGGAGGTTCCAGGGGGGATCTTAATGGAATATTCAGCAGCTTTCCAGGTGCTAGGAAAGGGGGTCATTAGTCAATGCAGTTGGGTTGATGGCAGCCATGGCATCACTTGTCTGTTTTGCTGTTTTTCTGAACCTGGAGCTGAAATACAACTGAGGCCTAGATGCTATCACCTGCGGTTAACATTTAAGGGAGTGGTCGTGCAAGGGACCACATAGAAGTTGCACGAGGCCACTCTTCAGCCCCTTGTTCCTCCCTGAAGGGGCTGAACAAGGAACTACCACATGCCTAGTGACATACCAAGGGAAGAAACTTGGTAAGATGTGGGTCCGAATTGCATGACCAGCAATATGAAAGGTCAGGGGGTCTAAACCACATGGCCAGTCATAGACTAGGGGAGGAAAGTTGCCCTGAGGGTGAGGTCCTTGTTTTCTCAGTTTTGTCCATTGCGGGGCACCTGGGGCTTTCCACCCTGGTGACCTTCTATACCTGGCCTACTGTCCTTGCTCTATTCATGTCTAGCTGCCTACCACAGTTGTGTCCTCACATGGTGGAAAGAAAGAGAGAGACAGAGAGAGAGAGACAGAGAGAAAGAGAGAGAAGAGACCCTATGGTGCCTCCTTTTATCAGGATATTAATCCTATGGAATCAAGGCCCCAGTTAACCTTCATTAAGTTAAGGCTTCAACATGAATTGGTTGGGGAGAGGGGACAAATACCCAGCTTATAACAACATGTATATTTTTAAATGTACAACATGTATTACATATACATGGAAATAGGCCTGAAAGATATATATGATATGCATCAAAATATCAACAATACTTATGTTTAGGTAGTAGGATTGTTTTCTTTGTGAGTTTCTGTCATTTCAAAATACTCAATTAAGAATGTATTACTCCAGTAATCAGAAAAACTCTATAAAGAGCATATGTATTTCTAATCCCATTGTCGTAGCACCAGCCCCCAAGGAGCCCACCGTGCGCAGAGCAGGCGGTCCATGGAGAGGTGGGTCCTGGAATCACTTTGGGCAATGTATGCACAGCACAGTAGGGAACAGAGAGACGTGCTGAACTTCCAAAGGAACCCATAAGAGAAAATACAAAGACAAAGCTTTCACGGGATTTCAAGAAACAGCCACTTCTCCAGGAGAGCATTATTATACACGGGGCGTCCAGAGAATATGAAAGCCAAATAAGAATAACGAACGCTTGAGAGGCGCTTTTAACTTTTCCAAAGCACTCTCACATTTATTAATTCATTTGATCCTCGTAACAACTAGGCAGGCAGGGCAGCTATTAGTATTCCTGTTTTAACAATGAAGACATAAAGGTAGAGAGCGATTAAGAGACAAACACAAATCACACAATTAGCAGAGCAGGGCTGCACTTGGGACCCAGGTCTCACTCTGGGTCCAGAGGTCCTCCCCTGCTCTTGCCCTTCACTCCCAGGACTTTTCCACAGCAGAGCATCGTGGAAACTCTAGCATCTTTTCAGCTCTTATTCACAGAAAAAGTCCCTTAGCTTTCTTGTGAAAAGACTGAAGCCAAGTAGGGCCATAAGAAATAATATAATTCAAAAGGCAAATACAGCCTGCTCTCATGCAGACTGAAGGCTTTGCAGCCAGAGTGTATTACATACTTATTTCTGGACTTAAGAAGGGGGTCACCTTTTCCATTGATTATATACTGTTGCTCATTTGCCCTGAGACCTATACAGGTAACAGCTTTTTAGAAGTTAAATGTAGCAAATACTACCATGGTAAAGTGCTTAGGGACAATGCTAATTTAGCTCTGAGCTGAGTGACTAGATGTATACCATAAAATTACATGGTCCTAACCTCTGTCTTAATTAACAAAGGGTTTCCTAGCTGAGGACATGATTTTGTATACTAGAAGACTTCACAGTTCTAAACAAATGCAGTGTAAGCATATGATTTAATCATTTTGTTTTAAACACTCAAATATGGCATTTTGGGAGAGAGTTTACAACTCTATTTTTAATTAACTGATTTAACTATAGATATTATAACTGCAAATAAAACACATTTTCAAAAAGCTGTTGTCTTTAGAATTGTAAATCTGGCAAGGTTTTTTAGCAGTGGAGTCTTAGATAAATAAAAAGTTGCATCTTTTTAAACTTCGGGTGTTAATTGGGCTTTTCTTATCATCAAGAGGAGTAAAAGCAGATGTTGTTCTGAAACAACCACTTATCATGTGCAGTGGTCCACAGAGATGGTATTTTCTTTGATGCCCTTATTTGTTCTGATTTACTATTGACTAGATTTACCTGCTGGTCACATAGTATTCTGACTTGGAAATACCAATCAAGGATAAGGAATTCAGGAAATAGCCGTTTATAGAGAGGAAGTCCAACAAGAATGTCACAAACATGTTTTGTCAGTGGACTATAGCCGTGTCAAGGTGAGATAAACTAATTGTTTCACCTTGACGTGCTAAATTAAGTAGTGTGAAGAAATCAGAAGACAATGGTGAATAAAATGAGCTGAGTGAATAACTTGACATTTCCTTGCATAAATAAATTTTTCGTGATGATTAAAGCTTAGCGAATAAGTTCAGGGGCGGGGGTGGGAGAGGCAATTATTCCACAAAACAGGAGAAAGCATCTATAATTATTTTATGATAACTATTTAGAGTCAAGCAGGAGAAGGTATCAGAGAGGTTGTGGTTGTAATATTTATCTAGTAAGCTAGTCATTCTAACTCAGAAAACTTGGATTCAAATCCATCCATTACAAAATGTTAAAATGGTCATTTAGTAGAGGTTCAAGTACAAAATAAATGAATGCAAATACTGAAGGCTATGTGGTTTGAGGCAAATTGTTGAGGAATGAACAAAAATAAGAAAGCTTGCTGTCCTCTTCCCCTCTCTCAACTTTATCTTTTTTTCTCCCTCACTCAGTTCATTCCACTCCAAGAATGATACTTCTTGGGGACCCTCTGAGTTCCAAGTCTTGTGCCCATGGGCACTGAGAATGTGGTGGAAGCCATTCCTGATCTCAGGGAACTTCAGGGTAGGGAGGAACTTCTATTATACGAATTTCTTCCTTTAGTTAAGTGCTGCCCAATCAGAAGACATTCCACATCAGATAGGATATGAAAAGTAGACTCAAAGCAGCTGAGAAAGTTCTCAGCAGGGGAAATGCACGTTGTTGGGTAGTGTTGATGAGTAACAGCTCCCTTCTGAAATTGTCCAGTTTGCTTCTTCCTCAAATGCATGTGCGTGTGTGTGCTTGTACATGCATATGTGTGTACAGGTGTGTATTTGTGAGAGAATGTGTGGCTCTAATAGACCAGCAATCAGCATGGCATAGGAATTTGCAAGTCTGAGGGCCTAAGTCCAAGACTTTAACAATCCTACATTTGCACTACTATTTATTCTATCTCTCAAGTTGGTGATTTCCATTGCATATGTGTTCTAACAGCAGAACTTCCCCAAATTTCTCCCAAACTTATATTGTTCCCACTTATGCGTGAGCACATGTCTTCTTGCTTTATAAAACCCTTTGGTTGAAACTTTTCTTGCCTACCCTAACTTTAAGTCTTTGATGGATACTTTTTTTATTTTTAAACAAACCTCGACTAAGGGAATGTCTCACCAAAACCTAGTACAGGGCACATATACTTGGAACTTTCTTTCTTTTCTTACAGAGGAACAAACCAATAATGTCACTAAGATGTGTAACATAATGCATTTTTCCATTAAAATTAGGCAAAGCAGGCTCAAATGCCAAACCGATTAGCCTTAAGGGTTTACTGCTTAGTGCCACGTGATAAGTGCTATGATGTGCAATTGAACCCAAATGGGGGCACCAGACCAGGGCTGCACAGTGAAGGAAGTCTTTCTGGAGGAGGTGTTGTTTAAACTGAGAGGTGAAGGATGAGTAGGTGTTAGCCAGGCAAAGGCTGGGGAGGAATGCATTCTAGCTAGAGGGCTCAGCAAGAACTATTTTAGAGTTTAGAGAAGGTTGTACATTCAAGGAGTTTGTATTAGTTTGCTAGAACTGCCCAAACAGAATACCACCGACTGGGCAGCTTAAACAACAGAAAATTATTTTCTCACAGTTCCAGAGCCTGAAAAGCCAACATCAAGGTGCTGGCATGGTTGGGTTCCTCTGCAGCCTCTCTCCTTGGCTTGCAGATGACTGCCCTCCTGCTGCCTCTTCAAGGGGTCTTTTCTCTGTGAGCATGCATCCCTGGTGTCTCTCTTTGTGTCTACATTTCCTTTATTATAGGAAGTCAAATTGGATTAGGGCCAACCTAACCGTCTCATTTTAACCTAATGGCCTCTTTAAAGGCTCTGTCTCCAAACACAATCACATCCTGAGATGCTGGAGGATTATAGTTCCAACATATAAATTTGGGAGGAGGATGGTGCACAATTCAACCCATAACAGAGCTTAAAGCCAAATGTAATGTTATCAGAGCACCAATTAAAGATAAATACTTGCATAAATTCTCTGACCAATCCACAATATAAAACACATCAGGGTTTTGGGACAATTCAAGAGATTGCATTGTTTTGAAAGGAGCTACAGGGTTTTCTCTTCTACCCTCCAAAGGAATTGAAAACAATACTTTGCCCACATGTATTGAAGACCTGGGCCTAAAAACTTCTCAGCAACTTGAAAGGAGCAGTTCCTGGAATATTCTGTTAAACAAACAAACAAATAAAAATCCCTGGCTTTTAAAAAGAACCCTCATTCTATTAGCAAAGTACCAGGCAATTCCCCTTCAGGTCCCTGGGGAAAAACTGGCAACACGACTCTAAATGATTCTTGTCCTACACTTAGAGTGACATCATCACCAAAAGACCCGATGACTAAGAGAAACACTGTGTGGAATCATTTTTATGAACATGAGGGAAAGTTCATTTATGCATAGGGCATGCGCCTGTGTAAACTATAATGAGAAAGATCAAGCCTTAGGGGCATATCATTGTGGTCTAACTCTAAGAGAATGACCTCTGCCTATGCTGTCAAGAGACTTGGATTCAAGTACAAGTTCTGTTGCTTACTGTGATCCTGATGTGGCCCCCGGTACTAATGTTCTATGCTGCTACATCCCTCGTATATCAAGTCATGTCTGAAAGGGATCACAGGTAAAGAGGTAAGGCTGCACTTACTCTTTGTCCCCATCTCCAATCATAAATGATGAGCCGATGTCAGAAAGCTGTCCTCCCCTGCCCCCAGCCTTGAGATCATGAGGATGGCACTATTAATGGTAGGACACCTGCTTTTCTTTTCTGGGCCTCTGGGCACTAGGCAGTGAAACTGTGCAAAACTTGGAAAGCTCTAGCCTGCATGATTTATGGCTATAACCAGTTCTTTATTCCCTCACTTTCATAAGCACCAAATTCTGTTAGAAAACTTGGGGGAAAATCTGCCAATCCTGGGCTATTTTGGGGTTTCTTCATCATCTCTTGACCTTTGATTTGACAAGCCAAATAACAAAATGAAAAATGGGTTCTGTAGTCTTGCCCATGATTACCAACCACACAGGCAGCAACAGAAAGGGGAAATAAAACAGCCATGCCATTCGAAGTCAAAGGTTCTGAGCTGGTGGCAAAAGAGAACCTCGAGAATTTGAACACAACATCCCAATAGAGTGAAATATTTTAACTGTGACAAATTATGGTTCTAATTTGCATCTATCCTTGTGAGATAGAAATGGAAGCTTAAAAAAGCATATGCCATTTTAAGTGGCCACTTATATCAGGCAATCTTGAAGGATACTTCTATGAGAGAGTGGCTACAGGGTCTATAAAATCTCCTGGTATTATTAATAGCCTTAAGCTATTCCTCAAAGTTAACATTTAAAATTTTTGTTTACCAATGACCACAGTTTTCCTGTATCGTGTTGTAATTTTGTATGAACATCAAGGTATTTCAGTATTATTTAGGTTTTCCATTCTTGCTATATGTAATATGTCTAAGTCTGAAAGTGAAAGCAAAGTAATGAGGAAATTTGCAAAGCACAGAAATATATTCCATTCGTACCCTTCCTGAATTTTCCCTTGCAGGTAAGGAAGAAGGTGCAATGTGCAAGTTAATCTATTTAAATGAAACCATAGCTTTTTAAGCTTTGAGGGGAAATATTTTTCAGACATTTACATGCATAAACAATTGCACTATGTAAGCTAAACTTAGTCATACAATCTACCTAGATCTTCAGAACATGCGCATACATTAAACCAGCTCAAAATTAATAAAACTCTCTAAATTATGCATGGCGCAGAGGGTGGAAAAAGTTGATAACAGGAACTGCTGCTTGCCTACCGCTATGAACTTGGTAATGCACTGAGAGCAACCCTATGGCTATACACTAGAGAAGATCATAATAAGGTATAATTGTTGCTTGCTCATTTGTTTGAACTCCAAAACTATATCAAATAACACTTAATTATACACATAGAATACCATTACAGCGAAGAACTCGCACTTGAATAGCTCAGTATAAGTGAGAACATTTAATATTATTTGGCTCCAATAGGTGCAAAAGAGATACAAATAGCAGCTGCTAATTAATCTGGAGTTCGAGGTTTGCAACCTCAAAAGTAAATTGAAAGAATATTTCATGGAGTTTGAATATGTAAAGTTTTAACAGCTCCATCTGGTACATGCCCTCTGATTACCCAGAATGTTGGCAGGCAGTTTGAGGGACGAATTTGATAGCTGGCCAAGTTGAAAGGTCTATTGGAGGTAAAACAATGCCCACCCTTTAACAAGAGGGCCATTGTTGCTGAACAATGCAGCTCTCTGGCTTATTTGAATGTCAACAATTCAGAAAAGTTGATGTTTGGAGCCATCAAATAAAATGTTTTTGTGAAACAGTTTATTATTTCAGTGGTAATTATTTGAATCATTCATGGTAAAGGATGTTTGCTAATGAGAGCTTGGCTGCTGTAAATTCCAGAGAGACTGAATGCTCTTTGTGCTGACAAAAAGACCCAAATCACTGGAGAGCGACTGACTGGACAAATCATTCATCTATGCAAATGCCAGCCGAAATGGTCAGATGCATTTATTACCCTCCTCATTATAGTAAACAAGGCAGGAATCGTGACTGGCAGTTATCAACTTGCCCTGAAGTATGATTTGTTCTCCTACCACTATTTAAATGAGAGGAAAAAAGGCATGCCACCAGGGACTTTGTTGGTTTATAAAAGAGTAAATGTCACATAGCCCAGTGCTTAAAGACTTTTGATTGACAAATGTTTTATTTGACATATCAAACAATGATGGTTTTCATATCAAATAGTCCATATTTGTTAGCAAAAACCTTAACCCCTTGAAGTTTGGCCAGTGCTTTTCGCTCACTTCTGCCAATGCTTGGAAACTAGAACACAGATGGCAAGTTACATTAAAGGCAATACCAAATATCTCCACACACAATGTGCAGAGAACTAAAAATACTCTGCATTGGGTGACAGAAATGACACAGTGTTTTATCACAACACGTATAGTGTAAAATGTTCTTCTGCACTGATAATGCAAATTAAAGTGATGTTGACCTACTTGCACTTACTAAGTATTCCTCTGCTGTTTAGTGCAAGATAAGTTAAACATTAAAGAATTTATACAGCATATGTCACAGTGAAATCTAAATTGTCTGGTGTAACTCTTCTTAAATGTCACAACAATGTCACAACACGACCAGGGTTTCAGGGCTTGCAGTTAAAGCCACAGTACCCTCATATAAATCTTGTTCTAATGGGCTCAAAACATTTTCTTTCTGGTGTCTGGTGACTTAAGTTCTGTGTGTTTCACTTCATATTTATAAGTAAGTATACCTGAAAATACAGAAGCATGCCAAGCAGATGTGTGAGCTTACAGAACTTGTAAGCAAGGTTGTGTCTTGACACACATCATATGACAGCCTCCCTTGGAGACACTTAAGTGATGTCTTCCCACACATGCTTCCCTTTCTTTGTTGCTATATTTTAGGCTGTCACCACTGCTAGAGTTGAGTGGCTCTTCTTTCTTAGAACTAAGATATAACTGTTCATTTTGAAAAGTCAGGAAGTAACTACAATCACTAGAAGTTCTAACAAACCTGTAACTGTGGCATATCTTCTTAGCATAGACTCCAGTATGAAATTTCATTGACTAAGCTGAGGGTTAGTCAGTCCACTGTGTTTCATTCCGTTAACCTGACATATTTTCTACGCATGTATGTTATGACCCTAACCATAAAAATGAATTTAGTCATTTTTATCAATATAATTTGAACATTTTATCAAAAGAAATATAATATTCTTCCTTTAAGTGTATGATTGTAAAAGTGGTGGTTCTCAACTACAGTCATATCATCTTGGATATAAACTTTCTCCACAGAAATATTTCCACTTTATGAGTTGCAGTCACAAAAGAGAATGTGGTTATTAGGGGAGAATACTCATCCCCAATGCTGCTGCTTCCTTCTACACAGAGGGCCCTCTGGGAGCACCCTCTTGGCCTGTATCTTACCCATCACTCAGTGGCTTCTCTGGCTGGTGCCTCTTTCTCTGCCTGTCACTTTGGGGTGCGCCTGCCTGGCTGCCTGGAGAGAGCATGAGCTCTGATCTGCCCCTGGAGTGGGAAGGTTGGATCTCCAGCCCCTCCTGAGGCTGAGTGAGTGAGTCTGCCTAACTCTGGGCGCAGCATTAGGAAGCCCATTGCTGTCAGTTTGACCACCTTCTCTCTGACTCCTTTATCTCCCACCTGGTTCAGAACTTGGATGAGCAGAAGAAATATATCAATATTAACATACAATGAAATTTGCTTCATTGGAAAGATTTTGGGAACACATTTCTTCTGAACAAAGTGGTGCAAATGCATTATAAGAGCCTAGACTCATGTAGCTCTGGTAGTTCAGAGATGTCAGGGTTGAGAAAGAAAAGACAGGATCATGAGAGGCAGTAACACACAACAGGCTTTATTGGGGAGTGCTTGGACAAGGTGGCTTCCAACCGCTACTGATGGTAAGCCCCTGCCAACAAGAGACCTTCCAGACACAGCAATACAAGGCCACCACCCAATGGAGGAAGAGGGCAAGGGAACTCCCAGGGCACAAGTGGAAGTCCAGGCAGGAGCTTTGTGTCAGGTGATGTTGACAAGGTGGAGTTTCTGGGTCAGAGAACTCTGAAGGGCAATAGCGAGTTGGTGTCATTTATAGCGATGGGCTTTGTCTCTATGATTGGCAGATATTGAATGTAGTTTATGGGTATGTAAAGTACATATGCTCAAAATGGCTAAAGTACGTTTATTTGGACTTCTCACAATCGCGTGTGTGAGAATTTGAGTTTGAAAGTGTCAGGCTTTGGGCTATTACCTGCTATGAAGAAGTAAATAGAAATGGAGCTATTTTAGGCTAACACACAGGGGCTGTCCTGGCTCATTTATATAAATCTAGCTCACTCAAATTTTGTTTCTTTTAGAGGTAAAGAAAAAAAAAATCTCTTTACTACGAATGCCCTAGGCTTTGTTCTCTTAATGCACAAAATTTATCTGGGAGTGGGAGCTTTTGACTTTAGTATGGCCTGCAGAAGCCCAAAGTGTAGGCACTTTTCTGATCTAATGAAGACTTGTTGTCCTGAAATCACACTAAGTACAGGGCTGCCTGTTTCACTTCCCGAAGGGGCTGAGGAGCGCATTTCTTGATAGAAAGCTTCCTGAAGGCAGAGATTCCTTGGGGACCTTTAAACAGGTCTTCCCCTTTGGAGCAAGGGCTTATGCCTTAGCTACAGCTAGTGACTTTGCAGTTTTGCTTTGACACTGGGATTACATGTGTGAATTTGTCTAATCAAACCTGGGCTACACCAGCCATGTTTCTTATGCTTTCTGTTATTTACTATGCTTATTGTTTTATATCCCCATTCAACTATAAGCTTTATGAATGAAAGTTCTTAATTCACTGCTGTGGCACACAGTATGCCCCAATAAGCACCCCTGAAAGAATAAACAAAAAAGTAGAAAACATTCAGTTTTTGTAAAATGAAAACAAGATTGGGTTTTAAATTTAAGTACATTCTTTGCTGGCCAATGTTAGGATTATTGTTTTAGCTTCCCACTGTTAGACTGACCAATTTGGTAATACATACTCAAACCTGGGCTTGTATTCAATCAGCTGAAAGTCACTTGAACGTTATAGAGGTTAGAGGAACAAAGAGAAAGTAATGGATGGAGTGCCACGGATTTCACACTGACGTTAGGTAAAGCTGAGGAGACAAATGCAGAACAGAAAGCTCTCAATCAATGAACTTGGTTTCAAATGTGTATTAAGAAAGTGTGAAGTCTTAATTCCTTTACTCCGAAATGTAGAAAGGTCAGGAACTGTTGTGACCGAATTTTGTTTGATCTTCTAGCTGAGGTTTCCAAATGTTTTTCAGATATTTAAATGTGGATAAAAGGTCAAACATCTCAAACTAAAAGTTACAATCAGTCTTTAAAACTTGGTGTGTTAAACAGTTACACAAACTAAACCACCATTCATCAGGGAGCAAGAGCAAGGTAGAAACAAAAGCGATGGCACTTCAACTTCGTCAGCACAAATGGTAATTTGGCAATCAGCTTAATTCTGGGCAAGAAAACTTCTTTTCCCAATGGGATAATGGTTGTTAAGTATAATGAGACTTTTGTGCCAACTGGAGAAAAATAATTTAGCCATACAATAAAAATTCAAATTGAAGTTTCTTATTAGAATTAATATTATTTATCCATGAGACTCCAGTTATGTGGCTTTGGTACTTTAACCAGGAATTAAAAGTTGGAAGACCGGAGTCATTTTTAACTCATTTTTCCCCCTTCATACATTGTATTTTATTAATCCATCATCAGAACTTATGATACCTTGTGGCATCTCAGGGTGTTATTGCTTAACCATTTCATAGCCATTGTAAGAGTAGGTGATAGTCATGCCAAATATGGAGAATCTGTGTGTTTTCCCAATTTATCAAAAAAAAAAACAAAAACAAAAACACAAAACTGCCCCTTTGCAATATCTATAATAATAAAAGTGTAATATGCTAATTAGACCAGACGTCCTTCCGGACGACCTTCCAGACGAAGCTGGGGCTGTGAGGTAAGCCCGGGTCCTGGGTGCCAGAGAGAAGCCAGTGCCGGCAGCGGGGGGAAGGAAGACCTACTCTTGCACTATTTTCGTGCATCAGGCCTCTAGTAGAATAATAATATGGCTTTTCCTCTTGGGACCTATTAATACATTTTTTTAAATATTGAGCTATTTGTGCATTTTTAAAATCCTCTCCTAAGGATTTTTACCCCCATTGCTTTCATAGAGTAAGGGAGGGAAGGAGGGCGGGAGACAGAGAGAAAGACAGACAGACGTTGACTGGTTGCCTCCCACACATGCCCTGACTGGTTAGGGATCAAACTGGCAAACCAGGTACAGGCCCTTGACTGGGAATTACACCCTCGACCCTTTGGTGCAAAGGCCGATGCCTTAACTGTTGAGCACACGGGCCAGGACTACTTTTGCATTTTTAAAATTCATTTTGGTAAGTCATTTTTAAACATTTGAAAATATTTAAAATAAGTGGGCTATTGGTCTGAACTTTGTGCTCTCCTTATTGGATGGATGCTAACTTCATGTGAGGAAGAGATACAGTTTTTCTTTATCTGTGTTCTGGGCCAGTTTATATAACACAGAAACAATTTGTTCCTGGAAAGTTTGAAATAATTCATGTAAAACCATCTGGGTTCTACACATTTTTGAGGAGTAGTTCTATAACAACTTTATTTTTTTTCCATAAAAATTAACTTATTTAGATTTTCTATCTCTTCAAGTGCCAATTTTGGTAATTTATATTTTCTTAAACTGTTCATTTCTTGTAGATTTGATTATTATAGGGTTATGCAAAGTATTTTCTTAGAGTTCTTTTAATATCCTCTCTGTTCTCTTTTGCATTTCTTTTTGTGTATAGGGCACTTCTGACAGTATAATTGGTTCTTTTATGATTGTTAGATGTTAAGTCATTATTAGACAAATTCTTTTTGTCCCATACATACAATGTTATAAAACAGAGTTCTGGTCCTATTCATACTATAAAAATTTGAATTTACATAGAAGTAAATGCAAGGAAAATACAAATTATAGTTGTTAACTAGAAGCACATATTTATATGCATATTTATAGATTCATAAAACAAATATTTAGAATAAAATATAAACTGCAAACATCCCTTTGTGAGGATTTTTCTCTGAAATTATACTAGGTAGGCTTTTTAAAAATGAATTCAGAAAGTTTGGGTTGAGCTTGTTTTTTCCTGTTTCGTAAAAGATTCCTTGAAGCAAATAGAGATGCTCTTCATTGATCCAGTTAAGATCTTCTTGAAAATTTCATTGTGTAGTTTTTGAACAGTAAGTTCTGGAAGATGGGGTTATTTTCATGATAATTCCATGTGGCTGATTAGAGGTTACAAGGAATAAAGATGCATCTGAAGATAAAGGCAGAAAGTAGATCACAATGTGTCATTGTTATGTGCCATTTGTAGAATGTTGGGCTAAATCCTCTAGACAATGGGGAGCTATTGAAGTTTTGACCATTTATGTAGTATGGTCATGTTGCATTTTATAAATGTATCTCTGGTAGCAAAGTAAAGCAGGGATTAGAAGGCAGAAAACGTGAAGGCAGAGATACCAGCAAGGAAGGCAGGGAAATGAGTTGAGATGCAGAGGGACAGATTCAAATATTACTTAAAAGGTGAAATAGCAAGTCTTACAGAGCAATTAAGTGTGAGGGGTAAGGTAAGGGGAAACATTTAGATTGGTTTTCAGCTCACCTATGGCCTTCATAATTGGGTAAATGATGGCATCATTAGTTAAGGTAATTTGGAGAAGGAACAGGTGTTAGCAGGAAGATGATAAATTACTTTGCACATATTGAATGTTCAATGCATATTCTAGGGGCATTCAGGAAGAGCTATGTTTGGGAGCCAGCTGTCTATACTAGTCTGAAGTTCAGTGGAGAGGTTTGAGCTTGTTTATGAATTTTGGCATGGTTGGAATATGTTAGCCAAAGCCATGAGATGCATTTGCCTAGAAAGAGTGTTTTGGGGAAGAACTAAGGAGGGTTCAGGATCAAAACCTGGGAAATGCCAAAGTTTAAACACTATCGTATTTAAATAAAGTGTTTTCATCCTCCCTTCCCAAACTGGGCCTTCTCTTCTTGGTAAATATCTTCTCAAGTACTCAGGCTCAAGCCTTGGGACTGTATTCCTGGCTCTCCTTTTGTGTACAAACAATTTTCAGGTCCCGTTGAGTCTCCTTTCAAGTCTCGTCTCTGGTCCCTACTCTCCATTCTCCCTGTCTTTATCCTCGACCTCTAACATCACTCATCTGGCAAGAACCCTCCAGATATAGAAGGCTCTCTTATTGGGACCAATAGCTTATCAATATTATTTTTAAGTCTGTGTAAGCAGGGAATTATAAAAATTATGACACACATACATTATGAAAATATAAATATATACCCACTCATCATCTTTTGATGTGGCCATAGCATTTTCCTATTTATTTACTTATTGGTGTTCTGCACTGTCCTTTAAAAAGCCATATCATAGTGCATACTACTACTAATAATAATAGTTAGCCTTTGTTTAACACTTTCTGTGTAGTAGATACTCTTTTATGCACTTAAAAATTTTTAACTCTATTAATCCTCACTATAAACCATGAGGTAGATAGTATTAGTAACTCTATGTTACATATAAAGAAACTGAAGCACATAAAAGCTAAGTAAATTACCCAAAGTTATATAGATAGCAAATGGTAGAACTAGAATGAGATTCCTTAAGTTTAGCTCTTTGACTTTTAACCACTGTGCTAGACTGTATCATCCTATATAATAAAGAGCTAATATGCTAATTAGACTGAACAGCAGAATGACTGTCCAGACGACCTTCTGGCTAACCTTCTGGATGAAGCCAGGGCTGCAAGGGCCGAGTCAGCCGGGGCTGCGAGGGCCAAGCCCCTTATACGAATTTCATGCATCGGGCCTCTAGTCTATTATAAAGTCCAAGACTCTTACAAGTAACCTGCCTACAAAATCCCTCTAGATTTTCATTTGTTCCCAATCCTTTACCCTAGTCTCATCCACTCTTATTCCTGCAGCACTTATTAAACCTCCATTTTATCTTTCCAAAGCAGGTAGTTTGTTTTTATAGAAACAACTATCCTCATTTCTTTAGCCCTCAAAATTAATTGTATTTAAAAATATTTAATTAAATGACGTAACAAAGAGATTTGGGGGCAAACATTCTGACCATTGGTAAGCAAGCAACTCATGTGAAAGGAGTAGGAATACAAGGGAGAGTTGGAGAGTGTCTTACTGGTCTTGGTCTCCAGGGTGCAAATCAGTCCATGGATTTTAGAGACAACACTGAGAGCAGAAATTAATGAGGCATTTCAGTTGAGAGGTGGTCCCTTAAGAGAATTTCAGTTTTCTCTTACTTTTTCATCTCTTGCCATCCTGTCTAGGGCTTTCAAAGTGAGTCATCTTCCTAAATGATTATGCCATTCATCTGATCAAAACCATGTGGCCATTTCTCTATTGCCACAGAGCAAAGTCCTGCATCCAGGGTAAAACCTAAATTCTCAACATGGCACTTAAAGTCCTCAAGGATTTAAAACCACCTCTACAAATACATTTATGTTTTCCATGCTCCAGGGATATATTGATCTACATTGAGTTTGAATATTGAAAACCCATAATAAACTTTATTAATAATTCCCTAAGCAAAGTCCAGGCTTCTTATTAAGTCCCCTGCCTCTCTCTCTCTTTATTCATAAAACTGCAACAGCTACCGAGGGTATAGGCAAGGGAAGGAGAGAGGGACGGAAAGAGATTGCTGCACGGCATTTGTGCTGTGAGCTCTATAGGGCCCTATGGCAGGTTGTATTTTACAACTGTGGCTATGGCAGTATTTCTGGTTGGACATGCCCTTCAGAACCTTGCCATTCCTCCTCCCAAGAGGCAAGGTCTCTGTTTTCTCACTTGAATTTCGGGCAGGACCTCATAACCATTTCCACAGTTAAAATATGACAGAGGTGATGCTGTATGACTTCCAAAGCCATAGGGTGTAGGAAGGATTGTGCTAGCCTACATTTGGGCTCTCTCCCTTAGGATACTTGCCCCCATTGGGATGAAGTCAAACAAGCTTTTTTGCAGAAAGACCTCATGCAGAAGCCCAACTAGAGTGGAACTCAGGCCCCCAGCTGACCACCCCATGTTCACTGCCAGACATGTGAGTGAGGGAACCTTCAGATGACTACAGCCTCCGCTTTCGAGTCTGAGTCTTGCTGCTGAGTCCCAGACTGATTACAGCAGAGGCAAGCGGACCCCACTATGCTGCAGCATGGCCCACAGAATCTGAGCATAATAAATTGTTATCTTTCTCCACTAAGTTTTAGAGTAATTTATTATGCATAGTAAGTGGATCAGGCCCTTTGGGCAAAAAAGTAGATAAATTGATTGTTTATGGGTTCTCCTCCCATAATTTTGAGTTAGAAATGATTGGAGAAGCCCCCCATTTTAGGATTATTTGTTCAATGTTTTTATCCCAAACTCCCAATCCCGTTCTTTTTTAAAAAATATATTTTTATTGATTTCAGAGAGGAAGGGAGAGGAAGAAAGAGATAGAAATATCAATGATGAGAGAGAATCAATGATAGGCTGCCTCCTGCATGCTCCCCACTGGGAATTAAACCAGCAACCCAGGCATTTGCCCTGACCAGGAGATGAATCAGTGACCTCTTGGTTCATGGGTTGACGCTCAACCATTGAACCACACCAGATAGGACAAATCCCCTCCTTTATGGGGAGTGTGAAGGGATACTTGGTGGGTGAATTTGCAATCTCCACTGTGCCCTATCACCCATCTTCACTGTTCACTGGGCTTGTCAGATGGCTGCCAATGTTGTCTTACCAATGATTCCTTTATCCTTCTGGGTGCTCCTTAGGTTCCCAATAAATGTTTAAATGTTAGTTAATGCCATCCTCTGTTGTTTTGGGCAATTTGAAGCAGTGAAATTATTGTATACTAGAGGCCCAGTGCACGAAATTTGTGCACGGGGGTGGGGGGCTGTGTCCCTTAGCCCAGCCTGCACCTTCTCCAATCTGGGACCCCTCGAGGGATGTCCGACTGCCCATTTAGGCCTGACCTGGTGGGATCGGGCCTAAATGGGCAGTTGGACATCCCTCTCACAATCCAGGACTGCCTGCTCCCAAACCCTCGCCTGCCTGCCTGCCAGATTTCCCCCTAACCACTCCCCTGCCAGCCTGGTCGACACCTAACTGCTCCCCTGCTGGCCCTATTGCCCCTAACTGCCCTCCCCTGCCGGCCTAGTTGCCCCTAACTGCCCTCCCCTGCAGGCCTGGGTCCCCACTAACTGTCCTCCCCTGCAGGCCTTGTCACCCCCAACTGCCCTCCCCTGCAGGCCTGGTTCCCCCCAACTGCCCTCCTCTGTAGGCCTGGGTCCCCCCAACTGTCCTCTCCTGCAGGCCCGGTCACCCCCATCTGCCCTCCCTTTCAGGCCTGGTCCCTCCCAACTGCCCTCCCCTGCCGGCCCAATTGCTCCTAACTGCCCTCCCCTGCTGGCCATCTTGTGGTGGCCATCTTGTGTCCACATGGGGTCGGCCATATTATGTGTTGGAGTGAGGGTAAATTTGCATATTACCTCTTTATTATATAGGATGTTTCTATGGAAAATTACCTTCTGCTTTAGAATTTCTTCACATATCAATCTGTATTCAAAACAATATTTTCACAGCATTGATGAAAAGGAGGTAAAATTATCATAAAGTGCTGTGGGTAGAGAAGGGGCAGGAGATTCTTTGCTATACTTTTTGCAACTCTCTCATCACCAATCCCAAAATAGTTCCTGCCCTTTTTTCCCCTTGAAGGATTTTCTTTGCCTGAAAATCCCTGGAATTGCACCTATGTTTCTAACCTTTCCCATCATAGATCCTCAATACACGCTTGTTTTCTTTAATTTCTGAATTAAATTTCTAAATGAAAATGAATAGTGAAATATTATAAAAAGGATAAGTGAAATAAGGTTTCTATAATTTATGTTATATTACATGTGTATTAAAAATATTTTTTTAATCCTCATTCAAGGATATTTTCCCCATTGTCTTTTAGAGCGAGTGGGAAAGAGGGAAAGGAGGCGGGGGGAGAGAGAGAAACATTAATGTGAGAGAGACACCTTGGTTGCCTCCATGACATGGACTGGGGCCGGGTATCTAACCTGCAACTCAGGTACATGCCCTCAACCAGGAATCAAACCGACAACCTTTCAGTGTGAGGGCCAATGCTCTAACTACTGAGCGAGCATATCAGCTGGGGCTATGTTATCCTATCTAATAAAAGAGTAATATGCAAATTGACCGCACCTCCACTACACCACCAGCCACACCCACAAGCCAATCAGGAGCAAGTATGCAAATCAACCCAACCAAGGTGATGGTTAATTTGCATATTCAGGAGTAGAGTGAAGACTGAAGACAGCGTAGAAGGAAGCCAAGTGTTGCAGAAGGGAGCGAAGCTGTGGAGAAGCAAGCAAGCGGGGCTGAGGAGAAGGGAGGGAAGCAGGTGGGCCGGCAGAGAAGGGAGAGAAGCAGTTTATATATATATACTACAGGAAGCCCTATTGCAGGAATCTTCCTGCAATGGGCCTCTAGTATTATAATAAACATAAAAATTTAAAACAGATTAGAGGCCTCATCTTGAGTTCAGGGTTTGTGTGTGTGTGTGTGTGTGTGTGCGCGCGCGCGCGTGCACATATATACATATATATGTATTTACATGTAACGTGGCATATCATTTCCTTCCGCATTTAAATAAATCATTGTTGCTTCTATTTAGGCTTAACTTTATATATAAAATCAGAAAAGGCTCTAAGGTAGTGGTTCTCAACCTTTTTAATGCCGCAACCTTTAATACAGTTCCTCATGTTGTGGTGACCCCCAACCATAAAATTACTTTCGTTGCTACTTCATAACTGTAATTTTGCTACTGTTAATGAATCGTAATGTAAATATCTGTGTTTTCCGATGGTCTTAGGCTCTACAGCAGTGGTTCTCCCACAGGTTGAGCACCGCTAGCAGGGTCGCCTAAGACCCACAGGTTGAGAACCGCTGCTGTAGAGCCTAAGACCATCAGAAAACACAGATATTTACATTACGATTCATTAACAGTAGCAAAATTACAGTTATGAAGTAGCAACGAAAATAATTTTATGGTCACCTCAACATGAGGAACTATATTAAAGGGTCGCGGCATTAAAACGGTTGAGAACCACTGCTCTAAGGGATCTACCTGGGAGAACCAGGGGATTTTAGTGATGGCAAGTTTCACACAACTAGTGTTTAATCTAGATGATTAGTGGAAGTGTACCCTATATATTCAGTTCTGATTAAGAATTAGTAAACTCTTACAGCAACTGAATGTGAAAATTTGAACATGGAAAGTGATAGAAAATAGATAAGAAGGAGCAAGAAAGAAATTTCAATGTTTTAACATAGCTTTACTTTAAATTAAAAAGTGTGTTATCATATTTCTGTTTCAAAATAGTTGCTAAGTATATTGAATAATTTCTACTTTGGAATTGAGATAAACTACATAAAATAATTGTTTAGAATAAGTACACATGAATGGATTATTCCTTAGTAACAATATGATCATACATCTTCTATGAAAAATATTAATATCAACCCTTACATTGTGCAAGATTTTTTCCAGCTACAGAATTCCAATAAACATACCCATCTATTTCCATATGAACATGGATCTCTGTTAATTTTACACTAATTCCTAAGATGCATAATTGAGATATTGGCTGCAATGCCTCAAAAAACTGAATCTTATTTGGTGCTTGAGGTAACAAGTCCTGAACCATGAGTTAATCAAGAAATCTATACTTAGGACTTCATTAACATACCAAGAATCAGCCCACCAATAATAAAATCACTGAACATTTAATGGTGTAAAATTCAATCACACCCAACTCGGCCTGAAAATATCTGTATCTTAATAATTCCTTGTGTTTATATAGACTAGAACCTTTCTTGTTGAGAGAGCAAAGTTCTTTTGCATTTCTTCTTTGATTATCCACATGTAAGAGCAGATGCATTATCCACAAAATATCAAGGTGAAGTAGCTCAGCCAAGGTCACGCTGCCAGAGAGAAATCTAAATCAGCTCTAGACGTTTTGGCTGCAATTAATGCTCTCCTGAATCCAGAAATAAACAGGACAAAATATATTTCTATTCTTAGACACATACAAGATAGTCTATAGTCTTTAATGGTGCTGTCATCAGCCTCTGCCTCCCTCCCAGTGTCGTGTGCAATGAGCAAGGAGGTTTAGAGGAGATGGAGGTGGCATCTGACCAGAGTTTGGAGGCCTTGATTCTGGAAAATGGTATAAATGGAAACCAGAGACACATGTGTCCAACTATTATGAACTGTGGCTTGGTCATAGACATTTCATAGTATGGTTTCAAGGGTTGTTATAGCATGATCTTTCGTGAACATGGAATCAGGCACAAAGCACCCGTGGCGACACTGGCTGCTTTGGAAATGCTTGAGGGCAAAGGTTTGTGTGTCTGTGGTTCTGGGGGTTCCAGGTGCTGATTAATTGTAGAATAGGGGTACAGGAAGTTTGAAGGCAACATGCAATTAGTAGAGTTGTCCTAGGCTCTTGATATGACTCTAATACTTCTTCAGATGTTATTTTGAAGTCTGATTGGTCTGATTGTAACTATGTTGATGGTGCCAGATAATGGAAAAAAAAAAGAAGAAGAAGAAAGCAAAAAAAAAAAAAAGATATAAAGAATAGGAAAGCATGGACTAGAAGTTAGGGTTGATACTAGATCTGGACTGGAAAATCAAAGGCATATCTGCCCTCATTCCTCTGTCGGAGGGCACTGGAAGTAATACCCATTTGTCATCTTGGACTAGGTGCTCTTTAGAAATCCTTCTAGGTATAACATTATCTTATCCTGCTTAAGGAAAGCGCTTTTGAAAATGATAGAACAATAACATGTATTTCCCACATGCTATATTCTGTTCATTGCCCTCTCTGAAAGCAGAGAAGGGTGGTTGTTTTTTAAACGAGATAAGGCAAGTAAAGTACTACAAGGTCATTTTAACAGCAACAGGTAAAAGAGCAAAATGTCCTCTATTTAGATATGTCAACAGCAAAGCTCACAGAGCACATGAACAGACTGATTCAACACGTTTCCAGAAGATGAAGTTATATTAGAGTCCTGAAGAAAACAAGGCTGAGAAAATTCTGCCCATAAATCAGCAATTACTGGTAGTTAGTCAATATCACAGGTTTGATAAAGTGCCAGAGCCCACTAATGGTATGAGAACATTAAGTCTTTGGTCACAAAGTCACAGCAAGACCTTGCGCGGATTTTCTTGGGAGCTGTCTGAGCTTGGAACTGCTGCTGTGAATAACAAATCAGGTGTTTTTCTTATGCCCTCATTTCTGTGCTGCACTTGCACTTGGTGAAAACAAAGGCAGGCTGGAGCAGAATAGCAGCTGGAGACGTGACACATTGGTTGAGAACTCTGACATATAGAAAGTTAAATTGGTCATGTAGTCTTGGTACATGCTTAGAATTCAATCCCCCAAACTCTTCTAATATTGACTGCTGGATTCTCTTGAACGATGGGCCAACCATAGTCTTCTAAGACTAAAGGGATGCCCACTTGTGCCATAGATTTTTCTCTTACACCTACCTTTTCTGTAAAATCAAAATAGAAATGGATTACCTCCTTCTAGTCCCAAGGAAATCTAAAATTATCTAAAGAAGTCAACACAAATGTTTAATAAGATTCTATTCACTTACTTTGTTCAAGTCTCCAGTTAAAGTTGAAATTTTGCTTTGTAATATTAGAACCTGTTCATGATAAATCTGCATAGTTCAGATACAATATTCTGTAAATGAAATGGCCTAAATATTTCTGCAAGTGAAATGGCCTAAATCTACTCAAAGTATAGTTCAGGTGTAGTAGCATCCAGAACCTTGTTAAAAGTTCAGAACTCAGGCTCCAACCCAGAATCAGAAATTGTATTTTAACATAATTCTCAGGAGATTCACATGCATATTAAAGTTGGTTTTTTAATTAAATAAATTTGACATGTAATATTGTGCAAGTTTAAGTACATAACATACTACTTTGATACCTGTATATACTGTAATATGCTTGCATTACATGTAGTTATACTTATTGCATTGCCTGGTTATAGTACAATATTATTGTCTATATTCATTACACTGTGCATTAAGTCTCTATGGCTTATTTACTACTTGTTACATGTTTTTACCCTTAAACACCATCACTTTAAGCCCTCTCCCATCCCCTGGTAGCTGCCATTTACTCTCTATTTGTTACAGATTTAACTTTTTTAGATTCCACATATAAATGATGTACAGTACTTGTCTTTCTCTGACTTATCTCACTTGTGCTTAAGGTCCATCCATGGTGTAACAAATGGGAGGATTTCTTCCTTTCTCGTGCCTGAATAAAAATCCCATTGCACACTAAAGTTTGAGAAGTATTGGCCCATGTGACTTCTAGTATTTTTTACTGTAAGTAGTATTTGCCTGGTATTCCACATAAAAGAACACCTGCTTAGTCCAGCCCTGTGGCTCAGTGGTTCAGCATCAACCCATGGGCCAGGAGGTCATGGTTTGTTTCCCGGCGGGGGAGGGAGGTTGGGAGCTCCATCCCCAGTGGGGGATACAGGAGGCAGCCAATCAATGATTCTCTCTCATCACTGATGTTTCTATCTCTCCCTCTCCCTTCCTCTCTGAAATCAATAAAAATATTTTTAAAAGTTAAAAAAATGAAAAAAGAATACCTGCTTAGATTCTTATCTGTAGTTGGAGGTACAGACAAAACTGGAATAGAAAAAAACACAATTTGTTATGTGAAGTCCAACTCTTGATCAAAATGAACATAAATTCTTATTAGAGGGAGAGAAAAATACTGATATTGTCCTTAAAAAAAGGGCCCCTCCCATTCTCAAAATATGACCTTCAAAGAAAGCAGCTCTAACACCCACTCTTCTGAATTTCAAATACTTGTGTTGGTTCCCTAAAGAGATACTTCTGAGTGATTGCATTAAGCTTGCTTTCTAGCTATACTAAAGGCTATGGAAAAATATTCATTATTAGGGAAATAGGACACACAAATATGAAATTGGCTTAAGACCTCTCATCCTAGAAAATAGTCCAACATCATATGAGTAGCAATCTATTTAGTAAATAGTAAATAAAGTGCCCAGTTCCATAACAGATCGATCCCAATTGACCACTGTTAAATCTTGTCTGGCCCACCTCCAAGTTGTTTGTGCTGTCCTGGCAGCGGCAGGCATTCCCAGGGGGCAGGAAGCCAGGAGGCAGGCGGAAGGGGGAACGCTGCCAGCAGCCCATCCTGGCTTCTCACCCTCTGCTCTTAGTGACTTTCTTTGTGAGTCATTTGATTTGGAGGAAAAGACCCTTCCTCTAAAGCAATCAATTATCTCAACATTAAAGGCTGAAATGATAAGCAAGGAAAAATAACAAGAGAATAGTATATAATAGGGAGCTTTATCTTTGGTAACATTTTGAGAAACCATTAGAGAGGAAAGCTAATTGCTCCTCAAAATTCAGAAAACCTTTTATATCAATTTATAACCAAGGGAGGGGGGGATAAGCCTTGTTTTAAATTTGTTTTCTATATTTCTTTTAGAATGTCTTTCTATTGTTTGTTTCCATTTTCATGGAATATCTTTTTCCATCCTTTTACTTTTAGTCTGTGTGTGTCTTTCTATCTGAAGTGAGTTTCTTGTTGACAACACGTGTAAGGGTCTTGTTTGGATACACTTCTTTATGTTTCAAAGCACATGGGTAACCCAGAAAATCCTATTATCAATTTCTTTTTGTTTTAAATATATAGATTGTTACAATGGGGAAGGGACAGTGACAGTTGTGCAAGGGTGCAATTAAATGGGTGAATATTGCTTGTTTATCTGGATAATCTAGTTCCCTTAAATTTTTCTCTGAGGACAAAACAATTATGAGAGATTGAAGGCTTTGAATTACATGGAACATTAATATTAAAGCTCTCAGATAATCACATATCACTTTTGCTTTACTTGTATGGATAGAAAATCTTTGCTTTTTTTTTTTTCTGTTGATTATTGTGTCACTCTGTGAGTAAACTATAGGGATTTGCCTAATACACACACACACACACACACACACACACACACACACATATACATATATATATATATATACATACGAACTCTCAAAAGTTCACTTGAGCCCTAGCCAGTTTGGCTCAGTGGATAGAGCGTCGGCCCAAAGACTGAAGGGTTCTGGGTTTGATTCTGGTTAAGGGCACATACCTTGGTTACAGGCTAGATCCCCGGCCCTGGTTGGGGGACGTGCAGGAGGCAACCAATTGATGTGTCTCTCTCATATCAATGTTTCTCTCTGTGTGTCTCTCCCCCTCCTTTCCACTCTCTCTAAAAATCAATGGGAAAATATCCTTTGGTGAGGATTAACAACAACAAAATATTCACTTGAAAAATGAAAAAGTATTCAGAAGAGGGATTACCTGGGGCAATGGCCAGAAGGTTCATTTTCATGGCTATGTGTTCCAGCCATCAAAGAACCATAGGCATGAAGTTACTTCAGGAAGAGATCTATTCTGCCCACTGTCTCCAGGTAGTATTTCTCCTACTTTATTCTTGACCACTGAAACTCTTTCATTATACTAAGTTTTCAAGTAAATGATCCAAGCTACATAAAAAAGGAATGGTACAAGTCAAAACAGTATAAACTATGTTAGTTTTTATTTTTAAAATATTTTAAAAACTATTTCATGATATTCCTATGAGACCTATGCAAATTCAGTCTAAAGTTTTTTCAGATTATTTAAAGCCATATATTTGGTTTATAGTTTGTACTCACTTTTCAAAGATATTAGATGTTATTCATTGGAAGCCACAAGTTAAGAGACCTACATTTGAGTCTGCTTTGCAAGCAACTTGCCATAAATTTTGGGGTAAATTATCTAGTCTTTCTTGGCTTTTCTCTCCTCTGGTAACAATTGAAAGGATTAGACTAGAATAAACTTGAAAGTTCTGTTCTGACAATTTGTACTGGAAAGACTCAATTTCTGATCTTCAACACGTTTTAATCCTATATAATAAAAGCCTAATAGGCTAAGTGTCCAGTCGTCCCGTCAGCCATTCAACCAATCAAAGCATAATATGCTAATGATATGCTAAGGCCGCTCAACCGCTCGCTATGACCACCAGGGGGCAGACAGTCGACTGGTTGACCAGTTGCTATGACATGCACTGACCACCAGGGAACAGACGCTCTGACCAGTAGGTTAGCTGCTGGGGTCCGGCCCATTGGGACTGAGCAAGATGGGCCAACACGCCCTGGAGTCCTCCCGTGGTCCCTCCCTGGCTGGCCAACCTCCCATGTCCCTCCCCAGCTGTAATTGTGCACCAGTGGGGTCCTTCGGCCTGGCCTGCACCCTCTTGCAATCTGGGACCCCTCGGGGGATATCAGAGAGCCGGTTTCGGCCCAATCCCACAGGCCAGGCTGAGGGACCCTACTGGTGCACAAATTCCTGCACTGGGCCTCTAGTAACAGTAATAATATTCATACATTTGCATACTACTTTATAGCTCACAAAGTGCTTTCACATACATGATCTCTTTTAAATCTCTCCCATGCCTGTGAGTGGAGCACAGTTCACAGAACTGAGAACAAGTTCAGAGAAGTTGTAAGTAATCCAAGATCACAGAGTTCCGTACATGGCAGAGCAGCATAGACAGGTCCTCCTATCACCACATTCAATTTTCTTTCTACTGTATTCAGCTACTTCAGGGTGTTAGGGAAATGGGAGCATGATGAGTTCCGTTTTTGATAAATTATAAAGTAATGTGATATCATTTTTTTAGAACGTACTGATTTAAAGTCAGAGAATTAGGTTTCATTGACAGTTCTAACACTGATTTGGGAAAGTTCCTTAACCTGTCTGAGCCTCATTTTCCTCATCTGTAAAAAAGGGATTTGGACTTCATGACTTTTAGGTTTATTTCTTGCTTAAAATTTTTATTTTCTTCTTCATGACTGTAACTGTTTCTAGATTAATATTATGATAGGTCAATATTAAAATGAAACTTTTTTATTGACTATAAGAGGTTTAAAAAAGTATACTAAGAGATCACTCGTACTGGCTATTATTCATGCTTTTTGGCCACTGGCATATTAAAAACCTTGAACTAACATTACTGACTGAATACCACTTTCCAACAAACTAGTTAACTTAAAATTTCACAGAGAGGTAAATTATTTTCACTGAGTTATGTAGGAAGTGCATGGAGTTGCATTTTCTGAGAGGTCTTGACTTGATAGAAAAACTTACTTGGGAACCAATGATAGAAAACCTCATTGTGAAGACATTTTTGGCCCTTTCGGCAGTGTGCTGAATGATGATATCTCTTTTCTCTGACATAGTATCTTATTGTCATGCATACTCCTCACCCTGAAAGTTTCTAATTGGTAGACATTTCATTTTAAAATTTAAAAAAGCATTTGAAAATAGTGAAAGGTTATGATGATGAGTGTTTCAAGATTAGAAACAAAGAAGAGTTTTGAACCTGCTCCTTCTTTGCCCGCCTCCCCGTCTGAGTAGAACATTGTAACTTTTGAAGCTAACATAGAATGGATCATAACCAGCTTGCTGAGCTGGTGACTTTATGCACAATTAAGCTTTGTTTGGACTTACTTTATTTGTAATAGTGCTGTTAAGGCGTGGGATGCTATTCAGCTGCAAACAACATTCCATTTAATAACTAGGCATTAGTTCCCCCATTAAATCAGTGCCATCACTAACTGATAAGTATCGCCCTTTTCCGTGGCCTCACTTGACTCTTCTGCCCAGCGAACAAAGCATGGCAATGGCACAGACCTTGAGACAAGAACATTGGAGGGAGGGTAGGTTGAGCAATGATGGCCCAAATTCCATCTAGTCACAGAAATGGAACTTTGCCCTAGTCTTTTCTTTTCCTTAAATATAAACTTGCATACTTTCCGAGCAGCACTTTAAGTGCATTTAAAAACAAAAACTAAACAAGCACACTAAATAAAAATAACAGCACCAACTACTACATCTCTTAAACACCAGAGATGAAAATGGATGGAGGGTCATGCACCAAAAGATATACATAAAAATGTTCATAGCAGCATTGTTTGTAACAATCAAAATTAAAAACAGCTCAGTGCCCATCAGGAGAATAGATAAATAAATTATGATCTATTTATACCATAGAAACTCAAGATGCTACCGCTACACTCAATGACATAAATAACTGTCACAAGACCAATGTTGAGAGAGAGAAGCCAGACTCAAAAGAGTGTATATTGTATGAATCTATCTTTATAAAGGCAAGAACTTAGCAAAATTAATCTCTGATATTAAAAGTCAGGACAGTGGTTACCCTTGGGGAGGAGTAAAGGATATACATTTAGGAGAGCACGTGGGGGGTTCTGAGTGTTAGTAGTTATCTTTTTTTTTTTTTTTAATCTGAATGCTGAATACATCAAACTATACTCATATTTTGGTCATTTTCTGAATATATTTTATATTTCAATGAAAAGTTTATTTGGAATTATGTTAGAAATGAGAAACTGCTTTAGGTAGATTGGGTCTGGGTGCCCTGAAGGCATTAACTCAATTAAGTCTCACCTGCAACCATGAAAGGGTCAGTTTTATTTATTTATTAACAAATTCATTTATTATTTGTAATCCACTTTTGACTTTAGAATAGACTGAGATTTACAGAAAAGTTGCAATGAGGGTACCATAGAGGGTTCATGTATACCACTCACCCATTTCCCCCTTATTCTTAACGTCTAACATTACAACTAAGAAACCAACATTGGTACATACATTACTATTATCTAAATTCCACTCTTTATTCCAGTCTCACTAGTTTTCCCACCAATGTCCTTTTCATATTCCAGGATCCCATGCAAAGTACCATATTACATTTACTGGTCCTGTCTCCTAAGTCCCCCTCTGGTCTGAGAATTTCTCCGCTTCCCTTCCCCCTTCCCCCTCCCCCCTTTTCCCTCCCTTCCTTCCTCCCTCCCTCCTTCCCTCCCTCCCTCCCTCCTTCCTTTCTTTCTTTTTCTCATTAACTTGACAATTTGCTCAGGCATTTTGTAGGATATCTGGGTATTCCGATGTTATCTCTAGGTTAGACTGAGTTCATGCGTTTTAAGGAAGAATATCACGGGGAGGAAGTGCCCTTCTCATCATACCACGTCAGGGTGCATGTTATCAACTTGGCTTATCACTAATGCTGTTCACTTTCATCTGGTGCTTGCCAGGTTTCTCCACAATAAAGCTACTTTCCACTCCTCCATAGTCTTTGGAAGAAAGTCACTAAGTGCTGCCCTCACTCAAGGGAGGTTGACGATTAAGCTTCAATTCCTTTTTAAAATTTACTGTTTTGCATACAATTTATACTGCACATCATATATCAGCTCAGTTCATATATATAATCTAAAAATAAATATCATTATTTTGCCTCTTTAGGAGCAATCAGAAAGCAAGTATGTGTAGTTCAACATCTCGTCATTATTAAATGTTTTGCTATCTTAACAGAAACCTTGTAATAAGATAAATATTGCAAACTTTTTAAACGGTGATATTTCCTGGTATATATACTGAAAATAAATAAAAAACGATTAAGGGAGACCGCGAGAGCATCTTCATCAGAGGTAATGATCACGGGCTTCTGAATGTTGGGAGGGAAGTGAGCCTGCAGGATTGATTTTTATCCGGGGAGCAGAAATTGGCATAACTTTGGGGAGGAGTAAAGGGTATACATTTAGTAGAAAACATAACTTTGTTCTACTTTTCCTCTTAGGACTTATCACCTGCAATCCCTATGCATCACCCGACCCACCCACCCTGGACTGAGGAAGCCCTAGCAGGCCTACACTACAGATGACAGGGCGGTAGGAGAAAGGGTTATTTCCGCAGCGGACTTGCAACCGCTGCCCACCCGGCAGGAACTGGACAATTTTTAGGGCATGCCCAGGGCTGGGAACCCTCCGCCTAGGAGAGGGCGGTCTCGACGCCTCCAAGGGCCCCAGCGAGAGCCCCGCCTCCCGGCCGCGCCCCGCCTGCCCGCCTCTTGGCCCCGCCCCCTCCGGGCTTCCGTGACTTTCTTCCGGGTCGCGCTGGGCCGGGCCCGCCGCGGTGGTGCCGCAGCGCGGGAGTTTGGGGGCCGCCTTTGCGCCCGGGCCTCCCCGCGCTGCCTGGTCGCTGTCGAAGCCCACGGCGCGCGCTCTCCCGGACCCTTCAGGGTACGGCCCTTTCTTTACTTCTCCCTCCTGCGGGTCTCCATTTTCTTCCTTTGGCGCTGGGGCCCAGGCCCAGGCGGAGCGCCGCGCTTGGGGCGCCTGGGTGCGCCTCCGAAGTCCCGCCCGTCTCCCCTCCCCTGCCGCCCACGCCGCGCTGGCGGGGCTTGTTGGGGACCCTGAGAACAGCCCGCGGCCCTCGGGCGCTTCTTGTCTCACTGGCCTGCCCCACGCCATGAGCATCGCCGCGGTGTGCGAGCGGGCAGGGTTGTTTACACCGGCGTCTGTGGGCCCTGGGGACTCCCGGCCCCTGGGAGGCCCTGCAGCCCCGGGTCCGCCGCCTGCGCGTCTGTACTTGCCGCTCCTGTATGTGCTTCCTTGGTTTTCCTCTGGCGCCCGATGATGGTTGCCTGACCAAGCCCGTGTCTTTACTCAGGACTGCCACGAGATACCCGGCAGCAGCCTTGTTTCTGTTTAGGGGTGTCCTAGAGTGCAGTGATGATGGACACCCACTTTGCTCCCTGTCAACATGTTAGCAGGGGGAGCGGTTATGGATTTCCTCGATGGTTTCCCAGGTACTCATTGCCACAGTGTCGGGATGCATTCACCAATTGAAATAAACACATACTTAGAAAGTCAAGACCGTATAAACCTGTGGTCGGGTAGTTGCGTGGCAGGGTCTGTGTCTGACTTTAAACCTTGGAGGACTCATTTAACACCAGGTGTGGGACCTTGCTTGTTCTGGTCTGTTCCAGGAGGCAAGCTGCCTTTACTGCTTTCTGGCGTACACTCCTAGGTTTCTTAAGTTCAGATCATAGGCACATTTTTTTTTTTTCCCCTTAAAGCTCACTTTATGCTTCTGTTGTCTGAATTACATGTTGTATCTGTTGGTTGAGTAGAGGGAGATTTTCTGATACATCAGCTCTCCTATAGTCCTTTATTAGAAACTAGAGGCCTGCTGCACAAATTCTTGCAAGGGTGGGGTCCCTCGCCTGGTCAGCGATCAAGGCCTATCAGGGAGGGGGCAGGGAGGTTGGCTGTCCGCCCCCGCAAATCGGGACCTGTTGGGGGGGAGGATGTGGGAGTTTGGCTGTGGGAGTGCACTGACCACCAGGGGACAGCTCCTGCGTTGAGCATCTGCCCCCTGGTGGTCAGTGTGCATCACAGAGACTGGTCGACCAGTAGTTGGGTCATAACTGTCACTTAGGCTTTTATATATATAGGCTTTTACATATAGATTAAGTTCTTGGGGGGGATGGGGGACAATACTTACATTTCCAGTGGCAATGTGCATCCCCTCATAGTAGGCACTCTAATTGTTCATTGAATTGGACTCTTCTTTCCACACCTCTTTTCTGAGTACCAACTTTAAAAAGTTTTTTAACTGCTAACCCAAATTTTGGCTTTTCTTGAACCCTGTATTTTCATGCTCTTCCTTTTTGTTATGGATTTGAAAATCAGTTAATTTCTTTTTACTAATGCCATGATCCAGTAATTCGATCATAGCCCTCTGTATAATGGCATCTTAAAATGTTGCTAACTGGGTATCTTTTATTTTGAAATATGGTCAATTAACAAAAACTGCCCCTTTTTTGTGTTAGTTTCATTGCCTCATCTTCTTACATAATCTATTTTAACTTCATGGTTCTAACAGATACCTTCTTAGACTGTTTGTTATGTAAATTGTGTATATCCACCTCTGTTTTCTTCTAGCATTTTTTAATGGTCTTATTCTTTATTTTTAAAATATATTTTATTATTTTTTACAGAGAGGAAGGGAGAGGGATAGAGAGTTAGAAACATCGATGAGAGAGAAACATCGATCAGCTGCCTCGTGCACACCTCCTACTGGGGATGTGCCTGCGACCAAGGTACATGCCCTTGACCAGAATCGAACCTGGGACCTTTCAGTCTGCAGGCCGACGCTCTATCCACTGAGCCAAACTGGTTAGGGCTAATGGTCTTACTCTTCATGTTTAAATCTTTAACCTACATCAACAATATTTAGGGTAAGAAAGAAAGTAAGTCTGTAACTTCCCCCCACAAAAAAATTGTTAGCCAGTGACCCCATCATTATTTGTTGAATTCTATTTTTCCCAGCTGATAACAGATACTATATTTATCCTAGATCATAATCCTTTATCCTTGGGACCTCCAAATTGTTCATTGATCTCTGACTTCCTTTGCTGATACCATGCTGCTCTTATTACTCTGACTTTATAATGTGTTTTAATGTCTTGGGATTCAAACAATGTCTGGCATACTGTAGACACCATTAAGTATTTTTGGAATGAGTGCATTTAGTGGGGTAAGTTGATTTATTTTAACCCTTTTTTTGAAGTTTCTTGCCTATTCCTGAAATAATTTTTTAGCTTGCTTTTCTTATGGTCAGTTGAATCATTAACTGTTGTTAAATCCTTGTTAACTCAGAACTCTCCACGTAGAGTTGCTCCTCAGAGTTGTACATGGAGAAGCATGTCTTTTGATTTGCACTGTGCATTTTAAGTATTGTGTTTCTCTCCTCATCAGCTCTGATTCTGGACGTTATGTACCTAGTTTCAGCAACTCTAAGGGATAAACTTCTATAGAGTGATCCCTGGAACAGCCCATGTCTGTTTGTATTTTACCATCCCAACTGGACATCTTAAATATAATAAATTTTCAAGGGCTGTTCTAATAGACTAGAGGCCTGGTGCACAGATTTGTGCACAGGTGGGGTTCCTTGGCCTGGCTGGCGATTGGGGCCAATTGGGGCCGGCTGGCAGGGGGGAGGGGCCATGGGAGGTTGGCCAGCCTCTGGAGGTTGGCTGGCCATGGCAGGTTGGCTGTGGGAGTGCACTGATCACCAGAGGGCAGCTCCTGCATTGAGCATCTTCCCCCTGGTGGTCAGTGTGTGTCATAGCAACCGGTTGACCAGTCGTTCGGTTGTTTGGTGTCTTAGGTTTTTATGTATATAGACACTTAGAAACTTTATGAGATCATAAAATAAATGTATACTTTTTAAAAAGTCAAAAATATGTACAGAAATAGCCAAAGGAGAAAGTAAATATGTTGTGTGTCCACCAGCCAGTAACCCCATTCCTTAGAGATTATTACCATTCATTTGTTCTTCTCCCAGACATTAGAAATAAATGTATATAAGTCTACATGTTTCATAAATGGCAGCGTAGCTATATATAATTACCTATAATTCCAGTTAGTAATAATTGATGACAATCTATGTTACTGCATATAACATTCTTTTTAAACTTAGTTTTTGGTATTTCACTGTAGGGATAACCCCAAAATTTTAATATATAACCAATCCCCTATTGATATTTAGCCAATTCCAAATTTATTTCTATTACAAACAAAACTACAGAGATCATTTTTGTATGTACATATGCACATTTGTTTATTTCTTTAGTGTAAATGTTTAGATGTGGGATTGCTGGGTCAAAGGCTATTTTTAAATGTTGATAGATTGTTCCATGTTGCTCTTCAAAAAGATGTAAGAGCAAATTTACATAATTTATGAGAACAGTGCTGCTGCCATATCATTGCCAAGAATGGTCAAGGCTGAGATTTTACCCTACATGCAAGTTAACAATCTCATGGATGCTGGAAGAAGACATGAGACTCCTGTGTCAGAGGCAAAGTATGGAAATAAAAGTAGTCAGAGGATCATCATTTTCTTGTGCTGCTTCCTTGAGCCCTAATTTACACTGGGTGATGTGATGAGGGCCAGATGATTCTAGCACATGCAGTAGATGAGGAGAGGAACCCCGTGCTTAGGGAATCTGAATCTTTCATAATAGGCTGCAAGTAAACTTGCCTAACCTTTGCCCTAGGTCGAGACATTATCTTTATTATGCTAGAGTCCCGGTGCACGAAATTCATGCATGGAGGGCGGAGGTTCCCCAGCCTGGCCCGCACCCTCTCCAATCTGGGACCCCTCTGGGGATGTCTGACTGCCGGCAGTCAGACATCCCTCTCACAATCCGGGACTGCTGGCTCCTAACTGCTCGCCTGCCTGCCTGCCTGATTGCCCCTACCTTGCCCCCCTGCTGGCTTGATTGCCCCTAACTGCCTCGGCCTCAGCCCCCAGTCTGGCCTCCCTCTGCAGGAGGCGACCTGGCGGATCAGGGGAAGGCACCATCCCCTTTACCCCGCTGCTGCTGCCATTGCTGGCCTGAGCCTCAGCCCGTTGCAGCCACACACAGCTGCCTGAGCCTTGGCCCTCGCAGCTGCTGCAGCTTTGTCTGGAAGGATGTCCAGAAAACGTTCACTCTAATTAGCTTATTACCCTTTCTTTAGTATAGATTTGGGGACCATTACAACCATGCAGAACTTAAAGAAAACATATGGCCCTGGCCGGTTTGGCTTAATGGAGAGAGCATCGGCCTGTGGACTGAAGGGTCCCAGGTTTGATTCTGGTCAGGGGCACATCCCTGGGTTGTGGGCTCTATACCCAGTAGGGGGCCTGCCGGAGGCAGCTGATCAGGGGAGGCCTCCTAACTGAGGACGCCCAAGTCTGTTCTGGACCTAGGGCTGCGCTCTCCCCGCGAGCGACTCAGAAGCCACCAGTGTCTAACTGCCACGCCCCCGATCCAGGTGGGGGTTCCCCCATGGTGACTGACTGTCCCGCTCCCTCAGCTCTCTAGCCAGCTGTTCAGTCGTCCGTCCGGTCGTTTTGGTCGTTATGGCTCCTGGCTTTTTATATATTAGGATAGTGAACAAAGCTGCCCTCTCCTCCACAGGGAGACCTTCCTTTATCTATGGAGGATATTTGCTGTAGAAACACCTTTAAAATGACAGTCTGGAACAAAGGCTCTCAGTGCCCCTGCTTATAAAATTGGTGAATTGTCTCAGAATCATTGCTGCTAAGATGATACAATCATTTTTTATATTTTTGTAATTTTATGGATGAAAAATACTATTTTAGTACTGCTTTGTGTATTTTTTTTTTTTGCTTATTGACAGAGTTGAATATCTGTAAATATTTATTAGCCATTTGTATTACTTACCTGTTTATATTCTTTGCTTAGTTTTCTGTGGAAGTGTTCTTTCACTTACTGATTTGTAATAGATATTTACATGTAATAGCTATTAATGACTTGGTATATCATTTACTAGTATTTCTTATAGTATATTCTTTTAATGCTGTTTCTGGGAGCTTTGGCTGCATGGAAATCTTTACTATATATATTGTCAGTTCTGCTATTCTCTTTATGGCCTCTGAATTTCCCCGCAAGGTTATTAAAATACTAGTGTCCCAGTGCATGAAATTTGTGCACATTAAAAGGGAATTAATTAGAGGAAATATTTTAATATTGCTATTTGTCCTTCCTCTGTAATAGAAGTGTCAGAGATGAAAGAAAATTAGTAAAATGTATATAAAATTCTTCCTCCTGTCAGAGTCTGGAACGCACCGCGGGACTCAGAGTCAAGTCCCCACCCACCCGCGCGTGCCTTGAAATCGCGTGAGACCCAGACCTGGCCGGCCCCACCCCCATTGGGTGAGATCCAGACCCGGCTGGCCCCACCCCTGTCAAGCCCTGCCAGGTGGAGGGTGCCGCCTCAGGTCTCCCGGCGCATGCTGGGCGGGGGGCACGGTCTGAGGATTCCCGGCCTGGTGCCAGGGTAGGGAGCGTGCCTTGAGGTCCCCGTCAAGCCCTGCCGGGTGGGCGGGGGCTGCAGCCTCAGGTCCTCTGCCCCAGCCCGGCACCACACAGCCTCAGGTCCCTGATGATCGCTCGTTATGGGAACCCCGTCTCTGCTGTGGGCTCAGCCATCTTGTGTTACGGGAACCCAGCCTCTGCTGTGGGTGCAGCCATCTTGTGACGGCTTTATGGCATGAGGGTCAATTTGCATATTACCTCTTTATTATATAGGATTCTTTGTATATATTCTTTTTTTGGATATTTTGTATTATGTATTTAGATTTTTTTTTAAAAAATGGTTGCTATGATAATATTCTAAATTTACTTTTCTAAATGTCTGCACATTTTCTTAAGACATTTTTGATAAGCCATCCTTTCCCTGTTGTTTTGATTTGACACATCCATTATAACATACTCTATCTTTATTATTTTCTCAAAACTGACAAATCAGTAAGCAAAATGTGTTTGTGTCCTACAGTGAGTATGAATTTGATTGAATCTATCTTATAGATTACTATATGTAGTTATTTGTTCTTAGTGGATTTTAATCTTATGAAATATAAAATGTCTTTTTTTGCCCTATTTAATGATTTTTGCCTTGAAGTCTACATTGTCTGAGATTACTATTGCCATCTGTGTCAGTTTTGTGTATACCAGATAGATCTTTATTGCCCATATGTTGATTTTCAATCTTTCTATATCATTTTGCTTTATTTGCCTCTCTTATACACCAAAAATCATACAGCTGGACTTTCATTATCCTTTTAATCTTCACTCCTCACAATTTGAAAGTATGCCTTTATTTATTTATTTGCATTATAAAAAAATCTGTTTTTAAAAAGATGATTATAGATTCACACGCAGTTATAAGAAATGGTACAGAGAGATCCTGTGTAGACTTCATCTAGTTTCCTCCAATGGTAACATCTTGAATAAAACTATAGCATATTATACCTAGGAAATTGACACTGATAGAATTGACAGACCATACTCAGAGTTTGTCAGTTTTATATGCCCACGTGTGTTCTCTGCAGTTTTATGTAGATCTTGTGACTATCACCAAAGCCAAAATACAGAACCATTCTACCACAAGGATCCCTTGTGCAGAAGGGTTTATCTTTTAATAGGAAATTTTAACTTACTCATATTTACTTTTTTTTCTTCCCTGCAAGTTTTCAAATCTAGAACCAGGTATAATTGACTTTGAGTTACTCTCACACCTTCATTTAATAAGGTGAAACCTTCACTCCTTGGCTTCCCCCTTCTATCTTCCCCTTTTAAAATTATTTATTATTATTTTAATTTCTTTGTTGACTAGGATACTTTGTTTTCATCCTCACCCAAGGTTATGTGTGTATTTTTTAAAATTGACTTTAGAGAGAGAGGAAGGGGGAGAGAAACAGACAGACAGACATTAATGTGAGAAACATGGATCAATTGCCTCCCGTACGTGCCCCAACCAGGGATTGAACCTGTAACCTTTTTGGTATATGGATGATGCTTCAACCAACTGAGCCCCACATCCAGGGCTTGGGTAATGTTTTTAATAAGAGTTATGGAAAGTTTACCTGCATGTCCAGAAATATTTTTATTTTGTTGTTTGTTTTTAATGGGAATAAGAGTTTTAGTCTGTTTTAATCCTTTAGACTTTCTATAGTATTACATGATCTTCTAGCATTTTCTTGAATTTTTGTCAGAGTCAGTCTCTTATTTAATTTATTTTTGGTAGATATTTGATTTCTTGCCTCTGTGTTCTAAGTCACTTATCTTTTTTTTTCATTTTAACATTCAATTTATTTGGCCATTACGTCTTTAATTTCTAAGAACTTTTTAATTGTGTTTTTTAAATTAGCTTGTTCTTATTTATGGACCCTATACCCTGTTGATACCCACTAAAGATAATAGTTATTTTAAAACGATTTTCCTATTTTTTGCTTTAACTTTTATTAGAGACCATTTGCACTAATTGCCCAACTTGTTCCTCCTGTCTTTAAGATGGGTAATTCTACTCTTCTTTATTAGTGCAGATTTATGTTGACTAATGTGGTCTTGGTCAGGAATCTCTCTCAAGCCGTAAAAGTCACTATTCTCTTTTCCAGACAGGTAGTTCCCTAAGGCCAGGTGACTAGTTGAGGCTCTGTGATCAGGCAGGACATGGAAACTGGTAGATATCTTTCAGGGTGTACTGGTCAAGAACAGACTAATAACCTAGGATAGTGGTCGGCAAACTCATTAGTCAACAGAGCCAAATATCAACAGTACAACGATTGAAATTTATTTTGGGAGCCAAATTTTTTAAATTTAAACTTCTTCTAATGCCACTTCTTCAAAATAGACTCGCCCAGGCCGTGGTATTTTGTGGAAGAGCCATACTCAAGGGGCCAAAGAGCCACATGTGGCTCGCGAGCTGCAGTTTGCCGACCACTGACCTAGGACACCCACAACAAGCCAGGACCAGGATATCAAATCTCCAGCTTGACTTGTTTTGGTCCAAAACAAAGATGGAAGACAAAAGCATACAGAATAGTTCCATTCCCTAAGAATTCCTTTGTGTGGCTCCTTTTCAGTTATTGTAGTCAGCCCAGTCTTTTCTCATGACTTCCTGCCAACCACTGATCTGATTGTCTTCTCTATAGCTTTGGCTTTTCCAAAGTATGTAAATGAAATTGAACAATCTGTAGTCTTGGGGTTTGGCTTTTTTCATTTACAAAATACATCTTAAGATATATCTATGCTGTTGCCTGAATCAGTGTTCATTCCTTGTTATTAGAGTAGTAGTACTTCATTGTATGGTTGTACCACTGTTTATCCATTTGTCTGTGGAAGTACATTTTGGATGTTGCCAGGTTGAAGTGATTATGAGTAAATCTATAAAATTTGCGTACAAATTTCTGTTTAAATGTAGGTTTTCGATACACTCGTGTAAATACCTAGGAGTGGAATCACTGGATGATTTGGTGAGTGTATGGCTTGGTAATAGACTGCCAAACTTTTCCAAAGTGACTTTATAATTTTGCATTCCCACTGGAAGTGTTTGCAGCATCCAATTTGGTATCACCTTAAAATTTTATTAATCTGTAATTAACTTCCCAGATGTAAGATATTAAATACTATCTGTCCCAGAGTTTGCCCTTTGAAACTATGCTTGATACTACCTACTCAAGTGAAATGTTTGCTAGGACATACAAAAATAGGCCAAAAGAAAGGTAAGTTGGACTTAATAAAAATTGAAAACTTTTCTCTTTAAAAATATTATCAAATAGATGAAAAGGCAAGTACAGACTGGAAGGAAATATTTGTGAAACTTATCTTTTAAAGAGTGTATTTAAAATGTATAAAGAACGCTTACAAATCAATAATAAGAAAAACACTGATTTAAACAATGAGCAAAATAGATGTTTCACTAAAGAAGATGTAAATGGTAATTAAGGAGATGAAAAGATGCTCCACATCACTATTTAGTCAATTGATAACTGCAAATGAAAACCACAAGATATCTAGGCCCATCCACTGGAATGGCTAAAGACTGACAATATTAACTGTTGGTAAGGTTGTGGAGCAGCTAGAACTTTCATATATTGCTGGTAGAAATGTGAAATGCTATAGCCATTTTGGAAGCATTTTGGCACTAGTAACAACCAAAATGTCTGTGAACAGGTGGATGCATATGCCCCCATATAATGCATATGATTCAGCAATAAAAAGGAACAAATGGCTGATACACATAACAGAGATAAATCTCAAAAATACACTGAGCAAAATTAACTAGACACATATAAAAATACAAATTTCACTAATATCTAACTCTAGAATAAAAGATAATCATTTATAGTGACAGGAAGATCAGTATTTACTAGGTGCAAAGAGTAGATGAGTGTCTGGGAGGTGACACCAGGGAAACTTTTGGGCTAATAGAAATATTCTGCATCTTGGTTCTGGTGGTGGTTACGTTGGTATATGATATGCCTTTGTCAAAACTCATTGAACTGTGCACTTAAAATGGAGTACATTTTTTGGAATGTAAATATACCGCAAAGTTAATTTAACAGTTTTACACGATTTTAGTTCATTGCTCTTTTAGTTTGAATGACTAGCTATGACATACCTATGATCTTGTGCTTGGACTTTTGTTAGGAAAGCTAACTAAATTCAGTATATTTTTTTTATTATGTAAAATGCTCTTTATTTTAATGTACAAAAATGTATAGTTAGTATTTGGCTAAAGTCAATTTATATTTACTTGATAATTTTAATAGAGACATTTTTTCTCTTTTTGATGAATCCACTAAAATTATCCTCAACCAGATATCCCTCATTTTTAATATTCCAGGTTTTAGTTAAATATAAACTGTGTATCTGCCAAAGATTTGGGTTATTCTAATTGCGTAGTTCTTCCCATTCAGATGGTTTATTTGTACCCATCATTAAACAGAAGAAAAAGGTAAATACGGTGTAGATCATGTAGCATAGTGACATTTGTACCTAAAGTATTTTATATTATCAAAACTGTAATTAGAAACATGTTCTTCCCTGTCACTTTGTGATGTAGTACCTTGGGCAGGAAGAAGATTTCCAGATCCACTGTATGAGAACATCACAATTCACTTATTCTATAGCTCTGCTTTGTTTAAAAAAAAAAAATTGACTTAATTCTTTTTTCTCGCTACTAAAGATTATTATATTAACATCCTTGCCAGCTTTGAAAAGGCCCCTGCAATATTTCATAAATTTAGATATGCTTGTTAAAAAAAGTCTAGAAAAGAGAAAACATTTTGCAAAACTAACCATTATTAATTTCTAGTTTAAATTAATTCTAAATCTTATTTCTGTCAAGGCCATTGCTAGTTTGACTTACCACTTCTTCTTAAGTCCTCGCCATTTGTTCATTAATCATCAGAAGTTTTGAAGTGCCCACTGTGTCCCAATACTCTTTGTATATTCCTGAAAGAGCGAGGTGCTGTTTGCCTCTTGGGTTTTCAAGCTTTTTAGAGAGAGGTACTGTTTGCCTCTGTATTTCAAGCTTTTCCTCGGCTCTTGTGTTGTTGTTTTTTCCGCATGTGCCCTGCCTTCTGCTTTACTCGCCTGGATTTCCAGGAGCTTTAAAGCTGGATCGGAGGCTGTATTCTCCTTTTTTATCCACCTGTTTCAGTTAAGAACTCTACCTATTTATCCTATATTGGGGACTTGTGATTAAAAACTATAACCCCAGTAAAAATGTTTTGACTAAAGGAGAATTTGCTTAGAGGAAGAGAGGTGCATAAAGTCATAATATTCCATCCCAGAAGTCTCCTTACTGACCTTGTTACATTCTCTTAATATAGCTCATTGGAGTGTAAATAATTATAAAGAAGGAAAAGGACGCTTTTGCTAATAACAGTATCAACCTTTCTTTTCACCCTTGCTTGAACTGCCTTTCTTGAACTGTTTTTCTCTCTCGTTCTTAGGTTATCTCCTTTTTTGAGAATTTTTTTTCAGCCATAATTTTTCTAGTTCTCCATAATCACCCTATGGTCTTAACACAGATTTGGAGTGTTAAAAAACAACACATTGTATTTGAGAAAATAGCTTTCTTTTACCTCTCCAATCATCTCTTTCATGAATCTTTCTTAATTTCAATTAGAGCTTCTTTGTGACCAAGGTCAAGTCTTTTACATATTCAGGGGCTGCTTTTATACTAAGAGAAGTTACTACTATTTTTTTTTACCTTCTCTTTGAACAATATGTGTATAACTATTCCTTATTGGATGGCTTCAAAGAAAGTCATTTGATTCTCACCTATTGTGCTTTGTTTTTTTTTTATTGTCAAATGTTTCCCCTTTTTTTCTATATCAAGAACTGTTTTTGCTTCATTTTTTGGTCTACATGTGCGTTATCTTGAAGAGTCACTGACTTTATTTCTTTGTTTATTTTAACTGTCTTCTGCCATCTACTCTGCCAGTCTTCAAAAAACAACAACAACAACAACAACAACAACAACAAAACAGAACAAATGTTTATTGACATGTACTAGGCCCTAAGGGTATAGTTATAATTAAGACACATTCTCTGAACTTGAGGAATTGTCTGCTAGGGTAGAAAATTATCTCAGCATATAGGGAATGATACATTACGTGCAAGAGCAAAGAAAAAGTAGGTGATAGATAAGGTCTAAACCTGACTAAAGGATGGATAAGAGGGTACCAAGCTGAGGAAGAGCAAGGGTGTTCCAGGGAACCCAGCCTTAGTGGCAAAGCCTAAGTGCAGGCTGGTGGTTGAAGCAAACGTGGGAGAAGACTGGTGCCAGGTAGGTGGAATGTTGTAGTGTATCATTTTATCAGAAAGAGAGCCTTCCGTTAATGGTACCTTAATACACTTGAGAATGAGGAAGAAGAAGATCCAAGAGGAGACTGAGAAGCAGTTATTTGAGCCATGGAAGGAGATCCAAGAGCATGTGGTGCCATAGAAACCCAGAGAGCGGGGGCAGGCCTGCAAAGAGGGCTGGTTATGAGTGTCAGGTCTGCACCAAATTCAACCATAATCCACTCTTCTTGATCATTTCCTCCATTTGCCCATGTCTTGATTTCTAGACTCAACCAGAACAGTCCTTTCCTCAAAATAGTGTCTCTTGATCAGTTTCAGCAGTATAAAGAAATAACAAGATTCGGCCTGTTTTCTTGATTTGGTACCATATTATACACTCTTACCTTTTGGTACTATGCTACAAAGCTGCCTAAATGCTCTTTTTATCTCTCACTTCACTGACATGTCTCTGTGGGATATTTTGCAAGTAAGTATTGTGTTACGACTGCCTTCAATATATGACACTGCCTTATTGCCTGTCCTTTTTATCTTTTTTCTGTGTCTTTAAGTCGAGAATCCTTTTGAGTTTTCAACTTGTTTTCCAGGTTCCTTTATCACACTATGAACCTAGCCTTTGTGTGGCCCTGGCTCAAGTTCATTCCCATTGCCTCCTTCTGCTTATTTCATGAAAAGTCCTTTTCCTTCCTCCCTTTTCCTCTACTGAAGCACAAGCCGTCTTCTCTGCAGTTCCTGCCATCCTGTTTCTCTCCGCCTCATCGACTCCCCATCTCACTTCAAATCTCAGTGGTAAACATATGTTCTCCCTTGTCTGTACCACTTAATTTCTCTTTCCCACTGTTACTGCTTTCTCTGTAATGGTATTATTTAACTTTGGTAAGCAGTTTATAATATGAAAGACGTAGTTGAAAATAAAGCATTATAATAAAATCATGTCCTATAAAGCAAGTGGTTTCCCAAGGAGTATGAAGGTCTCAGGATACAAGTTAAATGGCTTTTGTTTTGTATTCCTTGATTATGTGAGTATAAAAGTTCATTGTGTTGCCGAGCAATTCTCACTTCATAACCACTGCAAATAAATGATTAGATTTAACAAGTAATAAAATAAAGGTCACCCTATTTTTAATTCAGACTTTTTGTTAAATGGAAAATGATATTTTTATATGTTGCAAGAGTCTTTAAAGAAGCATTTTGAATGAACTGAAAAGGAAATGTCTCCCAAAGGTATATATTTTATAAGCGTCCTTTTGGAAAAATTTAGTGTACCAGACTAATATTTACATATTTGCACCAGGTGGAAAAAATAATTTTGTTTTTAAATCCCATTCTCTTAACAAAATAGAGTTATTATATCTTGTGCATTGGTTTATTGACCATTAGGATATACATTGGTTATCACAAATCACCTCCACTCCTTGGCAAAGGTCCAAACAGTACATGGACTGTTTGGACTTCTGCATTGGTCGCTGCTGTCCACATGTGTCCTGAGACTATGACTGTATTCCCCCTTTTCAGCTTCATTTCCCAGGGAAAAGTAGAATGAGTTATCCTCTCTCTTCCATATGTTCTTCACCACCAAAGCACTTTTATGTGTGATCTTAGTTGATAGAAAGGAGTTTAGAATCAGTGAAAGATGTTAATAACAATGGGTTTGCACATTTTTTTTCTATACCTAGTTTATTTTCAAAAATAATTTTATTTTTAATTTTACTTTTTTGAATAGTGTTGCTGTTTGCTTTTTCATTTTTTTTGGTTATTTTTAGCTTTATCTCACAAAAAATTAACTAAAGATGATTTATTGTTGGAAAAAATAAAGCATCCATTTACATTTCTCTTGTACACTGAAGATATTTGAACATGTAATACATATATTTATAGTTTGTAACTCACTTTTATATATGTTGCCTCAATGTGAAATTTTATTTAACAGCCTAAAAATGACATTGCACATATGACACTTGCTGCTTTTGCTAGTATCCCATCTCTATAGTGGTAAAAACTAGCTGGGAAACAGTTGTAAAGTTTGTGGTTTGTATGTCAAATAGAATTTGACTTTCACAATTTGTCTCAATCTTTTCGTCAAGAATATGAACATTCACATGAATGATATCTAATTTGCAGATGTTTCTTTGGTTTTATAGAACTTTTACTTTCTGATAAATGCTGTTTTATAGAGTGAAAAAAGCTTGGATGAGCAATTTATAGGCTGTGGAGTGAGCAGTGATATCCAAAGATTATACAGTCAAATGCATCCCCATCCACCTTGGCAAATGGTATTTCATTCTCTTGAAGATTTCTAGGAATAAAGCATCTAGTCTCCCAAATTAGCTGACCAGTCAGTTGAGTTGGATACTTATACATTGTTGTTTATTTCCTAAATTTCATTTTTATAATTTAAATTTATTTCATTTTTTTTTTTCTTTAAGAAAGAGAGTGACTAAGTAACTTCTTTGGAAAATTATTCCTCTTAATTTACCTGGGGGCTTATTTTAAAATAAAATATACATGGTAAAAGAAAGAGCTGTGTTCATTTCACATTTTGGTGTAAAAGATTTGATATTTGTGCAGTTGTAAATTTTTTTTTACTTGACAGATTTATACTTGTGGTAGGTGAGATGTTTGCATAAGCAAGTGATCTACTGTGTAATTATTTCCCCCCACACACACACATTTATAACATGACCTGTTCTTCAGCACTGTAAATCTTTAGAAAGGGTTTAACCTCTGTCCTGTGTTGTGGAAGCATCCCTGCAAAGATGGTTCCTATCTGCCCCTAACAGGCCCTGAAGTATTACCGGGTCAGGACTACTTCTTTTTAAAGTTTTTGACTTGGGGATGGAGTATGGACTCTAAACCATGAAGGAAGTATGAACTTGGTTTCACACTGTGTGCATAGTACATGCCTAATAAGGGTCTGATTTTACTCTGGTGACTTTCCCCCATTGCCTGGGTTGATATCACATCTTGGGCTTCCTGGCCAGTAAGCTAAGTTTTCATATTCCTGGTTTCATGGATAGGGTGATCTTTGCTGAGTTTTGGCTTTTCAAATGGCACCTGTGGCACCTTATAACCACTAAGGCCTGTAACTGGTGCCATATTAGCTTCAGCTCCTGCTCTCTGTCTCTGATTTCCTCTGTTTCTCACAACTGTGGATTTTCCTTACTTGTTTCAAGCTCAGCTATTTATTTACTGTTTTACTTGTTACATTTTGTCAAGCATTTCACTGGGTTTGGGTATGGCTGGGATTGAGAAATAGAAGGATGCTGTTAGGTAATTTTAAATTATTTTAGACATAAATTCTTTGTGTGCTTATTACCTTTTCTGTCAACAAGTCAGATACTTTGTGTTTACTATGTGCTGAGTACTTTGAGAACTGAAGATCTTTGGCTAGATTCCCTCCTTCAAGAAATTTAGTTCTATGTAGACAGACCCTTGTGGAACTAGGTTATATATCTGATACAAAGATGGTACCAGCAGATAGCAGAAAATAAGCCTACTTATGTGTTTTATAAATTATGTTTTATAATCTTAGCGCTAAAGTTTTAAAAGGCTAGCACATTGTTCTATTAAAGAGATGTTAGTACATTCCTCTTCTTTTACTTAGGAAAAGTTAAGCTCCAGACTTTACAGATACAAAAATAAGCATGTTTGATTTCCTTGTTTGTGTAGATAAGAGGTTAACTACTCAATGTGGACAGGGTCAGGCCTGGGCTGTGAGCTGGTAGAGCTGGCCAGGAATAATGGCAGATATGCAGAGAGCTCAGACCTCCTCTAACTGGGGTCCTCTTGATTGTTAAAAATTGCAAACTAGTCAAATTTTAAAAAACACTATCTGGTCCCAATAAAATGTCTGTTGGCATAGTTTGACTCATAAGTTCCGGGTTTACAATCTCTATTTAGAAAGGATTCATTATTATATTTTTATACATTCTTTCATAAAATTAACAAGATATATTAGTTATTCATAATAGTCCACAAATTCAGAAAAGTGTGACCTATTCAGTTTGAAAGTTCTAACAAGTAGCTGTTTATCAATGATAAATCTTTTGGGATAGTTGACTTCCTAAGTTGAAAATTAAAATATTTTTTTAAATTCTTATCTTACAGGTAAAAGAATGTCACATGTCAACATTTGTACCTGAAGTCAACATGCCATTTTCAGGCTGAATGGATGAGTGCCAACTTTTGCATATCCTGTGACCTTTCTATCTGGGGGTGAGTGATTTCTAAGAGTGGCTGGCAACAAACCAGATGCCAGCCAGCCGTAGACCTCCCTAACAAATAATGCTAAGAGCTATAAATTAAACACTGTCTGGTGATCTGTGATGTGTAAGGCAGTTAATTTAGTTGGTCTGGATTAACTGTCAGCTCCAGAAAACTATATTCCCATAATGTGAGATCTGTACTCCGCATGTTTTGGCATGAATAATAATTAACAATAGGGAATCACTTGTTAAAAAGTGAAATTAAAAATGTCTAAGATTTTTTTGGATTTACAGCAGTATTTTAGTGGTTTACCATATACTTTAAATAATTTTAATTTTTAAAGTTTAAACTCAGTATTTCTTGAAGGGTAGTTATAATTTTGTATAAATGTGAGTTTTGAGGTGATACATCTTCCATTGTTTTATAATACTAGTTTTGCTTCTCATATAGCATAAAATTGTATCCATTTCAGTATTTGGGTTTCTTAAAAAGACATTAGATAGATTATACTAGAGATTCACATTTACAGTGAATTTTTTTTTTTCAGTTTCATTCTCAGAAATTGCATTGGATAAAAAGCCTGCTTATTACCTCATTTTTATGCATTTTCCTGCTTATTTAAATTATTTTACTTTATCAAGCCATTCAATTTTTTTAGAACATCCTTCAGAGAGTTTATGCATCTTATGGAAGACACCTGACCTTTTTGAAGCTTCATAATTCACATCTGCATGTCACCAGTCTTCCCCATGTTAACAGTTCTGACCATGTTTTATTATCTATGCCTGCGGCGCCGAGCCAGGACAGCTGCGAGGGGAGAAATGATGAACAGCCATAGAGCCATAGAATCAAACAGCCGGACTTCCCCTCTGAATGCAGAGGTGGTCCAGTATGCCAAAGAAGTGGTGGATTTCAGTTCCCATTATGGAAGTGAGAATAGTATGTCCTATACCATGTGGAATTTGGCAGGTGTCCCAAATGTATTCCCAAGTTCTGGTGACTTCACTCAGACAGCTGTGTTTCGAACTTATGGAACATGGTGGGATCAGTGTCCCAGTGCTTCCTTGCCATTCAAGAGGACGCCGCCTAATTTTCAGAGCCAAGACTATGTGGAACTTACTTTTGAACAACAGGTGTATCCTACAGCCGTTCATGTTCTGGAAACCTATCATCCTGGAGCGGTCATTAGAATCCTAGCTTGCTCTGCGAATCCCTATTCCCCAAGTCCACCAGCTGAAGTAAGGTAGGACTTATTTTGTAACGATCATGTCATATGGCTGAAAGGTGTTGGTTGTTTTAATGTGGCAGGGCTTGTTTTATGGGAAGCATTCTCTTACGTAATTTAAACAGATTTGATTTTTAAAATGTTCCTTAGTTTTCTGATGGGAAAAGAAAGATCACATATATGAAGATTTAATACATTCTTCATACCCTTACCACCTCACATCATAATATTCAGAGATTGTGAAATTCGTGTGTCACAGAATTTACTATTTACATAATTAATTTCTACAGCAGTGCCTCTTTATTTCTCTTTTGTAGGGAGCGGTTATAGGGTTAAGCCTCCGACTGACCTGCTGGCAAAGCCACAAACAAGTCCCAGCTTAGAGGGCACAGCCCTCTTAGCATAATTAAGCTTGATCTTGTGACTGCTCCCTAGATCTTTCCTGGGTAGCTAATGGGCTGTGGGAGGTGCGGCAAGTGCTGCCAAAACAAGTGAAACTTACAAGAAAAATTTAAATTACCTTGTTTACCTCTGACTATAAAACAAAGCATCAGCTTGCAGTCTGGATTTGTTCTGTGGTCTCAGTCACACACACAAGATCCACCTAGACCCAGCTTATTCTCTTTGTCTGTCTTTTCTTCATCCTTCGCCGGCCCTCCCTCAGTCTCCCCGAACCCTTGGCTGTGCTGGCGCGGCACACACTTTCTCTTGTTTTGTAGTTCAGCCTGCTGGTTTTTTAATATATAATTATTTGACTAATATATTCACATGTTTCATTAACCTAAAAAGTGCGTAATTTTAAAAAGTACCCTGTTCTCCATGAGCCTAGGACTCGTCTCTCCCTCCCTGAAAAATACAAAAAATTCCACTTTTATCCACTCCTTGCATTTTTCCAGAGTTTATTTATATAAATATAAGCAAATACAAATATAGTCGTATTCTCTTTATACACAAAAATAAGCACACTGTTCATATTTTGTACCTTGTTTCATTTAGTAGTACATATTGGATCTTTTCATAGAAGTGCAAAGAGTGCTTACTCATTCTTTTCTACAGTTGCAAGTAATGCACAATGTATGTGTACCCCACCTTGTTAACTACTCCCCTATTGATGAGTACTCAGTTGTTTCCATACTTTTGCTCTTATAAACTTTAAGACAGTATATAACCTTGTCATGAGTCACTTCACATGTGTGCACATGTGTGATAAATTCTCAGGGTTGCTGGGCCAAGTTTCTCTGCATTTGTAATTTTAATATATAGTGTCAACTCTACCTCCAAAGAGGCTCTACCTATTTATATTTCCAGTAGCAATTTATGTGCATACTGCATACATGTTTTGCCAAAGCCCCACCTACAGAGTGTGTTAATACATTTTAATATTTTTGTCAATTTGGTAAGTAAAAAATGTCTCATGTTAATTTTAAGTTAAAATTATTATCTGAGATTGAATATCTTCTCATGTTTAAGAATCTTTGATATTTCCTTTTTCTTGAGCTATCCGATTATATTATTTGCCCATTTTTCTATTACTTGTTGATATTATCACTTTTTAGATCTTTATATCACTTTATTATTCATTAGATATTTGTGTGTCTACCATGTATTAAGCATTATGCTAGTTGTTAGGGGTACAACAAAGAACCAAATAGACAAAATCCCTGCCCTTGAGTTTATTCTAGCCCCAGAGCAGTTTGTTGGCACCTGTTAAATTGTAGGACCTCAGGTGCCAGTGGAGAAGCAGTGTGGGCAGGGATCAGCTGCCACCTGACATACTGCTTCTTTGACTTCCCTGTCCCCTCAACTCCGAGGAACAACTCCCAGCTACCCAGGAAACAAATGCAGAGCACAGCTCAACTCAAGCTGGAGACTGCTGGTATGATCTTTATTGTTCTTTTTAGAACTGCCTTGATAATTCGTTGTGAACAATATTATTAATGAATCAAATTATTTTTTTAAATCTTTGTTATTGAAAGTATTACTTATGTCCCCTACTTTTCCCCATTGACCCCTTCTAGTTTACCCTCATCCCCCACCCTAGACCTTCACCACACTTGTCTGTGTCCATGGATTAAACATATAAGCATTCAAGTCCTTTGGTTGGTCTCTTCCCACATACCCACCCACCCCTGCTTTTCTTCTGAGATTTGACAGTCTGAATCAAATTATTTTAAACACAAAAAAACAGCATCTTTTAATATACAGGTGTGTTTTTTTCTGAGAGGAAATAAAAGTACTTTGGGCAGAATCCTTTCTTACATAAGAATTGGTTTTTTGGACTCTGTCATTCTTTGCCTCTTTCCTACAAAGTTATCCACCTTTTCTTAAAATGCTAACCAAATTTAGAGATAAAAATCTATGAAACATGTAATGTCTTTCCTCAAATATATATGCTCTTGGTTCCTAGCTGAGAGCTCTAATGTGTGATAGTAACTAAATTGACAGCTTTATTTACAGTGATATCTAATGTACTTAACTAATTTTTAGCTTTATTCTACAGAAAATACCATTACATTTTAGTAGAGAAAGAATCTAACCAACATTTATTATTGCAGAATAGAAAGGGGTCTTTTTAATTTTCCTGATTATGAAATCAATAGATGTTTCATTGTTTAAAAAGCTTGTTAGAAAATACAAAAGAAAAGAGAAGAGAAGAAAAGAAAATATACAGGTGAAAAAACACTTCACTATCTTCTGCCTGGATTCGGTAACTGTTCTCATTTTGGTGAATTTTTTTTGGACCGCCAGAAACATTGCTTGCTCTGCCAGTTCAGTCTGAGAACAAAGCAGAGAGCCAGACAAATATGGCTTGTGTTCTTTTGAGTTTACAGGCCAGCATGGAAGAGGACCCTGAGATTATAGAGAACATGTGTTGGTGGAAGGAAGAGCCTCATTTATTGGGCTCAGGGAAGTTTTCACCGCGGAAGTGACTTTGAGACTGAGGATCGAGGAGGCTTTAGTTTGGATAGGAAAGGTGGAGAGAGAAGAGCACATGCAAAGGTGAAATCATGAGCTGAGCTCTTGGGGTTTGAAGAAGTGAGAGTCCCAGAGTGTAGGAAATGAACTATTGAAGGGCCACAAGCATGGAAGTGCCATTCTTAAGCTCTAGAGTAGTGACTTCCAGACTTTGGGATGTCATAGAGCTCTTGGGTCCAGTTTTCCAGAAGCAGACCTTGAGAAGACTATTCCTATGCAAGTGATTTGTTATGGAAATCCTCTTGGAGAGACCAGTACGGGAGTGGGAAAAGTGCTTTGGGGAAGGGAAGAAGTCAGGCAAGGATGCAATTTCATGTGTGCAGTCCCAGTCAGCCTGGAGGCAAAGTTTCTAGAGAGATGGGCTCTCACACTGCTGCACCTGTCGTCAGCTATAGGCTATGGGAATGGAAATCTTTCAGGCACAGACCACACCCTGGCTGAAGAGCCTCCCCGAGTCAGTTCTCTGAAGGCTGGAGGTGGAAGCCCTTAGTTGAAGCAAGCAGAGCACAGGTAGGAGAAGTCAGCTACGAGAGTGAACCTAATAGTAATGATAATAAAAATTAGAGAACTGATACAGGGTTGTCAGATTATTTACTTAGCTAAATAAACACATATTTAAAAAGGCAAACAAATGAAATACCAACATCATTTATTATCACCATCATCTCATAGTAAAACCAAAACCTCAGTTTATACTGAGAAATTAGCACAATAAGAATCTTGAAAAAAGAACAGTTGGCAATTATACATGTATATATGTGCATATATATATATATATATTCTTTATTTTTTACATTTAGCCATGGAAACCTCCATCACACACTATTGTTTGGGAATTGCTGGACTATACTGCCTATTATTAATTGAGCACCTGGTTTTATGCCAACCTTAGGAGGTAGTAACTGAGAGTGTGAATTGGAGTAGCTCAGGAGTTTGCTTGCAGAAAATGGACTTGTAGTCCCAGGACATTAAGAATTTAAAAGCAGGCCCTGACCGGTTTGGCTCAGTGGATAGAGCATCAGCCTGCGGACTGAAGGGTCCCCCAGGTTCGATTCCGGTCAAGGGCATGTACCTTGGTTGCGGGCACATCCCCAGTAGGGGGTGTGCAGGAGGCAGCTGATTGGTGTTTCTCTCTCATCGATGTTTCTAACTCTCTATCCCTCTCCCTTCCTCTCTGTAAAAAATCAATAAAATATATTTTAAGAAAAGAATTTAAAAGCAGCCTTTCCCCATTTCGTCCAGTTGCATTTCTTTGTTCAAAGAGTAAAGTAGAAAAGTTAAGAGTCTATAAGGTCTCAAAGTCTTCTGACTTCTTGCCTAGCGCCCTATTAAGGGGAAAGAAAATAAGGTAGCATAGAGTGTCCTGGTCCTGAGGATAAGATCTTAATGGGCGCTGGTGTAAGAGGCAGAAAATAGGCTAGCACAGGCTTACACACTGGAAGAGAGATACAGAGGAATAAAATGACTAATTGAGGTCAGTAAAAAACTGATGGGAATAAAGTTATTTGGGGATAAAATTTAGTGGTATGGATCTCTTCTGGGTGTTGTTTGTTTTTGTTTTTTAGTATTAAAAAAATTTTAACCACATAATAGTGAAGTTAAGAAAGCAAGGAGAAAGAAAGTGGCTGTTGTGCAGAGAATGTACTGCCAAAAGGAGTTGCTTAATGAAGCAACGATTTCACGAATTGGTAATGGGATACCAGTGGTCGGCAAACCGCGGCTCACGAGCCACATGCGGCTCTTTGGCCCCTTGAGTGTGGCTCTTCCACAAAATACCACGGCCTGGGCAAGTCTATTTTGAAGAGGTGGCGTTAGAAGAAGTTTAAGTTTAAAAAATTTGGCTCTCAAAAGAAATTTCAATCGTAATGTTGATATTTGGTTCTGTTGACTAATGAGTTTGCCGACCACTGGGATAATCTCATTGACTTTGTGGGCCAACAAACATGATCTTGCCATTTAAATCAGAGTTGACCAGACCCTTTACTGGTTGATTCTTTTTAAAGCAGCTGCCAGTTTGTTAGTTCCAATTAGAGATGGGCTGGGAGGCAAGGAGTGAGTAGGTACACCCATCAGAATACTATTCCTTTTTCCTTGTTGTGTTCCTGTCCTTTCCTGTTGCTTTCACTTGTGCCTGGTGAAATAGAAGAGCCTTGGCAAGAGAACTTTCTTTTTGCTGGCAACTAGATATGCTTACTAATCAGGAGAACGTTTGGTTATACGGAAGTTTTTTGCATTTATATACCTGGCTTCCAACCTGAATGCATAGGAAACTTGCTTTCATGTGTTTCTATTGATCAACATCTCTCTTCCTTTCTTATCTACCTGCTGCTTCCAGTGAACCCTAGAGAGACTTCCTCAGTGGGGTCACAACAGGTCAGGAGTCACACAGAGTGGCTTGTTTCTTAATTTCCAACCACTGGACACATAGTAGGCATTTAGTGCAACCAACAGAAGGAGAAATAGGTGTGCTGGTGAAGAGAGTGCTGTTGGTTATCATCCCAGAACTAAGTGCTCCGAATGCAGATTGAAGCAGAGCCTGAAAGGGATTCCAAGCTGAGTTCTGCATGTGTGTTATTATAGACTAGTGGCCTGGTGCACAAAATTCGTGCACATTAAAAGGGAATTAATTAGAGGAAATATTTTAATATTGCTATTTGCCCTTTCTCTGTAATAGAAATGTCAGAGATGAAAGAACTAGTAAAATGTATATGAAAATCTTCCTCCTGTCACAGTCTGGGGCGCACCACGGGACCCAGAGTCAAGTCCCTGTCCACCCATGCATGTCTCGAAATTGTGCGAGACCAGATCTGGCCGGCCCCACCCCCATCAAGCCCTGCCGTGCGGGGGGCACAGCCTCAGGTCCCCTGGCCCGGTGCTGGCTGGGCATGGGGCACAGCCTCAGGGCCCCCAGCGCATGCCAGGTGGGGGGGGCGCAGCCTCAGGTCCTCCAGCGCACCCTCAGGTTCCCCGGCCCAGTACCGTGGCGGGGGACGTGGCCTCAGGTCTCACAGCCCAGCACCAGGCGGAGGGTGTGGCCTGAGGTCCCCTAGCCTGGGCCGGGGCAGGGAGCGTGCTTTGAGGTCCCCTGTCAAGCCCTTCCAGGCGGGGGACGCAGCCTGAGGTCCCCTGGCCCAGGCTGGGACAGGGGGTGCGCCTTGAAGTCCCCTGTCAAGCCCCACTGTGTGGGCAACGTGGCCTGAGGTCCCCTGTCAAGCCCTGGCCTGGTGCCAAGGCGAGGGGGCGCGGCCTGAGGTCCCCCGGCCTGGCGCCGGGATGGGGGGCACGGCCTGAGGTGCCCTGGCCTGGCGCCAGGGTGGGGGGCAGGGCCTGAAGTCCCCTGTCAAGCCCCACCGGGCAGGGGATGCAGCCTCAGATCCCCTGCCCTGGCCCAGTGCCACGTAGCCTCAGGTCCCTGCTGATTGCTCCTTAAGGCTTGTTACAGGAACTCGGCCTTGGGTGCAGCCATCTTGTGTTACGGAAACTCCCACCCCCTCACCCCCTACCCCACCCCCCCGGCTATGGGTGCCGCCATCTTTGTTGCAGCATGACGGTCAGTTTGCATATTTCCTCTTTATTAGATTATATTTAAAATACTTACATAGAATGTAGAGTTTGGCAGGTCTGTCCAGTAGATAAATATATTGTGTGAGCATATATAGTAAGCATGTAAATATACAGACTACAAAGGTCATGACTTAAAGCAGTTTAATCACATCAACACTTATTAAAAACGTTGGTACTTTCTCATAGAAAAGTGTATGTATGTATCTGTGTGCGCATATGTACATTTGTTTACATTTGCTTGCTTGTTCTCACTACTCTTCAAGATTCTGACTTGAGTTTTCTGGAATAAAAAATATTGTTATATTCTTGTTTGATAAAATAGATACCTTTCTCTTTCTAACTTTGAAATAATATATTCCAGTTCTATCAGGAATTTTAAACAAAAGTTCACTTTAATTCAGGTATTCCCAAATCAATTTCTATTTTGTCTCATAGTTAATGTTAATTTAATCAAATGGCCACAAACCTATAAAAGAATTTTTCCATCTTTTAAATCATTTTTCTTTACTTTGTAGGTTATCAAGAAAGTTCAAAAAATGTATAAATAAACTAATGATACTTGAAAGTTTTTTTATGTTTAGGTACAATTTTAAATATTTCTAAAAACTGATAGGATATATTGTATTTTATGGTATCATATTTACAATTTATGATATGTGTATAACTAAATACAGGGTGGGGGCAAAAGTGGGTTTAGAGTTCATATGGAAAATAATCCAATAATTAATAATAATACAAGAATAAACTCTGTTTTGCATACTCACAACTGTAAACCTATGTTTGCCTCACCCTGTATATAATGTTCATGCTACATATAAGTCAGAAGCAAGAATGGTGCTAAAATAACATTAACTCTGATATACTAGACATGTTAAGGAAGTCTATTTAAAGCATCATCTTTACATCCCTGTGACTATTTTGTAACTACCAATTTGTACTTCTTATCCCTTCACTTTTTTCTTCCATAGAGTATATATGGCTCACTATGAAATTAGAGATTATTTTTAAATATAAATAATGATTTCATTGGTCATTGTTATATACTATTGGCATATGCTTCTTTGAAAGCAGTTTGTTGTCTTTATTGAGAGACCTAAAAATATTCTTAGTCTTTGACATAAAATAGTCAATATAGTCAGTAATATTGTGATAACTATGTATGGTGCCAGTGGCTACTAGAAATACCAGGGGGAACTCTGTAAAATATAGGATTATTTAACTACTCAGCTGTGCACCTGAAACTAAAATAAAATAATATTGAAAATAAACTATAATTGAAAAATAAAAGTTTTAAAAATTATTTTTAAATGTTAAAAAATAAAAGTAAAGCATCATTTTCACATTGTCTATTCTACAAGGTAGATAGAGAGGACTAGTACATTATTATTAGTTTAATCCTCACCCAAGGATATTTTTTCATTGATTTTCAGAGAGAGTGTAAAGGAGGGGGGAAAGAGGAAAGAGAGAGCGAAGGGAAAGAGAAACATTGATGTGAGAGACACACATCGATTGGTTGCCTCCTGCACGAGCCCTGACCCCTATGGGGGGTGGAACCTGCAACCCAAGCACGTGCCCTTGACCAGGAATCTAACACTCCATTCTGTGTGGAGGCCAAGGCTCTAACCACTTAGCCATGCTAGCCTGGGCTATTTTTCTAATTTAAATTTTATTTTTCAGTTACATTTTACATTTAATATTATTTTGTATTAGTTTCAGGTGTACAGCATGCAGGCGTCCTCAAACTACGGCCCGCGGGCCACATGTGGCCCACCGAGGACATTTATCCGGCCCGCCAGGTGCCGCTGCCTGTCCTGCTTAGCAGCCGACTCGTCCCGGGCCCGCAGTGTGCATAGGAATTTGTTCAGAGTTTTTTTTTTAAACTATAGTCCGGCCCTCCAACGGTCTGAGGGACAGTGAACTGGCCTCCTGTTTAAAAAGTTTGAGGACCCCTGGTAGAGGTTAGATGATCATATACTTTACAAAGTGTTTCCCCCATATTTCTAATACCACATGGCACCATACGTAGTTATTACAATATTATTGACTATATATTCCCTATGTTGTATTTTATATCCCCATGACTATTTTAATACATTATTAAAATAGCATATTTCTGTTCTAATCACTGCTTTTCTTTAAGCTTATATTTGTGATTTTATAATGTAATTTTACATTATACTGCAAATCAAGCTATACATGAAGAACATGCTCATGTATTTATTGCAAAGGACCTGGCAGAGGTGATTTCTGTATTAAATTTTCAATGTTTCTATTAAGCCTCATAAAAACGCACTGAAGCTAAAAACTAGGCTGGTTTAGTCCACATGTACTGTGGACCAGTACAGGCAATTATTTCAGATTCCTGAGTGGTCCTTATTTCTTGGACATGAGTTGTTCCTCCAGCATCATCTAATATCATTTTACAGTAGCAAGAAAAAGATGAGTAAAACCAAAGTTTGAATTTTCTCATGCATTCCACCATTTACCTCATGATTCTTGGAAATATACTGTCCAGAATTAGGAATACATTCTCCCACCAACATGGTTTTAAATGTTTAATACTTCAGTTCCCTTGTACCTATATGGCTAGCTCTGTTTAACCACGGAGATTTACATTAGAGTGTTCAAATAATTGCATTGTTAAGAACCCTCAAGATTTTTGAAGTTAACATTTGGGATCATGTCTTAGGTTTAGACAGGCATTCCAAATTTGCTTTCCTACCTTGTCACAGGAAGAAGAAAATGCCTCGCCTGCTTTCCTTTTCTCTTTAAATCTACCACAACCGGCTTTATTCCTTAGAATTCTTCCCCTACCTCCCAACACTAGGTATAGAGTGGGAACAATCTCTGGATACAAATGTTGTCTCTGAATACAAATAGTAACAGGCTCTTTATGTTTGATGGGTTTTATTACTAATTTTCAGTAAAGAATCAACAAAATTAGCAAATATTGGGGGTTAAAAAGTTTCTAGAAACTGCAAAGGTTCCTATTGTTATGATTAGTGTTATCTTTGCTAAAATCCCCATTGAGGTTCTGTCTTATGCTTTTATTCTTAAAGTTAGAAATTACTATACTTGCCCTTCTTCCTCCCATCATGACCTGAAGACAATCAGGATTCCTGCGTCTATTTCAGTTTCCTAAACACCTTTCTATAATCAGTTTTTACTTAGATCTAATAGGTCATTTCCTTAAATAAATGGGCAAAGGGGAAAATCCTCATATGATTAATAAGTATATAAAACAGTTTAAGTTATTAATAATCACTAAATTACGTATTAGGTAATACAGAGCTATGTCTCACTATGAAAGTAGAGATTATTTTTAAACATAAATAATGATTTCATTGGTCATTGTTATATACCAGTGGTTGGCAGACTGCAGCTCACGAGCCACATGCGGCTCTTTGGCCGCTTGAGTGTGGCTCTTCCACAAAATACCACGGCCTGGGCAAGTCTATTTTGAAGAAGTGGCATTAGAAGAAGTTTAAGTTTAAAAAATTTGGCTCTCAAAAGAAATTTCAATCGTTGTACTGTTGATATTTGGCTCTGTTGACTAATGAGTTTGCCGACCACTGTTATATACTACGAGAGGCCCGTTGCAGGAAGATTCCAGCAATAGGGCTTCCTGCGGCGGTCTGCTTCCCTCCCTTCTCCGCCGCCCCGCTTGCTTGCTTCTCCGCAGCTTCGCTCCCTTCTGCAGCGCTTGGCTTCCTTCTAAGCTGTCTTCAGTCTTTGCTCTGTGCCTGGATATGCAAATTAACCGCCATCTTGGTTGGGTTAATTTGCATACTCCTGATTGGCTGGTGGGTGTGGCTTGTGGGCATAACGGAGGTATGGTCAATTTGCATGTTTCTTTTATTAGATAGGATGGTATATGCTTCTTTGAAAGCAGTTTGTTGTATATATTGAGAAACTTAAAAATACTGTTAGTCTTTGACATAAAATCTTTGTTAAAAAATTCTGCTACCTAAAGTAAATTAGAAATAGAGGAAAGGTGTTTATTGAAGTATTTTCTATATTTCTAACTATTTATATCTTTCTCTGATATATTAGAAAACAATATTAGAGAAATGGTTACAAATGACATAAATATGAAAACATTATAATAGTATATACTTAATGATGATATGTTATGAGAAACCTTTAAGTAATTTTGGAAAATAGTTTTATAAGAAGACTTATGTGCTGTAATACTTTCAACAATAAAGATAAATTTAAAAATACCTGAAGACTTATATGAAGAGATGGAATAGGAGTTGGGCCTTGAAAATAGGACAATCTATAGGTTGGGTATTTCATTGGGGGTAGACAACATGAGTAAAAACACAAAGTTGGAAATAAGTTTATTTTCTGAAAAGTAATGATTAATCTCACAATAAAGGAGGGGTTCATTTGGGAAAAATTGGAGAAAATGTTATTCATCATTACATGTTAGATACTTGCTAAGTACTGATGGTACAAGTATGACTGAGAGAAAAATTCAGACTTCAGGTAAAGGCACGCTGTACCTGCCTACACCAAAAATTATAGCTAGTTAGTAGGATATTGTATCATAGAGGGCTCTATGGGTTTTACCAAGAAGTTTGCATTTTATCCCTTCAGCCAGTGGTCCTCAGGGTGCCTGGTTACTCCACACTCCTCTCTTTTCCCAACTCAAAATTTATAGCTAGTTAGAAGGATATTGTATAAACAATTCAGACTATCTCCCTTCCAGATTGGTGGGTATTTCAGGTAATGGCAATTTAAAAGAAGGACATATGTAAAAGACAATTTCATGAAAATTTAAAAAAAACAATGAGTGGATAAAAATATCAAAGATAATGAAAGTTTTGATTTTGTATGATATTAGTAACAGAAATGGGAAAGCTGGAAAAGAAGACCTTTGTGAGGCAAGATGATGAGTTTAGTTTTCACAGTTGGTTGAAGACATGCACACAGGAGAGCTGTATTTATCCTGTGTGCTTTAGTCTTCCTTAGCTTTTTCTAGAAAAATGAATGTTGTTCTTCCTATACCTCTACTACCTATTCCAGTTTTTAATGTGAAATCTCCAAAAAAGACTTTCCAGGGAGTTGTAAAAGTAAGTTAAGTAGTAAAAATATTTAAGCAATAAGGTTTATGGCGTTCAGTTCTTAATTTTTTTTTTCATGTACTGGAAACAGTACTTGTATTTGATTCTCTTCACCTTATTTAATGTCTTTGCTTCACACTGTAACATATTGGGCATGGGACCGTAACCTTAAGGTAACAGTAAATCTCATTCTAAACTCTATTATAGGGAAGTTTCTTTCTTTAGCAGATGGGAGATTCTTTGGTCAGAGAGACCTACGAAGGTGAATGCTTCCCAGGCTCGCCAGTTTAAACCTTGTATTAAGCAGATAAATTTTCCCACAAATCTTATACGGCTGGAAGTAAATAGTTCTCTTCTGGATTATTACACTGAATTAGATGCAGTTGTATTGCATGGTATGAAGGACAAGCCAGTACTTTCTCTCAAGACTTCACTTATTGACATGAATGATCTAGAAGATGATGACTATGAAGAAAACAATGATTGTGGAATGGACAATCTTAACAAAAAGCTTAGCAGCACTGCCCTCAGGGAAGGGCCAAATAATGGATATTTTGACAAACTACCTTATGAGGTAAGTCAAATTTATTCAGTAGCCATATTGCAAATAACAATTTTTTAAGTTTAGGTATTAATATTTATTTTGCTAGATACTAGAGAAATAGAAGTATTGGTAAGGTATACATAACCTGGTATATTATATATTTTGATTTTGGAAAAACTAGACAAAATGATGTTGAGTAATTTCACCACTTTGGTTTTGGATTGACTTTAATAATTTTGGATAAACTATTAAAAATATGTTGTTATATCACTGATTAAAAATAAGGAAACTACATAAACCAGTAATAAATTATACTCCACTACAATTCATAATTATACAATATAAATGTGGACAATATGTGCTTAACTTTATGCCAGTTAAGTTAAAGATGATTTGCAATTAAAAATAAGAGGACTAATAAGATTGCAAGAGGAATGCTTAATCTATTTAATAGTCCAAAGTTTCTCCAAGTGTCATTTATTTTTCTATGTCAACTCTATTCTGTATTCTTCTAACTAGCTATAATTTTTGGTCTGGGCAGGTACAGAGTGCCTTTACCTAATGTCTTGTTTTCTGTGTGTCTCTATAAGGGCATTTCTGCAGTATATTTAACATTCTTGGCTCCCAGGCATCAAATGCTAGTAGCACACCCTCTGGGGGTGGGAGTAGGGCCTGGTATTTTGGTCCCTGGCTGAGAACTGCTGTGTGTGGTTAAAAATAATGTAATAAAAAATTGTTTTTAAAGAAAAATTTATAACCTCAAATTTTAACCAATTCAGACTATCTCCCAAATTGGTGGGTATTTCAGGTTTCATGGTAATGACACATGTAGCTTAACTTGTGTAGAACAATAAGATAGCCTCTCGAATGCCTCTCAGTAACTATAATGCCTGTGTAACATTCTACAGTTAAAATGCTATTTTACAGTTACTTCCTGAGAAGTAGCTAAAATTTCCACATAAAGGTGAATTAAAGGATCCAAGATAATTCAGTCCATAAGCAATGGGACCAGGATCCAACCCAGGCCTTCTAGGTCAAGCTTTGTGTTATGGGAAGGAAACTTCACAGATTGGACAAGACCCTCTGGCCCTTAACGGGAGGGAGAGGGGAAGACGAAGGGAGAGTTGAGTTGGGGAAGGAGAGAAGTATGGGATAGTAACAGTGTTGTTCCCCAGGGAAACCAGGAGGATTTGTCCTGGTAGCAGTGGGAGCAGTTCATCTGGAGAAAACGAAATCACTTCTTTGATTCTTACCCATTTCCTCAAACTACAAAATAAAAATTTAAATTCAGCAAATCTGCTTTAAACAGTTTATTGAATTTTATCCAGACCTGACAAAATGCTTGACACATAGCATTTAAATGAATAAGTGAGAGGAAGTTCAGAGAGAAGGAAGAGAATTCACAGAGGTAAGAAGTGAAAGTGTGTGACCTGTTTGGGAACTCCAGCATTTCAGTATGGCTGGATCAGGATTAGATAGCGGAAGCTATAAGAGATGAAATTGGATGCAGGCTCAGGGCTGCCTCCCTGCAGAACTCCACAGGACACCATTCCCATCGAAGACAGTGATTGGGACATCCTAGCCGTGGCTGTGTCCACCCTACTCTGCTGTATCATAGAGGGCCCTGTGGGTTTTACCAAGAGGTTTGCATTTTCTACTTTCAGCCAGGGATCCTCAGAGTGCCCTGCTATTCCAGTACACAGCAACATCAGTTGGGGAAGTCATTCATACTCTAAACTTTATAAATAATTCACTTTGCTGTATCTGTAATTTCACACTCACTTTCTTGTATTCTTTTGTAGTCTTCATAGGCTTTTTTTTTTTTTTTGAGTGGGAGAGAAAGTTGTAGAATACCAACTCACATTCCAGGAATTATCTTTACTATGCAGACATTTTTGCATATGCTTTGGCCCACAATTAGATAATTGCCCAGGTCTTCAGTATCATGTAGACTTTGTGTTTCATATGTGTCATGACATAAAAAAGATTGTGGATATTTTCTGTAGTCAGTAGGAAACATTGAAGGTTTTATTTATTTAAATAGGGGGAATAACAAAATGAGATTTCTGTCTTAGATTACTCTGTTGGTAAATGAAGAATAGACCAAAAGGGGATCAGGAACACCAGTTAGAAAGCTCCTGCAGTAATTTGGGCAAGAAATTATGAAGCCTTGGGTACTGGAAGTTTTGGAAAGGAGATGAGTGGGAGAAGTACTCCAGAGATGTAGAAGGTAGAAATTATAGGTAACTAGTGAATGTGGAGATGAAACAGAACATCAGAGGGACTTTAGGTTTCTGTTTGAAATGACTCAGTGGATGGACATGCCATTAATCACAAAACAGTGGGTGAAGGTGGGAAGGACATCCTGACTTTGAGGTGCCTGTGATTCATCAAAGCAGGCTTGTTGGGTTGGGGACAATGGTTTGAAACTCAGGAGGAAGGTCTGATTTTATATTTGAGTGATTCTACTCAAGAGCGGGGAGGGGCACCATCCTATATAATAAAAGCCTAATATGCTAAGTGTCTGGTCATCTGGTCAGCCGTTCAACCAATCAAAGCGTAAAATACTAATACGCTAAGGCCGCTTAACCGCTCGCTATGACGTGCACTGACCACTAGGGGGCAGACAGTCGACTGGTCGACCAGTTGCTATGATGTGCATTGACCACTAAGGGGCAGACACTCCGACCAGTAGGTTAGCTTGCTGCTGGGGTCCAGCCAATCAGGACTGAGTGAGACAGGCCGGACATGCCCTGGAGCCCTCCCATAGTCCCTCCCCAGCTGGCCAACCTCTTGTGTCCCTCCTTGGCCCTAGTTATGCACTGGTGGAGTCCCTCGGCCTGGCCTGTGCCCTCTTGCAATTTGGGACCCCTCGGGGGATGTTGGAGAGCCGGTTTTGGCCCAATCCCACAGGCCAGGCAGAGGGACCCCACTGGTGCATGAATTTAGTGCACCGGGCCTCTAGTGGTAGTTAAAATTGACCAATGAAACTCTGTAAAGTGTGAACAAAGGACCAAGAATAGAATTCTGGGATACTAACATCTAAGAATCGCATAGAGGAAGACAAGTAGGACAAATATGAAATTGTCTTAAAGTGCTAGGAAGCTAAGTATAGAAAACAAGTGCCCACAGGCTTTGGTTGTTGAGGGGTCTTTGATAATCCTTTACCATGATCAGTTCAGTGGAGCCATGCCATAGGGTGAGAATGAGAAAACCTTACCGTATTTGGTTAAGGCATCAAGGAGGGAGGAAGGAGCAGAGACAAAAACGTGCCAAGTCTCTACGTTTAAGCAGAAAAATAATTCTGTTAATATACTGTGACTGTGGGCTGTAACATGGGTAAGACTGTCTTATACTGGCATGCTGACTAACACTCCACCCTTTTGTGTCACACTCAAAAAAGGGCATATCAACATGAGGGAGTGTATGTAGTTATGGGTATATCTCTTCTAACTTATCTTTTAAAGGGAGAAAAGACAGGTGAGTGGTATGGTAGAGGATGCAGCAGAGAGAGAAAGTTTCCATTTGTGATGCAGGTTGGGAGAGCTTTCAGCATGTTTATATACTGAAGGGAAGGAGCAGTAGAGAGGGAAAGCTTCCCAAACATGCAGAGGGTTTAATCAAAACTACAAAGTCACGTAAAGGAAACCAGGAGATAGAAGCAGTAGTCCTCGAGGTCATTAATTAGCCATGATGAAAGCAGTGTGCCATGTACAGAGGGAATGATCTCATGGTGAATAAAAAGAGAAACTCTTTTTAAAAAAATGTTACCCAAATTATTTAAAGGTAATGCAAATTATTTCAAGGGGGTAAATCACATTTAAATATGTCAAGTGATCTAATGTTTTTATAGTTGAAAATAATTGTATTATGAGTAGAGTGGGTTTGAGGGCAGATAAATTGTGTTTTGGGAGTCGTTACCAACACATCATGTCCTACATTCACTGTGGTATCAAATGGTACTTTATTCAGGCACACTCCAATGTAAAAGCACATTTTGACAGACACTAGATACTAGATTAGTAATGATTAATGGATGTTGTCTTGTAGGCCTGAAACCTGTTATCTTTTATTTAATCAAAATCCCAAAGTGTTTTTTCACATGTAACATGTCAATGTCATAGTCCCAGTGACTTCATTATTCTTTTTCTATTCTGATATTTGCTTAAAATGTAATATTAATTGTCATAGAGTGTTTTCACATAGTACACATCTTTTAATATTAGTGACTTTTGTTTGGAACAATGCCAGAAATTGCTGAGAGTTATTTAAATTACAAATCATCTGGAAAAAGTAAATCATGTGTCCTCTGATACAGGGATATATTTAACTTTTAATGCCTCTTTGCACTAACTGCTTAAAAATTATACTGAAATAAGTTTTAACACTGTGGTTAAAACAACAAATTTTTAATTCATTTTACAAATATTTAAGGTCCTACTGTTGCTGAGCTCAGGTAGCTCATAAGTTCTTTCAAACATTTAAGAAACAGATAAATCTATATTATTTCAACTCCTTTATAACATAAAGAAAAATAAAAGTTGTCACTGTTTTTAATGAAGGCAGTTTAACACTATGGCACATAAAAAGAAAACTAGACTATGTGGTCATCCCTCAGTATCCTCTGGGGATTGGTTCCAGCCCACCCCTCCATACCAAAATTCTCAGATGCTCAAGTCCCTTATATAAAACGGCATAGTATTTGCATGTAACCTAAACACACCTTCTCTTATACTTTAAATTATCTCTAGGTTACTTTTCCCCTTGGAGAGTATTATGCTAAGTGAAATAAGCCAGTCAGAGAAAGACCTGTCTGTCTTTTCACCTAGTTTGCCTCTCACCCTTTAAAGCTGAACCTTCCTGATACAAGTCCTCTTTCATTTTGTGGTGAGGCCCCTGTTTTGTGTTAGGCTCTAGTGGCAGCCCGTGCTTCTCTCTATCAAAGCTATTAAAACATGTCACTGTATTTACCATTCCCCACTGGACTCTGAAAACCTTGAAAGTGGGAACTCTTTTCTCTCTATCACCAGTGTTTGATGTATAGTAGATGTTTAGTAAATAGTGAATCTATGATAATTTGTATTTTTCAGCAGATTACCAAAATACATCTTTGCATTATAAAAAAATTAGTCGACTTGAGCTGAGTGTACTTCGAACATTTTGAAATCTAATTAAGTCTTAAGTATGTATGGTTTCTTCTGTTTTGGATAATTCAGTTCAATGTTGATCTTTTTAGTATGTGAAAATAGTGTTATAAAAACATGACACTGTTGTTCTGTTTTTCAGTCTTGATGATACTGGTTTCTTTGTTTTATGTAGCTCATTCAACTGATTCTGAATCATCTTACACTACCAGACCTGTGTAGATTAGCACAGACTTGCAAACTGCTGAACCAGCATTGCTACGATCCTCTCCAGTACATCCACCTCAATCTGCAGCCTTACTGGGCAAAACTCAACGACACCTCCCTGGAGTTTCTGCAGGCTCGCTGCGCTCTCGTCCAGTGGCTTAACTTATCTTGGACTGGCAATAGGGGCTTCATCTCTGTTGCAGGATTCAGCAGGTTAGTGCCAAATCGTTGAGGTTATTTCACTAGCAGGCTGTACTTATTATGTAGTAGTTTCCACAATTAAGTTTGAAATCATATACTTTACAGAAATAAAAAAAGAAAATACGTTTTGTGCATCATCCTGTTCAGAATGCTTCTGCTTATAAAAGTGAATGAGTTTCACCTTTTCAGCTACACTTCATGATAGTAGGAAGGGAAACTATGCCCTTTACCTCATATTTTTAAAATCCCAAATAACTTTAACAGAGCTTCTTTTTTTTTCTTTGTCATATTTCCAGGACAGATGATTAACACATTTAAAAAACTATTTCTAAGTCAAAATCCACCTCTCTAATGTGATTTGTCAGAAATGGAAAACAATTTATTATAGAACATTTTTAATTAAATCTTAATTACATGTGCAATACATCACCCAAATTTAGAAGCACATTTAAACTAATTATGTTGAAAATGCAATTGCATGCTAAAGAGGCGACCACACTTGCAGACCTGCCCAGGTGTTTCTGCTCCTTTCTATTTAAGCATTTAGTTTCTTTGCTATTAAATGTCACCTGTTAAACATGGTAAAGCTAGCATAAGTGCATATTCATTTAGTAATGCCATAGTAATTTTTCTTATGGTACAAACAGGTGTTTTTCTCGTAACCTTGATGATGGTTATTCTCAGAGTGTGTTACAATCTAATCTCATCATTTCATTAAGCTAAATAATGAATAAGTAGAAACTTTGGGAAAACTACCTATTATTTTTGATTAATGAATAATCTCCTACCCTGTTTTTAGAAGTTAAAAATGAACTTTAGTTCTCCCGATACACATCCCTAGTGGCCACATTCTTGAACTAGAAATTTATATATTGAGCCTTGTTTCCCCTTGACTTACATTATAAAAATAAACATGAAGTTCCATAAAATAAAATGAATATTTGATACCATTATATTCAGATGCAATAATAATGTTTGAAATACTAAAAATGTGTTCAAGATGCTAATATTGATAGTTTATGCAATAAAGTGAAAAATTTACACAAGTATTTAATGGCTTATTAACACATGATGAAACCATGGATGTACTGACTGCCTGTTTATTCTGCCAGAAATAGAGCCAGGGGAAGCGGTTCTTCGATAAAATACTATGGTATTGTGGGTCAGAGATTCTAAAGTCTTTATAACATGCTCTGTACACCAAATTCTTTTTCATTAGGAGGAAATACCTATAGTAGAAAAATAAAGCATTTCTTTTAGCAGTGTGGTTTTGGTGAATTTTTTTAAGTTGCTAGACAATGACAACTATTTAGTGGAACACCATTTATTCTTTTCTACTCACTCTTGCCCAAACACACACTTCATCACAAATTTTCCTCTCTGCTAATAGGATCAAGAAGAACTGAAGCTAATTATGACTATGGGTATTTAGAGCATACACTATGGATTTATAAACCAAGACAAACTGAGAGCAGATAGAACAGTTGGTGTCAGTAAGCATTATTTTACATTATAAGGACCTTTCTGGTATTTTAAATAGACATTAAAAGAAACATTGGTAGTGAATGGCTAAACTCCAGCTTCTTTGGCAAAATGTTTCCTATAAAAATGTTATACTGAGTAAAAGGTAAAGGTAATATTAAATCAATTTTTAAAAACTCTCAGAATGTAACTCATTCTGATGCATGAGCAGAAACATAAGCTGTGAGAAGAAAACTTAGGAATGCTATTTTTAAAATTTTAGACTCATAATGACTAAAGATCTTCTTTTACAAGGTTAAAGCCCCAATCTACTTTCTCACCAGCAATTTCTGTTTCATTTTCAATCCAGCCATGTTAGTTGCTGTGGTGCTGTTCGAATAATCACAAAAGTACACATACATAAATTTAAGTTTTCTATATTTTACTGTAGTTTTCAGCCAGTAAAACCATAAATCTTGATGGCATTCCTTTAAGCATAGTCATTTTTCCCTTTAAGAAAAGAAAATGTTTAAATAACAGGGAGGGAATCTTTTTGGGGGATGGAAGATGCTGAAGTTTTGCCTCCTGATTGCTGTTGGCCCCTATGACTTGACTGCTGAATTGATAGTCATTATGGCTTGTAGGCAGCATTCCCAGAATAAACAATAAATATTCATGGCTTGATTATTAATGAATAACCTATGAATAAGTATGGCCTATTTGTGCTCATTACTGTGAAGAAGAATTATTTATAATACTTTAAAGACAAAAGTACATTTTTAGACTAGAGACCAATGATGATGAGCTGCTATTTTAGCAAGTCTTTGGAAAAAGTTTGATACAGTTTATTTTTGTTGCCTAAAAACCTAATCCTCACAAGTTGGAACTGTTTAACTGGATTTTAAAGAATTTTTTAGGAATTCATATTATTCAAAATAGCAGGGAAATAGGTTAAATTGAAATAACAAGAATTTAAAACTTTTAATCAGTTATTAAAATCCTGTTCTAGCTATAGATTTATGATTTGCAACTTCAAGTACTGTTTATGCATATTATTATTCATTAAAATCACATATATTATAATTCTACTTTTCTTTTATAATACAGTTCCCTAAAGTCTTGGCTATTCCTTATTCATATCATTCTGATGTTCAAAAGCCTAGGTACTATTTTTCTTCAGATAGTTACCCAAACTGATCACCTTGATCTCCACCTCAGTTAGGCAGAGGTTTTTACCCTAACCTTCCACTTGTTTCCCTCAGAAACATTCTTGAATACTTTCTAGATTCAAGAACTTTATTAGATGTTTGACACAGAGCTACATTTTTATGGGATAAAGAGCTTATTGCCTATTTACATATTAGATTATTCAATTGCTTGCCTGTACTTCAAACAGTTGTCTCTTTGCAATTGTCAATATCTAGAGATTAGAGATGATTTATTGACTTTCTTCTACTATTACCAGATAGTACCATACACGGTTAGGCAGGAAGTCTTGTTTTAATGGCTTTATTTTGGACCAGATGTAATAAATAATGTTCCAAGTTATTTGAGATTAAAAATGATCTTAAATGTGCTATTTTATAAAACTACATGAGGGTCAGCTAACAAAGCATAAGATTAGGAATCAGGGCGATGGATATTTATATCTAATTCTCCCCTTATCTTTCTATATCAGGAGGATTGTGGGGATTAGTACCTTCTATATTGTGATGAGTAAACTCAGATTAAATCATTCATTCATGTGATGTTAATTATTTTAGGATGCAGGTTACAATTTAGTAAATTACTTCTTATGTGCTTACATCACTCTGGACAAATTAATTCACCTCATAAGGATAAGCAATTTATTTCTCTCTCCAGAGACTCCTTTTCTTACAGCAGGAGACCTAGTTTGGGATTGTTTATCTGAACTTAGGTCTTCTCATAATACCTTCAAATCAAGAAATACTTTATGAGAATTCATAACCTGGAATGAATAGGCTATAGGAATTAAGGAAGCTGTAGTTCTCTGTTCAGGTGACCAGTATCACAATTGAGATGAATAAATAGAGGATCATGCAATTATGCATTAAAATAAGACGTCCATGAGCAGCATTAAGGAAGGAAATGAGTTATATTCAGCTAATTAATTGTGTCTGCTGCTACTTCTGCCTTCTTGGAATGGACATGCTATGAAAAAGTAGGTAATGTAGATCTTGTACATTTAGGAAGAGAGATTGGGGATGTTGACCAAATAAACTGCTCAGAGTGAAAATATGCACTGTAGGAAAAGAGAGACAGAAAGGCAGTATAGGCATGGCTATTATTGTGCTTTCAAATTCTGTCATTCATTAAATCAGTTTTCTAGTCTCTTTACAGTTGGCTTTCTGGTGATTGGCTTGATGTCACTGTAAATTCTTTAGAGGGAAAAGTTCAATAATGAGAGCAAGGAGAAAAGGGATGTTAAAGTATCCCAAGTCCAATATGAAAAAGAATTATAGAACAAAGTGCTTTGTTCTCTAAATGATGAAAACCTCTAAGAGATAAGATGCTTAAACATTTTAATTTTAAGAGAGTTAATATACTCATTTAACTTCTGTGAGCTGCAGTTAATTTCAGAAGTATCAAATCAAAATAGGGTATCATTAGTTCTCTGAAACTTTATGTCCATTTATTTCTAGATTGCTAGCTTATAAATAATGAAGAACTACCCAAAACTACTAAGTATACTAAAAAAAAAAAAAAAAAAAAAAAAAAGTAAAAATGCTAATTTTGTCCTATTCCTTAGGAGTAATTTGACCCTATTAAGGGAATAATACCCTGAATTCGTAGAACTTTGTCCCAGCATAGAGGGAACTTAAATTCTTCAAGTGAATTTTCATAATTGGAAGATTCATTTAACAGTTCTTGTCAAATAAATTTGTAGCAACTTGTTTTTATTGTTTGAATATGAGTTGGCCAAGATTTAACTTTTATTTTAGTGTTTGTTCTGTGCTTTGACCTTTTCAAACTGCTTTCACATGTTATTTGATGTTCAGAACCATGAGATAGTGTGGTGAGTGCTATTAGATAATTCTTGTCTGCCTTTTCCAGGCGAGGAAATGCTGGGCAAGTGCATTTTCCAAGTACATGCTAGGAAGTAGTGGAATGGGACCAAAAAATCCAACTTTTGATTTAGAAGTCCAGTGTTACTTCCTTTACTTACTTAAAGTGATTGATTTAGTCAATTTTATTTTGTGTATTTAATCATTAAGGAAAGAGATTGGCTTAAATAAACGAATAATATGTAACTAATGTGACACTGAATAGGCAAGAGGATGTCCAGAGATCTGGATAGGGATGATTGGTGCACTGTTTAAGGATTCAATTTGCTTAGCTGATAATTTCATGGATTCAAATACTCCTAGACTCACATTTACTTTTAGATTATTTTCAGATGATGATTATGGTCAGGACTGTTTTCCCCTATCTGTAATGTAACTAAGATAAAGATTGTTATTTTTATTCTAAGAAGGAACTTTGGGTCCTCCAGGTTGAATTGTTTTTGTGTATTTTATGTGAAGCTGCAATTGAATATCTTGTAGTAATTTCAGTGTCAGTCCAACTGCTAAATAGTAACAGTTACAAGGAGCATATCACAGCAGTACAGTTAAGCCAACCCAGAAATTTATCGAGTAAGAGTAGGCTAGTCTGATTTGTTTTGAGGTCATTTAATTAAAACTGTCACTTTACATACTACATGCAAAATAAGTTATCTAGTGTTGATTGGGTACTGGTAAGGGGGAAATATCTTCCAAGAGTTTAGAGTTTTGTTATGTTTTGTTTTTTGGCTCTACTAACTTAGATGCGAATTTCATGTACATTGGAGAAACACATACTCTGCTTTCTTAATTTTTCACTTAGCATTAGTTGAAGTTTTTTGTGATATGAGTCCATTTTATCTTTTCAGGTTGCTTTATTTTAGCCTAACCATGCCTATTTTAGTATGTATTAAATGAGGATTTGAGTGAAACAAGTTTTACATTTTCCCTCATGGAAATCCATTCTTCTGAAGGTGTCTGCTTAGAGTTGATATAATTCCAAATACTTGCAGAAATACTTTTACTTTTATGAAATTCACAGAGAACATTATTTTTACAGGTTTCTGAAGGTTTGTGGATCCGAATTGGTGCGCCTTGAATTATCTTGCAGCCACTTCCTAAATGAAACTTGCTTGGAGATTATTTCTGAGATGTGTCCGCATCTACAGGAGTTAAATCTCTCATCCTGTGATAAGCTACCACCTCAAGCTTTCAACCATATTGCCAAATTATGTGGCCTTAAACGACTTGTTCTCTATCGAACAAAAGTAGAGGTAAGAATAACTCATTTACATCTTTGTGGTGTCACAGGCAACTGAATATTTAGTTACTCATAATAATGTGATTTCTGGTTTTTAAATAGATTAAGCTTATGATGCCACCTGGCTATTCAGAAATCATTAGAACTGATTCAGTCATTTCAAAACTATTTAGCATCTTTTGTGTTATTTTTTTAGTTATAAGAAAATGTTCTTCTCTGTGCTCTTAAAATTTTTGTAATGCTGTACATGTTTCCAGGTAAAAAAACAAGCAATAGGCTGGGGTGAGCTGAAATGCTGGCAGGGAATGATTAGAGAAAGGAGTAGGAGCATGGTATGCAGGAGGACATTTGCTTGGAGCAAGAGGAAACAAAGTGGAATTTTTCCAAAACCAGACTTAGAGTTAAAATGCCTGATGCCATAGCTCATGAGTCTCATTAAAGAAAAACGGAATTATGTCATATATATTGATCTACTGGCTTTTTCCAAATAATATCTCTGTGACATCTTTCTAGGCCATTGCATATACCAGCTGACTGTTTTCATTAACTGTGTGGTATATGTTATGCAATTTTCTATTCAACTATTCCCCAAATGATCAACATTTAGGTTTTCCCAGTCATTTGTTTTTACAAACCATCACAAAATTTTACGTATACAAGCCATTATTGCTGTGGGATAGAGTTCTGTAAGAGGTATTACCAGGTCAGAATATGTGCCGGGCCCCTGCAGTCGACACCCTCTAATTGTTCTATGCTTGTTCCCTCTACTCTAGTCTTGCTGGCCTTCTTTCTATTCCTTGACATTCTGATCTGGTGCCAACTCATGGCTTTTCCTCTTCTGCCTGTGTGTAATATTCTTCAAGCTTATTACATGGCTTCCCTCTTCTTAGCTTGATGTTCAACTTAAATTGTTTTTTTCAGAGTTGGCTTCTTAGACATTGATAAAAGGTAGGCCCCTCCCCCCATCTAGGTTGTCTCTTTTGTATTGCCCGTTTTTTTTTTTCTTTCCTGCAACTTTATTACTCTGAAATTATTTGTTTTCTTGCTATTTTCTGTCTCCTTACAGTAGGAGATAAGTTTCACGAAGGTAAGAGCTTTTATCTGTTTTTCTAATGGCCATCTTGCCAGCATCTAGAATAGACTTGTAAAGATTGGCCATTCAGTAAATGTTTATTTACCTTGATCAAGGTATTCAGTCTCTCAATATTTCAGTTTCCTCATCTCTAAAATGTAGATAATAAAAATACAGATCTTGCCCTAACTGGTTTGGCTCAGTGGATAGAGCGTCTGCCTGTGGACTGAAAGGTCCCAGGTTCAATTCCGGTCAAGGGCATGTACCTTGGTTGCGGGCACATCCCCAGTGGGGGGGGGTGTGCGGGAGGCTGCTGATCGATGTTTCTCTCTCATCGATGTTTCTCTCTCATCGATGTTTCTCTCTCATCGATGTTTCTAATTCTCTATCCCTCTTCCTTCCTCTCTGTAAAAAAGCAATAAAATATATTTAAAAAAAATACAGATCTCATATCATCATTGTGAGAATTAAATTACATGTAAAGTGCTTACAGAGTGCCTAGAACATAGGAAACTCAGTATTAGCTGCTAATAACAGTAGTAGTAGTGACATATCATCATGGCAGTTTTGTAGAATGCTTTGCCATGTGGTAGGGGAAATGTCCTCTCTAGTCTTTTTGAATGTTGTTGTTTTTTTTTTTCATAAATCCTTATATAATATTCTTCCAGATATATCTTTCATCAAGAATTTTATTAGAAGTACATTCATTATATTTCATTTGCTCTTTAATAAGGCTTTTTATCTGTTCATGTCGGTCTTGTTTTACATCCAAGAGCATGTTATAGTTTTCTCCACCTAAGTTTTGTATTTTTTCTGTTTAAATTTATTTCTTGCATTTTATAGTCTCAAAAACTGATTTCTCTTCTATTTAATTTTAACTTATTATTGTTAGTATAAGAGAAAATTTGGTTTTTGTGTTTTTATCTTGTATCTGCTAACCTTACTAAATACTTATAATTGTTATAACTTTTTACTTATGAATTTTGTATTTTCTAATCATGTAGTTATATAATCTGGAAATAAATATACTTTCTTTTCCAGTATTTAAAGCGTTACTATGTTAGATAGAGCTTCCTAGATAATGTGGAATAATAGAGACACAACAAGTATACCGGTCTTATTTCTAATATAATGGGATGTCTGCAATGTTTTATGTTTTTTATATTTATCCAAAAAGTACTTAGAACATATTACGTGCCAGACACTAGTAGGCACTGGGACTTCACTAGTGAACTAAACAGACAACTCCTCATGCAGCTTACTAATTTCATTTGTTGTTGGTTTTTTTTGTTTGTTTGTTTTTAAATATATTTTATTGATTTTTTCAGAGAGGAAGGGAGAGGGATAGAGAGTTAGAAACATCGATGAGAGAGAAACATCGATCAGCTGCCTCTTGCACACCCCCTACTGGGGATGTGCGTGAAACCAGGGTACATGCCCTTGACCGGAATCAAACCTGGGACCCTTGAGTCCACAGGCCGACGCTCTATCCACTGAGCCAAACCGGTTAGGGCAATTTCATTTGTTTGATGGTATTTGCAGATAACTAGTCTTTATCAAAGTTCTTGTTTAAGAATTTTTTTTAAATTACATATTGATTTCAGAGAATAGGGGAGAGGGAGAGATAGAAACATCAATGATGAGAGAGAATCTTCAATTGGCTGCTTCCTACACACCCCCCACTGAGGATCAAGTCCACAATCTGGGCATGTGCCCCTGACCAGAATCGAAACTGGGACCCTTCAGTCCACAGGCCGACTCTCTATCCCCTAAGCCAGTGGTCGGCAAACTCATCAGTCAGCAGAGCCAAATATCAACAGTACGATTGAAATTTCTTTTGAGAGCCAAATTTTTTAAACTTAAACTTCTTCTAATGCCACTTCTTCAAAATAGACTCACCCAGACTGTGGTATTTTGTGGAAGAGCCACACTCAAGGGGCCAAAGAGCCGCATGTGGCTCTCAAGCCGTGGTTTGCCAACCAGGTAGGGCTTGTTTAAGAATCCTATCTGATAAAGAGGTAATATGCAAATTGACCATCACTCCAACACACAAGATGGCCGCCCCCATGTGGTCAAAGATGGCTGCCCTCAGGTGGACACAAGATGGCCAGCAGGGGAGGGCAGTTGTGGGCAATCAGGCCAGCAGGGGAGGACAGTTAGGGGTGACCAGGCCTGCAGGGAGGGCAGTTGGGGGGGACCCAGGCCTCAGGGGAGGGCAGTTGAGACCAGGCCTGCAGGGGAGGGCAATTGGGGGTGATCAGGCCTGCAGGGGAGGGCAGTTGGCGGGGACCAGGCCTGCAGGGGAGGGCAGTTGGCGGGGACCATGACAGCAGAAGAGGGCAGTTGGGGATGACCAGGCCTGCAGGGGAGGGCACTTGGGAGTGACCAGGCCAGCAGAAGAAGGCAGTTGGGGATGACCAGGCTGGCAGGGGAGGGCAGTTAGGGGCAATCGGGCCAGCAGGGGAGCAGTTAGGCATCGATCAGGCTGGCAGGAGAGTAGTTAGGGGGTGATCAGGCTGTCAGGCAGAAGCGGTTAGGAGCAATCAGGCAGGCAGGCAGGCGAGCGGTTGGGAGCCAGCAGTCCTGAATTGTGAGAGGGATGTCCGACTGCCCGTTTAGGCCCAATTCCACCGTGGAATTGGGCCTAAACGGGCAGTCGGACATCCCTCGAGGGGTACCAGATTGGAGAGGGTGCAGGCTGGGCTGAGGAACACACACACACCCGTGCACGAGTTTCGTGCACCGGGCCTCTAGTCCTAATATAAAAAAGCCAGGGGCTGTCACGACCTAAATGACCAGACAGACGACTGAACACCAGGCTAGGGTCCCAGCCGGCACAGCGGGAGTGAGTCTGGGTCCTGGCCGGCGTGGCGGGAGTCAGTCCTGGGTCCTGGCCAGTGTGGTGGAAGTCAGTCCCGGGTCCCGGCCGGCATGGCAGCGGCAGGGAGCTCTGGGCCCCGGGTTTGAAGGCCAGCCACATCCCCAATCGTGGGAGACCCAGAATTCTGCTGCACCCTGACCAGGGCCCAGAGCTTCCTTCCGCCACTGCGCCCTTGGCGGGAGGGAGCTCTGACCCCCCACTGGAGTGCGGCGGTGACAGGGAGCTCTGGGCCCCGGGGAACTGTAGCCATGCTGCAATGGGACTGGACCCTACCCGAGGGGTCCCAGATTGTGAGACCGTGCAGCCTGGGCTGAGAGACCCCCCGAGTGCACGAATTTTCATGTACCGGGCCTCTGGTATTTTATAAGAAATGTATCTTTTAAATTTTTAAAGCTTCTGTTAACACACTTATCTTTTTTCTTCTTTTATTAACTAGAGGCCCGATGCATGAAATTTGTGCAAGAGTAGGCCTTTGCAGCCGTGGCTGCCTGGATCCCTCCCTGGAAGCCAGGGGCGGCTGCCTGGATCCCTCCCTCACAGCCATGGCAACCGAAGCCCCAGCTTCATCCCAGGACATCCAGTTTAATTATCATATTATGCTTTTATTATTATAGATTATTATAGATTTATAGATATAATGGTTTGTGTTGACAATCCTTGCTTTCCTGGAGTAATCCCTACATATTTTTAATATAATACATAGCTAGGTTCATTTCCCAACATTTTGGAGTCAAACTGTTTGGATTTAGATTCTAATTTTATCACTTATTAATCATGTTCCCTTTTGGATGTTACTTGATCCCCTGTGCTTCAGCTTTCCCTTCTATAAAATGGAGATAATAATAGTATGCATCTGAAAGATTTGTTGTGAGGATTAAATTATTTAATACACATAAATTTTCTATAACAGTGTCTGATTCATAGTGAATATTTCTTTTTTTAAAAATAATAGTTTATTGATTTTCAGAGGATGGGGAGGGAGAAAAGAGAGACATCGATATGAGATCAAAACATTGATGGGCTGCCTCTTCACACCTCTTACCGGGGATTGAGCCGGCAATCCAAGTGTGTACCCTGACTGGGAATTGAACCAGTAGCCTTTTAGTGCATGGGACGATGCCCAACCGAGGCACACTAGCCAAGGCCATAGTAAATATTCTTTAAGGGTTGACATGTATAAATACTTTTCATCTGCTTCCTGAAATGAGATTGAACTGTGGTTTTCATTTCCATGCTCTCTTATTAGTTATGGGGCTAGGATTGTGACAGCATAGCAAAATGACTGGGAAACGCCCATATTTTTATCTGATCTGTAATAACTTGAATAAATGGGAATTATCTGTTAGATAAAATTTACCTATAAAACCACCTGGGTTTATAGCCCTTCTTTTTTAATTGGCAGATCAGATTAGATACCTTTTTCTAGGCATAGCTTTTTTTCCTAATCCATGGAAGCCTGAAAGTGTGAGTATAAGAGCTTCTTTGTAATGCAGCATTCCTGATTTGGGGGAAAATGTTTAGCTAGAATTTAACTGGTGACCTGGTATGGTGGAAAGAAGGCTGATTCTAGTGATGACCCTGCCAGTAACAAGCTTAATGATCTAGATTAAGTCACGTTGTCTCTCACATTCCTAGATTCTTTATGTGTAAAACTGTTGTCCCCGGATGCCAGTGTAAAGATAATGTTAGTCCATGTTTCTATTGGCCTGTAAAATAATGTAGTTTTGATGTCTAGGTGGTATGTTCTGAAGTGGTTAGGGATGGCCGGCATTTGCAGGTGTGATTACCCGATATGAGTGAACATGTAGTAGCAGGGTCCGAATTGCCATATATGCTGTTAGGTAGGACCTGGCATGCTGATGTGGCTCCTTTGGTGAAATGGGCACTGGGCGCAGGGGACTGGGCTTCTCTTACCTATAGATTTCACCAACATGGCTGCTGCGTTGACCACGGAGCCTCATGTGTAACTTTGTCAGGAACTGGGGATGTATCCCAGTGCTTTATTGCTGCTTTGGTAGTAAGTAAAATAAGAGCAACCTTAAAACAAGTCCCAGGTGTCATTGTCACCAACTTTTGGTCCAACATTTTATGGTGTGGCCTAGATCATTAAGAGTTTTCTCCCCAGCCCAGACAACGTGGCTCAGTGGTTGAGCGTCGATCCATGCTCCTCATCTTGACTTTCCACGATTTATATGCTTGGGTAAATAACTTATACTAGGCTAAAATTTTTTTGTCTATTAAATAAAAACACCACACCTTGCCCTTTCACATAGGCTATTGAGAAGACCAAATTAGGTCAAACATGTAAAAAAAACAAACCACTTTATACATTAAATGGATTTGTGTAAATGCAAAAATGATAGTATAGAATTTATTCAGTATATTTTTTACACAATTATCCTCACCTCCACAAAGTATTCTTATAGATCTTCCTAAATAGGAATATATTTTCTATCATGTGCTAAGAGAGATTTAGGCTTCATTATCTCTTTCACTCTTAGGATTTATTTCTGGTAAAAGAAATGTTCATTCCTAAATTGTAAACTTCATTATGGGAGGGACCATGTTTGACTGTTTACTTATTTACAGCTAGTACATAGAACAGTGTCTGTTATTCACGATAGTGTATAGTAGTATATATTTAGCAAACGTGTTTTTCTCATTATTAGATAAGTTATAAGTTTGTCTTTCTACAGAATAACCACATTTGCTAAGCAGATGGGTGGGTAGATCAGCAACTTGAAAAACTTGTAAGAAAATATGTGAACTGTATTTGTTCAGAATTTTTAATCTTAAAAGATAGTGAAATATAGTTCACTATGGTTTTGTTAATTTCATGAGATCTTTTTCTTTCTTTAGATGTGTCTAAGATTACTGAAAAATCACTTTTATCAGATAAATAACAATTGTCTTCTTATAATATCAAACAAAACCAAATGTCATCATTAAGTAAGGTATTCATTTGTAGAATTTAGGTAGATGCAGAGCAGTAAATAACATGCCTAGTAAAGAATAAGGTACTAGTACATTAAAGAGAGGTAAGTGGACTGTCTATAAGAAGCCCAGTGCATGTTAACAATGTCACAGGTTTGTATTTGGTTTGAGAATGGTCCATGTTGGGAAAACATTTTAGGAGAAATGACCCTAGAGCTGAGATTTAGGCCTTGTTTACTGTGTGATCCCAGAATAATTAGTGAAATGGGTTGGTAAATAGGGTAGTTTCCTTTTTACTGAATTTGGGGATCTTTTAGGGTTGTATAGGCAACACTTTAGGCAAAAGATGGGAACTTAGAGAAGAAAACAACTTTTGTACTTAGTTTCTTCTACTGTCTGTGACAAGGAAGTAATTATAGGAGCGTTAGATGTATAATGATTGGAAGGACTTTGTTTCAATTCCTTTGTTCCTTTACATCTGTATTCACAAGATTCGTATGTATGATAAACATTAATTGCAAGTACTTCTTTAGCCATATATGATGGTGTATTTTCATGAGAGGAGTGCTGTAAAATTTAACTCATTAATTAGACTTTTATGTGCTTAAAAGGAAAAGCTTTTATTTTGAAATAATTGACTTAAAAAATAAAAGAAGTTTTATGTGAAAAGTTGCATAAAAAGTAGGTTCCTCTACTATGTGCATTTTTTTTTTTTCCTGAACCACTTGAAAATAAGTAGAAGATATAATTGTCCTTTACCCCTATGGGGCATATGTCTGCAACCTACATACTCTTTAATACTGTGTTATGGGCTGAATTGTGTTACCCTAATATTCATATATTGAAGTTTTAACTCCTAGTATCTCATAATGTATTGAAGATAAGGTCTTTAAAGAGGTAATTAAGGTTAAGTGAGGTCATTAGAGTAAGCTCTAATCCAGTATGAGTGGTGTCTTTATAAGAAGAGGAGATCAGGACACAGATACACATAGAGGGAAGACCATGTAAAGACACTGGCAGATGGTCAGTTTCAAGCCAAGAAGTGAGGCCTTAGAAGAAACTAACCCTGCTGACACCTTGATCTCAGACTTCTAGCCTCCAGAATTATGAAAAAATTAATTTCTGTTGTTTAAGCTACATAGTCTGTGGTACTCTGTTCTATCAGTCCTAGCAAACTATTACAACCTGTAAAGCATGGCATAAGAATAACTTTTTAACATACTTCCTAAAAAGTGTCTTTAAGCGAAGTCCTGTGCTTTTACTAAACCAATGGGGATTAGTGTTAGAAGTTGGAGCCTGTTTAACTTTTCTTTGTTTGGAAAAAAAAAAAATCTGGGGTGGGGGTGAGATGGGGCATGACAGGTAACTCAGTAAGAATGTTGTTCTGTTGCTTAGCAGCAGACAAGAAAACCAAGAGTGTTTTTTTAAAAGTTGGAGTTATAAATGGAACACCTGCATCCAGTTTTGATTGCCTCACTTCAAGAATGATAGAGCATAAATTGAAAGAATCTGAAGAAGTGAAAAAACTGATTACAGGTATTGTGGGGGACTAGTATCTGACAGTAATCCCTAAATGTGGTTTAGCAGCTGTTTACTGGCTGGGACAACAGTTTCAAGGACCCTGCTGCCTTCATCTTCATGAACCAGAAGACAGCAAAAGTAGTTGATCTTTACTTCTGTTGGATATCAACACTGCCCTCCTATTTTCTTCTTTCTATGACAGTTTGTTTGGCAGAATGCATATCTATAAATTAAGTAAGTAAAAATGCAAACCACCCTGCCTGTTGATGAAAAGCACCTGGGCTTTCCTATGAAAGACATATAAACTGTCATATTATAAGTCCTGATTCTGAGTGGGGCAGTCTGCGAGGTCCCTAGACAGGGAAGAATAAAGACTGAAAGGGGCTGGAGTTCAAAGAAATAAATGAAAACATACTTTTAAACAGAACAAGAAAAAATATTTTTAAAATAAACATAAGAAATTATGGACTATAAGTAGACTAAAACAGCAAGATAAGTAGGTGTGAAAAAGAATGATTAGAAATCTAGAAAATAAATGGTAGTCATTATAATGAAAAGTAAGTTGATAAATTCTAAATTAGATACAAAAAACTGCTAAGTTGGAAGGGAAGTCTGAGGAATGCACTTAAATTTGTAAAATCCTTGAATATCAGGCACTGCTGCAAGTAGCTTATATCTTATTTATCTATTGCTGTCTGTCAGTTGCCCCCAAACTTAGTGGTTTAAAAAAACCCATGTTCACGATCGCACACAGTTTCTGTAGGTCAGGAGTCTGGGAGTGTTTGCCTGGGCAGTTTTGGCTCAGGGTTCCCATCAGGGTTGCAGCCTTTTTTGCTGAGGTTGCAGTCATCTCAGGGCTTGGCTGCCCCTGAAGGATCAGCTTCTAAGCTCACACATGTGGCTGTCGGCAGAGTTCCTCTTAGAGCTGTTGGCCAGAGGCCTCTGTTTCTCTCTTCATGCGCCTCCCTTCTCCTGCCTGAGTGTTCTCATGGCATGACAGCCGGCTTTTCCTAAATGAGCAATGGTGGAGGGAGCCACAACCCTCTTATAACTATTAGAGTTTTCCAGGAAAACAGGAATGGGAGGGAGTGTATGTGTGTATCTTTATTGTAAGGAATTGGCTCATGTGGTTATGGAGGCTGGCAAGTCCCAAGTCCTACACAGTGAGTTGGGAAGCCAGAGACTCACTGTCAGGGGAGACAATGATGTAGCTTCAATGTAAAGGCCTACAGACTGAGACCCAGGAAGCTCTGATGTTTCAGTTTGAGTCTGACATCAGGAGTAAGGGGATGTCCCAATTTAAAGGGAGAATTCTCCCTAACCTGGGGGAGTGTCAGCCTTTTTGTTCTATTCAGATCTTTGACTGATTGGATGAGGTCCACCAGCGTTAGAGAATAATCTGCTTTCCTTGGTATACTGATTAAATATTAATCTCACCCCAAAACACCCTCACAGAAACAGCCAGAATAGTGTTGGACCAGGTATCTGGGCACCCTGTGGCCTAGTCAGATCGATACATAGTATTAGCCATCACAGTAACTTAACATACTGTCACTTCTATGTTTTGTTTGTTAGAAGTAAGTCACTAAGTCCATCCCACCCACAAAGGGGGAAGAATTACGTTTCACCTCTGGGAGGAAGGAGTATAGATCAATTTGTGGATATATTTTAACACTACTATAGGCACTGGTACTTGGGAGACTCCAAAATTCATTTAATAAGAGTTCCAGAAGAAAAAATGGAGGAAATGTTGGAGAAGCCATATTTGAAGAGAGAATTGTTAAGAATCTTGATTATTCATGAAAAAAGATGTAAGTCTTCAAATAAGTGTTCACTCTGGATACCAAATAGAATAAATGAAAATAAATTTTTACCTAGACATGTGATGAAATTGCAGAATTTGAATGAGAAAGGGACAAGAGCTATCAGAGAGAAAAGATATTACTTACAGAGGAAGATAATTAGACTGACAGTAGACTTCTTATCAAAAATAATGGAGGCTGATAGGTAATGGAGCAAAACTTCCAAAATGATGAAAGAAGATAACTGGAATCCATGTTACGCCTGGCTAACCTTTCATTCAAGATTGAGGAGATATATAAAGGCTCAACATATTATTTAACTTTCTGTGACTCAGATTCCTTATCTATAAATGGGAATAATGATGTGTAACTTATAGGTTATTTGTAGACTGATATATCCCAAGTGCCAGAACAGTGCTTAACACATAGTAGGTATTCAATAAATATTTATTAAACGAATGAACAGGGTGTTGTGAGGATTAATGTATATAAAGAATTTATAGCACCAATCAGAGAAAGACAAATATCACATAATATCACTTATTTGTGGAATCTAATGAACAAATGAATTGACCAACAAAATAAAAGACCTGAAGCAGGGAGGCATGAAACAGACTGACATACCTTGATGTACGGGTGGGGGGACGAGGATAGAGAAACCAAATATATTTATATGCACAGCCCATGGACACAGACATTAGGGTGGTGAAGCCCTGGGGGTGGGTGGTAGGGGCTGGGCAGAGGGGGGTAAAAGGGGTAAAATGGGAGATATCTGTAATACTGTCAACAATTTAAAGAATATTTTAAGGAAAAGAATTTACAGCAAAGTTAATAACTCAGTAAATGTTTGTTATTAAGATTTTACCACTCATGAATGCTCACTAAAAGAACTATTAGAAATAGTTTTCAAGAAGAACATTTCAGGAAGAGGGTATCAGATATAATAAATAATTATGACACAAATTGATAAAGTGCCAGTAAATTAAATAATGATTGTGGGGAAGAAAGAAAAACGAATCTTTCATATTTTTTAAAAGGTAAACTAAAATCTTTAAGGTGATTCTAAAATATGAAAGAGCAAAAGGCTTTTTAGTGTTTTACAGAATTAAGAAAGGGTATTTTCCTTACTAGATTTATAGACTTATTACAAACTATAATAATTAAGACTGAAGTGTCAGCGTAGGAAAAGGCAAGTAGACCAGTGAAACACAATGACCCAGAAGTAGACTTACACATACAAGGGAACTTTGATATATGACAGAAAGCATCACAAATCAGTGGATAAGATAGACTCTTCAGTAAATTGAACTGGGACAAGTGGTCATTCCTAAGGAGAAAGCATGAAATTTGGTACCTTACCATGTATAAAAATCAATTTCAGTTGCGTTAAAACATAAGTGCAAAAAAAGGAAAAATTTAAAGTTGTCAATTCAAAAAATAATAATAGAAGAATATCCTTCTGTGGGCAAAGAGGGACTTTTTCGAAAAGACAGCAGGATACACATGTAAAGATTGATGTGACTGTATTAAAATTTAGGATTTCATGTCTCAGAAGATTCTATAAACAAAGCAAAAAGACAAGTCTTAGATTTAGGGAAGATATTTGTAATGCATGTAACTGACAAAGATTGGTATTCAGCATAAAAAGAGAATTCCTAAAAGTCAAGAAGGAAGAAACAACCTAATGGAAACATCAGTAAAGAATATGATTAAGGAATGGCTGCAGGGAGGGGTGGGGGGTCAATTGGGGGAAGAGGAGACATACGTAAAACTTTAGACACTGAAAAAAAAAGATGATTAGGCAGTTTACAGAAGAGGAAATACGACTGGCCCATAAACATGAAAAGATTTTCAAACTCACTAGGAATTATACTAATGCAAATTATACCATTCCATACTCATCAGACAGATAATAAAAAGGATGAGAAGACTATATGTTGGCAGAAATGTGGGGACCACACAATCTAATAACGTCGGCCACACATAAACACCTGGAAATTCCTCCTCTAGTATGTGCTCTAGTGAAATACTCTTCTATAAATGCACAGGAAGCACTATAAGAATGTTTATTCTAACATTCTTTGTTATGGTAGAACTTGTAAGCAAACTAAATATTCCTTGAGTGAAAGTATATGCTGTAGTATATTTGCATAATGGAAGAGTAGACAATTAAAAAGTCAGAACTAAAGCTGTGAGTATCAACATGGACAAATCCCTCACAAACACTGTTAAGGAGGATGCAGAAGCATGCATAATAAAATGCCATTTATATAAAAACCATGGAGAACAATATTATATGCTATTTATGGACACATACTGTATAATAAAATTATATAATCTTCAGGCATGTTTTTAAACACTGAATCCTGATAAAGGTTACCTCTGAGGAAGTATGTGAATGGATGGAGAGATACACAAATAGAGAAAGATAAGCCAAGAAGGCAAAACGGATGTTTGTTATATGGACTCTATACTTGTCTGTATATTTGAAATTATTTGTAATAAGTAATTTAAAAATACATTACCAAACAAGTTCTATGATGAAGTGTGTGTGTGTATGTGTGTGTGTGTGTGAGTGTTAATTTAAATTTTCTTACAAGAATACGTGGAATCCTCTCTAAAAATTCTCTAATATGTTCTGGATCTTGCTCATGGGAAAATCTTACAAAGCATCATTGTTGTAAGGATCTGATACTTTAATGAAAACAAACTATGTCATTTCCCCATCTGTTAATAAGTTAAAATAGCTAAGTATTATGGAGAATCTGAAAATTAACTTATCTTCATATATCTCTTCTATTGCCAACATTCTGAGAGCTACATGGGATTGCCTTTTATAAGTTGTGTTAAAACTTAAGCATGAAATCAATATAAACTTTTTTCTTAAATTTAAAGCAACACCCAACAGTGAACCAACCAGTCTTAAGTCTAGTATCTCTCTAGGGCTGATTATAACTAGGGTTATTTTATTTTTGCCTTACGTTTATTTTATCTGAAATATTTCACTACTTTGTTTTCTTATTGAGAATCTTATCTGGGGTCGAACCGATGTTTTGTATTGTCATTGACATATTTGTCATCCTTTCCCCAATTAATATTTTTCAGATTCTGGACACTTGCAAGAAATTAAACATAGGTTTTATAGTATCTTAACTTTCTTAGATATGATTTAGTTCAAATGTATAGAAAGAAATTTTGCCACAAAGTTGGAGTAGCCTTTTTCTTCATTTAGAATATAAAAATTAGAAATTTGAATGTTTTGCATTGTTTTTTTACAAGTTTTCATGGTAGATATGTCATCAAATGAAGTTATGACTTTAGAAAAACTTTAGTTATCAGGATTATGTCACAGTCTAGCATTTCTTTGGCTTTCTTGAGTGATGAGAGCGTTTCATTGCATCGCACAGGATAGATGGGCTGAAATGGCAGGAACATAACTAGAAAGTGCACGTTATATATGTTTCAGTCAGCATGTTGCTAGTGACAGGTGTTCAATGGTTGTTGGGATCCTTGTCAGCGGAGAGAATCCTTTGACATTAAAGTCACCAGCTCAATCCTGATTTCGGGCAACTCTATTGGCAGTTCCATCAGGCTGCCGCTGATCGGTGAATGTCAGAGCTGCCACTGTTCCTCAGAGTGTCACCAGCCCACTGTGGGGTTTTTTTATTTGTTTGTTTTTGGAGGGGGAGGTTGTTTAGCTTGTCTTGTTGTTCAGCCTTAACCAGACTTCCAAATTGCTTACGTTTGGGAAATGAAATGAGAGGTCATGGGGAATATAGGTATCTTTAGGGCATGCAAAACCATATGCAGAGTGACAACTTACTTGGAGACTGGTAATGATTACCTTGACTCCCAGCCAATCAATGGTGGGAGCACCTGGGGACTCATTAAATGGCATTTGTGGTGTCTTGTAACCTAGGTTTTGAGCTCTGTTTCAGGAGAAGTAGTGACAGCCTTTAATGTCTAATTGACCTCTTCTCTTTGTTTCACTTTCTTTCACTTTCTGTGTTTGCCTCTGATGTGGTCCCTGGGGCAGCAAACAGCACTGCTCAGCATTTTGAACTTCTGCTCAGAGCTTCAACACCTCAGTTTGGGTAGTTGTGTAATGGTAAGTATTTGAAAATTCTCAGTTGCTCATTCTCTTTTTCTTCCCTTGGTTGAATTTTTTCCTGACTCATCCCACCCCACCCCCACCCACAGCTTTTCTGATTTACAGTTAACTATTGGACCCCACTTTCAAACATTTTTCTTAAAGTGGAGAGTATGTCTTTGAAACGTTGACATTATTTAGCCACAAGAGCAAGAAGAGAAGTATAGTGTGGCAGAAAGAGTTCGGTTCTGCCTCAAGTCAGATGTTTTTTTCACACAAGTTATCTACTTCTCTGGTTTCTTTATAAAATAAATGATCAATCATACCCAAATGTCAGTAGTTGAGTGAATTTTTCACAAAGCTTAATTAATTTTTTTAAGTTCTGAGATTATTTCTGGAAATGTTGATGATAGTAGATTTATTTTGTTTTTTGTTTGTTTTACTGGCCTTACTGGGTGAGATAAAAGAGTGGGTATTCTGTGTTGGAACTCAGGTGTTTTTTTTGTTTGTTTGTTTTTTTACTGGTCCATGAAATCCAAAAGCCTAGGGACTGTATGACTAGATAGTCTCTACAGTCCTTCCAGATTTAAAATTAGTACTTTAGGGGTCATTGAAAGAGCTCATGGGATGAGTTAAATCTTTTTCATCTAAATTACATGACTTATAAATAATACTAGTGGCCCACATTAAAAGGGGGACCCAGAGTCAAGTCCCCGCCCACCCACATGCACCTCAAAATCGAGTGAGATCCAGACCCGGCCACCCTCCCCCCCATTGGGCTAGATCCAGACCCTGCCAGTCGCACCCTTGTCAAGCTCCGCCAGGCCCGGGGCGTAGCCTCAGGTCCCCTGGCCTGGCGCCAGGCCTTGGGGCATGGCCTGAGGTCCCCCAGATGGGGCGGGGGGCATGCCTTGAGGTCCCCCGTCAAGCCCCGCCAGGTGGGGGATATAGCCTGAGATCCCCTGTCAAGCCCCGCTGGGTGGAGGGCATGGCCTGAGGTCCCCCGTCAAACCCTGCCAGGCGGTGGGAGTGCAGCCTCAGGTCCCCCGTCAAGCCCCACTGGCAGGAGGGTGCAGACTCAGGTCCCCCGTCAAGCCCTGCTGGGGCGTGGCCTGAGTTCCCCTGACCCAGTACTGGTGGTGCACCTTGAGGTCCCCCATCAAGCCCCGCTGAGTGGGGGGCACGGCCTGAAGTCCCCTGTCAAGCCAAGCCAGGCAGGGGGGTGCAGCCTCAGGTCCCCTGGCCCGGTGCTGGGGGGAGGGTGTGGCCTGAGGTCCCCCGGCCTGGTGCTGAGGCAGGGGGCAAGGCCTGAGGTCCCCCAGCCTGACGCCAGGGCGGGGGGCATGACCTGAGGTCCCCTGTCAAGCCCTGCCAGGTGGGGGGCGCGGCTTGAGGTACCCTGTTGAGACCTGCTGGGTAGGGGTACGGCCTGAGGTCCCCTGTCAAGCCCTGCCGGGTGGGGGGTGCAGCCTGAGGTCCCCTGTCAAGCCCCTCGGGGGCGGGGGAGGGCGTAGCCTCAGGTCCCTGCTGATTGCTCGTTAAGGCTCCTTAAGGGAACTTGGCCTCAGCTGTGGGTGCAGCCATCTTTGTGATGGAGTGATGGTCAATTAGCATATTCCCTCTTTATTAGATAGGATTGACACTCAAGGGAATATAGCAGTGGTCGGCAAACTCATTAGTCAACAGAGCCAAATATCAACAGTACAACGATTGAAATTTTTTTTGAGAGCCAAATTTTTTAAACTTAAACTTCTTTTAATGCCACTTCTTCAAAATAGACTCACCCAGGCCGTGGTATTTTGTGGAAGAGCCACACTCAAGGGGCCAAAGAGCCGCATGTGGCTCGTGAGCCGCAGTTTGCTGACCACTGGACTATAGAACTCTTCGTTGTGTTGGTGTGGCGTGCATGTGTGCTCACATTTCCAGGAAATGCATCTCCCAGTATAGTTGTGAGCAATCCATTCCTCTTCAAGGCAGATTTAGAGCATCCCCAACCATTTCAGTTTTGCATCCATTTACTAGAGATATCAGAATAAGCAGGACCGTTGCAAGATTCCTAGACTTGAGATCAACAGGGACGGTCACTGACCAAAAAATAGATCCCATTGAACATCTTTTAGAGCTCAGCAGTGGCTTCAGAGATGCCTCAAGGTTTGGCAATGTAGGCTAGAGAGGCCAATTAAAATGACATATTAGTCTCCATGTCCCTGTAAACTTAAATTCCGGTGATTAGGCCTGAGTAAAGCCTAACTATGGGCTCAGGCCCACCCTGGTCTCTGGAAACGGTGTTGTGAGCCCACTAATGCAGCATTAGATTTTCCTTCTATTAATATGTAATACACTATGGTAAATGCTCTTTTAGAAAAAATAAGCTACTTTTAAATTGAAGTGTGTAATTACTAATAAAATATTGTTACCATTGATATTTGTTGTCAGGAAATTAAATATTAAGGACTTGACATTAAAGTTCAGAAATAAGACTAATATTGCTACTACCATCCTAATCAAAATATTTCATGCCTGCCATAGTTCTTACTTCACAGCAGGTCTAGAGTTTACCAGGACAGCAACAGAGATAGCTCTTTGTTGATACTTTAATACTATGTTTATCTCAGTTTATCTTAGAAATAAAATAGCAAACTGACCTTTTCTGTCAATTGACCAAAAGGTCAGTTTGCTATTTTATTTCTATCAAAATAATAGCAATCAGAATCATGGGTTTCAGAAAGTTTTGAATATTTCTTTCTAAAGAAGCAAATTGGCTGCACCACAAGTCTGTGTTATTCAGGTACACTCGCTGATGTGAATAGTTACATCCTCCCCAATTTGTTCTCGTGGCTTTTGCAGTTGCTAAAGACCAGAGACTATCACCACTATATCTAGTCCATAAGCCTTAGGTTCTGACTCAAGATACAGCCCCAAATCTGTCTACTTCTCCGGTTCCTCTGTTCCTTAACCCAAACCCGTCATCTCTCCTCTAAGCTAGCGCAGGCTTTTTTACTGGGCCTCCTCCCCCATTCTTACCCACCATAGATCCTCTTTCAGATAGAATAAAGAGGGATTTTTGTTTGTTTTCAGATAAATTATATTTGTTTCTAACCCTCCATTGATTTCCTTAGCACTTAAAATAAAAATCAAATGCTTTCATGGCCTAATGGCCTGGCCCCAGCATAACTCTCTGCCCTCCCAGCCTGTCCTATCTTTCACTTCCCAGGCCACGGCAATCTCTTTTCTGTTCGTGGAATGCACTGAGCTCACCCTGGAGGTCACAGCAGCACCTTGCCCTCTCTCAGCTAACTCCCGACTCTCCGATTGCTCTCACATCACCCTCTTTTACTACCTTCACACCACTTACCACTCTCTGAATTTATTTTGCTCATTATTTGTATGTCTTTCCCAAAAATGTGAACAGTGTTTGTTGGTTCACTGTTGTTCCTAGCATCTGGAGTGGTGCTGGCGAGTAGTAATGGAGAATATGATTAACAAATAAACAAAAAGAAATTATCTGAGTGTTTGTTATTTTGTTTCCTTTTGACTTCTGGTGACAATTTTGATACCTGATTATAACAAAATCAAATGAACCTCTTAAAATTTAAGCACCTATTTAAAGAAACATTATTAAAGCACGTAAAGCCCATGAACTTAAATGTTTAATCCTTAGTTAGTAAAGGCTTATCCTGTGATATTGAGCTAAATCATTGGATACCTCCTGTAAATGACAGTGATTAACATACATAATCTAAATTTTGTGTGTTGTATATTCAGTCCCCAAATGTCTACTTTCACCCAAAAGTAATATCCTTATTAGTACTATCAGCATATTCACATACTGTTTTAGAGCCTAGTAAAGTGTACACCTTTATCAGGGAGATCTTATGTATCTCCCAAAGTTGATTAATTATATCTAAAATATAAGAAGCTAGACCTTGTCAGTGAGTAGCAGCAGTAAGATCAAACTGGGAGGCATACAGGAACAGCTCAGAATCCTCAAATTCTTCATGAGAGACTGAGGATTTCAAACTGCTTTGGGATTTCATTCATTAACATCCTCTGTCTGGAGTTCTGTTAAATAGATTTTTAAGTAAGTGATTACTCTTGCTGTCTTATGAAACAGTGGCAGATCTGTGAGATGAGTGGGCAGATCTATATTAATGAGAATGTGGGTATATTTACATGGAAGCAAACAATAGGGGATGATTAAGAATGTTTTAACTTGCTCTCTAAACTGTTCGTATTTCTGAGCAAAAATATGTGAAAGATGGGAATTATTTGACTTCCAGATTGAAGACTATGATGTGATCGCCAGCATGATAGGGGCCAAGTGTAAAAAACTGCGCACCCTGGATCTGTGGCGTTGCAAGAACATTACTGAGAATGGGATAGCAGAGCTGGCATCTGGATGTCCGCTCCTGGAGGAACTTGACCTCGGTTGGTGTCCTACTCTGCAGAGCAGCACTGGGTGCTTTGCCAAACTGGCACGACAGCTCCCAAACTTGCAAAAACTCTTTCTTACGGCCAACAGGTCTGTGTGTGACACAGACATTGAGGAACTGGCATGTAATTGTACCAGATTACGGCAACTGGACATACTAGGTAAGGATGCAATATATCAGTTTGTTTTAAAGCCTTGACGTAAGAGCTGATCTCAGACTTTTTGCAAAAAAAAACACACACCAAAAAACATAAAACTTGGATACAATAAAAAATTTGTCCTGATAAGACTGCTTGGTTTGATAGGAAGTGCTCTGGAAGCCTAGGATGGGGACCCTAGCCTAGTTACTTCTTCACTCTCCAACTTCCTTCCCTGGCATTCTCTTAGGAACTTCTAACTTATCAGGAAACTCAGATTGTAATGACCAAGACTGACAAAGATAAAATAAACATGATCCTAGGTAAAAACAAAACAAAACAAAACACCACATAGCCAAGTGTTTTAGTTGACGTTCTCTGGTCTTACATAACAGAAACCTACTCAAGAAAGCTTAAGCATAAGAAAAAAATTATTATGAAGATACAGGTGTCTCCCTCAGATCCCATCTCCCTCAGAATCATGCAATGGTAAACCCAGCATCAGTAGGAGCTTGCTATGGTCCAACCTCAGGAGGGACTGGAAAACCATCGAAAAGCAGGGAAGCTATTTTCTGTTTTCCCTGCCCCCATCCCTGCCTCTGCAGTTGTACGCACACAGTCTTTTATGTCTGCTTCTCGCTTTGGTTTGCCTTTTTCTTCTGTCTTGCGTGTTATCTCTGCTTCTCTAAGTAGACATGGCCAAATATAACAGACCCAACCCAGTTCTCCATGTCTTTAGTTTGAGGGATCTATGGACACGGAAGACTTTACTGAATTCCAATGATAAATTTTCAGGAGAATCTGTATTGGTTTGGTGAGGGGCCAGTCACAGCCTGGGTAGCAGTGTAGTTGCAGCTTCACAGCTCATGTCAGGGAGAGGAGGAGAAAGAAGTTCTCAGAAAAAAGGCCTGGGTTAACATTTCAGAAACTAATCCCCATCCCTGTAGACGTATTATGTAATACAATTGTGATATTTTCCCCCTAGTAAAGCTGTAGTTAAAGAAAGGCATGTTCCAACAGATGACATCTTATAGCCTAGTGATAATTTAGCTTCCATCTGAATATCCCATAATTACTTCAAATTTAACATGGGCTAACTAGTACTCATCATCTATCATCTCTCTTCCAGTACTGCTATTTTACACCCACCACTTGCCATAAAACTTACCAAGTCGTGTTGTAGTTAATAGCCTTCAACCCTGGTCACTGAGTTCCTCAAATCTCCAGTGCTTGAAACAGAAGTTTCTACAGGGTAGTTGCTCAGTAATTGCATTGCATGGAATTAGAGGTTGAATCTAATTGGAGGGTGTAAGCATAGCTGCCATGGATTAAGAAAAAGAGATTCAAATGGTTTTGAACTGGGGTGACAGAAATAGGAAAGTCTGGAGGAGCTGATTAGAAGGGGAAGGAGGTGGGAATGAGGATAGTGGGTAAAGTATTGACAGGAGATGCCAAATTGCTGGGAAAATTCAGTGCGTATTTCTTTACAGGACTATTTCTATATGAAGTCTTTTAAGAAATGCTTTTAATTTTTAAAAGGCAATTTATTTGAAGTGTATTTTAAACAATCAGTAATAAAGGGACTCTTTATCAGAACATTATATAAATATTCTATTTAAAGTGTTTTATGTGGTTTTGTTTTTTTGAACAGGAACAAGAATGGTAAGTCCAGTGTCCTTAAGAAAACTCCTGGAATCATGCAAAGATCTTTCCCTACTTGATGTGTCCTTCTGCTCTCAGATTGACAATAGAGCTGTGCTCGAGTTCAATGGGAGCTTTCCAAACGTGTTCATAAAAAAGAGCTTTACTCAGTGACTTAATGTATGTTCTATAATAAAATCAGTGCGCTTTTGTGGGGTTATATGTTAGAATTGATTTTGTTTTGTTGTGTTGTGTGGTTTTTATAATGGTGGAAATGTCTTAACCTATTAGATTTTAAATAAAAATATGAATTATTATGAAATACAGATAGGTATTGCCAAATACATATGTTAATTCATGAGAAGAATATGATTCTCATTTAGCGTATTTATCTCTTGGAAGGCATTGATAGAATTCTGTTACATTCCTTCTTCTCCTGATAATTTTCTTTTAGCATGTTATTACATTGCAGATTAATCACTCCCAATTGAAGGTTAGGTTGAGGCTCCTTGATTGCACAACTAAATGGTTATTGGGAAATGGAAATTTCCTTTATACTTGCATCAGGGTCCAAAAAATCCACTTTGACCTATAGTTTGAGCTTAGAAAACCTGATGCAGATTTATGTGAAAACATAGCTCGCTTATTGTCTTACATTTTGATAGCATAGGAAGTATATAAAGCAGCTTGATGTTACTTCATAATTCAAACAATGTAGTTGTCATCAGAATTACATAAGTATGTTTCATATGTAAACACTGTTTAGCTCTACTCCCAGAACTTTCAATTCAGTAGAATTTGTGATTCTAATAAGTAGTCAGTCAGGTGTGGTTGCTGGTGGTGGTGGTCTGAGGGCTCCCTTTTGAGAATCACAGCTCTAGAACTTTCCTTGAGTCTGGAGGCTTTCCCTGAATCCCAGTGAATCCCACATACAATGGGGATAACTGTTCTCATTATGCTGAACTGGTTAAATTTTGGGTTGAATTAATAAAAAAGCATTGTCAAGTCTGCAACAAAAGCTAAATTCCGAAGCCCTTTAGTGTTTCAGATAGTGGTTGAGGGTATTTCTTCTCCTTCAGAAAAATTGAATATCAGCTCTGAGCTCAAAAACAATGAAACTACCACTAGTAAGCCAGCAAGTTGCTGGGTGACAGTACTAGTTCAATAACACAAGATTGAGTCAAATATATTCCACAAAGTACCTGCTGATGAATAATACATAAATAGCCGTGGGTTTTAACACTTTACATTTTTACAAGCTTTGTAAATTTGACCAACTAAGTCTTCTTTTTGCTCCACACATATTTTTACCATTACCAGTTCTAACACATCTTAGCAAATTCTACTTCAGATTGTCCTGAAACCATGTTTTCTTAACTTCTTAGAAAATATTCTTGCCTTTAATTGTTCTACACATAGTACTCATGGACACTAACTCTTCAGATACTTCAACCTTGGCATTGACTTATCAAATAAACAGCAATCACTAGGTAGTATCAGTAACATCTTTGATTCATCAAGAACCATGGGAAACCACTCAGAATCATTTGATTTGCCTTGTTTGTTTTTATTGACTACATTGATGTCCCCAGTGTTCTCAATTCTTTCAAGCAACTGTTCTTGACAAACAGCTAATAGTCTTAAGCAAGTTTATTTTGGATACATCTCTTCAACTGATGAGTCAAAAATAATGTAATGAACTCACCGTTGGTGAAAAGGCTTTCTTTGCTTGGCTAACAGATGAGCCACTCCGAAATTTACTTTACAGCTTTATTTTCATTTTTGTAAATAAATTCTGCTGTGATGAGATACCTTGTTTTAATTTTCTAATTTCTCTGGTCACTGCATTCTATAAATTGAGAATACTTAGTTCGGTAATTCCATTGTGTGTGTGTGTGTGTGTGTGTGTGTATGTATGTACACACACACACACACACACACACACACACTAGTGACCCGGTGCACGAAATTCGTGCACATTAAAAGGGGATTAATTAGAGGAAATAATTTAATATTGCTATTTGCCCTTTCTCTATAATAGAAGTGTCAAAGATGAAAGAAAATTAGTAAAATATTTATGTTGGTCAGAATCTGGGGCACACCACGGGACCCAGTGTCAAGTCCTTGCCCACCCACTTGCACCTCAAAATCACGTGAGACCTAGACCCGGTCGCGCCCCCCGCCCCATTGGGCTAGATCCAGACCCGGCCAGTCCCACCCTTGTCAAGCCCTGCCAGGCAGGGGGCATAGCCTCAAGTCCCCTGACCCAGTGCCAGGATGAGGGGTGTGGCCTGAGGTCCCCCAGCCCAGACCGGGGCGGGGCATGTGCCTTGAGGTCCTCCGTCAAGCCACACCAGGTGGGGGACATGGCCTGAGATCCCCTGTCAAACCCCACTGGGTGGGAGGCATGGCCTGAGGTCCCCCCGTCAAGCCCTGCCAGGCGGTGTGGGGGGCACAGCCTCAGGTCCCCTGGCCCAGCACTGGGAGGGGGGCGCAGCCTCAGGTCCCCTGTCAAGCCCTGCTGGGCGGGGGTGTGGCCTGAGTTCCCCTCGACCCAGCACTGGGATTGCACCTTGAGGTCCCCCATCAAGCTTCGCTGGGTGGGGGGCACGGCCTGATGTCCCCTGTCAAGCCGAGACAGGCAGGGGGGCGCAGCCTCAGGTCCCCTGGCCCGGTGCTGGGATGAGGGGCGCGGCCTGAGGTCCCCTGTCAAGCCCCACCTGGTGGGGGGCGTGGCCTGAGGTCCCCCGGCCTGGCGCTGGGGCGAGGGGAACAGCCTGAGGTCCCCTAGCCCAGCACAAGACAGGAAGCGCACCTTGAGGTCCCCCATCAAGCCCCACCGGGCACAGGTCATGGCCTCAGGTCCCCTGGCCTGGCACTGGGGCAGGGGGCGCAGCCAGAGGTCCCCTGTCAAGCCCTACGGGGGCGGGGGAGGGTGTAGCCTCAGGTCCCTGCTGATTGCTCCTTAAGGCTCCTTATGGGAACTTGGCCTCAGCTGTGGGTGCAGCCATCTTTGTGACATAGTGATGGTCAATTAGCATATTCCCTTTTTATTAGATAGGATTATTCTTTCAGAACAGCTATAGTGTCACTGCATGTTAAACAATGCTTTGCCATCTGATACAATAATAAAATAATCCTGCCCTAACGGGTTTGGCTCAGTGGATAGAGCATTGGCCTGTAGACTCAAGGGTCCCAGGTTCGATTCCGGTCAAGAGCATGTACCTTAGTTGCGGGCATATCCCCAGTGGGGGATGTGCAGGAGGCAGCTGAATCGATGTTTCTCTCTCATCGATGTTTCTAACTCTCTATCCCTCCCCCTTTCTCTCTGTAAAAAAATCAATAAAATACATTAAAAAAAAATAAAATAATCCAACGTTCACTGGGCCTTAAACTTAACATGACACTTGAAGTTCTCTCTCTCATATTCTGACGTTATTGGTATGCACTGAAAACTTTAAAATGTTGTGGTATGACAATCTATGTGCCATTCAAAATGCTAGTAGTTATAAACTGCATCACTATAATTTGTAACGTGCTAGGCAGCAATGCAAAGCAATGAGAGCAACATGTAGGTCTCTGTTGTAGTTCTGCCATTGTAGTGTGGAAGCAACCATAGACAATACATACATGAATGCATGTGGCCAGGGACCAATAAGAGTCTATTTTCTTATGGACACGAAAAGTTGAATTTCATATAATTTCCGTGTATCACAAAATAATCCTTTGATTTTTTTTTAAGTTTTTTTTTTGCCATTAGAAAATGTAAAAAAAATATATTTAAAGGGCAGTCTGGGTTTGGGTTGTGGAGTGAATTTGTAACTCCTGTTCTAAGGTATTTTCACATCATTTAGTAAACCCATGTTTGTCCATTCCTAATTTTATAAACCATGTTCAAACCTGTTCTTAGCCTTTATCTTTCTCATTTACCATTCAGATTTTAAAATGAAGTACAGTATTTTATTGACTTAGAGAAAACCAAACTTGTTACCATTACGTAAGAGTTTTGACATTTTTATGAGATATATTTGATAATTGTATATATTGTATACATTTATATTAATAATTGTCTATATTAAGGTATACAAATTGATGATTTAATATACATTTACATTGTGAAATAATAACCACATTCAAGCTAATTAACATTTATCTCTTCAGATAGGTATCATTTTTTTTTGTAGTGACACTTAAAATCTACCTTCTTAACAAATTTCAGTACAATAAAGTATTGTTAACTATAGCCACATTGTTATGCATTAGAATTCCAGAACTTACTCATCTTGCATAACTGAAAATTTGTACCTTTTGATCAACATCTCCCCATTTCCCCCTCCCTCAGTCTCTGGTAACCACCATTATACTCTGCTTCTATGCATGTGACTATTTTAGATTCCATATAATTGAGATCACACTTTGTCTTTCTGTGTCTGGTATATTTCACTTAGCACAATGTTCTCAAGGCTCTTTCATATTGTTGCAAATGTTAGTATTTCCTCCTTTTTAAGGCTGAGTAATAATAATCCATTATAATGGTATATATAATGGTATTCACATAGACACATACCACATTTATCCACTCATCTGTTGACTGACTTTTAGGTTGTTTACATAACTAAATGTCTGAATGTGGGAGGGTAGATATCTCTTTGAGATCCTAATTTTTTTTAATATATGTATGCCCAAAAGTGCAATTGCTGGGTCATATGGTATTTTCTTTTTAACTTTTTTAGGAACCTCCATAATGTTTTTCATAATGGCTGTACCAGTTTACATTCCCACCAACATTGTACCAGGATTTCCTTAACAAGAGAGAACATACAGACTATCCATTAAAATTTGAAGCCAGATGACCCATTGTTACTAGCATTGTCAACTGACTTAGTTTTTTATAATTCTTTTATCTTAGCATTTTGGTAAGATAAATGATCTTCCCAGTGGCTAGTAATAAATAAAGACATGCCCCCGACTCTGTGAGCATAATTACAGGAACCTCTCAATTTAAATTGCTTGAAATAAGACCCTAAAAATACACATTTAGACAGTTAATATTCTTCCTTTCCTTTGGAGTGATTAGATTTGAGCCAATATATAACAAAGAATTGGCAGAAGTATTGTTATTTTTTTGGTGCTTTCCAGGAATTAATACCAAAAACTCATATTTGCAAGTGTAATAATACTAACCAGGGAGTCAATAAAAATTACACTTGGTTACCATATACTGTGTATTAATAATGTTTGGCTTTTCATTTTCTACTTGAAGGTATTAAAAGAATACTATTAATGACAGTCCTTTTCATGTTCAAAGCCATTTACACACATTTATCAGTGCTTCATCTAGTCCCCCAATCCTCTTTAGCACATTTAATATTGGTACTTCAGAAGAGTGTTGGGTTTTTTTTAGCCACTATGAAAATTTTGTCAGTGACCCTTAACAGAATATTAGCTATTGCCAAAACACTATTTTAGCATCTATCATTTTATACTGGGTGCCTAGTTCTCTGGCAGTATATTAATGTCAATAAACAAATGAGGTGATGTTTGGTAGCAATAGCTAGAAGTCAAAAGGTAAAAGATAAATTACTTTAATCAGAGATAATGATTTTTTTTTTATAAATATGAAAAGAGACCAAGATATTTCTTTGGTCACAACAGAAATAATGCTTCAAATGTTTGCCTATAAATTAATTTCTGGCTTAAATTTTAGTATATTTGAATACTATTAATGGTTTGAAAGAAAAAAGGTGCCATGGCCAGTGTGACTCAGTTGAGCGTCATCCTGGGCACTGAAGGGTTGCTGGTTCAATTCTCAGTCTGAGCACATGTCCAGGCTGTAGATTCGGTTCTGGTGGAGAGGCAAGCAATTGATGTTTCTCTCTCACATCACTGTCACTCCCCCCATCCCTTAAACTCCTCTCCCTTCCTCCCTCTCTAAAATTAATTTTAAAAAATATTTTTTAAAGAAAGGAAAAAGTAATTGTGACATTTTAAGAGGAAGATTATTATTAACTAGTAGCCCTGCACACAAATCCGTATGCCAGTAGCTCGCTGCTGCCCTCCTGTAGCTCTCTGCCTGCTGCCCCGCCCGCCTGTACCTCCCCCTGTCCCCCATCATAGCTTGCTGCCCTGCCCTCTCCTGTAGCTCTCCACCACCTGCTTGTAGCTCACTGCCCCACCCTCCTGCTGATCTGTGATCCAGTCGTTACGCAGTCGGTCGTTAACGCTTCATGGCATAACAACCATTTGCATATTACATCTATTATATAGGATGTATTTGGTAAAGTAAATTAGTGCAGTCTTGGCTATAAAATTTTTAAGGAAAAATGTAAAAGCAAGCAGTCATACGATCAGATAAATTGAGTAGGTAGTCTTTCTGTTACAAGTGAGAATCTGTACAGACAGTGTTTTAAATTTTATTTGTATAAAAATACTGTTCTATATCTAATGGTTTTCATTGTTTATATTATTTTGTACTTTAGAATAATAAGATAAGCTTGAGTATCTCATTAGCTCACTTTCAAAATGGATCATGTCAAGACACTGCTGTATATAATGGAAGGTTTGAATGAATAGGTTTGTGTCACAGCCTCTATGAAATGAGACAAGGATAAGCCTGGAAGATGAGCCATCATCTGTGCGCTGAACACTAACAATCCATCCTCATGTTATGAAATGATATCAGCTGAGATGCATTTTAAACTCTAAAATTACACAAGTCTGCAATTAAACTACTAGTTAACTGAGTTCACACTATTATTTACTTCTTTCTCCTTTCTCTGTAATTCCACCAAATGGGATTTATTGACTTAAAGTTTGGTTTGTCACATAAAACAAACCAAAGTTTGACATAGTGTTTTCCTACTTTTACTTGTAAGGTATCATGTACTATGGTGTTTATTTGCTTTTTGTAGAAGCCAGTTCTTTCATTACTAACTAGCTCCTAAGTTGTCTCACAGTTCTTAGTCATGCCCAGTTTGCTTTTGGTGAGCTAGAGTGGAATAAATGGCAACAGGTAAGACACGTTCATCTATCCATTTAGTTCACAATAATATAGACAACAAATAAGGATTGACATCTGTGTCTAGGCACAGATTGGGACAGGGATGGGTTTACAGAATGCATGTCTAATAACAGAGCAATTTTCAAAAATTGTTAGTTTCAAGAAAAAATTCTGTTATGGTGAAATAAGCATGGGATACAATGGACTCAGCAATGTTAGGCATATTTCTTTACTGCTGAACTTCAAAACCAGTAATATCTAATGGACATTGTGAAGGTGAGATGAGTTAAGGTCTGTAGTGTTTCCTAATTTTTGGTGGAATGCCTGTCAATGTGCTTTTGAAAACTTCAGTGTCTCAGAACACAGTTTGGAAGATGCAGCTAAGAAGCACTAAATGGTATATTATGGAAGGTATTCACTACAGTGACTTTTAATATACTTGCTAAAGATTATGCATTGTAATTTGTTCCTAACAGTTATTTTTAATTTATTTAAGAAGATGAGGAAGTTAAATGATACTTTGCTGATGTGATTTAAAAAAAATGTTTCTGAGCATGATTACTCTTTTTGGCCCATAATTTCTAACTCAACTTTTATTCTTATACTAGAGGCCCAATGCACAAAATTTGTGCAAGAGTAGGCCTTCCTTCCCCTGGCTGCCAGCACCAGCTTCCCTCCCAGCCCCAGCTTCATCCAAAGGTCGTCCAGAAGGCTGTCTGGTCTAATTAGAATATTATGCTTTTATTATTATAAATTAGACTTTTAGAATTTGTGCTTACTTTTCTCTGAAATATGAACCATGTCTAGTCACTGGGAATGCCTAAAGGAACTGCTATACCATCTGGTGTTTTTTAATATTTGTTTTTAGGATTCCAGTCTCACATTGCTTTATTTATTACTAGAGGCCCGGTGCATGAAAATTCATGCACTGGAGGGGGGGGTCCCTCAGCCCGACCTGCCCCCTCTCACAGTCTGGGAGCCCTCAGGGGTGAGAGGCGACCGGCAATCAGGGGAAGGTGATGCCCCATCACACCTCTGCTGCTGCCACTGCTGGCAGCGCAAGCCTCGACCGGCCCTGGTTACCTGTGCCTCCGGCCAGCCCTGAGCGGCTGGGCAGCTGACATCTGAGGCTTGCCTGTGCCTCAGGCAGGACCTGGGCGGCTGGGGGGCTGAGGGGACTGGGCGCCGCCATCTTGTGGCTGTGGGCACTGCCATCTTTGAGGGCATGGCAGTCAATTAGCATATTCCCTCCTTATTGGGTGCCGCCATAATTGAGGGCGTGGCAGTCAATTAGCATATTCCCTCATTGGCTGTGGGTGCTGCCATCTTTGAGGGCGGGGCAGTCAATTAGCATATTCCCTCCTTATTGGCTGTGGGTGCCGCCATCTTTGTGATGGTGTGAGGGACAATTAGCATATTCCCACTTTATTAGGATTTATATGTTGTGCTAGTCCACCAACTATTCTAAAAAATAAATTGTGCATTAGTTTTTAAAAGTAAAAATTTTAAATTCTGATCAGTATTTTAAATTTGATATGTAATTTTTAAAAAATGGGTATAGTAATGACAGTATATCACTAGCATTTGTTTTCTGAAATCTGTGAATGAAGGAAGGTGTTAATTTATTACAAGAATCATACTTTTGTGTGAACCCTGTATATGTGCAGTCACATATATACATATATTTATTTCAGTCTCTCAGGTAAATGTGTTTCATTTATTTTGTTAAACATTTCCAAGTGCAAATTTTATTGCACACATTTCTGCAATATGTGCTATAGAATATTTATAAATTGCTGCTAAGATTACAACAAAAGCTAGAGAATTGTTAATATAGACAAATATTGGCACACCATTTTTCATACTTGAGATGTTTTTATGGATAGATACTTCAAATAAAGGATTGATAGTATTGAAGCCATGTTTTTTTTTTTTAAGTATTAGAAATAAATCTACATAGTAAAACCTAAACTATTTATAAGTCTTTATAAAGAGAAAAACTGAAAGACCTTAAGATGTGTGTACATTGCATGTTATCCTTACAGTTAGTCAGCATTGTGTCTGACCTCATGTAATACCAGAGAACAGAAACACTATTCAACTCTGACTGCTGTTCTGCTTCTGCCTTTCAAGAGTCTTCTGAGTTCCCATCTATATCACTCGTGCCAAAGCCAAGAGTCTCATTTTTTTCTGTAGGTGCATCTGTTTTACCTGGGCCTACAGTCTGAGCAGAGCAGTGTTCCTGCACCAGCACCAGGCCTCATTCCTCCGCGCTTTCAGTCCTTCTCGGCCTCTAAGAAGCCTCTAGCCTCAGTTTTACATATGCAGCCTTAAATCCTCCCTCATAAATCAAATTAGGCCATCTGTTTTTTATGCTTTGATATTAAAGTATCAAATGTTAAAGAAGGTGAATGTTTAAGCCTACTAGTACATGGAAAAATGTTTAACCACCAACTCTGGTGGAGGAAAAAGCCTTAGTTTGTAGTACCTTCCAATTATCGAGTAAATTCTCCCACCATGACCAGTTTCAAGCTACCAATGTGAAGTCAGTCAATGCTGAGTTGGGATGAGATGCACACACTTTGCTCTTCAAGTTGATAGGAACTGGCTATAGCTCACCACTGCCAGATGAAATTATTAAACATTGATTGCATAATTTCTGAAAAAAATAGGCATAATAATCTATAGCTAGATTTCCCCAAGTTTTGTTATCTGTAGTCAAATTCTTCAGCATCGTATGAAATTCTTCCTTGCCGCTGAATATATTAAAAGAATAAAATTAAATTTCCTAAACATTCAATAATCATTAGTAGTAAATTTAAGAATAGTAAGGAGGAAAACTTAAAAAATTAAGGGGAAGTAAATTATATTTGCTGATGTAAATCTGACATTGCTCATATAAATTGATAGATATCCCAAATATGTGTTTGTGGGATTATAATTTTCCCATATATAAACATATTCCCATATATTTCCATGGACTTTGAAATTACATCCCTAGATAAATTGTGACATTTTCTTTCTGCACATTGGTGCAATTTTACATTACAAAATTGTCATGTAGATTCATTACTCCTATTTTCCAAACACAAATGACCATAACTCAAATCCATACCTGTCATATACCAAAGTCTAAAACACATAAAAACATTCTATCACTAATGTTTATACAGGCACATTGATAAGATACTTACATGTCTTTATAACAAAGATTCTTGGCTTAGGGACTTCAGAACTTTTACTTTCTGGCTCAGGTACCAGATTTTTGGTCCAGATTTGAGAGCAGAGTAACAACCTCCAAAATTTCAATGGCTTTCAGTAACATATATTTCTCACTCACGTGGCCTGCTGGCTGCTGGAGGTTGGTTGCTGGATTCCAGGTCGGGTCTGCTCCATCCAGGACCCAGGCTGAAAGAGAAGGCCTGACCCGGGCTGTGCCCTTCCAGTGGCAGGGGAAGATGCAAGAGAATTGGCAGCAATGTGAAATGGATCTAAAAGTGTTTAAGTGGATATACTAATCACCTAATCTGTTCACATCTGATAGCCAAGACAAGTCATGTGGCCAAGCCCAGTCACTGAGCAACAAGACTACTCTTCATTCAGGGGGCCATTATGAGTTATAGCCAAAGGTATTGGGAAAAAATAATTCTGAACACTAATACCCTGGGTACCACAAATATTTGAGCTTACTCTGAGTAGCTATAGTATGTCAAAATAATGAAAGGAAATATCTTAATTTTTTTTTTGAAAAGAAAAATATAAACCTAGTTTAATAATGTAATAATGGGTTTTAGAATATAAACCTACTTGCCGAAACCGGTTTGGCTCAGTGGATAGAGCGTCAGCCTGTGGACTGAAAGGTCCCAGGTTCGATTCCGGTCAAGGGCATGTACCTTGGTTGCGGGCACATCCCCAGTAGGAGGTGTGCAGGAGGCAGCTGATCGATGTTTCTCTCTCATCAATGTTTCTAACTATCCCTCTCCCTTCCTCTCTGTAAAATATCAATAAAATATATTTTAAAAAAAGAATATAAACCTACTTAATAGGTTAGTTCAGAATTTTTTAGAAGGTTCTTCACACTTCGTATTTTACTTTTTGGAAAACAAAGAGATTTTCCCAAATATCACTGTTACCTGAATCTGTGGTGAATAAAACATATGATAAACTAATAGAAATGTTCCTAGAATTCCGTGATTGGCAAACTGCGGCTCGCAAGCCACATGTGGCTCTTTGGCCCCTTGAGTGTGGCTCTTCCACAAAATACCACGGCCTGGGCGAGTCTATTTTGAAGAAGTGGCGTTAGAAGAAGTTTAAGTTTAAAACATTTGGCTCTCAAAAGAAATTTCAATCATTGTACTGTTGATATTTGGCTCTGCTGACTAATGAGTTTGCCGACCACTGTGACCTAGATAATGGATGGTGTAGTCATGGTATCAATAGAGGGGAGACAGGATCATGGGGAGTCCATAAGCAGGACTGTGCTACTTTTTGACTGTTACTTTTCTGAGTCTCAATTTACTCATTTGTCAAATAAGAAAGTTGTTCTACCAACTTCCTAAAGGTCAGTCTTACTGTAAATCTTTTATTCTAGTGCTTTTTATATTGCCATCTAATTAAGCATATTCTTATGCAATTTTTGTTATAGTTTAACTCATTGTTTTTCTTAGAATTATCACAGAGCAATGGGATTTTAATTTTCCTTTATTCATATCCCATCCTATTCAAAAATGGATTTGAGATAGACTATAATCCTCCCTGTTTTTAATCTTAATGTCAAACTAATACTCTTCAATTACTCTGAGATTTGCTGGGTTGAAACATCATTATATGTTAGAATCATCTGGGAGCTTGTTTAAAATGTAAATTTCCAGTCCCCAAACCCTTGGAGATTTTTAGACTAGATAGAACCCAGAACACTACATTTTAACAAGCACCCCAAGGTGTCTAAACGAGTCTAAACAGTACAAGCCCTATAAATTATTTTGGTAATAATAATAAAAAAGCACCACATACTGGGATACTCTATACTTAGTATGATAGTTTAAAATTAGTTGTTAATATCATGTTTCTCAATTATACATTGTTTATTTGGAGTGTGCATTTTGTCTTCAGGAACTTGATTTTTTATTTGTTACCACATTTAGTGTATTGGACCTCTGTAAGTGATGGACTTAGGTTCAGGTATAAATTTTAGAAATGTGCAAACCAAAATATCTTAGTATTCCTTTGAAGTGAAAGTGCTTTGATTACTATTATCGTTCTCCAAATGCATACAAGGTGGATTTATCTCAGAATGAAATATTACAAAATTAGAACTACTGTTTGATTATTGCATCTAGTCTCCCTGCTTCTAAGGAAAGATGGTTTCCTTACCGGCTAAGCTCCACAGCCTTCCTATGCCTTTTAAAACACACTCAGATGTCATTTCTCTGCTTGAAAACCTCCAGAGCCCTTGTCTTGTAGGATCCTGCCCCTTCCTGCTCCTTGCCCTCTACACCTTGCTCCTTGCTGCAATGTTCTCCTTATGTCGTCACCATGCTAGCTTTTACTTTCTTCAGGTCTCTACTCCAATATTGCCTACCCAGAGAAGCCCTTATTGACCATCCAAAATAAAATAGGATATTCCCTTCCACCCATCAACCATTAGCCTTTGTACACTGCCATATTTTTATTGATAGCACTTATGACTAGTTGACATATTATGTATTGATTTATGTTTACGCCTTTATAATTTTTAGTTCTGTAAGGACTTCATTTTGTTCATTGCTATGTCTCCAGAACTGAGAATAATACCTGGCACATAGTAGGTACTCAGTTAACACTTTTTGAACTCTTTTTTTTCTGGAAAGTAACCACAGCTTGGTTTGTCTTTAGTATACAAAATAAGTAATATTTTTACAGGCAGTTTTATTTTCTTTTAATTTCTCATCTATTTTGAAAGTCATTTTAATGTATTACTTTCAGATTTATCATCCCTTTTGCAAACTCTTTTCTTTCCATGTTTTTCTAGTCTACTTTAAAATTATGTGTGATACTTTGTTTTGAATTATGGCTATTTAAAGTTGATATTTTATTTCAACAAGTTTTAATTACCTAATTGAGATATGAAACTCCAACTAAGAATTCAGTTTTGGTTGAAGGAACCAGATTTACATCCCCATAAAACGGAGCACTTACCTTCGTGTGATACATGTATGGGGTAGGTGTATGAATAAGCAATAGCATTCAGGATTTCCTCTGCAAACTAGAAATCTTCTTGATTAAAAAACAAAGCTAAAGGATAATATATTCCTCAGCATCCTCTGATACATGTCCTCTAACACCAACTTATGTACAGGTAGAGGCTTTTATGCCATAAAAATATGCCTGACTGGAGCAGAACTGAGGTAATTTAGACAGTAGGTGCAAAACACTTTGAAAACTAAAGGGGGAAAAAAGAGGCTGTTGCAATGCAATGGTTACAACATTTGTAGTAAAGTAAGATTAAACCACATTCAAACAGTGTACTTATTTGGACATTCTCTCCTCCCTGGCCTAAACTTGCCTACTTTGTTACTTACTCCCTGGTCTGGTGCCTAGAAATGCCCCTTGTGCCAGTAGCCTGTCAGGAATGAAGATTTGGGTCACCTCACCGGGTAACGAACAGGGACCAGCACTGAGTAGTGGAAGGAGGTAGTCATGAATACCAGCTATAATCATGTGACCAGTTACAAAAACAAGGACTGATTCTCATGAATATTTACTCCTTATTTTGTTATGAATGTGTGTTTGTTTAGCAAATATCTTGGTCTTCCTCCCCTTTTTATCCCCTTTTCGTGTAAATCAGATGCATTGACCTATCGTAGTGTTTACGTATTGTTAACTTTCCATCACAGTGTTTAAATCATGGTCATCAAGAAGAGTAAACATCATTGAACGTTTTGCATCCTCTTCTGGGGAAAGGGTTAGGGCATTTTTGTCTTTGTATGCAGAATAGTTGTATCTTAGGTGGAATTATGACCCTCTTATTCTCTTTATTTGAAGACTAATAATGGAGATTATGTGGGGGTTAATAATATATGGGATTCAGGAGATGTGTATGACTGCCAAGTTGACAAGGAGTGCACTTGAGATGGTCAACTTTATGTATCAATTTGGCACCACAGAGTGCCCAGATACTTGGTCAAACATTATTCTGGGTGTATTCTGTGTTTGAATGAAATTAACATTTAAATAGGTGGACTTCAATTAAAGATAATGCCCTCCCTCATGTAGGTGGGCCTTATCCAATCAGTTGAAGGCCTGAATAGAACAAAATGCTTGGCCTCCCTCCAGCAAGAGAGAATTTTCCAGCAGGCCATGTTTGGACTTCATTTACAACACTAGCTCTTCCTGCTCCTATCGCAGCCTGCTTATGGATTCAAAGGAACATTGAGTTCTGCTGAGTCTTCAGCCTGACAGCCTACCTTGGAGATTTTGGATTTGCCGGCCTCCATAATCCCAGGAGCCAATTCCTTATAATATTGTATAAATATATATACATACATGCATACGTATACATCCTATTGGTTCTGTTTCTCTGGAGAACCCTAATACACTTCTCAACAAGGCCCAAAACCCTTGTGATCTACAAATTATAAAGGAAATAAAGAGATTTTACTAACTGGATTGAAAACATTTTATCAAAGCCAGTAGAAGTTTGTATTACATATACTTTATTGAAGAGATCTAGTTATTCATTGAGCTTCAAGTGTAGATTTCAATATCTTGTTACCTGCTTTGTTTTTTAATTAACATAACTTTTATAGGACTTTTGCTTTTTTATGAACTTGAGGCCCAAAATATTTCAATTAAATACTTTATCACTGCTAATAATTTTTGTAAATTCTGTTAGTTAACACTGATGCACAATGAAATCTATTTTCAATATGTATTTCTGATAATGATAATTTATTTCTTTTCAAATAGTACAAAATGTTTTTGTTGTTTATGGTGCTACCTAGTATCTGTAGGCTGACTACAAGCCAGGAAGAAAAAAAATCATTTAAATATGTTGGCTACTATATTAAATTAATTACATATGAAATTGGGCCACAGAATAAAGTGCAAAATGATGAGATATACTTTGAGGATCATTTCAGAAACTTCTGTGGGATATTGAGGCTCTGTAGAACAGTTTACAACACAACATACAAGAAATTAGAGTATAGCATTAATAGGCTTCCTACAAGAAAAAAAAAGTAATTTTTGAAGTTCCTTCAAGGACAAAAGATAATGGATGTTTTTATAGTTTGCATCTGGACTAACTCTATTAGCATCATTAGTGGTAATGTATTCCAGAAGCCATTTAATGTAATTATGCAGATAATATTTTTTTCATTAAGAATGTTGTGGAATTTCAAATAAGTACATTTTTAGATGAAATCTTTAATCTTCTAAGAGTAGTTTCCTATAAAGATCTATTACAGTAAAATATAAAGGAACTATAGGTTTAGACTAACAATTTTCACTTTTGTAACTCACTTAAATATTGATATAACCTATTTAAGTTGCTAAGTCAAGATAGAAAAGAAAAAGAGCTCCCCAAGTACCCTTACTTTCAGTTCTTAGACTAGAGGTATGTAAAATATAAGCATTACTGTATTACAAGTACATTAATTATAGTAGACACATTTTTCTGTTTAAAAATATTATTTTTTGCCTATCCAGCCACTTTTTTTTTTTGGTATCTGAATTTATTTTTTTTAAATAAATATTTATTGTTCAGATTATTACAATTGTTCCTTTTTTCCCCCATTGCTCCCCTCCACCCGGTTCCCACCCCACCCTCTGCCCTTACCCCCCCACCCCCGTCCTCATCCATAGGTGTACGATTTTTGTCCAGTCTCTTCCCACACCCCTTTCCCCCCGAGAATTGTCAGTCCACTCCCTTTCTATGTCCCTGGTTCTATTATATTCACCAGTTTATTCTGTTCATCAGATTTTTTATTCACTTGATTTTTAGATTCACTTGTTGATAGATATGTATTTGTTGTTCATAATTTTTATCTTTACCTTTTTCTTCTCCTTCCTCTTCTTAAAGAATACCTTTCAGCATTTCATATAATACTGGTTTGGCGGTGATTAACTCCTTTAGCTTTTTCTTATCTGTGAAGCTCTTTATCTGACCTTCAATTCTGAATGATAGCTTTGCTGAGTAGAGTAATCTTGGTTGTAGGTTCTTGCTATTCATCACTTTGAATATTTCTTGCCACTCCTGTCTGGCCTGCATAGTTTCTGTTGAGAAATCAGCTGACAATCGTATGGGTGCTCACTTGTAGGTAACTTTTTCTCGTGCTGCTTTTAATATTCTCTCTTTGTCTTTTGCTCTTGGCATTTTAATTATGATGTGTTTTGGTGTGGTCCTCTTTGGATTCCTTTTGTTTGGGGTTCTGTGCGCTTCCTGGACTTGTAAGTCTATTTCTTTCACCAAATAGGGGAAGTTTTCAGTCAGTATTTCTTCAAATAGGTTTTCAGTATCTTGCTCTCTCTCTTCTTCTGGCACCCCCATAATTCAGATGTTGGTACACTTGAAGTTGTGCCAGAGGCTCCTTACACTATCTTCATATTTTTGGATTCTTTTTTCTTTTCCGGTTGAGTGTTTTTTGCTTCTTTGTATTTCAACTCTTTGACTTGATTCTTGGGATCCTCTAGTCTGTTGTTGGATCTCTGTATATTATTTTTTATTTCAGTCAGTGTATGCTTAATTTCTAGTTGGTCCTTTTTCATATCCTTGAGGATCTCACTAAATTTATCGGCCTTTTCTAGAAAATTCTTGAAAAACCTTATAACCGTGGTTTTGAACTCTATATCCAGTCATTTGCTTTCCTCCATTTCTTTCATTTGTGACCTGTTTCTTTGTCTTCGCATTTTGGCTGCTTCCCTGAGTTGATAGAGTGGCTTTGTGTGCTAGGTGTCCTATAGGGCCCAGTGGCTCAGCCTCCCCAGTTACCTGAGGTGGACACTCTTGGTGCACCCCTTTGTGGGCTGTGTGCACAGTCTTGTTGTAGTTAAGCCTTGATTGTTGTTGGTATCACTGGGAGGAATTGACCTCCTGGCCAATTGGCTGTGAGGATCAGCTGTGTCTACGATGGGAGAACTGTGCTGGAGACACCCTTATGAGACAAGAGTTGATTCAGTGGGGCTTTGGTGCTCACTGAGTCTGCCCCCTGAGTGTGTCCCTTATGGATCTGAGGAGTTGTAATCTGTACGGTCCTACTCTGACCCCTGTGTACACTGGCTCTTGGATCACCAAGGAGGTGCTAATTTAGCCTCTGCCTGAGTCCACCCAGCAGGAGCTAAGGAGAGATCTGCAGATTCCTCTTCTTTGTTTGGGTTTGGGAGGTGCCCAGATGAGGCCCAGCTGTGAAGCAATGCAAGGTGCTGTAGGGCCTTGGGACTTTTTTTTTTTTTTTTTTTTTTGCATGTTCTGGGTCTCACTGACTCAACTGCAGTTTGTTAGGTAAACTTAGAATTCAAAGGACCAGGCCATTCATATGCAAAAGCCTCTGCACTCAGCTTGGATGGGGCGGGATCTCAGGGCGAAGCAAACCACAATGGCTTCCTGTCAGCCCTGCCCTAAGAGACCCCTGGGTCTCAGTGTCCCGCGGTAATTGCTGCAAGCACCTCTGAGAGAAAGCCACCCTCTAGTTCCTCCCACTGCCAAACAGTCCAATTTCTCCCCGTATGAGTCTGGGTCCCCAGAGTCTCGCCCAGAACTGGAGTTCAGAGCAGTTGGGAGCTTTTGTCTCCCTCCCGATTGAGAAAGCCAGCCGTGTACTCAGTTGCCAACCCTCTCCGTATGCCTCCGTACCTCTGCCTTCCGCAGCTCCTCTGAGTCTTAATGTGCTTTTCTCTTTCCTTCTAGTTGTAGAATTTCCACTCAGCCAGCCTTCCTGTGGTTCTGGATGATGTCCGTTTTGTCTTTAGTTGTAGTTTTGAAATTGTTGTGCGAGGCAGCAGTTCAGGTGTTTACCTATGCCACCATCTTGGTTTTTCCCCCTATCCAGCCACTTTTTAACCCTTCTTGAACCACTGCCCTTTCTTTTGGGAAATACCCCTCTCAAACTCTCAGGACACATGGTTTGAATGGGGCTGATGCCTTGGTTTTAAAAGTTGGCATGTGAACTCAGGACTGATCAATCAGAGCATTGCAACCTCACACGCAGGTAAACAAAGGTACATACACATCCTGGTTATTTAAAAAGATGGGCAATGAGATTTTGGGCCTTAGGTGGAACTCTTCAAGCTGGGGCATCTTATAGTACAGAGTACAAACCCAATATGATCACGCCAGCAGTCCCAGGCAACAGAGTGAGTTCACCTGCCAGGAGATCAGCCTGGCTCAGTCCTGATGATGCCATTTGTCCCCCTGGGTGAAGTCATTTCAGAAGCTTTATGTTGCATGAGCCAATGAATTCCCTTTTTGTTTTGTTTACTTGTTTTTTGTTTATTTGTAAGCCTGTTAGATTTAGTTTTAGTTACTTGCAAATGAAAGAGTCCAGTCATAGACACCTATTTTTTAATATATTTTTATTGATTTCAGAGAGAGGAAGGGAGAGGGAAGAAGAGATAGAAACATCAATGATGAGAGAGAATCATTGATCCACTAGCCTCCTGCATGTCCCCTACTGGGGATCCAGCCCGCAACCTGGGCATATGCCCTGATTGGGAATTGAACCCTGAACTCCTGGTTCATAGGTGGACACTTAACCACTGAACCACACCAGCTGGGCTCATATACAACTATTTTTAAAAATATATTCTTACAAGCAACTCATTCTCTCACCCTTTTCCTATAAAGGGTAGGTTCCCTCTGTCTATTCCAGTGTTCGCTCTTAGGAGTACCATCCCTCTTCTTTCTGCCAGATCACATCTTCTCACTTTATTAAACACTGATAACACATTTTCTTGCATTACCCTTTCCAGCTTTGATCCTCCAACTAACAATTCTAATTGAGTAAGCTTACACATAATATTCATATGCTTCTGTTGTGCTGGAAATTGGTATGTACTTGTATACTTGGATTATAAACTGTGGCAATTATAAATAATACCAATATCAGAGTAGCTCAGGGTTCTCCACATATTTAGTAATAAGTACAGTTACTAAATATGTGGAAAATATCTGGATTGGTTGTTTGAAATTTTTCATTTAGTGTAAAGTACCTCATTGACGTTTGACATACCTCGGGGGACTGTGAGTTGGGCAGGAATGGCACCCAAGAACCTTTAAATACTAAATTTTACTGTGATGCAGAACTGCTAAGACTTTCCTTCGTGGACATTTTCTTATGACTTCACCTTACAGTGCAAACATGCCAGACCTACAGCACAAACCTATCTCATATTATTCTTTTCCCCTAGTTGTTTATTGCATTGTAACCACTTCAAAATGTATGGCTCAAAACAATAATGATTTATTATTTTCCATAATTCTGTGGATTGTTTGGGCAAAGTTGTTCCTGCCCGAGCTCATTACTGACTGCATTCAGCTAGATGGTTGGCTGGCCTGAGGTTCAGCTAGGTTGTTGGTTGAGGCGTGTGTCTCCCATTCCCTCAGTGATTCCATTAGTGCAACAATAGAGGTTCAAGGTCTCTTAAAGTTTAGCCTTGCAGGGCATGTACTCATTTCTATGGCTGCATTTTCTTGAAAGTGAGGACCAACCAATCCATCTTATCAGGGCTGAGCAAAAGTAGGTTTACAATTTTGAGTACATGAAACAGTTTATTCTTGAATTATTTATTTGTTAATTATTGTATTAGTAATTATTATTATCCTACCTTTGCCCACCCTGTATAGAACTGGTGGGGGAGGAAGGAATAGCTACCACTCGATGAGAGGACCAGCAAAATCTCATTGCAGAATGTGTGCAGGACAAGGGCTATGGTGACCATCTTTGGAAACAATCTACTTCACTGTTGTTTTTTATTATTGGAGAATGAAACCAGCATGCCTTTTATTTCCATAGCCTCTAGATGCATATAGTAGAATCCTTTCTGAACCATTTAATTCCTATAAAAGTACTCACAATGAAAAAGAAATGGTTTTCATTGGAAGCAAATATTTCTGAAGTCGCAAGTAGTAGGACACAGTCATTTATAAGTACACACATACGCGAGGCTATGTTCTTTGGCTTATATACACAACTAAGCTGATAATTGTTTAGGTTTTGCTCTTACTGAAAAAGGCAAAACATAAATATTGTAATTACTATCCATTCTGTCTTTTACTCTCCTCTATAGAGCGTCAGTTTTTGAAAATGTAAGAGCCTACAGGCCTTGGAGTCTATATATTGCATTATATAGTTCTAAAGAGTGTAGCAGTGTATCCACAATGCCTGTCTTTTGTATTTGAGATAGTTAACATTGTTTCTATGACATGTGGTCTATCCAACAGTTTTATGTAACTTATATAGCGTTTTAAAATATGAAAAACTCTTAAGAATAAAAATATGTATAAGAACATAAAGAAATCCATGGATAATAAATACTAAATTCAGGATGATTATTATCTCTGGTGGGGGAGAGAGAAGCCATTAAGGAGCCATAACAGAGGAGCAAATAACATATTACAATGTTTTCTTCTTTTAAAAAAAAACTTTAATTTTTTTATTAATTTCAGAGAGAAAGAGAGAGGGAGAGGGAGATAGAAAAATCAATGATGAGAGAGAATCATGGATTGGCTGCCTCCTGCATGCTCCCTTTTGGGGATTGAGCTGCATATGCCCTGACCAGAAATCAAACCATTATCTCCTGGTTCACAGATCGACGCTCAACCACTGAGCCATGCCAGCCGTGCACAAAGTTTTATTTCTTAAATGGTATGGTAGGAATTCAGGTATTTGTTATATTTTCTTTTAGATGAAATGCTGCAAAATTATAAAAAAGAATTTTATACTTCATATTTATTACCTGATTAAGATACCATTATAATCTATGATACCTGAGATTTTCAGAAATAATTTCTTGTTGGTTTCTAAAATGTTGCCTTACTATACAGGTAGTTCTGATCATTCAGCCCCCACGCAGGCCCATTTCATAATACCTTTTTTCTCTTCTTTCCAAATTAATTATGATAATGACAAGCACAGAGTTAGGTAGCATCCAGCAGCTCCTCCACTATTCACATACATCTTCTAATTCGGAGCCAATAGCCCCTGCAGTCCACTTTGTTGCACCTAAATGGATTTTTATGTGGTACATTTTGTAAAATATGGCAAGGGGGGTGGGCTGGCAGTAGTATGTCTGCAAGTGGGGGAAAAAGTGCTTGAAAAAGGACTACAGAAAACTTTAATTCCCTTAACTAATTAAGGCTAAATCTCATTCTGACAAATACTGCAGAAAATAGTTTCTAATTTTTCCCCAGGATCCCAAAAATATTAATTTCTGACAAACATTTTTAGGTGAAAAGTCCTTTTCTGAATACCACGTAGGAAGCTTTAAGCCAGACAACAATAAAACAAAACAAGGTCTCCTAGTTAACTTGACTTAAAATGGAAAGTAGAAAATAGAACCAATGTAAGGTGACTATCTGAGGTATACAAAAGAAGAAGAGAAATTATATATGCAAGTCAGTTCATGCTCTGTCTTTTAAGTCAGCCGTCTCTGTTACTTTACACTGTTTTCAAGAGAGTATGGACATACTTGTGTTCTATTGGCTTCTGTTCACATTGCCTTCCTTTTTTCCTAACTCAGAGTACTCCAGTGTGCCATTCCAGTCTTTTGAAGATTAGAAAATATTAAAGAGGGGGTTTTGCACTTTAATTGGGAAATAATATTTATATAAACAAATACATTATCCCAAAATCTAACCCCTCATAGTTTTAGTTGACATGTTAAATAAGGAAAGTTTAATGTATATCTAAATTTCTTTAAAATAGATTCCTTCCTTTAACTCCATTAGAAGCAAACAAAGACTTAGATAAAAACATGTGGTAGAAGACACTTGAAAAGAGAAGTACCGTGGCTCAAGCAGGCCTCCCTTCGGGAAGTTACACGAAGCCTGGCTGTGGTCCTTCTTAAAGGTTTCTCAACACTGTGGACAGTGCCTACGTCACACGAAAAAAGGTGGCCTCTGGCTTGTGTTCGTTTTCTCTCCCTTCCTATTTTCTCCATCTCTGTTAAAGAAACACCAGTGAGGAGAAGGGCTGAGCACACGGTAGGTACTTAATAACAATTTCCTGAATTGAAATTAAATTGATTTTCACTAGGCTCAGCCTTACAGCTAGGTTCAATAAGTAGATAAATGTTGCTGAAAACCTGCTGTCATAATGGCTTTATGATACTCAGGTTGTGTGTGTGTGTGTGTGTGTGTGTGTGTGTGTGTGTGTGTGTGTCAGAGAGACAGAAAGAAACAGAGAAACTAGTGAAGCCACATCTGAAACTGAGTCAGTGTCTACAGTTCTCCTTTGTTCTCATTTCTATCCCTGTCCAAAGGTAATCATGGTCTCACCACTCTTTCCATCTCCTGTTTAGCCCCCTACAGCCATTCTGGCACCATCATCTGCCTCTCTTTTTCAGACTTCTCCGATCACTCTGTCAGGACTAATTTGCCCAGCCTTCTACCTAACCTCCCAGCTTTGCATCCTCTCCAGCCTTTCAGGTGCACTGCACCACCTCCCTCCCTGAAGTATGATTTTCATCGGATCCCTCCTCTACAATGGCCCTTAATTGCCTTTTGAATCTAATTAAAACTTCAAGACCCTCTACCAATTAACTCTGTACGCAGGGCCCCTTAGCAGCCTTCTACGCCTGGGGCCGGCTGTGTTCCCCGCCCAGCAGACCAGACCGGCTCATCCTCTGCCTCTTCCTGCTTCCCTGCCTCACATTGTGCCAGATGCCTCCTACTCAGAGTGCCCACTCCACCTCTTCCTTCGTTCTGCCAAAGTACTCCCTCTCTCTAACAAAACAAACAAACAAAAACAAACAACTAAATTACCTTTCCTTCCAACTTGGATTATTCTAAGGAAGAATCCTAATGGATTAAATTTGTGCCTGTCCTTTGGAAATGCGTGTGGGTTCATGTACCTGCATTATCAACGCCTTGTTACGGGGAGCAGTACCCACACATCTTAGATCCTGTCCTCTGGCTAGTGGTCTGGCTTTCCCTGCAAGCAGGTGAAGGTGCGTCTAGTGCTTAGTCCTTGCTCTTGCCTGGACAGTCAAGCTGGGGGGGGGGGGGCTGCCCTCTCCCCCTACCCCGGGGCGGGGCGGCGGCTGGGCAGGGGGAGCCTCGGGGGCTCCAGGCTGTCAGAGGGAAACCATCCAGGTGTAGTGCGGTGGAGAGCGGACCGGACCTTAGGCTTCAAGGCATTCCGAACCCGGCCACCTCGTTGTCCCTTGTCCGGCTGGGTCCCGGGGTGCCGTGGCGGCTCCATCCCCCGACCGCCTTTGGCCTCCCTCGGAGAACTTATGGGGGGAGTGGGGGAAGACAACGTGTTTGTGAAACAAACTGGCACAGCCCAGCCGCCCCCGCAATGCCAGCCAGAAGAGGGAGGTCAGCCCTGGAGCGCCCAGGCTACCCCTTCCTCCGCTGCATTTTGCTTCCCCGCGCCTTCCGGGCGCCGGCGCAGGGACTCACGCGTAGCTGCCCCCCTCGCCTGCGCCCCACCCGCGCAGGGGTCTAGGGCTTCAGCACCGCGGGGTGGGGGAACCCCCAGAACCTCTCTCCAGCCGCACCCGGTAGGTGCCCTAAGGGGACCTCTTGGAGCAAGCGAAGGGAGGGGCTGGCGGGAACCACTCCTCCTCTGGAGTGGCGCAGGGACTCCAGCCGGTGGAAGGATGGAAGGACGTTGAAAGGACGCTCTGAGTGGGATAGGACCCCCTGAGTGGCGGAGGGTACCCAGGAGTGGGGGACTAGCTTCTGCCACAGCGCCCCTCCGGGCGACTCCGGGGGTGTCCCCGAGCGCCTATTGGGTCCAAACTGTACTTCCAAGCCCAGAGCCTGGATGTGGCCTTGGACCCCTGGAGCTCTCCACAGGTGGGAGGCCTGGATAGGTTCAGGAGAAGCTGCTGGTGATCAGCGCTGTTGTTGCTGCTGCCATTGCTTTGTGCGTGTGTGATTGGTTTTAACTGTGTGGTCCCATTATCCGTTCTGGACTAATGCAGGCTGCCGTAAATGACACCCAGAAGAGAGGGACGCCATAAACGTCAATGGTAGTGAGATGTTAAAAGGAAGGGAGTGGTTCGCGGGAGTACCGGGCTGGCCCTCGCGTCACAGACGCGCTGCCTTCGCTGCATTACTGCTGTGGGCGCACGAGTCCCTAATGACAGTCTAGCTTTACGAGGCACGGCCTGGACAACCTAAATGCAAACTATCCCGCGCGTGGCAGCCTGATTTAAAGCTAATCAGAGCCCTGGCGCCTTTCCTGGATAATGCAGTTGAGATGGCTGTGCGTGCACTCGTCTTTCCCCACGCTGGTAGCCATAAGGCAGCTCCATTATGTTTAAGTTAAAAACATTTCTTGCTGGACAGTCACAGCAGAGGCCTCCACGGGAGCTGGCAAAACGGCACTTCCCATTGGACTGCCTTTGTGTGCTTTCATGTACATTACTTCATGTGAGCTTTACTTACATACTGTTGGGAGGAAAGAAGGATTATCCCCGTTCTGCACATGACGACACTGAGATTTGCAGGTGTCAGCTGACTCCCCCGGGGGACTCACACCTAAGTGCAGGCCTGGCACACATTGTGGGTGTTCTGATTGTAATCCAGTCTCCAGTTCCATTTCTACTGCAGGGAGCCGCGCTGTGGTGCTTGTTCGCTCCTCTCTCTGCTTGTCATGTTAGGTGGGGCACAGGCAGAGGGAGCAATCATTCGTGGTGAGAATGCCTGTAGTGCGGGAAAGGGACTAATTAACCAGGCTCTGAAGGGAGCAAAGTTCAGCTCCACGTGCTGAATTGATACCTTTGGCAGATGTTGGCGGCGGGGAGGGGGGCGCTTATTCTGGAAAGTTCTTCCCATGGATAGGTCTCTCTACAGTGACAGCTGGAAACTCCGTTTTGAACCCTAAGACGGAACAAAGCTACTCTCCAGGAAGAAGTCACAGGTGGGCCCTGGGCTGAATTAAAAGCTGCACTCCCTTCTTCCCGATGAGGTGTTCTGCCTGTTGTTAAAGCTTTGTTTCTCACCCGCTATTCCGGTCTTGATGCTCCCTGAAAAGCTGGGGCTTCTCTGCGATACTGGAGACTTAACCTATCACAGTTCCAACAGGTGGGAAGCAAGGAGTCGGGAGCTATTCTTTCCTCTTACCTTTGGGCACTTTTCTGCTGTAGAAAGTTTGGTCTATCCAGTCAAAGCTTTTCAAATCCCTACTCAGGAGCCATCTAGCCCTGGATGTTTAGAAACCTTTGAGTGAGTCATGTGCATAGAGTCACCTTCATAAGTATTTGTGTAGGAGGAGCTGAGGGAACAAATGCAGAGTGAGGAGAGAGAGGGAGTGGAGGGGGCAGGACACTGGAATCTGAAACAAAACATTTGAACAGATTAGGCTGTAAAATCAAGAGTAATTCCGAGCCAACTCCACTGTGGGGCGCCAAAGTTCTACTGGGCTTAGGCCTGCGGCTGTCTTGGGTGCCAGGACAGAAGTCCTGGGGAACAGTTGCGCTGGGGGACAAGCAGAGGGAGGAAAGCGGGGAGGGACGGGAAAGGAGGGGTGGGGCTAGGGTGTTCTTTAGTCTCCAGTTAAAGTCGCCTGGGAGACTTTGTTACATAACACGTCTGTGCGTGGAGGAAGAAGACTTCGTTAGAAGAAAGGGAGGGTGTGAGTTGGAAAAGCTCTTCGGAAAGAAACTCTCGGACCGCTGAGCTGACCAAGGAGCACAGATGCTCCTCTTGCTTCAGAAATTCTTGGGCTTCTCAAACTGGGGCCATGACCTCTTTAGGGGGCATGCGAGGAGGGGACATAGATTTGGAGAGGATCTGCTCCCCACAAGCACAGCAGCTCCCTCGCCCAACGTCCCCGCTTCCCACCCCCATTTGGGGTCTTCCCTGCTGCCTCAGGGTAGCCGGGCTATTTCTCCTGCTGGGCGCCGCGGGGCTGCCCAGTCCCATCTGCAGCCCCTGAGGACTCCTCGGCCGGGATCAAGGGCGGCTTCCCCCATCCTGAGCGCCCTGGATGCTCAGCCCTCAGCTGGGGGAGGCGCTGATTTCATTCCTGAGCGGCTTTCATTGCAGGCGGCGAAGGGCGGAGGGCGGAGGCCGGCGGCCGGTGCGGGGGTTGGAGTGGGGGGGGGGGGGTGCGGACTGGAGAAGCCCAACGCGACCAAGGGAAGCTGAACCCACCGGGGTTTATTACATCCCAGCCACCCGCAAAGGTTAGGAACGCGCATTCAGAGACGGGATAATCCGAGTTTAAATATTAACAGTAAAAGCAGAACCGGTGGAATATTTACCTAGAAACTGAGCAGATCTCTTTTGCCAGGGGAGAGGAGGCCGGCTCCCTCCGAGCCCGCGGTGCGGTGAGGCGCTGCCCGGTGGCACCACTGTCAGGCCCAGACCCACGCGGGCGCTTCCTCGGGTGGCGGTTAAGGGGGGTGGCCTCGGACCCCCTCGCTCGGCCAAGTCGATGGGAGTCTGCGGGGTGCAGTCCAAATCTTCTGCTTTGTCATATTCTTCTTTTTAAGGGCCTCCCCGACCCACACAAAAGGTGGCGGAAAGTACGTTGGATCAATAGCAAAGATTGTTATTTAGATAACGAATTAATCTCCCTGTTATAATACTTTTTATAGTGAACTTTGCACCCCTTCCATAAGAAAAAGGAATTTAAAGGGAAAAAGTCTCAAACAGGATTAAGGTTTTAATTACAATTCCCTATCGAAATAGTATGTTTGATGAGCTGATCTTATCAATTAATAGTAACATTAAAGCTCAAGAAACAGATTCACAGAAAATATGCTTAAGGGCGTCTTTTAAAAGTAATCACACCCAGGGAACCAGCAGGGCAGCGGGCCAGCGAGGCGGCCAGCCCAGCGGGCTTCGGCTCGGACTTGGCCAGGCCGGCGCGCGGCGCGCAAGTGGGGCTCGGGCTGGGGCTGGGGCGGGGGCTGCTGCCTGAAGCTGGGGGACTTGACCTCGGAGTTGGGAGGGAAATAACGGGCGCCTCTTCCAAGCCTCCAAGCCGAGACCCACATCAAAGTTGGGGCCCCACAAGGGCCGTGCAGTTCACTGCGTTTGGGTCAGCGTTATATTCCAGGGGCAAATAAAGTAATTTGAACATGCACCAACAGTTTTCCATAAAATACGAGTTAAAAGAAGTAATAGAACTAATCACTGTCTCCTCAAATCAAGTAGAAAACATTTCAATGCACTAATTAGAGTAATTAGAATAATAAGCCTCTGCCTATATGTGGTAAGACAATGTGTACAAACAACTTTATTTAATGTATACTGGTAATCAGCGATGCGTGCCTGCTTGAATGCTTAGCGCAATAAAACTACCCTCCGTCCGCCCAAACAATCAAATACAAATTAGTTTAATGATTGTGCCTGCTGAATGTCTTAGAAATCTTCCCGGCAGAGGCGAGTAAATAGAAGCATCCTTGTTTGCGTGCGTCCCTGCCCGGCTGGCCGCGGGGCCGGGGAGTGGCCGTAGGCGGCTCGGCGGGGAGCAGGCAGGAGGCCTCTCGCACGGGGCGGAGGCCGGCCCGGCGCCAGCACAGACCCGCGCCCGGCAGAACCCCTGCTTCTGCGCTGGCCGCCTGCCCACCCTCCCCAGCCAGCTTCCTGCCTCGGTGGCCCCGTCGCTCACCCTAGGACCCAAGAGCCCTTTGTCCCCCATCAGACCTCACCTCCTCCGGAGGCAAAAGGCCGCCTTAGAACGCCCATCGAAGGTTCTAAGAATTGATTTCCTACCACCAGCGCCTCCTCCCAGGGACGTGGGCAGGATAGCGGGAGGGGGAGGCGGGGGCGGGGGCCCTTCCGTCAGTGCCGCTCGTGCCCAGGCCTGGGAGATCCCTAGGCCTCGGCTGGGGAAGCGGCTCCTCCCTGCTCGCTGCCCTCAGCTCTGATTTGGGATGATGGGGTGTCCAGAGGGGCTCCCAGTCTCCCTTCACTGGGGGGGGGGGGGGGCGGGTGCCTGTCCTCCAGTGCAGACAGAAGAGCGACTTGAGGCCCAGCAGGGAGTGGTCGGTTGCGGAGGGTGTCTGGGCTCCTTGTCCTTCATGCTTCAGAGCTTGGAGAGGAAGTTCCTCTCCGCTGGAGGCAGGGAGCTGAGGTCCCGTCCCGAGTGGGCAGAAGTTGGATGGGTGTGAGCGGAGGGGAACAGGCTTCAGAACTGGGCTTGCCAGCTCCTCTCCCTCGCTCGGGGCCTTGGCCCTCACCAACCTCTTACCCCCACTGCCCCAAACAAACAGAAAACGGAGCGTCAGTCCACTGGCCGCCGGTTTTCTTTCCTCCCCAGTTTTCCTGCGGTTGCCTCCTCTACCCTCTTCTCCTGGGCACTTCTCCCACGGTTGCCTCTCGAATGCAGAAAACAATGTCCTGGGACCAACATCGCAAAGTCCCACGGAAAAGCCACGCAGACAGAAAGCTAGGAGATTCAGCCCTCAGTCACCCGGCTCCCACAGGCATCTCTGTCCCAGGTCACACGTGTCCCCAGCGAGGCCCAGCCAACTCACCACGACTCTAACCAACTTCCCCAGGGGTGGCGACCAAACCCACGGTCTCCACTCTTCTCCCAATAGCCACCTCTACCAATGATCCCTGCCTTCCCCCACCTCCCTGGAGAGGGACAGTGCCCGAATGACCCAGGCATTGGGGCTGTCAACTTCCCCCTAAGAGTTGGGCGGCAGAGAATCCGGGTTCTGGGCAAACACTCAGGGACCTGGGCTGGAGTACTGGGGACACCGGATCCTCCCGCTTCTCTCCCCTCCCAGCCCGGCCAGCAGGCCGATCTGGGCTCCCTTTCAGCGGCCAGGGCTCCCCGAGGTGGGGCCCGGCCAGGCTGGAGTGCCTCTTTTGCAAGCCGGCAGCACTCACCAGCCTGGGCCAGGGGCTCCAACAACTTTGAAAGAATATTTTGTTAGGGGAGCAAACAAACAAAAAGTTATTAATGCCAAATCATTCTCTTCAAAATCATGTGCTGTGGGTCATAAAAATTGAGGTTTATTAAGGCATGAGATTTCTCAAGAGGAGGAGGGGAAGAACTCCAAACACTTTGTACCAGGATTGCCTTTATCTTAAAGCCTGGTGATTTACAAGGGCTAATTTGTGTTACAAACCCGCAAGAAACTTTTTCTTTTTCCTACTCTCCTATGTCAAACTCGCCATGTGGCTTTTTCCCCCCCTTTTTAAACAAACCCGGAGGAAACATTGGTAGGAGGAAAAATATATGCTCCAAATAAAAAAGGATGCAGATCCAAATTTACTCCACAGCAAGGTTTGTATCGCCTGAGTTCTGTACACTGAGAGTTAATCGTACACAATTTATAACAATCAAAATCCTCTCCGTATTGCTCAGATGGGGTCCTAAGCCCCCCTGTCTTTTTAAAATCAGTGACAAGTGAATCTTTGTGGGGCATTTATTTCCTGTTTTCTAGATGACAGCTCCCCGTTCTGAGAGCGAGCAGAGAGCGGTTTGCCGCAGCTTCCCACCCCTCCAGAGCCCAGCTCTTCATGCAGGAACCGCATATGGAGGTCCCCCACCCTCCAAGCCCCAGACAAAGAGCTATAAAAACTCAGAAAGACGTGGAAGGAATAAACTTTAAGATATAGGTGCACTTTTACTGGTGTATTAAATAACATTTCAGACATTTTAAAAAAAGAAATACATCTTAATGTTATCAACAACCAGAATTATAGGAACAATAAGAGAGGCCAGGGTTGTTTTGATGGGGTATAATATTGTTTCTAAAACCTCTAAAAGCTAAGCCAAGCAGAGTTGTTATTAAGGTAAAGGAAAAGTACTACATGATAAAGTTAATTAACTTTTTTCTTTAAAAAAAGAAACAAATTTCCTAGCTTCCCACCAAATACAAGAACAACGTGGAAATATTCTGATTGTTTCTTTATCTCCATAACTAAGCAAAGCCTTAAAGAAAACAGAAAAGCCATTTTCTGGCACTCCTGTGCCCACATGATAAGGGGGTATTGAAATAGCTCTAGCCCAAGTTCTACAAAGGTGGGCAAGTTTATTCCATGATTTGCTAGTGGCGAGCCCCTGCCACTTTGAATTATTTCCCATTCTGAATCCAGTGTTGGGAATAGGAACCAGGAGCCCTGGTTCTCTCCTACCACCCACTGCCCCCTGTTAATAGATTATGTATCACTGAAAAAGTAAACTTTACTGAATAGAGAAAAGGTTTGTATAAAATTTAGCTGTACATCTCATTTAGTTTTATGGTCAAGATTCATTCCTAATATTTCAAGATGCATCTTTTACTTTCATTTCAAATGGACATGGTCCTCTTTGCCTCACTGAAATAAACAAGCAGACCCAAAGAAACACTTTTACCTTTGACCTTCACTTTACCATCCTTCCATCTTTTTCGGTACAAACTCCATTCTTTACCTCATTCTTTAACTTGTCTAGGAATTTGATAGAATCTAGAACAGAGTCCTATAAACTGATTGAAAAACCAACAAAGACAAATCACAGAGGCCAATGATCAAAAGATAATTTCTCTCACCCAGCAGCCCAGCACTCTGGAGCTGCTTCCATAGTGAGACAAATGAAAGGCAAATGAATGCAACATATAGACCTATGTGCAGGTACCAGTGCACTCACATGCCATCCTCCCCCCACCCCCGCCCCATTGTTGCTGATGCATCTCTTTATTAATTGTTTTTGGAGAAATAAGTAGGAAGATGAGCGCCTTTATTAAAGCCATTTCACCAGAAAAATAATTGCCAACCGGTGTGTGGCTCCCACTGGTAGGAGCAGGAGGGCAAGGAGAGGAGTCCTTTTGTTGCTGCATCTGAAATATAGAGGAGGTAACTTCGTGGGAACCGAGAATGTTTAGAAGTGCCGAGCACAGTATTATTAGTGGCCATTCCCTCCGTCTGACCTTCACATAACTCCCCCATGGTCCTTTCTCCCTCATCTTACACCATAAATTTAAAAAGTGACGCATTTTGAGGGAACACAGGAACGCTTTCAGGATGGCTGTCTTCTGCATTATTGTCTTTAGGGAAAAGAAAGGGTTTGTCATTGTGTCTAGCCAACATTTTAGGGGTGACTGCCCCACAAATTTCTCCCAGAGGCTGTGATGGAGTTTTTTCACCTTAGCCTGTAATACACTCCCCCAAACGGCATGGAAACGGCTTGAATAGCTTAGAATCTGAGCGGCAAGCATGGGTCAAAACCATGGCGCGTCCGTTTAACACGTGATGGTTTCCAGTCAGTAGCCCCTGTGGCTAAGAACAAAAAACGCCTTCTCAAGGTCCACTAAAATGCCCTGCAGAGGGCAGATGCTGCTTGTTTTCTGCCTACAATGGAGGAGGATATTGACCCAGAACTCAAATCTATACCCAGCTTAAACATTTTACCCATCAGCATGTCTGCGGTCACAATACACTTCTTCTTTCTGTCACTTCGCGCTCAGACTATTGATAAGATCATTTGGCTGAATCAGTTTGGGACTTGTGTAATATTGACTAGGAGTTAGAAAAGATGATCAGATGTAATAAGCCCAGAAACTACCTTTCAAAATGGACATTTATACTAAAACCAATGTTCCAAGGAGGACTTGAAGTACATCAGCAAACTTGTAAACTAACCCAACACTGCTTGGATTTCTCACTAACCTTCAAACTGATTTTGGTAAGTGTAATGTTCATCTGAAACAATCTGTTATTAGCACCACAGTCTTGAGTGCTCCCTACGTTCTTTCCTTGTTTTAGAGGCTGTTTGTCTGCCTAATGAGAAATAGACACTATTGTATAAACCATCGCAAAATCCATCTTTTTCTCTGTAAACCTAACAGGAATAATACATAGGACCTGCCTCTATCACTTGGTAAACAAACATATTGGATATAATCAGAGTTGTTTATTGAAAGATATTTGTAAATCACTAAGAAGAGTAATTTCTTTAACTGAGCCTCGTTTTTCTGTACATCCAAATTATGTGAGGGCATGTGGGTAAAGATTAAAGTCCATCTAGTTCCTTTGATACTCTCCAAAAAACTAAAATCAGGTCAGGTAAAGCTACCTGGAAAGAAGATGCAGGGAGATCTGCATTTATTTAAAGGGGACAAACATCTCTTTGTCAGACCATGAAATGGCAAGCAAATTGAAGCTCAAACCCAGTGACCATTTCAATTTAATGCTATAGGCATAGTAGCTGAATGGTTTGGCATTGATTAGGGGGAGGGAGGTGGTTTGCAAAGAAAAGTGAATGAGAATAGTAGTCTCAGTTAATAATAATAAAAAAGCCTCTGAAAGTTATTAACGTGAAACCTGGCAATATATGCATAAAATTTATTCCAAAACTTTATGAAGTATAAAGGAAGGGAAGTGTTTTACATACAACTCAACTCAGTCAGTATAAGGTCTAGGGTTTTCCCCCCTTAAAACTTGGCACTATTTTTAAAAATAAAATAAAGATATTTCAATAATTAGAACAAACTATGAAAGGTATTGTGCATTTCTGTTTTATGTAGATAATAAAATATTACTTTAACATAAATATATAAGGATCTCTGCGTTTTTATTTTCCCCACAAGCACAACCAAATGTACCAAAACAAAGTATTTTTAAAGAGACTGAACAAAAAAAATTACATCCCATATAGATTTTGCTCACCTACTCATTTAAAGCTACAGAAAAACAGTTTTCCAGAACCTTTTTGCTTTAAAAGAAATAAATATACATTGAGGCAGGCCACTTAAAAATGATATGAAAATATTTCCCTGGGTAGCATTAAAAAAAAAAGAAAAATAGACAAAGAAACATTTAAACTATTTCTGCATTTCAAAAGACAGATATTAAACATATATACATAGTGGGAAGGTTCAGTGGTAACTTTCATCTTAGTAAACCTCTGGGAGTTAAGAGGAGCTATAGACACATCCCCTGAACCCCAGCTTCTAACCTTACCCACTTGGTAATAAGAATCTGAAAATTCATTTCCTCCCTTTACCCTTGGCTATTTGCCCTGCTCTGGATTGCTTCACTAAAGGCCAGTCCCCACACCTCAGGAACAAGCAGTGTGATGCACCCCAAGCAGCTCCATGCCCATCTCCTTATGACATTCATTGGGGGAAATGAAATACAGGCAAGTAAATATGCCCATTATAAGTCATCATTTATCTTGCAAAAACATTGAAAATGAAACAATCACTGGTGTTTGAAAAGACAATATAAAGCATATTTCCTAAAACCTTAACTACTGAGTGCAATGCTAATCTGATGCTGAACCATAATTTTATGGTATTGAGATTTAATTTTTTAAATAAAAATTTACCTAATACCTAACCAGAAAAAAGCCCCGATCTTTTAAGATTAATAAAAAGTGTTTTCCCTTTTAGCGCCCTTTTGTGCTGATTACTTTTAAATATTTTAACTGATCACAGTTTAATGGCATTTATTTTCAATACAATTACAGTTTTGTTTTTTTCACCTCCACTTCCCAGTAGATTCTTTTGTTATGGGAGTTATCTGTTTTCCATCAAGGTAAGGTAAAAAATGCACTTAAAACTATTAACAAAGAGAGAAAGGGAAGGATTGAAAATAGCATTTTTTTCCCTTCTTCATTTGGCTTCTTTAGTGAAAGAGTGGGTGGGTGGAGCTGTCCAAGTCAAACTGGTATTTTCTGTAATGAATAACAGGAGAAGAAGGTATGGGAACTTAAATATAATTTGATATACAAATGAGCTAGTGAAAACAAAACCAGTCTAGAGTGGAAATATTATTCTCTGTATGCATGTGGGTATTTGTGTGCTAAGAAACACAGCCGAGGCATACACCATGAAGTTCCCAGGTTATTTTCTTTATGTTTTTTTTAAAGCTATTAAAGGAACAAAGTTTAACTGCTACTGTCAGCACAAATAATTCCTTCTAAATGAAGTTATTAAAACTGAAGGCAGAGAACTATACAGGCGGTGTCTGGAGATATATATTTCTCTAGTTCTTTTCAAAGTGCCACTTTCTTTCTGTTGAAAATATACTTAACCTCCACATATCCTCTGAGCTCCTTCACAATGGGCCCGCTTGGTAAAATGAAGCAATCAGTCACTCACTATCAATTTTTCTTTTTCTCCCCTCTGCAACCTCCCCCAGAAACACTGCCTGAAAATGAAGTTTACTTTGTGGCTGATAACAAAAAACCAATGCTTGACTCTCATTTTTGTATTCCAAACTGGATTTTTGCCTTGTTAAAGAGGGTAGACCATGCACATTTCCTGAAAGCAGAGAATTATTTATTTTGTATGAAGCAAATCGTTTTGCTTTGGTAAAAGAAGCAAATAAAAGTTACATCAATGGAAGGGAGGAGAGGGGATCTGAAGGTAACCAAAGTTCACAAACAGTAAGAACAAGTGGCTACACGGGAACGTTAGAAATGGAGAGTGGCCAAGAGCTGGCTTCCACACTTTCCTCTGAATAAACAAGACAAAACTCAAACCGCGGCAATTTCAAAATTAACGGTGGAAGAAAGAAAAATGTGTTCATGAATATGTTCATGTAAACTTCAATTTTCTTGCAGTGCAAATTCATGTGGTTAGATTTTGCCTACGTCAAAGAACGTGTGTATTTTTTCCTCTTTCCTGATGGGGACCACATTAAATAAACACAGCAGCGTGTGCCACTCCCGGCATTAGGAAGCTGTGTTTGGTATTTATCACGGCTTGGTAGATTTTTGTTTTTGGTAATTTATTTAATTTTGCCAGGTATTTATCTCACTCCTTCTCTCTCTCTCTCTCTCTCTCTCTCTCTCTCTCTCTCTCTCTCTCTCTCTCTCTCTCTCTCTTTTCTTACTCTGTGAGACACTCCACTCCATTGCCTGGGTACTAGCCTGTAAAGGTCAAAACACATCATTACACCTGCTACCGTTTGGATTACCCAGTGCCTTAGTTGCTTTCCTTATTTTTTTTTCTTCTTAAGGGACGGGGAAATAATAATTAAAAATAAAAGAACAATCAGAAGTTAGAGAGGGAACAAGGGGGCCAGGAAAGGGCGGTGGGCCAAAGGGGAGGGAGAGCCCCACGCTCTGCCCCTCCCCCGCTCGAGTTCACTGGACGGGCGTCTGCACCCCGTGGTGTGGTGGCGTGTCCCTACTCCCCCCGTACACATCCTCGGCGCCCGGCAGAGTCCCTCCGGGAGGGGTCATCCTTTTCTCTTTCTGTCTCCTGTTACAAAACCAAACTCTCACCACCTCCTTCTCCAGCTGTAAGCTGTCCGCGAGGGAGGTGATCTCCTGGGCCGAGGGCTTGGGGCATTTGAGGAAATGGCTCTCCAGAGCCCCCTTGACGCTCACCTCGATGGATGTCCGCTTTTTCCTCTTGCGCCCCTGCGCTGCGATCTTGTCTATGCTGGTGGGGCTGCCCGAGGACGAGTCCGCCTCCTCCAACCACTTGTTCAACAAAGGCTTCAGCTTGCACATGTTCTTGAAGCTCAGCTGCAGGGCCTCAAACCTGCAGATGGTGGTCTGCGAGAACACGTTGCCGTACAGGGTGCCCAGCGCCAGCCCCACGTCCGCTTGGGTAAATCCCAGTTTGATCCTCCGCTGCTTGAACTGCTTGGCGAACTGCTCCAGGTCATCCGAGGTCGGCGTGTCCTCGTCCGAGTGAGGGTCGTGGTGGGCGCCGGGGTGGCCTGGCGGGCCCTGCGGGGGCGGCGGCGGCTGCTGGTGCGGGTGCGAGTGCGGGTGCGGGTGGTGGTCTGCGTGGTGCGGCTCCTCGTGCGCGTCCCGCAGGCCGTGGTGGTGCAGCCCTGCCGGTTGCCCGCCGGCGCCCAGCATGCCGTTCACGGTGAAGCTGGGCTGTGAGTAGAGCAAGCCGCCGTTGGACGCTCCCATGGAGGGCGGGAGGTGCGCTGCAGCCGCCGCGCTCCGCCATGCCCCGGGCCCCGGGTGGTGGTTGGCGGCGTGGTGCACCAGATGCGGTGGCCGCTGCTGTTGTTGCTGCTGTTGTTGCTGCTGCTGCTGCTGTTGCTGCTGCTGTTGCTGCTGCTGGTGCTGCTGCTGCAGGGCGCCTGGCCCGTGCAGCTCGTCGCCGCGGCCGCCCTGCTGTACCACCACCGAGGGCTTGATGTCCGGCTGGCCCAAGGGGCTGGTGGACCACGGGGAGCCGTCGCCGCCGCCCCCGCCGCCACCCCCGCCCCCGCCGCCTCCACCGCCGCCCCCGCCGCCACCGCCGTGGGACAGCGCGGTGATCCACTGGTGAGCGTGGCTGAGCGGGTGCCCGTTGCTCTGCAGCGCGCCGTAGTCGCCCTGCACCAGGCTCTGCGCCTCGCGGTAGCCCCCGGCGCCCTGCTGCATGCCACCCGGCGGCTCGGCGTGCACGATGGAGGCGCTGGAAGTGAGCAGGCTGTAGTGGTTAGACGCTGCGGTCGCCATGACTCTCGGAGCCGGACTGAGCGCTCAGGTTAAAGGAGCCGCGCATTTGACAGTTACTTTTTCGCCTCGGGCTCTTCTCTTCCCTCGCTCTCTCTCTCTCCCCCAGCGGGCAGCTCGACGACGCCTGCTCCGACGCCTTCTGTTGCTGCTCCTGCTATTACTGCTGCTGCCGCCGCCACTGCCTCTCGCCCGCCCTCGCTCTTTCTCCTCCTCTCCCTCCTTCTTGCTTCGCTCACTCTCAGACTAGCTCTGCGCGCCCCCCTCTCCCTGTTCTCTCCAGCTCTCTCCCGCTCTCTTGGCAGAGCCGGCTTGCAGCGGCACGCGCCTGGGCCCCGCCCCCTCCGCCCCCTCCCATTGGCTCCGCGCCCTTTGATTTACGTGGATACCACTAGCAACCTCCCAGGCCGGCGCCGCTGATTGGCGCAGAGCTACTCCTCCTCCTTGCCCCCCTCCCGGGCCCAGAGTCCTCCTAGCCCTCCTCCAGTGCCCCCTCGCCACTGATTCAGATTCTCTTAGATCTCACCTCCCCTTCTTCTCCACCCTGGGGCCTCCACCGCCCAGCTCCAAAGGGCCCCGCCCCCCATCTGTCTCCCCAGCCGACTGGCCAGGAGGGGGTAGGGGTTTGGGGGCAGGGGCTGGCCCCTGCGCACTATGGATCTCAACCACTTGGAAGAATTGGGTGGGTGGATAGGGGGTGTCAGTCCACCTTCTTTTCCCTATAGGGCTGAGGCGGGGGCGGGGGGGGGCGAGGGGGTGAAGAAGGAGGGAGGAAGAGAAAGGCTGAGTTGCACCGAGCCAGGAGGCGTCTGATTTTTATTCACCTTGGGACATATACATATCAGCGTCTCTTAAACCTACAACCAGAAGCCAGACTTCCTTTCCCCACACGGTTTGAATTTCAGTGCACGAATGTTTCTTGCTCCAGGGGGTGCGGACACTTTTGCCCTCAATAAAGGTCTTTTCCCCTCCACCCCGACGCTAGCGCAGGCTCTCTTCCTTTTAGGTTCCAGGTCCAATTGTCTCCCAGCCCCTCCACCAGGAGCCCCCCCACCCAGAGGCAGGCTCAGCCCGCGCATCAGCTTGCGAGAGATTCCTGTTAAGGCGCTCTCTTTGACAGCGCTGAGGGCCGGACTGAAAGCAAAACAAAACTCTAAAAGTCTATGTCAGATTCCCACACTAGGGCGCGCGCACAGTTTTTAGTTTAGAAAACTGGGAGTCTGCGCGCAGACCGTTGCCTTGTGCGAGGCTACAGGAGCGCTGGCAAGGGGTGCTCAGCCTCCGGGTGTGATGGAGGCACCTAGGGCCGCCCCAGAGATGCTGAGCCGCCGGTGCTGCGTGAGCGCTTCGCTGCAATCCTGGCGCTTTTCGATGCCACTTTTCCGTTAGCTGCTTCGATGGGGAGGAAGAGTGTGTGACTGAAGATGGGCTGATGCTAGAGGAGCTTTCCTAATCAGTAACTTCTGTGGACGCCAGTGGGTGGGGTTGGTCTAACTCTCAGGCGCTCGCTGGCGAAGCTCCCACTTAGTCTTCAGTCATGAACTCCACAGAGACTGAGGGACGGTGCACTAGCGGCGCCAATCCACTCAGCACGAGCCAGACGCGCTGTCAGTTTCCTAGCCGACCCCGGGCAGGTGCCTGCAGCAGTTGGAGCCTGTGAGTTGGGTAGGAGAGGCCTGGGCGCGGACCCAGGCGGAAGCATCGGACTGCCAAGCAGGGCCAAGCTAATGGCGGCGCCTGTACTTCCAAACGAATCACAGGTTGCGGCTGGGGAAGGGCAACAAGACCTCAAGGAACTTGATCGCCTTTCCCCCTTTCCCCCTTGGCCCCACGTGTTGTAGCGCTAATGCAGGTGCTGCTGGCAGTCATGGGTTTGTGAAGGAGACCGAATCAATGCCCAAGGGGAGCACTTTGTTGGAGCTTCTGAGCATCTTAATCGAGACACCAAAGTAGAGCGGACCAGCGAATTCATCATGACTAACGAGGAGCGGAGCTCTTTGGGGAGTGGCTGATCTGTTTATAAATCACCACATTGAGCGCCCGACGGGGCGAGGCACTTTGGCTGAGAATTTCCACGTGCCCTGTGTTTATGAGCGTGTGGGTGGGAGAGAGCGAAATGGTTAGGGGAGGGTCGAGCCCACGGGCTACCAGCGGGACGGACCTGCAGCCCCGACGCGCGCACCCGCGCGGCAAGGCGAGGACACACACAGTGTGCTGCAAGATCGCAGTGCGAGCATGGAGCCACTCTGGCCTCGCGCCTAGGGGCTGCTAAGAATCCGGTAACTTTGTCCAGCTCCGAAAAAAGGGGAAAACGTCCGAGGCTCGGAGCGCGCCGACTCCGCGGCTGGCCCCGGCAGCTCCTCCACTAGGAGCAAAGAGACCTGGCAGCTGCCTAGCCTCCCAAACTGTGGGCGCACGGCTCCCCTGGGGCTTTGGGAGCGCACTGGCCGCTTGCCAGCCGCGTCAGGTCGTGGCCTTCGGCGGCCCTCTCACTGCCCCCAGCCCCCACCACGCCTCTCCCTCTCCCTCCCCACCTCCGGCTGGGAGATTTAGAGCTCCCACAGACTGAAGAACCCAGCCTCCGGGAAGGGCCGCGTCCGGACACGCAGCAGCTCCCCCTCCCCCTTCCGGGGCAGGTGTCTGCTTTTCTCCAGATTTGATTTTACATTTCTCTAGGGACAAGCCCCTTTGCAGCCTGTGGGGTGATACACTTGGGCGAAGAAAAAGATTTCCAGGCGCATCTCTGAGGGAACCGAGGCAGCAGGACTTGGAGTCAGTTTAAAAGCTCCCCCACCCTTCTCTCCTTCTACTCCCACCCCCGCCCCCAACTCGGGCGTAGGGCGCTGATATGTGTAAGCGGAGGTGGGCAAGAATAGGCTGCACGTGTACATGAAAACTTCCTGTCTGCAATGGGACTTCACTGGAGGTTACTGTTCCACGATTCATCCTATTTGACGTCTCGAGTCTCCACTCCACCCCCACCCCCGCCTCTTTTTACTTGCAGGCGACAGAGCCGAAACGTTCCCAACCGGGTAAACTCTGGTAGTTCTATGAGATTAACACACCCAATAAATCCTCGGGAGGGCACAAAGCAAGCTCTACCCCTGGCCTCAGACTCCTTATCCCACCCCCCTCCCACCCCGGGAGCCGGGCCAATCGCCGGGAGGCGCGCATTGAGGCTCTGGGTACCGCCTCCCCCCAAACCACCCTAGCCTACCGGCCAGTTGCCTGAGGCCCGGTTGGCGCGAATGGCGGGTACTGAGTAGCTTCGGCTTCCAGTCTGCCTCGCCTCGGTGTCTCCCTGGGGCTCTGGAAACCTGGGCAATCGGAGGTTTACCTCCAGAAGGGGGCTTCTCCGTCCGTTACTCTCCCTCCGCCCCCAGCGCCAGCGCCTGCGCCTTTCTTTGCGTCTGACCCCGCCAGGGCAGAATCCGCTTGTCCGCCGCTTTTTCCCCCAAACGCATAAAAGAACGTTGAAGGTGTCTCAGAGAGACACCTCCAGGTTTTGATTTAGCTCATTCCCTTTCACTGTTCAAAGCAGCTGTTCAAATACAGAGGCTGCTTACGTTGACGTGGAGAGGATTTCAAACAACCCTAAAATGCTTTGAACTGACAAGGTGTCTCCATGTCTCCCTCACTCCCGCACAGCTCCCCGGGATCACTCTCTAGGACAATGGCTGAGCAGACGGTTCCTGAGGGCCTCGCTGCCTCGGGAGCAGACTGCAGGGTCCCCTGCGCCCCTTCTTCAAGTACTGGCTCGGGGCACCTGAGAGGAGATCTTGGCAAGAGTGCCAGTCCATTCCCTTTCCCTCTACTCAGTCCGTATCCTGACTTGGACTAGCCTGAAGAAATGGAGAGAACTCCCTCCTGCTCGCTTGGAGAGGAAAGAACTCAGCTAATCCGAGTTTAACCCAGAAGACCCGTATTTGTCCCACATTGTCACCTCTCAGAAAGAATGAGGCGGGCCTGTATCAGTAGCCCCCAGCACCCTCACCCAAGGCCCCTAAAGTTACCTCACCTGAGCAGCAGTAATGGGACCGATCTGCGCACTCCAACTTGAACTCTAATTAACGCGTTCATCTAGCAAACACACTCACATCATATGTAAAATGTCATTTATTTATTCCTATATCCTAGGATTTGACAGAAAAACCACCATACACTGAGCTGAAAGAACACAGTTATTAAAATAGAGGTGAGATGATACTCATTTGATAGAGCTTTATTTATTATCTATGTATTCCTACCGTAATAGAAATAGAGATACAAAGGAAATTTTCTTAGGAGGTGGCAACACAGGTAAAACCGCCTCCTGGTATTTTCTTTTAAATGTATCCACCTTGGATGAGGATTGTTTGAATCCCTTCTTCTTACCATTCTCCTCCATTTTCTGCCTTGTCCCAGTCATTCATTTCCATCTTTCTTCTCCCCTGCTGGCTCCAGAAGCTGTCTGATTTGCTGGAGAGCTCCCCCATATTTGAATGGAACTTCTTTGCTAAGGGCCTACAGAACGTCAAACTGAGGCTCCCACTTCAGAGCTGCAGCTTTAAACAGCCAGTTCACACAAAGAGGCAGCTGGCTGCTTTAATAGAAACCTCCTTAAAGCTTCAAGAACTGCAAGCTTGGGATGCATTTATAAGCATGAAAAATGCTTTTCCAAGTTGCCAGTTCTTTTGAGAAATACAATCAACATTTACTGTAAAAAAAGGACAGAAATTAACATCTTTATGTAGCAGCACAGTGTATCCTAAATTTAAAAAATATCCCATATAGGTTTATATGTTACTATCCATACATTTTACAAGTTTCTAAATGTGCATCTGTCTCCTTGTTATAAGTGGTCTTGAAGAAGGAAAAGTTTTCTGAAAGTTGAAACTCTCATTCTTCATATGCTTGGCACGTCTGTTTGTCCATGCATCACATACAAATGATTATATTTTATCTTGACTACTGTGTCAATCAGTGAGTGAGATGTAATGTTGTAAGTTGAGTATTTGAAATAAAATTACTTGAATTCATGGATAGTAATCTCTTTCTGTTTTTATTCCAGTTCTGAATCTCATTATTAAAAATGACCCCCTTTGTAGTCCAAAAGTGAATATTTTTGTAGGCAGGCAAGGCATGAAGATTTCTAAAACCATATCACCCAGACAGTCTAGCTGTTTCAGGGATTCTTTTGAGTAACTCATGAAAGGAAACTTGGTAAATTTTGAGTGGTGAATATGAGGCCTTACAGGGGAGAAAGCATAAAGGACATAGCTCATCAATGTGCAAGATAAATTCTATTTGTAGTTAATATAGTTGTTTATACTGAAATATCAGGAAAAGAACTCGAGGTGATTGGTGGCTCCTAGTTCCCTTCCTGAAAATTCGTTTTCAAAGTACTAACAGTTAAGTGACTTCCTAACAATGGAGCCTGAAGGTGTCCCTCCCCACCCCAATTTCCCTACCCCCTCCTAAAGCAGGTGGGTGGCCGGCCACCAGGAGGAAATGACAACTCTTATAAATTAACGTGATTTCAACAGAAACCGCCTTAGCTCTAAAGCTTTGGGAGATGTACTAAGATGTGGCTTCTGCCGAGGTCCTTTCCCTCTCTTATCTTCGGGAGCAATTTAAGAAGTGGAAGGCCAGGGGCCAGCGTGGCCGCAAATGTCAGCGCACAGAGGCGCTGGGGAAGAACGTCCTCAGCTATTGCATTGGTGCGGTGTCCAAGAGCTAGGACGGGGTTTCCATCGCTGGGGAATCAGGTTGCATTTGGTCGAGGTTGAACTTCGGATTTCTTATTACGGCTGCACAGAGCACGCGAATGTAAATCTCTTCTAAAGTGTACGGGTGCCCTTAACAGTTGCGTTGTTAAGGGGGTCTTGGGGACAGCAGCCAGCGGGGGCGGGGTGGGGTGGGGTGGGGGGAGAGGGTGATGCACGGGGCGAAAATTTTTCTTGAGAACAGTTAACCACAGCGGTAATAGCTGTGGGCCAGGATGTCTGCTAAGTTCTCTGAGTGTTGGAACTGTCATTTTAGTCACCTTTGGACTGAATGAAATTAGAGATGATTGTTTTTTAAAGACAGATGTCCAGAATATGGATCCTGAGAATGCAGAGACTGACATTGTCCGAAAGAAGACGCAGAAAGAAGAAGCCTTAGGCAGGATGAAGCAAAGAGAACACCTCACTCCTCTTGTCTTTCCTGCGATTTTTCGAGGGTAATCTAGGGCAGCTGGGTCCCAGCATTAAATGCAAAATAGGAAAAGAGGACTCGGCCCAGTCACAGGCCTGATCGCATTAATGCCCTAGGTCACAGGCAGAGAATAATGAATAGGCGCGGAGCTCAGTTCGTGGAAGGGAACTTAATTAACCTTGGGAGAGTGAAAGAAAGTCAGAGATCATGCCTAGGACCTTGGTTTTAGGATGCTTATATTTACGTGAAGGTGTGTGTGTGGGGGGGGGGGGGCGGGGGGGGAGAGGGAGTAGTTTGCTTTGTGCGTTATAGTAATAATTTTTTTAACCCTGCCAAAAGCAGGGATTTGTGCCACTCAGGGCCATGCAACCACTCACACAAAACCGCGGACAACTCCGCGGTGGGAGCCCTGAGCTCCTTCAGGAGGTTCTGTGTCCGGCCTCGGCCTACGTGGGGGACCAGCCGGGTAGGCAGCAGCGGCGGCCGCGTCCCGCGCCCCGGCCTGACCTCCCGGGGGACTGCCAGGGAACGCAGCGGGGTGGGGGGTGGAGCCGTTCCCGGCCACTGAGCCACTCAGCTTCTAGGCAGGTTCTGGCTGCGTTCCGGGGGAGGAAGACGGAGGGCGAGAAGCGGGAGGCCGGGCCATTGTCCAGGAAGGGCGCATTTTTGTCCTGATGCTGCTGGTTGCTATAGCAAGGAGGGAAATCCAAACAGAAGGGCTCAGTTCGCCTCCCTCGGGCCTGAGAGCAGTGTTCCCTCCTCTCAGCCAAAATAAAAGTGCCTGCCGGGGCCTGGCACCTCTTCCCCGGACAGCTGACTGCGGGCTGCAGAAAGGGGCCCAGAGGATCCCGGCCCGAGCAAGGGGAAGGGGAGCCATGCAGAGAAAGGCCAAGCCGGTTACTGCAGGAGTGGGCCGGATGCACCAGCCACAACTCTCCCTCTCCCTCTCCCCCTCTCCCCATCTCTCCCTCTCCCTCTCCCCATCTCTCCCTCTCCCTCTCCCCCTCTCCCCCTCCCTCTCCCTCTCCCCATCTCTCTCCCTCTCCCCCTCTCCCTCTCCCCCCTCCCTCTCCCTCTCCCTCTCCCTCTCCCCCTCTCCCCCTCCCTCTCCCTCTCCCCATCTCTCCCTCTCCCTCTTCCCCTCTCCCCCTCCCCCTCTCCCTCTCCCTCTCTTCTCTCCCCCTCTCCCCCTCCCTCTCCCTCTCCCTCTCCCCCTCCCCCCTCTCCCTCTCCCCATCTCTCCCTCTCCCTCTTCCCCTCTCCCCCTCCCCCTCTCCCTCTCCCTCTCTTCTCTCCCCCTCTCCCCCTCCCTCTCCCTCTCCTTCTCCCCCTCTCTCCCTCTCTCTCTCCCCATCTCTCCCTCTCCCCCTCTCCCCCTCTCCCTCTCCCTCTCCCCCTCCCTCTCCCCCTCCCTCTCCCTCTCCCTCTCCCTCTCCCTCTCCCTCTCCCTCTCCCTCTCCCTCTCCCTCTCCCTCTCCCTCTCTTCTCTCTCCCTCTCCCTCTCCCTCTCTTCTCTCTCCCTCTCCCTCTCCCTCTCTTCTCTCTCCCTCTCCCTCTCCCCATTCGCCCATTCGCCTCCAGGCCCACACTTCACTTTTCCTAGCATATTTTATCTTTTATTTAGGGAAAAATCTCACAACCTTCTCAAACGCATGAAACTTGCCCGGTGGGTGAAAACCCCTCTTGGCGGGGCTGATGGCAGGATTTGGGCGTAGGAAGCGCCTTGGGAGGACAGCGACCTGCGAGCGCCGCCCACTCTGGACCCGGGAGGAGGGAGAACACCAGCGGCAGAATGACCTGTTTGTTAGAGTTTAAATATCACTCAAAGGAAGTTTTGCTAGAAAGAAGTGCAGATGCAAATTTCTCACATTTAAAGGAGACTCTTATTTTGCAGTAGTGTTTTTTTAAGTCTTGCTATTCAACTTTGAAAACAGTGTGTGAAGGGAAGCTTACAATAAAGGCTCTTTACAGCTTATAATTTCTCCAACTGTATGGCTCAGAATAACTGGAAGGAAACAGCAATATTTGGTCAATTGAGAACTGTTAGCTTTAGAAAATTTTGAGTTGGTACTTTTAAAAGGGGTAATATTAGTTTACTCTAGGTCAGGTAAAAAGTTAGAATTTTATTTGTGGGGACAACATATCTATATCAAAAAAGGACTGGATAGTAGGGAATTTAAAAACTCAATTATTTCTTACTCTCCTGCTACTTTTAAATTCGTTCTCCCCTCCCCCATCCTCCCTCCCGCTTTTTCTCTGTCTTGCCTAGAAGCTGCCTGAAAAACTAGAGAAAACTTATTTGACTAGAGAAAGCCATTTGAAATTCATATTGAAAAGCATTTCTCTTCCTCCATTCAAATATATTCTTTCCCTCCCAATGACAAGTCCCTTAAAAAAAGTTCACATAACTTTGTAAGAATTTTCTTAATGTAATAATATTCACATTTTAAAAAATGCTTGAAAGAAATCATGTTAATAAAGAGAACATTTGCAGTAATTTGGTGATAATTATCTGAATTGCCACATATTCGCAGAGGCTTGAACAATACGTGTTCGGTGAAAAGCAAAACACATTATTTTAATAGTCTGATATGCAAACTATGGACCGTTCAATTACAAGGCTTAATAATGCATACATGATGTGATCTTGTTATTGGGATGGGAAGGTCTGCGGTGAGTCACTCCTAAGACCAAGTGTGCTCTCACATCCAGTAAAATCCATTGCCATGGATCAGGGGCCCCTGCCAAACTGCATTTAAGAGAATAAAAATTAATGACTGAGAATTTGAGCGTTAAATTAACATTAATTATATGACCTGCATGCTGGAAAGATTAAATTTCTTACACCCTAATTAGATAACGTCTCCTCATACATCAAATCATTTCCATTTTCATTTCCAGGTTTCAGGAATACAATGCAAGATGGGGAGGGGTAGTAGTTGAGGGTTTTCCTTTTCTGAGGTGAGAGTTTGGGGGTGTCTAGCCACCATGTCCACTGCTTTCATTTTCTTCTTCCGTTGGCTCTTCAGCGTGAAGAGCCCTCAGGTTGGAGGTTTTATTATAGAGAATTAAGCTCATTCTCCACTTCCTACTGACTGGTAGCTGGAGAGCAGAGAGCATGGTGGGCGGTCCAAGCAGACCTGAAGCATTAGAGGGACCTGTTGCAGCTGCCCCAAGAAGGTTGGGCCACCAGTCAGTGTCTCAGGCCATGAAAACAAGGCGGTAAGAACCGTGCGCGGACGGGAGGGAGGAAAGTCCAGCCCAAACGCACCATGGACCCTTTTGGAGTAGAAATGTCTAAGCTAGAAGGGCAAGGATGCAAGTGATTCTCCACGTTGTGTTTGGAAAAGAAAAAAAGTTTTCTTAGGGAAGGAACAACCAAAGACAAGAGCACTCATTTCCTTCGTGAAGAGGTTGGTAAGAGGTTTGTCTGTCATCTCACACCAGGCGCCCATGCCAGCGAGGCCGACGTGGCCTCTGTGTGACCCTGTCTGGGGTGAACACTTGGTGGCCACAGCGTGCGGAGTGTGTGTGTGTGTGTGTGTGTGTGTGTGTGTGTGTGTGTGTGGTGGGGGGTCTCTCACATTTACAAACTTGTTGCTGATACAAGGGGCAGGAAAAGGGCAGGATTAGGTCGAACAGTAGCCCCCTCCCGGCCTCAGCCCCCAACTCCCAGGACAGATGGTCGGTGGTGGCGCGTCCGTCCTCTCTGTTCCTAAGACACGACGTGGGGGTCCCAGAACTCCAAAGAAAGCTGCCGTGTACATTTGGTTTGGAAACAATGCACAAGGGCTTCAGTTCCTGGGATTAGGATTCGGCGTTTTCTCGGGGATATTCCGCGTGGCCCCAGACCTCTCACGTTTCCCTGCCTGTCCTCCCGGCCTCACCTTCCCTGGGGATAGCAGAGCGCCGGGACCTGGCGCACAGCTGCCCTGAGCACCGGCGGGATGAGCCGGCGAGATTAAAACCTCCAGGCGGCAGATGCTAAATCACTCAGAATAGAGTTTTTACGTGTCAGTGTTTCCATTCAGCCACTTGCAGACTTCTGGGGAAAAGGGCAGACAGGCGTGAGCGCGAAGTCCACGCGGTCGTAAATCGTGTGTAAGTGGCGGGGAAAGGGGTGGTAGAAAAGTAGCAGCTGCGAGCAGAGGAGGGGCTCTTTCAGCGGGTGCCCCTTCCCCAGTGCGGGCGGGAGGGGGAGTGGCGGCGGAGAAGGGTGGGGGTGGGGTGGGGGAGAGGCGCCCCAAATCCCGGAGCGGGGCGGGTCCCTCCAGCCGCGGGCCTCCGGCGCGCTGCCCAACGCGCGCTCAGACTTGGCAGGTATGGAGACAACTCCGATCCCTAGGAAATCCAATCTCAGGGTTGTCCGGAAAGTTAGCCCACCCCTCCTCTGGGGCTGGCAAGTTTCCGCTCAATTTCGCTGGAGCGTGGACCGCGGGGGCGGGGAGTGGGGCTGGACTCTGGGGCCAGGAGGGGCGCCTGCGCGCAGTCAGCTGGAGGCCGGGGCTTCTGGAAAGTTGGGCGACTTTGGAAACCCCGCACTTGCTCCCTCCCCCCCCGCCCCACTCAGCTCCAGCGGGTGGGTGGGCGAGGGAGGGCAGAGGTCTGCGGGGGAGGAGGGGCGGTGAAGTGCAAGGGGGTAGACAGTGCGTCCCGCCTTCCGGAAGGATACAGAAACGGCTCTCTTTGGGCGGAGAAAGCGCTCTTCTAGCAGTTCCGCAGAATTCCAGCGCCTTGGCTGTTGTGGCAAGAACTTGTTCGCAGCCCCACGGCTTGGTCAGAAACGCCGCCGCGGGCTCACCCCAGCTCGCTGGTCCGCTGCGCTGTGGGTTAGACAGTGCTTACAAGGACACCCCACCCCCACGCCCCCAGCGTGCCTTTGCTTGAAATGGTTACTCCTTTTAGAAATTGGAAAATCAATACTAGTTTAGCTTCTTCCATGAGATGATGCACTAACCCTACGGATAGGGAACCGGCCGAAGGCCTGGCTCCAGCCCCTGGAGAATTTTACATAGAAATTTGCAATGAATGGTACTCCAGAGCTGCTTTGGTTAGTAGCATTACTGTAAACCCAAGACACATCTCTTACGTACTGTTTGTTTGGACATGGTTGGGGTTTGGTTAAATGATCAAAAGCTTGCACCGTGGGTATTTACTCTTCCTGTATTCTTAAATCACATCTTGGGTGGTTTTCTGTTAGTTTTCAGATGCCATTTGCAGCACAGACAGATTTCATATGCCTACTGCAGATTGTCTTCAAAGTTCTAGTTTAAAGAACATTATGTAAGCCTCTCTCTATTTACATAAGAGCTTTAACTCAACCTCTCAGAAAATCATTTATTACCAACGGAAGCTCATGAGGGGAGCAGCATAACCGACCTGTATCTTTATGACACTCTCAAGAACAGCAGTTCATTCCTTTTGAGAAAAGAAAAAAGTAGATGTAAGAAGAATTGGAGTATTTTGCATTTTGTATTCACCTTGGCCTTATATCATTTGAACATTATTTTTAAGCTTAATTCAGTCAGCAGCAACATTTGTAGAATACACTTTAAATCTATGTAGTCAGCATTTATCTAGGCCACAGTCTCCCTCAACTTTAATCACAAATGTGAGAACAAATGTCATTTTAGTTGTAGAATCAATCAAGTACAAAACTCTAAGTTATATGATCACTGTAAATAAAATCAAGCAACAATAAAATATATAGAATATTTTTTTTCTTTTTTTACTACCTTCATCTTCATCCCCTCCCCCTTCCCATAGATAACCACTGCTAATAGTTTGAATTTCTTTCTCCCTTCCTTACTCTGCTCCCCTCACCACCCCTTTCCTCCCTCCTCTCTTCCCTCCCCCCCTCCCCTCCCTTTCCTTCCTTCCTTCCTTCCTTCCTTCCTTCCTTCCTTCCTTCCTTCCTCTCTCTATATACTTACTAAAGGTTTTGAAAGATTTGTCTTGTTATACACTGCTATAATTAATTTTAGGAAGATGAGGCCTGGTGAGATAGGAATCGTTGTAAAAAGAGTACAAAATTGGGACACTATAAAGGACATATGGGAAACTAGTTTGGGGTATTGCATTGGCTGAAAAAAAGCTAATGACATGCACTTTCATGTCATTAAAAAAGTTTGACAAAGGTCTTAGGGATATTTTTGTTTAACTATTAGATGATTAGAACCTGGAAATATTTCAAGAGAGTTCTTAGAGTTACAGGTTCTTCCAGGTGACTACCTTCTATTTAAACAACCTCCCTTCTCCCTGCAAACCCCAGGACAAATGCTGTTCTACAGCCATGCTTCCAAAATGAAACTTGTCTTGTTAGGGGAAGGGAATAGGTTCTCACACATCCTCTCACCGGATGCCCATTCTAAGATGTAATTAAGTGGTGTTGTGCATACTGTTGTTACCAAGAGGAATTGTGAATCACATAGGTTGCATCTCAAGTGTCCTATCACCTGCCATCCTTCTCACTTTTTCCTATCACCCTGACCACACAGGTTCCTAGTCTGCCCTTTGTGACATTTTAACTCACTTAGAATCTTTCCCCTAAGGGACTCCTCACTGTTGCCTTTCTTGTTGTCATCAATCCCATAAGATAATCTATAGATACCAAGGTATTAAATGCTGTTAAATACTAAGTGGCATTTATATGTTTTTCCAAAGCAGCTTAGAGGATCCATATCATAGGCCTAAAACAATGAATCTCAAATTGGAATTTAAGACTGTGGTTGGCAGATGGGGAAGATATTTTAGGCAAGGAATTTGTGGCACTCCAAAAATATAGCCACATGGCCTCTCTTTAAAGACCAGCTCTACCTCTGTAGTCTACCCGGATGTAACATTTCTATGGGAAAACAGTATCACTGTAGAATTTTTTTTTATTAGTAATTGAGCAGTGATGGAAATGTTTTAATGGGATTTTTATTGTATTGAATAATTTACTTCTAGTAACAGGTTCCATGAGCCTGACCCTACTCTCTGGGGAGAATGACCAAGATAGGCCAACAAAAGTATTTGCATCCCATAGTGACTGGTTCGGGAAGTGCACCGAACCTGAGCAGGCCAATCAGGGCCAATGAATTTTAGCCTCATAATTTTGGCCAGAATAGTAAGAAAAACAAGTTAAGGTTCTGATTACCACATATATTAAGGTATAAGCCTTCATTATCTAGGAGTGCTGTTGTACAGAGAATATGCTTAATATAAACCAATACAAAGAAAAACAAAAGGCAGAGTAATAAAAGATGATATAATTGAGCTCTTGAATTTAGATGTGCCTAAAAACTACCCTTGGATTTTTTGATTTTTTTTTGGTTTGGTTTTGTAAGCCAAGAAATCACTTCTCCTGCCCTGAAGTTAGTTTGAGATTCTGTCACTTGAATTTGAAACAGCCAAGAATATATTGCTCATATTCTTAAGGGCAAAGAGTTGAGTTAATTTTACCTCTCAGTTCGTGGTACATTATCATCATTGGTTCATGCAAAACCTTTCTCAATCCTTCTTTCTTCCCTCCCTCCCTTCCCTTTCTTCCTCTTCCTTTATTCCTATATATCACGTCAATTTCTGTCTCTGTCACATTCTAATATGTTTGTATGTATTCTTAAAATGCATATTGCTTTTCTAAAGGAATTATTTTTAATTTATTTAAGTTACATAGTGTTGAATATCTTGTGTGTCTCTTGCTTTTTCACTCAGTACTATGTATTTAGTATATATTTATGTTGCTATGTGTACATCTAATCTGTTGCTTCTAATTGCTGCATAGTTCTCCATCATGTGTGTATCAGCCAAGTTCCAGTAGGTAAAAACAAAAACACACTTGGTATTTCAACAGAGAGAATTTAACATAAGGAGTTGATTACCCAGCTGGAAATATAAAAGTTAAGGCATGAAGAAAAATAGAGGTAATTGCAGCAAATAGTAGGTCTAATGGAACAAATATAAAAGATTGGGTGATTAAAACTTAGATGTTTAGAGGAGGATTCCCAGGGACCTGGGACTCAGACTTCTGAAGCGGGAGTGCTACTCAATTAGTACTAATACCTAGAATCAGAGGAATAGTCTTGAAGAGTTGAGCCTCAAACCTTGGGAGGCATTGGCAGCTCTTGCCGGTACTTCTGAGGGCAGGGGGAGCTGATGAGGCTGCTTCGGGTGCCCAAAACAGTTGGAGGTTGAAACACAATGCTGCTGCCAAGGTCAAGTACCTTTGCTTGGGTGACACTGACGGGAAGAACAAGCAAATAAAAAGGAGCAAGTGCCTCTGCCCTCTCTCTGTATAGCAGGCTCCCTATAGGACCCCTTTATGACAGATTTTAATAAGAATTCAGCTGACAAAATAGTCTGGAGTCTCAGCCCTAGTTTTCCAAAGCAGGATCTAGAAGATGAAATTTGGAGTTAAAGGATAATAACATAATATTCTTCTACACATAACAGAACTTTTATACAAGAACTTTATGCTTCTGCCTAATAAGTTGCAGCTATCCTTCACAAGATTCTTCCTTCCCTCCAATGTAGACCCAATTTTCCAATAGGTATTGTTTCCATGCATGCACAATTAATTATTCCTGTATTTCAGTTACCTAAACACTAAGTTATAAATTTAACTAATACCAACACTCATTATATAAAATAGTAGTAAAAGAGAAATAGAAATCCTATATAATAAAAGCCTAATATGCAAATCAACCAAACAGGGGAATGACGGGAAAAACTAGTCCCTATGATGCGCACTGACCCTCAGCAGGCAGATGCTCAATGCAGGAGCTGCCCCCAGCCCACAGGCTCCAGGCCGGCCAAGGCGGGTGCCAGCAGGGCCCCCCCCCCCCCCCCCCCCCCGCCGCCCCGATTGCCTCGCTGGTTGCCCCACAGATCAGCCCTGATCTCCGACCAGGCCTAGGGACCCTATCCATGCATGGGTTTTGTGCAACAGGCCTCCACTACATTTAATAATCAAGGAAGAAAATATACTAGTCAATGTTTCTAGAACTATTGTTGTTATTTGTAACTTTCCTTTGATTTTCAGCCAGCACTTCAGCTAGTTATTTTCTTGGCCAAAAGACCCATACTTCCATTTATGAAAGGTTTTAATACTTAGTAGTTCTTTCTTTTTAAAAATACAATTAATTTTCCATTAACTCTTACTTGTGAAAATGGAAGTTCTAAGAGCCATTCTAATGGGTCCCCTATTTTAATTGCCTGCATTATATATCAATAGCCCTATTTCTTTTTGTTAGTCAGGATCAGTCATCCTAGTCAGTAGATTAATCCCATTCCTTGCCTATCGGCTCGATGGCCTGAGGAACCCAAAGTGGACAAGTGTCTGTGTGAACTCTCAGTTCAATGGAACAATTATGTCTACTAGTACAAACATTCCTTCCATGGGAACTAAGACCTCTAAACCAACAGAGCACAAAGTTGTGGGGATGCAAAGCAAAACTTCTGTCAGGGGGTTACCGGCTGGAATAGTGACATAGATCTCTAGATCCCTGCATTCTGGCCATGGGAGAAACAGCACCATGTGTTGGTCACAGATTTAAAGCATATGATGACATTTTATAAGACATAGCTCCAAACTTTCAGGATGTTCTTAATTGGTGTGGTAATGATTCTTCATAGATCATTCCACTGTTTTGTTAGATCAGCTATATCTAAGTGATGGGGGTTGTGGTAAGACCAGTGAATTCCATGGATATGAGGTCATTATTGTACTTCTTTTGTTGTGTTAGGTTTTTTTGGTCAAAAGTAATATTGTGTGATATTTATTTATTTATTTATTTATTCATTTATTTATTTATTTATAAAATATATTTTATTGATATTTTACAGAGAGGAAGGGAGAGGGATAGAGAGTTAGAAACATCGATGAGAGAGAAATATTGATCAGCTGCCTCCTGCACACCCCCTGCTGGGGATGTGCCCGCAACCAAGGTACGTGCCCTTGACCGGAATCGAACCTGGGACCTTTCAGTCCACAGGCTGACGCTCTATCCACTGAGCCAAACCGCTTTCGGCATATTGTGTGATATTTAATAATTAAAATATATGTTTTTATTAATTTTAGAAAGATAGGGAGAGAGAGAAATATTGATATGAGAGAGAAACATTGCTTGGTTGCCTCCCACACACAGCACCCCAACCATTGGGAATCAAACCTGTAACCTGATCATGTGCCTTGACTGGGAATTAAACCTGCAACCTTTTGGAGCATGGGATGATGCTCAACCCACTGAGCAACACCAGCCAGGGCGGAAGTAAATACTTTTGCATTGACTATGGTGAATAAGACTTTCTATAAGTTCACAATGGTGGTTCTGGCAGAAGCCCTGAATAAAGACAAAGAAAATCCATTTCTAAAATACATGAACATTACAGTTAGAACAAATTGCTGCCACATCCATGAAGGAAGGGGTCTGATGTAATCTATATGCCACAAAGTAGCTGGCTGGTATACTCAGGGAATGGTGCCATTTGGGGTGTTGAACACTGGAGCTTGTGGTTGGCAGTTTGTGCATTCTGAAATGGCAATATCAGATCAGAGATGTTGTTGAACCAAAGCCTAGCCTCTACTTCTGCTGTCATGGCAACTTTGTACATTCATTCAGCAATCACCTGAGTGGCTGAGAAAAAGGCTGCCTGGGTTTCCATTTCTGTAAATCACCTGTTTATACCAGTATACATTGCCCTTTGTCTTGGTCTTACTTTGTCCTTGACCATCAAACCAAACTATTGGCCACTGCCTATGAGTCAAATCCATATCTCTGGGCATATCCAGTCCTGACAAAAGCAGAAAATATACCACTCTCATTTCTTTCTTTCTTTTTTAAAAAATATGTTCTTATGGATTTCAGAGAGAGGAAGGGATAGTGTGAGAGAGATAAAAACATCAATGATGAGGATCATCAATCAACAATAGGTATTGTGTGTATCAGGCAAGTGCCCTGTCCAGGAATTGAACCATGCCCTCCTGCTTCATGGATTCACGCTCAACCACTGAGCCACACCCGCTGGGCCCCTCTCATTTCTTTTTATTAGGAGGATTTCCCTTTACCATTGTCTTTCATGGACACTCCTATTTGGAGCTATAGTGTTAAGGGTATCAATCTCTGATTGCTGGGCCATACCTACTTAGACTCATCTCTTTCTTATTAATCAAAACCAATTGATTAGGGATCTTAATTATATCAGCACAATCCCTATACTTTTGTTATACAAGACTAGAGGCCTGGTGCATGAAATTCTGGCACTGGGGGTGGGGTCCCTCAGCCTGGCCTGCGCCCTCTTGCAGTCTGGGACTCCTGAGGGGATGTCAACCTGCCAGCTTAGGCCTGATCCCTGCTCCTGTGTTAAGCGTCTGCCCCCTTGTGGTCAGTGCACGTCATAGCAACTGGTCGACCGGTCGTTCTGGTCATTCTGCCGTTCAGTCGCTGGGCTTTTATTATATAGGAGTAGAGGCCTAGTGCATGAAATTCATGCACTCGGGGTGGGGGGCTCCCTTAGCCCGGATTGCAAGAGGGCACAGGCCAGGCCGAGGGACCCCACTGGTGCACGATTGGGGCCAAGGAGGGATGCGGGAGGTTGGCCAGCCGGGGAGGGACCGTGGGAGGGCTCCAGGGCATGACTGGCCCATCTTGCTCAGTCCCGATTGACTGGACCCCAGCAGCAAGCTAACCTACTGGTCTGAGTGTCTGCCCCCGGGTGGTCAGTGGACGTCATAGCGACTGGTTGACCTGTTGAATGTCTCCTCCCTGGTGGTCAGTGCACGTCATAGTGAGCAGTTGAGTGGCCTTAACATATCATTAGCATATTACGCTTTGATTGGTTGAATGGCCAACCAGACAACCGGACATTTAGCATATTAGGTTTTTATAGTATAGGATAATCAGAAAAACTAATATCCCTTCATATGCACAGGTCCCACCCACAGTCAATTGGAAGGAATTATACAATTGTGTGGGACAGTGAGGATCATCTTATCATATCATGCTATTAGAATTTTTTTCACAATATTATGTCTTTACTATCTACCTATGCTATTATGTTTACATCTCTTGTATTGTTCCTAACTTTCCCCAGTTATGAATACTCAGAGAGCTTCTAATTCTCGAATAATGCTACAATATAATAAATAATACTGATTACACGTTTCCTTAAGAGCTTATGTGCTAGTTTCTCCTATATATTTATGTATCTATATATCTATCTGTCTCCAGATATCCAGGTGGACCTGTACCATAAGGTTTTCAAATACTTCATTTGACTGAATACTATGTCAGATTATTTTCCTAAATGGCTATACCAGTCTACATTTACACCGTATATATAGTTATCCATGAAATCATCTTCATTCAAATAATTGGCTAATTGTATGTTTTGGCTTTTATTTTATATACTTATTTATTTTAATTTATATTTTGCTTTTATACCAATTGATATTCATTTGCATACACAATTTCCTGTGAAAATTTTCTTTTAAATGTCATGATACTTCTCTCAAGATATTTAATAGGCCCAATCAATGATTATCATCACTGATGTTTCTATCTCTCTCTTCCTCTCTCTGAAAAAAAAAAAAAATATATATATATATATATATATATATATATATATGTATATTTTAAAAAGATATTTAATGGGCATGAATTTGCCAACAAATATAAATAAATAATAAGAAAAATAAACACACCTAGACTTTCAAGGTCTTTTTTATGCTGAAGAAAGAGTCTTGCAGGATAAATTCAGTAAACATTTCATCCTCAAAAAATGAGAGTCTCTGGCTTTGTCTTTAAGAGTTCAGGAACATTCCAGTCTTCTTTAGACCAGAGGAGCAAGCAAACCTCTTCTAATTCACACTGTTGGGGGAATGTAAGACCACGCATTCACTGAAACTGGAATCAGGCATTACTGGCTACTCAAAACACTTGATAAGAAAGGGTGATCCGATGAATAATGCATTGTTTACATGAGTGTTTGTGAGTTGTGACACTGTCCTCCCTTTATGATGTGCTCCACTCTTCCAGGAGAGCCTAAGGAAGACCAGACAAAAGGCACAACGGATGGATTGTCCCACTTGCTTCTTGGTTTTCTCTGAGTACTAAGTTAAGACCAAACTGCCTGATGTGTACTGACTATTCAGTACATGGTGCTGTATTTATGATGTTAACCCAGTACATATGAAAGCAGAACTCTTTGTTCTATTTGTTCTATTCTTCCACTGTAAACACATGAGCATAATATAATCTTTTCTTACTATCTCCTTGTACTTTAAACAATTTTTTTAATTGACCAAGGAAACTTTTTTCTCCGTATTTCATGTTACTCTTCTTTGACCAAACATTGGACTCTTAATATATACCAAGCGATATAAAGGTGAATAAGACACCGTTTTAGGAAATACAGATAGAAAACGAATACAACTTTGAGATGCTCTCTATTAGCTTACAGCCTGGGTTGGGAAAGATGAATAGGTAAATATTACAATGTGGTTTGTGACATCTTTCACTCATTTACTGACTAAATTTACCTATTCATTCTATTAACATGCCTCCTGTGTGCCAGGTACTGAGCTGATCCTCAAAGGCAGTGGTTGTCAGCCTTGGTTCATGTTAGGACAATGACCTGGGAAACTTAAGATGTCTTAGTTCACCCTCACAGGTAATTGTTTAAGTGATTAAACTTAGGCACTGGGAGCTTGAAAAACTCCCCAGGTGATTATCCTGTGCAGCCAAGTTGGAGAACCCTTGCTCGCAGGGGTCCTCAAACTTTTTAAACAGGGGGCCAGTTCACTGTCCCTCAGACCGTTTTTAGGGCCGGACTATAGTTTAAAAAAAAAACTATGAACAAATTCCTATGCGCACTGCGGGCCTGGGACGAGTCGGCTGCTAAGCAGGACAGGCAGCGGCACCCGGCAGGCCGGATAAATGTCCTCGGCGGGCCGCATGTGGCCCACAGGCCGTAGTTTGAGGACCCCTGCGAGAGAAAGACATTCCCCCTCCCCCCAGAAACTCATAATTTCATGGCAGAAACAGAGAAGTAACCAGGCAACTATAATCCAGCCTGAAGAGCTATATGATGAGGTGAGTATGGGGAGCTATAGCCATGTTCTTCCTCCCATTTTATGGATGAAGAATCTAAATCTCACATGTTAACAGATTTGCCCAACATCATAGATTGAGTAAATAATAGAGCCGGGATATAAATCTAGATCAGTCAGATTTGACTGACCTATAAATCACTAGATGAACTCCCAAGAAAAGGAAACTATACCTCCCCATAGAAGAAAAAGAATCAGGACTATTTATTTTCATTATTTTACAAAGGAATTCACTGTGTTTTTGTTCTACTATGGACAAAGTATGCATATGAATTTCTAGATTTTCAAGTGAAAAACTATAAGAAATACAAAAGGAAAAGAAAAAAAATACCCTCATGAGTCCACGTTCTCAAAATATTAATGAACTAGATAGTCATAATCTAATGCAATCTTGTGAAGGCAACATTTTTACATTATTATTCCTATGTTTCTTGGAATATCCACCTAACACATTTGGAAAATCCACTTAACGATTTACTTATTATTATTGTGAAATTATGATAATGATGAATACTGAAATCAGGGAAGGGGCATCTTTGACAATCTGACCCATAATAATTAAACCTTGAATTATACACCACGATGTAGTCTGGTCATCCCCTAGGCCTTCTCAATATTCCCATTCTAGTTAGACTTTTTATCTTTCTCAGAGACTTCACAGCATCCTCTTATTTTTTTATAAAGGAATCCGTAAAAATCTGAATTCAAATAATACAAAATTATTCTAGTTTAGGTTTTTATTTTTTTTATAGTATTTCTTTAGGAAAATTTTTGCCTTTGGAAAAATATCTCAGCTCATCATAAAAGGGTATACGCAGGCAAAAAGCAAACTACCTTTTCTACATTTTGTCCTGATGTTTCATACATCAGTGAGGTTGTACATGGCATGTCCAAATTGAAAGCAAAAAACTGAAGCAGCATCTCTGAGATGTCCATCTGGAGGTTTCCTGAGTAAGGATTATCAGCCAAATTCTAGAAGACACGCCTAGCCTTTGCCAAAACAAGACTGAAGCCGGAGCTGACAAAAAATATGAAATTTTTTATTATTTTAACTAGATTGCAACGGTGATACAGGGAGAACAAGGCAGTTTAGGTACAGAGTCAACTTCTAAAAGCTAATTTAAAAAAGAAAAAAAACAACAACCCAGGGATGCAAATACTTTGTGAGAGAATAAATGTTTGAGTGTCATTGGGATATTTAATAGTTATATTAAAATGCTTTTGATTCAGAGATTTCAGAATGTCTGAAACTTAAAAAATATCACAATGATTGAAATTCTGCCTATCTGTAGGGGTTCTTTTAAATGTCATATAACTGTTTCATTTTTATCTGTGAGAGCCTATTGAGGGTTCTACTGAGCTGATTGTATGAAAAGGTCCTATAAAGTTCAAGATAAATTTTCCTCTATATCTCATCTTATAATAATAATAAGCAATGGTTACTGCTTTTGGTGATTCTATGTAATAAAAACTGTAGTTATTTCCATCCATGGGCCACACCCAGGAAGCAGAAGTCTGTCTTGTTTTCTTTTTATCTCAAAGAGACTGGGGCCTGCATGAAATTTAACTTGGGTAACTCAGCATGAGATGCTCTTCTGAGGAAGCAGTATATGGTGGTTGGAAAAAGCTATTCCAGGATGCAAAGTTATACATGTTATATGGAGCTTGTCTTGTAAACAATTTATCTGTGTAAATGGGCTGTTATAATGTTACTATTGAGCAGAGCCCTCTGTATCAGGAAGGATGCAAGTAATGACTCCCAACCCCAAAGCCAACTGTCTTAACAATAAGAAAGTTCTGTTATCCTATACACCAAGGAATCCAGAGACAGGGCAGCTCTAATACAGTTGGTGCCTTGGCTCATTGATTCACTAAGAATCCAGGTTCTTCTCATCTCAGCTTTCTCTAGGTTTGTTCCCTCAAGGCTACAAAATGATTGCTGTAGTTCCAAACATTAGATGAAGATACAACAATATTTGATAGTAGAAGGATCCTTTTAAAATATATTTTTTGTTGATTTCAGAGAGGAAAAGAGAGGGAGAGAGAGAAAAACATCAATGATGAGAATCACTGATCAACTCCCCCCTGCACACCCCACACTGGGGATTGAGCTTGCCACCCGGGTATGTGCCTTGACTGGGAATCGAACTGTGACCTCCTGGTTCATAGGTCAACACTCAACGATGCCAGCCAGCAGTAGAAGGATCTTTGATAATATATCTCTCTTAGGAAGTTATCTTTTCCTGAAGTTTCCAGCAGACTCTGTTCATAGACTGGAACTGGGTGATATGCACATTCCTAAACCAGTTGCTTACCAAGGACACAGAATCATGCTAATTGGATTCCTATTCACGATTTACACTGAGTCATATGGGGAGGATGGACATTTGAATTACATTGGAGCCAATCTTGGTAAGGAAGAAAGTGAATAAATATTAGTTGTGCAAAAATAGGTGACTCTTTGGGGAGAGTAAAAACAAGTAATAGAGGAGAATGAGAGAGGAAAAAATAATTTAAGGAAATAAAGCTCAGAGATGATTCTTTATAGGAACAGATGGACTTACAGCTATAGGAAGCAGGTGCCAACAAAGTAGAAGGACTCTATTTTCAGCCACCTTAAGTGGGTCTCTGTGCACACCAGCTCAGGAATGTGGATAAAACAGAATGGGGAACTGGAAGCTTCCTGTAATGGTCACTGAGTCAATGTCAATTTTGTTTTTGCATGATTAAGCCATTAAGGTGATTTTATCATACAATGATGAGTATGCAATGTTTAAGTGACTTGCTCAGGTTCACATGATATATTTGATTAGTCTTTCCACCTATGTAGCCAGGAAACAGATGTGGGAATAGTCTGGAGTGGATGTCTAATTCTCATTCACAAATACTTAAGGAGCACCTATGTGCCAAATACCATTTCAGGCTCTGGTGTTAATATTGAAGTAAGTATAGAAAGTCTGTGTCTACATGGAGCTTACATTCTCGAGGGAGGAGACAAACAGTAAACAATCGAATAAACATGTAAAGAACAGATGGTGAGAAGTTCGAGGGAGAAAAATAAAGCAATGCCAGGTAGGGTGAGGCAAGTTTGGTATTTTACATGGTGTAATCAGAAAAGGCCTTATTAATAGGGTTTATGATAAGGAGTGGCTAGGAGAATATCTAGGAGAGAACTGCTCCAGACAGTGGGAACAGAAAAAAAAAAAAGTTCCTGAGGTAGGAGATACCGGAAGGCTTAAAAGGCCAGAGGCCTGGACCAGAGACAAGAAGGTGGGAAGTAATGAGGGATGAGTTCAGAGAAGTGATGGATTTACGTAGGGTATTGTAGGCCATTGGTTCTCAAAGTGTGGTCCCCAGACCAGTAGCCTCAGCATGTCCTGGACACTTGTTAAAAATGCAAATTATTGGCCCCACCCAGGCTTCCTGAATTAAAGCTCTTGGGTGGAGCTCAGCAAAGGGTATTCTAATGAGACTCCAGGTGATTCTGATTCCGGTGCAGCTAAGGTTTGAGAACCAGTGTTGTAGGCTATTCTAAGGATTTTGGGTTTCATTTTGGATGAAACAGAGCCATTGGAAGGTTTTAAACACTGGAATAATCAGATTTTCATTAAATAACCACTCTGGCTTCTTTGTTAAAAATAAACTATAGGGAAGCAAAGGAAAAAGCAAATAAACCAGTTTTAGATGATTGTAATAGTCTGAGAAAGAAGAGATGGTAGCTTGGACTAGGATGGTGGTAGAGGTGGTGATCAGTGGTTGGATTCTGCATAGACTTTGAAGATAGAGCCAACAAGAATTGCTGATGACTTACATGTGAAGTGAGAGTTAGAAAGTAGATAAGAACAATTCCAGCATTTTTGACCTGAGACACTGGAAGGACATTACTACTCTTTAACCATTATGCAGAAAACTGTAGGGGAAGATGGCTTAAGGGTTAAAATGAGGAGTGTGGTCATATTCATTTTGGAATGGATATGCCAAGTAGGGATTCAAGGGAGTGGTTTGGGGTGGAGATAAAACTTTTGAATTTTCAGGGCATCTGTGCTATTTATAGCCATGGGCCTGGATGAGAGCATTTAGGCAGTCAGTGTAGATGGAAAAGAAGTCTTAGACCTGAGTGCTCGATATCTAGAGGTTGGAGGAGATGCGAACAGAACAGCAAAGGATATTGAAAAAGAGTAACCAGTGAGATTGGAGGAGAAAGGAGAGATGGTGCCCGCAAAGCCAAATTTCAAAGTGTTTCAAGAAAAAAGGGCGTGACAACCAGGCTGCGGTAGGATGAGGAGAGCCTGGCACTGCCTGGGGTGCAACATGTAGAGGCGGTACCAAGAAACTCAGTAATCAAGGTAATTAATGTCTTAATGTAATATTTAAAAAATAAAAACTTACTTTAAAAATCCATGATGAACTAAATATTACAATTTAAATAAAAACAGAATCTGACCCTACACTGGCATCACTTACCTTATTTTCCTTACCTGGACGGACCTTGTGTGTATTTAAAATTTCAATATTTTATTCATCTTGATTTTTTTTGTATTTATTTTCATATAAAAATATTACATTAAAACATTATTTATCTCAATTTCTGAGGATTTGGCACTCCCTTAAATTTTGCACCTGTAGTGTGAATGCCTACTCTCAAAATAAAGACTGATTGGGTTCAGGAGTGCAGAGTATGTGCTCACTCTGACCAAAGCTGACTCGGTGGTGTTGGGAGGGTAAAATATAACTGCAGGTTGTTCAAGAGGGAATAGAGGAGAAGAATTGAAGACAGTGAACTTCAACTATTCTTTTAAGAAGATTTGCTGTTAAAGAGAAGCAGAGCATTGGTCATACTCATAGGGCATGTGGGGTCAAGTACAGGTTTTATTTCATATGGAGACTATTGCAGCATGTTTGTATGTGGAGAGAATGATAGAACAGTTGAGGGATCAATAATACAGAAGAGGGGACATGTACCAAAAATGGGAGAAGCTGGACACCTATCTATGTGAATGTGTTGCTGAGAGGGCCCAAGGCTTGGAGTGAAGATGGGGATGTATTTTCAGTTTTACTAAAAGGAAATCAAGTCCACTTACAAAAGGACTATGCAATATGTTCCAAAACTAACCCTTGAAATTATATGTAACATGTGTGACAGAATGGCCAAACATTCTTAACAACTATGTCATCATACATATAGAGGTGTGATCAATATGAATTATTCTTATAATGTCCTTTGATAAAGGGCTATGTCATATGTCATGAAGGGAAGTTGCCTAGGTAACCAACATTTTGATGTTTAAAGTGATGTAAGTCTAGACCTTAGGCTTCCAGAGGAGCAGGCAGATGAATAATCTTAAATTTGTTTTCTGTCTTTTGGGTTTTTGATTGGAAGTTAATGTCAAACACATCAAGGTGATTCTGTCCAACTCGGTGTGTGTCAGCTGTGCTCCACTGTGGATTAAGGACAGAGCTCATTTCTTTGAGAACCAGGTAGAGGTATCAACACATTTATTAAGGAAGTTAAGGAGTCTACTTTGTGTTCTAGCCCTGAAGTGAGGCCTCTGCACCTTCATATGGAGGGTCATAGAACTAGAGGCAAGGCCAGGATTTTCCTCAGAAGGCAGTTGAAAATGTGTTTGGTTAAGACAGGAGCACAGCAGAGGTCATTTTAGCTTTAAATTCTTTTCAGAGAAGTGTTACCAGACATCCATAGCCGTATATGTTGCTGCTATGTTTGTTTACCAGCATGGCATCCTGCTGACCTCCTTCCCCTAGGAGTATAGAATACACCACTCAACGACAGAATGCATTGGACTCATGTATGGAATTATTTGTTATTGATGTTTTAAGGGTTGGAGACTATAGGCCTGAAATTACAATTCCCATTTAAAAATGTTTTTAGTATTTTTATTCCCAAAGGTAAGTGTCTACTAGGATCATTTGACACTTTAAAAAAAGCCATTTGATCTTTAGTTCAGTCAAATAAGCAAATACTACAATTGTAATATAGTCAAACAATGTTTTGTGCTTTATAAACAAAGTTAATATGCACTGACTAAATTTTTCAAATTTCAGCCCAGTTGGAGCATGTGTGTCAAATGCCCTTTTCTTTTCTTTATCTTTCTGTCATCAGCAAAGAAACTGTGCTATGGGAGTGGGCTGAGGCAGCCTAGCCAGAGGAACCAGTACCAACCTGAGCAGGGAGCCTGGACATATCAAAGGCGGTGGAAGGGAGGAGCAAAGTCTTATGCTGGATGACAAGGGGGAAGATAGAGTGCCAAGGGGCCCAGAGAAGGGTAATAGAATTAAACTTGCACAGACACTGAAGTTCCACTTGGGAAAGACCACACACTGCTATCGCTGGATGAAAGTGCCAGGATTCTTATGAAACCCCCAAGAAGTCCGGTCTTCAAGGGGAAACTATTCAAGTCTCTGGTCTCTTAGAGATGATGATTCATCTCTAAGTCATTTTATACTTTGAAATTTGTCAGTGATATAATGGGAGCAAAGTTTTTCCTGTAAAGAAGACATAGGCTGTTTGTTCCTTGCAAAGGAAGTGAAAAATGAGGAAACCATCTGGCATTCGCTCAAAATATCTAGATAATTGAGGCCAAAGTATCTTTTAGCTTAATTTTATATCAATGAACATCCTTCATTCCCCCTTCTTCATTTGCTGTGGAAGAAGCATCTTAGGGAAAAACCCTGAAATGCTCTAACATAATTTTGAAATACAATGATTATTAATACTATTAAATTGTATTCTTCATTATTCCTAGCAATTCTGCTATTCTTGAATTTAATATATGTGTGTATATATATGAATTAAATAGAGATTCTTTAGGAATCTTTATAGATTGAAGAGTCCTACCTTTATTGAAAATTTCATAGCATTGATCAGATATTTTTCACAGGTGATGTGATCTCTCTGTTATCTTTCAAAATTTGCATTTCAAAGCTGATTGATAGACCAAGTGAGATGGAGTTGATGTCCTTTTCCTGCAACAGGGGTGTTGGATGAATCTGCTTAGAAACATTATTTACTGCCAAGGTTATTTAATAAATTTAGTTTTGCATTTCTAATTCAGAATTACATGCTTTGTACCACATGTAAAGCTCTGTTACAAAAGCTCACATTTCTTCGCAAAATAGAGCTGTATTTAAAAGACATTTAATAGCTGGGTCCTCCCTCCCCCCATAAGTATATAAAGTATTGTATATTTATTCATTAAGAAATGTGATTATGTGATATCTTCTCATGTCAACAATGAGTACCACTGTTCATTCCTACTTTTAATCTGACTATAGATCACTTTTTATTTTATTGAAAGTAAATTTAAAAAATTTGGAAACATTATAACTGTCTAGTTAAAGAAAAACCTTTATGAGAGGCATCATATTAATACCGTATCAAACTTGAAACCATTATGTAAAACTAATGCCAGTCAAATAATTAATAAGTTAATTAGGCTTGGGGGGGTGGAGTTTCACCTGTTTGGTATTGTCAATTTTTAGTCATGGGGGAAGAGGATATACCTCTTAGAATGTCTGGGCTTGTGGACTCTTGAGAATCACTCTAAGGCTTTAGCATAAGGTCTCAAGCTTCCATAGTTTCTATATGATGAGTATAAAGATGGCAACCTTCACATGGAGAGGGACTTGGAGCAAGAAAATAGGGAGCCAACACTTTGATGAACCTGACTGTGGGGCTATAGGAAAAGAGCACACACACACTCACACACACACACACACACACACACACACACACAAACACACACACATTGGCCCTCCCCATCTCCACTACTCTACTCTCTACTCAGGACACTTATAAAATAGGGGTGCTGGAACCAGTGAAGCTGAGGAGAAAGTCAAACATGGTAGGAGGGGACCACTTCCTTTCTAGGTAAATCCTTTCAGGACTTGAGTCTTGTTTAAATGAGCAAGGTGGTCTCTTCAATACTTTCCTTCCTCTGGTTGATATTTGCAGTTTGAATTTGCTATGCATTTGGCTAGTATTCTGTACAAGGTGCTGTGTTTGAAATGGCTGAGAGTTATATTTGCACTGTCTTGCTATTTGCTGAAATCACATCTCCCTGTTTGAGGTGGTTGTTATATCATCCTTTGAGCTCATTGAGGGCAGGGGCCATATGTTGTATATCTTTCATAATCCATGAAATGGTTTATTTCATAACACCACTGCAATCATGTTACTTACCAATGACCTAGGCTTGACAGTAGCAGCCATAGCAGCAAGAACAATGACACCAACTTCCATCTATGGAAATATATTAGATACTATACAAACTTGTACATCTATGTTGTTATGTCTCTCATTTTCTGTGGTTTTCTTAAGCTTCATGACACTTGGTAGAGATGTTTTTACTTTTTACGTGCCATATTAGTTCAGGGAATGGACAGAGACAGGAATAGGGTTGATGCATATAAGGGTGTGGAATGTGCAGATTCACTACCAGTCAATCCATAAGTAGACAGATTCAGCCTGTGGGCCAAAACACAGTGAGAGCAATAAATCATGAGTCCTCTGATGGAAATTTGAGGGAGCCCTTCTGTTAGAGGAATTCAAAGATGGGGGGTGAATACTAAGCCTTCCCAACTAACTTCTGATAATCAACTATGGATTAATTAGTACTTTTATGAATTGTGAAAATGATTTTGAACACTTTAATAGTTTGTATTTTTTGCATTGGGGCAAGATTCATAACAATACTTACTGGTTTTCCTATTGGTTCTTTCTCTAGAGGTTGTTTTTTTTTTCTTCTTCCCACTTTTGTAGTTCAAATATTACTCTAACATATTCCAGGACACTAGTCAAATATTTTTCACTTTTAGTGCAATTTGGCTGCATTACATGATTTAGTTGGGCATTGTTCAAGTTTGGGAAATAAGTATTTTGTTACACAGAGATTTTCATTGTGGTGTAATTTGGAAATAGTATAAGAAAAGTAGCATTGCTTTGGACTAAAACCAGAGCATACCCAATCTCCTACTCTGTTCTTTGGACTTGTAATGAAAATTGACTTCCAATGAATTTTATAGTCATAACTAGGGGCCTCGTGCACGAAATTTGTGCATGGGGGAGGGGTCCCTCAGCCCAGCCTGCCCCCTCTCACATACTGGGAGCCCTCAGGGGACGTCCTACTGATGGCTTAGGCCCGATCCCTGTTGGAGCAGTCTGTCCTCCCTTTGCAGGAGGCAACTGGGCTGATCAGGGGAAGGCGCCAGCCCCATCACCCCACTACTGTAGTCGCTGCCAGTCACCGCAGCCACCAAGATATTTTCATCAACATGGACTCCAGTTCCTTCACCATGAAAAAATGACAACTTTCTTTAGGCATTTTCAAGATGTGCCTTTCATAAGATATGACATTTCTTTCTTTATTTTTCTTTTTATCCTCACCTGAGGATATGTTTCCATTGATTTTTTCCCCTTCCCTCTGATTCCAGGCTTGCCACTTCCCAAGCCTACAGCCTCCGCACCAGGCTGTAGGCTTGGGAAGCAGGTACCCCCATCCCTCAAGCTTAAAGCCTCCGCAGGATGGCGTCTGGGAGTGACCTGGGTCTTTATTGGGTTAATTTGCATACTCACTCTGATTGGCTGTGGGTGTAGTGGAGGTATGGTCAATTTACATGTTTCTCTATTATTAGGAAAGATTTCCCTCCCACCTCCACTGTCTTTACTTTGGCTGCGCTCCTCATACTCTACTATTTGATCAATCATTAACCCACTTATTCAATACTTGCAGAGTGTTTATTTTGGGCTACAGTCTGTCCTCAGGTCCTAAAGACACAAAAGTGAACCAGAAATGTATTTTATCCTCACAGAACACTCTATTTGAGGAGGAAACGGACATATGTATCAGTCAATAGAAATTAAGGGACCATGGAAGAAGCACAGGGCTGCAAGAGCAGCAGAAGGTATATTTCCATAGAATAGAGAAGCTGAAAAGCTGCAACAGGTACATTCCCATAGAAGGAGGGAGCTGGGAACAGCAGAAGGCCTATATTTACAAAATAAAAGGAAGAAAGCCCTGCATCTAGAGGAGAAGAAGAAAGCCCAAAGGGAATAGGAAAACAATAAGGAAGGAGGGGGAAAACCTCACATGTCCCATGTGAGGTTTGACCTTTGAGCCCAGGAGTTACTATAGTAACCAGTCCAAGGGAATAGTGACCAATCAGAGGGGATATCAAGGCACAAGGATCTGTAGCCTTTATAAGCCTTGGGAAAAGAAACTCAGGGGGACCCTTTCCCCCTTCCCATGTGGGAGTCTGTACTTGTTCTTTAATAAATTCCCACCTTTGCTATACCATCTTCTGTCTGTGGATTCACTCTTCAACTCTGGGGGTTAAAGAATCTGGATTCCAGTCCAGGGGAACTCCGCGTGTTCTAGTCCAAAAATTCCATTTCAGACATATGCGAAGTTGTTCTCCCTCTCTCTCTCTCTCTCTCTCTCTCTCTCTCTCTCTCTCTCTCTCTCTCTCTCTCTCACACACACACACACACACACACACAATAGCAGAATTGTCAGATTTAGAGTATATGAATGTTTAACTTTACAAGGTCTTGCCATATTGTTTTCTAATAAATGGTGTTCATTAAAATTTTGTTTTATACTACAGAATTACCCATGATTTATCTCTAACTCCTGCCTCATCACGGTATTCCTGGTTCTTGGCTGCTTCTAGGAATCATTTTGATACAATAGTGTTAAGACCAACTAACCTCTCTTCATTGCTGTCTCTAGTTATGAGAAAGATCACCTTTAATTTATCCCAGTGAAAAGATCTCAGGTCCTGTGTTGTGTGACTCAGAAGATGAAGGAAATTCCAACTCCTCCCAGGAGGTAGATATACTGGGAACCTCATAATGCTTGACCTTCAAGACCCCTTATTTGTCTGGGTCCTTACTAGCATCATTTGAAACTGTTCTCTTTTGTATATATCTTTTATTCATAATTTAAAAATTCTTTTTCTTAAAAAGGCTCTCAACTTGTATAAGCTTAAGGTCTCATGAAACCTGAATTTGTCCTTAGTTTCTTTTATATTATAATCTCTTTACTTTGGGGTTTAATTTACATTTTATAACCTTGGTCTTCCTAATCCTTTGCAATAGCTTTTAAGAGACTTTTTCTTTTTTTAAAGATTCAAAACATTTCCTCCACTGAATATTTTTTAAATAACATGAAACAACAAACTAGTCATTTAACTTAATAATAGGTTCTTCCCAAGGGACATCATCCCCGTTTTAGTGAAGTTACTTGGAAATGAGTCACAATCCTACCAGTTTTCAACACAGTAGATTAATTTAATGGAGTTAAATCATTCTTGGAACCACTCAGTTTACTTTGGTTATGATGTGGCTCTACACACCAAATCAGATTTAAGGGTCTAATGTATGGTATTAGTGTTTCATAGACTGGTCCCAGGGCTTCCCTATAATCTCTGCTTGATTTCTCTGAATTAAACTACTAGACAATGTCAGGTGTAATAAATCAATTAGGTATTTATGAGAAAGCCTTGTGCCCACAAATAGCTAACAATCTACTGGTGGTTATTAGTATGTTTGATCAGTAATTTAAAGCTATCTTTATTTATTTCTGAACACTGACACTGAGAGATAAGACTATAAATACGAGAGTAGCAGAGCTGAATTGGAATATCATCAGTGCCTTTCTGGGCAGATTATTTCTCAGAAATATACCTTGTGGCAGAGTCCTTTGATTAACCCCCCCCCCCCCCCCGCCGCCCTCCAGATCTACAGGGACAATCAGAAAAATCATTGGTTCCTAACTAATGCCAGAGTCCTCTCCAGAGATTCTATATGATGGCGTGCTTCCCACACGGATAACCCAAATCCTTATTGCAATTCACCAAGGGCACCGAGGCCTTCCAACCCTTCCACCATTTCCCTTTTCGGCTCCTCACAGGTGAGTGCATCAGGCCAGATGCCCCCCCCCCCACCCCCGCCTGCTTTTCCTTTCTGTCCCAACCTGACCAAATGTGGTGCTTAACCTTCAAAGCTCCCTCTATCTCTCCCTTCAAGTATTTCTGCTGGGTACCCCACTCCTCCGGAGAAGAGGAGGTGCCCTTATATTTCTTAAAATCTTCAGCAACACCTCAGACTCTGACAGGGTGTGCCTTGATCTCTCTCCCCTCCTTTGAAAGTAGCACTGTAATTCCCTGACCATCTCAGACTAGATAATGGGATACTCAGCCAGAGGTAGGATGTTCTTAGCCACAGAGTAGCAGCCAGTCAATTTGCACAAAATATCTTATTCCTACGTGTCTCTTATGTAACACTTCCCTTCTGGTGAATGTAAGACTCCTCAAGCAATAACAACTTGCATTTATACAGCCTTATGAACATGAACTCACATAAATCACATTCATTAGTACCTCTCCCCTTCAGAGGTCCCTTTCCCAGGTGGCTAGCACGCCTCCAGCCTGCCTCCCAACCTCTGCCTGGCTTCTATTATTGGTATAATCGCACTTGACTCTCCCAGGGGAAGCCCACCTGCCCAATACTTTTCCTCACTCTTCCTTTAATCTCACACAATTTTAGCTCAGGCCCAGGGCTCTCCCTGCCTCGTTTTCTGAGCCCTCCTCACCTGCCCTGCCACTTACCTGCATCTCCTATTGGAGTAACCCTTCTATTGGGCTTTGTTGAGAGGACTGAAGTCTCCTGTCCCTGTGAGTACCAATCGCTTACCTTTTCTCCAGCTCAAATATCTCCCTGTTTTGTATTTTTTTTGTCTCTCACCTTTTTCATATTGGTTATCTCGTCCAATAAATAAATACAGTATAGCAGGGTAGTTAAGAGTGTAAGCTGGGGTTGACTCTGGCTTGACTATAGACATTTAAAATGTTCAAAATATCCTTCTGTCTCTGAATATATTAACTGACAGACAGAAAAAAATTATCTGGGCTTTAGTTTGCTCATTTGTAAAATGGAATTCATAATAGCCCTCATTTCATAGAGAAGTTGTGAAGATTAAATGAGAAAATAAAGGTATTTACCACAGTGCTTTACACATAGTCCACAGACAATAAATGTAAGTTTTCTTCCCAGACCTATCCAACAAGATTGCTGTTTGATTTCTCTGTGCAAGAGAGTAAAAATGGTCACATTTTGTGTGATTTATCTAAAAATTTAAAAATGTAAGATGTTACATTTTATGCAACACATTTGATTTATTTTTGATTAGGGCTTTTATTTTTAAACTAGAGGCCCAATGCATGAAATAAGTGCAAGAGTAGGCCTTCCTTCCCCTGGCTGCTGGCACTGGCTTCCCTCTGGCACCCAGTACCCAGACTTCCCTTTCAGCCCCGGTTTCATCTGGAAGGTCGTCCAGAAGGACGTCTGGTCCAATTAGCATACCTATGCTTTTATTATTATAGATTATACTTTACATTCAATATTATTTTGTATTAGTTTCAGGTATACAACACAGTGGTTAGACAATACTATACTTTACAAAGTGATGCCCCCAATATTTCTAGTATCTACCTGGCACCATACATAGTTATTACAATGTTATTGACTACTAGAGGCCCCAGTGCATGGATTCATGCATGGGTAGGGTCCCTCAGCCTGGCCAGTGATCAGGGCCAATCCGAGCCATCTTGACCGGTCCCCGATCAGGGCCGATGGGGGCAGCTGGCTGTGGAGAGACCATGGGAGGGCTCCAGGGTGTGTCCAGCCCTCTCACCCAGTTCTGATCGGCCAGACCCCAGCAGCAAGCTAACCTACTGGTTGAAGCATCTGCCCCCTGGTGGTCAGTGCACATCATAGCAACTGGTCGAATGGTCAAACAAATGGTCAGACACTTAGCATATTAGGCTTTTATTATATAGGATTTCAATTTGTAGTTCTTAATTCCTTCACCTTGATTAAGGTTTTTAGTATGATTGTTTTCCTTTAAGTGTTTGATAAGATTCTGAACTGTCTCCCCAACAGTTCATTTTCTACATAAGCTGCAATTCTTTTTTAAAAAAATATATTTTATTAATTTTTTACAGAGAGAAAGGGAGAGTGATAGAGAGTCAGAAACATCGATGAGGGAGAAACATCAATCAGCTGCCTCCTGCACACTCCCTACTGGAGATGTGCCCGCAACCAAGGTACATGCCCTTGACCGGAATCGAACCTGGGACCCTTGAGTCCGCAGGCCGACGCTCTATCCACTGAGCCAAACTGGTTAGGGCTAAGCTGCAATTCTTAATAAATATCCATTCATTTTATTCATACCATTTTATTCTAGGACAGGAATCATATTTTATTATTACTATTCCCATTTCAAAGATGGAGAAATGAAGGCAGCAAGAACAAAGTAATATGCCTGAGGTCACAGGATGTCTAAGTTGGGGAGACAAAGCATAATCCTGGACCTAGTTTGCTCTTTGTGCAATTTTGTGTCAATATTTAAAAAATTGCACCCAAAAAGCTAATCGAAATCTTCTGAATAGTAATCATGTGCTGAAAGATAGTGTATTCTTTTTGCATAAAAGATTTTCTGCATTACAGCAGGGGGTCCTACTCTGATGTGTCAGGAGGAAGAAGAAAATTCATTTCTTATACCAGCCTGTCAGCTGCCCTTTATGACTGAACCATATACCATTAGACAATCACAAACAGTGACAAGAGCTTTTGCTCTGTAGCGATTCTCATGTTTGAATTGCTTTGCTGAAATGTTGCACTATGCTGCTTTACTGGAAAACACTACAAAGAACAGATGTGGGGTACCATGCAATATTTATCATTTAGGTGTCTAATCTGGGTATTTTAAATACTACTCCGATTTTGTTACAGTGTATTTGATATTTGAAGTGTTTCTTTTTAAAGAGCCATGTTAAAAGTACAATAAATGATATATTTTGAAGGTTTAAGTAAATCCTTTGTTGTTGACATAATCACATTCTGAAAGTGACTGAAAATAAAAATATTTTCAATTTTCATATATACATATTTTTGATGGTGTATTTGTAGCAATTTACCAGAGCAAATTCACATCCTCTGCAGCTGGTGTAATTCTTACACCTACCTTCGGGGAGACTTCCCCTATAGAGATACAGAAGATATGTGCTCTTATATTGTCTCCCAGTAGATTACAAAAAGTAATCAGACCAAATGGAAGATATACTTTCCATCATATATTTCAGACTTTAAGTAGTATTTTTCCCCCTTGCATACTAAAGCAAGTAGGGACCTTTTACATTATCTCTGGTCCCTTTATAACTCCTTGAGTAAGTGTATTGCAAATAAGCACATTTATCATTGAAGACTGTTAGTAAAGAATATGGTATTTATTCAGACTATTCAGAGACACAACATTTGAAGAGTTTTTAAATTGCTTATTTGGTTTAGAGCCATATTCACTTCTTGACCAAGATATTGTTAAGTGATGAAAGTTAGAAAGCTACATTTCACTGATCTCTGCCAGAGCCAATGAAAATATTAATTTTAAAGAAGTAAAATGTAGGAGTAGGCTATATGAATTTTAATAATGTTTCATGTTTAAATTATTAGAAAATTTAATAGAATATAGATTCCTAAGGTTAATTTTAAAGACACTGCATTTCTTGAGTCAACATGTACATTATGAAGAGATTTCAGGATGAAAAATTAGTACAGAATAAAGCCCACTGTGGAGAATCACTAAGTACCAGCCATGATAATAACCTATTACAAGACATCTGGTTATACCATGGATGTGACCATGGAGGTCAAATCATGTTCTCTGTGTACATAGTGATGTGTGGTGCATCTTTTTTCTTGTGACTTGGAAAGCATACAATAAGGGGGCTCTGTGTGTTCACTGGCTCCTGCATTATAATAGGATTCTATGTAGTAAGGCCATTAAGACATTTATGAATGCATCAATGGCGACTTAGCTAGGAGATTGCAAAATGCTTGTGGGCAGAAAATTCTTGCTTACATATTTATTTGTTTAGGATTTTACCCTTATTGCCAAAAGGATATGAAGTGGCTTCCATACTTAGAGCAATGAAGTAAATATATTAAAACAAATATTAGCCTTTTAGACAAACATTTTCTCATTAGTCTTCTCTCTGTGAAGAGAATAAGGTTAAAAATGGTTTGAAGTTTCTTAAGTCATTATGTTCTATGGCTTTTCTAAAATTAGAGTGTCACACTTTCAGTAACTGTGCTTGTATTTACATAATTTTATTAATTTTTATAACAGTTCAAAGCAAACAACCATTTTACCAATTGCCTTTTTGGAATTAGCATGTTATATCTTCACTTTGTTTTGGCTTTCAGTGAATACAGTAGCATCACATTTCATTAGCAAACACAAAATGGTATTTCCTGATGTAATTAGACAAGTGTATTTAGTGTTTAACACGATTTTCATCTTCATTAGGGAGAGATATGCTACTTATGAGTCTCAATTTTATCACTTTGAAAATTCTTCCTCCTTGAAAAATATCTCTGTGTAATTTTACTATTCCTGTTTGATTTTTGTGGGGCAGCATGTTACCTGGATCTGAGGATGTAGTAAATTATCTTACCTTGTCTGGTGGAAGAATACAAGGGTGAGTGTCTGTGTAAAATATAAAGAGAGCACATATGGAAAAATAACATAAAAATGATGGTTTGGATCAATCTGAGAAAGTTTTTGGCGTTAGACCTGCATATTTGACTGGGGCCTTTCCCATTTTCTCAGGACAGAACTATTTTTGGACACTGTCTAGGTGGTTATGTAAGGCCCATTTTTGTGGCGGTTGATGCTAGTTCAGCGTTCAATAGAAGAGCATATGAACTAGTGCACAAACATCAGAGAAGCAGATTCTGTAATAGCCATTTATCACTGTATCTCCTATTAAAAAGGAATGACTTATTCAATCTATTTTACTGAGTTATAGAATCAACAGTGAAAGCACTTTACACTTCTTTTTTAAAAAAAAAACAAGAAAGAAACAAGAAGCTTATTCTCCTCCCCTTTTATTGGCAAAATGTGGACAATTAATACATTTCTAGTTTTATCACCACTATGTGGTCAGCTTTAATTTGGGTTTTTATTTCATATGATATTGTCCTTAGCCAAAATGTCATTAGAAATGCTATTGACTATAAGTTTTATAGGATTAGGTACTAATTATGATAATTTAAATTGATGTTTGAAAGTAGATAGAGGTTGAATACTTGTGAAATTTTCCATATATAAAAATGCTTATGATATTTACTTAAATTTAGAAGAGTCATTTTTGGTGAGGTCTTCCTCTATGGTGGTTTTGAATTAAATTCTTAATTAAATGTTATCAAAGGACATTTGTGACTACCTCAAAAATTCAGTATGATAGGATAAAATATCATGCTCTTATTGCATTTAGTGTAATTGTCACATATATCTTTTAAAATATTTATTATACTTTATTTTCTCAAGGAATTTAAATTAATGTATAAAATACTGTAATTGCAAAATACAAAACATTAAAAATATGACTTGGGAAAACAGGGACTAGAACAAGAGTCAAAGTCAGAAATAAAATAGGACACATTTGAAATAGCTATGTTCCATATGAAGGTTTAAGCCAGCCATAGGCAAACTACGGCCCGCGGGCTGGATCTGGCCCATTCGGCTGTTCTATCCGGCCCGCGGAGCCGAAAGAGTGGAGGGTTCGCTTGCTCTCCCCTCCGCTCCTTTACTTTGAATTTATATTAGTTCACACAAACACTCCATCCATGCTTTTGTTCCGGCCCTCCGGTCCAGTTTAAGAACCCATTGTGGCCCTCGAGTAAAAAAGTTTGCCCACCCTGGTTTAAGCTTTCTGGTGGCCTAAGTGAAAAGGGAAAATTAAATAACTGTTCTAGGTGAGGAAACAAACACTTCCTATAGGGCACTTAAAGCTTTTTTTTAGCACAAAGCCCCCCGCAAAATTTCTCTCATAGGCCCTGAATGGTGTTCTCAACAATGTTCCTAAAGCCAATACAATAAAGAGTTTCCAAAAACAAGGGTTTTCTCCTCCCCATTGATATGAATGAAAGCTAAGGGCAGGCTAGGAAAGAACAGTGTAGTATGACCAACTCCATAAGGTCAAGGCAATTTGGTACTAATGAGAGTTTTTGATATCCACCTTGTTCCTCTAGATATAGGGGTGGGGAACCTTTTTTCTGCCAAGGGCCATTTAGATATTTATAACATCATTCGAGGGCCAAAATTATCAACTTAAAAATTAGCTGCTATATTTGGTCAAACATTTAATTAACTCACCCCTAATTCTTGGCAGGGCCAGACCAAATGATTTCACGGGCCTTATATGGCCTGAGGGCTGGATGTTCCCCACCCCTGCTAGGAGAATAGATAGCTAGCAAGTCCTTCAAATTCATCTCTCCCGGCTGGTAGACAGTTTGAGGCTGATTCTGCGGTGAGGTATTCTGGGTTGTGCATTGAAGCTACGAGTACTCATGACATACCACATATGGTATGTGGGTGCTTACCACTTACCCACAGTCCTGTTATGAGCAAGGAGTTCCTTGTATAAATATACTCTGCTTTGTCATCTGACCTTGCTACTCTGACCACCTTGCTACTCTTGGTCAAGATCATCTTCCAGGTTAGCATTTCAGTGGCCTGGGAAGATAATGACTTCCACTGTGGTTGCTCTAATCTGGGTAAGGAGTGATCACTCAAATGACATCTTTGCTCTTACAGAGCATGACTTAAAATAAACAAAAAGAAGGAGATGAAGACCAAAGAGTGGCTCTACAGTGAGGAGATGCACTGAAAGGAGACAAGCAGAAGCCATGGGGTAGAGAGAGGAGGGGAAAACTGAGGCCCACAAAAGGCAGACTCTTAGAGCTGCTGTAGAGTTTTTGGCATTTCAGTGGAATTGTGAGCGATGTGTAGCTTCTTTTAAAAAATATGTATTTATTAAATTGATTGGGGTGACATTGGTCAACATGAACATATAGGTTTCAGGTGTGGGTTTCTATGTTACAAGATCTGTATATTGCACCATGTACCCACCACCCAAAGTCAAATCTCCTGTCACCTTATATTAGGACCCCCTTCTTCCCTCACCCCCTTTCCTATGGCAATAACCCCACTGCCATTTGTGTTCATGAGATTCAGTTTTATATCCCACATATGAGTGAACATATAGTTCTTAGCTTTTTCTGACTGACTTATTTCACTTAGCATAATGTTCTCAAGGTCCATCCATGTTGTTGCAAATGGCATTATTTCATCCTTTCTTATGGTTGAACTAGAGGCCCGGTGCATAAAATTCGTGCATGGGGGGGGGTTCCCTCAGCTCAGCCTGCACCCTCTCCAACTGGGGACCCCTTGGGGGATGTCTGACTGCTGGTTTAGGCCCGATCCGACAGAGGGGCAGTTGGGGGCAAGATCAGGCCCATAGGGATGGGGCCTAAACCGGCAGTCGGATATCCCTCTCACAATCTGGGACTGCTGGCTACTAACTGCTCACCTGCATACCTGATTGCCCCTAACTGCCTCTGCCTGCCAGGCTGATCACCCCTAACTGCCCTCCCCTCCCGGCCTGGTTGCCCCCAACTGCCTTCCCCTGCTGGCCTGATCTTGCCCCCCAACGGCCTTCCCCTGCCAGCCTGATCTCACCCCCAACTGCCCTCCTCTGCTGGCCAATTTGGTTCTGATTGGTCGGTTTCTATGCCAGCATCAAAAGCTCTGCCTCCTAGGCAGCCATTGGCTCCCCACAGCACCCAGATTTGGTTCTGATTGGTTGGTTTCAATGCCAGTCAGCATCAAAAGCTCTGCCTCCTAGGCAGCCATTGGTTCTTCACAGCATCAGAAGCTCCACCTCCTAGGAAGCCATTGGCTCCCCACAGCACCCACATTTGGTTCTGATTGGTCAGTGTCTATGCAGTCAGTGTCAAAATCTCCACCTCCTAGACAGCCATTGGTTCTTTTTTTTTCAATCTCTAATTTCTTTATTGATTAAGGTATTACATATGTGTCCTCATCCCCCTATTAACCCCCCAACCCCTCTCCCAACTCATGCCCTCACTTCCCCTGTTGTCTGTGTCCATTGATTGGGCTTATATGCATGCATACAAGTCCTTTGGTTGATCTCTCCCCCTTACCCCCACCCTCCCCTACCTTCCCTCTGAGGTTTGACAGTCTGATCGCTGCTTCTCTGTCTCTGGATCTGTTTTTGTTCATCAGTTTATGTTGTTCATTATATTCCATAAATGAGTGAGATCATGTTTCCTCACAGCACCCACATTTGGTTCTGATTGGTTGGTTCCTATGCCAGTCAGCACTCCAGGCCTATCTCTGGGCCTGATTAGAGAGGTGGGGATTAACAGCAGCCCCCATGGAGGCCAGGAAAGAAAGAAAAGCCCAGCTGCTGGCGAAGCTCAGAAAGAAAGAGGGAGAGAAAGAGAGAGGCAAATACTGATCAACAGCTGCCACTGAGGCTGCGGATCAGACCCTGCATCTCTCTCTGGGTCTCAGCCCCCTGGGCAGTCAGTGCTGCGTCGCCCTAGCAATCCAGCACTGACTGAAGGACTTCCGGGTTGGTCAACCTTCGGTTGTGATCGGTTGTTACAACCCTGGCCTTTTATATATTAGATAATGTGTGTATGTACCACATCTTCTTTATACAGTCCTCTATCATGGGACACTTGGGTTGTTTCCATGACTTGGCCACAGTGAATAATGTTGCAATGAACATAGGGTTGCTTATATCTTTGCAAATACATGATTTCAAGTTTTTCAGGTATATACCCAGGAGAGGAATTGCTGGGTCATATGGTATTTCTATTCTTAATTTTTTGAGGAATCACCTGACTACTTTCCATAGTGGCTGTACCAATCTACATTCCCACTGGCAATAAATGAAGGGTCCTTTTTTCTACAACCTCTCCAATACTTGTTACTGCTTGTCTTGTTGATAATGGCCACTCTAACAGGTGTAATGTGGTATCTCATTGTAGTTTTGATTTTCATTTCCCTAATTGCCAGTGAGGTTGAACATCTTTTTATATATCTACTAGAGGCCTGATGCACAAAATTTGTACAAGAGTAGGCCTTCCTTCCTCTGGCTGCCAGCACCGGCTTCCCTCTGGCACCTAGGAACTGGGCTTCCCTCACAGCCCTGGCTTCGTCCGAAAGGACAGAAGGACATCCGGAAGGATGTCCAGTCTAATTAACATATTACGCTTTTATTATTATAGATTGGTTATTCGTATGTCTTCTTGGGAGAGGTGTATTTTCAGGTCCTCTGCCCACTTTTTGATTGGGCTGTTTGTTTGTTTGGTATTGAGTTTTATGAGTTCTTTATATATTTTTGAAATTAAGTCTTTGTCAGAGCTACTGTTTGCAAATATCATCTCCCATCTGGTTGGCTACCTGTTCCTAACAGATTCTATGAGGCTAATATAACCCTGATACTAAAACCTGGCAAAGATAACACAAAAAAGGAAAACTACAGACCTCTGATGAATACAGACGCAAAAATCCTAAACAAAACACTAGCAAATAGAATACAACAGTGCATTCAAAAAATAATACATCATGATCAAGTGAGGTTCATTCCAGGGGCACAAGGATGGTTCAACATACGCAAATCAATCAACATAATATATCACAATAACAAAAAAAGGGTAAAAATCATATCTTATTAATAGATGCAGAAAAAACATTTGATAAGATACAACATGCATTTATGATTAAAATACTCAATATAATAGGAATAGAAGGAAAGTACCTCAGCATAATAAAGGCCATATATGATAAACCCTCACTAATATCATACTCAATGGTGAAAAACTGAAATGTTTTCCTCTAAGATCAGGAACAAGACAAGGATGTCCACCCTCACCACTCTTATTCAACATAGTGCTGGAAGTCCTAGCCAGAGCAATAAGGCAAGAGAAAGAAATAAAAGGTACCTAAACAGGGAGGGAAGAAGTCAGACTGAGGCTTCTTCATCAGTTTTGCTTGGGGAAACTTTTCGTGCTTCCTTACTCTCTCAACATCCTTATGATAAAGCCCATTATACAAGGTAGTCTGCATATTTTTGTTCTTTGTAACTGAAAAAAGCCAAACACAAGCATTGACCTATGTAATCTGGAGAAAAACTGACAGGATAGTTATTATTTTTTTATGGAATTAAGGATGCTAACAAAATTCTTACCAGGATGAATCACTATGTATGTTTATGTCTTTTTGACATTAGTGATAAAAATACAGCAAGTAAAATTTCTTTCTGTTGTAATTATAAGAAGTATCTATTGAAAATTATTGAGGCTTATATATTTGTTAAATCCATAAAAACATCTCAGAATTACACATAGGAACCTTGTAATGTATTTGTGGCAATAATAACTCTGGGATTAAAAATTGTGATGTTTTAAAACAGAGTAAGATCTCTTAACATAGTGGTTCAAATGTTAAGGAGCACAATTTGGAAGATAAGGTTTTCTATGGTTAGCAAGTCACAGGCCTGATATCTTTTATTGTAATCAGAGCAAGTAGGTGCACTGCTTTTTATGTGTTACTAGAGGCCCAATGCACAAAATTCGTGCAAGGGGCTCAGCCCTCGCAGCTACAGCCCTAACAGCCTCAGCTTCGTCTGGAAGGTCATCCAGACGGTCGTTCCGCTGTTCAGCCGTTCGTTCTAATTAGCATATTACGTTTTTATTATTATAGATGTTTGTGTTTTTGGAAAACAATCTTATGGTGCGATTACCAGGCCATTTCCAAGAGGAATATGGAACCTGGGACTTCCATGCTCTCTTATTGTCTCTTCTTATTATAAAATCAGGATATTGAGTTAAAGTGAGATAATTCTAATGAAGTGAAGTACATTCATCTTTTAGCTTCTTGAAGAGCACTCTGCTAATGTGGTCTTCTTTCTTTAACGATTCAGCCCAAATCGGTGGTGACCTTTCTAATGAAACATAAAACCTATAATATGCAACCTTACTAATATATTCTAATGCAATTAGGTCACACAAAAGGCTTGTTAACTTTGTAATGTCTACTTTCACTCTCACTAGAATTTTTTTTCTGTATCACTACAATTCTACTCCAAATAAAGAGGAGTTTCTTAAATAAAATAAATATCATTACTATGTAAAATATATTACAGTGTTTAATGATTAAAAATTATGAAAGGTAGTTAAAGTAATAACTTGTTTTACATTTTACTAATAGCCACATTATATATGATCATTTTTATATTTAAAAATGATTATATGAATCTCAGAGGGATGGGGGAGAGGGGAAGGGAAGAGATTAACTAAAAAACTTATATGCATATATGCATTACCCATGAACACAGGCAGTAGGGTGGTGAAGGCCTGGGGTGGGGCCAGAAATGGGTGTTGGGGGACAAGGGGGAAAAGGGAAGGCATTTGTAATACTCTCAACAATAAAGATTAAAAAAAGGAATTTAACAAAAAAAATGATCATATGGCTCTGGCCGGGTGGCTCAGTTGGTTGGAGCTTCCTCCCGTACACCAAAAAGTTGTGGATTCGATTCCAGGTCAGGGCACATATCTAGGTTGAGGTTTGATTCCCAGTAAGGGCACTTGTGGGAGGCAACAGAATGATGTTTATCTCTCACATTGATATTTCTCTCTCTCTCCCGTCCTAGCTCTCTAAAAATCAATAAAAACATATCCTCAAGTGAGGATAAAAAAAAAAAGATTACATGTATTCTCAGACAATTTTATAAATGTATGAAATAGTTTTCCATTTAAGAGTGTTTTGTAGTTGTCCCCATTAACTTTTTTCCTCATTAGGAATAATTATCTCTTTAGAGCTGCTGATGCTTGCAGGGATGTTGCCTTCCCAAATAAACATCCACAGCGATGCCAGTGTCCCGTGGTGGCCAGACTTGTGTTGTCTGAGCTGCTTGTTGAAAGGGACATTTCAGAGTAATACCCCAAGTTCTTTCTAAAATATATTAACCATCTGCCCTTTATAGGATTGTCTTATATGTAAAAAAAAATTCATCCACTGACCTCTTTATGCAGAGTGGCTGTTTAAATGAATGGATACGGGGAGAAGGAAATCAAAGCGTGCGAGCACATCATTTCATTCTCTGATCTGACCACACACGGCCTCTTAGAAGCCAAGTTTCTGGAGCTGCCGCCTGTGCAGTCACCGGCTGGCCAGTGGTTCTCCAGAGAGCGGAGGTTGCTCACGTTCCGTGTGGAATTCATGTAACACAGATGACTGCTGCCGAGAACCAAACTGAGGCCACGAAAGTTACGGAAGGTGTGAGATTAGATCCAGCCCCAGCGGAAGGCGATCCCAGAGAAGATCCCAGAGCGTGTTCCGAGGAAGCGAGCTCTGCGGAGGCGGCTCCCAGCGCAGGACGGGCTGGCTCCGCCACGTCAGCGTCACCGAGCTGCTGCTGCAGGCTCGGCAGAATTCTTAATGTTCTGAAGAAGAAAGGGGACACAGGGAAGAAAAACCAGGGGGAACGTATAAAAATTCACCACATAAATTAGCTGGGCCGCTCGCTGCAAAAACTGACAATTTCATCTGAATGTGAATCCCGGGCCTCCTTCTTCGAGTGCCTGGAGGAACTGCATCACGTAATCTACAAGGTAATTATTAAAAATGTATAGATGGTTGCGTAGGTACCTAAAAAAAAAAAAAAAAAAAAAAAAAAGGAAACTTGTCTCCAGAAAAACATTAAAAGGTCCGCATATGTCAATGAATCGGAGTCTGTTTGCTTCTAACAGCTGCTGTTTGGGGGAATTCCTCTGAGGATGTTTAAAGAGCAAGTTTTGTGGATGGAGGTGGCTGCTCCATTGTCGTGGACAGTTGAAACCAGAGGAGGCTATTGAGGGGAGCTAACGGTTTTGGCACTGGTTTTGGGTGTTAAGTATCAACTAACATGTTTATGCCCGCCCTTCAGATGTCCACATACAAAGGCCTCTTTCTCTCCCATCTGGCAAGAATCCAGGACAATCTTGGAATGCTTGGTCCCCCACCCATCATTAAGGGCACTGTGTTAATCGTGGGGCTTCATCTCAGAAGCACCCGAGAAAGGAATGCTCACTGACCCACAACATCCACATTTCCGCTTCTGTGGAAATTACATGCACATGAACCCGCAGTTCTGAAGCAGAACTAAGAAACATCAAGTTCAAGTTCACTTAAAACTATCTAGAGATTTAAGATTTTAGCCATGCTAATGGAGAGGTCATTGGATTGTTTCAATCATTTAAAAATAATCTGTGTTATATTAGAAATGTATGATATACATGATTGTCATATAAATCATATATCAATATCATATTATATATATGACTAGAGGCCTGATGCACGAAATTCATACAAGAGTAGGCCTTCCTTCCCCTGGCTGCCGACACTGGGTTCCCTCTGGCACCCGGGACCTTCCTTCCCTCGCAGCCCCGGCTTTGACAGGAAGGATGTCTGGTCTAATTAGCATATTACACTTTTATTATTATATATTCTTTCTCACCATTATTTCTATGGAGAACACAGCACACAGCATACACATATTTTATTCAGCAACATGAAGGCTGAGTCTTAGTCTGCTACAAAGAAGATAGTTTGATTTGAAATAATATGTTGAAGTTGGGTTTTGTCAAATGCGATGATAAGCAGATAGGCAGAGAAAACATTACATCCTTCCTTATATTTTTAAGTTGAGTGCTATAACTAAAAAAAATTTCTACTTCTTTTGTGACCTATTTGGCTTTAAAATTATCTTGATGTTCTATCAGCATTGCTAAGACTGAAGATTTTAATGAGCTGTATGTTTATAAATTTATTAACACAACGTCTACTCTCAATAGAGAAGAGATATATTTTTACTGGATAAATCTGACAAATAACATTTTGTAAATTTAAAGTGTATATCATGGTACTTTAATACATTTATATATTATACTATGGTTTTCCTTGTAATGATATTTATCGCATGACATACTAGTACTTTCAGTATAATATTATTGTCTATAATCAATTTACTATACATTAGATCTCTGTTGCTTATTTGGTGCTTGTTTCAAATCTGTATCCTTAAACACCATCAATCATATCCTCCAACCCCCATCCTCTGGTAAGCACCATTTTATTCTCTCTTTTTTACAGGTTTGATTTTTTTTAAAGATATAAGTGCTATCATACAGCATTTGTCTTTCTCTGCCTGACTTATCTCACTTAGCATAATGTGCTCATAATGTTGTTGCAATGGTAGGCTATCCTCCTTTCTCATGACTGAATAATATTCCATTTGTATATATACTCCACTTCATTTTTATTCATTCACCTATTGATGGACATTTGGGTTGTTTCCAGATCTTGGCTATTGGGAACAGTACTGCGATAAACATAATTCTTGTCAAATTCCTGTTTTCATTTCTTGAAATGAAAGTCCTAGATCTACTTTAATTTTTTTTGGTGTGAAACCTCCATATTATTTTCCATAATTATTGAACTAATTTACATTGCCACTAATACTGTTTATGGGTTCCCTTTTCACCACATCCTCAACAGCACCTGTTGTCTCTTCTTGGTGATAGTCATCCCAGCAGGTGTGAGGTGGTGTTTCATTGTGGGTTTTATTTGCATTTCTCTGATGATGAGTAATGTTAAGCATCTTCCTATGTGCCTATTGGCCATTTTGATGTCCTCTTTAGAAAATTGTGTATTTAGTTCTTCTGCCTATGTTAAGTCTGATTTTGTTGTTGTTGTTAGGTTGTATAAATTCTCTTATATGTTTTGGATATTAATCTCTTATTCAAAATATGGTTTGCAATTCCCCCCAGACCCCATTCTATAGGCTATCTTTTCATTTTACTGATGATTTCTTTTACTGTACAGAAGCTTTAAGTTTGATATAGTCCCACTTTTTTTTTAAAGCTTTTGTTGTTTGTGGAGAAAATAAATTTGAATCATTCTACTAGTAAGCAATTTTCAGGATATTTTGTTTTGAAAATAAAAAAAAGGAGTAAATAGTTTCTTTTGTGAATATTGCAAAATATTTGTTATTTGGGGAAGGGGTTGAAATGAGCATGATCTTGTCCCTAGATCATTAGGGGTTTTTACATAATATAAATCAAAGGTGGGGAACCCTTTTTCTGCCATTTGGATATTTATAAAATCATTTGCAGGCCATACAAAATTATTAATTTAAAAATTAGCCTGCTATATTTGGTCAAACATTTAATTAACTCACCCCTAATGCCTTGGCAGGGCCAGACCAAATGATTTCACAGGACTTATATGGCCCCAGGGCTGGATGTTCCCACCCCTGCTATAAATTATTACTTATTGACTTAAAACTGTGGCTTATTTGGGCTACAGGTATGATTATGGTTCTTCTCATGTGCTTGCTGTATTTGTCTTTAAGACTCAAAAGTGAGTCTGAATCTTGAGAAAAGCAGAAAAATTGCCCTCTACATGCCAGCTATTTTGCATATTTATGCTGTCCAATTTATATTTTTTCCTTCAAGGTACTTGTGCAAGAAAAAAATAGTGAGAACTGGTATAATTTGCTTACTTCTTAAGAAATTCCTCACACATTAGCTTTTTTTTTTTTTTTATGACTTCCTAGTTACATTGCCAGTGTGGTGTCTTTTCCAGGCTAGCACAGGCATGATTCTTCACTCTTGAGGCTGGAATGCTGGTTTTAAAATCCTTGGAGACAAGGCCCGAGCCCTTGCCAGGTGGGACAGCATTTGTCCTGCTGGGTTCTGTGTGGCTGGCACATAGCTGGTGCTCAATAAATAACTTTGATGGAATGACTGGGTAACCCTCTGTGATTTTTGTGAGCACGAGGGGAAACATTATGCCCCTCCTCTTCTCTGTGTGTGTGTTATGCTGACACTACAGCATTGGACAGGCCTACATCCTGGATAGGGGTCACCTAGATTTCATGAATACAGACTATGATCAACGGGGCCTTTTCTTTTCCGGGTCTCTAGAGATCCGGCTGCTATAGTAATCAGCCTCACCAAGTGAGTAGTCAAACTTGCCCAGCCTTATATCACTGTTGTCACTATGGAGGGTAAATGATTTCTATTGAGGGGGAGGGAAGAGCCAAGGAGGGCAAAGGTATCCATCTTTAGTTTTTAGTAGTCTCTTCCCCATTCATCTCTGTTTGCACTCTGATCCAATGCCCCATTGACTTTAAGGTAACACTCCACCTCTCTTAGATATTTCCTTTCATTCTACATTAGTTACTATTTACTATTTAGTTCTCAAGTGCTATCATAGTTATTCCTTTGGCATTACTTTAGATATTGCATTCTGTGAAGCTGCTTTAGTTCTGATATTTTAACATCCCATTTGCTGACCACAATCCATCATTTTTCCCTTTTTCACTCATTGCATCTCTCCCACAGCCTGATAAAAAGCTCCAGGTCCTCGAACCCTTACCTTCTAACTTTTCTCTCTTTCCTTTCCTACTTAGGTATTGTACTCCATCCTTTTCATGATTCTCTTGCCAATAATCTGTATAGTCATTGCCCCACTGTCCCACATGCCTGTAGAATCTTTTAACCCTGATTTAGTTTAGCCCTTTGCTTTCTCCAGTCTTACAGCAATCTACCCTAATAGAAAAAGACCACTTGTACCTCTCCACCCCGTGCCCTGATCTGTGCTTCTTACCTAAAACCCCTTCAATATGTCCCTTTCTCATCTTGCCCACTGCCACATCCTTAGATCAGGCCACTATTACCTTTCATCTCCAAAGATGCACTAACTTTCTAACTGGTCTCACTGCCTTCATTCTTGTCTTCTTACATTGACCTGGGCAGCTTCATATTTTTTTCTGTCTGTTCCTACAGTGACCTCACCCAGTAGCTCCAGCAATAGATTTGACTATCAAGCTGACAGTGTCTGATTTTATTCATCTCTAAAACCTGGCATTATCATGCTTACTGAATTTTCAAAAACAGGGCTTTCCTTAAATTTTAGACTCTTGGAATGACCCATCTCCATAGGGTGACCTGAGGAGATGGCAGTCATGCCCTTTTTCAATAGGGAGGAGATTTCCAACCATCTTTACAAGTAAGAAGATAGAAGCTTGCAAAGGCCTAGTTATTTGTTCAGAGACACGCTTCAGTTACTACTGAAACCAGGAATAAACAAGCAGCACTCTTGAATTCATAGTAAAACATTACTGCAATATATCATCAGGAAAGAGAAACTCAAGTATGAGAACATAAAGTTGGTGTTCTTTTTGAAACTATAACCATGAATTTATGCTATACTGATCCAATTTTCTCATAAGGTGAAGAAAATTGATGAAAAGTGGTCCTTAGTCCTGGCCGGTGTGCCTCAGTTGGTTGGAGCATCATCCCAATACACCAAAAGGTTGTGGGTTTGATTTTGGTCAGGGCACATACTCAGGTTTCAGGTTCAATCCCCGGTCGGGGGGGTGTGCAGGAGGCAACAAATCGATGTTTCTCTTTCTCTTTCTCCTTCTCCCTTCCTCTCTCTCTAAAATCAATAATAACATATTCTTGGGTGAAGATTTTAAAAAAGTGGTCCTTAAGTGTGTATACATATGAATATGTGTATATTTATATATACATATATAAACTATACAACTTGTGCAAATAAAATGAAGCATTGGAAAAGACATTAGACAACTGTTGCTAGACCACTGTTGCTAATTACTTTGGAGCCTGATCTTTGTTTAATTTTTAGTTTCTCTCTTATGAAAAGTTAGGTGAAAATCTTTCACCTGTGTCCTCGATGGCCTTGAGCCTTAATATTAGGTTTCACAATATGAACAGCACTTATTTCCTTCCTTCCTTCTTTTCTCCTTCCTTCCTTCCTTCCTTCCTTCCTTCCTTCCTTCCTTCCTTCCTTCCTTCCTTCCTTCCTTCCTTCCTTCCTTCGTTCCTTCATGCTGTCAAACTTCTACTAAGATGCACTCTTCAACCCAGACAATACTACTTTCTATTGCTTTCTCATTAGGTCCTTGGTAATCTAACTTTTGGTCTTTTCACTCTATGTGCCTACAAATGTCCAAAGTCATCTGTGATCATCTGACATTTTCTTAGCTTTTATTCACCTTTAACTAACAGGACTCTCCTTTGATTTGCTCACCCTCCATTCTCCATACAGCATCCCAAGGTCCTTCAATCAGATCATGTTACTCAAGTGATTGCATCTTGCTGTGGCTGCAAAAACTACCTATTATTTGATTTGATGGAATTGACAGTGTGGCTTCATTTGTGTCTAAAAATTTAAGTTAGTTAAAAAATATAAGCTGAGGATTGATTCACTTATGAAGGAATTGGCATAGGAATCCATAGCACACCTAAGAGTTGATTATTTTATTAGAGAATTCTATACTTTACAGGAACATAGAATTCCTTTAAGTAGCAGGCACTTAAAATATTAGCTCACTTACCATAACTTATTGACACAAACACTTTGAAGCAACATATTGATTACATAATGTGAGGAACATTCATACTCACATATGGATAATGTATGCCTCTTAAGTTTTATTATCCTATCAAAAAGCAAGTGAAAAATAATATCTCTTGTGGTATTTGTATTGCTTACAAATTTGATCTTCATTGAAATCTAACTAGTGGAAGAACAAGTAACCAAAAAGTTCAGAAGTAAGATAACCAAGGGAGCTGTCATCATGGTCCCATGGTTCTGGCTTTTAAGCCACTACTAGGCGTTTGGGATCAAATTAGCCAGCGCTGGCTGTGAAACTATAGAGGATTGTTTTGGACTCAGGCACACTTGTTCAGGAAGCACAGGCTTGGATACTCAGTACAAGTCCTGCTTACCCTGACAGTTTTACAGTATCTAAAATTTTCTCATAAACATATGTTCATGTTTATGTCTTTGAAAGGTATTTCTAACAAAACTCAGTCATTTTTGTATTAGAAAATATGACTTTCAGCCCAGCCAATGTGATTCAGTGATTGAGCATTGACCCATGTACCAAGAGGTCACCTGTTTGATTCCCCATTAGGGCACATGCCTGGGTTATCGGCTAGATTCTCAGTAGGGGGCGTGCAGGAAGCAGCTGATCGATGCTGATGTTTCTCTCTCATTGATGTTTCTCTCTCTCTCCCTTATTCTCTCTCTCAAATCAATAAAAATATTAAAAAGGAAAATATGACTTTAAATGATTATCAATGATTTATCATCAATATAAATATTCATCTCTATTTTAATTAGTGAAGACAAGTTTTAAGCTGAGAATTGTTAAGTGTCAATGCCTGCTTAGTTGGTGCAATTTTCACTTAATTGAAAATATTTACCAATGCTAAAAAAAATTTAAAAATTCTATCATGAAATTACTGACTTTAATGGGTAATATGCTTCTTATAAGATCTCTTTGTTGGTTACTGAAAATAATATAGTGACTATTCAGCTATTAAAATAGTCATATTTTAAATAGCATTTAAATTAATGGGAGGAAAAAAATGAAATATGAGGAAATTACAAACCAAATCTCTATCAGGAATAAGATTATATTTCAGAAATTTAAGATGGTTAGATTCTTTATTTTGCTTAAAATTATCTTATTTCCCTTTTCCTCCCTCCCTCCTTTTTCCTCCACAAAAGAATGTTGGCGGACTTCTCTTCCTCTTCTCAGTTCTTATGCCCAAGTGTTATGTCCTGGGTGATTTGTTTTTCCACTTTTGCATGAAATTTATCATCTCACTTCCATGGCTTCCACCATGCCAATTATAATGACAAGCAAATCTATAGCTTCACCTCTCATCAATACCTGATCTGTATTTCTCAGAGTACCTCAAACTCAATATGTCCCAAAGTGAACTTACTGATATCCTTACCCAAACTTTCTTTTTTCACATTCCTACCTTAGTTAATGCTTGACCAAGGGACTCACCATCTTTCTAGTAACTCAGTCATCCTGTACTCCAAATCTCCATCTCTCTCTACCTTCTGTTCCCAAGGTCACCAATTCCTATTAATGCTGCCACTATCTTTTCATTCTATTTCTTCCTGTGAAGACCCACCATCATGATTAAAATTCTCACCATCTCTTGCCTGTGCTTTTGCAACAAACTAACAGGTCTTCTTGTCTCCAGTTTGCTTGTTCTCCAGTCCATCCTTTATGCTGCCACTAGAGTGACATCTCCACAATCCAAATCTGATTGTTATTTCTCTGCCTTGAAACCATTGATGGTCACACTCTATCAAACTCTATTGCAGAATATATATATACCTTCACAACTTATCTTCCCATCCTCACGGGCAGTGCTGTGTACTGCATAGAACCTGTGCTACAGCATGATTATAGACAGTAATACTGTATTATAAACTTCAGAGTTGTTATAAAACTAAATCATTATTGTTTCCACTACAAAAAAGAAATGGTAGATGTGTTAGTAATGCTGCAATATTTTGGAGCTGATAGTCCAAGCTAAACATTATGGGCCTTTCACATTTCTGCTTTTGAACATTTAGCTATTAAATGGCCATCTCTCCCCACCACCCACCATCTCTCCTTCTCCTCCCTTGATTAAATATAAAAATTTCAGTATGTAAATCTATCAAATCAACATGTGGTACACATAAAACTTATACAATATTATATGTAAATTATATTTCAATGGAAAAAACTGTGCTAGAGTCTGGCTGTTTGTGTTTGTATATTAATTTTGTCCAAATGAGACATTGGACACGTTATTTACCTTAGCTAAACCTCAGTTTTCTCATCTGTAAAATTTGGGTTATTTTGAAAGGCAATTAGTTTAAATGAATTATTACATGCAAAGTGCTTGGAAGAGGAAATATTAACTAAATAATGTTAAATAAATAAAAAAAAAAACACCCTCTTCCTGCATATGGACTTGCAGACTGTTCCCCAAACAGCCCTCCCATTGTCTTGCTTCTGGAAATTTGCACATGGGTTGTTCCCTTTAAGAAGCAGCATAGGGAGGGGGAGGTGGGATTGGGTGGAGGTGGGCAAAGAGCAGGGAAAAAGGAAATACCTGCAATTATGTCAACATTAAAAAAAAAAAAAGAAGAAGAAGCAGCCTAAATGTTCTTTCTCTGAATTTCTCCTTGAGACAGTCAGGCTAAATGCACAATTTTCCTCCTGTATGTTCCAGTGGGACCTCGTACAAACCTTTATTACAGCCCCTGTTGAATTGTTTTGCAATTGTTTATGTATGTGTCTCCTCAAATAGACTGTTGGAGCCAATGGCCTGATTCATCTTTTTATTTCCCTCAGTGCCTATCACATAAGAAGAGTTCAATAAACATTTGTTAAAGGAATGAATTAATTGTGGCACTCTCTTTTCTTGGACTCATTGTTTTAGTGCCATAAAAGATCTGTTTCTCTAGAAGACAATAGTATTCCAAAGGGAGATTTAATAGTTTTGTGACTATATCTGCTGTTTGTTAGGGTGAACATTTTTTCTTCTCTGGGAAATTCTATCCTGCTGATATGAGCAAAATGAATACAGTACTACTCTGACTGAAATTAGCCCAGATTAGGCTTCATTTGATTTTTACTTGGAAAATATGAACTATCTAGACAAAACATTTAAAAAGAAAATTCATTCTCTTCTCTTGTATAATTTTTTTTTTGATGCATTATTGCCGTTTACATTGAAAATTTGTTGATTACCAGGAAAGTTGTCCTATGCCATAGTTAGATATTGTGAGAATTTTTGAATCTGTTCTTGCAAATATCAGTACTGTTGAACTGGAGCGAAGATGTCAAAGTAGGTGAAGTTTGGGTTTGGAGCCTCCTCCCTCACCCTCTGCTCTTTCTTGGGGATGTCCCTGCCTCTTTTGCTCCAGCCCGAATGCCAGCCGCCCTCCTCAGAACTCCTGAACTCCTGCTTTCTTAGCCCTTCCTCTCTGTGGAAGCTTAGTGATTGCTGCACTCAATTCAAAATGGAACTGTTTTTTCTGGTCCCATCTCAGGCAAACGGTCTCACTGAAGAAGCATCTAGAAAACAAGGCTTTGACCCAAAGTGCTGGCAATACCATAGCTTTCACCAGGACCGGGCAGGAGACATTTCATGAATGAATAGCCCCTTGGGATCACTCTGCTGGGGGTAAAGGAGGTCCCGAGCCTCAGTGCTCTCAACTGCCATTGGAAACCAGGATGCAATGATTCCTTCATTCATTGTGATGTAGTAAAAGGGGCCCAGACTATGAGGTCAGGAAGGCCTGGAATTTAAATTTCTTCCACAGGGTCCTGTTATGGTTGTTATTGCACAATTTCTTTCTGAGTTTCAGTTTCCAGCTATGCAACAGGAATGATGCCACCTATCTAGGTGGCATTGTTGTCAAGGTTAAATGAGATAAGCTGGACAACTGCTTTGAAATGGGCTAGGTACACAGAAGCATATCATCAATAAAAGATATAACAATTAATTTATAAGACCTTAATTGATGGCCAACTTCATCCTGAGTATTGTGTCAATTGCTGAGCCTGTAAGTAATCTCATATCTTTATTTTAGCCTAAACTTTTGTGCTTATCAGCACTGAAATCTTTTAGAAACTTTCCCCCAATAACTTTCCTCTTTATGGTTAGTCTCAATTCTCCTTGGGAAGCGAATAAAGGATGTGAATGGAAAGGAGAAGACTGTCAGTGGAACACAAAATTAACACCCTGTCCCAGAATGCAATGTGCCTCCATGAAAATGATTTAGAGACTGTAGAATCTGTGCAAGTTAATCAAGGAGTATTAACAGCTCATTGAAATCCCTTATATTTAATCAGGGGAGGAGAAGATGAGATGGGGGGTGGTGGGGAGAAAAGGAGGCCATCTAGTAGCTAAATGTTCAAAGGCAGAAATGTGATAGCTGGACTATCAGCTCCAAAAATACTGTGAGTTGTCTTTACATTTGATGCTGATCCCTTTTCCTCTTGAGTAGCTCACCTGAATTACTTTTTAAAAAGTATTCAAGGTTCAGAATGAAGATCAAGAATTTTCAACTTAGACCACAAACAGCTACTGTGCAACCACACTGGAATGCTGACTCATTTGAAAACAAAACCAGGATCACGAACATACCACCCTTAAACATTTTTTTTTTCATTGATTAAGAATAGCTGATAACTCAGAGTCACTGGAAGAATATTTGCTTCACTTTCTACACAATTTCAGTGGCTTATTATGTTGTACATATTAGGAACACATATTTCTCCTAAAGATTCTGTAAGTGGAATCTTTTGGAGCCACTTATATAGACCTTTGATTAACACTCAGTTGCTTGAAGGTTATAACTCAAGGATCATTCAGGGAGTTAGTCACCTTCCAAAGACTGAGCAGACTTCTCCAGGAAAAACCTGTCAAGTTTCTTATTTGGATGAAATTTTTTTTTAAAATATATTTTATTGATATTTCGCAGAGAGGAAGGGAGAGGGATAGAAAGCTAGAAACATCGATGAGAGAGAAACATCGATCAGCTGCCTCCTGCACACCTCCCACTGGGGATGTGCCCGCAACCAAGGTACATGCCCTTGCCGGAATCGAACCCGGGACCTTTCAGTCCGCAGGCCGACGCTCTATCCACTGAGCCAAACCGGTTTCGGCTGGATGAATTTCTTAAGCAAAGATTTCTTTAGTCATATTGATGGAAAATTGCATTACTGTTCTCCGTTTATTTTACTTTTTAACCAATAAACATCTCTTCCTGAAATGGACTCTACAGTATAAGTTTTGTTACATCCTTTTGTCCTTATAAGTGTGATGATCAAGCTGTATGCACTAAAGGTCCTATTCATGCTGATGGGATCAGTTACATGCAAGTGCAACTTTTAATTTATCACAATTACTTCAGTTGAGCTTACCTGTAATTGGAAAGTTGTGTATTATATAAAGCAAAAAATTTATATCCTTGCACAAACAGTATTTAATGTGAAAATGTAATATAATAATGAATAATGAATTGTTAATGAATGCTTCCAAATTTTCAGGTAGGATTTTAACTTCAGTTTAAGCAAACAATTTTGTACTACATAAAATAAATTGTATTTAGCTTGAACCAATTTTTTATTATTAATCTTTTTTAAAACAAATTACGTGTGAAATCACTTGGAGGGCTTGTTAAAATATTGCTGGCTCTCATTTATACCCCTGCTCTCCACCCTCACCCATGACTGCCTTGGTTTTTGATTCACTAGGTTTGGGGTGGGGCCTCAGAATTTGCATTTATTACATGTTCCCAGATGTGGCAGCTGCTGCTAGCTGATAACCATACTTTGAGAACCATCCAATCAGAGATTGTGGTGTAAGAGAAAGAAGAGAGTCTCAGGAAACAGTATCATTGGCTTCTCCACATACAAGTTGTATAATCATAAATGAATTTTTTTTTGTGGGGGGCTTATATTTTCTTTATGAGACAGGAATAAGAATGCTTGTCCTGCCCCCTTCCCATAGATAGGAAGACCAAAGACCACACCCTGGGCATATACAGGAGAGAATCAGCATTGTCACAGGATATATAGAATGCTCTACTGAAACCACTGCGCTTCTCAGGCTATTCTTTACAAAAGGGGGCTTGGAATTAACTGAGAAGACCCGTCTTATAAAATGGGAATTCAAACCTCTCAGTTTTCTAAGAGTTGTCTGAAGTTGCATGCTGCATACATAGTAATATTTGTAGAGAGCCTCAGGACTCCAATATGTAATCAGGTCAGAGGAGCTGATTGTAGAGGCAGTAAATTAATTTTGTTTTAGTACAAATTAATGTGGAAACTTGGTTCTGAGTCTGCATTTACTTAAGAAGACCTACATCTACTTATTGTTTTTTTTTTTTCTTTCTCTCCCAGAAAGCATTATTGAGGGCCCACTGTGTGTTGGATACTGTGTGTAGGAAGTGCATTTATAGAGATGGTTTTATTATGCTCACAGTCTGTAAAGATACTTATAATTCAAAATGATAACTGTTACATAGAGGAATGTGCTATGCTGTGCAGGAGCACAGAGGAGGGAAGACCAGATTCTGCCTGAAGGGGTCAGGGAAGCCTTCCAGTTAATGTTGTTGCTCTTTAAAAAGTGAATGCAGAGAGATCTTTGAGGCAGTTCCAAAGGCTCAGTCAAATATGCCACTCTTGTAATCCAAAGGAAAGAGGAGAAGACTAGAAAGGAATCAGTGTTTACTTAAGGAAAACAAATACCTAATTGCAACATATAATTCCTTCCCTTTTACATACTTTTGCTCCCCACCCAGTCTCTATATCATCACCCAATATCTATATTTAAACACTTGAGGAGCTTTTCAGAGCACTTAAAATAAAATCCAAAATGATTGTCATGGCTGATAAGGTCACACACACAATGGCCATAATATGACCTAATACTGTCACATCCTTTCTTACCTCCTGACACTTTCCCTCCATGCTCTCTTGAGCCACATGGAACTCTCTGGCTTCTTGGTTCTATTGTCTAACCACTCTGCTTATCACCTCAATGCCTTTGCATTAGTTGTTTCTTTCACCTGGCTGTTTGCATGGCTAGCTCTTCTCATCTTTCTGGTCTCAATGCTTTTGTGTCCTCCTGAAGATGTTTTCCTGCCCATTAAATCTAAGATCTGTCCCCTCATTCCCATAACCCTTTATCAGACCACTCTGTTCTGTTTCACTGTAGCATCTCTCAGGTTTACATGATACATTGGTTTGCTACTTGCTTATTATCTACCTTTATTCTGTTTTGTCTCCACTGTCAATCACAATGCTTTGTACAAATGAGGTTTTTAATACTCATTTGTGAAATGAATAAATATTTTTAGAATACTTGCCAAAAAAGTGATTGTTAGTACCAGGCCTGAGATGAAGCTGAGAATTTTTTGGGGGGTGTGTGTGTGTGGAGGGCTGGACTGCACAATTAAGAGTAAGCTAGATGGGATCCACAAACAAAGGCTCAGTCTTCTGAATAGTGAGACTGGGGCTTCTGAGCTTCTTCCCTGGGACTTTGCTCCCAGCTGGAGCAAATGGGAATCTGCCTGCAGGCAGCATAACCAGGGCACCTAGGTTCACTCCTTCGCGTCACCAAGCAGTACTGCTCCTCCGGTAAGGGTGCCACTGTAGATTTGGGCAGGTAGTCTAGAGGGATCATGAGGGTCATACCTACATAGAGAGACGTTTCTCTCTGGCTAGCCAATCAGTAAAAATTTATTGAGTATTGAGTATTCATAGGGCATAGCATTAGAATAAGTAGGTAGATAGGTTATTATTATTATTTTTTTAAAGAAAATGTCTTGTACTTAGTATTAGCCTAGGAGACAATGAAAAGGAATAAAGGCTTTTGATACGTAGTCCGTGTCCTTAAGAAGCTTCTAGCTTAGTTGGGAGACATCAAAATGTGAAGCAGTTTGTAACTGCAAGATGGATTTGAATGCTTTAGGACTAAATGTTATATTATTATAAAATTGCTTTATCTCTATTGAAGAATAGCATAGTCCCTGATATAAAAGAACTCATAATCTGAGGCAATGTTGCCTGATAGAACTTACTGCAATAATCAAGATGTTTTATAATTAGGCAGCCACTAACCACATGTGGTTTTTGAGCACTTGAATGTGGCTAGTATGACTGGGGACTGAGATTTTAATTTAACTTAAGTCCAATTGAAATAGGCACATATGGCTAGTGGTCACCATATCGAACAGTGCAGGTCTATCAGGAAGAACAGAATTTGTGTCCATTGGAAGTTTCAGCAGAACCAGTGGTAAATATGTCTATGTAAAAACAAGTTCTTTTTTTTTTTTTTTAAGATATATTTTATTGATATTTCACAGAGAGGAAGGGAGAGGGATAGAGAGCTAGAAACATCGATGAGAGAGAAACATCGATCAGCTGCCTCTTGCACACCTCCTACTGGGGATGTGCCCGCAACCAAGTTACATGCCCTTGACCGGAATCGAACCCGGGACCTTTCAGTCCGCAGGCCGACGCTCTATCCACTGAGCCAAACCGGTTTCGGCTAAAAACAAGTTCTTATTATCAGAAAGTAACCTACAAGGAATAGCATTGTGCATAATATGTGTTTGTTATCATTATAATAATTCAGAATAATAAATTTGGACCATCTGTATTACCTTTAAAATGAGGTGGCTTAAAGGAATGTTTGTTTCTATTTATAAAGTGTGTATTTTTGAAAATACTCCATTTCTTGAGTTTGCAAACTTTGGTGCTGAGACTTCTATAATTTTCAAATGATTGTGATGACAGAAGGAAAAAAGTAATTGGAATTATAGTTGAAGTGGGTACTCTGCAGAATTTTCTTTCACTAATTTAAATAAATCAACATCTTTCCTTGTATGTAAAATTTTTGAAATAAATGCAAAATTGTCTTAAGAAAGGGCTCATAAATATCCATGTACTTTCGGGATATCATTTAGTTAAAGGGCATGAGAGAGAAGAGGGAGAGAGAGAGAGAGAGAGAGAGAAGGAAAGAAGTTATAGAAAAAAAGAGCTTTTTGGTTAAAACTGGAGGTTAATCTCTAAAGTTGGAGGACTGTCAAAGACATAGTTTGCATAATCCATTTATCACAATTCATCCAACAAGTATAGTCCAGATCAATAACCTACCAGAATCTAATCAATCACCCAAAGGACATAATCATTCACTATCCCTGCCCACCTCACCCCACCAATATTTTCTTACCTAGCTTGCTTCAACTGCTTCACAATATTGAGGAACCCTGACTCATTCCTGAAAAGTATCAATGCACAAAATTGGGGATCTTGAAAAAAAATGTAAAAGCTTTTTACAAACAAAAATACCAGCCAACCCACCAAACAAAACCTGCCTGGCACTCCAAGTCAAGATTGCTTTTTGAGAAAATGCAGACAGTTTTATCTGGACAAATTGGGATAACATTCCTCCTGTTTTGTAGAAAAGGAGCAATGAAATTTTGAAGAATGATCCCAATTGTGATTATAATAAGTGGTCTGCCTTGTCTTACTGCTCTTGATTACTAGCTTTTTAAAGTTGTTGTTTTTAGATTTGTCTGCAACAAGGGTCCTTCATGAGGTCTTACTGAATTCGTTTGGGTCACAGAAAGTAACAGGAAAACACAATAAGACTTCATGCTCCTTGTAGGATTATTTTGTTTTGGGGGTAGAGTGGTCTTTTAGTATTTCTTTAAATAATTACTAGAGAGCATTCATTTGATTTTTAAAAATTGAATAGAAAAGTCAGAAGAAATGAGTGCTTCTGGAAAAAGTTTATCAAAAGGTAAAAGCTGGTCAGGGCACAATCACAAAGAAATTAAACATAAGAGATCCTATAAACTCCAAAACAGAATCCCGGCCAAGCTCACCTCTGAGTTTCCTGAATGTGTCTGAGACGTGCCCAGAAGCTGGTGTGAGCAGGTTGGGAGGTTTCAGAGAGTATGTCCACCTCAGATCTGCCCTGCACCAGTGAATGGATACACTGGTGACCAAGGAGAAAAGTCTCTGCAGAGAATATGCTTATCTGAAAGATGTAGGGTTTTTTCTTTAATAAAGCGGTGGGTATCCCAAATAACTTGGATCAGCTTGTCTTTTCTTCCCCACCTACTAGAGTAGAAGGTTCTTAACCTGGTGGTCTGTGTGAGTGTGTTTTTATGGCTGGTGATGGAGAGTGTCAGAATGTGTTCAGTAGCTGTTTGGTGAAGGCTGTTTTCAGGTGGTGATTGTTAAGTGTCTTAGTGGGTATAATATGGACAAGTTTAGGTGTTTAATTGGGGACCTTGGACAGCTGTCACAATCCTGCCTGGAACATGGAGGAAAAAAATGTAAATGATGAAATTCACATAGAAAATTAAAATAGTGTGTGTGTTGGAGATCATTACTTATATGAATTACAAAATGAGTATTTTAGGTTTGACAGCTAAATTGGTTACTTTTTTTTTTTTTAAATAGAGGGTTTGAATCAATTATAGAAGTGTAAATTTCATCAAATTTTTTTCCAGGAGCTTGTTAACACTTCTTATCCCCAAATGCATGCAACTCTCATGAATTGTGGAAACACCAGGCTATTGATGAATCATGAATGGTGAGCCAACTCAAACCTGGATTTGAACTCATCTCAAATGTAATGGATTTACTCCCCCAACCCCCTCAGCCTGATTGGTGTACTTAAATCAAGATGTTCTTCTAAAAAATCCTCAGTTTGAAGTTCTTTGTTAGATCAGACTCACCCTGTGGCTGGAAGGTGGGAGTATTTGGAGCATGTCTCTCAGGAGACCTCGGAGAAGCAGAACGGCTGAGTGGGCCACTTTGCATATTGTCAACACCAATGGCCTTGGTTTGAGGAACAGAATTGTGTTTCCAGATATGGATACTAGTGTCAGTTTAAAACAGGGGGTGCAAGTTTCCTTCAACAGCCATTGATCTTTTCCTGGATTGGGGTCTACCAGATAAAAGCAGATAAAACGATTGTCCAGGATCCCAGCTCAGTGCTCAGCTCCAGCAGGGTGAGCTGGAAACTTCAGAGCAACAGGGAAGGAGCCTTTAAATATGCCTAGAAAAACATTTGGAGGGTTATAATAGCCCCCGTTTTAGTGAGCAATAGTTTCATTACATGAAGGGTTGTCAAGTGCTTTCACAGGACATTGAAATGGAAGATGTGAATTTGCACAGTGTATGTCCTTCAGAATATGACACCAGTCTAAATAATTCCTACCCCCTGGGAAACTTTGTCAAAGACTCAGATGGCACAATCACAAGTGCTATAGCGGTTTGAAAAGCCTTTGTGCTTGTGGCTATTTGTATTTATCTTAGGTGAAGAGAATATTTAGAAGAGGGAAGGAGCACATATTCTGGGGGACACATTTAGAGCCACATATGTGCTGAGGGGGGAGTACTGTCTAGTTTAGAAAAGGAAAGGTCAGGGTGTGCAGAGGTCTAGGAGAAATATGTGAACTACCCCATAGCAGCTGCAGCCCAAAGCACACAGGCTGTGGAGCCAGACACCCAAGTCCAAGTCCCCTCACGGCCACCGGGCGGGTGGGCAGCATCTCTGCTATGGGAAGGCTAGCCTCACTAGGTTATCATGAAGATTAAATTACCGATAACTAGTAAAATGCTTTCAATAAGGCCCGCAAATGGTAATACGTGTTCAATAAATAAATACATTCAGACTTGGAGTGGCATGGCATTTTTATGTTTGGACCACGACTGGTTTTCAGGGCAGAAGTGGGAAGATGGTGAAGATTCTTCTTGTGTGATGCTGCCCAGCACTGCATGCGCACATGCCTTTCTCCAGAGCACAGATCGAAGTACAGTTGTCCCTGGGCTCCCCCAGGCGGGGGTTGTGGAGATATAGGTCCTGCACACCTGGGGCAGGCTTCCTGAAGAAGCCACCTTTAAAATACATATATATTTGTTATTGATTTTAGAGAGGAAGGGAGAAAGAGAAAGAGATTGAAACATCAATGATGAGAGAGAATCATTAATCAGCTGCCTCCTGCACACCCCCTCCTGGGGATCAAGCCTGCAAACTGACTGGGAATTGAACCGTGACCTCCTGGTTTATAGGTGGATGCTCACCCACTGAGCCATGCCAGTCAGGCAAGAAGCCACCTTTTGAAACCAAGAGAGTGAAAGGCTACCTGTTCTACATCCGAGAAGTGTGACTATCAAATAATCAAGCAAGGAGCACAACCTGGGAATAAGCGTTAGTGCAGGTCAGACCATGTAAAGCAAAGTGAAGTCATGTGCTACGTCTGAAATGAAAGCCAATACTGTTTGGGACAGTTACCCTCCTATGATTAAGGGTACATCGTAGCTCTGTTTCTGGAAGCACTGCGAGATGTATTGGTGAGTCAAGCCGCATTTCCTTCTGATAAACTACCAAGTTTAATTCTCTATTCCTGTGCTTGGTGAGGATAAATCACCAGCAGATCAGAACTGCTATATTCCAATGTCGAGATCTATTTTTCCCTGAGGGAGAAGGCTTGGATTGGAAGAGTATCATTTTGACAAACTATGTAAAATATCTCCGATTCAGCAACATTTTAGTGCCATGACAACTGAAATAAAGATGAACTAGGGCAGACTTTTACCTTTTCATTTTGAGGAAGTAATCCTGAAGTTTCACCTTTATTCCCAGACAGGTGGAAACCCTTAAAGAGCCCAGTGCCCCAAAGCTGTGTTGGGTGCACTGTGGGGCCTGGGCAGAGCAAAGCTTAGCAGAGTTTTATGGTGTCCTGACAGGAGCTGGTGTCTGTGGGGGGCATTTTATTTCTTATGAAAGGCGATATCTCTTCTCAGAAGGGGTCTGAAAACTGTAAAGCAGCATTTTAAAACTTCAGTGGCAGCGGGTGCAGTTCATGAATGCTGTGCTTGGTGAATAACTGGAATGCAGAGGAGTTGGTCTATTGTGTAAAAATGAAGCAATAAAAATGGAAAAGAGGCTTTCCCCAGATCATTTGGTATATGCAGGCACAAGGAATAGTAAATCAAAAACCCTGTCCCTAGGAATGGGATATGTCTTGGAAGGCAGGTGTAGTGGGCTTTCCTCCCTGCAGCCTAAGATGACTCACCTTGACTGGTCTCAGGCACCACTTACAGGTGCCCTGAAAAAGCAGCTGTGCCCACGTGCCTCTGCAAGGGCAGCTCTAATGGGGCCCCTGTCTCCTCCCCCATTTTGCTTTACCATGGACGGAGATGAGCAGAACCAAACTGGCACCCTGCTCTGTGTAAGCTGCAGAAGTGGGAGAAAAGGATGGTCTTTGACCTTGACAGAAAACCCTGAGAGGTGCAGCAAGCATACTATCCTTTCTCTTTTCTCCCAACTTGCTTTGATCCTCTCATTTGCCAGAGCAGAAACCACATGGATCTTCTACATTTTACATTGTTTTCAAGAAATCTGCTCCTTAGTGGTGTGGGTGTCTAAATCAACCTCAAAATGATCAAAGATGCCTTCTATGATCTGGTTAGTGGATCACCAGACAGTTTGAACTTCGCATTCTCAGCATCCTTTCTGAAATACCCCGAGGCAGGGTCTCAGCTAATGCTAAGCACCCTGAGGCCTCTGGGGGTATGAAAGTGCAGAGGATTGCTGGAGTTTGAGGAGCTTTATAAGTGGCTCCCATCCCCACTACATTCATAAGTAACTGAGAGAAAGGCAAAGGAGTCAGGCAGAAGATTCAAACTCCAGCTTTATTCCTGATGGAGAGCACAGGTGGGGGGTGTGGGCAATGAAGGGATTCCTAAAACCAAGCCCAGAGTGGGACCAAGCTAACTTCCTCCTCCTAGGCAGCACAGGAGAATCACAAGCAGGATGGAGAGGCAGAGCTGAAAAGAAAGTTCTTTCTTGTGGTGAAGGCGGATCCCAAAGGGAGCTGATCGAGTGGCCAAGACACAAATGCTCAGTTCTTTCTCCTTAAATGGGTGGTTCTCAAAATATGGTCCCAGGTTCCCTGAGGTCAAAACTATTTTCATAGTAATAGTAAGGTATTATTTGCATTATCACTCTTTCTCTCAAGAGTGTACAATGGAATTTTTTGGAGGCTACATACATGTGATATCACAAAAGATTGATAGGAGAATTCATCTACCTTCTCTAAAGTCAGACATTAAAGAGATTTGCAGAAATCTCTTTATAAAGCATTGGTACTTTTCTTACTACAATTTTGTTTGGCAAATATATTCTTTCATAAAATATTTATGCTAAACTATGGTGAATTCGTTACTATATTTTTAAAATGACCATTAAAGTCTTGTTTTAATTTCTAATCTAGTAAACATCAATCAATATAACCATCATAACTAAAGCTCTTGGTTTTGGATTCTGAGATGAAAAAGTTTGAGGATCATTGTCTTAATCAGATGTAACCTGAATGAGGGGAGAAGAGAAGCCAAGAAGGTGCTGGGTCCCTGAATGTCCCACCACAGAGGAGCCCTCATCCTCCATTTCACTAGTTACCCTTCAGACAACCAGGGAAGCAACTGATGAAGATCATTGTTCTGATGTTTGTGAATAATGATGCCAGTGGAAAATAGGGCAAAACCCTTTCCACTTCAAATGTAGTGATATGACGTTCTATGACACTTCTGTGGATGGGGAATGGCTATCAGCTAGGTATGCTAACCTGGATTTTGAGACAGGGAACTGTCTTTGAGTCTAGAAAACCTGTGCAGGCTAAAGGGCAGCTTAAGAAGGACCACACAGATAACGTGGTAGACTACGAAAATAGCTGACTCTGCAGCTTATCTCCCGACCAGCAATAGCTGCGGCACCCTCAAAAGCATCTCTACTTTTTGTGTATTTTTCTCTCTTACCTCTGAGGGAGGGCCACCTCTAGAGACCTGAGGGGATATTGATCAGTATCTATTCTTGCACCAACATAGAGGACATTTTATTTTTTGCATTAATGTTCTCTTCTCATTTGGTATTTCTTCTTTATAATCTCAGGAGCGTTGGGATAGAGAGTGAATATGCTTCACACAGAGCAAACTAATGCATGTGCTTTTATTAAATCCAGACCGGGGTTGGGAGCCACTTGCTAGAGATATGAAGAGAGGCCGTTTTATTATGTCCAATAGCCTGATCCTGGAGGTAGCAGTACCCAGACATCGTAGGAGTCAGTATTTGTTACATAAATGACACATTCTGAGCTTTGGTGGCAAAATTTTAATATCTAAGATGATTTCAAAACCCTGTTCTCCTCAAATGTGGTTTTATAAGCTGTGAATGATTAAATAAGAATGATTATATCAATGATAACGATCGAAAGAAATGTTTCAAATTAAGTTTTTATTATTCTCTCTGAAAGGACAAGCACAGTAGCTAACACTTTGACCACCTGCGAAAAGGCAGGAATGGTTTTGTTACAGAAGACCAAAGACAATGAAGGATGCTTCAAAGAAGAGGAGGGACACTGTTGAATACACCAGCGGACTCAGGGAACAGCCTTCCAAATCTGAGTGAAGGAACATGCATGGGGCTTTCCTTTATATCTCTCTGTGGTCTTTGTCCCACAAATACGGATTATGCTTCCGGTCCTTTTCGCAGGCCTTGTAAGAAGGCCCCCAGGTGTTGGGGGTTTCCAGGCCATATCTGATGGTCTGGCCTGGTGCCAGCATTAATAACCCTCCCTCTGGGGCAGTGCACTGTCCACAGCCCCATGGCCTCTGTAACCAGTTCTGCAAGACCAGTATCTGGGAAGGAGGTAGTGACTTAATTATAGGTTATCAAGAATGTACACTGAGCTTGCTGGCATGGATTCAGATCACTATCCCCTAAATATCAGGCTTAAATTGGAATTAGCCCTTTTTAGCCTTTTCATCCTCCACCTTGTCCCACAAGCTTCTCTTAACCTTGTGATACAACAACTATGGGATGTTATGGTGGACATGGATGATGACCGCTCTTAACTGCTTCCAGCTGGAAAAGGGACGATGACAAAGGGGTTAGCATCCTGTGAGGGGTTTGTAGGGAATTCTGAAATTTAAAGGCATTCCCGTCCAGTTTGCAGGCAGGCAGAGGCAAGCAGCGGTCCCACACACGTAGAACGTTCCTGCAGAGGAGCACCAGGTGTAGGTAGCCTTGAGAGTAGAGTTGCATAGTTCATCTGGAAGGTGACCTTTTGGATGTTGGGCCTGGGTACTGCTGAAACAAATAGGAGCAACATTAGTTAGCTGAACATTGGCCGTGACAGGTCCTATTATTTTTTCTGTCCAATACACCCCCCCACCCCCCACGTGCATTTGGTAGTGGAGTTGTAACATGCCGCAGATTGATAAGTATAGCTAACAAACATCTGGCTTGATGGGGCTTTCCTGTAGGCTACCCGGTCTAGCATATTTGGGTAGTGAGTTTCTAAGCAAGGACACGTGGCAGTGGTCCCTATGGAAGGCAAGTATGTACTAGCTAATATTATTATTGGGATCATGTTATTCTCTCTATTTCTGTTCAGTGGGGGTCCACAACAGTGAATCGCAGGACAAAGAGCAGTATTATGGCTATTCCTGCAAGGCAGATGTAGCCAAGGATGGCATGACAAGCTGTAGTCCAACAATTCATGATGAGGCCTTTGTTTCCTTGCTGTGTGGGAAGCAGTAATTTTATGGTGCTTCTGTGTCTCAGCAAGGGCAGATGAGTTCTCCTCCTGGTACTAGCCTCGGGTTCCGGTGGCACTCATAAAAAGACAAAATGAGAATTATTAGAAAGATAAAACCAATGATTATCCAGAAATACCAGAGCATATTACCTTTAGGAGGAGATAAGAAAGAAAGATTAGTGTTAGGGAGAATTCAGCAGGGCGTTTCTAAATTCCTTGGAGCAGGTTGATTGGCCAGATCCACTGTCTTCTTGAGAGTGATCCTCAGGGGGTGTTTCTGGTCAGAGGTCACCTTCCACTCAGGCTGGGCATCACTCGGCTGGTGGGCTGCTTTCACCCAGGAGTGGTGAATCCATTGTTCAGTCCTTCAACCTTGAGAGCTGTGGGGGTGGTTAATATGAATGGGTAGGGTCCCTTCCAGGTAGGCATGAGAGCTCCCTTTTCCAGTCCTTTACCCAAACCTGGTCTCCAGGTTTATAAGGATGTATGGCTGTTCCTAGAGAGATGGGTAGTTGGTCAGTAACCCATCTGTGTACCTCAAAGACAGTTTTTCCGAGTCCTTGTAGTTGTTTCTGGATTTCTAAGTTCCCTATTTCCCCCAAATCTCCTTTTGGCTGAATTAAGGGCAGGGGGTCTACCATATAGAATTTCAAAGGGAGAGAAACCTACCCTGGCCCTTGGGGCTCAGCGTACCCACAGGAGTACAAGAGGCAAGATATATGTCCAGGGTAAGGTTGTCTCTTGGCATAGCTTAGCCATAGTCTGCTTTAGAGTCCGGTTCATGCGTTCTACTTTCCCTGACCTCTGAGGCATGCAAACTGTATGTGGGTTACATTTAATTCCTAAAGCCTTAGCTACCTGTTGTACTATTTCTGCTACAAAGACTGGGCCATTATCGGACCCTATGGTCAGGAGGCATTCTATACTGTGGAATTATATCCTTCAGCAATGCCTTAGTGACTTCTCTCGCCTTTTCCGTGCGAGTGGGATATGCCTCGACCCAGCCTGAAAAGGTGCAAACAAAAACTATCAGGTATTTATTCCCTCTGCTAGGCCCTATTTCTGTAAAATCTACTTCTAAGTCCTCAAAAGGAGCTTGCCCACAGCGCTGAACTCCTATCGGTCCCACAGGACCCTGTTTGGCATTGTTCTGAGCACAGAGGAGGCAACGCTGAGAGACTGAGGCACACAAGCAGGGAAGATGGGCAATTAGGTAGTATCTGCCTAACAAAGCTTCTAGGGCAGTCTTCCCTAAATGAGGAAGTTCATGCTTCCAGAGGACTACCTTATGGGCTAACTGTTCTGGGATGTAGACCCTATGATCTGGAAGTATCCACCAGCTTTCCTTCGTTCTCTTGCCCCCTTCTTGTTGGGCCCATTCCTCTTCCTGAGGAGTGTACTTTGGAGGTTCAGGTAATTCGGGGCCAACATGATCCGTGAAGGTGCCACTTGTTCTTTAGCAGACAGTTTGGCTGCGGCATCAGCACATTGGTTTCCTTCTGATACTGAGTTTTTCCCTTTTTGGTGACCTTTGCAATGGATGACGGCTATTTCCTTGGGCTCCCAGACTGCTTCTAGTAACTTTAAAATCTCATTCTGATTTTTGATTCCTTTTCCTCTGGCTGTCAAGAGCCCCCTTTCCTTATATATGTCCCCATGGATATGCAGGGTAGCAAAGGCATAGCGCGAGTCAGTGTAGATGTTGGCACGCTTATCCTTACTGAGTTCTAAGGCTCTGGCAAGGGCCCAAAGTTCTGCCCTCTGGCTGACCATCCTTCAGGCAGGGCCTGTGCCTCAATTGTCTCAAAGTTTGATACCACTGCATATCCGGCTTGTCTTTTTCCTTTATCTAAGAAGCTGCTGCCATCTGTGAACAATACCAAGTCCGGGTTTGGCAGGGGCCTATCCGTTAGATCTGGCCGGCTGGAATAAACCTCCTCTAGGACTTCCAGGCAATCATGCTCAGGGGCCCCCTCAGCAACGGGTAGAAAGGTGGCAGGATTAAGAGTTCTCACTGCTTCTAATCGTACCTGCGGGTTCTCACTTAACAGGCCTTGCTATTGAGTCATTCGAGCATGAGTCAGCCAGTGCTGCCCCCTTTTTCCATCAGGGTGACAACATCATGAGGTACTTTTACATTTAAGTTTTGTCCTAAGGTAAGCTTATCTGCTTCCTTGACTAACAATGCAGTGGCTGCAAGGGCCCTGAGGCATGCGGGCCACCCAGAGGCAACTGGGTCAATCTGCTTGGAGAGATAGGCTACTGGTCTTTGCCAGGGTCCAAACTCCTGGGTTAGAACTCCTAAGGCTACCCCCCTGTTCTCGTGTCACATCTGGTAGCTTTAGTGCTGCGGCCTCAGTGAGCTTTGCCTTTATGGTGATGAAGGCTTTCTCCTGTTCGGGACCCCAGTTGATGGGTGCCTTCTCTTCTCCTTTTAAAGCTTCATAGAGAGGTTTTAGCCAGGTCTGAAAACCCTGGGATCCAAATTCGACAGAATCCTGCTGCTCCCAGGAATTCCCGAATCTGCCGCCGGGTACTAGGGACTGGGATGGCACATACTGCCTGCTTTCTTTCAGTCCCTAGCCTTCATTTCCTTTGGGTGATCCGAAAGCCTAGATACTTGACTTCTTTCTGACAAATCTGTGCTTTTTTTCTTAGACACCCGATAACCTGTTTCAGTTAATAGTCTCCGAAGGGCTCGTGTTCCCTCCCAGCACTGAGCTCGTGTGGAGCTAGCCAGTAGGAGGTCGTCTACATATTGGAGTAGAACACACCCCAAGTCCTGTCCTGGGAACTTAGACAGATCAGACGCTAGTGCTCCACTAAAAAGAGTAGGGGAGTTCTTGAACCCTTGTGGCAGTCTGGTCCAGGTGAGCTTCTCCTTGGCCCCTGTAGTTGGGTTTTCCCATTCAAAAGTGAAAAGAGGCTGGCTGGAAGGAGCTAATCTAAGGCAGAAAAAGGCATCTTTCAGATCTAGGCATGTAAACCATTCTGCCTCTGATGGGATGAGCCCCAGAAGAGTGTAGGGATTTGGCAGTGCTGAATGCAGAGTTATAACAGCCTCATTAACAGCCTGTAGATCCTGGACAGGGTGGTAGTCATTAGTCCCAGGCTTTTTGACAGGCAAGAGTGGCGTGTTCCATGGAGACCTGCATCATTTAACAAGTCCCCACTGAAGCAGCCAGTCTAAGTGGACCTGGATTCCTAGGCGTGCTTCTCTCAGAATTGGATATTGGCAGATTTTAACAGGCTGTGCCCCTGGCTTTAAGACAATCAGCACCGGGGCGTGGTCCTTAGCCAGGCCTGGAGGATTTCCTTCAGCCCAGACCAGTGGGAATTCTTTTTCTAATTCAGGTTCTAATGGTGAGGCTTTTGACTGGGGGGTATAAAGTCTCCATTCTTCCTCCCTTTGCACTGCTAGGAACAGGATCATTGGGGAGGTCTCCTCACTTAGGAGAAGCTGTGCTGAGCCACCTGGAGCAAAAGTGATTTTTGCCCCCATTTTGGCTAAAAGGTCTCTACCCATTAGAGGCACTGGGCAGTCTGGCAAGTATAGGAATTCATGAATTACTTGATGATCGCCAAGTTGGCATCGGTGAGGGCGGCAGAATGGTCTACGTGTCTGATCCCCAGTAGTTCCAATAATGGTGACCTCCTTTCCCGAGAGAGGCGCTATTTTCTGTGTGACTACTGAGTGCGCAGCTCCTGTATCAACCATAAAGTCCACAGTCTGGCCCCCAATTTTCATTCTGACCATGGGCTCGTGGGGGCCTAGCTGAAAAGAGCCCGGTCTGTCCTAGTCGGAATCAGCCATTGCTAGCCCAATGAGATCTGCTTCGAGTGGTTCTGGTTGATAGCGACTGGGTGGAAAAGGGGGTCCAGTTTTCTTACTTTGTCGTTTGGGACATTCATTCTTCCAGTGTCCTGTCTCCTTACAATAGGCACACTGGTCTCGTCTCAGGCTCGCTCTTCCTTTTCCCCCTGATCTGTATTCTTGCTTCCCTTTCTGATCTGTCTGGGAGCTTGAGCCTCTAAAAGCCACTGCTACCATATTGGCCCTTCTTTGTATTCTCTTTTCTTCCTCCCTCCTTGCCACACTGTCTTGGTTGATGAAAACCTTGTTGGCTATCTCCAGCAGTTCGGTGGCATTCTTTCCCGCAAACCCTTCCAGCTTCTGTAATTTTCTCCTGATATCAGCCTGAGCTTGGCCTACAAAAGCGGCATTTACCGTGGTGTGATTTTCCGGGGCCTCAGGGTTAAATTGGGGGTATAGATTCGGTATGCCTCACATAGTCTCTCATAGAAAGCTGCTGGACTTTCCTCAGGCTTCTGGAAAACCTCAGAGATTTTAGCCATATTGGTGGGCTTCTTGGCTCTGGCCCTGACCCCTTGGAGGAAGGCCAGCCAGTATCTTTCTAGCCTGGCCCGTCCATCATCTGTGTTCGGGTTCCAATCAGGTTCCTCATCTGGGAAGGCCTCCCTGGCCCATCTGTCTGTATCTAATATTCCTGCCGGGGCCTGGGTCTGGAGCCACTTCCGAGCTTCTGATACTACTCTCATGCGCTCCTCAGTGTTAAAGAACGTGAAAAGGAGCTGCTTGCAGTCCACCCAGGTGGGCTTCTGGGTCTGGATAATCGTTTCTAGGAGGTCTACCATGGCCTGAGGTTTTTCAGAATAAGCTGGGGTGTGATGTTTCCAATTCAGGATGCCACTTGTGGTAAAGGGCTGATAATAATAGACTGGCCTTCCCTCTGAAGGTCCCATCTTCACCAAGCACTTGGGCACCCCGAATCTCCCTGAGAGGCATCTGACGTGCCGGTTGTGGCTTGGGCCCTTGATCGGCTGAACGCAAGTGCTGCCCAACTGGCTCTGGAGAGCCCGGTTGAGGAGAGACAGAGGGGGGTGGTGTTTCCAGACTTTCCGGACTTTCTAGACCCATGGGGGGCGGGGGAGCACTTGGTGCTGCCTGTGGCACATATGGAGGTGGTAAAACTGGTGGGACTTCCTCAGGGGGTCCTGGCAGAACAGGGGGTTGGGTTCCCTTCTGAGGGACCTGTTTCTTTTCTCCTGCCTGCTTCTCTTCTCCTTTCTCCTCCCCTGCCTGCTTTTCCTTAGCCTGCACCTGCCCAGCCTGCCTCTTCACTCCTGCTATCAAAACTTTACTCTGTCCCTCGTTACACACGCAGAACCGGACCCAAGGCGGCAAGGTTTGAGCAATTTCTAACCAGCTGTCTATGTAGAGAAATTGACCTGAGTGTCCAGGATCTTTCGTGAGTACATTTCAGAGTGCCCTGAGCAGTCCCTTATCTAAGGAGCCTTCTGAGGGCCAGCCGACCCCGAAGGCTGGCCACTCTAATTCACAGAATTTCCTCAGTGTTTTGGGGTTCATTTTAATACCATAGTCTCCATTGAAACCCCTTTCAAAATTTTTCAACATGCAATTGAGAACAGTGGGTTTACTTTGTCCCAACCCCATGATGATCGGTGGCAAGAGACAGACAAGGGAAGGGGTGACCCGTTTTCACAGATCCTCACTCAGATGCACACCTGGCAGCGTCCCTTGGGAGCTTAGATTCATCTTAGCTAAGATGCACCCGTATAAACCCCAGGCCTGGTCACCTTCATGTGGGGGTGAGTCACCGTTATGCCATATGACAAATTGTGGAACCACAAGTTGGGGCCCACTCGGACTCCGTGACCAAGGTCGTGGAACCACACAAAGGATAAGAGAGGGCAGGCCCTCTCCCTCCACACTCACACACTTTCACCAGACATTCACTCAGAGTTTAAAAACACAGTCCACCCGATTCCTGACCAATTTAACTGATGAAGTCCTATGACTTCTGGGGAGGTGATCAAGCTCCCCCTTCCACTCATTTGGAGTGGGCCCGACTGACTGGGGCCCCTACATTACCAATTCTGTCGACAGGTCCAGAAGTGTCCGTCCACTTTCTCCAGATGCCGGCCAGGTCCTAGGCTGAGGTCCAGGAACGCCAGGAGTACCCTGGTTCAATTCTGCTAAAATCAGCAGGGCGTGCCTTCTGGAGGCCTATCTTGCGCCCCCAGGCCCCAAGCCCTGTCCCCTTACTGGAGGCCAAAAAAGCCAAGCACAGTTGGTTTCACGGTCAGGGAACCAGCTATTACAGAAGACTAAAGACAACCAAGGATGCTTCAGAGAAGAGGAGGGACACTGTTTAATACACCAGCGGACTCAGGGAACAGCCTTCCAAATCTGAGTGAAGGAACATGCATGGGGCTTTCCTTTATATCTCCCTGTGGTCTTTGTCCCGCAAATATGGATTATGCTTCCGGTCCTTTTTGTGGGCCTTGCAAGAAGGCCCCCAGGTGTTGGGGGTCTCCAGGCCATATCTGATGGTCTGGCCTGGTGCCAGCGTTAATAATCCTCCCTCTGGGGCAGTGCACTGTTCACAGTAACAGGTTCTGCAAGACCAGTATCTGGGAAGGAGGTAGTGACTTAATTATAGGTTATCAAGAATGTACACTGAGCTTGCTGGCATGGATTCAGATCACTATCCCCCAAATATCAGGGTTAAATTGGAATTAGCCCTTCCTAGCCTTCTCAGTTTTAAGAACTGTACATTGACGTTTAATTCTCACAACTACTCTCTATAGTGGGTTATATTATTCTGCTCGCTATGCATATTAAGAAATGGAAAACTCTGAGTGGTGGGAACAGGATCCAAATCCTGGCAGCCTGACTCCTGTGCCAACACTAGTCTGTCCAGTCAGCCCTCACAGCTAGTGGCTGAGTGTGTTGAAATCGACTTCCACTCTTGCACTCAAGAAAGATGAATTCAATCCCTTTACATTACTATGTTCACTCAAGAGGACCAGTTAGCAGTGAGGTTTTGCCAGAAGTTAAGTTTGGAACAGTTCTTGCAGGTCTTCCTCCACCTGACATCAGTGATAGCCTGTGAGGTCAAATCTTCCATGTCAGTTAGTTCCTCTCTGGTCTTGGTAAGTCTTCATGGGAGTGTCTCAACCCAGAGGGGTGAGCTGTATCAGAGCCAAGAAAGAATCCATGTGATTAAGGAAAACTCCTGTATGTTTCTTCTTTTTCATCCACAATGGAAATGGCGTTATTTTGCCCTCTCAATCAGTTACCTGATACATTCCCACTGAAAAAAATTGAAACAATATAAAACAATTATAAGCAAGAAAAATAAAAATCAATTCTAATCCTACCTCCTTGAGGTGGTAGCATTAATATTTTGGTGAACATCCTTTCAGGTATCTCTTTATAGATCTACTAGAGGCCCGATGCACAAAATTCATGCAAGAGTAGGCCTTCCTTCCCCTGACTGCCGGCACTGGCTTCCCTCTGGCACCCGGGACCTGGGCTTCCCTCACAGCCCCGGCTTCGTCCGGAAGGTTGTCTGGAAGGATGTCTGGTCTAATTAGCATATTACCCTTTTATTATGATAGATGCAAACACTTAGCAACACTTTACACAAATGGGATCATATCACATGTTATGACTTTAAGTGACATTTTATTTTTTCTTATTTCTCCTTCCTCCTCATATATCTCTCCCACTATAAATCATCTTCCTTTGCCTAAAGAAACCTATGTTAATAACCTGATGTATTTTTTGTGCTTTCTTCAAACTTAAAATAATCTAAAATATATGTAACATGTAATACATAGATCATCATTGAGTATTTTATAAAATGTATGCATTGTCTTATAAAGATTTTGCCATTGTTTTACAAACAGTAGGATCAAATCCATAGTATGCTATATTTTGTTTTTCTCATTTAACAAAACCTCATGAACATTTCTTAAATCAGTTGGCATATATCTAATACATTCTTTTAATGACAATATTATAGCCCATGAACTGAAGATAGCTAGTACCTTTTCAACCATACCTTACTGATGGGCATTTTCAACCATACCTTACTGATGGGTTTCCCTTTTTTTCTAAATTAATTTTAAGGTTTTTTTTCCCCCCCTAGCAACCTAGAGATCTCAATAATCTTGCCTTTTATGGAAAACTAGAGGAAGCTATTTCTTATCTGATGGTTTTGATATTAATTGAAAACATCTTCAATATTATCAATTTATAGCAAACAAATAATGCAAAATGTTTAATATATAGTATTACTTCTGACAAAGAAAATCTCTTTATTTGACCCGGAAACTATATAATTGAACTGGAAAGTTTTAGTAGCATTGTTTACTGGACTCCTTAATAAATCATACAATTAAGAAAAACATGTGAATAAAGATTATCGCATGATTAAAAAAAAGTGTGGAACAGAGTACAAGGCTCTGTGGACATAGGCTTCAGGACTGGGCTGGCCCTTAGGGACTAGGTTTGCCTCTGAGGGGCTTGGCTCAACTGTTCTGGGTTAGGTTGGGATCTTAGGGGTCATCTGTAGGGGACTAGCTTTAGCTCTTCAGACCTCAGCTTGACACTTTGGCGCTATGCTAGGCTCTTAGGGGTTAGATTCCAACCTTATAAAAAAAAAAAAAAAAAGCATGCAAACATCTAAGGGGCCTGTAGTGGCCAGCAAAATTGAATTTCTTATGAATGGACTGTTTTACAAAGCAGACCAGGCAAGGCCGGCCAGATGCTTTTAGCTCTGATATAGGATTGCTTTCTCATTCAAGGTGTGCAATGGGCAATAAGGAGGAGAAATCATACCAGCCTGGGTATTGTGTGTGATCTCACTGTGTTTGGGATCAGTATGAAACAAGATAGAGCAGAAACAAGTGAAGTTTGGAGTGACCTGTTTTAATAGAATGCAGAAATTGTTTAGAATAGGTGAGGACCTGATGAAAGAAAAATAAGACCGGCCAGGCCATGAAATCTCTCTGAAAGTCATGACAATGCCGGAGTGAATTAGCCAATGACAATTTAAGAATTATAGTTGAAATAAGATAAAGGGAATAAAGAATAATGTAGTAGAGAAAGTAAGATTAAAAGAGAGCTTAATAAAATTATTAGTGGTTGAAGGCTGTAAAGGGAGAAAGTAAAAACAGAATAAAACAAAATATAGTGAAAATAGGCGCCTGGATTCTCCCCGCCCCCACTCCAGACACAAACCGGAAATTGGTGATAGAAAACTTTTTGGTATGGAGATTGCTGGGCTAAGTGAAGGTTGCATTTTGGAAACTGGGGATCTATTTTCTCAAAGGAAAGACGAAACAAGCAAAGCACCTAAGAGACTGATATCAGACTCAAGGAAATTGGTGAGAGAAGAGAGAAGGGGGAGGTGGGAGAGAGAGAGAGAGGGAGAGAGAGAGAGAGAGAGAGAGAGAGAGAGAGAGAGAGAGAGAGAGGCAGAAAGGGGGAGAAAGAGAGATTGAGATTTTGGATAATAAAGACAGAGTAGAGAGAGATTTTGGATAATAAAGACAGAGTGTGGCCCAGCCTGCATGGTTCAATGGTTGAGCATCAACCTATGAACCAGGAAGTCACGGTTTGATTCCCCATCAGGGCCCATGCCTGGGTTTCGGGCTGGATCCCCAGTGTAGGGTGTGCAGGAGGCAGCCATCAATGATTCTCTCTCATCATTGATGTTTCTACCTCTTTCTCCCTCTCCCTTCCTCTCTCAAATTAAAAAAAAAAAAAAAAAGGTGATAGAAAAAAAAAAAAAGACAGAGTTTGTCTATGCAGTGTTTCTTCAAAGGTCACCTAAGGTCTAACAGAGAAAAACAATCTGAGGTCTTTGTTGATGGACATTTAGGCTGTTTCTGTATCTTGGCTATTGTGAATAATGCTGCTATTATCCCTTTGTGATGCTCATTTCCAATTTTTTAAAATAAGTACCCAGAAATGAGATTGCTGAATTATTGGGTAGTTTTATTTTTAAATTTTTGAGGAATATTCATATTGCTTTCTATAGTGGCTGTACCATTTTGCATTTCTACCAACAGTGTCCCAGGATTTCAGTTTTTCCACATCCCAACCAACACTTCTTGTCTTTTTGTTTTTCCAAAAACAGGTGTGAGGTGAAATCTCATTACAATGAAACACTTATCATTCAGCCTTTAAAAGCAAAAGAATTCTGTACTATTCAACAATGTGTGAATCATGAGGACCTTATGTGACATAAGCAAATCACAGAAAAATTAACTGCATGATTTCATTTACTTGAGGTATCTAAAATAGTCAAACTTATCAATTAAACTATGATGTTTTTTACTTTTTGGAATACTATGGTGTTATTTTCTTAAACAATAAAAATATATAAACATTAAAAACATTTAAAAAATTAAAATGATATGTATATCTTTGACTTCCAGGCTTATGTTAAGCAAAAATAAAAGAAATTGAGAGCTATAACCACATATACAAAATGCAACATTCATATTCAGTTTTATTGAACCTTGTGAAATCTGCCTGAATTGCTCCTGAAAGTTGAGAATGGCTTGTAATAATTTTTCAACTGTTCTAGAAACAAGTAAACATGAGCATACATCTTAAATACAAAACCTGAGGTAACATTAAAGATGACAGTTGTAGAAAGAAAATGACACAGCTTTTGTATAAATATGTTAGCATGTAATTTTCAGCATACAATCCATATAATCAAAAGGCTTGAGATGACCTTGAGAGGTCGTCAGGCCCATCCTGCTATTACAGGGAACAGTTAACATAAGGCACTATGCAATGATAGGCATAAGCAGGTGAGCTGAGGGCAATGGCTGCCTTATCTAAAAATAACATTATTTTCTTTTGAATTTCAGTGTAATGAAAGGATTTCTAACAACTACATGGCTTTTTTGGAACTTGCTAAATCCTGTATGGTAAATAATTTTTATCAAATTGCATTTAGCTTTACAAATTGCACTTGCATCATCATACGGTATAAAGAAATGGTTTTATGTAGCCATCAAGGATATGTATTGAAAAAAAAGGACATTTTTTAGTGACAATAATTTCAGAATTAGTGCTATGGCTTAGACAAACTTTGTAAATGGCCCTTGGTTCTAAATTTGATTATATTCTGCCCTGGCTCTTACTTTAGATTAAATTGTGAGTCTGCTCTGCAACTTTGGACAGCTTTTCTTTGAACATATTTTCAAAGAAGAGTTTCCTCTTGAATGAAGTCAGCTGGGTTCTGGAGATACAGGTGGCAGAATAGAGAAGGATCACAAACAGTTCTCCTCCCAAAGCTTAAAAACATTGTAAAGATCTCTCCCCCTCCCCCCACCCTCCCCTACCTTCCCTCTGAGGTTTGACGGTCTGATCGATGCTTCTCTGTCTCTGGATTTGTTTTTGTTCATCAGTTTATGTTGTTCATTATATTCCATAAAGAGTGAGATCACGTGATATTTATGTTTCTCTGATTGGCTTATTTCACTTAGCATGCATATAAGCCTAATCAATGGACACAAACAACAGGGGGTGAGGGCATGAGTCGGGGAGTGGAGGGGCAATGGGGGGATAAGGACACATATGTAATACCTTAATCAATAAAGAAATAAAAAATAACTATATTTGACATAAAAAACAAAACAAAACAAAAACATTGTAAAGAATTTGGACCCAAATTTCTAACAGCAGTCAAGTATGGAAAAGGGTATGCTTTCTATTAATACATGACAAAAAGGGGTGGTGAGAGAAAATGATGGAAAGTTCTAGTGCAGAGAGGTGTTACTCCTTACTTGGCTCCCTGTTTTTAGAAGCAGTGCAGAAAATAGAAGGCAACTGGGGGCGGGGGAGATAAGAAAAAAAGGAAAACAAAACCGATTCTCCCTAATATCCTATTTTAAAGAAAAGTGTACTGAATGCAGTTTTTAATTTTTTTTTAATATATTTTATTGATATTTTACAGAGAGGAAGGGAGAGGGATAGAGAGCTAGAAACATCGATGAGAGAGAAACATCGATCAGCTGCCTCCTGCACACCTCCCACTGGGGATGTGCCCGCAACCAAGGTACATGCCCTTGACCGGAATCGAACCCGGGACCCTTCAGTCCGCAGGCCGACGCTCTATCCACTGAGCCAAACCAGTTTCGGCTGAATGCAGTTTTTGATAGATCCTCTCTTCCCCCAACTGGTGGACGGAGTATGATGTAACCTGCACCTGCGGCCTGGACATTCCTGAGTACCTAACCAGGCATCTTATATGGACTGTACATTGAACCACCAATCAGCACCTGCCAAATACCCTAAGCCCTTGATTCCTAAGTACCTAAGTGCCTAATCATGTGCCTCATATGAAACCACCAATCAGCGCATGCCGAGTACCCTAAGCCCCATCCCTTCCCGTTCCTCCCCTCAAAAGGCGTGTTCCCCTCTGCACGTGTTGCTGTTCTCCCTTTGCGAGACAGCCGGGCAGGGTCCTTCTCCTCTAATAAAGCCTGTAGTCTGGTTTTTCGGCATCTCTCTCATTCTTTCAGTTTTCCTTAATAAAGTCAATAAAAAAATCCCCTAAAGCAGAAAACTTATAGAGATAAAAAGAGTAAGAAGCCAGCCCTTGCCACTTTTCAGGGCATTGAGAGGGTTAGATACACTCGACGCAGGGGTCCTCAAACTACGGCCCGCAGGCCACATGCAGCCCGCCGAGGACATTTATCCGGCCTGCGGGGTGCCGCTGCCTGTCCTGCTTAGCAGCCAACTTGTCCCGGGCCCGCAGTGCGCATAGGAATTTGTTCATAGTTTTTTTTTAAACTATAGTCCGTCCCTCCAACGGTCTGAGGGACAGTGAACTGGCCCCCTGTTTAAAATGTTTGAGGACGCCTGAATAGAATGACTATGAATGACAGTGGTTATTTAATGGGAATCATTAAAAGAGCCCAGAACCCAGATTTTTCAGCAAAAGTTATATTCAACCCCAGTAAGTGTTGACCATTCCTTTATGTGATGATTGCTTTTATGTCAACTTGGCTAAACCATGATACGCAGATATTTGATCAAACATTATTGTAGAGGTTTCTGTGATTGTATTTTCTTAGATGACATTAATATTTACATCATCAAACTTTGAGGAGAACAGATTACTTTAAAAAATGGAGGGGGTGCCGAAACCGGTTTGGCTCAGTGGATAGAGCGTCGGCCTGCGGACTGAAGGGTCCTGGGTTCGATTCCGGTCAGAGGCATGTACCTTGGTTGCGGGCACATCCTCAGTGGGAGGTGTGCAGGAGGCGGCTGATCGATGTTTCTCTCTCATCGATGTTTCTAGCTCTCTATCCCTCTCCCTTCCTCTCTGTGAAATATCAATAAAATATATAAAAAAAAATGGAGGGGGGCCCCTACAACTATGAAGAACTGCATAGCAAAATGATTGTCCTTCCAGGGGAGGAGGGAATTCTTCTATCAGATTGCCTTCAGCCTCAAATTGCCACATCAAATTTTCCCTAGATTTCCAGCCTGCCTGCCTACCCATAAAATTTTGGACTTGCCAGCCTCCACAATTGAGTGACCCAATTCCTCAACATCCATCTCTCTCTCTCTCTATCTCCTTTCCTTCCTCTCTCCCTCCTCCCCCTCTCAATATATATATTTCTAAACAAATTTCTTAATCTCTCTATGCCTCACATGTAAATGGGTTTAATAGTAGCATCAATTCCATAGGTAAAGGTTAAATAAAAAGATAAATGTAAAATCTTAGTACAGGATATGCTAAGTGCTCATCATTATTTATACATTACCTGCACCCCCTTTTAGCAACTGGCAGAGTAGGTTCTCAATGAGTATTAATTTGGTAAATAAACGAGATAATATTTTAAATACCTAGTCTTAATGTCATGTAAATTAAATTTCTTTGGCCTTACCATGTAATTTAATTTTTATACTTAACACCTATTATTATTGTTTTTTGACAGTAACACAATTTCATTACACTAATTTTATGGATGAGAATGTTATTGGGCAAAGAGATGGAACAAAGAAAGAGCACATATTTAGTTTATGGTGAAGATCTTTTTTTTTAAAAATATATTTTATTGATATTTTACAGAGAGGAAGAGAGAGGGATAGAGAGCTAGAAACATCGATGAGAGAGAAACATCGATCAGCTGCCTCCTGCACACCTCCCCCTGGAGATGTGCCTGCAACCAAGGTACATGCCCTTGACCGGAATCGAACCTGGGACCCTTCAGTCCGCAGGCCGACGCTCTATCCACTGAGCCAAACCGGTTTCGGCTATGGTGAAGATCTTAAACTCCTTGAACTTTATATCTATATAAGTAAAGTTTTTCTAAGTACTATGTTAGTCAGTTATAAGACATAATAATGATATCTCTGATAACATTTAATTTTGACCAATTCTTCCACATAAATTTATTTTCAAATAATATAGTTCACTATTCCACAAACAGTAACAACTTGGCATAGACTAAAAAATAGGCAAACAAAATAATTAGAGTCTACGAGGACATGAAACATGTATTAATAAAAGTTCACTTTTTTAAAATTTAATAAATATTTATTGTTCAGATTATTACAATTGTTCCTTTTTTCCCCCATAGCTCCCCTCACCCAGTTCCCACCCCACCCTCTGCCCTTACCCCACCCCCCCACTGTCCTCATCCATAGGTGTACGATTTTTGTCCAGTCTCTTCCTGCACCCCCACACCCCTTCCCCCCCCCGCCCCCGAGAATTGTCAGTCCACTCCCTTTCTATGCCCCTGATTCTATTATATTCACCAGTTTATTCTGTTCATCAGATTTTTTTATTCACTTGATTTTTAGATTCACTTGTTGATAGATATGTATTTGTTGTTCATAATTTTTATCTTTACCTTTTTCTTCTTCTTCCTCTACTTAAAGAATACCTTTCAGCATTTCATATAATACTGGTTTGGTGGAGATGAACTCCTTGAGCTTTTTCTTATCTGTGAAGCTCTTTATCTAACCTTCAATTCTGAATGATAGCTTTGCTGGGTAGAGTAATCTTGGTTGTAGGTTCTTGCTATTCATCACTTTGAATATTTATTGCCACTCCTGCCTGGCCTGCATAGTTTCTGTTGAAAAATCAGCTGACAGTCATATGGGTGCTCCCCTGTAGGTAACTAACTGTTTTTCTCTTGCTGCTTTTAATATTCTCTCTTTGTCTTTTGCTCTTGGCATTTTAATTATGATGTGTCTTGGTGTGGTCCTCTTTGGATTCCTTTTGTTTGGGGTTCTGTGCGCTTCCTGGACTTCTAAGTCTATTTCTTTCAGCAGGTGGGGGAAGTTTTCGGTCATTATTTCTTCAAATAGGTTTTCAGTATCTTGCTCTCTTTCTTCTTCTGGCACCCCCATAATTCTGATGTTGGTACGCTTGAAGTTGTCCCAGAGGCTCCTTACACTATCTTCATATTTTTGGATTCTTCTTTCTTTTTGCTTTTCTGGTTGAGTGTTTTTTGCTTCTTTGTATTTCAAATCTTTGACTTGATTCTTGTGATCCTCTAGTCCAGTGGTTGGCAAACTGCGGCTCGTGAGCCATGGTTTGCCGCTCTGCTGACCACTGGATAGAGGCTTAATCACAAGGAACAACAACAGCCTGTAATTATTGGAATTGAGAGTCTAGGTCAGTGGTCGGCAAACTCATTAGTCAACAGAGCGGCAAACCGCGGCTTGTGAGCTGCAGTTTGCCAACCACTGCTCTAGTCTGCTGTTAGATCTCTGTATAATATTTTTTATTTCAGTCAGTGTATGCTTAATTTCTAGTTGGTCCTTTTTCATATCCTTGAGGGTCTCACTAAATTTATTGGCTTTTCTAGAAAATTCTTGAAAAACCTTATAACTGTGGTTTTGAACTCTATATCCAGTCGTTTGCTTTCCTATATTTCTTTCATTTGTGATCTGTTTCTTTGTCTCAGCATTTTGGCTGCTTCCCTGAGTTGATAGAGTGGCTTTGTATGCTAGGTGTCCTATAGGGCCCAGTGGCTCAGTCTCCCCAGTTACCTGAGGTGAACACTCTTGGTGCACCCATTTGTGGGCTGTGTGCACAGTCTTGTTGTAGTTAAGCCTCGATTGTTGTTGGTATCACTGGGAGGAATCGACCTCCAGGCCAATTGGCTGTGAGGATCAGCTGTGTCTATGCTGGGAGAACTTCTGTGCTGGAGACACCCTTATGAGACAAGACTTGCAAAAGCCTCTTTGCTCAGCTTGGATGGGGTAGAGTCTCAGGACAGAGCAGACATCATTGGTTTCCTGTCAGCCCTGCCCTAATAGGCCTCTGTGTCTCAGTGTCCCATGGTAATCGCTGCAAGCATCTCTGAGAGAAAGCTGCCCTCGAGTTCCGCCCGCTGCCAGAAGTCCAGTTTCTCCCTGAATGAGTCTGGGTCCCCAGAGTCTTGCCTGGAACTGGAGTTCAGTGGAGTTGGGAGCTTTTGTCTCCCTCCCACTTGAGAAAGCCAGCCACGTACTCAGTTGCCCGCCCTCTCTGCGCATGCGCCTCAGTACCTCTGCCTTCCGCAGTTCCTCTGAGTCTCAGTGTGCTTTTCTCTTTCCTGACAGTCCAGTTTCACCCCATATGAGTCTGGGTCCCCAGAGTCTCGCCCGGAACTGGTGTTCAGCGCAGTCAGGAGCTTTTGTCTCCCTCCCACTTGAGAAAGCCGGCCGCACACTCAGTTGCCAGTCCTGCACGTCTCAGTACCTCTGCCTCCTGCAGCTCCTCTGAGTCTCAGTGTGCTTTTCTCTTTCCTTCTAGTTGTAGAATTTCCACTCAGCCAGCCTTCCTGTGGTTTTGGATGATGTCCATTTTGTCTTTTAGTTGTAGTTTTGAAATTGTTGTGCGAGGCAGCAGTTTAGGTGTTTACCTATGCCGCCATCAGTTCACTTAACTTTTTAAAATGAAAATTCAGTTATTTTATGAATAGACAAATTGTGGTATGTACATAGAATCTAATACTGTATATCAGTGGCAAAAAATGGGTTACTTCTGCACATACAACATTGATGAACTTCCCGTTATAACAGTGAGAAAAAGAAGCCAGACACTAAAGAATACCCATTGTATGATTCTATTTATATGAAGTCAAAACCAGGCAAAATTAAGTTATAGTGGTAGAGATTATGTTAGTACTTACTTTTGGGAGGTGTTGCCTGGGTAGGGTTACTAGGGAGCTTTCTGGGATACTGGAAATGTTTTATATTTCTCTCTGTATGGTAGTTTCACAGATGTATTTATATGGAAAATATAACTGAGTTGTGGACTTAGTATTCATGCCCTTTTCTGTGTTGAAGCTATATTTCAATACAAGTTTTAAAATTTTAATTAAAAACATTAAATTAAAATGTAAACATGTAAATATGCAGCATTAAAAAATTTAAGGAGATGTGAATGAATTTTTTTGGTGCAGTTGAAAAAAATAAGTTATCTTAAGAAATCATATCACAAATTGACTGAAACACAGGAAGAAAATAATAGAATTTCCATGTTGTAGACATTGGAACAGAAGCCTCATGTAACTAAATGACACAGCTAATAAGACAACAGATGTTTTCAAATATCAAATAATATATATTGATTATTTAAAATTATTTTGGAAGTAATGGATGTAGGCAATGATCACCAATGGCTGTTGAAAATTTTAGATGGAAGACTAACCGGAAACTCGGTATTTGATAGGAAAGGCTGATAACAGTTGAACCCACTTATAAAGCTTTAATAACAAAAAGAAAACCATTCATTTTAGGCTTCCTGATGAAATATATAAGATGTACACAGCAGCCCCAGGAAGCATTGTTGCCAAAAAATTGGATCTGAACCTGATCTAAGCCTCTGGGTCTAACTGCCTGTTTTTAGGAAATGCTGGGGATACAGGCTCATATTAACATCGTGGGATGTAATCAGCTAAAACCTGAATGTGGGCAACTACAGGGCAAGTTATCCATTTTAAAACTCGTAGGTGGTAGGGAAAAAAATGAATGAAGGGAGAGAGTGCCATCACAAGAGGCCTAAAAGACAATTCAACTAAATGCAATGTATCAACCTCATTTAGATTCTGATTCAAAGTAAGCAAAACACATTTATGAGACAATTAGGGATATCAGAACTCTAATTAGATATTAGATGACACTATGCCTTTTTAGGTGTGATAATGATGTTGACTGAGGTCAAGTGTAAACAAAGAGTGAAGACCTTATCTCTTACACATACATATTCAAGTATTTATGAATGAAACAATTGAAAATCCAATGTGTGTGTGGGAAGAGTTATAGATGAAACAGGCTTGTTCATATGTTGAAGCTGGGTAAGAGGTGTGTAAGGGTTTATTATATTATATTGTGATATTATAATATTATTATAATATTATATTATATTATTCTCTCTCCTTTAAGATTGTTTTAAAAATTCAGAAATAAGGTTAGAATTGTTTGACCTAATTTAATAATTTAGACTGACATTTTTAGGGAATAAGTTGTGATGGAAAAGATTTTCAATCCTGTCGTATTCACAAAAACATGATACATCAAATGCTTGCACCTTTATCTTCATGGACTATGTTAATAGACATTTATAATATATTTATATATATTTAATATACAGAATTATCTTCTATGAGGTTGGGTATCATTCAGATTACACTTATCTTCAATAAATTTGCACCATTAATTTATCAGAAAAGATAAAAATGATTCAAATATAACTTTAAAAATATTGAATTCCTTTATAACACTAGGAGGGTCATTTTTATATTTTATAAGCTTTCCTAATAATTCATATTATTTATTATTGTGAGACTACTGATACATTTATTTGGCATTCGTTATAGGTATATTCCAAATAAAGAATTTCTTGTCTTAAATATTCTATTAGAATTTATGTGGCAATGTGTACAGTGGCTTCTCAGTATATGAATTCTAATCTGCCCAACAGCATTTTAGTAGGTACTGGTTTTATATTTGAAAACCAATCAGTATATCAACAAGGCAAGCAATTAGCTTGATAATCCTCCACTGATAGGTGTGTGCTCCACAATATCTTCCTCAGCTTTGGGCAGGTCCAGTTTGGACTGAACAATGTGTGTCTGCTTATAGGATGCTCTGGACCTGAGATGTTGAAGTTGAACTTGTTCCCAGAATGTTGTTGCTGCCACTGCCTTTCAAACATTTACACAACATAGCTGGAGTTGTGCAGCAGTAGCGGCTTCAGGGAGGACTGTGAAAAAGAAATGTTCTTATTGGCCTTCTCCTTCTCTGATCTATTGAGTCAGGGCTAGAAACTTGCATCTTGTCATGGAGATGCCAGTTTTTACAAAGGGCTGATTCGTTTGGGTATATCAATAAGCAGCATAAAACAATTTGAAAAAAATCTGGCTTTTTTCCCCATTACATGCTTCCTTTCACTAAAAAATGAAATCTTTATATTAATAGCAGCTCATTAAATTTCTTCAGGCAGGTGTAAATTTTAAAATGTTCTTTTGCATCAGGATGTGGCATTAATGTGTGAATTTGCGTTTTAGCCCAATTAGTCTATTTTTAGAAATATTACTTTAAAATTCATATCTTAGGCTTATTTTTCATATCATCCAAATATGCAGAAAGAAAATATTGAGTGGTATTTCCTCGTTTAATGGATAATCACAAATTGGAATTGTTAGTAAAACTGCATTACTACGTGTAGTCTCAGATTACTTTTAAAATATGCAGGAACAAAGGACTAAAGATATAAATAGCTTTGATTATGGGTCAAATTCTGCATAATATTGTTATTTTGTAATTTGATATCTTGAAGGGGAAAATTTTTAAGTTCAATGGACCAGGCCAAAAATAATGAGACTGGTATTTTTTAACAAGCATTTAAGATCTTAAATGTTTACCCAAGCATTATTTTTCTTCTAAATAGCCATTTTTAGTTTACTTAATAATATTTGCTCAAAATATATTTGGAGGTCTTTCATAATAGTCATTTTCAAGTCACACTCAAAAATGAATCTCAATCTATATTAGTTTTGAAAAAAATAGTATTAATCAGCTCATTCAAACTTCTTATTCACAAGATTCAGCACTGAATAAATTTTATTTCCCTCAATCAAATCCTCTCTTTAAGAACAAAGAATACAGGTCTCCCACAGTTGAAAATAGTCAAATGAATGTGCTACTAGCTTTTGAAGTCCAAATATTTGGTACAGTGGCAGCAGTTTTGTAGGATAGCATCACCTTGGAAGGGGGCAGTGGATACTTGGGTAGATACTTTTGATGAGCTTGTTAAGACTGTCATGTAAGTTTTCAGTCACATGTTCTTAACTTTTTATGTGAATAACTTTTTATGCCAAGTTTGTTAGTGGACTATGTCATGCCTCTCTAAAGTTCTAGGTTTTAGAGTGGAAGGGGTCAGTGTGGTACTCACCTTTATTTCCTTACGTTGGTCCTTGTCTCCATTTTTGAAACAATTCCATGTCCTTAGAGACAGAGGTGACATATATTTATTTATGTCTTAGGAAGGAGATTGTGGAGTCAAAGGCACAGCCAGTATGGACAATTAAGCCTGTCACTCTGCACATATAGGTAGCAAGTGCCAATAAGATGAATTGCGTTGGGAATTTGGACATTGTGCTGCAATCACATCACTGCTGTTTACACAAGTTTGTTGGGTTCATGGAAATGAAAGAGGAAATACATACCATTTTACTTAGGACTCTAGGTTGCAAGTGACAGAAAATTGAGTATAAGCCGAATTAAACCAAAAAGCTGTCTTATTGGTTCACGTAACAAAATGGTCCAGGGATACTACTTTTCAATCATGTCTCAAAGAAGGTGATCACAAATGGTTTCTATCTTTGGGTGTTGCTTACTCAAACTTCAGGTTGAGTAAAGATGGCAGTAGCAGTTCCATTCTACATGCTTCAAGGTTCAAGTCCATCTGGGAAGAATCTTTGCATCTGCCCCCAAAGTCTCAGCAAAAGTCTCATTGGCTCTGATTGGGTCACTGCTTATCTCCAATCACTTTGCAAGAAATGAGATGTGCTAATTGGTTTAGACCAATCAGGATATATCTTTGGAATTGGCAGTGGGTTAATCCTACCCAAACACATGGATTCAGAGTAGATTTATGATGGTTTCCCAAGGTCAATTTGGAGAATGGATGCTGGATGGCGGAAACGACAGATGTCCCCCACAAACATGCACATCTGTTACATTTCTACTTTTCTCACAGGTAGTCTGCTAGTGCTTTACATACATTACTTTATGTAGCACATGGAATGTTTTTCTTTTGGTGATCCTGTGTCATCTGTAGGCTAGCCCTGGAGTGTGTGTGTGAGTGTGTGAAGTGGGAAAGTTGTGCCCTGGATATGGAACTCCCAATCTTACTTAAGTTGATTCCTGGAAAAAAATGCTTTATAACATGCTTGTGTGAATTAATGACCCACTGGATTAAAGAAACAAATAAAGCTAAGTAACATTGGATGTAGGTAGAACTAGATAGCTCTCACCTTCTTTATCCTGTCTTTCCCCATCAACTGCAGAAAATGAATGACACTATTTTTAAGTTATGTATATGTCATATGCTCTTCAAATATAAGGGAAACTAATTATTTTGTATCCCATCTACTGTCTAGCATAGAGCCAGGAACCAAATAGAGTAATAATTGTTGACCAATGTTTCAAAATGTAGATGTCTAATTTCTGATTTATAAGCCACGTGCTATTTCTCTGACTTCAGGCTGCTATTCAACAGCCAGAATGGAGTTTGTGGAGGATAAAGAAAAGAAGATTTTCTGTAAAAATATAGTCTTTCGTGGCTGAGTCAGGCTTGGCAGAGGAGAGAGACATCCAGTTACTGAGCAAAGCCCCTTTTCCTTGTAGTCCTGACCCTGAAAAATCCACACATCTTCCCACTCCTTCACATCAGTCTCCTTAGGACAGTCAGAAGGAAGTAGAAGGGATGCAATTTTGTCCCAGTATCTTTACAGAATTAACCAACAGTTAATATTTTAATAACTATGTATGGTGCCAGGTCAGTACTAAAAATATTATGGGGGACACTTTGTAAATTATATGATTGTCTAACCACCATGAAACACCTGAAATTAATACAAAATAATATTTCACATAAACTGTAATTGAAAAATTTAAAAAAAAGTGCTAACAAGCATTAGTCTTTTTGATAGATTAAATCTATTTAGTTTTTAACATCTGCATTAAAAAAGAATTAACCAAGAATTAACATCTGCATTAAAAAAGAATTAACCAGGATAATTAAATAGTGGCCAAGGAAAAGTTATATTTGTTGCATCAAACAATATATTCTATTAAAAAACTTTTAGAAAACTTTATGATCATATTATGTGATATCTGCATTCAAATAAGCTACATGCTACAGAAATTAGTGCAGTTTTCACATTTCTATAGTTTTCCCAAGTTCCATGGCCTTGACATTATTTGAATAGTACCTGTGATGTGGCTGTAATGTGGCTTCTATGAAATCAAGTCCTCTCGGCCCCTGGACACACATTCATTCCAGGAGGCAGCCAGTCTCTGAGAGGGTGAAGTTTTCTTTCAGGGTTATAAACCAGCCAAAATTCACAAAAAAGGAAGCTTTAAATTTCGACATTGGGAAAGGAGTTGTTAAAACTGGCTTTTAGAGTGATGAAGCTGCAATTTGGTATTCTGAATACATTCTCTGTTATCCCTTGCCTCCCTCCACTCCCTCAGTCTGAGCACTTGCATTTAGAAACTGGTAGAACTGTTGTCTACGCTAACATTGCCTCTTTTCTCCATTGATTTTTGTTGTGAATAGGCTTCGTTGAATTCATGGTCATCTGCATCTTTAGGGTTCCCCTAAGGGATATTGGATTTCCTGCTTGGAGGACTAATCAGAACCATTAATCAGCCACGAAAATAAGCACTGGCCTATAAACTGAAGGCATGAAGAAAATCAGGGCTGGCTTATTGAAAATTAGGCAGTAGGTATAGAAAAAATACATTTAGTTATGAATACTGTGTAGATCCATAAGGACTTGAAGGGGTGAAAAATTTTTTCGTTCTTTTTTTAAAAATTGAATTTTATTGGGGTGACATTGGTTAATAAAACCATACAGATTTCAAGTGCACACAACATCTGTATATGGGATTGTTCACTTACCACTCGAGTCAAGTTTCTTTCAGCCACCATTTATCCCTCCTTTGCCCTCTTCCACCTCTGCGTACCCCCCTTTCCCTCTGGCACTCACCATACTGCTGGCTGTGTCTATTTTTTTTCTTAATCCCTTCACCTTTTTCACCTAGTCCCCTCTAAGAGCTGTCAGTCTGTTCTTGGTATCTATGAGTCTGTTTTTATTTATTTGTTAATTGTATTCATTAGAATCCACATGTAGGTGAAATCATCTGACTGGCTAATTTGATTTGGTTTAATACTCTCCAGGTCCATCCATGCTGTCGCAAAAGGTAAGATTTCCTTCCCTTTTTATGACCAAGTAGTATTTTGTTGTGTAAATGTACCACAGTATTTTTATTCACTTATCTATTGATGGGCACTTGGGTTGCTTCCAAAATCTTGGCTATTGTAAATAGCACTGCAATGAACATAGGGGTGCATATATTCTTTTGAATTAGTGTTTTGGATTTCTTTGGATATATTCCCCCCAAAGTAGAATTACTTGGTCACAAGGCAGTTCCATTTTTAATTTTTTGAGGATATTCCATACTGCTTTCTATAGTGGCTGCACCAATCTGCATTTCCATCAACAGTGCATGAAGGTTCCCTTTTCCCCACATCCTTACCAACACTTGTTTGTTGATTTATTGATGATAGCTATACTGACAGGCATGAGGTGATATTACATTGAGGCTTTACTTTGCATTTATCTGATGATTCGTGATGTTGAGCATCTTTTCATCTGTCTATTGGCCATTTGTATGTATGTCATTTTTGGAGAAGTGTCTGTTCAGGTATTTTGCCTATTTTTGAATTGGATTATTTGTTTTCTTGGTGTTGAGTTGTATAGTTCTTTATAAGTTTTGAAAACTAACCCTTATGAGCTGTATCATTGGCCAATATATTCTCCCATTCAATGGGTTGTCTTGTCATTTTGTGTATGGTTTCCTTTGCTGTGAAAAAGCTTTTTAGTTTGATGTAGTCCTATTTGTTTATTTTTTCTTTTGTTTCCCTTGCCTGAAGAGACATATCAGAAAAAATATTACTACCAGAAATGTCTATCTCTGATTCATCATGTCTGGGCCTTATTTGTTTTTTAAGAGTAATGAACAATCAATGGACCTATATGTTTGATCAAGTGGATAAAGGTAAATTCACAGAGCTACTTTTCATGAATCATTTCTTAAGTCTCTGATATTAATTTTTCTACAAATGAGGAAAATGGCATCAAGCTTAGATTATGTTTGTGAGTGTGTGTGTGTTTACATGTGTGTATACGTACATGCGTGCATGCTGTACATGTGTGCACACCTTTTTCTTCCTAAGCTACAACAGCACTTTTTCATCTTATGAACACTATCACTGATTTGCTGGTCTGTCCTCCATCTCTCTTCCCCTGTGTCATAGCCTCCTGGAAATCCAACATATGTCTTATTTTGCTTGTTTTCCCAGCTTTGAGAATAACTCTGGGGATCACAGGAGTCAACATGTCTTTTTGAATAAATAAAAAAATATATTTTCCCTGGCCTATGTATCATCATTTACGCCTCTCCTCTATTAACCCAATGTGTCCTATTTTAGCTACTCCAATTTATTTATAAACGAAACCTTTTTTACCTCCCCGCAAGGCTTGCTTTATAACATGCCTTTCCATTTTGCTTTTCCCCATCCCAGACTTCTCACGCCCTCCCAAACCCCGCCAGTTCACATGGATTTACACCCTTCTCCTTTGACTTCCTGTCTCAAGTCTCTTTTGCTTCCTGCCAACTTTCTCTGCCTGTGGTAGATTACACTAGTACTCACTTATTCTGATTGTTGAGGTTGGTATTCGTAGCCTTGAACTTCAGGGCCATTTCATTTGACATCTTTTCTGTGTTTCTCTTTATTTGAAATGCTTGCTCTATTTCTGCTGTTGACTGCTCTCTCCTACTCTCCCCTCCTAAAGAGTATTACTCCAGTCATGGATCTATTCACCTTTGTCACCATTTTCTTCCACTCACTCCCCACTCACTTCCTGTCAATGTCCTTACCTTCATTTTCACCTTGTCCTTAGGTGTGTTCCCACTCCTATAACTCTTTGGATTCTTCTGACTCATGGTTTCTTTTTCTTCATGACCTGCACTACTGTCCTTTGCCATTTGACATCAGCTACCTAGTGGCATATCCATCCTGGATCTCTAGATACCAAGGCAGCGTTCCACCTCTGCCAAGATAACTTCAGTCTGGCAGGCCGAATCTAAGGCTGTAAATTCATTCCTGAACGTAATTTCTACTTTAAATTTTTCTTTTCCATGTGGTAGAGTCTAATCATTCCCACCCATCTTTCTCTATCCAGTTCCTTCCCTTTCAGCATCCCTCTTTCAGTATAGGACTATTTTACCAGGCCACAGGGTGCGTAGCCTAGTTCTTTCTCTTTAGGTCTTCTCTCCCAATTTTGTGTTTATATCCTATGTTCCATCAGGATTGAGGCTTTTGAAATGCAAAGCCATTTTTTTTTCTGCTTTATATGTAACATTCCTTCCCCATGTAATGAATGCAACCATGTTGTGTGTGTTGGGTGAAGGAAACATAAGAGAGAGGGAAAAAATTACAGAAAGAGAAAAAAGTTAATATTTTAAACATTTTGTTCACTGCCCTACCCTTCCTCTCTTTGATCACAACTGTCTATCTGTCCTTCCATTCATCCCCTTCAGCTCCCACAGCTGTTCCTATTACTTAAAATTGAAAGTTGTCATTTTAAAAAAAGAAAAATAAGCCTGAAGATAAACTATAACATTTATGTACTATTTTTCTTAAGTTCACTAAAAAAATTCAGATCACTGCATTGGGCAAGGCAGATTCTATTGACTGAGCATAGTAGATGAAAGATAAAAAAATTAGCCAGCCATCAAGGCATTTATGAGTCTCTGAAAAAACAGTAAGGAAAAGGGATTTTCTTAAGTTGCCTCAGTAATTCATTGACCATTAAAAGTACTTGATATCCTGGGATTAAAAAAATGTAGAATATAAATAGGAAAATACTTTTTAAAACTGTTTAAAAGGTTTTGGAAATAACATAAAGACTTCAAGGTGTTCTGTTAACTATTGGTTAGCAAAAGACTGGCATCTATTTGATTGTCTGTTCTAAATATCAATTGTATATATTTTTAAGTTGGAATTTAAAAGGCTAAGCAGTGTTACATTCAGCATACTCATTGTAATTATTTACTTCTTCTACCCTTGGAATTTCAATACATTTTGGTTAAAAAATCCAACATGATCCCTCCAGACAGTATATAGCCGAGAACAAAATTAGCAATATTACTCTGAATTTTTAACATAAAAATAGAAAGAAAAAAGCTAAAGCATTCTTTGAATCTGTAATTTGAGACTTGAATCTTGATCTTAAGTTTGCAGAGTGCAGAGAGCATTCTCCAATGCTACCATCAGGTCCCTCTTCTCAGTCAATTTTATTTATGTAGAATCTTTCATCAGAAGATCACAGAGAGCTGTCTAACCAGCTATAAAGAAACATAAATCAAAAAGAAAATGAAATGCTCAAACAATAAAATTATACATTAGAGGCCCATTTAAAGCAGAGCATTTTAAGATGAGAGAAAAGTCTTGGCTGTAGTATATAGAACATAAGTTATAATGGGAAGCTATTTCATAATTTGGTGAAAAATGAAAGAGGCCCACTTCTGATAGTGGAGAGCCTATTAATAGGAATGATCACTTGCATACCAGTGCTTTAATGAAGGGGGTGAAGAGCACAATAACGTGAAGTGGAATTGACAAAGTATGGTGGCACTATTCTTGCAGCTCCAGGGAGGAAAAGAATTTTTGTTTTATTCCACAAATGGGCATTGTACCCAAGTATCATGCTCTTTAGCATGCCTATTGCCGATTGCTATTGTGCCTTTCTCAGAAGGCTCTATGCTCAAGTCCCACAGTACATATATAATATACATATCATATTTATGATATATATCCACCACACAGGGGTCTCAAGGAAGCCACGGTGATCTTTCAATCTCTGCTGTCATCTTTACTTGCTTCTTCAGCATAGATTAATTCAGTGCTCCCCAAGTCTCAGGGTTTCCAATTTATAGTAAGAAAATATTTATTTTAATGTCCCTACACATAGGGAAAATATAAGAATCTTATAATACTATTGCTTTAACAAAACCCAGCAGAAGTTCTTTTAAGCTTGCTTATATAAAAAAGCTAAAAAAATTTTGAAACATCAATCTTATGTTTTATTGGCATTATAATAAATATCAAGAAAATGTTCTTTGGCATAAAGTTTATAACATTCAGATTAAATCCTACATTCTGAGTTTTAGAATTTCAAATATCTCTAAGTTTTCAGTTTCCTTTTGTTCAAACATGACTCTTCAGATAATTTATCTTATGGCTTGAGGATTATGCCTGACATGTTGTGGGAATAAAATTTACACAAAGTGTGATATTTACACCTTTGTTAACGTTAAACTTCATGTTCAAAATGATATACACTCTGCATGCAATATATGCCGAGTTTAAATGATAATGGTATAGATATACAATTTTAGCTTTTTCTTCATTTTATGAACTCAAGAATCTGTGGTTTATTGTTTGTATGCTCCCCAGAAATTAAGAATTGGCAAGTATTGGACTAATATGCAAGTGAAGGAAGAAGAGGAGACAAGGAAGACGCAACATGGGCATAGGATCATGTCTACCACACAGGGCCATCTCTCTGCATTAGTGACATTCGAAGGAAGACTTAAAAGAAGAAGAGGAGCTAGCCATGTAAGTAGGGAAGAAAGAGCTCTCAGCAGAGGGAACAGAATGTACAAAGGAGGAAAGAGATGAAAATGTTTGAGGAACTGAAAAAGTTCAATGAACCTGACAGCAGTCAACATAAGGGAGAGAGAGTTGGTGAAAATAAAGATTCATAAGCCAGGTGCCAGTTGCAAATAACAGAAGGCAGTCCTGGCTATCCTAAGCAGCAAGGAATTCATTGTAATGTAGTGGATAGCTCCCTTGTGAAAAACATGGGGAAACAGGCTTGAAAAACAAGCAGGAACGAAGGAAGGGCAAAAGGAGAAACTGTCTCTTTAGGATAATGCTGGTGTTTGTGCCTCCACTGGACAGTTAATGCTGCTAATGGATGTCCATAAGGAAGAATTTCTTACCTATCTCCCCAGCTTTATGGCCTTCTCTTGGGATTTGGAATCCCACCTGGAGGGAACCAACTGGCCAAGCATAAGGTCATGGCTGTGTGCCTCAGCTGAGGGGCGGGGGTGTATGTGGCGTGGAGAAGAAATATATGGACCCTTGGCTTCAGGAAGACTCACAAAATGGGGATCTGCTGCCACATAGGAAGGGAATTTAGTTGGTGGGCATCCAAATGGCCCCAACCCATGGGAAGGAATTTAGATTTTGTTTATGTGCAGTGGGAGGTCGGTAACAGTTTTTGGTAGCATAGTTCTATGTTTTATCTAAAGATCACTTCTGTTATTATCTTGAACATGTCTTGAGTTAAATGAAGTAACACTCTAATCTTAACCATAAAGAAGAAAAATATCAACACTAGATAACTTAAACATAAAGTCAATAAAAGGATAATCCCTTCTTTCAAATAGTAACTAGAATTTAAAACTTGATCAATAAGGTATAAGTGCTTTGAATATTTTCGCTCTTACAGTTTTAACTGCCTCTAGCTTCTCATCCTTTAAAGTCAGGATTGAGGAGGGTTTAGTTCCCACCTCCCCTTTAACTCTGGAGGACTAAAGCAGGAGATCAAAGAACAAAACAGATACTATATAAAGCAATGAAGCCTGAAGAACTTGGTAAGGTTTCAGTAAAACTCAGAAATGAAACTGGACATATTTTTTCTTCTCTCTCTCCCTCTTTCTTTCTCTTTCTTTTCTTTTCTTTTCTTTTCTTTTCTTTTCTTTTTCTTTCTTTCTTTTTCTTTTTCTTTTTTTTTACAAAGAATCCAAAGCTACAAACAAAGCATTTGGCCCTGTGAACACTGGTATGTTAAAAATTGCTACTCTTTTCATTGTGCCTTCTTTGAAAGCAATTTTTGAAAAGTAGAAATAATTTAAAATACCATTTTTTCCCTACAGTCATAGATTTTCAAATTACTGGCAGACGTGATGCAAATTCTTAGAGGGTGTCTAAAAGAAAGGAAAATTCCAGTTGAGGAAGGACTGAAATTTGCTGCCCACTAGTTTCTCAAAGTGAACAGTAGGAAATCATTTGGAAATCTGAAAGGGAAAAAGATCTCCAGTTTTCTGTGAGTGTGTCATGGTAGTACAATTCAGGTAGCGAATATATTTTAAAAGCTGAGTTAGTAACCCTGACAATCTAATAAATTTGCTAAATGATTAATAATTTATAAAACAGTCTTTTTGTAACAAAAAATGAAAATTTCCCTGAATGTACACTTGAGATAAAAATAAATGGGAAGCATTTAATAAGATCAACTCGTGCCAGAAAAGCCAATTGAATTATAGTGTGACATGTAGCTCATCTCACCACACTTGCCCACGTATGCTTGTGCACGAGCGCGTGCGCGCACACACACACACGCTACTGACACAACAAATTGGATATGCTTATTTGATCAATTTGTCAATTGCCCTTCAGACTATAGTTTTTAGAGCTAATTGGATTTGCATTTAGGAAAAAAGAAGAAAGAGGAAAGACAAATTATTTGTCGAATATTTTCTTCTAAACAATGTGTTTGGTGATTAATATGTGTTTTTATTTAAATCTTATGATAACTTTCCAGGTAATAATTACTATTTGATATGTGAGTAAACTAAGGGCTCAGAGAAGTTAATAAGTTTTACAAGGTCACAGAGCTAGTATGTATGCAGAGCCGAGATTCAAAGCTATGTTTTGACTAACTCCTTATTTATATTCTTTCTGCTCTTCCCTGCTGCCTCCCAGAATGAAAAAAAAAAAAAAGTAAGCTGCTGTAATTTAAGGCTAGAATGTGTTCTTGTATTAGATCAAACCACACAAAATTCTAATATTAGATTGTTTTGACCTACCAAAATGGCAATATAAATGTTTTCATTAAAATTATAAAAATCTGCAAATAATGGTATATACTTCATTGCAAATATTGGTGAAATTAATTTTGCCTTCAATCATTATCTGATAACATGATGTTTATGTAAATAATAGTAGTGTGCAAATTGTAAAAATATTAGAATGGTTTTGTGCAAATAAAACCATAAAAATTAACATAAAAATAAAAATCAAACAAGAATTTAAAATGCCAAGAGAGAGACAAAGTGAAGCAGATAAATTAGATCTTTCTGTTTGCCCATGGTAACACAGCATTAGTAAGCATTAAGGATACTTGTGTGAAATTGGTAACTAAATTTCACTCAGACATAAATTATCAAACCCATTAAGTTATTAAAATAATTATTTTAAACACATTTCTCTGGAACTGCAAGGGTTGAAAACAAAAAGTCTTAGATACATTTTTAAGGTGGAACTGATTGAAAATCCTAATTTAAAAGTACTAAGTGATAAACTGGTAAAGTACATTCACTTTTCTGATCAGGTGCATTAACTATGCCAGCTTTGAGTAAATCATTCATCAGAACAAAAATGCACAGTATAAAAATTGATGGACAACTCAAAATTTAAAATGCATAATTTTCCTACATATTAAAAACTAATGAAGTATGTGAGCTATTGGTATTAGATTGAAAATTAAAATCATGGAGAAACAATATTTTGTGTGTTTGAACTAACTCCCCAGTTGATTTGTGTCTTGATTGTAAATCTCAATAACTGTAAGTGGGAAATATTGAACATATTTCATTGGGACATCAATTTGGGAAGAGCTCAGAGCAGATAATTATACTAATTATTTAAAGAATTAATTTATCAAAAGCTTATTCAATACCTACTATGTGTCATTAGGGATTTAGAGATTAATTAGGTATCTCAAGGAAGTTTCAAGCTGCTTCATCAAGAAAATGTGAATCTTTGTCCTTCAAAGGACACTTGGTGTATGTCTTAGTGAGGAAGGCAGAGAAACTATTAGAGCTATTTTCTTGGCACATAGAGCTCAAACAATGATACTGCTTTCTGTTAATATAATGATTATTTATAATAGAAGGAAAAATCCCTTTTGGTGTTTGGACTCCAGGAAGAGTCTCAACATTGTCCCCTCCCAAATTAAGTCCCATACCACCAGGGGGAACTAGAATTGGGAGGAACCTGAATATGGAAGAAGTTTTCTGGATTTTTGTTTTTTTCCTATGATCAAAACACATGAAAACATCATTTAAATTGTAAGGTATTTGTAAAACCCAAAGCATTATGATGGTTGATTTCAGCAAAAGATGTTTTTGCACAGCGGACTTGAGGTGGTAAGTATTACTTCCATCACCTATGTTATTGTGGGATGACTTGCTGAAGGACTAATTTTAAAAGAACCTGAAGAGGTCAGAGTTGGACTTTGAAACAGTAACTGGAGTGACTCTTAAATGTCTGTTAAAATTCTTTATTTTGTTATACAAATCCTTGTCTTAACATTCCTGTCCCACAGCTATGGGCATGATTGTTGCACATAGTTTTTTTTTTTAAAAATTGTTTGACATATAGGTAGCTAGAGCCACTGCCTGAATTTGTCTCCTCCATGAATGATGTTGGAAACCAGACATGACTGGGAATTTAAAGGACATGGCTTTCCATGTGAGCTGAGAGGGTCCAGTTAGCGTGTAGATTCTAGAATTGGGAGTGCCAGACTTCTCCGAGTGTAGTAGAGAGAGCACTGAGTGTTCTGTTGGAAACCCAGTCAGGTTCAGGGTGGCTTCTGTTATTCTCAAGAATGGAAATGTGTACCTGTAGTGAGTCTCCTTTTGTCAGACAGTGTCCATAATTCCAAGTTTAGGAACCACTGGTAGAAATTTTCAGGTCAATGCTTAAGAAATTCTGGCATCCTCTGGTCTTTTCTACTGTGATCCTCTGCCCTGTGAAAGATTTCTCAGAAACTTGGGTCAGAAGTTAATGGCCTTGATGTAGTGGAAAATTGGGTGAATATATCCTTGCTTGTTCTGTTTCAACTTTAATAGAATGAGATCTTCTTTTTTTTTTTTTTTATCAAGTCTTGCTAGGAACTTCTGAGGGAGTGCTTTTCTGCTGTGTCACCTCATGACACATAGAAAAATGATACTATTGTATATTACTGTGGGGTGAAGTATTGAGGCTGTTCATAGAAGGAGGTGATTGAAGGCCTTGCTCAACATCTCTGAGGTCAGAAAGAATCTATATCCTTGGTATATTTATTTATAGTTAAAAGTTGCAATTTTTGTTTTAGGGCAACCATGTTTATTACCTAGTGAACAAATGATAAACTCTAGCTTATAATTATGGTGGTGAATATTTACTATGTGTCAAACCCTGTTTTCCATACTCCATATGTAGTAATTTGTTTAATGCTTAATAAACTATGAGGTAGGTATTATTATTATTCCTATCCTATATAATAAAAGGGTAATATGCAAACCGACCTAATGGCAGAACAACCGGTCACTATGACATGCACTTACCACCAGGGGGCAGGCGCTCAATGCAGGAGCTTCCCCCTGGTGGTCAATGCACTCAGCCAGAAGCCATGAGCTGGGCTCATGGCTGGTGAGCACCACGGTGGTGGCAGGAGCCTCTCCTGCCTCTGCGGCAATGCTAAGGATGTCCAACTGCTGCCTTAGGGAGCGGGCCTAAGCTGTCAGTTGGACATCCCCCAAGGGCCCAGACTGCAAGGGCACAGGCTGGGCTGAGGGACTCCCCCGAGTGCATGAATTTTGTGCAGAATTGTACTCTTAACCACCACACAATATTGCCTGAAGGAAGCAGTTGCAAAAGGGTGAATTAAGCCAATAATCTATATAATATTGGCACCAAGCCTTTTGGGTCTCTAATGCTTTGAGAAGATTTTTGACAGTAGAAAAATTCCAGTCAAAGCAGTAATCAAAACAAGGCTGGGGTTAGGATCTGGAGAAGATAAATTTTTATAACACAAAGTTATGAATGATTGAGCAGTTGAATACGAAAATTAAATTTTTTGATTTTGAGCATAAAACCCGCAACCTTCAAGAAGACATGGTGATTGGCTTTAGAACTCTTGTATACAATGGTTTTTATCGCTAGATAAGGAGGAGGTCCTCAGATAATCAGGAGATTCAGACCCAGAGGAAGACAGGGTAAAGAGGTCTTTGATCATGGAGAAATGGTTCTATTCCTGGCCTGGCAGAACAGAGGCTGCCTAAATTCCACTTGACAGTCCAACACAGAACTGAAGAGAGTGTGTGGCAGAAGTCCCTAGTGAGGGGCAGGGCTGGGATTTGGGAAGTGGAGTAATTATGTTAAGTCCTGGGGCACTTCCCAGTACTGTATGCAACTATAACTCAGCCTCAGAGGGCCAGGCCAGCCTTGGTTTAGTGATTCCTTTTTTGTACAACTCCCTATGACAGAAACAATTGACCTGAAAATCTAAAGCTTTCCCTCCCTCCTCTCCAACCCAGAAATTATCCAGCTAGAAGACCTCATTGCTTCATGCTGATAAAGATGAGGAAATGAGGAGGACAGCTTATGGTTGATAGGAGATAATATCAACAGTTGATAACTCATAGTGAGTTAATTAGTGTCTAAATTACTTCAGTCTTAAATTAACCCTGAGGTTTGTTCAGGAACAATTTCCCTGGAGGGTCATGAGGTGGTGGTGGGAGAGACAAAACTAATATATGATCACTGAAGCCTTCTTCCTCGTGGGCACACAACCAGACTAAAGCTCCCTTTCAATTAGGTGTGGCCATGTGACTTGAGTGCTGGCCAATGGGATGTACGAGGGAGTGGGGGGCACCTCCTCCAAGCCAGGACCTTAAGCACTTCTCTCCTTGCTCCCTGCTCTCTCTCTTTCCTGATCTGCTGGCCAATGAAGATCCAACAGAAGACTACAGGATGGCAGAGTCACAAGATGGAAGGTGCCTATATCATTGAGTCACCACAAGGAAGAAAACCACACCACTAATCAGAACACCCAATTGAAATTTGTGAAGGCAAGAAATGAATTTCTATCTTGTTAAACCACCGAGATTTTAATGTTTGCCTGTTACAGTTGCTAGCATGGTCTAATTCAGTGTTGATACTAACAGAAACAACATACTGTGTATATATATATATATATATATATATATATATATATATATATATATATATATATATGGTGCTTCTATGTGTGAAATATACTTCACACAGACAAGAGAATACCGGAACTGCCCCAGAGGAATGGAGAAGGGGGGGTGTCTGAGGGTAGTTAAAAGAAAAAAAATGAATTATGCTCTCAGCTTCAGGAGCCTTGAAAGAACTGGAGGTAGTGGACGAATGGACTTAGTGAGCGGCACCTAGTGCCCCAAATGAAGCTCACTGGAAAAAAAGAGGAGAGACTCTTGCACTTAGAAGGTTGCTGCAGCCCCAGACCTATCCCTCAAAGAGCCTCCCCTGCAGAGAACAAGGTATGAAAGGGAGGAGCACTCCTTTTATCCAGCTGCTCTACGTCCCTACTGGTTCCTAATCTTAAAAACCCTGCAAGAGCATCAGAACTGGTGTGAGGTGACCCAAGACTCCAACTTACAAGGACCATTTCTGAAAAAGCCAAGAGGAGAAGAAAGTTTGTCTTTTTCCTTTCCTTTCTGGCAACTGTCAAGCAGATAGCGATATCAAGAATCCCACCAGTATTGGCCCCTTATTCCAAATGACAATGTACAGCTGTTCTAAGAAGTGCTTTGCAAGAGCTTCTTCCCAGGGCAACAGCCAATGTTTGGAAGTTCTGCTTTCCACACTATTCCATCAGAACAGGTGTGCTGTGGACCCAAAAGTACTTCACAGAAATTCTCATGAAGGGTGTCTGGATGTTACTGATTAAACGGGTTGTTGAAAAGGCTCAGGTGTTTCCACTAACATTTAAAAAAGAAAAAGAATTATTCTTGTAGTGATCTATATACATGCTCTGAAAAACTAAAGATATAAAGTGTAACTTCCTTTTGATGTCTATGTTCTAGAATAAGTTCACTGCTTTTTATTTAGTCAACTTCTATTGGGAGCCAGTTAGTTGAGGGGAGTGGTGAAGAGGGTTGGCTACAGAAATAACAACACAGGATTTTTTATGAACTATTAATTTGGTGAGGAAGATATGAACACAACTCATAAGATGAAGTTAGTAACAGGAAAAGGAGGACAGGGAACATGTTGAGTGTAAGGTAAATATTAAAGTACTCTTTGTTGTTCAAGACTAATATTTAGGAGTCTTTGTGGGTGGGGAGGGTTTGGGGGCAATGGGGCTGGGGGTCATATTTAAGCCCTACCCAGCAGCAATCCATGGGTCTGGTGACCTGGCGTCAACTAAATTAATTTAACATTGTGCACCTTGTTTTCCCTGTGGGACATTGCCGGACAAGTTATTGCATCAAATCCTTTAAATAAGAAATTTTCACTTTCCTTCTATTAAGTGTGAGTGGAGTTCTGTGATTGACAACAAGTGTCATATGCACACACTGTGTTTTGGGAAGGAATACTGGGGAAGATATATACTTTTTGACATTTCAAGGAGGCCTCTGTGTGAGTTATTGCTGAGCACTCAATGCCTGACGCTTTTGTTTACACCATCCCTGAACTACCGGTTTCAAATTCATTGTTTGTAAAGCTCTTTGGGATAATTTGTATATGAAGGATTCCATATACAACCAGTGTTTACTCCTTTTCGTATTGTGCTTTTGGAGCCTGACACATAAGGGTGCTTTTATATGCAGCTCACAGGAAATTAAGCACTCAACTCCTATTAACGCTGCTAGGAACTGGGATCCTGGCAGTCTATCTAGGGGCAGTGGAAGGGGGCTCACAGCTATGCAAGTAAATTGAAACAAAGACAGGGCAGCACTCAGATATTTATTCAGCTGTTGAAAGTTTTATGGCAACCAGGCTACAAATAATGTGAATTATTTTACTGAGAGTTTGCTGGAGAAATGGAGCTTAAACTACCTCCTTTATTTCATTTGCTGGTATGTACATTGTATGTGTGTATAAGCAATAAAATGTCTATTACCAGCATCTTGTTACCAGAAAATTTTCATTAATTGACATAATTGTGGTTCATTGAGGAAATGATGCTATTAATCTGTATCATAAGCCTGAGACACTGCAAAATCCTTAAATTAAGTCTTAATGAGTTTTGATGTTTATTGTTTTTGAATTCTTTGAGCACAGATAATTTCTGTGACATGTATGGTGACTTCCTAAGCAAAATATAGATTATTCAAAAATATTTTACTTTTAGATCATGTTGAATAAAAGAGTTTACATTAAAAGGCATACACACACATACCTCATGATAAAAGTCTATAAATAGCTCATATTTTTAAAAGATGTAAAAAGTAATAAACTGTTTTTGCTATTATACACAATATATTGTATAATATATCATAAAATATGATCTACTAGAGGCCCGGTCCATGAAATTCATGCACTGTGGGGGGTGTCCCTCAGCCCAGCCTGCACCCTCTCCAATCTGGGACCCCTTGGGGGATGTCCGACTGCCAGTTTAGAGATCAGGTCGAAATTGGCAGTTGGACATCCCTCTCACAATCTGGGACTGCTGGCTTCCAACCGCTCACCTGACTGCCTGCCTGATTGCCCCTAGCCACTTCTGCCTTCCAGCCTAATCACCTCCTAACCACTCCCCTGCCAGCCTGGTCCCCCCAACTGCCCTCCCCTGCCGGCCTGGTTGCCCCTAACTGCCCTCCCCTGCTGGCTTGGTCGCCCCTAACTGCCCTCCCCTGCAGGCCTGGTTGCCCCTAACTGCCCTCCCCTGCCAGACATCTTGTGGCTGCCTTCTTGTGACCACATGGGGGCAGCCACCTTGTGACCACATGGGGTGGCTATCTTGTGCGAGGGTGTGATGGTCAATTTGCATATTACCTCTTTATTATATAGGATATTACACCTACATATATATGCACACATACACATACATATGATGGATTTGTGGTTTACTTGTGACACAGCAAACGAAAAGGATGTTGGTTGAAGTTTGCAAAATTATGGTTGGTTTTTCTTGCTTATAATCTAACTAGAGTACTGGTGCACAACATTTGTGCACTGGGCGGGGGGGGCCCTCAGCCTGGCCTATGCCCTCTTGCAGTCCGGGATCCCTTAGCCCTGCTGTGGAGGAGGGAGAGGCTCCCACCACTGCTGCTACACTCGCCAGCCATAAGCCTGGCTTCTGGCTGAGCAGTGTTCCCCCTGTGGGAGCGCACTGACCACCAGGGGGAGCGCACTGACCACCAGGGGGCAGCTCCTGCGTTGAGCATCTGCCCCTTGGTGGTCAGTGTGCATCATAGTGATTGGTTGTTCTGCCATTCTGTCGATTTGCATATTAGCCTTTTATTATATACGACTAGAGGACCGGTGCATGAAATTCGTGGGGTTGTCCCTCAGCCCAGCCTGCACCCTCTCCAATCTGGGACCCCTTGAGGGATGTCCGACTGCCCGTTTAGGCCCGTTTAGGCCCATTTAGGCCCGATCCCACCGGTGGGCAGTTGGACATCCCTCTCACAATCCAGGACTGCTGGCTCCCAACTGCTCACCTGCCTGCCTTCCTGATTGCCCCTAACCACTTCTGCCTGCCAGCCTAATCACCCCCTAACCACTCCCCTGCCAATTAAAACTTTGTAGCCTTAAGTGGAAGCCAAAGCAGGCCAGGGCTGCAGAAGCTTGGCTTCCTCCATCGCCGGGGGCAACCCTAGCCTCCTGCTCTCTCCAGCTCTGTGGCTGCCGCCATTTTTGTTGGGATTTATTTATCTTCTATAATTGAAACTTTGTAGCCTGGAGTGGAGGCCTGGGCCGGCAAGGGCAGGCTGAAAGCTTGGCTTCCTCCATTACTGGGGAAACCCAAGCCTCCCTCCTGCTCTCTGTGGCTGCAGCCATCTTGGTTGGGTTTATTTGCATATTCACTCCTGATTGGCTGGTGGGCATGGCTTGTGGGCATGGCTTGTGGATGTAGTGGATGTATGGTCAATTTGCATATTACTCTTTTATTAGATAGGATGGTTAGAAAACTCTTTGGTTATAATAAAAAAATGTTAATAGAGCATCCAGGAAGTATTAATGGACTGTAGATAGAGACCAGAGTGATTTAAAGTTCTCACAAGCTGTGATTTCGCTAAAAGTCTTTTGAGGCACATTGCAACCACGGTGGCAGGCACTGAAGTGTGAACACAGTGTGAGGTTCCCATTTCTTAGTGAATTTAAGACAATAGCTCCTGATTTTTCCTTGATAACTTTGGGAAATGCTATTTAACTTATATATAACCCAAACATTTGCAGACCTCATCAATATGTGGGTTCGAATGAGGTCACTTATTATTGATGCTAGAATCACAGTACTTGTGTGACTTTGGGAAGTCACCTAACCTTTTAAAAACCTGTTATCTCATCTGTAAAATGAAGATAATAATGAGAGCAAGATCATTTTGCCTGTGGATTAAAGATGATGATCCAAGTATACACTTTAACAGAATACCCAGCAAATAGGAACTGAAAAATAAATATTAAGTTCTAGCTGGTTTGACTCAGTAGATAGAGCCTTGGCCTACAGACTGAAGGGTCCCGGGTTAGACTCCACTCAAGGGCACATGCCTGGGTTGTGGGCTTGATTCCCAGTAAGGGTGTGCAGGAGGCAGCTGATCAATGATTCTCTCTCATCATTGATGCTTCTATCTCTCTCTCTCTCTCCCTTCCTCTCTGAAATCAATAAAAATATATTAAAAAATAAATATTAATAATAAAGATATTATTCTATTTACTGATTCATTTACACTCTATTTTTAGAAGAGAATTTGAGGTGATAAGAGGAAAATCAAAGGTAAAGTAGAAATTACAAATTCATTTTATTTATTTCCAATAAAGTTTCTTCAGAGCAAAATACCTGAAAAGAAAACAGCAGCCTTTGGAGGTACAGGAGTTGTTATTTCAAAAATTCAATTCAGATACATCTTAGAAAGTTGAATCTTAAAAGGTGAACCATTTAATATCTTTAAAAAGTCAGTCAATTTATGTTTTGAAGATAGATTCAGTTTCACAGTTCTTTCTTGCCTGCAACACAGCTAAAATACAGAGTTTTCATTTTTTCTCTCTGACTGAATTGCTATCAGATTTTTGTAAACCATTCACTCTGGAAGAATGCTTTATTCTGGAAAAGGCGAGCGCTGGGAAAAACTCAGCAAGACCGCATAGCTTATTCTTTGAAAACTAACAGTTGATAAGGGTGTTAACTTGACATGTAATTCCACTTAGTAAAGGGATCATTGAACAGAATGGATGCAGTGATTAAACCATAATTACACGCGGTAGCCATAATTATTTTACAAAGGCAAGGTACATATAACAAATAAAGGAAATATTTAAACATAGGCATAGAGAACAAAAAAATCCATTATTTAGAATGAGAAAGGGTAAATATGTGTGAAAATCAATGGAAATAAAGGCAGTTTGGAAATGTTTGCATTGAAATAATTGGAAAAATAGAAAGTATTAGTTATGACTCACCAACCACAGAAAAACTCTCTTGGACAAGATATTTTAGAATGCAAAAACTGAGAAAATGGAAGGGATAGATGTTTGTTGAATGACACTGACTGAATTGAAGAGGTCAGATACCTTTTAAAAGGTGTGCTGTACTTGCTATCAAGAAAGAATGACCAAAGTAAGTTATGCAGTTTGGTATAAAGCTCATTTTACTATATGTAAGGTGTTAAGCTGAGTGCTTATGTCTTCTCTTTAACAACAAAAATAAAGAAAAAAGTAAGCAATATTGACATTTGGAAAATAACTAGCAATGAAGATTTTATAAAGATAACCAGTAGGTTATCTATAATAATAAAAGGGTAATATGCTACTTAGACCGGGCATCTTCCGGACGTCCTTCCTGACAAAGCTGGGCTGGAGGAAAGCTGGCCCGGGTCCTGGGTGCCTGTGGGTGGCTGGAGGAGGGAAGCCTGGGTCCCCGGGTACCAGAGGGAAGCCTGTGCCAGAAGCCGGGGGAAGGAAGGCCTACTCTTGCACGAATTTTCATGTAGCAGGCCTCTAGTAGTGAATAAGGGAGAAACAGTAATTATTCACTTTTCTAGAAGTGCTGTATTGCTCTGTCCTTGTCATGTGCAGAAGGCTTAGCTTCAAGAGGCTGGGCCAGCCTTAAGAAGGACCTGAGTCCAGGCAGGGAAAGGGCCTGGGGTGTGAAGGAGAGACAGAGAGGCCAACTATGGGAACACAGTCAAGAGACTACATCAGAAGTCAGGAAGGTTCAGTGTGATATAGTGGGGAGTGGATCTTTGGGGCTAGCACATGTGGCAGCATAGAGAAAGGTGGACTCCTAACCAACTGTCTGGTAGAGGGCAAATCTGATCTAAACAAGGAGGTCATGGTTTTTTAGGATCTCTAATGGTCCATTCGTTCATGACTATGACCAAGAAACCCCAAATACCTTTCAAAAATTTTTGCATGGGTCTTAATAGATCTACAAAGTATACATGACATTTGGCTACATCCTAGGTTCGTTATTTGGACTTTATTTGCATGTAATTTCTTTGTAAAGGAATAAGGGGATTTTAAACCAGGACAGAATTCTGGTCTGTAGATGTCAAGGAGTTAGTTACCAATAGATGATCATTAGCTTCCAGGTGCCTCCAGAGTCTTACCTAACGATGAAGGTCCTATTCTTTAAACTGGCATCACTTTGCCTGATCCTTGGAACCTGGAACCTTATTTCAAAGGAAGCTATGTAGTCAACGGTGGAGGTCACTTCTGCAGACCCTGTTAATGTGCACTTCACACTGGTAGTTACCACATTCAATAAAGCCAGCAGGATTTTGTGTCCGTAAAACAATGATAGAAATGAGTTGACAGATATCTCAACTGCCCTGTGCTCTACGGCCATTATCAGTCACTCTCTCCGACCTCGACCACATAAAACCCTCCTGTATCTCATGATTTAGAAGGTCTGGCCACCCTGGAAAGAAGAAAAGCTTTCCTGCCGCCTGCATCCCCTCCTTTTATTGGGTCTGGAGAGCCTGCAAAATTAGAGCTTTGCTGCGGCTCATTCTGGTCCTTTTATAATTTGCCAATTTCTTGCAGTGCTTCAGATTGCTACAATCTTATCATTTTCAAAAACTTATCATTACTTGTCCTCTCCGTGTAGATCATTTGTAGTTATGAGGAAAGCCTCCCTCTGCTTTTAATCTCGCACTGGGGTAGGGTTTCACGTTTTACTTTTCAAGTGCACTTTCACAAAAGAGAAATAAATAGGCATTCTGATTTTCTCAAGACCAGAATAGTACCATAACTTTTTATCTTTTACTGCTCTACACTCAAGGATGGGTGGAGAGGCATTTCCATGCTCATACTGAATTACTATTAAATGTAAGTGTTAAATTTGGATTGACCAGAAAAAGAGGCAAAGAAGCTCAGAAGAGTTCTTGGATAATATTTGTCATCAACAACTGCTTACACTAAACAGAAAAATATTTCTGAAAATGTAGTTACAATTTCAAAAATCATACATATCATGTAATCATACATATGCATATACAGTATATGTTTGTGTGTGTGTATATATATATATATATATATATATATATATATATATATATATGATGTACGTATGCATATACAATATTTTGCAAAGGGAAAATATGTATTCTTCTTATTAAACTGCAGGCTCCCTGAACAGATAGAGTTTCTGGAGTAAGCTTTTACAATTCAGGTTACAGCAATGAAAGAATTAAGGTAAAGCAGATCTACAGAACATAGCATCGAATCTGATGCATTCTTTAGTGGACTTGCAAAAAATCTGATTCTATTTGTGAGGTTACAGATACTAAGAACCTGAGTGGCCCATTTTTTTTTTCATGATTGACCCCAAACATTTGGCCACAGTCAAGAAAATTTGTTTGGGGGTAGACTAGGGATATCATAGAACCCAAGCAATGTATGTATGTATATGTGTGTGTGCATGTGCATGTGCATGTTTGTGTGTGTGTATTGCCTGTATATGTGGGTAATCAAGGAGGCTGAAGTGTGTGGATTTAGAAGAAACTATTTTGGCCTGTTGTTTGGATTAATAAAGAAGAACAGTCAAGAAGGTGAAAACTAATGGAACCGTAGGAAAAATTCCTGTTCATCCTAGATTTTAATATGATAAAGGGCTGGAAAACTTCACATTGCCAGATGTAGAGGTTGTGAAAATAATTTTCCTTCAAGTTCTGAAAAAATGTAGGTATGATTCTCTGATTAAAGACACTAAAAAGATAGCAACTTAGGTAAGATGAGAGGTTTCATTCAGGAAATTCTGGTGTGACATTAAACATTTATTTTGATTGAAGAAAGAGTAGATGCATAACAGCTAACGAGATGGCACAGCTGCCCAGGGCCTCTCGGATGAGCTCCAGACATGTCCCAAAGATGGAGAGGGACCTGTTACCAATGTGACAGTGCGAGGATCTTAGAGACTAGAACAGTGACTTGTGGAAAACACAAAACCAGAAATACAACATACTTGAAAAATAAGTATTTACATTTTAGCAAATGTTTGAAGGAAGAATAAACAAAGGCAAAACTCTCTTTGTACCTTCTGGTTTGCCTCTTCACTCAGGGGAATAACTTCCAAGGTAGAAAGGGTGGGAATTGAGACCTGAGGCTGGGAAATAACCATTTGCCCTTGCAGGTGACTGGTAATTTGGTGTTTATAAGTCAGGGGCTGGCTGTTTTTGCCTATCTAACTCCTCTGTCTTTCTGGTAATAAACTGCCTATGTCCTCCTATCTGAGTTGTTTAGTGCATTTCTTTCAAAGCGAGGATTCTCCGTTTTTGTTATCAGCAGCCATTATGTTCTAGCACATTCTGGAATGGATGTGGTTTTGAAGACTCACTTTCCTTCTGTTTTCACTGCTGCTTGGACAGAAAAGTCTGAAGTTTAATCTTTAAGAATCTGATTTAAATGGCCCAGAATAATAGTTTGGCTATTCTGATTGCTCACTGGCTATTGAATGGATTTCGCATTGTAGACAAGGATTACCCAAGAAGCAAATGGAACTCAGGTAGTAATGACATTCTTCAGTTTTTCAGTTCACTAGTTAACCAGCCAGGAAGAGCTCTATTTCCAGTTAGATTAAGAGGGTGGCATGAGTGGACCGGACAACAGATAAAATGGTCCAGAAAATCAGAGGCGCATGAACTTTACATCCCTGGCCAACTTCAGTGTTACTCAGAATTTATGGTTATGCCAGCCTGTGCACCCTAAAAACATTTTTTTCAAGTATTTTAGGATTTTCACATAAACATTGCTACAGTAAGTATCACCAACATTTAGTAGCTGTTTTTCAAGAATAGCCAAGTGACATTATTATGGTCTGCCATCAAACCTGGGAAGTGTGGAGGAGACCAAAGCTGATCATTGCAGGTAAAGATGATATACACAGCAGAGTTTATGCTACAGAATTTGTGAATGTTTCAACATATTAGCAGCATATTCGAGTCTTCTGTCTGCTTTTGGTACAGTGCTTCTCATATGTTTTCATCTAAACATTCCCAATAAGAGAGATTAACATTTACCTCATAGATAATTTTTTTGAAGTCCTGTATTTATTTTGAAAAACTTGTGTGGATTTTGTATTCAATTAAAAATGATTATAAAAATAATATTTTGCCTTTGCACATTTCCCAACTGTCTTAATGCATAAAAGGATCACCGGGAATGCATGCTAAAATGTAAATTCCTGGTCTCTACACTCACTTTTCTCTCCCCAGGTTCTGAGAGGTGAGTGCAAGGTAAGTCTTGCAAATAAGTATCTCAAGGGATTGATTATGTTTAGCTGACCCAAGTAGCATGTTCTGAGAAACTTAACTTTAGGAAGCAGCTCTGGGGTGTCTCATCACCTCAGTGTGAGAAGCGCCTTTCTGAAGACTCTGAGAATATTCATTACAGAAATGAGTAATTCTGTCTCAGCTGTATTGACAATTCCTGCCCTTTATTCATCCTGTGGTCAACCAGTCTGAACTCCTAGCTTTCTTATAAGACCCACATTTGTCTATCTTCAGCATTTTCACTAGTAGATCATGCCTTACCATGATCCTTTGAATGCAATAACTGATCAATAATCATTGGTTGAATGGATGACTTGATGAGAAAAAGCTGGTATGTAGAGTCAGGAAGAACACAAAAACAGAGAAAACAATAGCTGCTACTTAGTTCTGGTAATGTCATTAATTGGAACATGTTCCTTTTCTTTATAGATATTTCTCTTTTAAAAAATATTTTTATTGATTTTAGAGAGGAAGGGAGAGGGATAGAGAGATAGAAATATCTCTATATATAAAAGGCTAATATGCAAAGTGTCTCCTTGGGAGTTCAACCAGGAGACCAGGAGTTCAATCACTCGCTATGACATGTGCTGACCACCGGGGGGCGGCGTGAAACATGGAGGGTGACCAGCGACAGTGGCAGGGTACTGAGGGAGCAAGGGAAGGAGGAGGTGGGGAGATGGGAACTTGATTGGCCCTGATCGCAGGCCAGGCCTAGGGACCCTATCCATGCAGAAATTTCGTGCACTGGGCCTCTAGTCAATGATGAGAGAAAATCATTGATTGGCTGCCTTATGCATGCCTCACACAGGGGATCAAGTCTGCAACCTGGGCATGTGCCCTGACCAGGAATCAAACTGTGACCTCTTGGTTCGTAGGTCGCCACTCAACCACTGAGCAACACTGGCTGGGCTAGAGATATTTCTCTTAATTAGGTGGAAAGAGAATCCAGAAACTGATTATGGTAGTTATGCAATAAAAAATGGGCATTTGGACCCATAGAATGTACAACACAAAAAGTGAGCAAATGTGAATTACAGAATGTAGTTGCATTAGTGTGTTACAATAGTACAAGAAATGTACAACACTAATGCAAGATGTTAATAACAGGGGAAACTAAGTGGCAGGAGTGTGAGGGGGATAGATAAGCCTATATTTTCTGTTACCCTGAAAATGTCCCCCAAATAAAGTCTATTAATTTAAAAAATTAAAAGGTAGACATTTGGTCATAAGGGAGAAAAAAAGGAGTAAGGTGAAATAATAAATTTATCAAAACAGAATTCACTCAATGCTTGTCATGAGTGGTATTTCAAGAGTAGGAAAGCAAGGCCTGACTCGCTATGGTTGGGAACACTCTTTCATGATTGTTTATACATAACACTTCTAAAGAATTCTTTGAACTCAGCTTTTTCATTAGTGAGATGAGATTTTCATATTTAGAAACATGTGATAAAATGCAAGTATCAATAAGCAAGCATGAACCTTATAATAAACATTGCCCAAGAATTCACCTTTTTATAAATTAGAATAGAATTGGTAAAGCAAATGTATTTATGAGGGCAGAGATGGAACGGAGCTGTAGGGAGGATACAGTCTACCAAGGAGTTTAAAGAACACTTTCAGGTGAATGAGGAGACATGCTATGGCATCAACCAATCATGGTTTGACAACAAGAGTGATAAGAAAGAAAGAGAGGAGGATCATTTAGATACTTAGACTGTACATGTATTGAACCTCGTTATTTTCCCTCTGAATGAATTGCTGAATATGAGTGAGCCCAGCTCTACAAAGCAAGCAAGCAAGTATCTAAATGATTCAATGTAGAATATCATATTGCAAACACCTTTGGAATTATGCAGTCAGCACAACCTGCAAATTTGAATTGTTTTGTTTTAACCTTTATCAGGGTTCTCCATCCTCCATTTAGAATTATAGCAATTCAGGATGTCTCTATTTTGTTCTTAAGCCATTTTCATGCACATTAATATATATAAAATTATATACACTTCATAAGCATTTCTCCATAAATAGAAAAGAGATGTTTGCACCTAGTAAGTGTTTCTATTTGGCTTTCTCTTCCCCTGCTAATATGGAGAAAACCATTTGTAGTTCATGAGGGTGCTTTTTACCTACACCAGACAAGGCTGTTGAGTGTGATCTCAGTGCAAAAGTTCTAGAGGCAACTGGCTCAGGCTAAACCTTTTCAGAAACCTTCTCAAACTTCAAGGTGTAAAAAAACCATCTTAAAATCTTTTCCAAATGCAGATTTTGAATTGGTAGGTCTGGGGAGGAGCCTGTGATCCTGAATTTCTGTTACATTCCCTGGTGATGCTGATGCTGCAAAGCAGGAGTAAGAGGGCCTGTGGCTTACCATAGGACTGTTACCTGATCTGATTTAAAACAAAACAAAACAAAACAAAACACTTTAAACTGTGAAACCTCAAGAGATAGGGAATAAGCTTATTTTCACTGATCCTTTCAGATGCTCTAAGGATTAACATCTTGTTTATTTACTTTCTTCTGTCTACAAGGCAGGTGGTTATAAGAAGTTTTCATGAATGCCTTCAAATACTGTACATGTAAAAGAGATTGTGAGTAGTCAAAGAGTAGAAACAGTCACCAGGGAGAAAGCTTCATGCTTTCTCAGAAAGACAGATTAAGAACAGCAAAACTGACATTTGGTTATTTTATTTATTTAATTCATTTTTTATTTTATTATTATTATTATTTAAATATATTTTTATTGATATTTTACAGAGAGGAAGGGAGAGGGATAGAGAGCTAGAAACATCGATGAGAGAGAAACATCGATCAGCTGCCTCCTGCACACCTCCCACTGGGGATGTGCCCGCAACCAAGGTACATGCCCTTGACTGGAATCGAACCCGGGACCCTTCAGTCCGCAGGCCGATGCTCTATCCACTGAGCCAAACCGGTTTCGGCTAATTCATTTTTTAAAATAAAATTAAAAATTTTTCAATTACAGCTATAGTCGACAAACATTATTATATTAGTTTCAAGTGATTAGACATTACATAACTTACTTTACAATAAATCTTATGCCCATCTGATACCATACATCATTATTAAAATACTAAAGGCCCAGTGAAAGAAATTTGTGCATGGAGGTGGGGGAGGGTCCCTCAGCTCAGCCTGCACCCTCTCACAATCCGGGAACACTGGCTCCTAACCACTCACCTGCCTACCTGATTGCCTCTAACTGCTCTCTTGCCTGCCAGATTGCCCCTAACCACTCTGCCTGCCTGCCTGATTGTCCTTAACTGCTCATCTGCCTGCCTGATCACCCCTAATTGCCTCTGCCTCGGCCCCTGCTTCAGTGGCTTCACCCGGAATGACGTCTGGAAGATCCTTTGGCTAATTAGCATATTACGCTTTTATTATTATAGATTATTGATTATATTCCCTATGCTGTACTTTATATCCCCATGACTATTCTGTAACAACCAATTTGTACTTCTTGATTCCTTCACCTTTTCCATCCATCCCTCCCAAGCCCCTTTCTGGTAACTGTCAAAATGTTCTCTCTATCTATGAATCTGTTTCTGTGCCCTGACCGGGAATCAAATCATGACCTCTTGGTTCCTGGGTCAATGTTCAACCACTGAGCCACACCGGCTGGGCTGGGACATGGTTCTTTGTCTCCTCATTTTGGCTCCCTCCCTGTGTTTGTTTCTATGTGTTAGGTAGAGCCACTATATCTCCCAGACTTGGTAGAGTGGCCTAATGTAGTAGGGTCCAGTGACACAGCCTCTCCCATCACCCAAGCTGGGCACTCTGGGAATGCCCCCCCTGTGTAGACTGAGTTTACCCTCCTGTTGTAGTTGAGCCTTGATTGCTGTTGGTATGTTAATGGGAGGAATTTACCCCTAGGCCAATCAGCTGCAAGGACTGGCTATGACCACTCACCACTGACCTCTGACCCCTGTGGAAGATCAGCTGTGCAGGGGCCCACACCACAGAGTAGGACTTACTTCAGCAGGGTTCTGGTGCCTGATGAGTCTACCCTATGAGTGTGTTGCTTGTGGAGGTGCTTGGGTGGTGGTGCTTCAGTGTGGTCTGAAGCTGTACACTGGATGCACTGACTCTGGGGCCTCCCGGGAGGTGCAGGCCAAAGTTGGCTGATGCCTATGTTCTGCCTGGGGCCACCTGACATGAACTCTAAATCGGTCTGCAGATGGGTGCTGGCTTGGAGGTGCCTAGGCGAGGCCAATCTGTGAACTTAGGCTGGCTGCTGCCAGTGCTGGGCCTGGGGCCACTTAGAAAGAGGTGTGGAGCTTACTGAGGCCAGATCTTGCTTGTTTGAGAGATATTAGGAACATCTGAAGCATGAGCCAAGGCAGGCCATTCATGTGGAAAAGTCACTGGAAACATCTTAGGTGGGCCAGAAAGTTGGGTGGGGTGGAGCCTCAGGGAATCACCAGGGTGGGACAAACAGTGCTAGCCAGGTTGATGGAATCTCAGATATAGTGCCTGTCTGCTGGTTCTGTGGGGAAAGGGCTCATCAAAGGAACAATGGCTTCTGCTAGCACTTCTATCTAGGGGAAAGCTGTCCCCCAGCTCTACCCTGATGCCAGACCATTCAGTTTCTCCCCTTATGTCTCAGGTGCCTTTCAAGCTGCTGCCCCAGTGCTGCAGGTCAGAGGGAGTGAGTCTGAGTTAGACCGTGTGCAGGCCCTTTAAGAGGAACTGCCTGGAACTCCAGCAGACCTCTGTCTTCCTCAGCCTCAGTCTCTGCTGATTTTTACCGAAAGAGACTTCTCTTCCTGGCACTGGGACCCTGGGCTGGGGGGGCTGGTGTGGTGCTGGGACCCCTTGATCCTCAGGGAGGACCTCTGCAGCTGAGATATCCCTCCCAATTTTATCTGCCACATGTGGGTGTGGGATCAGCCCATTTGGTGTCTCTCTGCCCCTCCTACCAGTCTGGATGTGGCTTCTTCTTTAATTCCCTAGCTGTAGGACTTCCATTCAGCCAGATAGCATGCAGTTATGAATGATGGTTGTTCTGTAGTTTAGTTGTAATTTTGATGTGGTTGTGGGAAGAAGCGTGCATTGGTTACTTATGCTGCCATCTTGACTGCAAGTCACATTTGGTTATTTTAAATAGCAAAGGAGGTGTTCCCCATGATCATCTTTTTTTTTAAAAGGTAAAGTGATGATGGACTGGCAGTTGAAAATTGACATCTTCATGAGTCTAGATATGATTTCTCAATGCCCATTCCTATGGATCCTCTGCCCTCTTCGAATTTTAAACAAATCTTTAACTGAGGATAAAGTTCTCTATTGATTCTAGAGAGAGAGAGGAAAGGAGAGTGAGAGAGAGAAAGAGAACCCTAACTGGGGCTCAAACCTGAAACCTGGGTATTTGCCCTGATCAGGAATCGAACCTGCAACCTTTGGAACATAGGATTATTCTCCAGCCAATTGAACTACCTGGCCAGGGCTTCCCTCTGCAAATTTTCACATGGTTTCATGACTAATCTCTGTATAGACATATAAAACACCTTATATCATTATTTGTTGTGTAAATACAATTAGCAACAACAGGTGAATCAATGAACTCATGAAGATTATTTGCAATTCCAAATGTTCTTGCTCGATGAAAGCTTTAACCTGTAGAAAGCACTTTGCAGAGGAGCTGAAGTCAGAGTAGGGAGGGGGTGGGAAGAGTGAGAATAATGGGAAGGGAAAGGCAGCTTTAGAGGGGGGAATTCACTCCGGAGGAGAAGGAAAATGTGCTCTGCTCCCCAACCTTGCAGGTAGCATGTTTGGCTGCCACAGGGGCACATTATTTGTTCTTTTTCCCTGACACTGAACTAAAGAATGCATTGTGGGAAAACCCATCGTGACATATGACACACTGCAAAGAAGATCACAGCATGAGGCAGCATCAAGGGATTGACATGGCCTTGATGCACTCGGGCACAGCACGGGGTCTCCGGGATGAGTGGTTCTTCCAACGGAAGCCCGGAAGCCCCGGTGCAATTTGCACAATTCTCCTGAGAGCTTCGGGTGAAGCCCCAAGCCCCCATAAACTGGGCCAAAGAGGAGAGCAAAGACCCTGCCCTCCTCCCGCCTGGAGACACACAAAGGGAGGCATTTCAAAAGGAGCTTAGTTAAAGGGAGGAAAAATCATACACAAATATTAGAGGAAAATTAGAATGGATTTTACAAAAGAATCTAACAGTAAGAACTGGAGCAACAGGGAAGGGAAGGAAATGGAAAGTGCAGAACACTGGCTGGCAAAGCACATATTAGAGTGATGTGTTAAACTTCCTTCTTTTTCTTTTTCTTTTTTTTTTTAAGACAAAGACTCTTGGGGATGCTACAAGTGAATCTGTTTTGTTTGGGTTAAAGAGTCTTCCCTCTCTTCACTCTCATAACTTTCAGTGGTTGTCCACGTCCAAATAAAAGTATGTATTTAAAAGAAAAAGGAGAGGGAACCCTGCAAGCCCAACCAGCGTTTCTTTCTATTCTGTCTCTGAGCAAAAGACCCGTCTCCATCCACTCTCCCTTGTTGCTCCTGTGTATAATAATATGCCACTTTTTTTTCATCAGATTTACTTTTCAAAATTTCTGTATTGCTGCCATACATTAATTATTAATCTTCCACTAGTCCCCTCTGTAGAAGCATCTTAAACTTTGATTTCACTATCCATTCTGAGGGAAACGAGCTTTAATCACGACCCCTTTCTAGTGGGTACTTTCCTCTTCTCAGCCTATGAAAAATCTACCTGACACATTGCTAGATAAGTACTTAGAAAAATCTCAGATGTTTTTAAAAGCAGCCTACAAATGCTTCAGATTAAGAATGCCCATTATTTTCCAGCTTCATTGAAATCTCTTTAGAAGAATCTGGGTTATATTACAAATAAGAATTTTATTAAGATTTAATTGGGGTAAGGGTAGTAAACAATTAATCAGTTTTGTTTTGACTCAGTTAACCAGCTACCTACTGTTCAAGCCGACCCAAACTGTCAGACCAATTGTTTGTGGCCTCTGCATTTGATGGAGTCTTCCCTCTGCTTGTAACCCTGGCTATGGCATTAGTGTTGCTTATTGATTTCATTTCACTTTCAATCCAAAGAAACAGATCAAACTTACTATTTCAAGTTATATTTCAATATAACTTCTTAATGGTTATGATTTTTTGTAAGTTCTGTATCAAAAATTGGCTTACTATCTATAACAGGTATTCCTAATATTTTAGGAGGATCATTTACCCCTTTAAGGATTTTAGAAAAGCTATAAAGGTGAAGTGTGTGTGTATGTGTGTATGTGTGTGTGTATACTTTATACCATTTCAAGAGATTCCTAGGACCCTGAAAGATTATGCATGAACCCTTTCAAGTTTTTGGATCTTAGATCAAGAATTCATGATAGTGATACAGAAGTTCCTGAGTTTTGCTGCCCTACTTTTTCACCTCTACCCACATGAATCCCAGCTGAAGGCTGTGATGTGCTTACTATCACATGTGTAAATGGCTCTAGCATGGCATCTGTGTCAGTTGCACAGTTAGTGGTTGTGCAGAATTTTGGATATCAACTCTATTACTCTTTGTTGTTGCAGCTGGATTCACTTGGTGCTATATTCTACTTGGTGCTATGTCCTCTTGATTTCACTTTTGTTGTTAAGCATTGTGTTTGACATTGCCAAATACAGTTGAAGGATCACAGCTCATGGAGGAAAACCCATGAGACTGGGAGGCAGATGAGATGGTTCTAGGGTTCTCCTTGCTACGATATAACTGTGTGGCCTTGAGCTAGTCACTTCATCTTTCTGGGCTTCAGTTTCTTTTCTTTTTTAAAATATTTTTATTGATTTCTGAGAGGAAGCGAGAGGGAGAGAGAGAAAAATCAATGATGAGAGAGAATAATCGATCCCCTGGCTCCTGGACACCCTACTCAGGGGATTGAGCCTGCAACCCAGGAATCGAACCATGACCTCCTGGTTCATCGGTCGCCACTCAACCACTGAGCCACACTGACCAGGCTGGGCTTCAGTTTCTTAATAATAGCTACCAGTTGTGGAGCACATGCTATATGCTGCCCAAGGGCTTTACATATATTATCACATTTAATTCTCACAAAGACCCTAAGAGACAACTTCTCTTAGCCTCAGTTTAGAGTTGAGGAAACTGGGATTAAGAGAGGTGAAGAGGTCAAATCCAGAGCCTGGATTTTAACTGAGATGAGTTTGAAGAGTCCAAGGTTAGTTTTCTACTGTCTTTTCTACATAGCTCACTGTGTAAAATGGGGTGGTGAGACTCTAAATCCAAACTGTTCCACAATTCTAAAAGAGGTCACTTGGAGCCATACTGACTAGTAAATATTCTATTTAAAAAATGTATTTTAAAAACAGCTTTATTAAGGTATAATTGACAAACTATAAACTTCCCATACTTAAAGTAATTCTTTGTTGAGTTTTGACCTGTGTATACATCTGTGAAACCATTATCACAATCAACATTATAAAGATGTCCATTACTCCTGAAAGTTTCCTCTGGCCCCTTTGTAATCTTTCCTTCCCAACCTTCCCTGCACATCCTTTCAAGGCAATCACTAATCCACTTTTTTGTCACTATAGGTTAGTTTTCATTTCCCAGAAATAAAAAATAATAGTAATCTCTCACTGTGATTTAATTTTCATTTCCCCAGAGAGTAATGATGCTCTGCATATTTTCATGTGCTTATTTGCCATCTGTATATATTTTTGGTGAAATGCCTTTTAAATTTGCTCATTTTAAAAATTGAACTGTTCATTGAGTTTTTAAAATATTTTTTATTGACAGTATTACAGATGTATTCTCCCCCCTTCCCCACTTTACCTTCTTCTGCCCAGCCCCTACCCCCCTCCAGGTCTTCACCACCTTATTGTCTGGGTCCATGGGCTATGCATATTAGAATATAAGTTCTTTGGTTTCTCTCTCTGTTTATTGAGTTTTGAAAGGACTTTATATAATCTGAATATAAGTCCTTTATTAGATATATGATTTGAAAATAATTCATCTCAGTCTGTGGTTCTTAGCATCTTCTGTAGAGCATAAGTTTTTAACTTCAATGAAGTTCATTTATCAGTTTGTTCTTTTATGGATCATGTTATAGTGTTATCTAAGAACTCTTTGCCTAAACTAAAGTCACAAAGGTTTTTATTTCCCCAAAGTTTTGTAGTTTCAGTTTTTACATTTAGGTCTATGATCTATTTTGATTACTCAAAAGTTTTTTATATATGGTGTGAGGTATGGATTGAAGTTTCTTGAAGTGAAAAAGGCTGCAATCCTATCAGAAAAGTAGACTAATGCCTCTTATAAGGACATTTGGTTTAAAGCAATGAAGGCTGGGGCCAGGTTTATCTATTTCACTATATCTATATATCTCAAGGGTCTCTATGCTGAAGAGTGTTAGACAGTGGGTAGACACAGAAACCTGTGTTTCTGTCCCCAGCAGCTCATCTTTATTGCAGGCACTAAGGTGGAGCAAAGCCCAGATTCAGGAGTTTTTGCTTTATTCCTTAGAAAGAACTGACTGCATTTGCAAAGAGGCCTGGTGAACAGAGCGTCATGCTTTAGCAAGAATCTGGCAGTTGTGTGTTATGTATACAAGACAGGGAAGTGTCTATGAAATTCAGCAAGAACTTTCAGGATTGGATGTGAAAGGCTTGGATGGTGGCAGTGGGATGTGCAAGGAAGGAACACTTTTCTAAAAAAGAAGAGTTGACTAGATTGGGAAACAGACTTCATATACAAGGTGAAGCAGGAGGGAGCCCAGGATGACTTGAAGGCTTTGAGGAGGCTTGATTGATAGAATGCTGGTACCAGGAATAGAAATAGAGATGACAGAAGAGGAGCTTATTTCAGAGTGAAGATGACACATTTATTTTTAGGTGTTTGAATTTTGAGGAGACAGTGGGATACTAAAGTAGATATGTGCAGCTGTTGTTATAAAATATAGGACTGAAGGAGAGTTCAGGGCTCAGGATATAGATTTGGGATTCACCTGATAAAATTATAGTACAGTTAATTAACTTAGCTATTCATTTACGAAATTATTGGTATAAACAGTTTGTCATATGCTGAGCTTGGCATTGGGATGTAAAGACACAGAAGTGTGATATCTATCCTTGAGGAGCAAGTAAGCAGATGATGTAATAAAGGGCTCGGATGGTCATGCCCATTGTAGAATGGTAGCACAGTGCATAACACCCAGTGAGAGTGAGGGATGCTCAGAAAGCTTCCTGGAGGAGGTGTCACCTGAGCTATGTCTTAGAACAAGTAGAGATAAATCAGGAAGAAAAGCAGGTAAAGGGTATTAAAGACTGAGGAAATAGCATGTGAAAAAGTATAGAGGCAAGAGAGAACATGGACTACTATATTTGGGATCTGGTTGGAGAAATGGATACATGTGAGGGAGAGATGAAATATAAAGCTGAAGGGCGAGGCAGAAGTTAAGCTATGGTCTGCCCTATAGGGCATATGGTGATTTTGAGTTGCTTTGTAGAACATCCAAATGGGGCTGCCCAAAGGCATTGGACTCCATTCTGTGGATAATGGGTTTCGCTGACTACTTTAAGCTTGGAAATCATGTGATCAGGTTAGCAATTTATGAACCCAGAAGACATTCTGCTAAGTGAAATAAGCCAGGCACAGAAAGAAACAACTGCATGATTTCACTTATATGTAGAATCTAAAAAAGTAAAATATGTAGACTCAGAGAGTTGGATAGTGGTTGCCAGGGGTAGAGAAGTGGGGAAATGGGGAGATAATGGGTAAAACTTTGTCATTATATGGGATGGATAACTCTAAAGACTTAATGCACAGAATGATGCCTATAGTTAATTATATTGTACTGAATACTGGAAAATTGCTCAGATAGTAGATTTGAGATATTTTCATCACACACACACAAAAGGTAACTCTGTGTGAGGAGAAGATTTGTTAATTAGCTTGACTGTGATAACTGTTTCATCATATATATGTGTGTGTGTGTATATATATATATATATATATATATATACACACACACACACATACACACACATATATATATAGGGGTAGGGAATAGTAGGTTAAATTAAAAGTAGGTTAAAAGATTAAAAGATAAATCATAAGTAAGAATCCTATATAATAAGAGGTAATATGCAAATTGACCCTCATGCACTCACACAAGATGGCTGCCCCCATGTGGTCAAAGATGGCCACCACAAGATGGCCAGTAGGGGAGGGCAGTTAGGGGTGACCAGGTTGGCAGGGGAGGGCAGTTGGGGGGGACCAGGATGGCAGGGGAGGGCAGCTAGGGGCAACCGGGCCTGCAGGGAAGGGCAGTTGGGGGCAATCAGGCCTGCAGGGGAGGGCAGTTAGGGGCGACCAGGCCAACAGGGGAGGGCAATTGGGGGTGACTGGGCCTGAAGGGGAGGGCAGTTGGGGGGGACCAGGCCTGCAGGGGAGGGCATTTGGGGGTGACCAGCCCAGAAGGGGAGGTCAGTTGGTGGCAACCGGGCCTGCAGGGGAGGTCAGGTGGGAGTGACCAGGTTGGCAGGGGAGGGCAGTTAGGGGCAACTAGGCCAGAAGGGGAGGGCAGTTGGGGGGGACTGGGCCTGCAGGGGAGGGCAGTTGGGGGTGATCGGGCTGGCAGGGGAGCAGTTAGGCATCTATCAGGCTGGCAGGGGAGTGGTTAGGAGGTGATCAGGCTGGCAGGCAGGTGAGCGGTTGGGAGCCAGCAGTCCTGGATTGTGAGAGGGATGTCTGACTGCCGGTTTAGGTCTGATCCCTGTGGGATCAGGACTAAACCGGCAGTCAGACATCCCCCGAGGGGTCCCAGATTGGAAGGGGTGCAGGCTGGGCTGAGGGATACCCCCCTCCCCTCGTGCACGAATTTCATGCATCGGGCCTCTAGTATAAAATAAGATAATAATAATAAATACAAAAATAAATAATAATATAAGAAACTCTGTTTTGTGTACTCATAACTATAAATACATGTAATTCTTATTAAAAATAAAATAATTGAAAGTCTTCTCTGGCAGTGGTGTGATAACTTGACTGGAAGGGCTAAGGCTAGATTCAGGGGGACTAGTTATAATACTACTTTAGCTTTGAAGCAGAAATAAAGAGGGTCTGATTTTAGGCAGTGCTCATGGGAATGGAGCAAAAGGGACAGTCAAAAGTATTGAAGAGTTGGAATAGGCAGGATTTAATGACAGATCAGATTTGAATATGGGGTTTCTCAGCATACAAGTGAAGTTTGAGATATTTAAAGGGAAAAGCTGTCTCAAGGAGTGTGGTGATAAAAATGGAGTCTAGGTTGAAACCTTAGATGCCCCAAATCCTGGGATTCCTGTGACTTGCTGGGTATTCTGAGAAGAAGGTATGAAGAAAGGTCTGAAGATGGAGGAATGAGCCCAGTGGCATGGCTCAGTGGTTGAATGTTGACCTAGGAACCAGGAGGAGGTCACGATTCAATTCCCTGTCATGGCACATTCCTGGGTTGCAGGTTCCATCCCCAGGATGGGGCATGCAGGAGGTAGCCAATCAATGATTCTACCAATGATTCTATCTCATCATTCATGTTTTTATTTCTCTCTCCCTCTCTCATTCTCTCTGAAATCAATAAAAATATATATTTTTAAAAAGATGGAGGCATGCTGAAACCGGCTTGGCTCAGTGGATAGAGCGTCGGCCTGCGGACTGAAGGGTCCCAGGTTCGATTCCGGTCAAGGGCATGTACCTTGGTTGCGGGCACATCCCCAGTAGGGGGCGTGTGGGAGGCAGCTGATTGATGTTTCTCTCTCATCGATGTTTCTGGCTCTCTATCCCTCTCCCTTCCTCTCTGTAAAATATCAATAAAATATATTTAAAAAAAGAAAAGAAAAGATGGAGGCATGAAACTAGATGAATAGCACCATTTCAGGGAGCAGGAAGAGGACAGGAATTAAGAGGAAAGAACAGAAAGTGAGGGATGTTTGACTTATTTCACTTCCCATCTATATACAGATTTTGTAAGTTAGTAATCAACACATGAAACCTATATGTTCATGTTGAGTAATGTCACCCCCCAAAAGTTAATAATAATAATAAAACTAAAAAAAATTAAAAAAAAGAAAAGAAAATGAGGATGTGCAATGTCACAGAAGCTCAAGGGGAATCTCAGTAAAGAAAGCATGCTCAGCAGGGCTGTCAAGGAGAACAGGAGTTGAAAGCATAACACCTTTTGGACAGTTGGAGGTCCCAGGTGACCTTAAACAGAGCTGGTGAGAGAATAAGCCATATAACCCCAAGGGACTGAGGAGAATTTTGAGGAAGTGGAGGTGGTAAATGTAGATGGAACCAGTTACAGGATGCTGGGCCTCCAGTCTGCCTAGTCTTCCACATTATAAGACTCTCACATTTTAAATTTAGTTCTGATAGTTTGTGGTATGAATACTGCAGTAGAACTTGAGACCATGGTGCTTCCTGAAATGCATGTCTTCTCAAATATTAAACATATATGCCAAAGACATTTTAATGAAAACAATGGCAAAAAAATAAGAACAAACTTCCTCAAGGGACTGAATTTAGTTTAAATCAGATTTTGCATCATCAGCCTTATTTTCTGACCTATTAATGGTTCACTGTTTCTGTTTCTTTTGACACTACATTTTATTTTCTCATGATTTCATCACAGAGGCTTTCCTGAGATGAAAACAATACAAAAAACAAAACAAAACAAAACATACCCTTCTGTTTGGAATACAACTTGAGTTAAGTGGAATCTATGACTGAGAAACCTAGTTTTTCTCCTTGGACAAAATGAGTATGATATGAACTGGTGTCTTGCTGATACGTTATTAATTAAAGGGAGTTCTACCAAAAAGGCAGAATGGCTTAAAGAATACTGCTAAGTTAGAAAAAAAGAAACACCGACCTAATACTGGTATGGGTGCACTCAATATCAACAATTTTCAGATGGTTCCATTTTGCTGATTGATCGATAGCTAGAGCCTACAGAGTTTATAAACTTGGACACTGTCCTACTTTCAAAAATACTTGAGCTAGTTTACAGATTAAACATGATGCTTCAGGATAGAATCAACTCTGAAGGCAAGAGAGGACATCAGGGGTCTTAGGCATTACACTGGAAGCAAAGGAGAACAACGGCATTGGTTTATTAAAGTCTCACTTTCTGACAGCTCACAATAGACACATTTTTAAAAATATAATTAATAAAAAATGTTTTATTTTCTGTAATTAAATTTCAGCAGGACTCTACTGAGCCCTGTGTATAGAGCACACACAAAGATGCTGTTTAGAAATATTTTCTTTAATCAGACCATCGTAAATTATTTAGATTTCTATATTGTTTTATTCCCAGTCAAAAGTGGGATTGGAAGATATATTCAACCATCTTTATAAAAGACACCTGGAGGGGTCACGTATTGACCCTCTACAAGGGCAGAAGGCACAGCGTGGTGAATGGCTTTCAGTCATCAGGTGTCTCAGATGAATAGCCCTCATTTCATTCCTGGTGGTGATGCCTTAACAAGCAATCACATATTCTGAACTGTACCTACAAATAAGTTATAAACTCTGAATTGAGAAAACCTTGTGTACCATGAACTCTCTATATTTGTTTTTCTCAAAATCTTTGACTTATTTTTTGATACTTTGATATGTACCCTCTCTCAGGCTACTGGTTTAGACATAGGCTAAAGAAAAGAGGGGCAGCTCGGCTGGGGTGACTCAGTGGTTGAGCATCGACCTATGAACCAGAAGGTCAGGGTTCAGTTTCTGGTCAGGACACATACCTGGGTTATGGGCTCGACCCTTAGTAGGGGGTGTGCAGGAGGCAGCTGATCAATGATTCTCATCATTGATGTTTCTATCTCTCTCTCCCTCTCTGAAACCAATAAAAATATATTTAAAAAGAAGAAAAAAGGGGCAGATCAGTGAGGCTGGCTTACTCTATCTAGTAATTGTCTCTTTAGACCCTTTATGCCCCTTCTCATAGAGGAGTTCCATAGGGCTTTTTCAAGTGTGGACCTTGAAATTCTATGAATCCTTATGGGACTGAAAGGAGACATTGGGAGAAACAGTCGTTTCTGAGTTCAGGTTGGGTATGGGGAGTGATAAAAGGCAGATATTTTTGTTAACTATTTCTGTGTAACAAGCCATCCCAAAACTTAGTAGCTTAAAACACTTATTTATTATTATTATCTCTCATGGTTCCTTGAGTGACCATGTTCAGTGTCTCATGCAGTTGCAGCCAGATGGAGGCTGGGACTGAAGGTGAAAGGCATCCAAGATGGCATCTTCAGCTACATGTCTGGTACCTCCGCTCTGAGTCCTGAAACAGCTGGACTGGCCGGCCAAGGCCTGACTCTCTCGCCAAGTAGCCTCCCTATCTGGCTACCTTGGACTTAATTCAAAGCAGGCAATGGTACAGTAGTCAGATTTCTTACCTAGAGGCTGGTTTTCCTCGGAGTGAGAATTCCTAGAGCTGTGTATCTTTTCTGACTTCCTCTCAGAAGTCACGCAGCCTAACTTCTGCTGCATTCTGCTGGCCAACGTGAGTCACAGGGGCCAGCCCAGCTTCAAGCGGAGGGGATCTGCACAGAGGTATGAATCCCAGGAGGTGTGGTTTATTGGGGAGCCAACTTTGGAGACTAAAACCAACAGCAGAACAAGGATATTTGGGGAATTTCCGACTAAACTAGGTTCTTGGCCATTGGTAAATCTCCAAACTGGAAACAGGTGTGGTGAACCCATTCTACAGGCATAAACCACTAACTGTCCCGAAAGTATCTATAAAAGAGGCATAGAAGACTAGTTCAGTGGGGAGAAAAACTTGGTTCCTTTGTCAGAATTTATTATTCTGGAACTGGCCCAGGCAATCATTTATGGGAGTGATCTGGAAAATGCCAGATCACTCCTATAGATGCTTAAGGAATTCCCGTGCTGTAAACAAGTAAACTGCCTCTGAGGCCCTACACTTGGATAAATTCCTGTCTTCGAGACACTATTCCTTGACCTTATATAATAAAGCAAATATCTCTTTTCTTCAGAAGTCTCCTCCTTATTTCCCCTCCTTCTTTTAAATTTGAATAATGGTAATATTATAAGAAGAAACATAAATATAACACAAATAACAATAGCAATAGAGTAAAAGGGAAGAATTCAAAAGGATAGGAAATAGTCTTAAAGAAAGGACAACTCTGCATATGTACAGTTTTTGGACACCTTCGCCCTGATGAATTTCATGCCAGGAATGTAATTTAAAATCAAAGAAACAAACAACCTGAATGGTCACAGTAGAGTGGGTAGAATAAAGAGCAACTTGATGACTGCATTGTGTATGATTTCAGGAGAGAAAAATAAGGGACAAAGTAGGAACAGAGTGTGGCAGAGAAGATAATAAAGGGAGCAGAGGGGAAAAGAGCATCACAGAAAAATTTAGAGAAATCTAGGAAGAGGCTGCTCCTGGGGAGGAAAATACAATTGCTACCAAACATGCTTCTCTACATTAAAGGGTTGCACATAAAATGATACATAAAGTTTACAATCGTAATTTTTCGGAGAGATAGAAGTAGAGAGGAGATGAAGGTGTCAGAAGAGGGGATTGTGTGATAAACATGCATAGTCACAGTGATAAAGGGGAAGGTCAAAGAGGTTCAAGGGCAATGGCCTCTCCTATGGTAACTTAAAAGCAAAAACCTCATGGATTGGGCTCATCCCCACACATTTCCAGGCCAATATTTTTTGCTAATAGGATTGCAATAAACGCTCCTACCTGAAGAAGAATTTTTCACTAAAAGAGATTCATATCTGAAAACTTCCTTTGAATGAAGATGTAACTGAGAACGTAAGGGATAGTGTGATTCATTGTGTAGCATCGGAGTCAATTCCTTGCTCTGCCTCTTACCAGTTCTGTGACCCTGGCAAATTATTTATTCTCTTTCAGCGCCAGTTTTCTCACTCCCAAGATGGGAGATAGCAGCGGAACGTGCCTCAGATGGCTGCTGAGAGGATTAAATGGAACACGTGTGCAAAGACTGAGCATGTTAATGCAAGACAGTAGCTGGTGTTATTATTAATCTACTAGAGGCCCAGTGCACGAAATTCGGGGGTCCCTCAGCTTGACCTGCACCCTCTCCAATCCATCTGGGAGCCCTTAGGGGATGTCCTACTGCTGGCTTAGGCCCGCTTCCCAAGCCACAGTCTGGCCTCCCTCTGCAGGAGGCGACAAGGATGATGGGGAAGGCACCGCCCCCATCACCCTGCTGCTGCTGCCACTACTGGCCGTCGCAGCTGCCAAGGTGTTTTCATCAACATGGATTCCAGTCCCTTTGCCACACAAAAAAAAGACAACTTTCTTTAGGCATTTTCAAGATGTCTCTTTCATAGGACATGACATTTCTTTCTTTCTTTATTTTTTTATCCTCGCCTGAGGATATTTTTCCATTGATTTTTAGAGAGCATAGAAGAGAGAGGGAAAGACAGAGAGAAACATCAATGTGAGAGGGACACTTCGATTGGTTGTCTCCTGCATGAGCCCTGACCTGGGCCCTGGCCAGGGAGGAGCCTGCAACCTAGGTACATGCCCTTGACTAGAATTGAACCTGGACCCTGTGGTCAGCAGGCTGAGGCTCTATCTACTGAGGCAAACTGGCTAGGGCAGGATATGACATTTCTTAGCCCCTCACGTTCTTGGATTCTTATTACCCAAGTTACCAAGAACACTGCGAGTGGCATATTGGGAGCTTAGCCAATGAGTGATCAGAAAAGGCGTTTCCTCTGCAGCTCACATACAGAGGCGGGACTACTGGTGCGCCATGGCTGGTAGGCCCTGTTATCTACGGGCCTGTGCCATCTGTGGCTTGCCTCACCTCGCATGCAGTCCCCTCCCAGCCACCTGCGCGCGCAGCCTCCTCCTGAGCGGTTGTGACATTACAGCGTCCCAGACAATTTGCATATTACCTCTCTCTCTCTCTCTCTCTCTCTCTCTCTCTCTCTCTCTCTATATATATATATATATATATATATATATATATATATATATAGTCATTAGTAATATTAACACATTTCAACTTTCTTCTATATTAAGTCCCTCCCTTCCCCCAAGGATGTCCTCCCTGACTGTAAAATCAAAGTGTATTTCTTTGCACGGTATATGGCTGTTAATGAAAAATGAAAATGTTTTGGCAGAGATGCAGTGTTTACTCAGATATATTGGTTAAGCCACACAAAACTTTTCCATTTTCCTGCCTCTCAATTAAACTCTAATTCTTGACTCCACTGCTCCTGCTTTTGGAGTGAAAGGGGTTCGATGGTCCACTGGGCAGCTGGATTAAGCTGTACTTAAGTTACTTATATGCAGAAATAAACTTGTCTTCATACCTCTTATCCTTCCTGTACAATGGCACATCCCAACTAATTACATTAGTTTCTGTGATTCTCCAGGGTCCTCCAGATAACAAGAAGCAGCAATGTTACAGGACATATGCTTTTACGCTTTATTGGCCACTGTTATCCACGGACAGAACACGGGAGCTGAGCAAACAGTCCAGACCCCAATATGAAAACCCACCAACTGTCAATCGCATGAAGTCTGGATTTGATTGGAGTGCCATTTTTCTGCTCTTTCCTCTGTGCTCACAGAGAAAGCAACAGCTCTTAAGTCCCTAGGAGATGCTGCTTGATTTAAGCCCTGTGAAATTCTAACCGAAAGGTAATAGAAAGGAGAAACCAAGCTTATCAAATTTTCCTTAGGAGCATTGGTCTGTTTCACCTGTGGTAATTGGCTGAGTTCAGGCCTGCACTCCGACAAGCTACAGGAAGTTTCCAGAAAGTACTACTAATAAATAACCCAGTGCTTTGGAAAACAACCTTTTATACTCTCTGGTATTAAATTTAGATGAGGTCTAAGAAGAGTGTAGAACTACATAGGGCTGGTAAATGAATTGGGGTTGCTTTTGGGGGAAGTAACAGTTATTGGTTAATTACAAGAAGAATTTAGGTGCGGTGAGGTTGTTAATTGGATGAAGGACACTGTGTAGAATGGAAGTTGGTTTCTATTAACGCAGTGTAATAGAGGAAGAAGCCAGTGGGAGAATTACCTTTTTCTTCAGACACAGATAATTTAACCTATTTATTGGAGCATTTTATAAGAAACAAAGAAGAAGAAGAAAAGAACCTCACAGGTGTCCTTTTAATTTAATCAGTGCAGTTGGTGTTATGACCAAAACTGCTTAGGCTGCAGGGCCTTCTGTTGAAAGGGCAGAGCATAGAACCATCCTCCGGAAAGGTTTCAGGAGTGAAGCTGTTCATTGCATAAATAAGGAGATGAATCTTAAACAGCTTACTCTGAGAATCTGATATGAAAAATAAGAAAAGCCATCAGAGCGTTTCAGGCAGGTCTCACAGGCAAAAACCACCCTCGTCCGCTTTGCCAAGCCCGATGGCTGCACTCACACAACGGTTCATCACGGCTCCATGGGTTCTGGTGAAATTGAAAATCAAAGACAGCGTTGAGGATAACTGACTCATAGAGAGGACCAAGAGGTCCAAGTCTTTCTGTCATTAGTGGCCAGGAGGAAGTTGGCTGCTCTTGGGGACAGAGCAGAGAGGGAGCGTGGGGAAGACAGTAGCAGGCACCTGCCATGGCAGCTTTGCTCACCAAGGACAGGGAGCAAGACGGACGTTAGCACTGGCTCGTGGCCCTTCCATCAAAGTGTGAATGTCTCTTCTGGATCATCCGCTCAATTTTTCTTTTGATTTTGTCTGATGTACAAGGTGCACTTCACATCAAAGCAAGAAAGAAATTCCAGAAATGAGTTTCAATTCAATTTTACAGATATCTATTGAGCACCTAAGGTGCAGCCACTGCTTCTGTATCTGGGCAAGTAGGCAGATGCAAGATGAAAAGCAAAGATCAAGAGCAGACCACCCCTTTCCTCTGGGTGGGGAAATCCAAGTTCCAGATAACTCATTCCAGAGACGGATGGCCCTTGTGACATCCTCGCTCGATAGGTTTCACAAAGCCCTTTCTCTGGCTTCGTGCTCATCGGGGCACTGCTGAAATGCCCCTTGGAGAGCATTAGTGCACCTCATGTCATTTTCAGTTTCAGCGAATATTAGGAGAAAATGATTTCCCTCTATTGCCGAGAGCAGTACTGAAAGGAGATGCGGGGGCGGGGCGTGGGGGAGGTTGGAAAAAACACATTATTAGGAGAGTCAGAGCCTCCTGCTGTCCAAGGCTTCAGCCTGGCCAGGTCCAGCCTCCACAACCAGGGGCTCTGGCTGTTGTCAGCTGCAGTGACACTGCAGTTCCTCTGAGGACTGGGAGGACGTGCCTGGGATAACAAAGATGCCCATGTAAATAAGAAGCCACTGGGGTTCGCTGGGTTTTGACGGCTCGCCAGTGTCCATTTGTGGAAGTCTGCATTAGTGAAGCAATCGGAGTAGTCTCTGACCTTTTGTTATGAGCAAGAAGACCAACTGTGGGCCTGAAAAATACATAGTGACAAATTGGCAATAATATTAACACGAAAACTTTTGAGAAATGGGCTTTTGCTTGGTCTCTCCCTGGCCCGTTTCCCATCCCTGGCCTTGGCTCTGGCTTTGGAAGAGCTTGTATTCCAGTTTCCTTCCCCTTGGGAGCCGTGTGGTTTGGGAGACGTTGCCTCGCAGTGGATTGGCCATCTCTCATCTGGTTCTCCTTGCAGCTTTGCTTGAGGAGCTGCCATAAATCCCCTGGGAAGGCACTGTGCCCAGTTCTTGGCTTCTGAGCCTTTTTCAATTAATAGGAATAATAGTTCTGAATTGGGAGTGTGCCTCAACATTTTAGCATTTTTAAGATGGGAATCCAGAGAGCACAGAGGACGACGCCTGTATAATAACATTCATTTGACACTTAACATAATACTTTGTAGTATCACTTAACTATCTGGAAATAGTTTGTGTCCAAGATCAAGGGTAGAGCCCTCACAGAGAAATCAGCAACACTTGGGGGAGACCCAGGGACCCAGGTGTTGGACATTGGACATCTTACTTTGAGGTACCCTCGGGATGTGTGGGTAGAAATGTGGAGCAGGGTGGCTGAGTGGTTGAGCGTCGACCTATGAACCACGAGGTCACAATTCGATTCCGGGTCAGGGCACATGCCCAGGTTGTGGGCTTGATCCCCAGTAGGGGGCGTGTAGAAGGCAGCTGATCAATGATTCTCTGAATACACATAGAGAACACAAAGGATACCGGAGACTTGGAAGCCACCGAGCCATATCCTTTGCACACTTCCCCAAACACTTTTTCCAGGGAAGTGCAGTTCCTTGTATTGACGTATAATGAATATTTGCAGGTAATTAATTGAAGTTACAAGCATACTGTTTATGCTAATGTAATCATTACTCAAGTTGGGATCTGCTTTTGTGATTATAAATGTCATGTAGTAGTGATCACAGGAACTACTGTAAAACATGCAATGTCCTCACTCATTCAGAAACTTCATCTCTGCTGGTGTGTTCAGATCTGTGCCACGTAGAAGTGAGAGCTCCTTATCTTTCTTCTTCTTCATTGTAATCTTTCTGATTATTCGGCCTTGCAAATCCCACTAAGTTTTGGATCTCTATTAGAGCTTCTAGTCCTGGGGGGTGAAGGTATGAGGAGAAGGGAAAAGAGAAAATATTGACATTTGTTTATGTAAGAGATGTTTATGAAGTTTCTCTCAATGCCATAGACTGTGCTGGCTCCGTGCTGAACCCAGATGAGCTAAGGTCATTCAGCTGGAGAGGAAATTAACACTAGCTTTCAAGTATAAGTTGAGATAGATGAGATGCCTATGAGGTGAAGGTGTGTAGCTAAGGATAGGGCAAAAACAAACAAACAAACAAACAAACAAAACCAAACCAACTCACACAAAAAAACCAACAGCAACCCAGCACCATTTGGGTTAGAAGCAACTGTAAACAGAACTGGTGTAAGCACAGGGGCCATATTATCTGAATTAGAAACTGAGACACAGGGTCTGACACATGATCTGACAAATGGAGGGTATATTTTGGATGATGACTGTCATAGAAAAATCTCTAACAGATGGCATAGGTGTAGTACACAGCCATTGACATGTGACTTGAGGGGCATGGAGAAAATGCTGTGTCCTTCTTTAAGATAAGGTTTCCAGTGCCACATGTTCCACTGTTAGAGAATATTTCTGTGTCCTGTGGAAGCCTTTAGATATTCAAGCTTGTCTTATTCAAATGGGAATATATCCAGTATGTAAGATCTTAAACACTTTTCAAGTTATAGATTTTGTAGGTTCTGTTTTGAAAGTAAAAGTGCATAGGAACTGGAACCTGTGGGAAATCACAGGGATAGGAGGCAAGGGAAATGTTCTTACATTTTGCCTAGAGCTTGCTTCATCTACAAGAGTTGCCAGATGGTGTCACAAATACCCAGGAAAGTTGTGAATCTCTTCCTTGGAAATTTGAAAGTAAAGATGGCTGGTCAAGGGGTAGCCTTGCCTGGCAAGCCTGAGCCTGGAGCAAGTGCTGCTCAGCTCACAGTTGAGCAATGCATATGATACACAAAGATGCACTAGACCCCTGTCATATCCGATTGTGTGAATCATGGAAATTCACAGTATCATCATATCAATAAACTGAACTCTTGCCTATAAACTGGCAGGATTTTAGGGGTCAAAATTTTGTGAGTTCATGATAAAATTCCACATTTTTATTCAGGCCCACTTAAACTTTAAAAAAACTCGGTGTTCCCATCTGTTAAATGGGCACCATGATGCCTGCCGTGTAGGGTTATTGAGAGTATGAAATGAGATCATGCAACCACAGCATCTAGTACAGTTCCTGAAGAAAAGTTGGTGTTAGATAATTGTACTTACCCTCTTCCTGGCTCAGGTCAGAGTTGGAGTATATGGCAGATACTGTTAGTTGCCCACCTGATTTTCCCTCTTCCCTTCTTTTTAGGTTCAGGCCAAATTCAGTTCAAGAAACCTGTGTTGCCGGAACCGGTTTGGCTCAGTGGATAGAGCATCGGCCTGCGGACTGAGGGGTCCCGGGTTCGATTCCGGTCAAGGGCATGTACCTTGGTTGAGGGCACATCCTCAGTGGGAGGTGTGCAGGAGGCAGCTGATCGATGTTTCTCTCTCATCGATGTTTCTAGCTCTCTATCCTTCTCCCTTCCTCTCTGTGAAATATCAATAAAATATATTAAAAAAAAAAAGAAAGAAAGAAACCTGTGTTTTTCAACCTCCCTTGTGGTTACGAGTGACATTGAACTTGTTCCATCCAATGTGACAAACTTATGTCACATTGGATGGAACAAGTTAAATGTCACTCGTAATCACGAGGGAGGTTGTCTTATGTCACATTGGATGGAACAAGTTAAATGGCACTCGTAACCACAAGGGAGGTTGCTGATAAAGGTGTCACCTTTATCCCTTTGCTGATAAAGGTGTCACCTTTTTCTCTTGCTTCTTTCGACCTGGAATGCAGATACGATGGCCAGAGCTGTCGCAATCATTTTGGGACCATGACAAAATGGACAAGACAAGTACCATATAATTTCAATCAAATGTGGAATCTAATGAACAAAATGAACTAACAAGCAAAATAGAAACAGACTTATAGAAAGCAGGCTGTCAGCTGTTGGGGAGGGGATGTTGGGTGGGGTGTGGGTTTGAACAAAAAAGAAAAAAAAGAGAATTCATCAACACGGACAATAGTGTGGTAATGGGGGGGCGGGCGTTGAAGAGAGTATAAGGGGAATAAATGGTAATGGACAGAGACTTGACTTGGGGTGCTGAACACATAATACAGGGTACAGATGATGTGCTGTAGAATTGTGCACCTGAAAACTGTATAATTTTGTTAACCAATAAATTTAATAAAAAAAGAAAACTACATTCCCCCCTCCCCCCAAAGAGTCCCAAAACAAATACCTTTGCACTGCGGAACCAATACTAGCAACTATTTTATCAAGACAACTTCTACCTGGGTACAAATAAGCTTCTGTTTTGTTAAATCTACTATTTCATCAGATTTTCTGTCAGTAATAGTTTATTGCAATGCAAATAACATAGGGGTTAAGCTTAGTCAATATTAAGTGAGGTTTTTTAAAACTTCTGTGAGGATTACTATTGACTACCCAAATAAAACTTCTCTGTAAATATTTCTTACTGGTGTCAGTAAACTATGGTATACTAGTATCAACCAAAGCACACTTTCCTCTGCTCTCTGTGCCCTGCTACTTTAAATAATGCCAATGTCCAGTGAATTTCCCCCCTTACCTCTTGCCTCTTCCAAATCTCACCCACCTTAATTTTTATTCAAGTCACCCAGACAGAATTACCTCTCAACTATTAACATCTAGTTTTGCATGCCAGAAGAAAAAAAAAGATTGATTTTTTTTTTGCTTTCACAAAAATAAATTTAGATATGTCTATAATATTTAAGTCTATTTTCTGAAAACAGAATTTTATGCCTTCTATTTGAGGAACAATTAAAGTTACCTCTTAGATACCAGGCACCAAACACTAAGCAGTACAGTTGGTTGCTAGTATGCAATAAGATGATATAGACATTGAGAGCAAGCATTTGGAAACTTTTGTAATGATTAGATGTGACTGCAACATTCATTTTTATTGTATTTTACTAAAGTACTTGTCCATTATGAATTGGAAACTTGAAAAAATTTTTCTTCTCTCTCTCTCCCATAGATACATTGAAAAGCACTGCTGTAATGAATACATATCAGGTAATATAAAAAATCACTATAGAGTTTATGATTATTTTCAAAATTAACATTTTAAAAATGATAGCATTCTTATAGTGTGAGAAACAAACCTACTGAGTGTTTGGAAACATGAGTATTTGCCAGTTATTTAGTTCACACACACACACACACACACACACACACACACACACACACACAACATCCTTATGTGGTTATGTGGTTAGGGACCAAAATGAATACTTGCTAGATCAATAGCTTCTTATTTTTCTTAACTAAATGTGATTGCCCTTTGCTTATATAAATTAATACTTCAACACACAGAATGGTAATGAATTATTCTCAGAAGTAGGACATAATAGTATCTACAACACATCAAGAGAAATTTAGAAATAGGACTATCTAAGATAATGAGAGGCATTTGGGTATTTGGGGAAGAGGAGAATTTGACGTATGGAAGTAATTATTATGAATTTTAAATTATTTACTAAGTATAGCAACATTGAGATGCTTTTGTTAACTAGCTTAGAATTTTTAAGAGATGAGAATACCAAAATTCGGAACAAACACAGGTATTTCATATTCTAAAAATGTAAAATAAAAGAAAATCGTCAATGCTGTGAGCTCTTGAAAGAATCCAGGACTGATCCTGGATGGCTGCACTGGTGTTTGTTCCGCTGTTAGTTGATACAATCATTGATCCAAGGAAAACTGAATCACGTCAGCCAGATGATACAGGGAATTTTGGTTTGCAACTTTTTGCCCAACTTTGTTTTTCTTAAAAAAAATCTGTGTGCTGTTTAGGAAGATTTCAGGGTGCTGCTTACCATTTTAGCTAACACAAACAACCTTGACAAACATAATCTATTTTTTTTATCCCTTTTCACCCAGAGAAGTAAGCAGTCATCAATTATAGGCCCTCGCATGAAATACAAATTTAGCGCCATGGAAATGAAAACTAAAGCAATTTGTACCTTTAGTATTCCAAGGGGAATCGTTCTTGGTCTATTTACTATGAAATATTCCCTCTATCTTATACTCCTCTAACTTATATCAATGTCATCGACCATAACTTGAATCATAATGAGTAGATGATACCCTTGCATGACTGGAATCATGTCATCATTATTAGATGACCTAGTTAGCATATGTGGTTAAAAATGCCATTGCCTTTTTATTTATTGACTTATTTCAGAATGGCTCAGGTTATATCCAGACCGGGCTCCTGATTTGTCCTTAGGAAATGGCATAGTGTTTGTTTGTTTTTTTTAAACCCATATCCACTAACCACATATACTGAGCCATCCACACTATTTTAAAATATTTCCTTATAAACCATATTTTTCCCTGTATGACTTTTATTATCAATGGCTCTGGAAAAAAATGTAAAACATGGGCAAAGAAATGTGATAGCCTTGTTTCAAAAGCATTGATAGACTTTAGGAGGAACCTCAAATCAGCAAAGATGTCAGTGAGAAAAACAAGCTTTCCCGAACCCACGGGGGGTCGAGTGTGAGTGCAGGGTGCTTGTGTTCCCTGCCAGCCTTGTCTTTGGTGCGGGAAGGTGCTCCCTGAGGATGGTTCCCGATAACGCAGCATCCAAGGTCAGAAATCTTGGCACCATTTCTAGTCTCATGCTTCCTAATAAAAATGTATAAAGGAAGAATGAGGCATCTGCCTTAGAAACGATGTTAGAATTTTTCCTCACCTTGATTCTTCCACTACTGAAATCCTACTTGTCCTTTGTTATTTCTGGCTGTTGCAGTTTGCTGCCCCTGATCTTCCTGGGCCAATGCTCCTTTCTCCTCAGGGGGCACCCACATGCTCCAGACAGTTATTCTCTCAATTTTGGAAGAACTCACTGCCTTATGTCCTCTCATTTCGTCTCCGGCTTTTTGTTTCTTTCCAAATTCTTTTGGAATCTCCTCTTTTGTTCCTTTGGAACTCAGTCTTAGTGTTTATGGGTTTCTCCTCTTTCTTGCTAGGCCTGCCGCACTGTTTCCCAGGATTTAAAAGAAATTAGAGTGGATTTTTAAAAAATTAGGGAGCCTGCCTAATGGGCAATGAAATACAGCTGACCCTTGAACAAGGCCAGGCTTAGGGGCGTTGATCCACTATGCAGTGGAAAATTTGCTTATAACTTAATTTGGCCCTCTGCATACACAGAATCCCAAGATGGAAAATACATTTTCTTTTAATCTTTGTTCTCTTGTAGATGGTTATTAAAGAATTTGAGGTTGAAGGAAAACAGGTCTTTCACAGATAGTATAATACATGTTTATTTTCTTTACTGCTTAATAATCATGCTACCTAATTAATGATATGGTTGGAGTCTTACCAGATAATATAATGATAAGTTAACTAGAAACTGGTCAAATTATCTGAGTCATCCTCATATGGCCTGAATTTTCTTTACAGATTCGACCTGTTGTTAACAATAGAAGATGAGAGTATTTGAATGAGACAATGCACGTACTGTAAGCTAAGTTAAATGAATCCTGTTTTTATTTCTAGTATATAATTGGAAGAGAAAGTCTTACTCTCTGAACCATTATTCTCACTGTATTGTTTATTAGCTCATGATGAAGTCTTAATATAAAATGCTATGGTTTCTTTTTCAGGCTAAAAACTTAGTTCACTAAAATATGATTTACCCTCATTAAACAATAATTGGGGTATTCTGATTAATTTCTCCCTTTTCCCATGGATTTTGATGCTTAATTCAAAATCAAAGTCAGATCTATTACTAATGAAATCATATAACTTTCAGTCTCAACTGTATGACCTTCAGACTAGTGTATTTAATTGCAAAGTTTCTTATTTCTGTTAGTCATGGGACCGGATTTGTTGTCTCTGTTCTTCAGTATGGGGTTAGCGAGTTCCGAAGCTCTCTAAGGCAATTCTCACTGCCCTATGCAGAAGGCCTTACATTTTTTAATACAACTTACACCAGAAAGAAAGGTTTGAATTGCAGCTTTAATATCAAAGCAATATGTTTCAATTGACTAAGCAGGCCATTAACAATTTAGATAAAAGGATGAATGTAACAATTAATGAGCTACAAAAACCCATTGATCATTAACCCTTTGGAGCACATAGGTATGTATGTGCATTGTAAACATTTATTTATTTGGAAATGTGAAAGCTTTTGAGGTTGTATTGTTATTATTTAAGTTTATGATTAGCTGTTTATGTGTACATAGGTGGAAATGAGAAGTCTGGCTCTAAACTTCATTGATATGCTTATCTAGGGTTCTTTGAGGGGATATTGGAATTGAGATAGAAACTGGAATACAGGATAAGAGTCACTCTTTTAAACAATAAGTGTTTAATAAATAGCTTCTTTGTTTGTACACCTGTGTATGGTGTGGTGAAGGTGTAGAAAGAGTCCACGACATGACCCCAGCCTCAAAAATTACAATAGAAGAAAAGCCTAGCAGTCATGATGCAATGTAAGAGTTACTAGTATGACTCTGATGGAAAGCTCTGACTGAGCTCCAAGTAGGGAGGGGAAGCACTGTAATCTGGAATACACTAGTCAGAAACACACTGCATGTCAGAAGGTCATACAGTTGAGAATCAAAGTTATATGGGGAAGGCTTTATGGGGCAGATGGTCCTTGATCTGGACTTTAAAGGAAAGGATGGACTTGGATCAAGGGAGACAGAACTGTGAGCAGAGGCCTGGGAAGGGGAATGAGCACTGTGTGTTCAAGGGCCTGGGGGAGACCAACTGGGTGGGAACTGAAGAATCAAAGCACATGAGCATAGAAAAAACCGAGTTAGTGCCCTGACATGAGCAACAAGCTGTGGACTGAATGCCAAGCTCTGACTCCTTTTGCTGCTGATGTGGAGGGACTATTGGGCCTACGTGGAAAGCAGATTTGGAGCCACTGAAGTCACAGAGGTGGAGCCCAGACTCAAGGTCTTAAGTGCTGGAGATAATGTCAGGTTTGCAGAGGAAAAGATACATCCTTTGGGCACTTAGGGTTGGCTCTAGACAAATCAGTGAAATGTGGATGGTTACTTTTTGCACCTCTCCTTTATCATTTTCCGTGCTTCTCCCATAGTTCCTGGGTCTTGCTCTGGCTTCTTTTTGCCTGGCCTCTCTTCAAAGTAACTGTAGTTTCACTTTCTTAGTCACACATCCTGAAAGTTGGAATCTCTGAGATTCTGCCAACTATTTAGCATACATGAAAGAAAGATAGCACCCTGTGCCTAGTGACAATATCTCTTCTGCTTTTTTTTGTGTGTGTGAACACTTTAATATTCTTTGAGTAAATAAGTCTTAATTCAGTAGTCCCCTTTTCCATAGGGGATACATTCTAAGACCGTGGATATTACTGATTCCTACATATACTATGTTTTTTTTCCTATACATAAACACCTATAATAAAACTTAATTTATAAATTAGGCTCATAAGAGATTAACAACAATAACTAATAATAAAATAGGACAATTATAACAATAAAATAAGAATTACTTGAACACACAAGCACTGGAATACTTCAACAGTCCAGTTGTGCAAGTGAACCCAGCCAAGATCAGCAGAAGCACCACCCCATCAACCCACAGAACGATGAGAAATGATACCTTGCTTTGGTATCACTAAGTATTGGTGTTAGATAGATACCTGAAACACCAATGAAATATGAAAAACTGTCACACCCTAACTCTGTAACTTAGCCTAAAGAACACTTAACATTATTTTTCCAATCAATTCATGCTGATCTTTGCCCAAATCATCTACCTGACTGGAAACCTTTCATAAAGGGTCCCTGAAATTTAATTTGCTACAGGGACCATCCCAGGACTATGTTTCTTTGTTTGGGTCCTTGGCTTTAATTGAACTGCTTTACATATCCTAGGGAACCCAAATTCCTTCACAGTGGAATGCACTGGTGGGTAGTGTCTCTGCAGGCCACAAAAGGACAATTATGTAATAGCTTATACACCACTTAGCACTTTAGAACTTGTGTTATTGAGAGGCAGTGTGAAGAAAAGAGGAAATAATGAATGCATATTGGACCACAAATATAATGGGGAAGTAATATATTAATTACAACAGTACCCAAACTTTTTTCCATGCATTCCTTATACTTCTGCAATTCACTTTTAATTAACATCAATGAAATGCTGGTTAAATGAGTCATAATTCAGTTCTGGAAGTGTCCTGCATAATAACATACATTCCTTATTTCCATATAGAAGACAAATAAAATTATATGTAACTCTTTTTTAAATTAGTTAATGCTGCATATATTACAATTTATGTTACAGTGAAACTTACATTCAGAGTACCTTCTACATGATGTTTGGTGTCATAGAAAATAGAACCATCTGAGTCATGCATATATGTCATTCATAATGTAATAAAACCACAAAAATGTGACTAGTGGATTATGCCTGTTATCTTTTAAAATAAATTCTATTAAAAATGTATAAAAACAATAGCTTATGTAAAGTCTCACAGCAGAACTTAGGTAGAGAAGGGTCCTAGTAACAACTACTCTAAGTTTTTTTTTTTTTTAAATATATTTTATTGATATTTTTACAGAGAGGAAGGGAGAGGGATAGAAAGCCAGAAACATCGATGAGAGAGAAACATCGATCAGCTGCCTCCTGCACACCCCCCACTGGGGATGCACCCGCAGCCAAGGTACATGCCCCTGACCGGAATCGAACCCGGGACCCTTCAGTCCGCAGGCCGACGCTCTATCCACTGAGCCAAACCGGTTTCGGCTACTCTAAGTTTTTGATGACTTCCCAAAAACTGGGGAAAGAGAGAGACTCTTTCACTGGATCTAGCTTGTTGTTGGCACTGATGCAAAGCATTAGGTCTACATTAGATGAATGCGTTTGCAGCAAGGTTTCATTTTATAGATCTAAAATTATGCTTCTTCCCCCTTTGGCTTAAATCATGCTCATTCTACACAGGTAGGAATCCCTTACTGTCTCTCAGTGCATGAAAGATTCAGGTTACCGGAAAGGCTTCTCATTAAGCTCCAACTAGAAAGTTGGGCAAATATCTGCACCCCCAAAGCCCAGGGACTCAGTAGAAAGCCTACATTCTGCATTAGGCAAACCTGAGAACCCAGCATGCCACATACCTCAGCTCCTCACTCTTCTTCCAGGAACGGTGGTCCACAGTCATTAAATAATCTTTTTATTCAGGTTTTCTCATTAAATGTGTCCCCAAAATTTGCTACAGCTCGATGTCCTTTAAAGTGCCCATGGTGAAGTGGAGGAGACAGACTTAACCATTTAAACAGGAAGTGCGTTAAGGCAGATTAAATAGAGATATGGATAAAGTGCTAAGGGAGAAGAAAAAGGGATTTTTTAGAAGGATTGATGTCAAGGTGTCAGTACAAGTTTACTGCAGGGAGGTTCGTCCAAGTTGAGGGAATGCCACATGCTACAGCACAGAGTTAAAACACTAGCAGGGGCTGTTTAGAAAATAGTGAGGAGCTTCTATGAGCAGGGGATTGTCATGATGTGGGGCGTGTGAGGTAGATTGGGGCCAGACTGTGAAGAGACTTTTTTGCTATAACGGGAAAGAAGAACTTAGTTTTGAACCTAACTTGTTAATGGCTGTACAACAAGAACCTGACCCTGAGTATTGAGCTGGTTATAGTTCCTCTAGGAGGCTCTGTTCCATTATGCATAAGACTCAGGTAATAACCAGGCGATTAGTTGACATAAAATTATTTATTGTTCAATTATGTGAAATCATGATGGTATACATTCAAGAATTTGGCTTTTTAAAAACTGAAATCTGAATAGTTAGGATGATATATAACATATAGAAGCAAATTAAAAACTTGTAATTAATAGATCTGGCACAATCACTAATTAAGGATAATTGAAGAATAGGGTCACTCTATTGAAATGAAGAATTGAGATGACTGACTGGATAATTGACATCCAGAGCCCTTGTTGACCTGAATTACCTGAGGTTTTTTACTTTAATTATGTGGTTAGTTGCCTCCAATTCCCTATTTTGCTTTGCCAGCATGATACAACATCATGGCTAAATAGGCCACCAAAAAGGAAATGAAGTTCTCAGCAAAGATGGTCAGAAACTGTTTCAAAGGGCACCTGACAAGTATGGGGACAGTAGTTATGGGGTGAATTCCAAAAGAAAATAGCACTTTATTTTTAATGCCGTCAAACTGAGATAAAATTACTTAAAAAAAAAGAAAAGAAAATCAACTATTTTAATTGTATTTAAATTGCTGCAAATTTTTAAATTCCTCCATACCAAGTGAGAACAGCTTCCTTTCCCTCAGTTTCATTTTCTGATATAGTTTTGTGCATGAAAACCTCTCTCTGTGACTGTGTTCTTTACTTAAACATTTGGTTTCTGCTGTTGCCTCTGGAGATGTGCCTGTCGCTTTTGTCAAGGTTCTGTAGAGGACAGTGATCAGATGAATCCTACTTGAACGCTGATACACAAACAGAACTATCTAAAGCAAATATCCGATGTTGACAACTTACAGCAGAAACAGATTTAAAAAAAATAAATATATACCTGTACTTAAAAAAAATGGACTCTTAGGAGTACAAATAAAAAAAAATTAAAGGAGGTTCTGTCTGTTTTTTTTTTTTTTTTTTTTTTTTTTCTTTTCTCCTTGGCACATCAGAGTTAAACATCGAATCAATATCATTTCAGTATGAGATAGTGGCAACAGCATGTGGACATCAGCAGAGTAATTAAAAAGCCAATGAGTTTACTTGGTGAGATGTAATTTAGCCATAGTCAGTGGCTGCTTTCAAGAAATCTATTTACCCCCAAGTATCCTCAGGCATATGTGGGAAAGTGTGAAATGATTGAGTTTTAGTTATCCTTGTTATGTAGCAAATTTCAATTATAATTTCTACTGTAAAAAAAATTGTTAGAGCAATATTACCTTGCAGTTCTCTGAGCTTTCAGGTACCAGAGATTTAAGAGAAAGAACATTACTGTTTTACTGATTCCAAAAGCCTTATTTTATAGATTCCCTTCCCCCCACCCCCCACATTGGTTACAAATTTCTTGATCCAACTCATAATTGCTGCTGTTTCTGGAGCTTAGATGAGTACCTGCTTAGAAACAATTTGTGGAAAACAACAATAAAACTTCTTTTTTGAAAATTTTTGATGAAGTGCACCCAGATTCTCCAGGGAGCCTTTCACCCACAATTTAACACATAATGAGACTTTGCTACTTGTTTACTGCTTTTATGACCCACTTCAGAAAGACCAAGGTGCGCACAGAAGCACAGGAGTTAGAAAATGGGTTTCAGCTCAGGTGCCGATTCCAATAGATTGCGAATGGGGCTCTGTGTTGAGATGATCACGAGGGAAAACAGCATAATTCATTAGCAATGTCTGCCGTGCATGCAGGAGCCCGGGGCTGCAGCGATCCTTGCTTGGTTCATCAGAACAGGCTAGGGAAGCATTTCAAACTGAGGCCACAGATTTGCCTCCTTTTGTCCTTCTTCTAGCCTTCAAGAGTCATGTTCTTCTACCTTACCTACAAGTCCTAGAACAATACTTGGATCATGAAGACATGTGGCAAACACTCCTCTGATTAATTCAGAGTCCCTAAGCAGGAAGCAATATCTTTGCCATTGATTTACCATAAATGCCCCAGGCCCTAGCTAAGTGTTATGTGAAATCCTTTTTGCAGTATTTCAAAATTTCTATATTGTTATGGTAGGAATGTTCAGTATAGTTGTGGTTTTGAAGAAAACATTTTCCCCAATATAAATGATGATAACACGTCACAGTCTTATGTTCTTAACGGGTCTTATATAAAAAAGTTTTATTTTCTTCTACACACACACACACACACACACACACACACACACACACACACAACAGACCTATAAAGCCATTAGTACCTTTTGGAAAACTTTTAATTATTAGCTGGTTTCCTTTACTGTCTCCCCCCCCACCCCGCTCCCCTGAAATGTAGAAAATGAACATTTACCACTGTACTTTAGAGGAAGAGGACATTAATCAAGAGAATACACTACATAGGTACTTGATATGGGGCATGTTTGAGACCCTTTTCTAATGAGAAATTCTAGACTGTCCCTGCACTCTTCTCACAGGCAGGGCAACTTCCAGGGCTGCCCACTTCCCTGGGCTAGAACCACTGAGCGATCTCCGGCTCAAATCACACTGCACACATTCCACGGAGCTGCACTGTTCAATACCGCAGCAACTAGCCATATATGGCTATTTAAATACCAAACGAATTAAAATTAAATGCAATTTAAAATCCAGTTACTGTTACAATAGCCACATCTCAAGTGCTCAGTAGCCACAGACGGCTCATGAGTACCCTTATGGATCAGTGCAGAGCAGGTATAGAACATTCCCATCCTTCTAGAAAGTTCTATTGGAAGACATGTTCTAGAGCAGCGGTCGCCAACCGGTGGTCTGCAGACCACTGGTGGTCTGTGAGGTCTGAAAGTTTGGCAAAAGTCGGTGGTGGTTCAATTTCTCTACACTGCTCCTCTCACATAGCGCGGGCATCCAGACAGCAGAGATGTGGCTGGAAAGCAGATGTCCCCAGTGTCTTCAGCTTGCAGACTTACCTTTCTCCATTCATTCCACAGGTTAACACATTTGCTTAGAGAAACTTGTCACAATTGCCTTCCTATTTTAAGCCTGGCTTTTATTGTCCTTTCCTTTCATCGTTATCTGTGTCTTCTCTCAAAAGTGAGACTGTGAGTTAATGAAGGCCGGGACTGTGCCAGACATTTTGTTCCTTTTCAGCTTTGGTGCCAGATAGACATTTGTTATATTGAACTGTTTTTCTGACTAAAGATTCTAGGTTTTAGACCAGGATACTATAGCAATGGTGTCTTTTCCCCCAAATGATAAACAGCTCAGGGTATACACCCAATATAGTGGCTTAAAAATATCTTTTTGAAGATAATGTTCTAGGCATATTGTTTAAAAGCCTCATTAGTAACTGGCAGAATAAAAAGGGTCAAAAATTGTTTTTGAATTCCTGTGTTTCTAAGGGTTAATGAATGCACACATATTTTTGTGTACCTGTTGGAGGGTATATAAATCTGGAGGAAATAATGCAGTAAGACCATGACATACACTATATTTATAGCCGCAACTGAGCAACTTAACACTCTGAAGCTGGTAAGATAAAAAAGAACAGGCAATTCTTTGAAGTGGTTGTATGTGCATAAGCTTCCTGTCCCCTTGAGCAAAAAAGAAGAAAAAAAGGTTACATTTATTAGGGATTGGAAAATGTTTGTACTGTGGGACAATTGCTTGTTGGCAACATTAGGGAAAAGTTACCAACACGTTTTGTTTGCAGTTTTTAATGGCACTGTGGTTATTTCTGACTTGTAGAGGTGATTCTGCCTGGGATTTGTCAGGCACCCGCCAAGCGCGGCCTGTGTAAATGAGAGGTCGGGCCCTTGCCTGGCTGCACGCACCGGCCGCTCTGCTGATGCCGCAGCACATGTTCAACATCTCCCTTGTCTAGAGACTTCCGTGAGGTCTGCAGATTAGCAGCGGCCAGAAAGTCAAAGGCTGAGAGGATGGTTGACTGACTCAGTGAATAAAGCTCTGGACATTACATTACCCCTGGCTTGGAGCATACGGAATCAGTCCTGCAGCTCTCCAAGGGGCGGAGAAAGCGCCTTCCGTGGCGCGGCTGGGCCAGACCCTGTGTGCTGAACCAAAGAGCACACTGAACAAAGACATCTAAATTTACAGCTCGGGTTGGAGAGCTGAGAGGCTAATCCAGTACACAGAAAGCGACATTCAAATGGCAGCTCTTTGTGTATTTGAACGTGTGCTTGTCCCAGGATGCAAGAAAATATTATATATAATTTTTAATTGGGACAGAAGAATAAAAAATATATAAATATATGCATTTAATGTGCATATTAAATCCATATATTCCTCTGCCCCAGTTGTGGCTAGTGTCTGAAATAAACTGATTATTGAAAAAAGTGATATCTATAAAAAGACAATATGCATAAGTAATACAGAACTACTTTTAAAAATACATGACTTGTAAATAAAAATTCACATTTGTTTTAAGGTAGCACTTTAATATTTCAAGGACATTGAATTTTCAGTATCTAATTTGACCCCTGGATAGTCAACACATTATATAAATCTGAAGTTACGGAATGCTTGCACACTTTTCAGTCCTTTGTTCTACACAATGCTGTTTAGAAACAAAATGACTCCTTAGAGGTTGCTAAATGAACCTAGATGACCATGAAGACTGGCCATTTGAGTTTTGAAATAAAATAAACTCCAATAAATTAGCCAATTTAGTAAAAGAGAAAACAATATGCATTAGTTACAATTCAGGGACTCTGGATCTAGACTGCCTAGTTCAAAACCTGGTTTTCCATTTATTAGTTCAGTGGTGTTGATCAAGTTACTTAACTTTTCCATGCCTCAATTTCTTCATCCGTAAAATGGGGGTAATAATAGTACCTAGCTGATAGAGTTGTTGAGATATTAAATGAATTAATACACGGAAAGCTTTAGAATAGTGCTGGACACATAGTAAGCACTATCTAAGTGTTGGCTATTGTAATCCTATATAATGAAAGGCTAATATGCAAATCGACCGAATGTAGGAACAACTGGTTGCTATGATGCACACTGACCACCACAGGGCAGATGCTCAACACAGGAGCTGCCCCCTGGTGGTCAGTGTGTTACCACAGGCGAAGTGCTGCTCAGCCAGAAGCCCTGAGCCGGCTCATGGCTGGTGAGCACAGCGGCAGTGGCGGGAGCCTCTCCTGCCTCCGCAGCAGCACTAAGGATGTCCGACTGCCAGTTTAGGCCCACTCCTCACTGAGCTGAGGGCCCCCCCTGAGTGCACGAATTTTGTGCACCGGGCCTCTAGTTGTTATTATACGTTAAAAGTTTTAAAGGAGACAGTTGGTTATTAAAAAAAGGCTGTAATTCAGGAGGTAAGTATTAATCCCAAAGGCTTGTACAAATTAAGTTTGCTTTCTTAGAGATAAGTACAACAAAGTATTTCCAAAGATTCTTCACCAAGAAAACACGAGCTTATAAAAGTTCCCTGAGATAAATTCATTTTGATTACGGTGAATTATCCTTTGATATACTCCTGAACACATGTAAGATGCTATATTTGGGTTCCTCGAAGCATTTGTGAGACTAAGCAAAAACAGCTGGCAGTTTTACTGTAGAAGACAGGGCTAAAGCCACAGCTGGAAAAACACAATTTGTTGCTAAAACTACATTTATTCTTTATTTTCCAATTGTGGTTTAAGGTGTGAACGAAAGGGCTAAGAAAATATTTAAGGCTGTGTTGTTCCCTTTACTGTGAATAATTTTTGCTTTTCCAAAATAGTCCTCACTGCCCCAGGACTCAGTTAGTAGTGAAAAGGTGTGTTACCTGAAATCAATGTGAAAAAGCAGTGATTGTCTCAATACTGGCATGCAAATTGTCTGGGCTCTGAGAACTCTAAGGCATACTGGTCACCTGTGTTTATAGTTAAAGGGTCATTCTCCCCTTCTGTTCTGTGGAGGCTTTAGGATTTTAAGTCAATACCTCAACAATGACATATATGAATGATGTAAAGATGTCATAAAATGTCATTTATAATGATCCATAGACTAGTTTGCTAATTATTGCCTAAATAGATGACGGGCAAATACTTCTTTTTAAATAAAGGATATTGAAAAAAGATGGAGAAATTTAAGTTTTTTAAAAAGACATGTTATTGGATGATGTTTTAAAATAGAAATAAGTTACAATCCAGACAGAAGGAACCAAAGAGACACAATATTATCGAGCACCTATTATGTTCCAGGACCTTTATTTATGCTACATCTATTCATCCAACAATGATTATGTGTATGCATATATGCATAAGCCATGGACACAGACAATGGTGTGGTGAAGGCCTGAGGTGGGGGGGCGGTTTGCGGGCCAGAAGGGGACAATGGGAGAATAAAAGGGGACATATGTAACACTTTCAATAATAAAGATAAGACAAACAAACAAACAAAAATACAAAAATGATCATCTAGCTACTACCTTATAGATGAGGAAGTTGAAGCCTGGAGAGATTAAATGACTCCTGCAGTTGCACAGTTGGTGTGGGACTGAACTGGGATTCAAATGAAGTGAAGTCACCTTCAAAGTATTGTCATGTTAGCACCCTGAGGAGTGAGGAGTATGCAAGAGGACAATTAAAAATGATCTCTTATGTCATTAGTGAGCATATACCTAGTCAAAAGTGTTAAAATATTTTACTTGTGATAGAATTTTCTTATCTTGAATAAATGTGTTAAATTCTGTGTCCACATTTATATACTTTCTTATTATGCAACTACTTGTTTCTTTTACTGCATCTTGATTTTTAAAAAAATATTAAAAAGGATCTTTCTAGTTTTATTTTAGTTCTCCCTCCAAAAAATGTTAGATAAAAATAGAGCTGGATAACAACTTGTGCATAATTGAGTTATTACTCAGGTTGTGCCTCTGTTAATATTTTTGACTTCAAAAATATACCTGCTTTTCCGAAAGGAAAGTGAAAAAAGGAATTGAACAGAAAAAGAACTTTGAGAAATACACATTGGCAGTTTAATGTCATTGGTGAACAAAAAGAGAGAGAGAGGATAAAAATATTTAAACGTGATTTTCAATTCATAAATTTAAATTTTTTGTTTAAAATTATAATGCTCAGTGTTGACACGGGCTTGAGGAAATAACTTGAGGAAATGGAAACTACCTCGTGCTCAGGTAGTCACAGAGAAAACTGATATAACAGGATGCATTCCTGGAGGGCAATTTGGTAATGTGTGTCAAAAAAAATCTCCAAAATATGCATATCCTGTTATCCCATGCACAGAGTGCAGGATACTTTTCCTATCTTTAGCAGAAGGAGATTTATTACAGGGTGTTACACAGATTATAGAATCATTTAAGACAGCTAGAAATTCAAGGTTGAGCTTTCAGGCTAACTCTCAATGACACACTGTAGAGCTGGTCACCAAGGACAGCCACTGACTTGACCTGTCAAAGTGAGAAGCTGTTGCTCTTGATGCTATAGAACCTTGTCACTTTTGCCACATCACTAATGGTTTCCCTAGTGGATGCCTTGAGCCTATTTTCCATCCTGAGTTCTGAATTCAGGTTCCACAGAAGTGCATCTCATAGCAGAATCTGAAAGATATCCAGATTTCCAGCTGAACTGAGTTCTGCTGATGTTAAGTTATAGCATTTGGGCTTTTGTACTATATGAGAAGGCATTCGGGGAGGAGGCTGGACTAGATATTGATGAGCCAGCCCTCAGTTTCTGTCACACTCAGCAATTCTACTTCTAGCAATTAATTTTAGAGAAATAATTATGGATTGCCCAAATATATAGCTAAAAGCATATTCATCACAGTGTTGTTTATAACAGTGGAAAATTGAAAATAATTGAAATGACCCAAAACAGAGGATTGAAATTAGTTCTGAAATATTATGGAACAATTAAAAGTGCAGCTATAAAAGAAAATCTAGGTGACCTTGAGTTTGGCAATTAGTTCTTCTGCTGTGTGAAAAGGCAATGCTGAGAGAATGAAAAGGCATGATACAGAGTGGAAGACAATATTTGCAAAACACATATCAGGTAGAGAACTGGTATCCAAAATATGCAAAAAACTATAAAAATTCAACAAGAAAACAAATAACCAATTAAAAAGTGGGCAAAAGATCTGAACACTTCACCAAAGCATATTTACAGATGGCAAATAAGCATATTGGGGAAATGCAAATTCAAATAACAATGAGATATGATTATGTATTTATCAGAATGGCTAAAATCTAAAAGTAATGACAACATCAAGTGCTGAGAAGGATGTGGAGCAATAGGAAGTCTCATTCATTGGTGCTGGGTGGGACTGCAAAATGGTACAGTCACTTTGGAAGATAGCTTGGTGATTTCTTACAAGCTAGACATAGTCTTTCTAGGTATTTACCCCAATGAGTTGAAATTTATGTCCACACAAACACCTCTACACAAATGTTCATAGAATATTTTTTATAATTGCCAAAAATTGGAATTAAACAAAATATCTCTCAATAGGTGAATGAATAAGTGGTGGTACATTCATTCAATGGATTATTATTTAGTGATAGATAGAGAGAAATGAGCTATCAAGCCATGAGAAGGCATGGAGGAAACTTCAATATATATTGCTAAGTGAAAGAAGCCAGTCTGAAAAGCTACATACTACCAACTACATGGCATTCTGAAAAAAACAAAACAAAATACAACAACTGTAAAAAAATCAATGGAAGAAGGAATAAGGATGACTAGCTAGGGCGCAGAGTTAGCGAAGTGAAACGACACTGTATGATACTATAATGGTGGATACATGACATTGCAATTGTCAAAATTCATAGAATATACAACATAAAGAGTGAACTCTAGGGTAAACTATAGACTTTAATTAATAATTATGTATTGGTTTTGGTCAATCAATTATAACAAGTGTACCATATTAATGCAAGATAATAATTGGGAAAACTGTGTATGTGTGTGTGTGTGGGGGGGGGTGGTATATATGGGAATCTGCCCAACTCTTCTGTAAATTTAAAATGTGACTAAAAAGCCTATTATTTTTTAAGAGAAGCTATAGGAAATTATTTAATGTCAAGATAAAAATGCACATCACAAAATTTTATGATACTATTTTTGCTTAAAATGAATTCACACACACATGTGCACATAGACACAAATTTATCCATGGACAAATACTTAAACTCAAAAGGTCAATAGTCATTTTCCCTGAGCTATGAGATGAAGTGCAAATTTTGTCTATTTTTAACAAATTTTCCATAACGCATATCTTTTTTCTGAAGAGAAGATAAGTAGTTTTATTAAAAGTCTCTACCAAAGTATCTACTACAAATAACTATTTTTAATGGTTAAGTTCCAGAAATGATGCATATTTGTTTTTTCCCCTTAAGAAATAAACATTTATCTAAAAATATTTGTAATTAATTATGTTTCCCTGGAGATGATTATTTTATAATGCTCACTAGTTATTTTTGCAGAGATGTTCAGCTGCAACTTGAAACTAAGTCTCAACCTGATGTCATCATCCTCCTTTCTGTACCTGGTCCTCTTCCAGGATTCCTTCCATCTGAAAACTGCAGTGCTGCCCTCTCAATCTCCTTGAATCAAAATCACAAGCATCTTTCAAAGCTTCTCCTTCAGTTTGCACATCAAAGTTCCCTTCTGTCACCCCAGTTCTTCCATCAGGTGATGCTAAGCTTATTTATATCAAAATGACCTTCTTTAAAAATCACCAAATATCTATGTTGCTTAAATAATAGAATTTACCCCTGGCTGGTGTGGCTCAGTTGGTTGGAGTGTTGTCCAGTACACCAAGGAGTGGCGGGTTCCATTCCTAGTCAGGGCACATACTCAGGTTATGGGTTCAACCCCTGGTCAGGGTGTGTAAAGCAGGCAACCTATCCATGTCTCCCTCTCACATAGATGTTTTTCTCTCTTTCTCTCCCTTACTCTCCCTAAAATCAATACAAAAATTTTAAAACTCTAGTTGAGTGTTCAAAACATTCCCTTGGCTGACTTAATTAGCCATTTCCTCCACATTCTGTATACCACTGTTTCTGCACCCTCATTTCATATCTGAAACATGGAATCTGTTTCTTGTAATTCATTCCTCTACCTTCAGTATCGGAGGCTTTTGCAATTCTATTTTTCCTTCAATTTTTTTTATCAGTTTCTCAAAAGTTTCCATGTTTTTTTTAAATCTCCTTCAAAATCCATCCACCTCGTTGTGCTGCCATAGAAATGCACTGAGCCTCAATTATAACACCTTATAATCTCCCTTATGTAGTGTGAGTGATTTCCACATCCATTTTCCACAACAGACCAAAATGTCCTTTAAGATAGGGACCATGGTTTTGTATCACCTAAAACACACAAAGTGCCAATCTTTGCACAATAAATGTCTGTTAAATTGAATTGATTTGAATTACATTAGAAGTCATCTGAAAGTGCTGGCAAAATACTATTAATGGTGTCTGTGTAAGATGCTTTGAATTAAATGTGAGGACAAATACATTAATGCTAATATGCTCTCAAGCAAACACCACCAGCTCTGTGGTAAGGATTATCAAACATCAGCTTCCTTCCTGGGACTTGTGATTAGAATACTTGATTCTATAAGTTTGGGAAAAGTTCACTTTTAGAAAATTATTGGAACCATGATCAGAAAACTGCATCATTTGATCAATGTAAGAAAAAGTATAATAGATGCACAATTTGAGAAGTGATCTGAGATCATTTCATGTGTGAAAACATGCTTGTGTTAAAAATAGTAGTGAAGGAAACAGAAGGAATGATGTGTGACCCCTTTTCTTCACCACTCCTCCCCCAAACACAAATTAGTAGAAAGCTGATTATTCAGATTTACCTTTTCTTAAAAATAAAATAATCTTCCTCTAGAGGTGGTTATTTGATCATTGTTACATATAGGAACATGTCCAATGTTGTTTGACATCTCTTCAAGAAGAAAATGGGTATGTCAGTACTCTAAGGTCCTTTGTGAATTTGTGGAGGCTTTTAATAATAACTGATTTTTAATTTATTTGTTATGGAACAACATCAAATGACATTACCTATAATGCATTTTTTAATAACCCACTATTTTTTTTGCATTTTAATTTCTTTATTGGTTAAGGTATTATATATTTGTCCTCATTCCCCCATTACCTTCCCAACCCCGCCTCATGCCCTCACCTTCCTGTTGTCTGTGTCCACTGAATAACCCACTATTAATTCCTATTATAGAAACATGTATTCATATGGAAACTCAAGATGCTGTCCATGGTTCTGATGCTCACATAACACTATAGGAGCAATAGCTCAGATATAAAAGAATCAAAAGGGGAAGCTTTCATTGTGCAGAGTCTTTTTATAATAATTTAGTTTTCTACTTGATTCAGTAAATAATATTTTGTTTAATTTCTTATTTATTCATTTGTTTACAAAGTTGTGATCCATATCTTATCTAATAAAAGAGTAATATGCAAATTGACCATCACTCCAACACACAAGATGGCTGCCCCCATGTGGTCAAAGACAGCTGCCCCCATGTGGACACAAGATGGCCACCACAAGATGGCCAGCAGGGTAGGGCAGTTGGGAGGGACCAGGCCTGCAAGGAAGGGCAGTTGGGGGTGATCAAGCCTGCAGGGGAGGGCAGTTAAGGGTGACCAGGCCAGCAGAGGAGGGAAATTGGGGGTGACTGGGCCTGCAGGGAAGGGAAGTTGGGGGGGACCCAGGCCTGCAGGGGAGGGCAGTTGCGGGGGACCAGGCCTGCAGGGGAGGACAGTTAGGGGTGACCAGGCCTTCAGGGGAGGGCAGTTAGGGGCAATCAAGCTGGCAGGGGAGCAGTTAGGCATCAATCAGGTTGTCAGGGGGTGATTATGCTGGCAGGCAGAAGCAGCTAGGGGCAATCAGGAAGGCAGACAGGTGAGCAGTTGGGAGCCAGCATTGTGAGAGGGATGTCCGACTGCCCGTTTAGGCTCGTTCCTACTGGGATTGGGCCTAAACGGGCAGTCGGACATCCCTCGAGGGGTTCCAGATTGGAGAGGGTGCAGGCTGGGCTGAGGGACACACCCCCATGCACAAATTTCATGCACTGGGCCTCTAGTAGACTATAAACCACTGACCCCTCTTATAGCCAACTGTTTAATGACATGTAATATTGCAGTCTAGTTTAATATAGCTAAAAAACATAACCTTTGTGCAACAGTAAAACAATGAAACAGATCACTAACTCCTCAAAAGATCATGGTAACCTGGCAAATATCTGGTGTGTGTGATGTTCATTTCTTTTGTCCAGCTTCTGCATTTAGATGTATTCTGTTACTCTGTTATAAAAAGGGAGTCAAAGAATTAAACAAAAAGCTTTTTACACACAATATACATAAAAATTTGTTAACCTTTTTAGTAAAAAAGTACCCAAACTTCTTTTGAAATATTATAAAAATTGAAGTATTCCAATCTATAATTATAAAGACACTAGAGGCACAATGCATGAATTTGTGCACGGGTGGGGTCCCTTGGCCTGGCCACCAATTGGGGCCATCTTGACCAGTCTGGGGGCAGAGATCCTGGGAGGTTGGCTGTGGGAGTGCACTGACCATCAGGGGGCAGTTCCTGCATTGAGCGTCTGCCCCCTGGTGGTCAGTGCAATGTCATAGCAACTGGTCGTTTGGTCGACCAGTCGTAATGGTTGCTTAGGCTTTTATATATATAGATGTTGGCTCTCTTATAACACTGTTGTTTAGACCACGAATCCTGATAAAATTCCTCAGTACAATGAAAACAATACACAAAGTAAATAAAAATAATTTTAAAACCAGAAACAAAACATAAGACTAAATTTTTTCCTGTGTCCAGATGTTAAGAGCAAGGTTGGACCAAACAAATGATACAGTGCAGTAAGCATTAAAATTTAGTCATGATAGGATCAGCTATAAGAGTGCTACTTTAAGTTTGAATTCTTTCCATTTATCATCTTGTGTCACACCTGAAATCCTACCCAAATTCAGGGTATATTTTGTATGTGTGGTAATCTAACTTTATAGGGAGTAGTCTAGTGATCCTCGTTTACTATCAAGATGTAATGCTGGTGATTAAATTACAGATGACACACTACATCAATTCTGATTAGAGATGTGCAGGCAGTAAAATGTTTACATTTTAGGAGATGATTTCAGTCATCCTTCTCACCCATTTTTCATTACATTAAACTTGGTGATTATCAGTGGGTACTTCAGACTACACTTGCCCAACTTACACATTTGGCATCTTATTCAGGCAAGCTTTATTATTTTATTCACATGCTAGTACTACTGTAGGTGGCAGTAAATATTAAGTGAGAAGATGTTTATCAGGATGATTTATACATTTTAAAATCCTATGAAATAAGATGAGGCATTATGCTTATGTAAAAAATATTTATTTAGCACCCATTAAGTTTCAGACATTTTTGGTAGGTACTGGAGGAGAGAAATTAATTAAAAAAAACACATCTTGCCTTCATTAAGCTGATATTCTAGTGAGGGGAGACAGATAATAAAATAAAATGTGTAGTATTTCAAGATGATAAGTGCTCTAAAAAGTAAAGAAGAGAAAAATGGATAGAGAGTGATGGGGTAGATATTCAGAGCTAAAATTTAACATAGAATGCTAAGGGCAGGTCTTGTGAGAAGGCAACTTTGAACAAAGACCAAAAAGAGTCAAGGCAGAGATTGCTGGGAAAAGGCAGTTCCAAGCAGAAGGTGCAACAAGTTCTAAGTCAGGAGTTTGTGTGGTATGGTTGAAGAACAACATCGAAGAGACTACTGTGACTGGAGCAGTCTGAGCAAGGGCAAGAGCAAGAGCAATAAGATAACAGCTAAAGCAGCATGAGAGGAAGATAACGTAGAGGGTGGAAACCATATAGGCTATGGATTTCCATGTGACTGGCTTTGGCCAATGGAATATGAGTGGCAGTGACATTGTTACCCTGGAGAACTCATGTACCTCACCCTCCTTTTCTTTTCCTCTGAATTGCAACTGACAACATTAGTTGGTGGCACCTTTCACAAAAACCTGTGTTCTGGGGTGTCCAAGATGAAATGATATGAAGTAGAGTTTTTCTTCCATGTGTAATAGTCAGCTAATGTGAATAAGAAATAAGCCTTTGTTGTTTTAAGGCACAGAGATTTAGGAGCTGTTTGTTATTACAGCATAACGGAGCACCTCCTAATCTATACAGGAAACCATTAGAGGTTTTTGAGCAGAGGAGTTACATAATCTGACTTCCATATCAAGTAGGTTATTCTAGCATTGAGAATAGTCCATAGAAGGCAAGGGAGAATGCAGAAGACGCGAATGGTGCTATTGTACTTAGGTATACAGGCAAAGAGATTGTAGCTCAGACTGAGAAAATAGCAATGAAGATAGCAGAACATGGTAGGATTGTAGGTATATTCTGAAAGAAAGCAAATAGAACTTTCTGATGTATTTGATGTGGGGTATGAGGAAAGAGCAGGTTTTAAAATGACTTCAAAGTTTCCAGCTTAACAACTGGAAGGATAAAGTTTCCACTTACTGAAATGAGAATGACTTTGGAATAAATGAGTTGGCATCATAGGATCAGGAGTGTTACTTTGTATATGTTAGGCTGGAAGTGCCTATTAGCCATTTAACTGAAAACATGAAGTAAATTGTTCTACACATAAGTCTGGTGTTCAGGGTGATACAAATTTAAGAATAATTAGTATAGGTTATTTTTAATAATCAGTATAGATAGTATTTAGGTATTTTTTTTTTCACTTAACTCCAGTAACTAGATCCTCTGAGGATTTGTTCTTATTGGCTTGCTTTTATTTCTCTCTCTTTTAAAATACTGTGGTATTTTATTTTGAAATTTTTATTAATTTTGAATTAGATACTAGATATTATGAATTTTAAAAAAATCACAATGTGGAGGCTGCAGATGATGTTCTATTCCCCCAGAGAGGATTCCCCGACCCTTGCCTAGGCCGATAGCCTGGTGACTCATCAGGCTGACTGGCAGCCCTGGCTGTAGGGCTCAGTCTATCTCTAATTCATCCCTCCACCTCCCCAACTCTAATCTTTGTTTTGTGAGGCTACTGAAAGCTCTGCTCTGCTTTTCAGAGGCTTCCTGCTTAAGTTTTGGGTCTTTTGCCCCATTCAACCCTGGAATTTGAAAAATGTCTTGAAGACATTTTTTCTCTCCCCTAGAAATGGCCCCCTGTAAATATAGAGGCTTATTTGCAAGCCCCTTATTTGCTCAAAATTGATAAATGGGTGAGAGTAAACAGCTGAGGAAGTCAGCTCACTTTTAGGAAGTACTTATCTTTTCTGAGTTATAGTTACCTTAGCAGCTCCACTCCTGGCTTTAAACAGGTGGTTTCAGATTTTTTTTTGACTTTCACACTTGTTCTTGAGGGAATGCTGGTCTTTTGCTACCCACCTTGTGTCATTCAGAGATTTAGATAATATTTAAAGTCATGACATTGGTTGAGGTCTCAAAGGGAATGGAATAGAGTCTGAAGCTTTCCAAAAGAGAGATGTCCATAAATACCTGGAAGTAAATCCTAGTTTGTGTAACATTGAATTGTATTTAAGAAAATTATTACTCATAATTTAACTGTTCATGAAGATTTTTGCTATATTTTTAGTATTCATGCTTTTTCTTTCCAAACAATTAGCTGATTAACTGTTAAGTATAGGACTCCAGTTGGCATGAATTCTTTTGGGATCCCTTTAATAATTTCCTCTACTCCCACAGATGAATGGAAAGGGGCCATTTTGTTAACAATTTCATTTATGGGTTAATGCCAAAAATACTTACAATATGAGTGAAATTTAAATATGAATAAAATTATAGAAGGTCTTGAAACCAGTACATTCAATCTTTTATGATTACTCTTTCGATTACTGTCCTGGTAGGAATAAGATAGAATAGTCAAATTGGCATAATTCAAATTAAAGAAGAGAACATTTATAAAGAAAGACTATATACCAGAGATAGGGCCATCATCATCACCCCTAAGCCTGAAGGGGCAAAAGAAGGGAATAATTACTAGGACCTGGAGACAACGGGGGCCAGGTGCTGACAGGCAGTTTATAGTGGCTCCGTCGGGAGGTTATCTCAATCCTCCCTCCTGCTATCTTTTGCCTGGTTTTCCCAATGAGAAGTCAGAAAACAAGGTGACCTATGGATTCATTCCTACAGGTCAACTTTGGGCACAATCTCCCTATTTCTCTCTCACCTCCTTTTTTTTTTTTTTTTTTTTTTTTTTTTTTTTTTTTACAAGAATTGACATATGGCTCTAGAGTGAATTCAGCTACAGTACTTTTGAGACTATGAAAAATATAGCATGCCGTAGCATTACTCATATGATTTTGCAAGTTCATTTAATAGAACTCTGATACCAAAGCTGATAAAACTGTAAAAATACAAATTAGGCTAAGATATTTAATAAACCTGTCCTGAATACAAAGTATCAAGTATCTCCTCTTATAAGCATTCTTCATATTCTTATAAACATATATTCTGACATGCAGTGCATGCATACACGCATACACAAAACAGTTTGGAAGCAGTTTGCTAAAAATATAAGCATCAAAAACCTAAGTGATATGGAAGTTTTGTTAATCAACTCGTTTTCATCGGGTCCACAGTCATAGAAACTCAGTCTAGAACCTTTGATTGAGGCTCAATTTTTTTTCTTCACTTTTGCTTTTGAAGCTTAAGCTTAGAAGCTTAGATGCGTTAATCTCATAATTTACATATTATTGATATCATAATGCAATTTCACTGTAAATATTAACAGAGAAGTTACAATGCCAATGGACACGGAGACTGCGCTAGATATCCCCGAGTAATGGGTTACTAAAATATCATTAATACAGAATGTTTTCATAAATAATCCTAATCCTGACTCAAAAAGTTGCTTTGAAATTTCATGATGATTCTGTTTCTGGGGCCCTGATGTGAAAGGAAAGATCTAGAACTGAATTAGTAGTCCTTGAAAAACCTGTTCCCCTTCGCGTGTGTGTGTATATGTATGTGTGTGTGTATTTTGTCTTTATCAAAGATGTCATAATTCTCCACTGACCCTGAAAACAAAACATTAAAATAATGTTCTCGTCCATTCATGTAAACAATAATCATTTATCAAGCATATACCATCCTGGAGATAAAGACAACTGAGGCTGAGTAGGCCTCATGAAGGAGCTCAGTTTGGAAGGCATGACGGAAAAGTTAACAGTGCCATAAACCATATAATAGATCTTTGCTCAGTAAGCTGTTGAAGTCCCAGAGAGACACCAAAAGTCCTGTTTGTGTACATGTGTGTGAGGGAGGGCACTCCAGAGAAAGTTTACCCCCTTTTCCAAACAAGAATCACATTCACTTCATCTCCAAAATATTTCTTGGAAACCATTCTCTCTTCTCTACTAGGGTTGCAGTAACTCTTGGCTGAGGACTTGGTACTTTCTATCTGGCCTATTGCAGATGTTCCTTAGTCTTTTAACCTCCAATTTCTTCTGCTTACAACCCATATTTCCCAGTGAATGGCGCTTTATTTTCCCTGGAGCAGGGTGTCCTCATCCTATCCTGTCCCCTTCACCTACTCTCTGCTCTCTGCTGCATTCCTAAGTGTTACTTTGTTCCCTCCTGGAATGCCTTTTCTTGCTCATCCTGCATTTTTATTCTTGGAAAACTTGCTATTTCCTCAAAGTTTATATTTATTCTCTCTTGTAAGCGCCCATAAATTTTTATTGATGGCGCCTGTTTTATCACTCTTGCTAGATTGTAAGCTTTTTGAGGGCCTCAATCATTTATCTATTTTGTGTGTGTCTTTTTTTAGCAACTGTTAGGATGTTTTTACATTTGAAAGGGAGAGGCACTCAGATTTCTAAAAATTGAATTTTGCAAACATTTCATAACTACTAGGGAAGACTGGAGATAAACCCAAGATGATCCAGTATTAACAACTTTTGGTGCTAGATGGAGTAACACTGGAAAGGCATTACATTTGTCTTTCATTAGATACATTCAGTGATCAGTGAGTCATTTAAGTAAAAGCAACAAAAATTATAACTTTTATATACACAAGCCAATACCACAAAATTTCATTGAAAACACTTACCAACCTCATATGCTCCCAAATCCCTATTGAATTATATCGTAAACATGCCCTCTTGTAGCCAATATGTTGCATGTTGAAACAAGTATTGAAATAAAACACTTTCTTTTAAACATTTTGCAATTTAGTAGTTTTGTTTTCAGGTAAACATTTTTATGCAGAGTATATTTTATAGTTTGAAACACAAACTCTTTAACTTAAAAACAATTTATATCTTCCCCATGTAGAGCTGTCAGAAAGAAGGAGAGATTCCGTAAACTTCATGTCACTATCAGCCACTGATAGCCAGTGATTTGTTCCCAATCCAAAGGCTAAACCAAACCTCATGCTGCTGTATGTCAGATACAATTGGTCCGCAGTCAAAGTTTTACAGCTCAGACAGGGCACATTTTATCCTTCAGGCTGCTACTTAAGATAGCCACGACCCAGAGGAGAACCAGTCAACAAAACAGGCAGACAAGAGGATGTGATTTGTATGCATCCCTGAGCCAGCTCACATCACCCCTGACCTACAGGTCAGGCTGCAAATGACAGCAGGGTGCATGCACCTGATCAGACAGAATATTCTCATTATAAAGCCTGGGAAGAGGGGCAAAGTCCTCTGTGTTTACCCACAGATCAGAAGCAGTCTACCTAGGAAATGAGCAAAAAACCCCACAAAAATAAAAGCTGATTGAGCTCAACAGGAGGATGTGACCAACGTGTAAATCTTTTATAAAATATTAAATCAACCATTTATCCAGATAAACTTGGGTGAACACAACATGATTATACAAAGAGAAGTTTATCAAAGGGAAGACATGTTCATTTAATCACAGATGGGCCAGCCAAAGAATAGCTAACCTCGAATGAGGAATCCAATTGAGCTGCAATAGAAAAACTTTATCAAATATACTTGGCCATAATCATTTGTTTTGGAATAGATTTTGGTTAATCATGAGTTTGAAATAGCAGTGAAATCCCACAAATTTAGTTTCTTTTAAATTATTGGAGGTGGTGAAAGTTTTCATATTTTTAAAAGAAGTCTAGATATCCAGAATGCTATGTATCAAGATGAGAATTACGATGGAGGAGGTAGGCCAAATAGCTATGTGGTAATTTTTAAGAACAGGGAAGAGAACTCTGTTTTGGCTTATTGGAAGTAGCTTTGCCTGAGGCTAATAGAATAGAGGCAATGACCTCTGCAGGTTCCTGTGAGAGCTCTGATTCTGAATAGCAGTACCTGAAATACAGTAGAGGTTCATCATAAAACTGTTCTGACACACTATGGGTGAAATTTCACTGTCCAAATTGTAATAATTATATACACAAAACCCCATCATTACCGAATTGGTCTGTAGAGTGGCTATTAATCCTGTTTCTGAAGTACTTGAGTAATAAAGGGATATATGTGCATGTATGTATAATCATAAACAAGGTCTATAACTCTATGCCTATAAGAATACAAAGATAATGAATGAAACCTTGCAGACAGGAGCTTACATGCAGTTTTAGTCACCAATGTCCAGTTTATGTTTCTTTGGCAACATGTGATGGAAGGGTTGAATAATTCAACCTTCTATCAATAAGCATTATCTTCCCTTTAGACTGCAAGTTCACAATTTCACAGACAAGGTCTTATTTACCTTCATTTCCTAAACATGTAGTAGAGCAATGCCTGTTGGCTCTGAGAAAGACCTGGGCTTGAAGGTATGCAAGTAATGAACCAATAAAACCTATCACTGAGGCAAAATAGGTAGAATTAATTTCATTTCCTTTAATGTTCAATTCAGCCTCGTAGGAATTCTTTTTCTATAAGTCTTACTCATCATGTTTATATTAACCAAGTTTTACCTTTAGTGTTTTTTTATGACAATGGGCTGAAGAAAGACCATGGAGACAAAGGAAAGAACATTCCAGGGGCAGTCTGTATACTAATCCTCTCACTTTTAACAAATTGCTTAGCTTCTGAAATCTCATTTTTAAAAATGTGAAACCAAAGAATAGTTAGGCTTATCTCCTAAGATTGTAATACATTTTAAATAAAAATATATGTGAAATTATTTATAAAATATAAAGTGCTATTAAATGTTATTTTTTCTCTATTTGGAGAGATCCAAACATTCAGGTCTTATAGTCAAACTAGAGGCCCAGTGCATGAAATTCGTGCACTCGGTGGGGGTGGGGGAGCAGGTCCCTCAGCCTGGATTGTGAGAGGGCACAGGCCAGGCTGAGGGACCCTACCAGTGCATGATCAGGGCCAAGGAGGGATGTGGGAGGTTGGCCAGCAGGGGAGGGACCGTTGGAGGGCTCCAAGGTGTGTCTGGTTCATCTCGCTCAGTCCCGATCTGCCAGACCCCAGCAGCAAGCTAACCTACTGGTTGGAGAGTCTTCCCCCTGGTGGTCAGTGCACATCACAGCGGCTGGTCGACTGGTCGACTGTCTGCCCCCTGGTGGTCAGTGCATGTCATAGTGAGTGGTTGAGTGGCCTTAGCATATCAATAGCATATTAGGCTTTGATTGGTTGAAAGGATGACCAGACAACTGGAAGCTTAGCATATTAGGCTTTTATTATATAAGAAAATTTCAATATCATAATATAGAAATCTGCTAATAAATGAGTTCTGTTATATGTTCTGTGCACTGTATCAATGATGTGATGTTAATAAGTAATAGAATTTTAAAAAGATTCTGGTATCCTGTGGCACAGTGTTGCCAAATGTGGCAGATAAAAATACAGATACTTTGGGTGGTGGGCACACAATGCAATATACAATATTGTATCACAGAAATGTATACTTGAAATCTATATGATCCTACTAATCAATGTCACCCCAATAACTTTAATTAAAATTTTAGTACAAATATAGTTAAATATTAATTTTAGATAAACATTTTTTAAATCCAGGAATGTCCCATATAACATTCAAATTTAACTGGGTATTGTGTATTTTATATGGCAAGCCTACTTTGGCATCAATAACCAATCTAAAGTCTGGATTAATTATAATTCAGCTTTCTTCTAAAATTGTCCTCTTGGTTCCCTTATTAAGTGGACATTATTACTTTATCTTCATTTTAATTGCATTAGCACACCCTTAGTATTATATACTATCCTTTGTACTGCGAGGGTTGCAAATTTGCAAACTATTTTTCTAGTTCTTTTAATATATATATTAAAAGAGAGGAAAGGAGAGGGAGGAGAGAGAGAGATAGAAACATCAACGATGAGAGAGAATCAATTGGTTGCCTCCTACATGCCCCACACTGGGAATCAAGCCTGCAACCTGAGCATGTGCCCTGACCAGGAATCAAACCATGACCTCCTGGTTCATAGATTGATGCTCAACCACTGAGCCATGCCAGCCTATGGATTGTACTTCCTCATTGAAGGTGAGGGGAAGGGAAAAGCTGTTTTTCCTTTCATCACTTTTCAGTTGCAAGTGACTGTGGAGTGACTGCAAATGGTTATGGGCTTTAGCAGCAACAACACTAATTTCAGCAGCCTCCCTGGGAGTTCAGATTCTCCGTTTCTTGCCCATGGCAGCAATGGGACTCCAACAGCAGCAGCAGCAGAGGCCAAGCCTCCAGATAACTCAGCAGTGAGTGTGGGCTCATGGCCATCATCCTAGAAATGGTAGCAACTTCCTAATCTTTAGGTAAAAACCTTCTAATATCTTGAACTTCCCTAGTTCCTTCTCATATTTTTCTCACTCTTTAGTTCTTCCAATTAGTTTGTGATTCACTTCCTGTATTGAAATTCTGCTGTTTGAAGTATCTGGACTGGTTTCTGTTTTCTTGTCTGGACATTGTCTGAGTTTATTGGTGGAAAAGTTTGAGAATCTTTGCTCTTACAACATCTCTGCCACATTAAGCTACCTTGGATCCTGTGATATAAGAATAACGGAAGACTCTTGTAGGACATGGCTCTTTAACCACCGAGACCTTTTAGCATGAGGATTGTAGGAAGGAGTCTACAGTTACTGATGGGCTAAATGGAAATCAGATTCACATCAAAGTAGCCTCCACTTATATGATAAGGAAAATAAACGTTTTTTATCAAATTTTGTATCATTAGACACACATGAATAATAGCTTGGTCAGACTTTCAGTAACAGCAATACATGTAATATGAGAGAGAATAAAGACCTGTAGATATCATTAATATAAAATAAGTATATTTTCCCTGAGATCCTACTATGAGGGAAACCTATTGGCAGATCATCTGTATTTTACATAATTGTTTTGTTGAATTATTTGTTTTGGTTTATTTCTCTGTTCCTACATAGATCAAGGCCTTAACTAATAGAGATTTAAAAATACCTTTTTATTTAGTCTGTCATAGTATTTCATCATCCTATAGTCCAGACATTATGTCTTATTTCTAAATTTTCTCTTCTTGAAATTTCAGTCAACTGGCTCTTTATCTTTTCTTTACTTGAAAATAGGAATGCATCTGGACTCTTCCTTAATATTCTGCATATTCCTGAAGATAATTAGCCCTCTTCCCCAGTTTTCTCCTTCTTTCAGGTGAAGAAATCCCAGTTCTGTTGACTTTTAGCATGGTTTTTTTCTTTATGTTATGTAATTCTCTCCATTAGTGTAACTGAGGTGTCCATCTTTTAACTGGCACAATTAGAGCTAAGATTTCTTTAATCCTGTTAGAGAGTGTCATCTAGGTAGTTATTTAAAGAAAAAAATAGTTTTGCTTTCACAGGAATGCAAAAATATGTGTGGAGAATTTCTGACCAAAAGATGGATGGAGCTAGAAATTAGGCAGGACTATGGGTCTTATTTTATAAAATGCTCTTTTAATTTACAGCACCATGGATCAGATATTCCAAAGTTATCTTAGTTCAAAGAGCATTTTTACTCTTTTATAGGGAAGCATTCTAAACTAGGTCTATAGGGCCAAATAAATTAAGTGTACTTAATAAGAAAACCTTGTAAAAAGTATGGTTTGAGATAAAGCTTGGACTAAAATAAACAATAGAGGATTGGTTGCTGATTTTGCCATTTTATCCTTAAATAATATTTAAACTCAAAAAACAAAAATAAACCCTCAAAAGGATAAGAAGAAGCCTCCTGTTGATTCCTATCTTTGACCATGGTGCAGTGTAGTTCCTGGATTAGGGTCTTGTACATAGTAGGGACTTATGCAGGGTATATAATTAATTATTAAACAATAGCCAATAACATTATATTTAAAAATAGCAGTTTATTTAGACATAAATAACAATAATAGTGAATGTGACGCCTATTAGACAATTTCAAAATGCTTTATAGAGAATACCCAAGGGGGAGAAAAAACAATTATTTATAACAAAGTGCTCATCAATGCTCTGTGTTATACCAAAATCTTAATACATAATATACTACATTGCATGTTAAATAAAAATTACTGGGAGAATCTGTGCATTTTATTTATTTTTTAAAAATTAACATGTTATACATATTTCATACTTACATACTGGAATAAACATAAAGAAAACAAAATATTATTTTCAAAATAAACTAATTAGTTACAAAACAAAAATTAAAAATCTATTCATTCATGCATAGATACAAGTTCTTAAATATTTAAGCCAATGGGCTTTTCTTTAAATACCTGTAGTTATTAAGTTTGTGTAAAATGTAATATGTATCCATTCTGAAGAAATGTATTTGACTTGCAAAGATATTTAGATTATTGAATTTTAAAGTTTATAATGTTTATTTAACTGCAGAGGTTTTAATGTGATTTTTCCAGTGCCTGTGTTAGGTATCTGTGTTAATACCTTTAGATCAATATTAGGAAGCTTTTTATATTACATAATAATTTCTATCCTATTGACCTGATACAGTTTACTTAATCTGCTGAAGTTACTAATTAAGAGTCATTGAATAATAAACTGGTAAAACCTGGTTTTAAGAATAATATTATAATAATGGACTGAAAGTGAAGGGAGCAAATTAGAAATAATGGAAGTTAAAGTACTTCTTCTTCTATCCTCTTTCCCTCCTCCCCTCTCTTTTTCTACATTCATTCAGTCCATCAGTTAGAAAATTTTAATATTATAAATTCAACACTTTTACTTGCCTCTAGTGGAAAACCATATGTTATAGTAATAATGAGCAGAGAAGGGAACCTAGACTTTGGAGTCAGATTTGCCTCGTGGTTCTACTCTTTACTGGCTATGGAACCTGAACGTGATACTTAATCTCCAAGAGCCTCAGTTTTCTCATCTGCAAAACCACAGAAATTAGCATCCTCTCAGGTTTTATGGTAAGAATAAGATAATGTATACAAAATGCTTAACACTATATTGGGCATAGTTTCTGCTACTTACAATTTTACTGTGCTTCAGATACTGTAGATGAGTAAGGTAAGTTCCTTCTCTCCTTTGACCTTTTTCTTAGCAGAATGAGATAGTTGAATGAACTTGAAATTTCCTTCCAGCTGCAAAATCTATGGATTTATAACACCTTCATTCTTAATGATGCTCTTATCCTGGGGTACCTGCATGGTCAGCTGGTCTTTCTTAACCAACTTGCAGGTGAATGTGTTGAAATGAGAGATGCAGGATCTAAAGACTGAGCAGGTGGTCTAGGTTTTAGAGCCCAGAGTGGAATAACAAGCCTGCAATATTAATGAACTAAAAGAAGTCTTACACTTTGAATTAATATAAAGATTTTGGAATACTACAAATAATCCAGAAAACAGAATAAAAACAATAGTAGCAGTGATAGCAACTTTGTCCAGGAATATTGTAGAAAAAATGAGTCAAGTGAGTTTTGTTCTTTTAGTGAAACATTGAGCAACACTAACTAGACGTTAATGATAGTTAACATTTGTTGAATTCCTATTGCATAGACAGCCTTATATTATATCTTCAAGAACTTAAAGGAGAGGAAGAGGATATGAAGGGATTGGGATGCTATTATCAAGGAAGTCCTCCCAGCTCCTCCAATCAATACACTGACACTGTCTGTCCCTCATGAACTTAACAAAGGATCCCACAATGTCTTGTAGAAGAGAGTCTAGGTCCTATTCTTTTATTTTTTTGTACTGATCATGTCTAGCTAATTACCTGGATACAGTAGGAACCCCAAGTAATATTTGTGGATACAAAAATAACAAAAAAGTGAATAAAATTTTGTCTGGAAGATTCCAATAGTTTGTAGGTTAAATTCTGAGAAGTCATCATTTTCAATCACATGGGAAGCCTGAGGGGGCAAGAAGGATGATCTCTTTATTTAGTATATCTTTTAAAAATAAGAGTACATTCCTACTACATAAAAACTAAAGGCATTTTTTTCAAGACTAAAAGTCTTTGAGATATAACTTTTAAATGTTCAACAAAAGGGTATTTCCCCAGCCCCCAGAGCCTCCATATTTTATAATATTTTTTAAAAAATATGGAGGCTCTAGTTTCTGCTATAAGTTAATATTGTCCTGGCCAATTTGAATTTTCAAACTGTAGATTGAATGGATAGTCTTGAAAAAAAGTCAGAATTTATTTAAATCATGAATAATGTTAAAGACTAATTTTTGATTGTTTTAAAAGTATATCTTTTGCTTTCCACCAGACACATCTTTAAGATTTATAGATAAAGCTATTGGTCACTCATATGGGGCTCAACATAGTTTTTTCTTTCTTTGAGATCACTATAATAATTGAATATTTATCTCCCAAATCATTTCTTCAAATGACACCTCCTCTCCCTCCTTGTAGCCACATAACAAAACTGCATAGGGATTTCAGTGACTTTGTAAAGACACTGAAAACTCTCTGAATTTTCACTCAAGATGTGAAGACTAAGACTCAAGAGTTAAGATAAATAAAAGCAAGATTAGAGTTATTTTCTGGGACACTGACAGCTAGAGAGAGTTTTTTAAGTCTTTGTTAAAATGTGCTTTTTGGGTTAGGGTGTCCTCACTTCCCTTTAGTCATCCAAAATGAGTGAACACATATGTAAATAAAACATCTACGAGAATTCTTATGTAAATAAAAAAAATAGAGCCTTCCGAGAAAGAAAAGAGCAGTGATAACAGAGCCAGGGCTGCGGGCTTTGTGCACAAGGGAGGGAAGGGTCTCTTTGTGCCACAACAAAATGTAACCCTGCCCGTGAAAGGGAGGAGACGGAAGGAGAGTTTTTGCTAAAAGCCAGGCTGTATGTAACTGACCCAGCGGCAGAAATCCTGATTCCAGCTCCAGGGATCCCTAGCTGTACAACATGGGTCCTATGTGTATGGAAGACCCCCGGGCCTGTTCTCTTTAAAACAAAAAGGAAACTGATACTAATCAGCAGAATTATATTCAAAGCCATTATTGCTTAAAGGGAAAGTAAAAACAAGCAAACAACTTACGCCTTTAACTTTTGGGGTCTTTTCTCTAATGCTACTGATTGTTAACCAGAGGACAATGTGCTTCCTTCTCTACTACCCTCTCAGATTGGTGTCCTAAATGTACAATTCCAGGTTCTCCACGGAGATGGGCATTTTAAGTGTGAACAAAATTAGCACCATTTGAGCAAAATATCAATCATCCTTTGATGTTGGCAGCCTCTTGCTAAAATGTTTTAATGGATGTTGCCTTACTTTATGACAATTCACATCCTGGCATAAACCATACTCAGTTACATAAAGGGGACAAGGTTCTGGGAAATATTCACAAACAATTAAATCAATAATCTGCAATTATGGATATTGATGCTTTTCAGGTTCTGAACAGTAAAGTAGCTCATCACAAGATAGCCAATCTTGTACGCTTTAATAAAAAATCTCAGCTAGAATAAAAATTGCAAGGGTATTGCTTCCTTCTCAAGTTACTGACCTGCCATTTACTACACAGCTATTGTTGGGTTTAAAACATGTGAATGAGACATTTCTTGTAGTAATCTTAGGCACTTAATTCAAAACACAAGTCAAATGTTTTACATTAATTTTGCCTCTTCTCTTCAGTAATACATTATTAGCTTTTTATGACCTAAAAGTTAAGCAAATTTGCATAAATATCATAGACTTGAAAAAAGGAACTTTATAGACATAGATCCCCATGGTAATTCTTTGATGCTTCACTTGTTTTCAAAGAGATGGTACTAATTTTTTGGTTATCGTTTGGAACAAAATAATTCAAACCTATTTTTACATGACTTTAGGTTTTTAAAAAATTTCAACATGCCATTCAAACATGACATGAAAAATCTGTCATTTGTCACACATTAATTAAAATGGTAATGAAAACTTCAATTGTTTAAAATAGCTGTTTTAAACAAGGTGAAAACAACAATTGTGACTTTAAAACTCCTACAAAGGGAAAAACACACACATACACACACCGGCAAGAATGAACCACCTCTTAACACACAAAAAAGCAAGGGTTCAAAGACGCATTATCCCAGTGCTGTCTGGGTGGAGGAAATATCTTACAGTAACTTTCAGTAGGAATCTCACTGACCCCTATAACAACTTGGATGTTGTCTCACTACAACTCAGTTAATAGAAAAGGCATCTTGCTTTCTAAATTTCACACCTGCTGTCCTGGGCCCTTGGGAATCATTCCATTCATTGGTAAACACGACCCACATACATCAGAAGTTTCCACTTTTTCCAGCTCTTTTTAACACCAAGATCCCTCCCCTCTCCCCAGGCTCCTTGCTGCTATCTAGGGAATCTTTCACTTTTTGTCCTTTCCGGACCCTTCTGGACCACATTTTCTCTTCTCATTCAGGCCATCTGCTCTCAAGGAAGGTAAAACTTCTGCTAGGAAAACAATCAGCATCCCTAGCAATTAGCAGCTTTTGTGACCTACCCTTTCAGCCCCTGCCTATGAAGACATACATTGTGCAAATCACAATTCAAATTATGATCGTAGTTTAAAAAATAGTTTTTAATTGATACATTTCTGGCCACTGCCTCCCCCTTTATCCTGCTAGTGGTACAATCTCCTTGCTCTTGACAGAAGTCTTTCTAAAGATCTGCTCAAGCCTCACTAAGCAGCTGTGAGTTAGGTCATTTTCCCAGGAGTTTTACATGTGGAAAACTGGGCATTAGTAAGGCCTCAAAAAGGACACCATCTGGCCCTCGTGAAAAAAAGGATCATGACACTTCCTGTGGTACCAACAGACCCTGATGAACCAGAAAGGAATTCAGCCCAGGACTGTGATCCAATAGAGACCGGCCCCACAATCACCTCCGTGACAGCCAACTCCATTCATCTTAGCAGTTATCTCATAGCACAATGGACTTTTGTGCCATGCTGTTTACTGAAGGCGGAGTAAAATCCATTTTGATTTTTGTATTTAGTCTCAGTGCCTGTCCTCTTTCCCGGAACACATACCACATCAGGAGAGAGTGAGCTGCACAAAGAACAGTTCTTTCCGTTCCCATTCAAACTTCTCAGTTTCCCTCCCACTGTACATGGGACATAATAATAAAATGCTGGACTCTTCAGAGGCTGCAACAAAGACCTCTTCCTGACATGAAAAGCTGTCCCTCCCACTTTCAATAAAAATGATTTTAAAACTATTCAGATCAACAGGATTGTTTTTTCTTTAGGTAGGAAAAAATTGAAATTTAAGCATGTAAAAAATCTTATGTGAACACTTACTAGACGGGTTCTGATTCTATTGACTCCATTAGGTGTTAGAGGGTTAAAAATTATAGCCTCAACCTCAACAACAAACTAGGTGTTCTTTTTCAAAAAGAAACGTGTCTGACCAAAGCAAGACGAGAGTGGATGCTGCTGCTGACACCTTTCACTGTCGTATCATGTGTTACAGTTTATGAAGTCTTTTCAGGTTTCCAACTGTACAATATGGAAATTGGGAAAGTTTGTGAACAAATCCTTAATTCTTAATTTTTCTCTTTGGCTGAATATATTATAAAAACAGACATTAAAGAAAGAGGCTACTTAACTAAATATTTAAACAAAAATTATTTTTTGCAAGGATGATAGGAAACCTGGAAACTGCTCATCCCAGAAATGAACCATGGCCACTCAGGACACATTAAGGTTTCCATCTGATGGCTTTTCTACCGTCTCACAGCACCACAAAGAGGATTTGGGTGCAGTGGGAAGATGCTCTCTTAAATCTGAGCACGCCCCTCTCAATTCCAGTGGGATTCTTCTTCATTATCTATCTTCTATCTTGAAAATAAATTATTGCAGCCCTAAGATGCTAGACTGCCACTGGGGCTTCATCTGCACACAGACCTGAACCCTCCCCCACTGGTGGGCCCTTCAATAGAAAGCCATATTGTCACACAAAGGGACATCGGGTTTGGAGAAAATGATTAGGGCCCATCATCTTTCCTATTCTCAGAATCAGGCTTGGGAAGGGGTGTTGAGATGCTGCCCTTCTTCCAAATCAATCTTCTGCTGCCCAGATTTTGAGGAACTTAAAAAGCCAACATAGAATGAGTAGAATTTAATGAAAGAAAACATTTCTCTGACTCTGATTCCCTGATGGCAATGATGGGGCTCTATTGTGGGAAAACATAGCTGCAACTCATTTATTAACATGTGTGTCCAAGGCCTAATTATAGGCGTTCTCCTTTAATGTAGCACAGTCACCACTGGTGTTATTCATAAGGTGCCCATTGAGACAAGTTCAAAACCACAACCTTTATCTGAAGTCCTCAGTGAATGTTCTCTGGATTCTGTAACCACTGGTGGCATATTATGACTATAAAGCCCTAGTTTTTGTGAATAAGTCTCCCCCTGTAATATTGAAAATGCCTGCAAGTAATGGCTTGATTAGGAATGAAGAAGAGAGATTGAGAGAAAGAAAAAAGAGTGTGTTTCTATTTGGAAAGATCTAAAAACAGGGTATGAAACAGTCAGCATTTCATTGCTGAAATGTTTGCACAATATGCACACAATTATTTATCCTGTTATGAGTTATAGCCATTCATAGGATTCTTCTAATGGCTTAAATAAGAAAACTACCAAAGAAACTTGGAAGCAAGGGCCAGCCATCAGGGCCTGAAAGCTGGCTACACAGAGGAGGGGACACTGAGCTGCCGGCTCAGAGGCAGAACTTGGAAAACCACCTCTGAAGCTGCAGAGGCAATTCCCTCAAACAGGAGGAGGGGGGAGGTGGAGGGAGGGGTCACCCCAGCAGGAGGAAGAAGCCCAGGTTTCCTCAGTGCTGCTGAACAGAAGAGCCACTTTGCCCCCAGAAAAGGGGGTGATAGATCCTGACTCTATCAGGCACATAAATGTTCAGTAATTTGAGATGCAACATTTCCTTAAAGATCACTAGTACTCCCTGTAAGAGTAATAAAGGATTTTTTTTTTTAAGGGAAAGAACAATCAAAAGCTTGGTAGATCATAAAATAATTAATTTTACCAATTATCTCTTCTGACACTTTTCTCGGCATTGATTTTGCAGCATTAACATATTTGCCTAGTAGTAAATGATTTTAAAGGATTAAAATGTTAATTAAAAATATAAGTGCCGGCTCAGTTGCTGGGAAGACCTGCATGAGCATTGTTTTAACCCCCCTCCCCTCCCCTCTGAAAGAAGCCCTGTTTTGAGGCAACAGTTCCCTAAGAAGAAAACGACAGAACCAGAAACAATTTGCTCCTTTAAGGATCGGAGAATGCTTATGTTGAAACCTCACAAAAGCGGCGCTATGTCCTTGAACATTCTAAAGATCATTGTTAATAGGATCAATTTTTGTGTGTTATTCAACGGGACCCTTCCTAGCCTGTAAGAACCACATTTTAGTAGAGGGACATGGTGGTGATGGGGGTGGGGGTGGGGGTAAAGGAGGGCCCAACGAATTCTATGTGATCAGCTCAGCTGCAATAATCTCTTTTCTCCTTCTTGACGAAGCCACACATGAGAGCACTCTGGTGTCTTTCATCATTATTTGTCACCCTTTTGTGCAGAGCAACTTATAGCCACAGCCATTCCAGCAATTAAAATGAAAAAGAACCAAACAGTATTCTCATTGAATACAGAGGCCAGTGCCACCAAGTGCCATCCTACCTATTGAATGTCGGGTATCTAATGCCATTAGAACTCTGCAAGTATTCTGTGGAAAAAAGCATACAAAAACAAAACCACACAAATAAATGGTTACATGCAGAACGTAGAGAATGATTTAAAAAGATAAAATCTCTTAATGCCTGGGCAGTAGCCATAGAGCCTGTAACAGGCTCTCTCTCCTTGATAATGTGAAGGAGGAGGAAGCAACTGACAGCAATTCAGACTCATGTGGAGAGATTGAGAACTTCAAATTTCAGTAGACAAGTAGTTAAAGAGTGGAATCAATTAAACCAGAATAAGTCCATCTTGTTTCTGTTGTAATATCTTTCCAAAATAACAATGAGCATTGTATTAACCTGATTTTCATGATTTAAACACTTCAGCAAAACTGTAATGTGTCCCCACATTTTTGGGAAATGTACATATAGATTTCCTTTTCCCAAAAAGGTCAAACAGGAAAAAAAGAAAAAATGAGGGTTTACCAACTGTCCCAAGAGCACCGACAGAGTTAGGATTGAAGAATAATGATTGCCTGACATTGGTGCTGATTTCAGATCACAGACTTCAGAAAATAGAGACTCAGTGAGGGTCTTTCCTTATTCCTTATATGATTTCCATTTGAAAATATTAAGTCACAACAATACCATCAATTTTGAATCAACATATGTGTTCTTCCATTCAGGGTGTAGCTTTTAGAAAATATATTAATAAAGTTTTCTGAAATAGCAAGAATGCACTTTCCTAAGTATTATAATCCCAACCGGCTATAGATCCTTGTCCCACCTTATAGTTTAACTAGAGACCTGGTGCACAAAATTCGTGCACGGGTAGGTTCCCTAGGCCTGGCCAGCGATCAGGGCCAATCTGTGGGGCAACTGGCGGGGCGATCAGGGGGTCCCTGTGGGCACCAGCCTTGGCTGGCCTGGGGCCTGCAGGCTGGGAGCAGCTCCTGTGTTGAGCATCTGCCCCCTGGTGGTCAGTGCACATCATAGCGACCAGTTGTTCCACCATCTGGTCAATTTGCATATTAGGCTTTTATTATATAGGATTGGGGAAAGAAAGATTTATGCCTAACATGGTAATTAGCATCTAAAGTAATATGCTGCTGAAATTCTGAGAAGGCTTCCAGGACTCGAGTAGATGATAAAGAATATTCTAGAGAATGTCCTGGGATCTGAAGGAAGAGGAGGGCCTGCTTGAGGAAAGGAGCAAGGGTATGTTTGAAAATGGCAAAGGTAATGAAAATGCAGTAAGAATTTTACATACAGACACACCAAGGACATGGGGCCATCTAGAAAGTGCTTCAGGCTCCTATTGCAGTTTCAATGCTGAGGAAACCTGTCTGTCTGATACAGAGGGTTGGAGCCAGAATTCCTGAATAATGATTTTGGTTTTATGCCAAGGGCAATGAAAGGGTGTCAGCAATGATGATCTGGCTTTGGTTGACTTTGACATGATCATAGAAAATGATCAAGTGACTTGAGGACAGAGTTAGGGCATGCAGTGTTGTTCAGTCTTGGAGGTGGGGAGGTAGGAATTGTCAATGATCCAACAGGTAAGAGAAATGCCCAGAAGAGCAGTTCCCCATCAGTGACCTTTAAGACCATCAATGACCTTCAGGGTCACATGGCCTAGTGTGTGGCTTACAACCCGGGGTGGCTGGGGACTGGCCAGGTTTGTGATCCAGAAAACAACTTCTATGCAACACTCTTAGGACACATTATGACTTCTCCAAAACTGGGATTTGCTGATAATCTCTTTACAACCCTCTTGGGGATGGAACACTCCAGAACTAGAAGAGTAATCACTTATATTTAACATTCTCCCCTATAATCTAAAAAAAAAAAAAAGAAAAAAAAAGAAAAAAAAAGAAGCTGTGTGAAGGTTCACTGTGGCTTTTACAGATCTCTTTAAAATAAATACACAATGTCTTGCAAATGACAAACATTTCTGGCAAAGCCCTATTGAGGTTCCTTCAAATGTCTCTGTTTCTAACAACAATAGCAACAAAAAGAATTTTAATACATTAAATAGCCAGCCTGGGTTGGTTTAGGTGGTTCTGTTGCTAAATCATGATTCAGTTTGTCCCTTTAAAATGACCATATTTTCTTGGTGCAATTTTTGGCAAAATATGTAACTTTGAGAATATCAGTAGGGAGTGGCTGGAAATTTGGCTTTCAATTTTGTAAACTTTCGTGAATGCTTAATTGTTTGCTAAGATGTCAGCTGCAAGATCAGTGGAGCTGAAAAAAAAAAAAGTGTGCATTCAGATTGGCCCTATGTCTATTTTCACTGTGAAAGGAACTGGCTGGAGAGTGTTGCAAACACTTGGAGCTATGCATTCTGCATTACAATGAAGTGCCTCTGTATTACACAATACAGTGGTGTTTTTCTTTTTCTTTTTCTTTTTTTAAAGGGCATCATATCCAAAACCCATCATATGCAAAGCAAGAGCAACAGATGATAAATACTAGGATATGCTAAACACCAGAACAATTACATTAAAATGAACTTCTTCCAGACTGAATGGTCTGTCTGATTTCTACTTGGTAAACAATTAGCTTGGATACCATACAAGAACGCTTTTAAAAATTATTGGAAGGAAGCTGTCAGAATTAGAATGAAAAAACACAACACAACACAACTTATTTTTACATCAAGAACATAATTTCTGGTGATATTTCAGAATGTGTCATTTGACTCAGTCTTCCACTTAGCTGTGAGAAAGAAAATGTCATAAAGTACATTCACAGTTTAAATTCCTTTTCTGATTCTGTTAATTATTGTAAATAGAGACCCTTTAGTTTTGTTGTACTATAGAGATTCCTACAAATGATGCTATTACCGCCTTTCTCAGTAATTCCCCTTTTCAAAGTCCAATAAATGCCAATTTTAAAAACAACAGATAAATGAAGTTTAGTAAAATCACCTAGCATTTTAGGGACAAATAATACTTACATCTAGGATACAGTTTTGAATTTCTGATCATATTTAATGCAAAGTTAAGTGAACAGAGTTAGGACTTAAACTCAGGTCTTTGGATTCCAATTCTTCTACCTGACCTATGGTAGAAAAGGGGCATAGAGCTACTGAAATTTATTTAGACCAGAGTTCAATAATCATGGAGTTAGGTCTACAGTTTTCCATGGTATCTTTTCCCCTTAAATTTAAAATCTCTTTTCTTTTGATCTTCCATAACATTCTGGTCTCTGAGACATTTGGTAATTATTATATTTTCCTGTGTTGACTACTTTATTTTGGTTGTATTGTTAGAGTGGAGTCTGTCCTGTTTATCACCTGGCACTGAGCCTGACAAATAGTAGATGCTCAATAAATGTAGGGAGAAGGAATGAGGGCAGGAAGAATATGTGCATATATTTGGTCTCCTAGATTAAATTGTCAACCCTTGAAGGACAGAGAAGACATGCTATGCTTTTGTTGCTCCTGGTGCCTAATATCCTGCTAGGACAGGTTATATGGGACAGCAACAGGGAATATTTGACACTGATGATTACTGTGAAGGGAGGGGATCTGGAGGGAAGAAAAGAGAGGAGGGAGAAAAATAAACAGAAAGGAAAATTTAGAGCAGAGAACCAAACTCTATTCCATCTTCCCATCTCAAATTATCTCAAACTGCTCCCTTGTTTTAGCCAAAGGGAAGACAGAAGGCATGAGAAGAGGGAAATTCATAAAGTAGAAAAGTATATGAATTATGGCTGTAATTGTGAGTGGCATTTCAAATTCACCAAATCATTTGCTAACACAATAAATATAAAAAATTTCTAAAAACTTACTAGTTAGTGAATTTAGACTATTATCTTGTAAAGTTATTGGGAAATTGGAGTTTAGCGGAAATGAGGAGAATTGCAAAAAAACAATCCCTAAAACTTGGGAAATTATAATTATTTTTTCCTAATGAGTACACTTAACAGGCTACAGACTCTCAAATGTGATACATGTGGCAAAGAATAGGCCCTGTCATAAAACTTGAAAGAAGTCTGTGCCATCATTAATCTGCTACCCAGGCAACACTTTGGGGGCCTTAATGAATAGCTCCTAATTGGCTGAGATTGGCCCACATACCCGGGAGCTGTTCACCAAATATATATTTTTTCAAGACATTACTTCTTTCCTGTATCTGTAATATCAGAAGATTATCCTGCTCATATTAAAGTATATTTTCACCAAATATCACCATGACTCATGTGAATAAGTACTCCATTATGTTTTTTAAAATGTATTTCTGGTTTTATACATATAACCCAAAAATATAATTGAAAATACTAATTCCTGTATTAAAAATAATTGATAACGAAGAATCTTTGTATTCAAAATATAGATTACGGATTCTTAGAGTCCTGATAGCATTGCTACTCAAAAAAAATTGTACTTCTATTTTTATTGTTAAAAAACCAAGATGAGTGAAAATTCTATTTTTATGTTTAATAATTGACCAAAGGGTCATGGAGGGGATCCTTTGATACATCTACCAGTGATATTAGAAGCACCCCAAGGGCAAGGACTGTGGCTTCCCCAGATCCCTCTCTTGGGAGCCTGCATTGCAATGCCTAGTGCACTTCTAAGGACCCCCCGCTCCCTGCCTAGGGTGCAGTGCATAAGGGAATAGGGCTCAGCAGAGGAAAGGATAGAGGACACTCTGACTTCTAGCCTCAACCCCATTTTATAGGAGTCCACCAAGCAAGCTCTTATCACCTCAGCAGTTCCTCCCCTCCTGTCTTCAACACCTCAAAGGCTTTTTGAATAACTACAATTATTTTATTATTTGCTCATTTATTGTCTCTCACATGAATGGAAATAAAGTATTTGAAAGTTTTTAAAAAATAATCTGAGGGGAATGTAAGCACATTTATGATAACATCTACAAGAGTTTAAGTAGGGACCTTTGGTAAAGGAAATATGACACTTTATTATAACCAATCCTCCATTCCCCTCCACAGGAAACAGTTATAATTCACTGACTTGGCCATAGTGCTTATTCCATGATCCCAGCCCTGTCCATGTGTGAGGACCTCCTCTTCCTCAGCATCAAGGCTGTATTGTCAACCTCAAACCCCAAACCTGGGGTGGCCCGTTGGGGGACATCATTGAATCTGAGACAAAGATGGTGCTGCCTCATGAAGAAGGGATGAGCAGAAAAAGAGACCTCTGTGAGGAAGTGGAATAAGAGGTACAGAGGGGGAAATCAAAGGGATAAAGGAAAGGAAGGTAGGAGAAAGAGAGCACTAGCTGAGTGATGGTAGGAGATAAAAGTATAGAAATTAAGGATGGGCCATGTGGCAATCTGACAAAGTTGTAAAAGATTTTGCATACAATGAATCACATATGATCATCCTGGCCAGAAAAGGGCAAGGTTACATGAACATATGAGTAAAGTAAACATTGGATAAATGAAGATTCCATTTAACTTGATTATGATGAACTATCCAGTAAACTCAAATCCATGTGATGCAAGGCCTGCAGAAAGTAGCTTTAATCCTCCTGAAGAAACTGGTAGCTGGATTCCCACTTGTGGAGTGCCCTTGTTACTAACTCTCAGAACTCCGGAAGGGTATAATTTTGTAACTGCAGAATGCCCTTGCCCCAAAGCCTGAAAACTTAGAAAGCACTTTCTTCATTTCTACAAAATCATTAAGTGTTTATAGTTCATCCAAGAAGTTAGTAAAAATAACTAGACTTTTGTGTTTATGTGTGAGTGGAAAGGGTGGGGAAATTGGAAGATAGATCATGGTGCAAAGAGGGGAAAGCATCACAGAGCAATTTGTAGAAATCAGAAGTCCACAGAGAAAGAAGACTGTTGTACGGAAAGTTGGTGACATAATTTCACTCTATGACAAGACTGTAAAGGTGCTTAGCAGCTCTGCACCTGGCAGCTGACTACTGGCTTGTCTGTTATTTTTCTTGCTCTTTAAAATGTCACATCACTTATACTATTTTTAATTCTTTGTCAGTGGACAGATAATTGGAATAGAAAACCAAGAACGGAAATTTTCTCAGAATATGCTGGTTATGATTTACAAGCTTCTGATTCTTTTCCTGTCAAGGGGAAAAGTACCTGAGAGCAGGAGCTGGGAAATACCTATCTGGTATCAAATTTCTTTCTCTGTATTGAAAGCTGCAGCATTCAATCATCCCCGAGAATACGCAGGACCAAAATTTGTATAAAATTTAAAGTTGTTTCTATTTATTTATTTATTTATTTATTTATTTATTTATATTTTTTTTTGCATTTTAATTTCTTTATTGGTTAAGGTATTACATATTTGTCTTCATCCCCCATTACCTTCCCACCGCCCCCCCCCCCACTCATACCCTCACCCCCCTGGTGTCTGTGTCCATTGGTTAGGCTTATATGCATGCACACAAGTCCTTTGGTTGATCTCTCCTCCTTACCCCCACCCTCCCCTACCTTCCCTCTGAGGTTTGACAGTCTGATTGATGCTTCCCTGTCTCTGGATCTGTTTTTGATCATTAGTTTATGTTGTTCATTATTTCCCATAGATGAGTGAGATCATGTGATATTTACCTTTCTCTGACTGGCTTATTTAACTTAGCATAATGCTCTCCAGTTCCATCCATGCTGTTGCAAATGGTAGGAATTCCTTCTTTTTTACTGCAGCATAGTATTCCATTGTGTAGATGTACCACAGTTTTTTAATCCACTCGTCTGCTGATGGGCACTTAGGCTGTTTCCAAATCTTAGCTATGGTGAATTGTGCTGCTATGAACATAGGGGTGCATATATCCTTTCTGATTGATGTTTCTAGCTTCTTGGGATATATTCCTAGAAGTGGTATTACTGGGTCAAATGGGAGTTCCATTTTTAGTTTTTTGGGGAAACTCCATGCTGTTCTCCACAGTGGCTGCACCAGTCTGCATTCCCACCAGCAGTGCACGAGGGTTCCTTTTTCTCCGCATCCTTTCCAACATTTGTCGTTTGTTGATTTGTTGATGATAGCCATTCTGACAGGTGTGAGATGGTACCGCATTGTCGTTTTGATTTGCATCTCTCGGATAACTAGTGACTTTGAACATGTTTTCATATGTCTCTTGGCCTTCCTTCTGGCTTCTTTTGAAAAGTTTCTATTTAGGTCCATTGCCCATTTCTTGATTGGATCATTTATCTTCTTTTTGTTAAGTTGTATGAGTTCCCTGTAGATGTTGGAGATTAAACCCTTATCAGTGATAACATTGGCAAATATGTTCTCCCATGTAGTCATCTTTCTTGTTGTTTTGCTGATAGTTTCTTTTGCTGTGCAAAAGCTTTTTATTTTGATGTAGTCCCATTTATTTATTTTCTCTTTATTTTCCATTGGCCTAGGAGCAGTATCAGTGAAGAAGTTCCTTCTGCATATGTCTGAAATTTTGCTGCCTGTGGATTCCTCTAGTATTTTTATGGTTTCCCATCTTATGTTTAAGTCCTTTATCCATTTTGAGTTTATTTTTGTGTATGGTGTAAGTTGGTGGTCTAGTTTCATTTTTTTGCATGTATCTGTCCAATTTTCCCAACACCATTTATTGAAGAGACTGTCTTGATTCCATTGTATGTTCATGTCTCCTTTGTCGAATATTAATTGGGCATAGTGGTTTGGGTCGATTTCTGAATTCTCTATTCTATTCCATTGATCTATATGTCTGTTCTTGTGCCAGTACCAGGCTGTTTTGAGAATAATACAGCTTCAAATCTGGCATTGAGATTCCACCTACTTTGTTCTTCTTTCTCAGGATTGCTGCAGCTATTCGGGGTCTTTTTTTATTCCAGATGAATTTTTGGAGAGTTATTTCTGTGAAATATGCCATTGGTATTTTAATGGGGATTGCATTGAATCTATAGATTGCTTTGGGTAGTATGTACATTTTGATGATGTTGACTCTACCGATCCATGAACACGGTATGTTTTTCCATCTGTTTATATATTCCTCTATCTCTTTTTTCAGTGTCCTATAATTTTTTGCATATAGGTCTTTTACCTCTTTAGTTAAGTTTATTCCTATGTATCTTAATTTTTTTGGTACGATGGTAAGTATGATTGCTTTTTTAGGCTCTCTTTCTGTAAGTTCACTATTGGTGTATAGAAATGCCATAGATTTCTTGGCGTTAATTTTGTATCCTGCTACCTTGCCGAATTCATTTATTAAGTCTAATAATTTTTGATGGAGTCTTTAGGGTTTTCTATGTACAGTATCATGTCATCTGTGAATAAGGACAGTTTTACTTCTTCTTTTCCAATTTGGATGCCTTTTATTTCTTTTTGTTGTCTGATAGCAATGGCTAGTACTTCCAGTACTATGTCCAACAGGAGTGGTGAGAGAGGGCATCCCTGTTTTGTTCCTGTTTTTAGGGGAAATGGCTTTAGTTTTTGTCCATTGAGTGTGATGCTGGCTGTGGGTTTGTCATATATGGCTTTTATGATGTTGAGGTATGATCCTCCTATTCCCACCTTGCTGAGAATTTTTATCAAAAATGGGTGTTGGATTTTGTCAAATGCTTTTTCTGCATCAATTGATATGACTATGTGATTTTTATCCCTCAATTTGTTTATGTGATGTATCATGTTTATTGATTTGCGGATATTGTACCATCCTTGCATCCCTGGGATAAATCCTGCTTGATCATGGTGTGTGATCTTTCTGATGTACTGTTGGATCCAATTTGCTAGAATTTTGTTGAGGATTTTGGCATCTTTGTTCATGATGGATATTGGCCTGTAATTCTCTTTCATTGTGTTGTCTTTATCTGGTTTTGGTATTAGGGTGATGCTGGCTTCATAGAAGGAGCTTGGAAGTGTTCTTTCCTCTTGAATTTTTTGGAATAGTCTGAGGAGGATAGCTTTTAGTTTTTCCTTGAATGTTTGGTGTAACTCTCCTGTGAAGCCGTCTGGCCCTGGGCTTTTGTTTGCTGGAAGCTTTTTGATGACTGCTTCAATTTCTTCCATATTTATTGGCCTATTGAGATTTTTAGAATCTTCCTGATTGAGTTTTGGAAGGTTGTATTTTTCTAGGAATATGTTCATTTCCTCCAGGTTGTCTAGTTTGTTGGAATAGAGGTGTTCATAATATTTCTTAACAATCCTTTGTATTTCTGTGGGGCCTGTTGTTATTTCGCCTCTCTCATTTCTGATTTTGTTTATTTGAGTCCTCTCTCTTTGCTTCTTGGTGAGCCTGGCTAGAGGTTCATCAATCTTGTTTATCCTTTCAAAGAACCAGCTCTTGGTCTCATTGAACTTTTGTATTTTTTTTTCTCTATGTCATTTATTTCTGCTCTAATCTTTATTATCTCCTCCCTTCTGCTCACTCTGGGCTTTTCTTGTTGCTCTCTTTCTAATTCTTTGAGTTGCAGAGTTAGATGATTTACTACCATTTTTTCTTGTTTTTTTGAGGTAGGCCCATAGAGCTATAAACTTCCCTCTCAGGACCACTTTCATTGTGTCCCATAGGTTTTGGATTGTTGTGTTTTTATTGTCATTAGTTTCCAGAATGTTTTTAATTTCTTCTTTGCTATCATTGGTAACCCAAACAATATTTAACAACATGCTATTCAGCTTCTAAGTGTTTGAGTGTTTAGGACTGTTTTTATTGTAGTTTATTTCTAATAGTTGTTTCCATTTAAATATGATATTGGGGATGTTACCTACAGAACAATCAAAATGTGCACATTCTAAATCAGTCAAATTCTCCTGCTTTGGGATTTTATTACAGACCCACAATCTAAAGCAACTATTTTCCTTTTAAATTTTATGTATTATGTTATTTTATAATTAAAAGTAGAACATAATGATTGGAACATGTAAACCAGTACCAAAGTATATGATGGAAAAGTTATCAACTTCTGCCTCCATTGCCATTTCAATGAGAACAAATTTTAAATGCTTGATGTGCATCTTTTAGGACCTGTCCTCATGCTCATACCAGCACATACTAGTACAAACACATCTATGCATATATATATATTTGTTTTCTACAAAAATGATGCCTTCTTGTACCAATTTCTCTGAAACATAGTTTTATTTTAACCTAATAGTAACATATCATGAATATCTCCCCTGGTTAGGTACGCACCCAAATCACTCTTTTTATAACAGCTGAATAACAATATTCCACAGCATGGACTCTATCCAATCTTTCCTCAATTGTGGGCATTTAAGCTTCATATGGTTTTGTCCTCAAGTGTTGTGGGAAACTTCTTGAAATATTTTATGCTATTTGTTACTTCTCCATCATAGGAGGCATAGCTGAAGTCAGAAAAGCCTCTAGGTGCATTGGGAGTGGGAAGTTGGTTTTCAAATTGCTGACCAGATGTGCAAGACCCTACTGAAGAGAGGTGTACACCTAAAATATATAGGTTTGCATTATTGAAATAGGCTGTTCAGAGTCTCAGGAAACCAATGAACAAAAACTAATAGGTGAGCATGACCTTGTATTTTTATGGTGCCTTCATTCAAGAAAAACTAAGTTCTTTGCAGTCATCATAGATGCTGTGAGTTAAAAATGAGGCCACTTGTACATTAAAGAGAGTGGAGAAGAAAAGTATTGGAAAGTAAGTCTTCCAACACTCAAAGTAGAACAGGAGAGAACTCTCAATATTGTAAATTCCTAACAGAGGCAAAGAAGGAACTGAGAGGTGGTATTCCATATCCACAAATGACTCCACAAAAGGACTTAAGTTGCTAGAGGCAATCTATGCACAGTGAATAGCCCAGGAGGAGGGCTTCATGGAGGTACTCAGACTAACCCCCTCTACATCTCCATATCCATAACCAACCATGTGCATTCAAAATGAGCAAACAATAACATGGCCTCATCCCTCCATTGGAATATCCAATAATTCTCATAAATAGAAAGTTCTGGAAGTACACTTGACTACAATTGTTTTAGGGCAAAGGAAGGTATGTCCTTATTCTGCATTATGGACCTACTAGAATAGAAGAAGATTTTTCTGAAAATGGGAAGCTCCAAATGTGGCAAATTACATAGAGTAATAAAATTAATAGTGGATGGTATTCAGTTAAATAGCCTATGGTGGTCAACTAGAATTGCCATTTTAACTTTAGGTTGAAATGATAATCTTAGTTTGGACTGATTTTCCCCTTATTTGTTTGTTTTCATTTTTTTAATAAATGGGAGTGGGTGCCAACTACTATAATGCTCCTTTCTGTATAATGATGAAGAAATGTCATAATCAGGCTCGTACTTGGGGATGGGACTAAGGCTAGGTGAACTGTCCAAAAAAGGTGAAGATGCCTTGGATGATTCTACAGTCTGTAACTCTGCAGCAGTTGGGATGGAAAGGAAAAGAAAAAGGGTCAAGGATCTACCCTGGAGCTCTTCATTGTTCCCCAGCCAACTAGCCCAAATCATTGGGCACTTAAGGCTGGACGATGGGGGCAGGAACTAATGGGCAAGAGGAAAAGAGAACTGGCATCACTCCCACTTACTGCTTTGTAGCCTTCAGTTTCTTCTTTGTAATGATGAATTTGAAAATGCTGTGTCTACTTCCAGCCTCGCTGATGGTGTTGAATCCAGTGCCCTTCATCCTGTCCCACAGCCCTTCTGTGAAGGAAACACAGTGATATTTGTCCTGCTTTCTTCCTGCCCCATCCAGTGCAGGCACAGAGAGATATTCAATGTATTCCCGATAAGGGGTGGGCTTTCCCCTTCCTTTTCCTGTCGGCCTCTCCTCCTATTGGAAACAGCAGTGTTTCTACATGTGAGGTAAGCATGATGAAAGGAGGCGTTTTTGTTAAATTGTGCAGGCATTTTCCTCTACTGTCGATCTAGTGAATATTTCTTCTCCTCCATGAAACCTGTACCTTGGCTGTCTCTTTGTTGTTTACTGAATGTGCCTGGAGCATTCCTGAGGCCTTGGGTCTGCCTTATGCATACCCTCTTCTCATCTAGGTCAGTAGTTTCCAAGAACTGGTCAATAGATTTGTGCCAGTTCTTGCTGAAATTTTCTGAAGAGAAATGAAGAAACACACTTATCTTCCTAAATAAAATGATGGTTATTCCAGCTGGAATTATTTTTAGTTTCAATGACACTACTTGGAAAAATTAAGAGCTCTGTAAGTCTCCATTAAAAAATTGTTCCATGAAATCTTAATGTGTGGAAATTACTCTTCTAAATCTACAATTTTTACAGTAACAACTCAGGGTCTAGCTCCTTCAGCAGGGGAGGGGGGGCTGGCTTTCAATCACCCCTCTCTATTCTGCACTCCTCCTGCATTTGCCACCTTCATTCCTCACTCATTCATTTAAACCATGTATCAAAAAGGTAGATCCCAAGCTGAGCATTGTGGATATAGTGGTGAAGAGAATAGGTGTGATTCCTGCCCTTCTAGAACTTAAAGGAATTTAAGAGGAATACAATGAGAAATTGGGGAAACTGCTTTGAAGGAAAAGAATGCATGTTCCTTGAAAAAATATAATAGGTAAGACTGTTTTCATATTGAGAAACAAGGTGGCGTCTGAGATATGAAGGGTGAGAGTGGGTCATTCAGGTGCGAAGTGGTTGTGTCAATGATGGTGGGAGGGGCAGAGAATAGCCCAGAAGGAACGCCACTGAAGCTTGGAACATACTTACTTGGTTAACAGTAGGTTCAGTAGAGAAAAGTGGCGCAGCAGAGGTAGGCAGGGGCCAGATATCGCAGACATGAGCCATAATTAGGACGTGATATTTTATCTCATGTTCAGTGGACAGCCAATAAAGGGTTTAAGTACCAGGTGTACCGGTTAATAATGCAGATTTTTTCAATAGATGGAGTTACACATATGTTGATATATTTGTGATTTGATACGTATGCTATTTTGTTGTATTGACAGCAATCTTCAAAACTTCATATGTCAACTTTTCTGAAGCTGTTAACATCATAGATATTTTTACGCTTAAAAATGTCAAATTTCATGCCAAAAAAAGAGCATTTGTGGGAAGTTTTAATTCAATACTTTATTTTGAAGAAAAGTGCTGCTGAAAGTTATCGTATACTTCAGGAAGCTTATGGTGAACATGCTCCATCTCAAGATACTTGTGAACGCTGGTTTAAATGCTTTAAAAGTGATGATTTAGATTGAAAGACAAAGAACGTCCAGGTCAACCGAAAAAGTTTGAAGACCAACAATTACAAGCATTATTGGATAAAGATGTGTGTCAAACTAAAAAACAACTTGCAGAAAGATTAAATGTTGCTCAGCAAATAATTTCCGATTGTTTACAAGCAATGGGCAAGATTTTAAAGGAAGGAAAACAGGTGCCACACCAACTGAACAAAAGACAAATGGAAAACCGAAAAGTCATCAGTAAAGTGTTGCTTCAATGGCACAAAAGAAAGTCTTTTTTGCATTGAATTGTGACTGGTGATGAAAAGTGGATTTATTTTAAGAATCTCAAATGCACAAAATCATGGGTTGATCCAGGCCAACCATCAACATCGACTGCAAAGCGATTTGGCCAAATCGCTTCGGAAAGAAGACAATGCTCTGCGTTTGGTGGGATCAGGAAGGTGTGGTGTATTATGAGCTTCTAAAACCAGGTGAAACCGTTAATACTGATCGCTACCAACAATAAATAATCAATTTGAACTACTCTTTGATTATAAAACGACCAGAATGGGCCAGAAGACACGGCAAAGTAATTTTGCTTCATGATGACGCACCATCACACACTTCAAAACCAGTTAAAGACACGTTAAAAGATCTTGCCTGGGAAGTATTAACCCACCCGCTGTATTCACCAGACCTTGCTCCTTCAGATTACCACTTGTTCTGATAGATGGCACATGCACTTTCTGAGCAGCACTTCAAAACGTATGAAGAAGTGGAAAATTAACTCTCTGAATGGTTTGCCTCAAAACAAGAAAAGTTCTATTGGGACGGTATCCACAAATTACCTGAAAGATGGGGTAAATGTGTAGCTAGCAATGGACATTACTTTGAATAAAGCACTTTTGATGTTTCTCTTGAAATTATCGTGTTTTCTTTGATTACAAAATCTGCATTATCATGTGGTATGTGAGTGACAAGATGATACAGTTTGCATTTTAAAATTGAAGGTGGACAGGATGGAAAGCGGGGTACTAGTGAGGATCTTCAAACTCCATATGTGAGGCAATGGTGATTTGGTAATGGTTTTCAAAACAGAAAAAAGTGGGTGGATTTTAAGAAAATGTACATGGCATGTACTGTTTTGTTTTTATGTTTTTTTTTTTTTTTGTAAGTACCCTAATTGTCGAAGGCAGTTTTTAATGTTATCACATTTATAAAGAAGCTAAAGTATGATTTGCTTGTTTGTACGGGTTCTAGGTGCTGAGAATGTATCATTGGGTAAGACATGCCTGCTACTTGTGCTGTGTGGGGTTAATAATCCTATGGGGAAGATAATGAGAAGAGCTATGATAAACATAAGCACAGGGTGCTGTCTAAGAAGAGAGGGGTGACAGTTTACACAACCAATTCATACAATGTTTGGGAGATAAGAAAGACTCTGAAGTAAGTCATGTTTGCATTGAGAACTGAAGAAGAATTGTGAAATTACATATATTTACACAATGGAATAAATTACGTATTATTTGAAAGAACCCAAGCAATGAGTAGCCAATATTAAGGAAAGGGCGATAGTGAGGGGTGCAATGTGTGTGTTCCAGAGAGTGAACTACATGTGCAAAGGCATGGAGATGAGAGAGCTTGGTGCAGAATAAACGTCTTTGATTATGACAACCCACTGCTTGCTAGTACTTCCCAAACCAATGCGCTGTATTACATGATATGAAGAGTTAGTGGTAAATAAGATGTACACAACACGTTTAATTACATGAAGTGAGGGAGGGTTAACTAGCTGTTGGGAACTGTACTTTATGACCAGCCTGCTCCAGCAATGCCCTCTAATTGGCCTGCTGCTGAGTTATGTAGGAACTGTGTTTTCTGGTTGGCACTCATCGAGTTGATGAATTGCCAGTCTAACGCTTTTGATATTCCACACTGACTTACTACAGTGTTGGAAACATCAGGTACATTGCTTGCATCCTATGAATTGCAAAGCGTTAATTCTGCAGCAGTCCCAGGGGAAGGGAATTTACTGACGCTGGACAACCTCAGAAGTAGCCTACATTATTTTTTGTGTACTCCCCAATAGTTTCTTCCAAGGAGGGAGAGCTGCAGCAAATAAATAAATTGCCACGAGAAAGAGGCAAAGAGAGTAGAGAATGGGGATCCCAACTAAAAATTAAAGGCATTCAAAGGAAGAAACAGACCATTGGAATACCAAGCTGTTCTCATTACGGTAGATTTATGATGTGTTTTAATAGCTCGTAGACTAGATTAGAACACTCTAATTTTTCAAAATTTCATTGGTATTCTTTCACAAAACCATGAAAATTCTTAAAATTAGGTGCTTTAATTTCTTGGTAGTGGCCCTTAAACTATCTCTCAAGTTTCTTATTTTATTTTCAAAACTGTTTTTCATAAAGGCCAACCATATGTATACTAAAAAGTATATACATAAAAGACATTTACTTACTATCAAAATGAACAGACTCAATATTCATTAAATATGCGTTGTACAAATAGGTTAACTCTTTTAGTTATTGCTTGTATTGAAAAAAGTAAAGTAAAACTTTAAAAATCAGTTAAATGCACTGACATGGAAACATTCTTGATGTTTTTAGCTTTTATATTTTAAAGCACAGAAGGCAGTTTCTACATAGAACAGGGACACAGATGAGACCAAGAATAAATATTTAACTGAAAGAACCTGGGAAATATTTGGACAGAGGGTACATATGACCTGCAATTGTCACACTTCACACTCTCTTTTTGGGGTTGGTAACTTCTATTAGCCAGAGTAATTCAAGCTATGAACTAGTTTCTTTGAAATTGAGCTCCTTTTTTGGTGAGAAGCAATGCCTCTTTCTCCATCTCTATGCAATTTACACACTCCCATCTTCAGGAAGAAGCCAATTTAAACGGGCAACTTTGGAGTTATAATGAACTTAGAGATGTGTTTAGTGAATTGGAACCTCAAATTTATCCCTAAATGTTTCAGAGTGGATCACAGTATTTCATCCTCCTTTTCCCAGCTAATGCAGCAACATAATTCATTAGACAGACTTCAGACTTTGATTACTAGTGAAATGATGTTAGCCTTATTTTATCTGTCTACAACGGTACAATCTTTTTGTATTAATTATGACTAACACTTTAAAATTGTGGTTTACTCAGAAAGCTATGCAAAATCTCCTCATTTAGCATCTACTCAAATATCTTCTTGACAGGGTGAAGCTTCTCCCCTGCCTTTCCCCCCCCGCCCCCGCCCCCCGCCCCACCACAGGATTCTAAGTCCTAGAGCTAAGGTTTGGCAGTACCTTTGTCTATGGGTAGTCCTGTCTCCTTTAGGCATTTAAGCAGCAGCTGAGGATGAAAGTGCTGTTTAACTGTGGATAGGATACTTGGCTTCTCAGTGGACCTTTTGGCTGACTTTGGCACCTACCAGGAGCAATCAGTGCGGGCAGTTTCATTTTAACATATAAAGAGCACATTTACGTGTTAGTGTCTGCATGTGGGGGGTGTGTGTGTGTTCACACATGGACACGATTTTTCAAATATCACTTAAAATTATTTTAAGGTTATGGTATTGATTTAAAATGCATATTTATTTGGAGAAGTATATTTCTCACAGGGTCAGATCACAATGGCTAAAGAAGCTTGTGTTTTGTGGGTTTTAAAAAATTATTATTTTTGGTTTGGTTTTTGCAGTGTATTTATTCTCCTCTTAATTGGATCACTAGGGCATTATTAACATTGCTCTCATTGAGGAAATGGAAACCTATAGCTTTAAAAAGTCAGGATACTACTAAATTACCCAATTCACAGTAACATTTGTCTTTTTATTGTGCATGTGTGTTACATGTTGATATTTGTGTGTGTATGTGGGGGGTGGGGTTGCACCAGGAAAGGTTTCAAAAATTGCTAGCCAGGATACTTGGATACATATTTGCGTTCTCTACTTCTCTGACTGTTTCTAGGGCACCTGAAGACTCCCTGTTCTCATGGAGACTTTGTGGCTCTATCAAATCAGACTGTGCAGAAAGCCACGTTGGCACTCAGTCTGCTAAGAGCTAAGAATCTTGGCTTATCTCTGAGCAGAATCAAAGATTCTTATCCCATCCAGTTAACCAATCCCCTTCCTTTTGGTGAGAAAAGTGAATAAATTATGTTGTAATATCAATAGTAATACAGAAATAGCCTGAGTGTCTGCCTCCTCTTTAAGGGTCTGTTTAAATGCACTGGAGGAAAGGGAGGAGACCCCCAGTGCAGCCACCTCTCTCCTGCTTTCTTTTCCCGTCATCCTTGGCCTGTCTTGGACTCCTGGTTCCCATGTAGCTGGTCACTTCAGAATTTTAGGGCCATCCCTCCCTTAAAATGATACTCTGGTTTCAGGAGAGGGTTGATATGGGGAAGGCCATACTTTATTTTTCTTCTTTTAAAATTCCCCACCACACACCAGAGTAAAGCTAGTGTCATTAGTAAGAGTTTGGGAGGAAACTAGAGGTTATTACATGGGGAGAAGGAAAAAAGAATGAAAAAACTGATTTAATATGACTCTTTTTGGAGGTAAAAGTGCAAACCCCTCACAAGGATGTCTCCTAATGGGAACTCTAATTCTTAGTCTGCTTTTCTCTCTGAAAGTCCTTTTTGAGAGAGAGGTGAGAGAGAGGAAAGAAAGACCAATCACATAGAGCTCTCGGGCCCAGCTGAATGGTTCCAGGTGAACCTTGGTGCCCAATCAGATTCCTTTTCACTTGTGTGAAGGGAAAATGCATCCTTTGTTTTTCTTGTGGTTTAGGTGTCTTTAGGTTAAAACATATGCACAGGTATACACAGACATAAATACACACAGAGAAACACGCTTACAGACATCTCATTTAAATATATTTTATTGATTTTTTACAGAGAGGAAGGGAGAGGGATAGATAGTTAGAAACATTGTTGGGAGAGTAACATCTATCAGCTGCCTCCTGCACATCCCCTACTTGGGATGTGCCTGCAACCAAGGTACATGCCCTTGACCGGAATCAAACCTGGGACCCTTCAGTTTGCAGGCCAACGCTCTATCCACTGAACCAAACTGGTTAGGGCCAGACATCTCATTTAGTTATTGAGTACATGAAGTGTGGCTAGCTCTAATCAAAATATGCTTTAAGTATGAAAAAGCCATGTGAAATTTTAAACCCTTGGCATTAAGATTGTTTTTAAATATCTCATCACTAACTTTTAAATTTTATTATCAGTTGAAATGATATTTTGGACATATTGTGTTAAAATATATTATTAAAATTAATTTCACCTTTTAAAAAAACATTATTGTAGCTTCTAGAAAACTTGAGATTACATAGGTGGCTTGTGTCATATTTCTATTGAACAATGCTGGTTTAAAGCTATATTATAGAAGAGGAAGATTTTTTTAACAGCAACATAATTAGGAATAATTTCTCCTATTTAACTTTATATAAAGACTAGAGGCCCGGTGCACGAAATTCGTGCATGGGGCGGGGGTACCTCAGCCCAATGTGCACCCTCTCCAATCTGGGAGCCCTCAGGGAATGTCTTACTGACAGCTTAGGCCCGCTTCCCATGGTTCTCTGCTCTCTGTGGGGCCTGCCTGCTCCACACCACGCGATGGGCAAGCAGGCCCTGCTGGGTGCTGCCTGCGGGCTGCATTTTCCTGCTCCCGGGTTGCCCTGGTGATGGCAAAGCAGGATCTGCTGGGTGCTGCCTGTGGGCCCGCTTGCCTGCTCGTGGGTTGCCGCGGCTACGGCCAAGCAGGCCCTGCTGTCTGCTGTCAAGCTGTGCAGCCACCCTCGCATCCTGGGGCTGGCAATGGTCCTGGGATCCTGCAGGCGTGGCTTGGCTGCTTGGCGCCTGTGTATGCAAACTAACCTGCCATTTTTGTTGGGTTAATTTGCATACCCACTCCTGATTGGCTAATGGGCATCGCAGAGGTACGGTCAATTTGCATCTTTCTCTTTTATTAGTGTAGAAGTTTTAGTTACTCTTTTTCTCATTCTCCTGCTTTTAGACTCTGGGCAACAATCTACCTTAGACTAAGCTTTAAATTTATAATTTTATCTTTACTTTGGATCATATTAAATTTTTAGGTAGATAGACCTTCTACCTCCTATAAGCAGAGAGGTAAATACATGGTTTATTTTCCCTTCTCCCCAGTGTAGAAAAAACACACAGATGGAGCAATTTTAAAATGGAGGCAGAGCTGCCATGCCAGAGGAACTGCCTTACTGTCTAATACTTCAAATCTTTGGGATGTTAAAACAGGACAAAATAACTTTTGGTCTGGGCCTAGGGCAACACTCTGTCCAAAAAAACTGAAACTGTTTGCAAAGATAACAAGAAAGTTGTTATTGTGACTACTGGACTAAAAATTAAAAATATTATTTAGAATTAACATCACTGTTATGTTATCTGCACCAATAGAAATGCCTTCCTTCTACTGATGTAATTATTTTCCTTCTGCCTCTCAGAAATGCCCATTGCCTTTGTCTCCTAATCAGAAGACTATTTAGGCTTCTGCCTAAATCAGTGCATTGCAAATAACTATTCTAATTGATCTCAAATAAATGCTTATTGCCTCTCACTTTGAAAGGTCTTTTCATTTTTAAGTTAACACTAGCAAATCTTTCAGTGTGGGGTAGGAAAGAGAACTGTTGGCATTTTATCAACATTATCACTATTTTTTTCATGCTAGCTCCTCATAAGGTATCTCAAATTCTTCCGTACATATTCAAAACGGTCTTGCCAACTCTATTTTAGGGATGAAATACTGAGAATGGTATAAGTGCCCTACCCAAGGCTCAGGGCTAGGGAGTGCAGGAATTGCAATGTAACTGCAAAGTCTCCATTTTTACTGTGCTAAGCACCTTCAAGGTGGAAGAACTGCATTACACATTTAATCTTGTGCTCATAATATAAAGATCAATTAATTATTATTAATTTGCATTTATCTTATGCATCATATGAATGGTGCATTTGGCATGTTGGACAATAGAGGGAAAACTGATTCCTCAAACCATAAAAATAAGGAAGCAAAATGGGAAAGGACTCTGGGTTCAAAGGCAATAAGTATAAAAAGAAGTCATACATATTTTGAAACAACAATGATTTTATAAACAATGAAATTAATTAAAAATCCTCAAAGAAAAAAATACTGTTATGTTTATTAGCCTGTTTTTGAAGTTACCCTTTCTTAATTTTTGAAATTATTGAATTAGTTGCATCCTCCCTAAGACCCTAGATCAGGCTTTTAATCCAAATTTTTTGTGCTTGCTCTATTTTCTAATATGAAAAATGTCTAATTTATGCATATGCACTACATAAATATTTGGTAAACCCTTGGTGAACATTTACCTTATTTGAGCTTTGAGTTATGTGCTGAGAAGACAAATATGACTGTGTCTCTTTCCTCCTAGGAGTCAATGTCTAGCAAAGTAAGAAAAATGCATTGTGGGAAGTGCTGTGGTAAGCAGAGGTACTTTGGGAACCAACCATAAGAAGGGCACTTAGTAGGCAGAATTTAAAGATGGCTTCCATGATTTCCACCTTCTGGTGCACATACCCTGTATAAGCCCCTCCTTTTGAGAATGTGTAGAACCTATGAATATAATAGGATAGCTGTCTCATGGTTATGTTACTAATCAGTTGACTCTGAATTAATTGAAGGGGGTATATCCCAATGGGTCTGACCTAATCAAGAGAACCCTTACCAAGGACTGGGTACTTTCTGAAATAAGAGATTTTGAAAGTGTGAGAGGGCCCGTGGAGGAATCCATATGTCAAGAATGGAAGAGCAGCCTCTGGGAGCTGACAAGTCTCTGAATGCCAGCTTTCAAGACAACAGGGACCACAGTCTTACAATTGCAAGGAAATGGCTTCTGCCAACAAGCTGAGGGAGCTTGGGAATGGATCTCACCCTAATTGAGATTCCAGATGAGGACACAGCTGGTTGACACCTTAATTTCAGACTGAATAGCAAACCCTGCCATGCTGTTCTTAGACTTCTGACCTACAGAACTGTGAGCTAATAAACGAGAATTGTTTTAAGCTGTTAAGCTGGTGATAATTTGTTATGCAGATATAGAAATCCATACATGTCCCTAGGCCAGTCTAGAAAGTGGGTTGGGTCCAGGAAAGACTTCACAGGATGAAAGAATGTCTGTGCTGTGTCTTGCTGGCTGAGTAGGAGTTAGGCAACAAAGAAGTGAATTGTTAAATATGGGTAGTACATGCAGAGAAAGACTTTGGAGTAGAGAATCTCAGCCTTGACTGCACATTGGAATTTCCTGGAGAGATAAACATAACTGATGCTTTGGCCCCATTCCTTGGGATTCTATATAATTTATCAGTGATACAACCTGAGCATCAATATTTAAAATATCTATTCTGCTGATTCTAAAGTGCAACTAAATTTGAGCACTTCTTTGTTTTAGACAAAATGAAAAAGAGTGGAACCACAAGTAGCTCAGTGTGGCTGGGTCAAAGTATGTGGTGAAATGGAAGCTCTTAAAAAAAATAAAAGTAGATTCCAAATCATAAACTTAAAAAAAATCTAAATCTAACTTAAGCTATTGATGAAACCCTTGGATAGAAAGTTACTTGGTTAGAAAGTGATGGATGTGTGGTATGCTAGAAAATGGGAGTGCAAGAAATCTGTGGGGTTTGGAATACTCATAATTTTTACAGTTAAATTTCAAGCCTATTTTATGGCAGTGAACACAGTAGGTGCTTAATGGATGTTTGTTGAATTAATAAAAATGATTTGGGGAACTCAGGAGAGGAGCTAGAAGTATCATATATAGGCTAGAAAAGTTACATATCTATCTTATAATCTGCGTGATTGTACCCATAATGTTCTTTTCTTCAAGGCACAGTACTTTCCCCAAAGATGAATCATTCCTATTGCTTGCCTCATTGCTATCATCAGGAATGAGAAATGATCCTTCATTTTCATCACTACAAGCTTAATATGGCTAATAATGCCAACACAAAAGAAAAGTAGATCATGAGTTGCTTTAATAGCTGTATAATGTTCAGTTCAAAAGACGGCCTTACAGTCAGATAGGTAGATGAGCTCAGGATATATAAGGCATATTTGGGAAAGAAGATTTAAGCAAATTATGTCCAGGGTTCTTGAATGTCTGAGGTTAGTTGTAGAAACACCATTCTCTTCTTTTTATTATATGTTTACTCTGTGCCCAGTACTGGCTAATATGCTCTGCATTTATTATGGTACAACATTTAATCTTTATGAAATAGAGACTATCCTATCTAATAAAAGAGTAATATGCAAATTGACCACACCTCCACTACATCCACAAGCCATGCCCACCAGCCAATCAGGAGCGAGTATGCAAATTAACCCAACCAAGATGGCTGCAGCCACAGAGCAAGCAGGAGGCTTGGGTTTCCCCGCCAATGGAGGAAGCCAAGCTTTCTGCACACCCTGGCTGGCCCTGAACTCCACTCAAGGCTGCAAAGTTTCAATTATAGAAGGTAAATAAATCCCAACAAAAATGGCTGCGGCCACGGAGCGAGCAGGAGGCTTGGCTCCGCTTAAGGCTACAAAGTTTCAATTATAGAAGATAAATAAATTCCAGATACCAGGGCTTCCGCTTGGGTCTCTGGGGGGCATGGCCAGCCTGCAAACCACCATAGGCCCCTCGCCCAGGCCGCCCCACGCCCTAAGGGAACCTCCACCCTGATCCGGGACACCCTTCAGGGCAAACCAGCTGGCCCCCACCCATGCACCAGGTCTCTATCTTATCTAATAAAAGAGTAATATGCAAATTGACCATCACTCCAACACACAAGATGGCTGCCCCCATGTGGTCAAAGATGGCTGCCCCATGTGGACACAAGATGGCCGCCACAAGATGGCCAGCAGGGGAGGGCAGTTGGGAGGGACCAGGTCTGCAAGGGAGGGCAGTTGGGGGTGATCAAGCCTGCAGGGGAGGGCAGTTAGGGGTGACCAGGTCAGCAGAAGAGGGAAGTTGGGGGTGACCAGGCCTGCAGGGAAGGGCAGTTGGGGGGTACCCAGGCCTGCAGGGGAGGGCAGTTAGAGGTGACCAGGCCTGCAGGGGAGGGCAGTTAGGGGCAAACAGTCTGGCAGGGGAGCAGTTAGGCATCAATCAGGCTGGCAGGGGAGTGGTTAGGGGTTGATCAGGCTGGCAGGCAGAAGCAGTTAGGGGCAATCAGGAAGGCAGGCAAGCGAGCATTTGGGAGCCAGCAGTCCTGGATTGTGAGAGGGATGTCCGACTGCCCGTTTAGGCCCGATCCTAAACGGGCAGTCGGACATCCCTCGAGGGGTCCCAGATTGGAGAGGGTGCAGGCTGGGCTGAGGGACACATCCCCCATGCACGAATTTTGTGCACCGGGCCTCTAGTAATATATATAATTTACATATTAAAAAAACGGAGGTCACATAACTTCTGAGTGATGGAGTCAGGATTTAAAATGAAATCTGACTTCAAAATTGGCTCATTGACCATGATGTTTGGAGCAGTTCTGTTTAGGGAGGGAATATGAAAAACTAGGGGATTCTTCTAGTGCTACAAAACACATTCAATCTTTAGATACACTACAGGAAAGGATTTCACTCCTAGAAAATGGACCGATTCATTGATTTCCATTTTGTGTAATGATGTAAACTCCGTTTTGGAATTAATGAGTTCATATTTAGAGATTTTTTGTTATATTAAAATATTTCCATTTTTTTTAAACTTCTGAAACAGGAACAAACAGGTAAAAGAGGTTCAAATGTGAATCATCCTAACGTAAGTTAATTTTTCAACTCAGATGCTATCATCCCTCTTATCTACACTAATAAAAGAGAAATATGCAAATTGACTATACCTTCATGACACCCACCAGCCAATCAGGAGTGAGTATGCAAATTAACCCAACAAATATGGCAGGTTAATTTACATACACAGGCACAGAGTGGCTGGGGGTGGGGCAGCCTCTTGCGTGCGTGCTGGCACCAAGTGGCCTGTGTCCCAGGGACAGGTGTCCTTGGGAGCTAGGCTGCTCTGAGCCTGTAGGCCTGGAGCAGCTGGGGTCCTGGAACAACCCCTGGCCACTCTGGGCCTATACGCACAGGTGCAGAGCAGCTGGGGGCAGGGACGGAACATCCCTGGGACTCAGGTGCTTTGAGCCTATGCGTGCAAGCGGCTGGGGTGGGGCAGGAGCATCCCCTGTAGCGAGTGAGAAGACAGCAGGGCCCTGCGCGCCCCTGGCCGTGGCAACAATGGGCAAGCAGTCCCCTGCAGGGCCCCCACAGAGAGCAGACACCAGAGCCTGCAGTCAAGCAGGCAGGTCTGCAGAGAGCAGAGAACCACGGGGAGCAGGCCTAAGCCGTCAATAGGACATCCCCTGAGGGCTCCCAGATTGGAGAGGGTGCAGGTCAGACTGAGGGACTGTCTCACCCCCAACCCTCCTGTGCACGAATTTCATGCACCGGGCCCCTAGTATAAATATACTATACATGATTTTATAAATACAAAGGATTATCAGATACATCCATTAAACAACTTTGCTCTATACATAATGAGCAATGCTTTCGGTACATATTTTCTTTGATAGTTAGACTATTCAGTTTTGATTGTTCATTATATAAAATGGGAAAAATAAATTTAAAAAAGGTTTTTGTCCATCTGATCATCTCTTTCCATTGTAAACTCCCCAAGAGGATCCTACTTCTAATGTGTTGGGCATTTAACTCTTTGGGCATTGCATGTTGCATAATGCTGAAAAATAATGATATTACTAGATTCACTGCTTAACAGTTTGGATCATTTTATGCGTTTATAATAATCATGTATAGCTATAAATATTGTGGTGCATCTTAGACTTATGATCATATGCTTATTGTTTCCAATTCACTTTTTAAATTTATTTACAGTCTTATTTTTAGTTTGGATTTCGTCACAAACATTCTTCTGTTTAATTCACCACAGGCTGTAAAGTTTTGTCCTAAAAAGTCACATGTGAATTGTGTTGAGGTGACTGGCAGAATATGATATTAATAGGTTATTGACTTGTTAAGTCTTACAGAGCCAAAGGGAACATCCCTTGCAGCCCCTGCAATGCACTGGAGGTTTGTTTCATTGATTGGTCTGTTTAACCCATCATCTCCAGGCATTTAAACAATGATATACACTTGACAAACCTAATATTTCATTTTCTATCTGGGGACTATGGAACAGAAATTAAAGGAAAGAAAGACAAATGGACAGACACACAAGCAGAAAATGATGATAAATGTGAGCGAGAAGGAAGAGGCAAATACAACACAGACCAAAATTTGGATCAGTAAATTCTGGAATCAGTAAATGCATGACCTAACAGCAAATGTAATTCCCAGGAGGTGGGAGGGAAAAGGAAGGATTGAACGTTTCTGTTGTAAGCACAATTCAGATTTAGATACAGAACAGCCAACAAACCAAATAAGATATCAAATAAGTGGTGGCAATGTGTGTGTGTGTGTGTGTGTGTGTGTGTGTGTGTGTGTGTGAGAGAGAGAGAGAGAGAGAGAGAGAGAGAGAGAGAGAGAGAGAGAGAAAGAGAGAGAGAAGCCATTTACAGTGCTATGAATATTTCTGTAAAGAGCAAACCTAGGCCTAATCTTTGCTTTTAAACCTCGATGGAGGTGACAAGGTATGAGAAAGACATTTTGTTTTAATTAGATTTTTCTTTTGTCACCAAATAGAAAGGGGAGTACTTTACAACAACCTTCCACAGGTTCCTTAAATCTCTCTCTGGTGTGATAGAGAATGAAGCAAATAAAAAAAATATAGAGAGAACAAAATATTTCTCAAAGAATGGCTATTCTGTGGACTTGGTCTGATTTAAATTCCATCCCAAATACACAGTGTCCCTGGAAACAGAACAGTCACACCCTGCCCTGTCTCAGGAACACAGGGTGAGGACAGCCTATCAGGTTAACTGATACCACATTCCAGTCACATTGACTTCTGGAAATGTAGGATATTGAGGAACTAAAAATCTGTGGATCACATGAGCCACATCTTCATTCCTACCTTTTAGTACCTGGAGCTTTCTGTGATAAGTGACCTTTTAGCTTTTAAAGTGTATGTCCTGTGAAAAATATCTAGATTTAATTTGCTTCTGTTAACCTTAAGTATTTAATCAAAGCAACATGATTTAAATACTTAAGGTATACCAACTCTTTCTAAGCTCTTTTAAGAATTTCAGAGATACTGTTCTATCACCAAATAGTTACTTTCTATTTCTGTATGCATTAGGTGTTGGGCTGTGAGGTGGGTGGGGGTGGAGCAGCAGGGGTGGTAAGAGAGAGTTATCAGAAAAAAGTTCTTGCTTCTGGAGAACTGAACAAAATTATTTAAGAGGGAATTACATGTGTGCATAGACTTTTCATGCTGTGTGAGATTGGAGTCAGGGACGATAAAAATATGTGGGAATGGGAGTACTCAAGGAGGGGTCCTCAGTGATGGGGTTTGGGTCATGGGGGAGAAAGAGAAAGCAATTCTAGTGGAAGAGATACGTGCAAAGGCAGAGAGGTTGAAACTATGCGAAGTCTGGCACCATCATCCTTTGAAAGGCACTGAGGGTCAGCACAAGCCCAGTGTTGGCTCTGGGTTCAAGTCCCTGCCTGGCCAGCTGTCCAAGCCTGGGGTAGCCATTTCACACATGCAGACACGAAAGGGTGAGAGTGAGAAATACACCTTAAGTAAGTATTAGTTACAATTGTTTTTTGAAAAATAAATCATTTTTAAGGTCGATAAAAAATGGGGTACAGAATGATTGTAACTGCCTGCAAAATTTTGCATTTCTAAAGCATAAAGGAAGCACATGGAAAAGGTAAGTTTCTCAGGCCTTACAGTAACAAACTTAGAGGCCTCCTCTCTGTACAACTCTTGTCTTAGTATTTAATGTTACTGGTTGTCACATCTCAGTTCATTTGATGTGGATTACTTAAGTATAAATGGGCTTAAAGTCATAAGAGCAGGGGTTCTCTAGTAAGATACAGAAAATCATAGTGTTTTACCCACTTCAGTGTTCTGGGCCCTAATCTGTGTACCAAAGTCACTAAAATGATTTATTAATTAAATGAAAAATATAGACAAACATATTTGACTTCATTTACTCCCAGGAAATAAATTTAGATTTAAAAACTAGTATTCAACTGTTTAGTCATTCATTCATTTATTCAAAATATTTTTGAAGTGCTATACCAAGAACTATTTGACCATTCAAATACAGAAGTTCAATTAGAAAATACACTTTTATGTTGAAGTCAAAATAACAAAAAAGAATTATGGTTTTAGATAAATGTTTAAGTAGAGGGGTGAGTTAATATTACCTTCCAAAGGTTTAAGATGAAGAAATTAGTCACTTTCTTTATTAGACCTCTATCAAACACACATTTTGCTTCTATTTCCAAAATAAGGTTTGTGCAGGCTTCAGTAGGCTATTAGGCCAGTTCTCATTAAGCAACACAGTGTCAAATAATGATAATAATATTGGGATACAAACTTTGACATCTGGAACTAAGTAGAAAAATCATTGGTACTGAAGATAGAAACAAGGAGGGTATTAAGCCATAAGCTTCACCTGGCATCTTTCATTAGCGCCTGAATAAAATTCTTCATTGGAATTTGCAACACTGCTTGTAGTTCATCTTATTACTTTTACAAGGGACAAACAGCCATGTAATTAGAGTGTATTTGCAGTATTACATGCTTATTTGTAGCCTGAAGATTAGATACCAATTGGATGTTATCATTTAATGGCAAGTATAATTACCATGAAGCTTGTTCTCTGCATCTAAGAGTTCACATTTCAGTGCTGCTATAACTATACAATTATTTTTTAGTTAGCCCATGTCTGTATTATTATTTAATAATTACATCCATAAGCCTGTAATAAGATCATTTTTAAGTTACTGTTTTAAGAAATGAATCAACTATACACACAAAAATATTTAATATGGTGTTTTCTATTTTTATACTAATTTCCACTGCAAGTTATCACAACCATATATCTAGTTTCTTGGGAACATGCACTAGTTGTGCCTTCAAGGATGTGAAGCTTACTATAATAGTAGTAATACTGCCATATGTTTGCATGCAATTATTTTCAAAGTGCCTTCATGAAGATTAAGTTTCACACTATCCTCAGGGGTTGGTAAGGAGAGGGGATTAAGAGAGCCTCTTTTAACCAGAAGGCAGAGCAGTTATGCGCAGAACCCTGAGAGCAAAGTTGGTACTTATGAGTCATATGTAGTATCCTTTCCATGTGGCTATGTATTGTGGAAGCTCAATAGTAGATTAGCATAGTTTGAAAATGACCTCTGAAGCATTTACTAGTATTCATCTATCCATCCACCCATCCATCCATCCATCCATCCATCCATCCATCCATCCATCCATGCATTCATTCACATTATGAGTGCCAAGAGGTATGAAATGGGGCTCACTCAAGGCAAAGCTGGCTGTGCTAGGGAAACTGAGAACTGAAGCCAAAGTCATCCAGTGGTCAGACAGAGGTAGAGATTTCAGAAGAATGGTATTCAGAGGGACTAGGAAAACATTTCTGGAATCAATAAAAGGAGGCAAATGTTGTCCTGGGTGAGCCACCAATATGTTTGGAGCAGTGGTAGGTTGATAAATGTTTAACCACCAGCTCTCCCAGGGGTTCAAAGCTGAGATTTGTAGCATTTGCTGATTTCCCACCAGGGCTGATTTCAGGTTCCAATGTGATGTCCCTGATGGTGGAATTGGGCAGAGACATGCAGTAGCACATAATTATGCTGTATTTCCATCATACAGATACAATAGATGTAAATAGCCTCAAAAGCATAGGTCCTAGTTAAATGTAAAATTATTAGGTAGTGATGAGTTTTGAGTGTTGATTGTCTTTGTTTTATATGGCTTCTTTAATTATAAGTTCATAAAATTTTATTTTGTGTAATGGCTTTGTTTATTGGTTGGCTTGCAAAATACCTGAAAATTTAACAACTGGTTCTCTCCAGCTGGTGTTAATTAGTCCAGCACACCATGTTTCTGGACCACCCCCCTTGCTAAAATGTAGGGGGAACCAGATGCTTGGGCCCCATATTAGTTTGCTAGGACTCCCATAACAAATACCATAAACTGGGTGGCTTAAACAACCAAAATTTATTGTCTCACAGTTCTGGAGACCAGATGTCTGAGATCAAGGTGTCAGCAGCATTGGTTCCTTGTGAAGGCTCTGTTCTATGCTGCTCTCTGAGTGGCTGGTGGTTTGCTGGCAATCTTTGGTATTCCGTAACTTGCACATGCATCGCCCTGATTTCTGCCTTCAAGTGCACATGATATCTCCCTGTGTGCATGTCAGTCTCCCTGTGCAAATTTCCCCTTCATATAAAGACACAGTAATATTGGGTAAGGACCCAACTAATGACCTCATCTTAGCTAGTTACATCTGTAATGTCCTAGTTTCCAAATAAGGTCCTATTCTGAGGAGTAGGGGTGAGGACTTCGATACATGAATTTTTGTGGGACACAGTTCAACTCATAACAGGCCCTGACATTGACTACATTACTATTTCCCTCTGAAAATAGATTGATCATTCTAAACTCCTACTCACTCTGCAAGACCCAACTCACATTGTGGCTCCTCATTAAATCTTTCCCAGCCTTTTCCCTGTCCTCCCACCCCTCCAGCTATAGTGCAGACTACGCTGGTCTGCACTATGTGGCACATTATATAAACTTCTCTTATGGTTAAGTCACAGGCTACTCTGAAGTCAGAGCTGGATTTGACTTACTGCTTCACTCATGTCCTGGATGGGGTGCATGACCTCTACGGCTTCTGTTTTCCCATCTATAAAATGAGGGTTATAAAATTAACTTTTAGGGTTTTTTTTGAGGATTTAATTAGAGAATGAATGTAAAGATGGTAGCATAATGCCTACAAAACACATGCTCAGTAAATACTAGTTACCACTTTGCTAATGAACCCTCTACTCTCCAAGATACACATGCAGTCTCTAAGGTTTGATGTGTTCTTTGTTCACCACTAGGCACTTAATTCCTGGTCACCTGGCACTGTGCTATGCTTATCTTTATCTGCTCACAGGCATATGGCTGCTACTCAATAAATGTTGGTTGAATGAAACTACATATTTTAAATAATACTTTGCCTGTTCCTGATGATAAAAGTTTCATCTTTTGAGTCATAGTTTTCTCTTCATTATATCCCATCTTAACAAGGAAGTGTATATTTTGAAACTGACCTGAGAGTTTAAATATTTCAGCTATATTTCCATCATTATATCAATGTAAAGTTCAAAATATGACATGATCTTATGCCATTTTTAATTAAACTTTTTATTTTGAGATAATTATACACTTACACAAAGTTATAAGAAATAACAGAGAGATCCCCTGTGTGTGTGTGTGTGTGTGTGTGTGTGTGTGTGTGGACTATATCTTAACTGTATCTTAACTCATTTAGATACAGTTAAGATATAGGACATTTCCATCACCATAGGATTCTTCATGTAGCTATACTAGTCACACCCATTTTTCTGCCACCAAATTATTTTACAGGATGTCTGTACCATTTTACTCTCCCACCAGTAACATGTAAGATGCAGTTTCTCTGCATCCTCGCCCACATTTTCTATTGCCATTATTTTTTATTTTAGCCATTTTTATAGGTGGGTAGATATATCACATGTGGTTTTCACTTGTAATTCCTTAATGGCTAATGATGTTTAACATCTTTTTGTGGGCTTATTTGCCAACTTTGTACCCTTCTACGTAAACATTTCTCCATGTCTTCTGCCCATTTTTAAATTGGATTGTTTTATTGCTGCTTGGTTTTGAAAGTTCTTTTTATATTCTAGTAGCTACTAGTCCTTTGTTGGCTATGTGGTTTACAAATACTTTCTCCCAGTCTGCAGAGTATCTTTTCTTCTTCTTAACAGGGTCTTAGGCAGAGCAAAAGTTCTTATTTTTGATGAAGTTTAATTTATCAAAATTTCCTTTTGTGAATTATACGTTTGTTATAAAGTTTAATAACCTTTTGTCTCACCTATGTTCTGAAGATTTTTCTCCTATGTTTTTAATAGAAATTTTATAGATTCATGCTTTACATTTAAGTTTATCATCCATTTGGAATAAATTTTTGTATAAGGTGTGAGACTTAGTTTGAGGTATTTGTTGTTATTTTTCCTATGGCTGCTCAATTGCTTCACCATTATTTTTTGAAAAGGTTACCTTTTCTCCATGAAATTGCTTTTGAATCTTTGTCAAAAATCAGTTGGGCATATTTGTGGACATTTGTTTCTGGGTTCTCTATTTATGTATGTGGCCATCCTCTGCCAATACCACACAGTCTTAAATATTATAGCAATATAATGAGTCTTGAAACTGGGTAAACTGATTCTTCCTATTTTACTCTTTTTCCAATTATTTTAGTTGTTCTAGTTCCTCTGCCCTTCCACATAAATTTTTAGAATAATCATGTCTATATATGAAACACATCTTGCTGGAATTTTGATAGGACATTAAATATATATACAACATTCAGAGAATTGACATCTTTACCGTTAAGCCTTTGAATTCATGAACAAGGCATGCCTCTCTATTTATTCAAACCTTTTTTGATGTCTTTTTCATCAGCATTTTGCAGTTTTCAATATACAAGTTATGTACATGTTTTGTCAGATTTACACCTAAGTATTTCATTTGTTAGTAATTAAAATAGTATTATATTTTTAATTTTTGTGTAATAGTATATAGAAATAGAATTGATTTGTGTGTGCTTATCTTGTATCTTGTCGCCTTGCTGAACTCATGTATTATTTTTGGGAGTTATTTTTCGTAGATTCCTTGGGATTTCCTACATAGACAATCATGTAATCTATATATAGGGAGAGCTGTATTTGTTTCTTTTCTTTTATCTGTATGCATCTTATATTATTTTCTTGCATTATTACACTAACTAGAATTTCTGGCCAGAATTTTCAGGCTCATTATATGGTCTTCCTTAATACCATACCATTTATTACACTGTGGTGAGGGGGAAGCCTAGATTCCCTCCTCAGCCATTGCTAGTGAGGGTGGGAGTGGAGCCACAGTAACTTTTCAGTCTTGTTGGGCTGTCCCTTTCCTCATCAGATGAGATATCAAGTGTTTCTTTTTTTTTTTTTCAGTCTACACCTATTGATATTTCCAGATTTCTGAGTTTTCCAGCCTGGGATATATATAAGGCAAAACAAAAACCTACTAATGTGGTATTTCTTGGTTGTGAGGGTGCTAGCCGGTCTTTCTTTTCTCGGTACTTATTAGAGTCTTTTTATGTTTGTTTTATATATAATTTCCATAGTTTTTAATTGTCCTTAGTGGAGAAATAGGGAAAAATATGTCCATTCCCTCTTCCGGAAAGTGGTAATCCAACCTCAGAGTTTTAAAGATAATGTACAGTAGAGACATTAAAAAAAAATCCTCACCTGAGGATATTTTTTCCATTGGTTTTTTTTAGAGTGGAAGGGGGGGAGAGAGGTGAAGAGACGAGAGAGAGAGAGAGAGAGAGAGAGAGAGAGAGAGAGAGAGAGAAACATCGATGTGAGAGAAACACATTGACTGGTTGCCTCCTACATGTATCCTGACTGGGGGTGGGGAGCAAATCAAACCTGCAACCCTTCGGTGCATGGGGCCTAACCACTTAGAACATTGGCCAGAGTGCAGATACATTTTTAAAGGTTTAAGAAATATTTTGCTCAATTTTTCTAAGTTGGCAATCTTTAATTATTTTAATAAGTATGACAACTTCAGAATTTAAAAAGCTAATCAACAAAGGAGTAAAAAGCAACTACCACAATTTCCAATGACAAAATAGAAGAATTTATTTAAAAGTTCTAAGTTTATATTGTAAAATATGTGGTATAATTAAGTGGGTAAAAGGAGAGATAATAGTGTATAATGTTTTTTAGCTAAAGAGACACTCATAAAGAACTTACTTATAATGGCAAAATTAATTCTTTTGTGGGAGTGTAAGAAAACCATTGTGGAAATAATAGTCTGGTTTTCATCTATAGATTCCTAATACAGCCTCTTTGGAGATTCAGAAGCAAAACATTTGGGATGAAACAACTGGGCTTGAATTCTGAGTTCTGCCAATTATTAGCTTCTTAACCTCCAGAAAGTTTTTACATTTTCATCTGTAAATCAGGATGGGGGTGGGGGTGAGGACTAATTGAGGTAATAGACATACAACTCCTAACAATGGTTAGCACATAGCAACTACTCTACAAATGATACATCTCTGTGTTTGCAGGAGTAGGGGATCATGTTCGTTCAGGTGAATTACATCTCATAGTCCTAGGCAAGTGTCTTTGTAAATTGTCATTTTAGAATAAAATGTGCATTGAGAAAATACCAAAGGAAATTGCTTTCAAAGACTTGGAAACAAGTGTAGCCTGCACAGCAGAACAACAAGCCTGAACCTCACTACTTAAAAACAATTTTGTTGTATATCTACTCAGAGAAGATAAAAAGGAAGGCAGCATTCTGCTAGGCATCTACTGAGTAGGCCACATAGAAAACTTAAAACAAACAACAGCAATTCTATTCCAACTTCCTTGTAAAACAATGATAAAAATTCTTTACATTTGTATACTGCTTTTCAGTTGACAAAGAGCTTTCACATACATTATCTTGTTTCAAAGAGACTGGGAGCCGCCTTTCGTGCCCTGATTGATGCTTATAAATGTACTCCTTTCCCCTGGGCTGCAGTCATCAACAGTCAATGAGAAAAAAGGCTGGCGTTTTTGGAAATGCTTTGCTGCCAGGTAACTGCGTTAATTCTGCTGTTGTTGCATAGATCCGAGTATTAACTGTGCCACAGGATACCATCTATACTAACTAATGAGTATTTGAATCCTTGTTGCTTGTGGAGCAGTGTTTGAGACCCACTCCTCGCTGCTTATCCTGCACCCTCCCTCAGGATCCATATTCTCAATGAACTTCTATCTGACGGTTCTAGCCATTTTGGAAAAGCCTACGCTGAATGTACTTAAGTTCCAAAGGGGAAAAAAAAATGTAGAGGCATGTAAGTAGGTAAACTGTTGCATGGAACAAGGATTATACTCTTCTGAGGACAGAAAGTGTGATCCCATTTGTTGAGGTTATGGGAGGCATATTTTGCCTCCATTTTAAGGACTTTCCATAACAGGGGTTGTGGTATGCAAATGAGCTCTCTGTCCGTGGAAGTCTTTAACTCAAGTCTGGGATGAGACAGAAATCTCTAGAAGGGCCTCCTGCAATGTTTGGGAATCTGGGGCAGAGAATTTCTAAAGTGTCTTCTGATTCCAGATTATCTGCTCCTGAGGTTCCTATCTGTTCTCTGATTGTTTCATGCTTAAGGAACAACCACTCCTAAGGTTCTCTGTGTTTCTCTTGATGCCAAGCAGTGTTCACAGACTGGTGATTGAAAATGGAAGCAAAACAAACAAGACAAAAACCACGTTGCTCTCTCCGGGAAAATTAGTAGGAGCAGATGTAGAATTGAAACTGTCAAATCAGCACCTGTGAACCAGGGACATTCTCAGTTGTGCTTTGTTTAGGGTTCTTCAATCTTATCCACCATTTCCAATTTCCATAAACAATGGTGCACTTGACATTTTTCCCACCAAAATTCCCAAGTTCCAGGTTTCAGCAGCCTAGTTTTAACCAGCTGTTTACATAACACATAGCGAGGTCAGCCAATCACTTTACATAAAATGGTAGGATACAAGGTAGGGTACAGTATGCCACAGGACACAGAGAAGGGCCATGTAGCCAGCAGAGCCTCCATATTGCACAACTTCAGAAACTGCATGCGCACTGTAGTCTGTATGAGTGGAAGTCATTGCTTTTCTGCCATTCACATTGATCAAACCATATGAAATTGCTGATATGCAACCACCCGACATGCAACAATACAAATGGGAATGTGCCCCCTGGAACTGAGCCACATGGAATCTTTTAATGGGAAGGAGGGAAGAGTCAGATTTCCTAGAGGCAATCATATTCCAGAGAAGCCATGGAAGATAAAGAGGAGTCATTGTGCTAAAGAAGTGGAGCCAGCAGACACTAAGTAATGGAGGCTTGACAAAGCATTATGAAGGGCAAGAAATTCAGAGTTTCTGAGGCTGGACACTGAGGCAAGGGGAGAAGGATATAAAGCTGGGGAGGTAGGCAAGGTTGGGTTATTTAAACATTACAAAGACTACAGTCTTGAAGCAAAATTATAAAGTGGCTATTAGGGAAGACACTAATCCTACAGTCCCAGGCAATGCTGTTGGTCACTAAATTAGACATTCTCCCCACCATGGCCTTCTCCAACCCTTCAGAGCACCTTTCTATTTTCTTTCATAGCACCTGCCACATTTTGAAATTAAGGAGTATATTTATTTGTTTACTTGCTAGGTTATAAACTAGTTTAGGAGGGCAGAGACCTTATCCAATGTATTTAAAATTACCTAACCTGTGCCTAGCATAGTGCCTGGAACTAAGTCAGAGTTCAATAAATACTGCTTGAAGCAAAGAGAGGGTAACACATATGATTTTTTTCTAAGTCTTCTATCCTCATACCAATTTCTCTCTGCTAGAAATACTTTAGGAATGTCCATATGAAGGAAATGACAGGAGCGCCATTGCTAACACTTGTCCCAATTACCTAATTCACACAAAAGGGGGTCCTTTAGCTCAAGTACCAGATGTGTGAGAAGATGGCCTTCTTCCCTCCCGGCTCCTGGGTGCCCTGGACCCAAGCCTATGTGATGCCAGGTGGCAAGTCAGGGTTGGCTGCATGCCAAGCCAGAAAGCTGCACAGAGAAGTGTTGCATATTTTTCTTTACACACTAACTCAAGGCCTCTTAGCTGGAGATGAAGAGGTTTGAGTGTTGGAGATAATAAATGAAGAAAGCATCTTCTTAAATTTTTACCCAACCCAAGGCCATTTGTCATAGAGTGTCACCTGAGAGACATGTTAGTTACAAGAATGCAGTGTGCAGTTCAATTTGGCAGGCGTTTGGATACTGTAAGCCCTTGAATTACTAGTAGATCTTGTACAAATCATTAGCCACCAAAGGGGGCGGTGATGCCCTGTTGTTTGGCTCTGGCCTATCAATATCAAGTGTCTCCGGGCTATAGTACAGTGACTGGTTTTTCTCTTTAAAACTCGAAGACAAATTCAGAACATTTGCCTCTTGTGCCCAATATTGTAAATTATGTTTAGCTTGATAGAAATATAAAGCATGAGCATCCCTACTCCTCTGAAATGCCCACCTCACTGTGAACAGAACCTGGTCTCCTGAGCTCTTTTACAACATACATGAACTATGACTTGCATAACAGAGCAATTGCATTTTCTTCCCCTTAAATGCAGAAATCCACTTTCAATGGGAACTTTTAATATTTGATATTAAACATGTGATGAAGTGAGAGGCGACCCACTTAATTGTGGAGAGATAATATCCATTCAAATAAAAACCCTTCTAGAAGGCTGATGTTGGAAATTATCTGAGAATACTTTAGGTCTAATCCTTGGACATCCACAATATTTTCTTCCCCAAAGACAAAGTCTACTCCTTGTCTTGGATAATTAAAACAAAACATTTAATGCTAATCTTAAAATGAGCAAAATTTTCATATTGTGCAAAGAGTTTGCAGAAGATCCTTATATTTGAAACCTTTGACAGTCCTTAAATATTGCTGCCTGTAAGAGGCATCCCATTAGTGTTCCTTTAAGGGGCTTCTTCTTTAGAGTTTCAGTGAAATTCACTTTGGCTCTCACAGGGTTGGATTAAGTTTGATGCTATAGGGAAGTACAGATCAGGTGCATCGGATCTGATCTCTGGGAGCCACTTCACCTCCGAACACGTTTGGATATAATAGTGGAAAAAAACTAGACTTGGGAATGCAAATTCCTAACATTATTTGAAATAATGCTAGTTTGTACCTATTATTGTCAATGCTCAATGAAGCCAAAAATCCTCTTTGAAGTTCCTACTGATGCAAATCCTACCTTGGGCCAGAGACTATTGTGAGATTTAAATACTGGGGGAAAGTAGTTGCTTAAATAGAGAGTCATTAGTGGTAGATGTTACTTTAGCCACCTGCAAGAATTAGTGGGGCTCCTCACGTCGTAAATGGGACAATTTAATGTGATTTGAGCACCCAGAGAAGAAAGTCCACTAATTCGCAGATTGCAGCTTCATCCACAGCACTGGGAGGATCCATTACTGCCCTGGAAACCGCATGAGCAATAAATAGAACACACAGGACCAGGATGTATTTGCAGAACAGGAAGCCCTGAGACACGAGATACATCTTAATAAGAAGTTAACCTGTTCGCCCACACTTTACTTGCATTGCGAGGTGTGTTTCAACACCACACATGGATATTTTTCTTTTCTTTTGGAAAGCGACTGGTTTTAGAGCTAACTCCACCTGTCGAGAAAGGAAGAAGCCCAAACTAAAGACTTTGGCTACCTGCAGAAGGGTGTTAGGGTTCTGCAGTTTCTGCTTTTCAAGAGGTTAAAAAATTGGCTGGGAGGTTTTTACTCTTATACTCTCTGAACTCAGCTGGGCGGATCTACAGAGGTAGGACCCTTCCTTCCTCCACAATAGTGACAACCCTTGGAGAGAAGAGAAAGAAGCCAGTGCCTATAGGAAGGCAGGCGGGATGCCAGAGGCTCTCGGGGAGGGCAGAGCAATTAACTCCCATCCTCCACGGTAGAGAACCCGGTTTCCCTTGATCTCACAGTAGACGTCAGCGAGTGGCCAGGATTCTTTACAGAGAGTGACGCTACAACACCAAAGAGGAGACCTGCCCTGGTCCGGTGTTCATAGTGAGAGAACTTTCATAATGAGGCCTGTGGATAAAGGGCTGAGATCCTTTACAGTGGAGGGAAGTGCAAATAGGGTGCGTCTGGGCTGATCTCTGGGAGCCACTTCACCTCTGAACAGGTTCGGAGCTTTCAAGCCCCTTGAAGTTTTAAAAAGGCACTGATTTCAGCATGAGATGTTTGCTGCACTGCGCTCAGCTGGAATGAAACGAAGGGGAGGAAAAGGAGCTTCTTTCTTGCATTCAGAAAGCAGAGGCCAATTGAATGGATTCTACTTAAACTGATTGCGTTTGTAGTTTTTGAAAGAAAAAAAAAGCTAAGAAGTTTAAATCCTATTCACTAAGTTCACAAAAAACAAAACCCGGTCACAGAAGGACTCTGAGAAGTGCACACATCCTTACAAGCGATGGACTACTTAAAACAAGCTTCATTAAATAAGTCCCTTTCAAACTGGCTTCTTAGTATAATTCAGTAGTAGCTCATACTTCTCTGCCTCATTTTAAGGGCCTTCTCTACTGTAGGCTAGGTTAAGTCAAATGTTCTGCACAGTTTTGTAAGCTTACAAGAGTTTATTGATTCAATGAGTTAAAACCCAAAAGTCTTTTTCAACTTTCTTCTTAATGAATAAAATATATTTCTGCATCTCCCCTCCACTTGATAATTACTACATGCCATGTAGCATGGAAGCCAGAAGCCAACACACTGGTCAAAAGTGAAATCTGGTTTATTTTTTATTTGTTTGCTCATCCTGCTCATCTGATATCTCCACTTGGTCACAGAACACCAACAGGGGCTCTTACATGCCTCTCACTTACTCTTTGCTATACATTTATCCATTTGCTTAATTCATGCAAAGCTTTAAAGCTTATCAGCTACCTGAATCAGTAGGCTTTAACGTTCTCTGCCTTGGTCTGAGGCCTCCAGGGGTCAGGGAATTGGATATTACCTCGCTTTGTACAGGACCCGAGAGGGCAGCATCTCTAGCCCTCTGCTTAGCAAATGCTTTTAGCTGCCGAGGACAGTGATGAGCGGATGTCACTGGGAAGAGGAATCTTGTGAAAGTGTGGGTCCAATGACTACGGATATCATCTGTTGGAATTTACCTTTAAGGTGATACACTGACTCATCCAGGCTACTGGGGTACTAGATGGTATCCAAGAACAGGACTGCATTTTGTTAAATGATCTGAAAGTCCCATCAGGTTGCTTACTTAATGTACAGAGAAGAGTTTCCAGTTTGATGTTATTTTTAATCCACGTAAAATAAACTGGACACGGAATGGCACTTTATACTAATTATCAACATATTAGAGGTTTATATTTATAAGTTACATTTAAACAAGTTTTTGTACCCAATTGTTCATGATGTATGAGTGCACAGTGGTGGTGGCTTTTCATTTTTATCTCTATGTCACTGCGTCCAAGAAACTGACTGAAGTTGGAAACATCTCACGCTAAAGTCACCAGTGATGTAAGCTTAGCTGTGAGATTAGAGCTCACCTTCCATAAACACTAAACCGCTAGTTGTTTACAATACTTGGTTGCTTTAACAGTCTCTCCCCATTATCTTTACATTCTATTTAGATAATGCTAATCTAATATGCATTTTTAAGCATGGGCAGTGAGTCAGCTTGAAGAAAATTACATAGCTCTCCATAAACAGTGGTATATGTCTCCTGTAAAATGCTTCAGGAAATGTCTTTATAGTAAACAATGAATGGCTGGTGAAAATCAGAGTTGTTGCAATACTTAGCTACTGAAAGATGAGTAAGGTAAGGATATCAGAGATACATACCTGATCCGTACCTGAGCCTAACGGGCTTTTACTTTCAAAATTTATGGAAATGGATTATCAATATAAGCTGCTGTTGCTTCTCTCCTTTTCTTACTCCTCCTACTTAAAGTGATTGCATTTCAAGCCCAGATTTGGAAGAAACTTTAGATGTCTACATCTATAGATCCACCTTACCAAAATAGTTCTTTCTGCCTACAGCTCTTACTTGGCCCAAAAAAGTGGAAGTTCATTGTTTTTTAAAGGAAGATGGTGAAGCTTGTTTCATGGGTTCTCTTTTTTTCAGTCTTTTTTTTTTTTTTTTTTTCCTGGTGATTGTTCCAACTCCCCAATATGTGAATTGCCCCAGTTAAGTTTTACCTTTTTATTAAAGTCATTTAACAAGAGTAAAATCTCTGACCCTAAACATTTTATTTCAATGACGTGCTTAATTATTTTTTCTGGTAGCAGAATAATTCTTTCTCCCACTCCTTTTGGCATCAATAAGTAGTAATAAGTTGTGTCTTTGGAGTGGAGGTTGGAGGAAGCAGTGAAAATAATACTACATATTTGGCCTTGAAGATAAGTTAGATTTAAACTTTTCAGGCAAAACAGGTGTGCATTGGTTAAGAGGGGATAGATCCAGACCCCTGCCAAGATTTCTATCTCCCCTGCTCCCCTGGGGAGGATGAATTCTTAGTTGGTTCCACTGAGCTGTTGGATGGTGTGAATTTGGCAGGCTCCTCCTTATCTTTCTGTGGAGCATGGGTTTCTTTCAGCTAGCCTAGGAATTTAGATAGGAAGTCAACTTTAGGTGATGAGATAGATCCCTTGATGAGCACAAGATAAAAGAAGGTAACTGTGCTCTGGAGAGGAAGCTAGTAGGGAAATTCCCATGTCAAATTGTCTTTCAACCCAACCAGATTGGAAGTATTTCATCAAATAATAATAAGTATACAGGAAATTCTGTGCATTATGGTCAAACTGGATGGAAGAAAATTCCTTTAGCCACAAAAGAATTTACCTAAGGACACTGAAAGAACTGAAAAGGACTTTAGTTTGGAGAAATAATAGCTGACACTTCATATAGGAAGGATTCTGGTTAATATTAAAAGAAAAAAGAAAAAAAATAATATTATCTTCCCTTAATGACTATGTACTTTGAGGCATGAAGTTAATCTCATCCTCTATTTGAGATTTTGGTGTAGAGTTGACTTGAGTTTTCAATTTACTTTGCTGAATGGCTCCCCACATAAAACAAGCTTCACACTGAGATTCTTTTTCACCTGCCTCTTGAGAAATTATTATTTTTAAAAAATATTTTAAGCAAAGGAACATCTGTACTTAGTTTTTAAAAATCAAATATACTTATTGGTTTAAATGACAGATTTAAACTTTTTTTTCACAGATATTTCCCCTAGAATCTAAGAAAAAGCACAACTGCATTATACAAATCTCTTACCTGCATTATTTCAATAGCTTTCTATTGTTCTCCTGCCTTTTCCCTTGTCCAACTATACTCTGCGATCAATAAAATAGTCAAAATAGTCCTTTTAGAGTGTTAGATCACACCACTCCTTGGCTCAAACTGTGAAACTCAGAGTAAAAGCCTCTATATGGCCTGAAAATCATGAGTATCTGGCCCACCATTAGCTCTCTGATCTTAGCACACACCACTTTCTGCTTCCTGCCTCTACTCAGGCACACTGGCTTCCTTAATTTCTCTGTTTCTCAAATGTACCTGGGGGGTTCTCACCTTAGGGTCTTAGCATTGACTGTTCCCTTTGGCTGTAACACTCTTCCCCTGGAGTATCTGTCAGCCTCATTTTTTCAAGTCGTTACTCAAATATTTTCTTCTAAGTGAGGCCTTCAATGACTGCCTCGTTTAAAACTGAAATTTGACCTTTCTACACGCTCATCCCTGTGCCCTCATCTTCCTTACCTTGCTCTAGTTTTCCTCTCCCCACCCCCATAACACTTGTCAACTCTGTCATATCATGTTACTAGGTAATTTTCAAATAAGTTTAATTTTGTTTAATTTTCTATATATCTATTTCTGTTTTCTCCAATGTTCTAATGGGTTAATCAAATACCTAGCAATAATTCTCCAAAAATGCTCTAACATACTATCTATCAGTTATATCTCTTTCTTTTCCCCTGTCTTATTTACTTGTTTGTTTGTTTAACTGGAGGCCTTTATTTCTCAGTCCTCCAACTTCTTGTTCTAAGCTGGACTGTTTGTTCTCTGAAAAATGTTTTCATTGTTTTCCTGTGTTCTATCCCTTTTTCCTGGCTCCTATGTCACTCTTTCTTAGAGTACTCTTAAATTTTATAGAGTACTTACTTTAGTTGCTTCCTGAGAAAGAGTAAATTTTTTGAGAGCTTGCCAGCTTGCAATTAATTGCCCTTAGTCTTCTCTCATACTTGCTCAGTAGTTTGATTTGGTATAAAGTTCTAAAATAAAAATAATTTGATTCAGAATTCTGAAGGCAATGTTACAATGTCTTCTAGCCTCCAATGGTGATACTGAAAGTCAGATCTCGTGAGTCAGATGACTGATCTTTTATAAATGACCATTTCTATGCCTTTAAATGATTTTATGATCTTTGCTTTATTCTCATTCTTTTGAAATAATATAATGATGTACCATGGTGTGGGTTCTTTATGATTCAGATATTTGGATACTTGTGATGTCTGTCTTTCTTGGGGAAACTTCCTTGTATTTTTCCTCCATTTTGTTTTTTCTCTCTTTCTGGAACTCTTAGTTTCCAGTGTTGGACTTCCAGAGTTGGTTGTCTGAATTTTTTCTTTATCTTCCCTCTTCAATTGCTCAGTTCCTTTTTTCTTTGTGTATTTATTCTACTCCTTAAGGATTTTTTCAATGTTTGCCATTCATTCAATTGAATTTCAAATCTCTTCCACATATTTAATGTTCAAGATTAGATTTCTATTTTTCTTGTAAAATAATATCCCATTTTTAGTTTATAAATGCATATTTTTAATTTATGCATATTAATCATATGTTTTAAAATGTTCTATCCTCTTCCTGCATTGTCTAATGCTTCTGAATTCCTCCTTTCCATTTCTGTGTTTTAGCCCTTTAATTTCATTTTGGAGACTTTCTTAAATGTTTAGTGATCCTTGGTTTTCTTAAATATTTAAAATTGAGGCTCAAAAAGCTGATAACAGACTCTAGAGGTGTAAGTGAGCTTTTTTTCTTACATGTAGAGTGATCATCTGGTGAGTATTTTCTTTCATGTAGAAGCCCCAAAGAGAAGTAGGCCCTAAATATGAGTATCTTTCTCAGGGTCTTAGCTTCTCCAGAGAAAATTGTTTAATTCTGGGTAGACAACTATATATACCTGGCTATTGAGAGAATAGTGGAAAAGAAGGGGGCTGGGACTCTATCTTTTGGAATGCATACTTTTGTAGTCCTTTAGTTTATCATGTGAGTCTCATCCAGCCTTCTGCTATACTTACTATTTCTGAGTCCAGATCATCTGAGGGGCAATTTCTACAGATAATATATTTCAAGGCTCCTATAAAGTAGGAGAGGAGTCTGGCTGCTCAGGAACCCTGAAGTCTACATGTTCTTCATACAGATCTTTACTTATCCCCTTTTCCTCAATATCTGGTACCTTTAAATCCTCAGATATTTTGGGATAAATGGGGAAAAAATCTTGCTTTTCTTAGACATTTTCCTCTTTAGCTCAAGATTTGGCTTTTGCCACTCAGCTGTCAATTTTCATTCTTCTTTCTGCTTTCCACCTTCCAAAATTTTTGACATCTAGTCCCCTGTAGCCTCCTTTCCCATTATCTTTGCAACCCATGTGTTTAGTGTTCATTCCTGTTCCGTGATTTTGTAATGTTTCTGAAGGGAGTTCAAACCATTATATATAACCCGAAGGTACCAAAAGTGTTACTTTAAAAATGATTTACTGAACTTCTATGAAATTTAAGGAGCCTTAAGATTATAGCACAGTTACAATAAGATGCAAAAAATTAATGTGTCAAAAGATAAAATCAAATATGTCAAAAGGAAGAAGAAAAGCAAAACTTGAAGCTAATCTAGATGAAGAAAGCTGTGACAGTTGACTAAACAACTTGGTTCCAGGCTCATACTAACCAGTGTAGAGAGAGAAAACTACATCCCCATTTGCACGTTTTTCATTGTTTAAAGGAACGAAGAACACTTTACCACTGGGAGGTAAAACACTTGTAGCACTGAACTTTGACTGTAATTTGTTTATATACAATCTATTCATTATTTTACTGGTAGAATGCGCTTTTATTCCCACAAATCTATTTATAACGTTCTTTTGCTTAAAACCCTACTGTAGTTCCCATTGCCTGGACATGGAACCTAAGCAGCCTGTGCTCCCTGGGCATTCTCATGCCTACTTCTCTAGCTTCATCTCCTGCTGCTTTCCTGGACACAATCTATACACAATCACATTATATTCTTGTCTCTCAGTGAGCCAGGCTCATCCCCTCCTCCAGGACTTTGAACATACCCTTCCTATCCTCAATTTATCCACCTGACTAAATCTTTACCTTTTAAAATGCACTCAATATTTCATCCCCTTTTTATAGCCAAGTAATATTCCATTGTATGTACCACAGAAAACTAATTGATAGTTGCCAAATGGAAGGGGGTTTGGGAGATGGGTAAAAATGGTGAAGGGATCAAGTACAAACTGGCAGTTATAAAAATAGTAAATAATATTATAATAACTATGTATGATGTCAGATGGGTATTAGTTTTATCAGGTGATCATTTTGTAAGTTATATAAATGTCTAATCAATATGTGTCCACCTGAGCCCTAACTGGTTTGGCTCAGTGGATAGAGCGTCGGCCTATAGACTGAAGGGTCCCAGGTTCAAGTCTGGTGAATGGCATGTACCTTGGTTGCGGGCACATCCCCAGTAGGGGGTGTGCAGGAGGCAGTTGATTGATGTGTCTCTCTCATTGATGTTTTTAACTCTCTATCCCTCTCCCTTCCTCTCTGTAAAAAATCAATAAAATATATTTAAAAAAATATGTGTACACCTGAAAGTAATGCAATATTCTGTGTCAACTGTAATTAAAAAAAAATAGAAAACATCTCACTCAAGCTTCCTCTTCCTTTGCTCCTACTTCTCCAACATTGGTCTGTGTGCTGGTTCTCACTGCTTCCCTGACATCTTGTGCACACCTTATCGGAACACTTACCACACTCCACAGAAACTGTGGGTTTACTCCTCTCTGTTTCTAGTCCATAAACTTATGAAGTACAGAGATTATGTTTATTCATCTTAGAATCCACATTGTCTACCACAATTATTCCTTGAACATAGTAGATATTTAATAAATATATTTGAATAGATCAACAATAAATGATGTCTACGGGTGTAGCTTTCTCCAATCTTACTATATGAACAAAGCTTAGAAGATCTTTAGGGTAGAAGAGGTCACATGTCACAGAGAAACCATCTCAAGTATCAGCCACCTCAGACAGAACTTGGAGAGCAACTAAAGAGCAGAGAATTGCAGGGTGAGGTTGCCAGTGAGAACCTGAAAAGAAGGTATTCAGCATTGATGGCTGTAAATAGAGCCATGTGCTCAAGATGCCAGCTCATGTTTTACTGTGGGAATCTAGGGCCTTCCTAGACTCCATGCCTGTTCGAGGCCACACAAGTCACATCCCAACCATTGTTTCTTGCTCTTTACATCCTTCAGATTCTCCGAGTCTCGGCTCTGGGCTCCTCCTGCCACCCAGCACATCCACCCCTGCCATGGCAGCAGTGGCTGGCTGTTTTTTTTGCCAGCTCTCAGGTTCTCTAAGTCTCCCCTTTGAAAGAACAACTATTTGCACTTGTGATACAGGCTTCAGATACTTTTCTAAAGAAAGAAAACATTTCAGATATGTCAGCAGCTCCTTTTGTAGCTACCCCAAATCCCATCTCTCTTTCTTCCTCTACCCACCCAGGGGTCCATTCAAAACAATTGTAATACTTTTACAGAACGACGAGGTAGCCGGGAATCAGATCAAGAAAACGTTTGAGTTCAACAGCACGAGACAGAGGGAACTAGGTGAGGATCACTAAAGCACTACTAGTTAAGATAGACCAGATTTATGAGCATGAGTTTGTACCTTAGGCCTGTCATATTTTTTCACCTTTATGTTAGTTAATTGCAGAGTAACATAAATTAACTTTGGAACACAAGCAAAAATGGGAACTTTATTTATGAATTTCTTGGATTTCTTTACCTCAAGCCAAACAACTAAATTGCTACTTAGCATAAATTATTTATGGGCCCTGGCTCAATACCATCCAGCACCAGCCCCCGGAGGTATGGGAGATATAAAAGATTTAAAGCATCTCCGCGACAGTGTTACCGAGGCCATGGAGCCGTGTTTCTTTCCAGAAGGGTCCACTTTATTTTGTTGTAAATAAATAGAGGCTGGGTTTCCAGGGAGGAAAGTTAGCTTCCAGCAGGACGGTGGCGGTGTTTTACATATGTTAATTACACAGCCTTTTATGACAGATAGACATAGTGTTTGCATAGATATTTCTCCAAAGACCCGTAGACTAAAATGGATCTTTTCATTTCCTGGCGTGGGGTCATTTCTCTCCTTTGATCTCACCTCAAGATGCAACCAGTCAATAAAAAATAGTCCTATCAACACAGTTTTGTCACCCAAATCTTCAGCAATTTTGATTCTGTTTTCTTTAAAATTCAAGCTCAACAATGCCATTTTGACGCCTGTGACAAACCCTTCATCATTTCTTAGGTCGTCTTTCCATTGTTCGAACTTCAGCATGTCACCCTTTGCTCCAAAATACCCTTACATACCTTGTTTCTCAGACACAGTCTGTTTTAAAGACAAGGTCATTACCTTCTTTCTTTGTTAGGTCAGTCATATTTCATTTGGTTTATACAAGAACAGAAAACTTCACATAGAATTATAAATTTCCAGCTTTTCATTCAATTTCCGCAATTAAAAAGTATGGCAATTTTAGGTTATCTTCTCTGCTGGACAGCTGTTGGCCTGAGCTGTCCTACCTCTTTTCCACTCGCCAGTTTGCCACAGTCCCCACTACTCCCTAGTACGCACACCCAGACTACCCCACCAGTTAGGTTTTCAGTTGCCTCCCTCACGCATGAAGGCATTTTGACTCCTGATTTGGGACCGTGGCTGATATATTGTTAACTTTGTTTATCTTGGGTAACATTATACATTATAAATTACTAAATCCAAAAGAAGAGAAGGTCTTGACAGGCTACAGCAATGGGCTTATAGATGTGACTACCGTTTTTTAGGATGTAAATATACAGATATATTTCCACTTAAAAGAAACACAGACTAGGCAGAATTGCTCAGATTTCCTTTGGTAATCATAGAATGTGTAGCCATATTTCTTAAACAACAGGAAATGCCTCTCTAGCATTAGTCTTCCTTAATCCTTGACACAGTATTTGAAATGCCCCTTTGATTTGATCCCTTGCCCAGCCCAGCACCAGTCAAGCTCTGTTTGCTTTCAGACATTTTGAGCACAGGCCGGCCTGGGGCCCTGATGCTTGACCTGAATGACTCATTCTCCCTGGATCCCAGCTCTGTAGTGTTTCCTTCATTTACCTAAGCATCGCTGCTAGGGTTCTTTTCAAAGGGCCATGATTTGATTGCATTGCTGGTCTCTTTTTACATATTCAGTAGTTTCCACCCAAATCTCAGATCAGAATCAGATCCTAGGTGTCACCCAAAAAGACAGTGACCAGCTTAACCTGGAAATCTTAACTCTACCTTCTTACCTATTCTTTCATCTTAAGGGAATTTGCAACAGGGTAGAGGAGAATGCATGGGGGCTTTGGCATCAGACAGGCTCAAATTCCAAATCTGACCTTGTCTGAATTAGACCTGCTGTGGCCTCAGGTTTCTCATCTGTAAAATGGGGAAAATAGCACCTATTTTGCAGAGTTCTTGAAAATGTAATTGCTAATATGTGTTTTAAAGATTTTCAGTGGAATAATTTTTTTGAAATGTTTTTATTGATTTTTAAAGAGAGAGGAAGGAAGAGGGATAGAGAGATAGAAACACTGATGGGAGAGAAACATCGATCGGCTGCCTCCTACATATCCCCCACTGGGGATTGAGCCTGCAACCTGGGCATATGCCCTGACCGGGAATCAAATCTGTGACCTCTTGGTTCCTGTGTCCATGCTCAACTGCTGAGCCACTGGCCGGCCTCAGTGAAATAATTTAATTATTCCTATGGGTCAGTTTCACATGCGATACACCCTCTGTTCCATTCCCCTGTCTTAGCTCATCACACTTTTCTTGTCTTTGTTTGCTGATAAAAAGATGCAGAGGAGGTACTTTTTCCTCTCCTCACTTTCTTTCTGCCACCATCCATGATGAAGGATCACCTGCGCCTAAAAATGCCTTGATTTGGTCCTACCCCAGTTCCACCACCAGAAGCGATTACACACCATGGAAAATAGAAAGCAGCTCCAGCAGGGCTAGGTTCCCTCAGAGCTTGGGCCAAAGGCAGAGGAGAGACAATCCTCCTTCAAGAACACAGAGGGGGCCCCTTGCTGTGAGCGCTGAGGAAGCTTGTTCTCCCATCTCCCTTTCCCTTTCACCCCAAAAGAAAGGAGAATAAGATTTCATGTGAGTGATTGTTCCCTAAACTAGCCATATTGCATATTTTTATAACCAAATTGTGTAGATATTATGATAGATAATATGAATGTGTTGTACACATCCTACATAAAACATAGAGTTTCTGTTCCTCTCTTACATGCATTTAAAAAGCTAATTTTAATATTTAATGCTCCTAATAGTCATCTAAATCTCAAAAGGTAAGCGGAGAAATACCATATAAAAGACCTAGAGTCTAAAACAAATGTTACTGATATAATCTGGAATTTACCTCTCTTCCCTCACACCAGTTCTCATCATTCTAGCTTCTAGAAAGCACAAAGATAGCAAACATGTCATATGCCAGTTCCTCCTTTAGAGCTCAATGAGATAAGAAGATACAAGGAATATCCACTCATATAACCCAGTATTCATACATAATTTAAAAAATTCTACCTGTTGCATTCTCTTAAAAAAAATCTGTGCTGTGAATTTTTCAAGCTTTTAAAAAATATTTATTTATGAGAGAGAGAGTGAAAGAGAGAGAGAGAGAGAGAGAGAGAGAGAGAGAGAGAGAGAGATCGACCTACTGTGCCACATACTCATGCATTCATTGGTTGATTCTTGTATATGCCCTGACAGGGGATCGAATGTGCAATCTTGGTGGATAGGGGCACCGTCAGACCAACCGAGCCATCCAGCTAGGGCTGCTTCGTGAATTTTTAAAAATATAACTGAAATCACAATGTATTAGGCAAAACTTGTCCGTCGCTGTAATGACTTCTGGGACTATGGTACATCTATCTGTGTGGGGTAGCACCTCGGGGCTGCTACCTACAGCAGCTGGTGTGCTGGGCAGTTATTTGGCAAACTTACTAAATCCACTGGCTGGCACAGCTCTAGGCTGGACTATTCCCTTGTGTATTGGATGATTCCTTAGCAAAATGAATAGAATCCCAGTTAGCAAAGACTGGGTCACTCGAGCCCTAACCGGTTTGGCTCAGTGGATAGAGCGTTGGCCTCTGGACTGAAAGGTCCCAGGTTCGATTGCGGTCAAGGGCATGTACCTTGGTTGCGGGCACTTCCCCAGTGGGAGGTGTGCAGGAGGCAGCTGATTGATGTTTCTCTCTCATTGATGTTTCTAGCTCTCTATCCCTCTCCCTTCCTCTCTGTAAAAAAGCAATAAAATATATTAAAAAAAAAACAGATTGGGTCACTAGAGTCATTCATTTAAGCTCTAAGTATCTGAAAATACTGGGACAACTTTTCTGTATTAATCATGATGAGTGTTATGGACTGAATGTTTGTATCCCCACAAAATTCTGTGTTGAAGCCCAAAGCCCCAATGTGGGGCCTTTGAGGGGTAATTAGGCTTAGAAGAAGTCTTGAGGGTGAAACCCTGTGAAGGGGTTACTTTCCCTATAAGAAGAGGAAGAGACTAGACTCTCTCTCTCTCTCTCTCTCTCTCTCTCTCTCTCTCTCTCTCTCTCTCTCTCTCTCTCTCTCATTTTTTCCCTCTCTCTCATTTTTTCCCTCTCTCTTCCATGTGAAGATACAGCAAGAAGGCACTGTCTGCAGGTCAGGAAATGGGCCTCACCAGAACCTAACCAGGGTAACACCCTGGTCTTGCACTTCCCAGCCTGTAGAACTGTGGGAGATAAACGCCTGCTGTTTAAGCCACCCAGTCTATGGTATTTTGTTATTTCAGCATCTATTACACGTGTGTGCATGTGTGCATGCCTGTATTCGGATTTTGTCCTGCTGAGCCATTGGGAACTCTCTCTTGGTCTACTTTCTTACTGTGTATAATACTATAGTTTCTGGAGGAAAAATTCTTCCTGAGTTGCAAAGTAGAACCAGAAAATGGGAGGCAAGATAAAGGAGAGGTAGCAGAACACTTTTTTAAAAAGCAAGTAACCCCCCGCCCCCCCCCACACAAACACAACCTCAAAACAAGCAGTAACATTCCCTCCATTTAGTAAAGAATTAAACCTTAGAGATAACCAAGAATGCCAAAACATTACCTAAATTCTTCAAGTTCACAGTTTAGAATGGGCCTCAATTTCTTTCAGCTTCTTTTAAGAGACAGACTTTCCTTTGCTTAGAATCAGGTTGAGATTGCTATGATTGGTCTGAACTCAATTTTAGTGTGAGGCTGTGGGCAGGCAGGTGATGAAGGAACGTGGTCAAGTGGTTTTTAAAAATGCACGTGCTTTTTTTTTTTTTTTTTTTTTTTCATAAAAGCAATTTCAAAAGCCCGCCTCTTCTCTTCCCCAGCTTCCCTCCACCAGCCAATCCTTTATTCAAAATGTGTGAACTTTGCATTTAAACTTTGTATGTGCCTGGCACACAGTATGAAAAGCTCTCCTGGGTAATTTGGGAAAATATATGTATTAAAAATGAAGTTATGAAAAATGGAAAATTGCTTTTGAACAACCATGGTAATAAAACCTATATAGAGCTCTTTCCTTACTATGTTAATATGGAATTTTTGCATGAGAGTTAAGTAGCCATGCCTTTCAGCTTCTGAGAAAAGATAAATCGTGCCATCTGTATATGTTTACCAGTACTTTATTTTTGTACATAGGTGCCAGCTCATAATTTGTTCTCTGACTTCTTTATATATATCTTTATATATATTCTAGAGGCCCCTTGGCCTGGCCTGCAGGGATCGGCTGAAACCGGCAGTCCTATATCCCCTGAGGGATGTAGTAGTGCTCAAAGTGGCAGGCGGCCAGGGAGGAGCCGGAGCCGGAGCCAGGGCTGGGAGCCATGCTGCTCCTGCTCATCCTGGCCCCACTGCGCTTGCTGCTGCTCCTCTGTGGTCTACGTGTGCCTGTCCTAGGGCGATACTGGCACGCCCATGACCGAGAAGCGTCTGTCCGATGCTGGTCCTGATCCCGGTCCCTGTCCAGATTGGGGAAGGGCATGCAGGGGGAGTGTCTGTGGGAGAGGCTCGTGCTGCCGCAGCTGCGCTCATCAGCCATGAGCCTGGCATCTGGCACCAGTTGGTCAGCTGAGCTCACTGCCCACCAGGGGGCAGCTCCTGCATTGAGCATCTGCCCCATGATGGTCAGTGAGCGTCATAGCTACTGGTTGACCTGTCAAGTGGTCGAGCAGTCAAATAGTCGCTTAGGCTTTTATATATATACTAGAGGCCCAATGCACAAAAATTCATGCAAGAGTAGGCCTTCCTTACTCCGGCTGCCAGCACCGGCTTCCCTCTGGCACCCGGGACCCAGGCTTCCCTCCGGCCCCAGCTTCTTCCAGAAGGACATCGGTCTCATTAGCATATTATCCTTTTATGGTTATATATATAGATAGATTTTTTCTTATTTAAAAAGCAAAAAAGTTCTTAAATGCTTTTTAAAGGGTTCTGGTATTTGAAAAATATACATGTAAAGAAAGCTAGTATGGGTTTCAATGTTAGGTGAATTCAATTCTATTTAGTAGTTATGAAATTTGAATTTTTCTATTTGGAGGAGGTGGGGAACTGGGAACTACGTAGTTTCTTCTTCCACTGTTCCCTCCCAGGTACAACAGGAGATATGCCTCCCTAGCACTTGCCTTTATCCTTCATTTTGAAAAAATTAACTCTTGCTTGTGACCTTCACATTGAGAGGTGGCCCTTAAAAGGTACCTTTCTCCCTATCCCTGGACACATTCTGTCTTTTGGCCTCACAGGGACAAGCATGACCCCAGAGACCCCTGCCAGAGTCTTGGGAGACCTGCCTTCCGATAGCCAGATGAGCTCCCCTTTCAAGATTTCTTCTCCCCACCTGTGTACTCTTATGCAAGTCTTTCTTTTCCAGAGTTTGTTAAAAAATATGGAACAAAGGAACAAAACAAAACAGTGTGTGTGGGGGGATATTACCAGTTTTCATGACAATGTTAACCACCTAATATTTTTTTAAAATATATTTTTGTTGATTTCAGAGAGGAAAGGAGAGAGAGAGAGAGAGAGAGAGAGAAACATCAATGATGAGAATCATTGATAGGCTGCCTCCTGCATGCCCCCTAATGGGGATCGAGCTCACAACGTAAACATGTGCCCTTGACCAGACTCGAACCCAGGACCCTTCAGTCCGCAGGCCGATGCTCTATCCACTGAGCCAAACCAGCCAGGGCTAACCACCTAATATTATATATACATTTCAGCTTCAGACTTTTCTGAAATTACCTTCGTGTCTGAATAAGATAAATGGACCAATTTACCTGTGATGAGCTGGAAACTAAGCAAAAGAGAAATGGAATTTCTCCTTAATCCAAAAGTGAGAAAGGTTAGTAGTGTTTTGTGAAATTAGGGGATTGTGAGTATTTTTTGGTAGGAGTGGACATTGGGGGTGGGAAAAGAAAGTAGAGTTGCATTTAGTTTATCAAGTGAATTCACAGAAGAGTTTGAACACTGATTCTGAGGCAGGACTCAGCATTTGGCTCATTTTAAGTTGTTTTGAAATGTCTAATGAATAAAATACACTTTTATCTAATTTAATTTATAAGAAATTTATTTCTGGTAAGGTTTTGATAATCAGGTTTGATTTGGGGTTTACCAATAAATCAAGAATTCTACACATATACAGGATCGTGACTTCTTCAAGACCTTTGACACTATTTCTTGCCTTGTTAACTATTTCCCTGCTCTCAAATTTAAGGAAGTAATAAGGGAAATTGTGACTGGTTGTAACTATTACCAACAAGGAGGGTGTGCTTAGTGGAAAGAATTGTAAGATAAAATGAACTTGCCCACAAAGCCAAGGGAGAAATAATCAGACATGTATCTCCAAGATTTGAAAAACAAATTTAGTACCTCTTCAGAAAGAGAGGAGAGATATGCCCCTAGGGCTTGAGGTCCTGATAGATAAGACCTTAAGAGGGATGATCTGGTGGTAAATGGCAAGTGGCCCCAATTAATATGGAAAAGGGAGCATTCTTATGGCTTATGATGAGCACAAGTGAGATGTTAGGTAGAGATGGGAATATACCAAAGATGAACACACCAAAATTCAGCCTCACTAAAGGACAGCTCCTTGGAGAAAATGCCCTGTATACTGTGATATACTTAGTAAGAAGCACTGGAAAAGAATTAGGTAAGTGCTTGGGAGTGGTGGCACCAGCCTAACAAATAATAGAGTAAAAGTGAAGATTTTTAGGCATAATATTTACCTTTTTATTTTCTGTCAGGAGACAAGGGACTTTCAAATGAAGATACTTGGGAGATAACCAGATATACAGCTCTGGAACTCAAGAAAAAGGTCTGGGCCAGAAAGAAGTATTTTAGAATTTCTCTCCTATCCTATATAATAAAAGCCTAATATGCTAAGTGTCCAGTGCACTGATTGGCCATTCAACCAATCAAAGTATAATATAATGATATGCTAAGGCTGCTCAACCACTCACTATGACATGGACTGACCACCAGGGGGCAGACGCTTTGACTAATTGGTTAGCTTGCTGACTGAGCGAGATGGGCCAGACACACCCTGGAGCCCTCCATGGTCCCTCCGTGGCTGGCCAATATCCTGCATCCTTCCCTGGCCTTGATTGTGCACCAGTGGGGTCCATCCACCTGGCCTGCTCCGTCTCGTAATCTGGGACCCCTTGGAGAATGTCGGAGAGCCAGTTTCAGCCCAATCCCACAGGCTAGGCTGAGGGACCCCACTGGTGCATGAATTCGTGCACTGGGCCTCTAGTAGATATAATGATTGTCAATTATCAATTAATAATGACCAATTGTCAATTATTATCAAGGGCTCAATATAGGTGTATGAATATCCATGTTAACTTTAACATTTATGTAACTCAAGCCTGCAGCTTGGTTTCATTTTGCAGCTTACAAGAGTGTGCACCACTGTACTAGATGTTCACACATATATCTTCCCCCCCACCCCATCAGTAATCAAATTAAAACCCCCTCAAACACAAGAACTCTGCTTTTTGATTTTTGGGCTCTTGGTATCAATTCAATGAATGGCACAGAATGGGAACTCAATAAATGTTTGTTGAATCAATAAATAAATGTGCAAGATGCAAGACAGACCTGGCAGAACAAAATTGTGATACACCATGCTGAATACTATAATAATGATAGTATTCACAAAATGCTCTGGGATGCTGAGGAGTGGACCTTGCCTGGGTAATACTGGGAAGGTATCATGGAAGAGTTTGACATGGAATCTAATTCTTTAGAGATGAATAATTTGCCACATAGAGAAGACAGGGAAAGGCACTCCCGGAATTGGGAAATCTGTACAAAGGTGAGCAGGAATACAATGCATTCCAAAAATTCACTATGGCTGGAAGATTTCATGCAAGGGTGTATGTATGAGTGGGGCTCACCCAAGGCGTTGGACATCTTTGGGATCTGGAAGAGCAAAGGAAATGCCCACATGGCTGCTGGGCAGTGACAGAAGACATGTGGCATTTGCCTTGTTCATAGTAGTCTGAGTTAGGCCAGGCTAATTGGAGTACAACGTGGCATTTGTCTGGAGAAGCAGTGGCTGGTATTTTAAAAGTGTTAAAAGAACTTGAATCAAATATGTGCCTGTGGTTTTAGGCAAGTGGAAAAGCCTTAATGCAGAAGTGGTGAAAAAAAAGTGCCCTGAGCAGGAGCTCAGGAGATGAGGAGGCTATTGATTTTATTCCCAGTTCGCAGGCCCCTCGCTATAAAACCTTGGGCAAGTGCGTCCCCCTCCTGGACCTTCACTGAACACTCTCTAGGGATCCCTGTTAATCAACTTTGTTTCCCATCTTCAGCATAGAGCCTGGCTCATAGTAAAGCTCAATAAATGATTGTTAACTGGAATAGGACTTTTTCTCATTTGTAAAATGAAAAAAAAAATAGATTAAAACAAGATGATCAACAAAGAATATTGTAGTCTTGACATCTTATGACTTCAAGGCCTTAATTTCTGAGCATAAAAAAAGCAACATGATATTTGTGCGTTGCGTAGCTAGTCACAAAACACTCACATATTTTATCTCAATAAAATTAATAATCCTGGAAACTAAATTGCTCACATTTTAAGGAAGAAACTAAACTAGAGACAGGAGTTAATGAATAAAATAACAGAGCTGGGATTTAACCCCAACGTTTCTGATTGCAAATATACTCACCACATGTCTTACCCCACTACTTTGACAACCAATTTTTTCTCATCTGTGTCACATCTCTCTTCAGCATTTGCCCCTCCCCATGAATTTTTGACATTGCAACATAGCCTGTTGAGGAATTTTAGATGGGAGAAGGTAGATTTTTTGAGAAATCTGAGATAGAGACAATGTCTAGCAATAAAAATAGTGACATTTTGAAAACCTCTGGCCTTTTAATTATCAGCTGTGACACTGACTACACATTTGCTACGGTGCAATCTTTCCCCTGAAGAACCCATTGCACAGAATCACTTGCAGAGATAACCAGACATCATTCTGCTTTCTATTGTGCTTGTCTTGAGTTTTTGAGGACATTTTTATGTTAACCCTGGGATCAGCTTTACTGACATGAGGCATTAAAGCAGTCAATGTGAATGAATCCAAATTCTGAGAGAGCACAGGGAAGTCCAGTTTTAAACATTCTATCAGAGTTCTTGGGTAAAGGCTCAATTACATTAAATTAAGCAACCAGCTAGCAAGACTCAAAGAGTTAGTAGGCAAATACAATGGGCTCTTTGACAATAGCTCCAAGAACTATAGGTCAGCTTCTAGTTCTGTTGGGAAAATAACATTAAAGGAACATTTGTAAAGGGCCTATCATTGTCTTGATAAGTTGATACTGAAACTGGTAATCAGTGAAATTGGAGGCATCCTATTTCCTGTTTGAATAGAAGTGAGTCAGGGACACAAAGACAGAGTCCATCTCAATTTGTCCTAGTATTTCCTGATTTGGATCTCTCCAGCTAGTATCTCTTACTTAGTCATACCTTAGGTGTAGCTTCCAGGGAAAGTCGATGATACAGTACACGATAAGAAGTAATTATAGGAGATTGAATTAGCTGATATTTCCTTTATAAAAGCAGGCGCACACAATAGAAGTTCTTACTGCATAAACAAATGGAAAAATCTTTAAGTGGATTCCTGACATACATCTTTTTGAATAGGGAAATTTTGTTTGCAAGGCAGCACAATACCTTTCCATTACTAAACCCACAGGCACTCTGCTGTGCATGAGTTTCTAGAAGGAAACAACTAAAAACTTGGATGTATAAATACTCGGGTACAGAGGCATTTTGGTTCAGATAACTGGGCACACCTGAGTTAGGAATGAGTCTTAGGTGCCTTTCATTTGCCATTTTTGATGCCTCTCTCTAGTGAGTATTTTTGTGGTTAGACTTGGGAACTCGGCACAGACACCAATGCTGCAATTAATTGTCTTCTACTTACAAGCCGAGATGGTCTCTGTTCTACTGAGTAAAGGCCATACCCTGTCATTAATTTCCCCCTTAGATTTCCTACTTACTGCAAAGGGAATGCTGCTCCCAAATTAATGGCGGAGACTGTCCTCAGGTACCTGGAGGTTTACAAGTTGTGGTTCTCAAAGCGATGGATTAGGCAGCCACAATATATGGCACAAGTGATATTTGAAGGCATTTTAACTCTCTGTCTTCCAAAGTTATGGTCAAAGATGCCTCAGAGTGGTTATCATTTATTTTCTGCCTGAAATTTCTTCTTCCCTATAACTTTGTGCTCTGAATTTAATATTGCGCTATTATGTTTCTAGGAGAATGTGCTGTATATAGTGTTGAATAACTATAATATCATTGCATAGTCTTTAATTAGGCAATCATTTCTTTCTTACCTGCAAGGCCTCACATATTACTTGGCTAGGCAGGAACCTGGGTGTCTCTCTCTGTCCCTGACCTGGCGTATCTGTAATACATTGCAGTGCCAAATACTCATCCAATACTTCAGATTCTTTGGCTAAAAGCAATTCTGAAACAAATGATGATTTCTCATCTTTATGTAGTTATTGAATCATTTTTACATATCTGTCTTTCTCTGATTCTTACAGCAATTGTAAGTGTGGGCTGGCCAAGTATTCTAAGCAATTTTCCATGGATGAGTGTAAATAATGTATTCTCATGCTCATCAGGACACCTGCTCCTCTGATAATGACTATTTTATTTTAATGGTGTGTTTAAATTCCAGCTCTACCCCTTAGTGGCAATGTAACTAACATTACCTCTAGTTTAAATAACTGGAAAAATTCTCTCTATTTATCTCTTTAAATTAGGGTTAATTTCATTGGAAAATAATTTTCTAGTAACTAGAAATCCTCATTGCTGGTGGAAAAATAGTTGGCTTTATGTTACTTCAAAGGTTAAGTTTACAAATATTTTCATATAAAGAGTGAGCATTTGAATTTTCTTTTCGTGAAGTCTCTGTTCAGGTCATTAGCCTTTTTTTTTTCTATTTGGTTGTCTAGTTTTTCTATTTAATTTGTAGGTTTCTTATGCCTGAAACTAATATAATGTTATATGTCAATTGTATCTCAATAAAAAATTATTTTGTAACAGTTCTCATTAGATGGAACTGTTACAAAATAATTATGTATTAATTCATTTAAAATAACAATGAAAAGCCCATACACATTAACATAATCAATAAATTTAATGAAAGATATCTCTATTTTCCAGAACAAAAGTCAACCTAAAGAGTGGTATAGTTTTACATTTTTACATTTGATATTTTTTTACAAATCTCTTTAACATCGGGAAAATGGAAGATAACTAAATGTATATGCCTGTTTCTTCATTCAATTTGTTGTCATATATATTTTTTATTTGCCCGCTATTCAATGGTGTAGATATAGCAGAGTTTATTTAGCCATTATCCCTAGGATGGGCACTTTGTTTCTGGTTTTGTGTTTTGTTTTTGCCACCATGAATAATGCCTCAATAAACATCCTAAGACATATTTTAAAAAGGATTTTATAAAAACTTTTCGAATCTACTAATATTTATTAAAAGCCTAATGTAAATTAGATAGTTTCACGTATGTTTTCTCCTTTGACTATAAATATGCCTTGAAAAAGAAGGGAGGCTCAGACAGTTTGAGTCACTTACTTTCGATTCCAACTTTAGCTGTAGACCAGAGAGGCAGAGGCAGGACTGCTGACTTGTACCTTTACTCAGGGTACAATGCATCTGGGAGACAGGACCCAGGGAGGCATGTCCAGGACCCTGTGCATGTAATAGCAGCTGCTTTGATGAACCATGGTGTTCCGTGTCCTATCAAAAGCCATTGGCTGCTGGCTCCATGCCCACTCAAAGCCTGAACACCTTCCCTTAAAATCGCAGAAGCTGGTTGTATGACTCCACCATCATGTGATGAAAACTGAGAAATGGTTCCCTCTTTCAGTCTTAAGTCTACAGGGATCTCCACTCCATGGATTGGTGATGGTATGGTCTCGCCAGGTCTCTGACCAAGAATATACTGACTACTGCTGAGAAGTTCTGGTCTGTGCTTTATAAAAATCACAGTGACATTCCCATGAGGTTGGTTAGCGAGCAATCCTTTCCCTTTCATTGATGGTAAAATCAATTCATAGAAACATTAAGCAAAATGCTTAAGATCACATGAGTAGTACACACTGTCCATGTACGACGGTATGTGGAATCAAAAGTGCCACCAACGTTCCTGGGGCCATTCCTTTGATGGGCTTTGGCTTCTGTGGAGTAGAGCATGTTACTGGAAATAGACTTTCATGTTCTGAAAGGTCTTAAAATGCAGATTTGATTAAGACTCTACTTTCATACTGTTCAGAACTGAACTGCCCTGGAATTCTTCCGACTGAAACTTTTCTTTGCATCATTTTATACCATTTCTACCCTTCAAATAGGACGTAAGGCAGTTTCTGAGAGATACGTATGTTGTTGAAACTATTAAAACAAGAACAAAACCCACAATAAAATCCAAGTAAAAGGGCATGGAGATTTTTTTCTTTCTACCCACCTGCCTTCCTTGCTTCCTGAATAATTCAGTCCAAAATCTATCAGGTGGGGCTGACCAAAATAGGTGTCCATGAGGGGCTGGGGGTTGAAAGGCGGCGGCAGAGGCAGCCTGGCCTGAGCTGTCAGAGTCTGCCTGGGCTGACAAGGATGTCCTTGGGTGGATGATGGCAGTGGCCCAGAGTGAGATGGTGGAGTCTGGTTAAGAAGATGTTTAGATACAAGAGAGATCAGAGTAATAAATATAATAAGGATAAAATATTAGTTATATTAGCTAATATAAATAGAAACTGGGTTTCTCATTATTGGAGAATGGAGTTAAATATATGGAAAGGGAGGAAACTAGAATAAGTTCCATGATATTGGATTAGACCCCTATCTATATGGCTCTGGGAGCAATGATATCCAACAAAAGGGAGCACATTTAGTTCCCAGATCTTGTTTTTTTCTCTGAAGAAACCAGGGATCAAGAAAGCAGGTTTTATGATTGGGGCTGAGCAAGTAAAAGATAATCCTGGACCAAATTGTTGTGCCAGAAACTAAGGAAAGGCTCACAGAATGATGAGGATAGGACAAAAGGCCACAGATGCCAGTTTGAAGGGGCTCTCATTGGCCAAATCTGGGATAATTTGAGCCTCAAAATAACCAGTGTACATATAAGTATATAAATAAATGGTGAAAAGAGAGAGGTTTCACCACTAATAAATGTAGGACTGACTGAATTAGATAATCACTATTTGTCAAACATCAATGAATATTAACATCAGTTTATAAAAATAATAAAGAATGCAATATTTGCCCTGGCTGGTGTGGCCCAGTTGGTTGAGTGTTGTGCCAAGCACTGAAAGGTTCCTGGTATACAGGAGGAAACTGTGTCTTTCCCTCTTTCTTCCTCTCTCTCTCTAAAAAAAAAATCAGTATTTTTCAAAAAAGAATACAATATTTACCTCATCTCAGAATATCTTCCCCTAAACTACTTCATTAATAATGGCACACTTCAAAATCATGTACCACCTGGTATGATGCAAAAAGAAAAATATAACATACATTCTGTAACACTTATGCCCCAAATTTAAAAAGCCTCAATCTAATCATGAATAATATCCAACAAACTCAACTCGGGGACATTCTAGAAACTGGCCTGTGTTATTCACAAGTGCCAAGGTTATGAAAGTCAAGGAAGAAATGAGGAACTGTTTGAGACTGAAGGAGACTAAAGGGACATAACAACTAATGTAATGCATAATTTTGGACATCCTTTTGTTACTGAAGACATTATGGGAACAAGTGGTGAAACTTTAGTGGAATCTGTGGATTTGATGATGATAATGCATCAATGTAATTTCCTGATTTTGATGGTTTTATTGCGGTTCCATAGGAGAATGTCATCTTTTGTAGGGATTGCATACTAAAATATTCAGAAGTGATGGGGAATCATGCTCGCAAACTTACTCTCAAATGGCTCAGAAAGAATTTTTTTTTTTGTATTATACTTGCAAGCTTTGTATGGTTTAAAAATATTCCAAAAAACCCCAAACAATTTAAATGAAAGGGCAAGGGGAGAGTTATACCGCAGCGGCTTAGCTAAAACTGTACTCAGTCCGAATATATATGGTTTAGCTTTGTGTTCCAGTAGCCAATGCAACAAGGCAAACAATGGCAGTAAGCAAAACAATCTGTTAAGAACAACAACCAAAGTCCATGAGAAATTGATGGTATAGAGTTTTATATTGGTAACACCTAGTTAGCTACAATTTTTTCCTGCACAATGACTCAATTTGCACAAGCAGTTAGTTTCTGTTATTATACTTCTTTTCAGGTAATTTTACTGATAGTTTTAGTCATATTCAGAAGTAATTTAAATGTCAGACAAATATTTTTTTACAGCAGGTTGAAGCCATTGCCTCTATGTCATGCAAAGCGGTTTTGTTTCTTTTCTTTTCTTTTTTTAAATTTTATTTTATTGTTTACAGTATTACAAATAGTAGTACATATGTCTCCTTTTTTTTCCCCCATTGACCTTCGCCCAGCCTCCCCTACCCCCCTGGCACATGCCCTCACTCCCCTCCCAGTGCCTTGCGTCCATTGGTTATGTTTATATGCATGCATACAAGTCCTTCGGTTGATCTCTTACCTCTCCCCCGACCCCCAACCCTCCCCAGGGTTTTGTTTCTTTTGCTCTGGAGAGGGGTATTGTGTACCTGGATGTGTGGAGGTTGGACATTTAGATAAGACAGAACAATTCTTGATATTTCTACTTAAAGATAATAAATATTTCTGATCAAAAGATATACTGTATCATAACATATATTTGGGTAACTGCATGAATATTTGTGGATAATTATGAAGTTAAAACAATTATATAGGGAGGATTGGTCACATTACACAATATTAAGCCTTTTTCATCACATATTAAACCCACACATATCTAACATATCTAATTACCAATAATTAGATATTTTTATTAAATATGTATTATGTTCTGGGCACTCTACCAATATTATCTTCAATCCTAGACCAACCCTATGAAGCATGTATAATCTGTACCTTCTTTATAGATGAGACAGCTGAGGGTCAGCATGATTAAGCAATATGTCTAAGTCCACAGATAACAGGCAATGGAATTGAGATTCAACACGGAGTCTGAGGTGATCCAAAGCCTTCCTTTTCTCACCATCTGTGGTCTCTGTAATCAGTTTTATTTTACACATTCAAGGGAAATTAAGCCCAAATCAGGTCCTGAAAATAAAGCCCAGTCTCTATAACGTTTTTAAGCTAATTATTAGGGGTGAAGGGTTGCTCTCAGTCCTCAGTACTTGAGCACAAGAAATAAGATGTTCCAAGGACCTGAGCTACTTCCTATTTTGAAATTAGACACACAGCTATCATATTGGCTTTTCCAATCCACCAACGCATTTTCAAGTAAGGTGTTCACATTGAAACAATTTCTCATGTGTAACCTTAAGTTCTGAAAGTATTACTGGTTAAAATTCCTACTGGTTACAATTCCATACTTAGGGTCGTGATAGATCCAGAGGCTTATGATTCATAATAGGTTGTATTTAAGTCCTAACTGAGAACATGGCACAATCTTGGGAATCACATGGAACTTACGTGACAGAGGAATCTGTATTCTGCCATTTGGACCACCATCCTACCCTTGGCATCATGGAAATAGCAGGCACCTTGGACTTGGACTTAGATGGACTCAAATTTTAGCTCTCATCTATGTTTAAGTAATTATGTATGCAGGTATGCATGCATGCATATTGTTCCCACCTCAATCAAAAATAATAATACACGAAAGAAAAAAAAAAGACACAGAAAGGAGATTTGACGTGGCTGGCTCTGATTCGGGCCCTGTATGTTTTACATTCTCTAGTCCTTTCCCCCCTCAATTGTAAAAATACCAATGATAATAATATTTACCTTATAGGGCTGATAATAGTACTTAACACATAGGGCAGTTCTTGGGTTTCAATGAGTTAGTACATATAAAATATTTGTAGCAATGTTTGGCTCATAGGAAGGCTTTCTGAGTATTTGTTATTATCACTATTGATATATTTGAAGGGGTTGACACATACAAGGTGTTCATAAATGATAGTTTTCCTTCTACTTCTTAAAAAATTTAGAATGAATATATAGAATTTTTATTTACCTTTGATCCCAAGGCTCAGTATTAGTGAGCAGAGATGTGTCTGCCCGCACTACTACAGAAGATTGGAAGCTACACTGGGCATTTATTTGCTTTTCAGTTTGGGATGTTGCCAATAGTGATGTGAGGTACTGTTGATATACTGGTGAGCTGCTCTTGCAAGCTATGTTTGACACATGGATTGCTTTCATCTTGTTATAGCGTTTCTGTACAAACAATATTTATCCCTCAGGATAAGAAATCATCCATGTGGAATAAATAACGCCTTCTCTATGTAGGTGCACAATGATCTGAAACGTAAGGATTCACAAATGTTTGCTTGATTGAAAGTTTTGCAGTAATATGAGAATTTGTAACATTTTTTGACATTAAAAAATTTTTTTTTTGGTTACAAGGATTCCTTGGTATTAATGTTGGGCATATTTTATGGAAGAGTGAACTGAAGTCATGATTAATCATAGCATCATTAAATTTTGGCTTTATGAGAAACATTAGTTATTCCCTAATCCAGGGATCAGCAAACAACGGCCTGCAGGCCAAAACCAGCCCACCACCTCTTTATTTTTACATTTTTTTTTGGAGGCGGGGGAGGGGGGAAATAAAGCAAAGAAGAATATGTGATAGAAATCATGTGACTGGCAAAGCCTAAAATATTTACTGTATTTTTTTTAGTTTGTTGATACCTTATTTACCCAAATCTCTCATTAAAAAAGAAGGAAGAAAGAAAGGAAGAAAGAAAGAAAGAATGTTAGTTGGGGCCAAAGAAAGTTATATGGCTTTATTCAGGATAATCTAGCTCATTGGAGAAAGATCTATAGCTTGAGCCATTTCTCCTGACTCCCAGCCTCAAACTCCAGCAGGGACCCTGCTTTCTCAGTTAGTTCTCTTCTTCTGCAGTATATTTACTAAACTAATTAGAATGACTACATTTAAAGAGATAACACTAATATCTTAAACTTCTGTGACATCTGCTCCCCAAAGAGCTTAAAGCATCTTTACCTGGGTTGAACCAATTCTACCAGTTAGGAATTGCTTCTGGGTGATAAACTGGACCCTTGGTAGCAACAGCAATTATATATTATGTATGATATTACATGTTACTGGGACTAATAAAGTCCTCAAAAGGTAAGAAATAAATGCATTTAACCTGTTTATAAGAAGTTGTAATCTATGTTTAAGTAATTATATATGCATATATGCATGCATGCACATTGTTCCCAAACTCAATAAAAATAATAATAAAGGAAAGGAAAAAAAAAGACAAAGAAAGGAGATTTGAGGTGGCTGGCTTCTGATTCTAGCGTTGTTTGCTTTAGTCTTTTTTTTCCATTTTCTGGTCCCTTTACTTGGGTGAATTTTTTCTGGGTGATAAACTGGACCCTTGGTAAAAACAGCAATTATATGTGTATTATATGTGATGTTATCACATATTACTGGGATTAATAAAGTCCTCAAAAAGGTAAGAAACAAATGTATTTAACCTGTTTATAAAAAGCAATACAATACTTAATAAAATAATCATGTTATATCTTTACTAGCAAGATCCCAATTGAATTACCAATACCCAAGACTAAAGGGTTTATGGTTTCATGTTAACTACAGGTTTGAGCTTTGCTAGATAAAGGGGAAGGTGGTGGTAGTGATCATTCAAAGACTTTGGGATATACTAAAAATTTCTGGCAAGTTTTTATGAAATTATGTTTTTGAATTTAGACCATAGATATTTGGAAAACACTGGAAGCATGACATATAGGGATATTGCATACTCCTGATGGATTGTCCATGCTTGTCAGTTCCGAAAAAACCATCTCTTTTTGAGTTAAAGATAATTTTTTGGTGTATTCTTCCCCCAAGATATTTGGGATAAAGCATACTTCAGAAAAGAATGAACAATAATTTAAGGTTTATCTCTTTAATTTCAACTTGTTTTATGTACTGAAATATCAATGATCAATTTAATATGTAAATTATTTCTATAATTTACAAAAGAATTGCTAACTTATTTAGTTTAGATTACCTAATGTGTTTCTTATCCAGTTTATTTACCCAAAGTCCAGTTTTTATCCTAATGGCAGTTTTATTCATTTAAAAAGTAAGTCAGGAACTTTTCTTTAAATCAAAACTCCAAACCAGATTTACTATCAGCATTGCAGCTGCTTTGATCAGCACTCACCCTTTGGAAAGGATGGGAGTAGGGATGTGGGTGTAATTGGCTGGCATGCATTCGATTCTAACCGAATGAAGATGCCCCATAGAACTTGAAGGCAGATGGATTTCTTGGAGTGCCTTTTAGGTGCTTCTAGTATAAACATTTCTCAGATGAGCTAATAGTTGATAAGGAGCTCTTTACATAGGTTATAAAATATTGCTCAAAAATACCTGAGAAACATATGCAAATTTGAGTACATAAAAATGCTCTTTAGATTTGATCCATTTCTCAAAAAAGTGACTTGAATTGACACTTATATATTCTACATATGCCTATATATATGAATATCCATATATTATAAAATACAACATTAAAATGTTTTTTCTTGTGATTTCAGAATATCTACAGCTGAATACATTAAAGCTATATCTTATAGATATCTAAAATATGTGATTTTTTTTTCCTGATTTCCAAAATGTAATGGAGAAAAAAGCAATAGGCATGGCTTTCCAACTTATTATAAAATTCAGTGAGATGCATTACACCAGACACAATATGCTCCAACCGTTACTAAACAAAAATTACAGTCAACATTATCTAGACATACACGTTCTGAAACTGCAAAGGACACAATGAGTATGAGAGAAAATGACTAGATAGGCAATTGAGCCAATTTTTGGATATATTACATGTCTTGGTCAAACCTAGGTTCAAAAGTTATTTAGAGCCTCCTGTTTTAGCCACAGACTGTTTATTCCTCACACGATGCTAATCACAGTGATCATGCCTGTGTCTGTTATGTCTGGTAAAGCAACTGGTAAGAAGTCAGCTCTGGCCGGGACGGCCAGTCGAATACACATGGTAGACAAAAAATCCATTTATCTAAGATGCCTCTTCCAGGCTCGTTATTAAGGTTCTCAAAGTGTTGGAGATAAAATTGAAAAGCAATGCTTAGGCACTTTTTGAGAGTTGCCAATTTTAGTTTGATATTTGGAAAAGTGTAAAAACGAATGATTATTTTTATATTGTTTGAGCCCATTTTTCTTTTTTATTGTATTTTCTCATTGACATCATATGTTTGGCAAATTATTCTTCCCAGAGAGATGATATACATGTCAAAGAGTTACACGGTCAATGCTCCTGGCAGACGTACTTGGCATAATAAACATGACTCCCACCAAGGTCCATCTCCCTGGCTTCGCCCAGAGAAGAAAGTAGGGACCTTCAGGCCAGTTCCTGGGCTCGGGACAGAAGGAACCACATGTCTGATGTTCTAGTCTCTAGTACTTGTTGCAGAATACTCTTTCTTCTACCCCTCTCTCTCTGACTACTGTCCCATTTAGGAATGACCTCAGGAGTTCAGGACAAGCTCATACTGAGATGTAGGTTTCCTTAGATCTAAGCCCATCCTATAGCTGGAAAAGCCAAGGCACAGCATTCCCTTTCTGTGAAGACATACAATGAACCACTTCGTGGTGGGGGGGGGGGGGGAGGGAAACTACTATTTACCATCAACCACAAATGCATAGAACAAATGCCTAAGGTACTCCTTTTGGGCGTTGTTGCTTCTTGAAGTTGATGCTCTCTGAAGAGATGGCTCCAGGGTTTGATCAGAGTGAAGGGCATGCTCACTTAGAACCGAATGCTTAATATTGTTTACTTAAGAATACAGTTTGTAAACAAATGAGTATTTTAGAAATTAATAATAACTTAACTGTGTCAAAGTTGGTCTTAATCCTTCAGGAATGTTTCTCATTTGGTTGATAGCACTTTTACGCATTGCCTTAACATTCAATATCAATACTTGAAGCACTTACAATCTATAGCATGCCATATTTGGAAGATTTTTAAATTACTATGTCATTAATCCCAGCCATATGATAATGGCTTTTTTGTAATGAGTGATTAGAACATTTAAATTTTTGTTTAAAAATTTATTTTTACTGATTTCAGAGAGGAAGGGAGAGGGAGATAGAGATAGAAACATCAATGATGAGAGAGAATCATTGATCAATGCCTGCATCCTGGGCATGTGCCCTGACCCAGAATAAAACCATGACTTTCTGGTTCATAGGTTGATGCTCAACCACACCCACATGCTGAGCCACACCCACTGGGTGAACATTTAAATCTTGATTTCTCTATACATTTCGCAGTTCCATACACCATTGTCATACTGTAAACAGACTACTGCAGAATGGTTACCTAGTTCTCCCATTGATTTCCTATCCAGTATGATACTGTGATTATATATTGCTTGGTATTTCCCTCTATTATTCCCCTGGATATTAACTGTGTTATTTTAAAGCATTTAATTCTATGGTGTGAACCTTAATCCCATCGCAGAGCACTTGCCTATGTGTCACGTTGTCACAATTCGCTCCCTAGGGTAAATTTAGGAAGGGTAGTGCTTTTATTTAGGAAAATAGGTATGTGCTGAATTCATCCTAAGTTGGAAAAACATGTCCTCTTCCATTCATCGAACAGACCATGCATATTTCCATAAAGCATAGTGCCATGTTGGCCAAGTCTCTGTGTCAACAGCGGGCTATTGTAAAGTGGTAGCATAATAACCACAAACTTCTTTTCGAACCCAATAAAATTCAGGAGTGGCATATTGTAACTTGGTTTGCGATATTTCCCCCAATATTTTCTTAAAGCTTCATGTATGAAAAGTGTCTTTGTTTTCACTCCATTTTGCATTTTGCCAAGAAAAAGTGACAAAACAGTACTTATCATCTTCCTTCAAAACATATGGCATGTGCCCACGGAATATTAAATGATCTTTTTTACAATGACAACAAATGTTGTGATATTTCATCTGAAATTCCCAGAATGTAAGGTTCCTTGAAGCAGGCATGAAAAGCAAAATAAAAAAAATTTTTTTTCAGGGGGATTGGTTGCTGGTAGAGATGGTAATAAAAACATCTGCTACTTCAAATCCGAAGGAGTACTGTGTATTATTCATGTATCAGTATGGGTGGTAGGAAATTTTATTTGGACTTAGCAGTCCTAAATAAGATTCTGTAGCCGATTTGGTGTCCTCTCGTTTAAAAGAGATAAGAAAATCAAGTATACACAATTTGGCAGTCTTTATTTTTTTTCTCTATTACCTCTCACTGTAGCAGGACAATTTCCCAATGATTTCAGGTTACTGAGAAGAGGGCTTCTCACCTTTCTCTTTTTCTCACATACTTCTATCCAAGGATGTAGGAGTCCTTTATTTGATCTGGGAGGTTGGGAGAGGGATCTGGGCATGTGTGACTTGGATTTGCCTTGCTCTGTGTAAGTGTGTTCTGCTCTGTCCTGCCCCCATGTGAAAAGCACACCTTGTTCCAGTCCACACCTGCCTTCAGGTCCAGCCTTCTCTTTTTTCACTATTGCAGCTCAACAGTGTTCTCTATTATAGTTGGCTTGGTAAAAATATCTACTTCAGAGGCCCAGTTCTCTCCTTAGTGAATGGTGCCAAGGTATAGGCTTGGCGGGTGGGGGTATGCCAGTGGAAGGACACCTGAGTTTAGTCACAAGTTGAACCATCTTCTCTCTACATTTTTTACTGACAATAAAGCGGACATTTTGATCTTTATCTGTCCATATTCAGGGTCTATCTCTTAGTTGGCTTAGAGATGGCCCCAATTGGCACTGATCGCCAGCCAGGTTGAGGAACCCTAGCCATGCACGAATTCATGTACCTGGCCTCTAGTAATAAGTAAGCATTTATAGTGTTTGGAAGGTGATAAGAATTAAGGAAAAAGAGAACAGCAGAGTAAGGTTAATGGGGAGGGGCAGTGAGGGGTTGGGAGCTGCAGTTTAGATAGCTCAGTCCGGGTAGGCCTCATTAAGGAGATGATATTAGAGCAAACACTTAAAAGAGATGAGGGAGAAGTCACATAGATATCAGTGAAGAAGAATATTCCAGGTAGAGAGAACAGCCATTGAAAAGTCTCTGGGAGGGACTGTGCATATGGAGAAGAGGGAAGGATGAAGATAGAGAGGAGAGGCGAGGGGAAGGGAAGAGTGGTAGGGAACATGACCAGAAAGAATTTGGGTAGTGAGTTGTGCCTTGTAGGAATGGTGAGAAATTAGAATTTTCCTTTGAAGAAAAAGAAAGCCATCAGAAGATGTGTTAGAGGAGTAACATGACTTGCGGTTTCATAGGATTTTTCTGGCTGCCATCTTGAGAATGGACTTTTAGTGGACAAGAGTGCAAAGAGGGAGACTAGTTATTAGGTTTTTGTCATTATTAAGGTGATAAATAAGGTGGCTAGATCAGATGACACCAGTGGAGATGGAGAAGTGATTGGATTCTTGATAAATATTGAATGTTGAGCCAACAGGATCTACTGATGAATAGGATGTGAAGTGTGAGAGAAAGGGCTGAGTCAAGGATGGCTCCAGGGTTTGAACTTCATTGGAAGGATGGTTTTTTTCATTTACCAAGATGGGAAAGGTGGTGGGCAAAACAGATTGGGAAGGGATAAGAATAGAAATTTAGTTTTCAACATCTTAAATTTGGAACGTTCATGAAAATCTAAGAAAAGATGTTAAAAACACTGCTGGGTATATGAGGTAGAGTTCAGGAAATAAATCTAGGCTGGAGATTGGAGTTTGGAAGTTGTCAACATATAGATGGTATTTAAAGCCCGAGCATATTTTCTGATGGAACACTCTAAGTGCCTGTAAAAGGAGACTTTCCAAAGTCAAGTGGAAGGTTAGCTCTTCTTTTAAGCCAAGTTTGAGAGCCTATAAAGTTTAACATTTTAAAAATGACCATTGAATGATGAATATTTTCTTGCTGAAAAACTGGCATTAAAATAAAAAAAAAAACCCCACACCTGCCATTCATATCATATGCATCTCACCTCTGCAACTAACATGGAAAGGATTCAGAGAATTAATTTAGAGAATTAGAGTCTAGCAGGCACCAGCTTCCATCACCAGAAGCTTTCTTCAATGTTTTTTAACTCTTTCATACTTGGGTGTCTTTGTTGCTTGTGACCATGCCCTATTGACTTGCAGCCAAGATGAGAGATCTCATAGGCCCAGTGATCAGAGGATAGAAAGACTTTTCTGCTTGCTAGTCAAGCCGAGTCAATGTATATAATGCATGTGTATATTGTACAAAAGTAGTTTAGAGATAACACCACAGGCCTGAAAGAGTTAGTTCATTCTTCCAAGAGCCTAACGCAATCTTAAGGAGTTTCCACATTGGGAGACTCTGGCTCAAAATAACAACCTACACAAGACTTTCTGAGTCAGAAAACTATTTAAAGAGGAGAGTGCTAAACAGTAATTCCAACAAACCCTGGTAACTCTTTTGCATTTGAGCATATCACAATAGAGAGGGTGAAATAACTATCTTTAGATCACACAGCAAGATGGGTGCAGAGAAGGATAAAAATGCCAAATTTCTACCTTTCTGTGGCGTAGCCAGGCTCTGAGTGACGCTCCTCAAACCCCTACAACTGAATGACACTGGTTGTAACACTGTCGCGCTGACTTCCCTGTGATTTGCCTTCTTGGCACAGAGTCATGTATTATTACTGAGAGAGTGGCCACCATCAGGACCTTTAGAAGTAGTGCTCGAGTTTTCAGTGCTTAGCAAAAGAGAATGCCAACTTTTAAAAAATGCATAAACCAAGATTTTGCCAAGCCTAAAGTGAACATAATTTTTCTTGGGGAAATTGTCCTTAATATTTACTGTCACAGTGACTGCCCTCTTTCATGGAGATCTGAAAATGACCAACAGAGAGGTGAGTATAAGACTTGTGCTTCAGCACCTGGCCTGGGTTGAAGGCCAAAGATCAACAGTTTGAAAGGTGAAGAGTGGTACCACTCCCTGTGAAAGGTGAAGAGAGAAACCTAGTGCAGCTATCAAGGATGCCCCTGGCTTCCCTCCCATTATGATGCAGATTGTATCCTACTTCTCTTCCCTGTTCTGTTGAGCATCTCCTACTTACGGGGGTTTGATCTGAGCTTGTTGTGAGAAATAAGGTCTTGGGATATAGGGACCAAGAGAGTACTGGGCATGAATCCTGGCAACAGATTGCCCCTCCCCACTCTGTTTTTAGCCATGCACATGTGCACTACTTGAGTGCATATCACTGGTGAGCTGGGGGTCTGTTCCTTCAGAGAGTACAATATGGGCAACACTTTTCTCATTTACATAGAGTAGATGGAAGACTAATTAAATCTGTGTATATGCTACATATCCATCTATCTTAACAGTTTATGCTTTCACCAGGAAGAGAGGTGAAGGAGAAGAGGGTGCTGAATCAGGAGACTTCCTTCCAGCTCATATAACTCTGGTTTTGAGAGGATAGAGGCAGTGATTCTAGGTGGCTCACTTTATCATTATTTAAAATGGCTTCATGTGGAAGTGGGTCCCATGTTACAGTAAAGAAAATGTTTACTGTTAGTTGGAACTGTGTTTTCAGAATTAACAGCCTGCTGAGGAATTGTACAGTTTTATAGTCCTGTTTCTCGAACACGGTATTGGGCTGGGGTGCATCTGATGAAGTGTGCCTTGATGGGCCATGCAGGTGCCCCTTGGGTTGCCTGGGGTAACACTAGGAATAGAACAGCCTTTGGAAACTGCCTCCGAGTGAAAAGGCTGGATGTGATATCCAAAAAGCACTCATTTGCTTTCTCCAGACCTCACATAAGTTTGTTAAATTGGGAAAGCTCAGCAGGTGGTGTGTCTGAAATCTTTTTTTTTTTTTCTTTTGCACTTGATTCTTGCTGCTCTTGCCAAGTAATGATGCTTTGAAACTGACACAAAGACAACTGAAGCTGCTTGGGCAAATTTCCGGTTTCAAAACAGAGGGCTGCTTCTCTTCAAGAGAGTGAGATGTTAGCCCTGGCTATGCAGTAATTGCTCTCTAAGTAGTCCCAGCCCCTGTTCTTGAAGGATATTTTAGCTAAAGGTCCCTGAGGTCTTTGCCTCCCAGCTACTAAAGAACTCTTACCTACTTGTAGCATAAATGTGATCTGCCCTGAAGAAAAACATGAAGTATTCTTCTAATTAAAGATTGAATGCATGTTATTTCCACTTGCCTCACTGTAGAAAAAGAATACACACTAGTTTCCCACAGGGAGTATTTACTCGCATCTTCCCTCGGTGGGGCCCAGTCCAAGGTCACCTGCATTTCCTACCACCTGGATCAGCTAACAGCTCTGTCTCATAACTAGCTTTTGAATGGCATGGAGCTCCTACACTCCTAGTTTTGGTGATAAATGCTTGTGGTTCTCCATACTTTGGTCTTTGGTTTCGACTTTTGTGCAACCTCTCCAGCTGTAGTTAGGTACCTCCTCTTCCCCAGGCTAAGCCATCTATAGCTCCCGGTGCACTTTACCGCCTGCCTCCATGCTTTGGTCCATGTTTCTTCCAACATTCAAATGAAAAGTAAGACCATCCTTTTTCAAGGAGTCTTAAGAAAAGCAAAGGCTCTTCTGACTAATTAATTCTGTCTCACCAGAGCGATCTTTATATCTGAAGTCCCTGGCAGCACAGCACGCTGTCTGTCTCCCGTTCTCTACCTGAAATCCCGGAGGCCTCATCAGGGTACTTCTCGCATTGCTGCTCTGGGAGACCAAGAGGGACTTCAAGCTGGTGACCTCACCTCTTCTCCTTCTCTCCGGGACACTGGCAATAAAGTTTTCTTGACTAGATGAAGACATAGACCACCCATCGTGGTGCCTTAGGTATTCTATCCCAGGATCTAGGCAGTGGGTTTGGGGGGAGGAGTGGGACTGGGATGAGGGGTTCTTTAACAAGACTGCAACTAACTGAGCACTGGCAGATGAGAGAAATGGCCTGCAACCTTGATTTTCTATTTCCCTAGTCTTCTCTTGTCCACTTTTAAAAAATATATATATTTTATTGATTTTTTACAGAGAGGAATGGAGAGGGATAGAGAGTTAGAAACATCAATGGGAGAGAAACATCAATCAGCTGCCTCCTGCACATCTCCTACTGGGGATGTGCCCGCAACCAAGGTACATGCCCTTGACCGGATTCGAACCTGGGACCCTTGAGTCCGCAGGCTGACGCTCTATCCACTGAGCCAAACCGGTTAAGGCTCTTGTCCACTTACGTTCTGTCACTACACTCGCCACCATAGATTGTCGCTGGAACTAGAGTTGGGAATCAGAAAGGAAGAGGGAGGAAGGTAAGGAAATCTGGAGAGGAGATAAGAGGGAAAGGGTTTTCTGAGGCAGCTACTCAGGATGTATGGAAGGTGTGTTTACCAATTAGGAGCTACTTGCTGATAGAATACTCACAGATGGGAGGCCCCAGTTCTACCCAATGCAAGCCATAGCCCATTGCTGGGGGGCCTCCCCTCCTTCCTCATAAAGCTCTGCTGTATGTGAGATTATCCACACCAGTCTGGTCCTGCCTTCCCTTCAAACAAAGAGCCTTAATTACCCTAAACTAGGACCAATCTGGGATATATGTAAACTTTGACAACTGTCTCCTTTGGGGAGATTACAGTATTCTCTAACTATTAACATTCTTAGGCTTTCTGAGCCTGGGAACTTCCTAATCCTATGCCTGCCAATGGGTGGTCCTTAGGAGCTCCTCCCACTTGAGCTCACTGGGTTTCAGCCAATTCTAAGGGTGAGGCTAGAAGAAAGGCCAATGAATTTCCACTATTACCTTCTTTAGTTTGAACTTTTCATAAGAAAGAGAAAGAATTCATTGATCACTAAACATTGAAGAAGTCACTTGGACCTTGTTTTCTGAAGTCATTCAGTGGAAGTATTTACCTAAAAAATGTAAAAAACACCAACTTACTACATGATACAGCATTGCAAGAACTCATTTCATGTTTATAATTGTTAAATTTGAAAAAATTGAATGAACCTTTCAAAGTGAGTAATTTTTTATTTGAATTCTACATCCTTATGTATTATGTAACAATTAGTAATGATGTGATGGATAATTTTCTTTGGAACAGTTCCTGATTCCATTACTCAACTACTCGATCGACCAGTAATTATGAATCATATCTTTAATTAGCTGCTGCTCTTCAGAAACATATGAAAGCCAAGGGCATAAAGTAATTGGCATAAAAGTTTTTCTAATTAATTTATCTGTCCGTGTAAGTAACCAGGGCTAGAGTCTGGGGATCATTTATAACTCTGGGAAGGCCAGCCCTAAAACTCACTGTCGAAGGAGATTTATATTCGTGAGTTATAAAAAGACAACAAGCCACAAAATTGCATTATCCCCCAACTCTAACAATACAGCCCATAATGTGCCGTTCAGAGATGAGCAAAAAGTTCCTATTGATCCAATTCATTTTCATCATATCCTCCAGTGAATCTTTCAAATCTCTCTTGCCTTTTCCTCATTCAACATTGTAACAGTAATCAAGCACATTAAGCAATTCATTAAACAACAGCCTCGCTGACCACAGGGAGTACTGCAGCTAACATTCATTAGGCAGCCAATAACTTTATTTAAGTAGCAAAGGGCTTGGGAGTAAAAAGCAGCTCCTTTGTCTCTCTGTAAGTACGGAAATGCACATTTCAGCAGTGATCAAGGCACATGGACTCTGGGCCACAAGGTGCTTTCAAATGAGGATCTGTCTCCGCATAACGCAAAATGAGGGTAGGGTGGAGGTGTCCTGATTATGTTCTCTCCTTGCCAAAGCGGCAGTCCAAGACTTAGCTCACTGCTGAGCGCGGCTACGTTAGATTTATGTCTCGTCTGGAAACGGAATGTTCAAATATTGATATTTGGGTGCCAGATTTTCAGATCTGACTTTAAAAATGCTAAATGGAGGCTGTATGGCTTCAGAGATCCCTGGCTGACTTTGTGTGGTAATAAAAGTGATGGATGCATTTTCTTTCTTGACAACAGAGAGGGAACTGGAATAACAATAGCAAATAGCACAAACTGTTTCTTCAAACCATAATTAGAGACATCCCAGAGAAGTCCTAGCCGTCCCTTTGGGATTTGGGGGCAGTCCTGGGGACATATTAAAGGAGGAGGTGACTGGAAAAGTGGAACTGAGATTACGCTTTTCAGAAAAAGGGCACCTTGTCAGTATCCCTTGGGGTTCCGGCTTCTTGCATGGCTGTCCTTGAGAACTTTTTTTTTTTTTTTTTTTTTATCTGGTGAGCTTTTTCTTTATGAAAAAACTTGAAAATGATGTTATATAGGTTAAGTCTTCATAAATCACACCATCCATGGTTAGACAAAACTATTTTCAGAAAGGATTATTTTTTCCCTTGAGAGGACCAGAGGGAATCCCTTTTCACAAGGTATTATTTTATTGCCTGAAGAGTCTCCATGGGAAACACATGGAGTTGCATTTCTAAGATTTTTCTCCCACCTTTAGATAGAGGGCGCTGTGTCAGGATTAAACTTCATTTGATAAATTTTCCTCTTAATTCACGAAGTGCGCTTTCCTCTAAACCTTTATTCTCATGGGTATGATGTTGGCATCATTCTTTCTAGCTCACACCTATTGATTAAGCTACTGATGTTGTACTGTCAGTAAATAAAATAGTCCAGGTTTTAGACTCTACTCTGCAGTACAGCTAATAAAAGCAGGCGGCGTGGCAGGATTGATGTGTGACGCCCTCCCCTACCTGCCATGTAGAGATTTGGGTTCAGCATGGAGCTCATGCCCCTGCTTGGGTCATTGCTGAAATCATCCTCTGAGTTTCTGAGAAGGGGGAGATATGTGCGACACGAAGCAGAGCAAGACCCTGGGCTGGAGCAGAGGGAAGACCAAGATTGGGAGCTGGGAGAGAATAAACCGCCAGGGGCTTCCAGTAACTCGCAAGGATTTAAGACTGTCACGTTTAGAGAAAAGTGCTTTAAAAGAAAATGAGCAAATGCAAATTTTACTTCCTCGCGGATTACGGATTTTGTATTTTTTAAAACACACACTTCATGTCCATTTCTTAACCACTGGAATCGTACCTTTGGGTCATAATGATCATACACAGACTTTTAGGTTTCAAATGGAACATACTGTTGAGCCTCCTCAGCTGTACCGCCTTGGCGCTGCGGCCAGGCCAGGGCCGAGGGCAAAGAGAGGGAAGAAGAAGCAATTGTAGTGCATCCAAGACAGTACTGCTGAGTACGTGGAAATCAGAGTGAAATGTGGCTTTGCCCAGAGATTTAAATCCCCTTTAACCATGAAGTGTTGTGGTTGAATTCATTTTTAATGTCAATATGCTGAATATAGTCAGATGCTCTATCTGGGTAATTTGATGGTGTTATGTTACTTTCTTGTCTTAATGTTTAGAAATATTGCAGATAACCATTTAGGAGTCCTACTTAATAAAAATGTATAGGGATAGTCAAAAGTTCTTTTAAAAGCATTATTATTATTTTTTTAAATCTTTGGTGACATTTGGCTTTAATTCTGCTTAATAATAGAAAAGGCTAACTTTGTTTGAATGCATAATAAGCATTATAAGTTCCAGGCACTGTAATACAGCTTTGCATGCAGTATTTTGTTTAATCCTCTCAATAACACAATGAAGGAAGTACTATTATTTTTCCCATTTTAAAAGTTATGAATTTGGGGATTAGAGAATTTGTATGACTTACTGAAGATCCAGTAGTGACCCGAGATGGCTAATATGAGCTTGGGGGAGCCAATTGAGCTTATCTTTTCCCAGCTCCCACATTCAGTGACTTCATGGTAGTAACTTGAAATTGAACTTGAAGGGAGTATTTACACCAGGAAAATGGGCAAATGCTACAAATCAGATCCCTCACACCCTCAAATCCTGTTATTATATTTATAAGAACGTCACTTCCATAGATTAAGCAGGAAATTAATGGTAGGGCCAGAATTTGAAACCAATTTGTATATATTTTTTTAGTGTAATATTAAACCACTTCTCCAAATGATCAGTCAGTTTATGATATTTACTTAGCATTTTTTTCCTCCTACAAAGTACTTTTTTTTATTAATTTCTTTATTGATTAAGGTATCACATATTTGTCCTCATCCCCCCATTCCCATCCCAAACCCCTCCCCACACATGCCCCCATCCCCCTGTTGTCCGTGACCACTGGTTAGGCTTATATGCATGCATACAAGTCCTTTGGATGATCTCTCTCCCTTACCTCCACCCTCCCCTACCTTCCCTCTGAGGTTTGACAGTCTGATCGATGCTTCCCTGTCTCCGGGTCTGTTTTTATTCATCAGTTTATGTTGTTCATTATTTCCCCTAGATGAGTGAGATCATGTGATACTAGAAATACACTTATAAGAACTGAAAAGGAGACAAGCAATAATGGTTATGCTGAGAGGCAAATGAGTCAGTCTGTAGTGAGTTTCTTTCTGGGCCAACAGTTCTTTTGAGTCCCAATTTCAATGTCAAACAGTTCCTTATGTGTACATGTCAGCAATGATATTTCAGTTCTGGATGGTGGACAAATGGTGGTAATGCAGGTCCGACCCTCTGTGGTTTGGTCCTGGGCAACCTGCAGTGATGCTTTGGAGAAAATATTGAATTTTTTTTCAAAGTCTGTGCCTATTATGTAGACCAAACCCCAAGCTGGGAACAAATTTAAGGACATCCAGCTGGCTGTCATGCAGTCTGGCCAGGTCAGTTGGAAGAGAGGAGACTGTTGACCAGTCCTCAATTCTCGGCCATAAGTTCAGAGGCACAGATGAGATGGTTATGTTCCCAGAACACTCCATCTGCATGTTGATAAGCTAGAAACACTATAGAGGAAAGGGTGCTAGATTTACTGTAGCGGGAAATAATAAGATCAAAGTAAGGTACAGACATAGACTGGGCATCTCCTATGTGCAATGATCAGTACTAGTCACTGCAGGGGTTAGAAAAAGGGTAAGAAGAAACTGTGAAACTTTTGTTTTATAGATTTGTTATAGGTATTGTAGAATGTTTAGAATATTCTCTTTCTTTTGGACTCATTGGAACTGAAATATTTACAGATGAGAAGATACCATGTCTACAATTTGTTCAAAGTAATCTGAGGGTGTGGGAAGTTGGGGATAGGTGAGGGTATAGATGAAACAAGATTAGCCATAAATCAATAATTGCTGCAGCTGAGTAATGGTTACATGAAAATTCATTTTACTATTCTTCCTGTTTTTTATTTGTTTGAAATGTTTATAATCAAAGTAAAACAAAACAATAAACCATTTGACCACAATAGTTCAATTTGCTACTGTAAGTCCAAAGTACAAAATCTATGCCAAACCTATGCCAAAGCACATTTAAGGTTATAGAAATTAAAATGAAGTAAAAGAATCTTAATGGGGACCTAAATATGAAATGGTTAATCTTGACAGACCTGCTTCTATAGCAAACAAGACTGAATGGAACAGTCATCTAGGACCAAAATTGGAAACATCAAGATATTGAATGGATATTTATGTCCAATGGATGAACTTTCAAAAGAAGCAGTTTAACAGATATTCTTTTTGTCATTGTTTCAAGTATGAATCAGAATGTTACATTTGATTTTCTTTTATTAATTTAATTTTCAAGTTCATCTTTCTTATAAAAAAAGGAAGACTGCATTAGACACACTAACAACTTTTTCTAAACATTGTTTATACAGTATCTTGTGTAGCTTTCTTACAAAGAACATTGAATTAAAACATGATTGGCCATTCTTAATCACCCAAATAGAGTTTACATCTTTAAAAATGGTGAGATTTTTAATAGTATTAACCTGTCACTGCATTTCATACTAAAACTTCATTGTCAACTTTTCAAGTAAACTCTTAGAGAAATTTGAAATTTTTCTTCCTAATAATTATTCTTCTCATTATTCATGATTTTTTACTCTCCTCTTATACCTAGTCCTTGATAGAATTTTTCTTTTAAACTCACCAATCTCATCTTAACTTGGGGTGCAAATGTTCCTCAGACTTTGATGCCCTATATTTGAGGTGAGCTAGGGGTTAAGGGTCTAATCACTTTTTTTCTGAGCTTGGGCACTGACTTGTCTTGGTTTCAGCCATAGAGCCACCCCACTTAGATTGCTAAAATTAATTAAAAGAAGGTCTTAATTTTCAGCGCAACACTGTCAATCAGCTGAAGAGGTTTGTGCTATTTCTCCAGTTCCTTTGCATTACTTTTCTCCATGAGGTGGACTATATTCCTCCCCTTCAGAACTTGGAATTGGCAATGGTGTTGCACAATTTCAAAGACGAAGTCTTTCCTCAGTTTCAAAGAAGTCTTTCCTTTCCTCCTCCTCCCCTTCCCCCTCCTTCTCCTCCTCCACTTCCTTCTCCTCCTCCTCCTCCTCCTCAACCTCCTTCCCCTCCCCCTCCTCCTCCTCCTCCTCCTCCTCCTCCTCCTCCTTCTCCTCCTTCTTGATATGCATCCACGCCAACCTGTCTCACTCATAAACTCTCAGAGAAATAAAAAAAGATTTATTTTAAATTTGTGAAAATTGTTTTCCTTTAAGAGCCACCAATAATTTCCAATTATTTGGTGCCTTCTCTGGATCAGGCAATCTGCTGGATGTTTTAAACACATTAACATTTAGTGTTCAGGTATTATTTCCCTTCTTGATATAAGGAACTGGGGGCTGGGGAGACAAAGATGAAGTAACTTGTCCAACCAAGATTACAGAATACTGGAGGCAGAATTCGAACTCTAGTTTCCCCGGACTGGCCTGGGCTAGTTCCTATTGTCACTTAGATTAATTAAACATTTCCCAGTTAGTTCACTTTAGCAACAGTTTTCAGCTCTGTCTTTGCTTAGTCAATATGAATTACATCAGAATAGCAAAGTTTATTTGCAATGAATCAGAAAAAACTGCTTTCTTGATAGGGATCATTATTTTACAGTAGTCTTCAAACAGAGCTTTCACTTTGGCACTCAGGTAATTATCAGCATGGTTGTTTAATATTTGTTGAGCTGTCATGTTCCAACCTAGGTAATAAAACAAGAGCCTACAGCACAGTTTCTATCTTCAAGTTGTTCACAGGAGCATGCACGATGCACATCCTCTTCCACTCCCACAGTTAGCCTCATGAGATTAGCTCCCAATTTTTATTTCTGCTTCGTACTTTCAAAGAATTATTTAAAGCCCAACCTGTGTGGCTCAGTGGTTGAGCGCTGACCTACGAATCAGGAGATCATAGTTCAATTCTGTTTAGGACACATGCCCGGGTTGGGGGCTCATCCCCAGTAGGGGCATGCAGGAGGCAGCCAATCAATGATTCTCTCTCATCATTGATGTTTCTCTCACTCCCTCTCCTTTCCTCTCTGAAATTAATAAAAAATATTTTTTGAAAAGAGTAATTTGAAGACAAAGTGAAGATAAATGGAGAAAAGTAATTGTTCAGTGAAGACTTATCAGGAAAATGACCACCTTCATTCTTGCTATCTGGACTGGTGAGGTTGTTGCATTGAGGAGAAGAGGAGGAGCAGCTATCTTTGGTGGAGAGTGAACCAAGGTGTAGAGAACAAATACGTTTTATAAGGCTGTAGCCTGGAGAGTAGAGGGAGCAGTCTAACCAGTGGGAGAGCTTTGGAAACTAAACTGAACAAGTCAGATGGCTTTGGGGTAGAATAAAACAGTAAAAAAAAGTTAATCCAGGAGCTCGTCACAGATAATAAATTTTTTATAGTCATTCAGAACTGTTCTTGGTTAAATGAATGAAAGTGATGAAGTCACTAAGAATAGGTATAGAGGGATAGATAGAAATCCAACTATCGGGAAGCACTCATTTGGGAGTAAGATCTTAGTAGTGTAACTTTTGGAGAAACTTGTAAAAGAAATAGCAGAATTTGGGGACCACATGGCTATTGGTGAAAGAGGGATATATGTGTGCAATCACTGTGTATGTGTGATGGTGATGATTCTAAGACTGAGTGGAAGGACACAGTAAAAAGAATTGAGAAAAACCAGAATTCGGTCAGTGTGCTCTTAAGCTGGACAGGACAAAGAGACTTCCAGCCTTTACATGTGGAAAACAAGAGAGAGAGAGCATTGAAAAGCTAGGCAGAGGTGAATATTGGAAAGTAAATTTAGAAGATAGAAGTGCAAATCATCAAAAATAAAGCCTCTCAAATTGGCTTACAGCTTGCTTTGAGTTAAGATGGACTTTCTGTCTATGGCGCCTCACAAGTGGCTGATATGCCAACATTTTTGTCACATTCTAGAGAAGATAAAGTACTCCGTGTCCCTTCTTTTGATGAGATTTGGGATTAAAGACCAATCAAACTGTCCAAGTATAATAACTATGGTGATTTTTTATTAGTGATAGTGAAAAAAATATGATTAAAAAACATCTGGAATAAAATAAGTCCTACTGATTAGATATATTCCCCTGACTGCCATATGTACAGAAATACATGAATTACATGTGTATATAAAGCTGTGAATATATCTTGGCATATCTCCTGGAAAAGATGCCAAGTTTTATGTATCTATCTATACATACACATATATAGACACACATATGTACATACTGCATAGAGTTGTGTTACATGGTGCTGAGATGTTTGTTTAGTCCATTAGACACTAACAAGCTATTGAATAAGGAAAATCACAAGACAGTGCCAATCAAACCTTATGTGCCTGCCATAGTGGATGTGCAGACCCCCCTCAAGGCAGGGAGATAGACTCCTGCTTGGTACCAAGCTGTGGACCCTGTGGCACTCGATAAATATTTGTTAACTGGCTGTCTGACTAACTGTCTGGATCACTTCTCACCATTCCTTCCAGCCCATCTGATACATGGTGGATTTTAATGTTAGAGAATGCCCAAATAAAGAGAAGAGAAGAACTATATACATCTGTGTTGTTAATTGGAGATATAAAAGGGCAAATGTTATCTGCATACCTTCTCCTTCAAATTGCTAATATTGAATTAGGTGAGGCCCAGGATCCTGTCTGTTTAATTTCTGCAAGTACCTAAAGGATTTTGTTATAAAACAATGATCCCTGTAACACAGCCTTGTGCCTGAGGAATTGAGAATGATATTAGCATGTTCAAGTACACAATTTCTGTTTATCCAATGCGCCTAAGAGCCAAGTCTGAGGCAAAGGCAAACAGCATTCAATACAAGAAGGGATAGAATTTCATTCTTATGTGTGCTTTCAAAATAAAATAAGATTTATTTTGTTGAGGTCCAAGATAAGAAGTTAAGGTATTTTTTCCTTCTCTCTCTCTTTTTTTTTCTTCCCACTTTTGAGGTTCTTTACTGGTTCTAAGATTATTCAGGGAAATCTAATATTTTACACATCCAGTCATTTTATTTCCTTCTGCTCCCATATTTTCCCATTTTTAATTAGTCCATTGATTTTTAAGAGCTGCAAATGTCTTGGAGAACTTTCAATAACATCCTTCTTAGAAGCAATCGTTTTTGTGTCATTTATGTTCTATGTTTCTAGTGTGTTTTACTTCTAAAATAATTTACATAAGGTAACTATTAAAGATAACAACATGTGGGTTTCTTATTGATTATTTCATCTTTGATGAGTAACCCACAGCCAAAGTTCTGTGTTTCTCTTCCAGATATAATAAGTAAATTCTCTACTTTTAACTAGGGTTTACTTTGCTGTTGAGGAAATATTTAACCATAAGTATTATTAGTGGGATATAGATGTAGACTTTTTGTTTATCAATTTAACAGATCTTAATATATTACTGCCCACTCTTTGGGTATGATCACCAAATTACTGATATTTCAAGAACAATTATGAATCAATAAAACTTCAATAAATATATTTCTGGATATATATTTTCTTTTAAGTAGGAATATGTGCTTATAGATAACATATTTGCCATGTTCATGATATCATGACACATGCACACACATAATATTTTAAAATTGATATCATATATAAAATTATTTTAAAATATTGAAGAATCATATTTAGTGTGAGACTGAGTAACAAAAACTTATAAAAATTATTAAACATTTCTTTGTAGTTGCTCTCAAAAACTCTCATGTGAGCAAGAGAGAGATCTAGGGTCAAGGTTTTCAACCTGTCAATCTCCATTCCAAAGAATCAGGTCATGAATGTATTTTAATTGTTTAAAATTGAGTTTGGAGAGCAACCTTCTGCATAAAATTTCCAATATTTTTCTCAATGCAAACTCGCTTTATAATTTAACTTTTTCATGTCTTTATTTCAAAATCAGGACAAGTTTAGCCCTAGTTGGATACGTGAATTTAGAGTTGCTTGAAGTTTGAATTCTGCCATAAACTGAGGGTGAAGTGAACTTTGGCTCTGTGTGGTTTTCATGATACAGGGACTGGTTGAAAGCATGAAAGGCACAAGAAAGCCTGGTAATTGGCTGGTAGAGGATTTATCATGTCTCTATGAAGAAATGTTTAGGAAGAGACATTTTGTAACTATTCATGGGAACATTCCATGCATTTTTTAGTTATGCTGAAACTTACATAAAGGGATTTTGATGGTGGCTAGAAAACTAGGTGGACATTCTGGTCACAGCTGTATAGACTGAAGAAAAAAGTCGGTAATTAAATTTCAGCATTACTTTCAAAACGATAGTTTAAGCTAACAGAAAAATAGTAACCTTTTTACATGTTGTTCGTTAAAAACAGAAAATAATGTTTTATCAATAACATCAGAAGGAAACAATCATGAAGAAATGATGTTGATATTATAATTCAGTGACCTTTTCTGGATTAACCCCGCCCCCCTACTTCACTGTTTGACAGCATGGTAGAATTAGAGAAGGTATGTTTCTTTATACAAAGTTTTTATTTCTCTCTGTTTTAGGTAAACCCCACAGATTTCTCCCAAAAAACTTTATATATACTCTAGTTCCTACATCAAAGCACTGCTGACTGAAACTATATAAAATCCTTGGCCTCCAACCAGAGAAGGCCTAAATGCAGGAAAGTAAGGATAAATTAAAGTGACAGGGTCTCAGCAGTGGAAATTAGTGCAACTCTTCTAATTGCATGTCTAGCCTGAATGATGGGATACTTAATTCTTACACATCCCAGACAATTGCTTTACACTAACATGAGCTCTGGGAAAAAGGCAGATTCCACAGACATATGGAGCAGTAGATGGAGTGGAAAAATAAATCAGAGGCCCTGGCCACTCTGGAAAAAAAAGTTTCATCTACATTGTTAATAAAGGTGTTGCGACAGTCGAGCAATGTTGGTACTGTTCTCTTGGTCTATTCTTTTCATAAAACTGCACATTAAACAATTAAATGGCAGAGCTCCAACCTGCCTGTGTTAACTCTTGCGCCACAAAACAACAACAAAAGCACGATGAGGAAAGACATCGTTCCTTTAGCAAAAAGCAAGCACACAGCCTAAACAGGAATCCCAAGGGACACGTGGATCAGGAACCACAGCATCCTCTTCTCCCACTACTGTAAGGACTGCTAATAAAAGCCTTCAAAACTAGCATGGGTTCTTATATCTATTTAACCTTTTGCCCCAAGAAGCAAAGAGCATCTGGTTAAGTGGAGAGTAAAAGCGCAGCAACTTTTCATTATCAGAGCTCACAGGCAGAGTGTGGGGAAGCTGGAGCTGCCAAGCCTGGGTTAAATGCTTGTTGCCTTCACTGCCTGAGGCCATCTAGCGTGTTTAGAAATGATTAAGTACTGCAGCCTAGAAAGGACCTGTCCTGAGCGTTCATCTCTGACTTCCAGCAGAAAGGAGAGGCTGGCAATGACAGAGGCAGATGGATGAGTCTCATTAGTATGGCGAGGCAGCGAACCAGACTGCCTTCACAGAGCTGTCCAAAAAGAGGGAGCAAATTAAAATAGGATCTGGGAAAACCAATGAGCAAGTGTGTTAACTCTCTGCTACCTGGTTTCTTCAGCTGGGTGGTTTCACAGCTAGCTAGCGCGGCTTCCCCTGAAACGCTGCTGCCCCAGGAAATGAGCGGATGGCTCTGCAGACTCACACAGTTCCAGTCCGCTGTCTTTTTGCGTCCTTTAGAAAATGACTCTTGCATTTCCTACAGCAGAACAACAAAGATGATTTTATTCTCAAGCGTGCCTCATTGCCACAGAGCAGAGCAGGGTGGAGGGATGAGGGGGAAGAACCTCTGTTTATTAGTGCAGAGAAGGTAAGAGGCCTTGAACTTGGCCACCTTGGAGGAGCTAAGTAAGGATCAAAGACCTGCTCAGGGAGCCAGTGTTCATGTGAACCTGCTGAACCCCCCGCTGGAGAAGTGGCAGTTCCATCTCAAGTTCTCAAGTGCATTATGTTCAAAACGAAGAACTCTGGTTGCATTGAGGGATGCCCGAGCATGGAATTTCAGGACAGAAAGTTAGCAAACACAGACCCGAGAGGACTGATCCGGGGAGGGAGGGACTCATAACATTCTGGAATATTCTCTTTATGTGGTTCTTACATGAGGGTGTTTTAGGGGACCTGGGGCTCCTCTAAAGATTTTGGAGAAAGCTGGCAGAAATTGTTTAGTTGTTCACTCATTTATTCAGCAAATATTTACTCTGTCCTTGGGTTACTATGAGGCCCAGGGAATCAAAAGATGAATAAGATAAGATATATTCCCTGCCTTCCTTCAAAGATCTAAATCCAGTTGGAGAAGGCAGGGAAAGAATGACCGTGTGAGACATCTATAGAAGAGGATAGCGTTGCTTCAGGGCCTGAGTGGAGGGTAAACACTGATACACAGACACATGGAACTGGCCACCAAGGAGCTCATGGTTCAAGGGTAGGAGCCAGACATGTGAACGATCAATTTTCAATGAAGGAGGAATGAAGAAAGTGGTAACTAGAGGTGCAAGAACCCTGTGGTGAGGATCCCGATGCAGGAGCATCGATTCTGCCTGGATGGGGAGCACGAGGCTCTCCCACGTGGTTGGCACTTACACTGCGCTTTGCAGGGTACACCGAAGGCATCCGCTTCAAAGAAAAGAAATTTATAAATAGAGAAGATTTTTGTTCAAAAAGAGACATATATTCCTTTCCAAATATAGTTTTGCTTGGTCAAGTGTGTGTCAATGGTAGGCCTTACTTCATCTCGGCTTGTTCCAGTTGATTGTGAGCCAAAAAGGAAACAGTCTGAAGCTCCAGGAGGAGTCGTGAGGAGTAAATGTGGCCAAGGAGCAGAGACTGAAATTGGCTGGACCTCTCTCTGATGCTGTTTGGATTGTGTGTGTGTCTCATTACAGCACACAGAAACTTCCTTTGGAAAGAGCTGCTACTTTCCTTCAAACAAATACCTCTAATTCATTTTCTAATTAAAAGAGCAAGAAAACAAACAAAATGAAATAAATTATAAATGATAACAAAACAAAACTGATGGGCTTTTATCCAACCTTGGCAAAAAAAAAAAAAATGAAATTCCTCTATAAGTGACAAACATCAGATCACAGACTCTAAAACTTTTCCAGGTTGGGCATCTTTCCTGGGGAATTGTCATTTTTACAAATTTAAACTCAAACTAGGTAGGTTTTCAGCTAGTGACCTAAAAGAGAAATCACAAAATAACTTGCTCCACATTTATAAAAGTGTAAGCTATACACGGACAGAAAAATTGTTTTTGACACAAGCATTATTCTGTCACTTATCAACCAAACCCTATAGCCCAGTTGTAAATTTCACAGCTGGGCCGTTACGGTTAGCTGAAGTTAACACTTAGCAAGAGGAAGAGAGATGTGTCCACATGATGGTATACATATCATCCAAAGCCTCTGCTTACTGGTAAATAAGAATGCACTGTGGGGGAGAGGGCTTTGTTAGCTCTTATGAAGAAATACATAGATATATGTTATCCTGCATGTTACCACTACTATTCAGTCAGACTTTCTCTGTACACATAAGGAACTCCTGTTGACATCAGGGCCCGAGTGGCTGAGCCAATTGACTTTGTATTTTAGAGTTGCTTCCTTATCCCACTCAATATAAGCAGAAACCATTACTCATATTTATCCTCATGTAAAATGTACATGGATAAATCATTTAACTAAATGTGAGGTGTCAGGAAGTGGTTCATACAAAGAAAATAATATTATGCAGTATAAACTCCCATTAAGTAGTAATGTGGCTGACATTGATTGAGGGAGATTAAGTCTAAGACTCTTTTTCTCATGACATTTGTTCAAATAAATAAAGGTAACAGCAGGGAAAAGTTGATGCTTTCTTCTCACTTTGCATATAAAATTTACCCGTGTGATTTTTTTCTTAGTCACATTTATTCACAGTGCAGTAGTACCGGATATATTACGTGAATCCTGGGTAGCAGCGATAACTGTCAGTAAAGCAAGGTCATAATTGACCTTTATCACTGAAAAAAGGTTGGCTACCTAAAGATAAACTTTCATGTTGAATTTGGAATGTAAAGAGGAGGGTTGAGGCCATGGAAGGAGCACATCTGAATAGAAATCTATGAATATTTCATGTCTGTTAAGAGGTTGGAAACTTGGTATGACATTATCCTGACCCCTGTCCTGAAATATTTTCAAAAGAATATTCTGATCGGCAGCAGACTTCAGTAGAAATAGGTTTTTCTTACTCAGTAGAAAAATTAAACTGTGGTATAAAAATGTCTGTTCTTAAAGCTGATCTCCTCAATGAACGTAAGCCATACGCGTATGTTCTGGAAGCACAGGGCTAATCAACTAAATCACTAGAGGAACCTCACACATATGTCAGGTGTGGCTCTAGCTGCCACCAGAGCCACTCTATTGCCCCTGATACAGACAAATAACTGAGAAGAGGCACTTCTACTCCAAACTTCAGCACAGAGTCCTAATACATACCCAGTGGATACTCATCTGATTAATATGTTGTCCTTTCTACCCCAAAGTATCTAGGTTCTGTCAGTCCAGAAATTAGTTATTAAAAAAATGGATTTATTGAGAAATGAACAGATGTCAAATGCCACAGTAGGCCCCTTGGACATTTCAAAATAATAATGTCAATAGCTAACATTACTAAAGTAGCAAATAATCTGCCAGGCATTCCATTCCATTTCTTAAATACATCACTTCAAGTTGGTACCACTGTCATCCTCATTGTATATATAGATGAAGAAACTGAGGCACACAGAAGTCCAGCTATTTTTCTAAGCATTTGTAGGTGGTTGAAGCTAGAGATGACAAATTTCGTCTCCCTATGGATACAGAGAAGATCATTTCAGCAAGCAAAAATCAATCAGGAACAATAAAGAAGTTGTGTGGCAGAGATCACATGCTAGTACATGATAGGAAATCAGAGAAACAAGAAAGAGTAGCTTTTAGAAAAGAAAAGTAGGAGTAACAAATGCCTCCGGATGCAGAGTGCAGCGATGCGTAATGGTGTCTTGGTGGGAAGCAAATAAAAATCAAGAATGTGTTCATGTAACTGTGCTAAACAGCTGCTTGGTATATACAGGGTGGGCAAAAGTAGGCTTACAATTGTTTTTATGGAAAATAATACAATCATGAATAATAATACAAGAGTAAACTCTATGTTTTATGTACACACAACTGTAAACTTACTTTTGCTCCACCCTGTATCTTGTGTGATGTGGATTTTCTCAGATGCATAGCACCCTTACTAGATTGTATGTGCCTGGGGGATCTTGGCAGTCTTAAACTAACTACCCTCTACCCTGAGACCATAAGATGGAACCTGGAACATTTATTTCAACCTGGAACCTTCTCAGCCTCCTGGGTGTCCTGACTTGGCACCCAGTCAGGGCCTGACTCGCTCTAAGGATTGGAGGCAAGTCCATGTGATTCTCTGTGCACTGATTTCTGCAGGATGCCCCACATTATTAGAAGCCTAGAAAGCCGGAAGGATGAGGTGTGGGGCCAGGGAATTGAGAGGCGAGAGTATTGGCATCATGTTGTAGGAACTATTTGGACTATAAGCTAATAAATAAAGCAAACATAACATGCTTCTAATCAACAACTAGTTTTGAAGGTAGACCTTTATAGTAGATGAAGCTGCTTCTATTAGGTTGGAAAACTAACCAGGGAATCCATACGATGAGAATTGCAAAGGCACAACTTGGAAAGAGGCAGATCCACTGGAGGATCAAGAGAGCCCTTTGGTGTCTACAGACAGTGTCAAAATGCCTTTAGGATTATATGTGTAAAATTGGACTTTTTCAGGAAACTCATAAACCTTATCCCGGCTGAAATTCTCCAGTTGGGCATAAGAAAACAGCAGTTTGTGTACACTTCGGGTTATGAACTAACAGGTGTTTGGAAATGAAGAAATGAGTCACATTTCTGTGATAGAGTGCCATGGAATTTCAGAGCCAATAAATTTTCTTTGAAAAAAAATTTACACTGTTCTATCACTATTGGTTTATAAGAAAACAGAGCTTGACCTGCAAGTTAATAAAGAAAGCATGTTTACTAATTGGGCTTTATTCTTGTCCCATGTTAATTGCAAAATACCCATCCATCTCATTTATGAATATGTTAATTTATGTCAGAGAGACACAAGTTTTGCGTATGCAAACTCTTCCTTTAATTAGATCAAAGGAAAGTCCATCTCAGTTTTACAAGATGGATTCCAATTTTTAATCAGCCAAATAAGTTTGACTCCTAAAAGGCATCTTCTTTGACAGTTGCAAAGCACTAATTAATAGACATAACTGTATTAATTGCATTATATCGCTGAATCCTTATCAGTTAGCTTATGTTGCCTGCTCACTAATGCAAACAATTGTGGCTTTGGTGAAGTCAACTCCTAAACATCTTTCTAATGCTAACTAGCAATCAATGCATGTAAATTTTCTAATGTTTCTTTAGGGAATTCTACATAATAGATGTAAACTCACTTTTGAGTTATGCCCTGCCATTTAGTATAATTAGTCCTTAAAGCTGCACCTATCATATTATCAGCTTCCTGAGAGATAAAGAACACACTGAATTTGTTTAATAACAAAGAATTATAATAGTTTCCTTTAGGAATCCTTCTGCATCAGGCTAAATGGAAATCTGTGACTTATCAAATAACTTCAAAATTATAACAATAAAAAATGTATCTTTAAAGTAATTCATGAAAAGACTTTAATGAGAGAGAGAGGTGTTGGCTTCAGAGACTATCAACTGTTTTTAATCACAAGGAGAGCAGCAACTGTTTCTCTTCTCTGGCCAGGCTTTAAGTGGGCCGTGCACCGAGTGCAGTAGGCCTACCTCAGGCCCTAGCAGATAAAGGCTCATGTGCTACGTGGCCTCCTTCCTGAGCTACAAGGAAAGCTATCACTGTGTTGATTATGAAAGTATTTTTGTGAGTAGGGCCATTTTGTTTCTTCTTTCTAGGTGTGTTACTGAAATTGGTTACTCTACTCATTCAGGCGACTGCAGATGTTCTCAGGTGACCTGGGCTACATTCTGCTGGTGCTCTTAGGGAAATGCCTCCATGTCCACCTTGGAACCTTAGGTTAAGCCTTGATGATAGTCCTTAATGTTTCTTTCTAGTATACAAAGTATTTCCCAATGAAGATATGCAGGATGGGTTAGTCATAACAAGTAGTCTATGACATGGGGCTGGTACAGAGAAAATAAGAATTATGCAGAGGCTGAGAAGATATTGGAAATGGCTGCGCTGCAGATACGTCACGCCCAGGGGAAGCTATTAGGACCTAATTTTGAATCCTCTAAATCCACATACAAGCAAAACCCTCCAGAGCTTGCAGAGACTAGTTCTGCAGATTTGCCAGGCATTAAGTAGCCTCACTTGTGTATGTCCAGTTTACTTTTCTGCAAATTTGTACCAGATCCTGAAAACCATGTAAGTCCACAACAGAGAGAGAAGTAAAACTGACATTTATAAAAATACCACCCTTGCACTTCAGAGGTACCCAGGTCCACACGCATCCACACTCCACAAACTAATTGTGCAATGCAAAAATGTCACTGTTTCTAGAGTAGGCATCTTTTTACATAAACTCATTTATCATCTAGTATTATGGTAATTTAAAGGTAAATTTTCCACTTAGTCTTTTCTCTTGTGTTTCTACTCTTTCTACCTCCCCCCCCTCCAACTCAACTAGGAAACAGAAAAATAGCAAAACTCGGTGGGAAAGACAATTAAACTGTATGGAGAAGGCCAAGACGAGGTGAGGACAGCTGAAGACTTTCTGACAAGGAGGTTTCATTATCACCATTTTTTTTTCCTTTAGGCATTCATTAAAACGTCAGCTACTTGCAGGTAAACCAATATGTTCCCTCACTGATCCCACACGGGAATTTCTCCACAAACCCCTGAGTGAAAGAAGCCTGCATTTAGGTATTTGGGCTCTGCAGGCTCCTCATTTACACAGCCATACACAAAGCCCGTTTCGGAGCAATACATTACTAATGCATGGTTATGTATTCTAATATGTCCCTGCTCCAGGAAGCATTCAAGCCATTGCCATGAACTCCAGCATAAACCTCTAGAGACCCTGGCCCTGTACAGAAGCACCAGAATTTCCCCCCAGCTGTAATATTTGTGGAGCGTTACATTCCCTTTCTTTATATAGACTTCTCCGAGGGGGAAGCATACCCACTGCCAAGTCACTTAACCAAAATGGAAGCAAGTTCTTATTAGAATTTCAGCATCTAATTTAATACTAAATGAGGGCCTTTTTGAAAAAGAACCTTTCCTTTGCGGATTTGCAGGTTTGAGTCCTTAGTCAGTCGCCCACATTATTGTATGCTCTTCAGACAGTAGACATTTGTCGTTAGAGGATACAATTGATAATAATCGTCATTCCAAGTCAAACCATCGTTGCTTTTCATTCTTTAAGATTCTTGCATAAGTTTTTGCTAAGTGAACACAAACTTTTGTTTATAGTTTTTCCTGCAATGAATAAATATTTATAGAGATTAACTATGTGCCAGAAACTTCAAATGCAAAGGTAAACACTGCCTTTGTGTATGATGAACAGATGTGAAGTTAGTAAGGTAGGAGTAAAAGCCTTGAAAAGGCACAGCAGCCGGGGCTTGTGAAGGATGGTCGGCCTAGAACTGATTAATTAGCTGCTCAGAAATCTCCCAAGTTATGCTCAGGCTGAACAGCATATCACTGGTCTTAACAAACGGCACCCACCTATTCATCTGTCATCCCAAGGCCGAATGATGAGATGTGCTGGTTCTGGTGCGTCTGTCTTCTTTCTCTCTTTCAGTTTCCTGTATCGCAAAGGCCAGGTGATTGAGTGAGATCCATCCAGGGGATATTTAGGCATCTACCATGTGGCTTTGGGATAGGCTGAACTTTCAGCAGTGGAAGAGCTCAGGAAGTGATGATAGCAGCACATGCCACCAGTCCCTCAAAGACTGTTCTCACCTGCCCATCAAAGGCCAGTTCTCAGAGTCTCCATTCAGGATCTCTGGACACCCCCCCCCCCCCCGCCCCCGCCGCCGAGGCCCTCTGGCTGTACAGTACACATCCACTGATTTCTGCCTACCGCATGTGACTCGGAGCTCCTTGCACACTTAAGGATCATTCCCATACTTTAGGGACCCAACTCTTTTTCAGATTCAATTACTTATCTTTCTCCAGTATTTTCTGGAATAGTCTCTTTTTATAGAATTTATTGATGAATCCCATAGGATTTTATTTATGTTTTTCACCTGTGTGTCTTTTTCCTCCTCATAACAAGGAGTTACATGGGGACTGCTTATCATATTTTAAGAAAGTGTTCTTTCTTTCTTTCTTTCTTTCTTTCTTTCTTTCTTTCTTTCTTTCTTCTTTCTTTCTTTCTTTCCTTATTTATTTCTCTTCATCCCCCCAAATGATCTTTAACAATTAGGGTATCTGTCTTTTTATTTAATGATTATTAATTTAAAAAAAATTCAAGATAAAAGAAAAAGTTTTCTTTTAATAGTTAAATATATGTCTACAGCATTTTATATGGCATCTTAAAATGAATTTGTTAGTGAGGCTAACCAGTTTAAGGTATTCCTTCCAACATTTAACTTCTTAAACCCAAGTACAACAAGATTCTTCTCTTTTAGATTTAGGAGCTGGGACAAAATCATTGTTTTGAGATGGAGAAAGCATGGAATTTAGAGCCATTTAGACCTGAGTTTGAATCCTGATGTACCCAGTTTCCTCAGCACGCAACTTAGGTTTCTCAGCTTCTTATCTGTAAAATGGGGATGTTATTAGCTACTTCAAAGATTTCTTTAGGGAGATGTGAATATTGATTTTTTAAAATTATTAAAAAAATCTTCAAAGGGTGAGCACTCAAATTTAGCACCTATCTTCACTCTTCTCCACTTATGGACTTTTCAGTAGTAAGGTGCAGCCTCAGGCGACAGGGGAAAAGATTCCCAAACAGTAGAACCATACACCCCCTTTCCCCCTGTGCACAGACACAGCCCGTGTTTGCCTGGCGTGAGGAGGGGCTGGGGATCCCACGAATGACACAGGTTGATCCTGGATTCTTTCTCACACTGAACCTTGGAGGAGCCCCCAGTGGGCCTCCCCACATCAGGCACTGCTGGAGTGTGGGGTTGCTTCATAGAAGATTTATAAAGGGACCCAATGGAGAGTAAACACACTCCTTTTTCTCTAGAAAACCTGACAGGACTGTTTTCCTGAGCAGGAAAAATGGCATCAACCCACAAAAAACATTTGCTTCTAAATTTCTTCTAAAGAGGTCAGTCTAGCTGGGAGCAGTGATATGACGGGCTGAAATGGAAATGGCTGTGTATTATTTGTTTATTCCACAGATATAACATTTATAGAGGACCGATTTCAGTGCCAGACTCTGCCAAAGTGTAACAATAAGTAAAAATAAACACAGCCCCTGCTGTCACTGAGCTCATGGTTTACTGAGAGAGAAAAACAGCCAAGAAATCACACAAATCACAGCAAACCTAGAATACTGATAAAAGCATAAACGAGGGTACATGGTATACCATGATGTTTGTATAAAGGAGATTTGAACTAGTTGGAAAATAGGTAGGAGGGAGGCTGCTGGCCAGGAAAGGTTTTCCTGAGAGTTTCAGGTTGAATAAGAGCTACCTTGGCAAAGGGGAGAGGAAACATCAGGGGTGGGACCCCGTGGCAGAGGAACAGGGCAAGCATGGGAATCCATTCAAAAGCAGACCCATGTGGCAGGAATGCAGACATGGAGAGAGCAGTGCGTGGGATGAGGCTGGAGAGGTGGGCAGGAGCCTAGTTACTGAGGTCTTCACAGGCTATTTATGCATCAGTAAACAGCCGTACAGGGAAGTGAGGGAAAGCTTTATGTTTAAAGCCAGGGGCCTGGGGTACATCCTGCTCCCCTTCTTCTTGGCTGTGTGACATTGGGTGCATTGCTTGACCTTTCTGAATCCTAGTATCTTCAGCTTTATAACGAGGTCAGTAATGGAACTTTTGTGCAAATTTAATGAATGGCTCTCAGTAAAGCCCTTAGGGTAATGTCTGGCGTGTAGCAAGCATCAGGTATTAGCCGGTATTGTTATTTTGTCATTTATCTTAAGGGCAATGGGAGGCCACTTATTTTGTGATTGCTCCATGGAAAGCGTGATCCATCCCTCACCCCAACTGGCTTTGGATTTTGAGACTGATGATGTTACATATGTGCCAACCAAGAGAGTAGAAAAAAGTTCATTACATTCATAGTGAGGCTTCTAGGGAGAGCAGAGCAGCCATCCAAGTCACTCCAATGTGGCTCCAGTGAAAGGAGAGGTGAATGGCATTTGTTTCAACTATGTGACAGAGAGGGTCTAGGCTGGAGGTTCCCACCCTTGGGCCAGGCTTCTGTGGTTTGAACTTCTCCCCAGCACTAGAGGGGAGAGGGCTCAGGTTTTGTTAACCATTTATTCAAATCTGGGGTAAAGGAGGAGGGGAAAGAGAGGTCGAACTCAAGAGCTCTCAGTGGCATGACATCAAAAATGGAGTCAGATACTTTATTCCACCACCCATCGATGTAAGGAACGTCCAAACCTGTAGAGAATTTTTATAAGAGTTTATTTGAGCCAAAACTGATGACAATTGTCAGTAAGCAAGATCTCAAATGCTTCTGAGAACAACAGTTTTGCAGTTCCTTCTATGCATTTGAAATTAAGGAAGGAACAAAGGGAAGATTACATGAAGGTGGGAGAAAGAAAGATAAGGATTGGATTATGAGATAGTTAAGGTGATGTGTTCTCTTAAGGGTGGGTATGTCTTCCAGGGGTATTTCAAAGGTGTGGTAACCTAGATGACAAGAACAATGGACAGGGCTCGCTTAAAAAATCTTTCACTAAAGAGGTTATAGGCCTGGGGTATGACTACCCGTTGTGAGCTGCCCAGTTAGGAATTTATGATTTATTACAACAACCACTTTTTCATCCACATACCGAATGTTTTAAAAAGGGAGGTTACTTGGTCATATGAACTGATTAATAAAAAGTTATGTGAACACTATCTATCCCATTAGCAATAGAGTTTTAAATAGAATTTTACACTATGCCAAATATTGACTGAGGTTATTGTAATGCTTTTTTATTCATTGATAGTTTTTACATTTGTGTTTAATATTATTTCAAAATGACTAATAGATGTGGCTTAGCAGGAAATGCTATAATTTTTATATCTTTAGTTAAAATGTACAATCCTTTTTATCTCTTCTTCCTGTCATTGCTCTTTTGTCCTCTATTAACTTAAACTAAGCTAAATGATTTGAATTCAGCAGAAGCAAAAGCATTTCTCTCTAGTTCAGCATTCAGTGTCTTTTTCTTTGACAGGTTGAGCTATGCTGGATTGAAAAACAAATAAGCAAGCTGATATTTCCCCACTGTACTTTTGATGAAGGCTCAAATTCACTCACTCCAAGCAATCAGTCTATTCTTTGACCCAGCCCAAATGTTTGACTATAATTCCTGTAACATCCACTATGACTGCATTAAGACTCATTTTAACTTTTAAATTTATGTGTGGAACCAAACTCCATATCTCACCTTGCTCTAAATCTTCCCTCCTCCTGACTTCCTCAGGAAATGTTAATGTTTCACCCACCAAACTCTCAGTCAATTAGATGTGGAAAATCAGCCAGCCTCTCACTTTTCGTTTTCTGTTGAAACTGTTGCCAAATCTTGTCAATTAGGTTTTGATTTTTAATTTAAATTTTTAATCAGAGTAATGCATGCACATGGTTAAAAATTAAATGGCTACAGCAGAATCTGTGACAAAAAGCAACAGCCCCTTGTTCCATCCTAGACTTGCTCATCACGTCTCCTTTTATTTTTTACTTTTCTGTTATAACATTCATAGCACATACTACATCCTTATGCTATTATTTCTTGATTTATCAACTTTAGATGTTGTCTGTTGACCCCCTTGGTCATAAGGGAGGATTTATGTCACTCACACCATCCCTTTTCCCCTACTTTCCCACAACTTAGCTACATACTGGTTTAGTTCCTTTATTGGTTGATTTGAGAGCCTCAATGACTCTGCTTGGACCTCCACCTTTTGTTTCATGAACCATGGGCAGTAATTCTTGACCTCCATATTGAGAGATAAGGATATTAGTGCTCAGAACTTTCCAAATACCTCTAACCCCTTCTATTTTCACATCTCTGCCAGCAAAGTCATTATTTTGATATCGTGAAAGTTAATAATATGACATGCTATTCTCTTGGGACAAATACTTTTTCATAATCTGTTTTCCAGGTAATTATAAGATGAAAACAAATAAACACCATTATTATGACATGGATATTGTACAATTGCAGAGCAAAATTCTCTGTTCTTTCCCAGTACCTTTTCATGGCGTTCTTGTTCCTGTAACTCTGCCCTAATTTGCAGTACCTCTTGTTCATATTAGTCTTTAACTGGTCATGGCCTCCAGTTTTCTCTGTTTGAATTGAACCCCAATGAGGCAATATGAATGGTCCTAAAGCATAGCTCCATTTACATCATAGCTATTTTCAAAATCTTTCAGGGACTTGGTTAAAATATTTTGTCAAAATTGTAGCTCAGATTTTGAAATCTTTTACTAACTGTCTATATGATTATGCTCTCACTTCTTCTTTCATCCATTTAATGCTCTGCATTTTTCCCTGTAAAGGCCCTACCTCATCCCATTTTTGACTTTTGTTCACAATGCACCCTGGTTCTGAAAGTCTGCCCTGCCCCCAGACTACACCTGATAAAAGTCTCAGATCAATGTCATAAGGCTCAGGTCAACGTCTTCTTCATCCACAAAACCATTTTACATGATTCTTTTCTTGTAGCAGAATTGTCTTGTACCACTTTTACTTTTCTATCTGTTTAGTACCTTACTTGGATTGTGTTTTTGTAGACTTTTAAAAGATGTCCCCATAATATCCATCATACTGGGGACTGCTAAATTGAATGTACTTTTAAATTTTTTCCTGCACTCATAGAAACATTGCATCGCTAGGGGTTTTGTATGTCTTTGTATGCTTAACAGACTAGAAACAGGGAAAATTAGAAAATATGTTTTGTGATCTGTAAATAACTTTGATTCTCACAGGGAAGAGGCAATATCTATACATGTAAAAGGTAATGAGATTGATGGAAAAATTTATCTTCAAAATGTGATTAATTTAAGTATTTTTTTTTTCCTGCTGTTGGCTCTAGAAGAATATAGCAATTCAGAATACATGTACATTTGACCTTTGAACAACTTGGGTTTGAACTACATGGGTCCACCTATCCAATTTTTTCCCCAATAAATTCAGTAAATGTATTTTCTCTTCCTTATGATTTTCTTAATAAAATGTTCTTTTCTCTAGCTTACTTTATTTTAAAAATATAGTATATAATATATAAACCATACAAAATATGTATTGATATACTGTTTATGTTATTGGTAAGGCTTCTGGTCAATAGTAAGCTATTGATACAGTCAACCCTCTGCATCCATGGATTCCAAACCATGGATCAAAGTTACTGTTGGTTGAATCCATAGATGTGAAACCCAAGGAGACAAAGGGCCAGCTAGAGTTAAGTTTGGGGGGAGTCAAAATTATACACAGATTTTGAACTGTGTGGGGAGTTGGCACCTCTAATCCCGACTCCTGCATTGTTCAAGGGTCAACTGTACTACAGTTTCCTTGACCCTGTTTAGTGTCTTTATATATGGATGGCTAGTGAATAGCTTCAACAGCCAGTGTTTGGGTATTTTCTTTTAAATTTGATGTTTTAGATGAAGGCTGTTTGGGGTTTCATTTTGTTTATAGATATAACATAATGACTTCTCTCTGCTGTCAGTAATATGTTCTCTACCTGTGACAGTTCACCTGTAAATGGATATTACTAGTATGAACCAGTTGGATATCCATGACCCCAGTTCTCTTTATAGGAAAACGGGGTCCTGAACCATTTCTATCATGAACTTGCCTCTATTTTTTCTTGTATAAATGCAGGTAGCTGCAAATCCTTATGGATCCTTGGAAACTTCTTTTCAGAAACTTTTTTTTTTCAGAGAATTTTATTCTTTTCTAAACACATTCACATCTCTTTTTTATTTCACCTTCCCAAGAACCTATTAACATAAACTAAGTGAGGCATTATTGGCATCCATTGTATAGAGATAGAACTGGTCTCAAAACTATAACTCTTATTAGCCTTCTCATTGGCACATGAGAGAACTAGAACCCAGAATTCATGGCCACTTGTAGAGCTAATCTCACAATGCTGTGGAACTTCATATTTTGTAGCGGCTCAGATTCATATCTAGCTACTAAATTTAATTTAATGATGAAAAATAATCCCTACCATGCTAAAGAGAAAGATTTTCAATTTAATATCTGTGTGTATTGTCTCTTTGTCATGGACAAGACATGTTCCAGTTATCCTACTCCACTTCTCCTCTCTCCCTTGTTTTAGAGCGAGATAGTGAGCTGTGGAGATTAGTGTGGTGTCCAGAGCAGCACTTCCCTTCTCATTCATAACTAACTCTAGTCCACAAATCACTGGTTGCACCATGTGCTGGCTATACATTATCTTGGACTCAGTTCCCTTCCCTATAAAATGGGGAAAGAAATTTTACTTACATTATGTGGTTGTACAGATAAAATGAATTAATACAAAGCACTTTAGGACAATGTTTAGTAGAGACAAATACTGCATAAATATTTGCTATTATTTTAAGTTTCATTATTACTTACATTGTTGAAGTTCAGAAGAAAGTAAGGATGGATAACTGTCATGGCAAAGATAGCTGCATAGCCAAAGTGGTTGTGCTCTCTTGTGGTGATTCATTTATTGGACACATCCATTGCCATTGTAGTTTTCCTGCTTGTATCAATTGTGCCTTTTTAAGTGTGTGTGACCGCTCTGGTCTGTTGTCATGGAGAGGACACAGTTGGGACCGCTCTGGTCTGTTGTCATGGAGAGGCCACAGATGGGTCCATGGACAGGACCATGGATGACTACGTCTCATCTCTGCCCCCTTTCTGCCTCCTGCCACTCATGCGCATTCTTATCCCCATGTTTTATCTTTGCCTCCCAGCCTTCCTGGATAGGGAACTGTTTTCTGGTCACACACTGAGTTTTCTGGAACTGACTCAGGTGGCAGTGGATAGGAGATAAGGCAGGAATGTGGGTGAGCAGCAGACAGAGAGGTGATGGCTCTTGGGCTGGGGTGTTATTTTTCACATGGGTTTTTACATATTAATGATCTGTCTTCATGGGAAGAAGTGCTAACCTGTTAACATTTTCATTTTAAAATTCATAATCAAGAAAAATTATCTATCCCAAAGAGAGTGTTTAGAGCTCACCAGACTGAAGCTGTTATTAGGACTTATAAGAACTTAGAAAACGCTAAGCTGCCCAAGGCCCATTCAGCGTCTTTTACTTTAATGGAGAAAAATAGAACAAAAGTCTACCATACTAAAAAGGAAGACATTCAGCTTTATTTGTGCCCCTTGAGGTCAATTCTGGGTTATGAAAGAAGTATTTATTTATCTATTTATTTATACACTAGAGGCCCAGTGCACAAAAATTCGTGCACTCAGGGGTGGGGGTGGGGGTGGGGGGGGGAAGTCCCTCAGCCCGGCCTGCACCGTCTTGCAGTCTGGGAGCCCTCTGGGGATGTCCAACTGATGGCTTAGGCCTGCTCCCTGATGGGAGCGGTCCTAAGCCGCAGTCTGGCCTCCCTCTGCAGGAGGCAACTGGTGGGCCGGCCGGGGGATGATGCCGACCGGTCGCTGGTCCTGCCCCCCATCACCCATCTGTCGCTGCCAGTCACTGCTGCACTCCCCCCCAATTGCCATCCCCTCCCTCTGCCCGCTGGCACCCACCTTGGCTGGCCTGGCGCTGCCCGCTCGCCAGCCTTGCCCTCCACCAACCATTATGCCGTTCAGTTGATTTGCATATTAGGCTTTTATTATATAGGATATTTATTCCTTCTCAGTCTCTGCCTAAGAACTAACCTACTGGGGTCATCTTTCTAAAGTAGCATTCCATGGCATTGAGAGTGAAGTGTCCATTCAGCCATCCACACACATAGCTCAGGAGTATATGCACTCTCTAGTGATAGCAGGTAACTGGTTCTACCTGCCTTCCATGTCCTATCAGCTCTGGGGCAAGCTTCAAGCGAAGATCCAGACTGGCCGACTCTGTGCCTTAGGAGAGAGGAATCCGGCTCCCTCTTGCACAGCGTGAAACAAAGGGGTTGAAACAACTTTTGTCGCTCAGTTTTTAAGCTTCTTTTTCATCTGGAAGTTGGGACCAGACTCTGCGTGACATATTCATGCTCACCAGAGAGGCTTTGCTGTCATCATAGAAAATGACTGGGACTCTGCAGTCCCAGCCACAGTCACCCCCGCTCCACAACCCCAAAGGGAAATTCCGTGTCCTTAGCAGGTGCAGAGAAGATTCCTGAAGATTCCTCCGACAGGGACAGTCAAGTTCAGGTTTCATCCCAAGGCTTTCCCTCTTTTAGGCAGCCATAGTAGGCAGAATTCTCAAATGGCCCCTGCACGGTTCCCTGCCCTCTGGTATATACACACCGGTTATTCATTTAAACACTGTACTAGGGGTGAAGGAATTTAGCAGATGTCATTAAGACCCCAAATTAGATAAACTTAAGAAAGTAAGACTAGCCCAGTTGGGCCCGACCTAGTCAGGTAAGTCCCTAAATGGGACAGGGCTTCTTCTGAAAAAAGAGATCCAAAGTGTGAGAAGGATTCCATACGGGGAGGAGATTCTTTGTTGTTGGTTTTCAAGGTGAAGGAGGCCACATGACAAGAAGTGGGAGTTGCTTCTAGGAGCTGAGACAGGCCCCTGGCTGATAGCCAGCAAGGAAACAGGGACCTCAGTCCTGTAAGCACAAGGAACTAAATTCTGCCACAACCACCTGGGCTTGAAAGACTGTAAGAACCAGATGATGATGGCTGACACCTCAATGTTAGCCTTGTGAAACTCTGAGCAGAGAACCCAGTGAAACCACACCCAGACTCCAACACACAGAAACAGTGAGCAAACAAATGGGAGTTGTTTTAAGCTGCTAAATTTGTGGCAACTTGTGATGTGGCATTGGACAACTAACACAGTGGTTGCAGTCAGTGTGGCATGCAATGTTGTCATAAAGTCACCTGCCAGTGCAGTCTGGGAAGGGTGCAAGTGTTTTGTTCTGTTAGAAACTAAAGAGTGAAGGTCTCTGCGCCTCCTATTGAAATCATCCCACTACATCAGTGACTAGTCCAAACCTGAGAGGTAGTGAAAGCAAGTTACTTTATTTCTGTCTTTCTACCTGGCCTTAGAGCTTCAGATGAAAAGGAATAATAGGAGAGCACACTGTAACCACAAGAGTTCTTTAAATGTGCATGACAATTTTTTTAGGTATTTCAGAGACCCTTCTATATCTTTGTGCATGTCTGAGCCCTTACAGCCACGTCAGCACACTCCCTAAGTGCTCACAGTTGAGTACTTCCCTGCACGAGCATGCTGTCTGGGAAAGAGGAAGGTTGCCTTGCGCTTGCCCTGGTTTTATGGGGAAGCAGCCTATTTTCACTTTTGACAATATCCCAGATATTTTTCACAGTCCCCTTGTTTAAATCTTCCTTCCTCTCTAAATAATCCTTGTCAATAGAGTGTATTTTTATAGGTAACTGAATCACTGCCGCTAAACTTGTGGTATTAATGAAGAAGTCAGGGCCGTCCCTGTAGGGCTGTAAGGAAGAGCTTAGAGTGTCTGGTGAGAGCCTGGACACTTTGCTGAGGAAATCATTGAACACAGTTTATTGGATCGAGGCCCATTATCCAGGCTGAGTCCTGAAGCTTGTCAGGATCCTCTTTTTACTCTGTGCGAGCCCAGGGCAGTCATGAGAAAGTGGCTGCTGGAAATACCATTCACTCCCAGGTAGTTACACTCATACTACTTCGCTATGGGTTAAGGGGAGGGCAGTGGGACATTCTCCATATTATTGGAGACAAATATGTTGCTTATTTGAATTCAAAAATGATTATTTTGTACTGAAGTGCTAAACGTTAAGAGGGACCAAAGTCTTGTATATGATGCTAAGCTACTTTGTTGCTTGAATGACTTTCATTAAAGGCAAGCGCTGATTGCTTAAAACCTTTAACTCTGTTTGGCTCTGTATGAGTAGGCTTCTCGTATTTAAGTTACCACATGAAATATTTAGTTCTGAGGTGGGTGTATCATATTGAGAAAATGGGAGTCTTGTAAGTTTATCTAAGAATACACACCAACAATAGAGAGCGAAAGCAGGGCTCCTCCTCCAACCGCTGAGCCAAATAAGCACCAGGGCCAAGCAATTAGTGCGACACAAAGGCAACCATTACAGTATCAGAGCCAACCTCCATTGTCTCCTTGCACCCTGCAGGCTTGACAAGTTTTCTCATGGGCTGCAGCAACTGTGATTTGGAAAGTACACAATTTATATGTCACATGACTAGGTGGGTCCTGTAGGCATCCACATTCCTGCTATGATCTCTGGACCCCAACCTCAGCCACCAGGCTGGTGGAGTCCCTGGGAATGGTTCACATACAGGGAATTGAAATGAGAAAGAATGGAAATTTATGTCTTTTTTAAAAAATATATATTTTATTGATTTTTACAGAGAGGAAGGGAGACGGATAGAGAGCCAGAAACATCGATGAGAGAAAAACATCGACCAGCTGCCTTCTGCACACCCCCCACTGGGGATGTGCCCGCAACCAAGGTACATGCCCTTGACCGGAATCGAACCTGGGACCCCTCAGTCCGCAAGCTGCGCTCTATCCACTGAGCCAAACCGGTTAGGGCTGGAAATTTATGTCTTGGTGTTTTATCAAAGTGCTCTGCTATCAAAGTGCTAAGGCCTAAAGTGACGAAGGCTGTTGGAAGTGGTGGTGGGAGAAAAGTTTCCAGCAATGGGCTTCAGTTTTTTAAAAATACATTTTTAACTAGAGGCCTGATGCACGAAATTCGTGCAAGAGTAGGCCTTCCTTTCCCCCAGCTGCTGGAGCTGGCTTCCCTCTGGCACCCGGGACCCGGGCTTCCCTCCCAGCCGTGGCTTCATCCAGAAGGACGTCTGGTCTAATTAGCATGTTATGCTTTTATTATTATAGATGATTTAAGAGAGGGAGAGGGAGAGGGAGAGAGAGAAACATCAATGATGAGAGAGAATCATTGATCAGCTGCCTCCTGCATGCCCCACAGTGGGGATCTAACCCACAACCCGGGCATGTGCGCTGATCAGGACTACTGAGCCATGCCAGTCACCCAGCAATGGGCTTTAGATTTGAACGAGTCCAGGAAAATTTGATCTAAGTTCTCTCAGCTTAGAGATATTAGAGATATTAGAAGGAAACCTAAAAGTCTCAGAAAGCCATCCCAAGGCAATCCTGGCACCTGTAAGTGGCCACAGGCAGGTTCCTGTGCCAAGAGGCACTTTTTCCTTGGGCCCCAGAGCTGGGACTCAGACATTTTTGTCTTTCCTCTGATATCATGTACATAAATACATATAGCAACAAAACCTTCTAGGATAAAACAATATAGTGAACTCAGATTTATTTTCTTTCTATTATCAAGGAGAATTCCTTTAAGTGAATGAACACCTTAGGCAGAAGGACACAGCCAAATAATCAAAATGCATTTCTGAATCTCTTTCTGCTCAACCACAAATTTATCATAATTATTTAAGTTGGAACAAACATGTCCACTTAAGTCTCCTATATTTCTGGTTATACAGTTTTATGTTTGGCTAATGAAGATTAGCAGCAAAAAGCAAGCTTTCTGAGAAAGCATTTTCCCTCTGGAAGGATGACCTCAGGAATGGATGAGAGCTACGGAGCAATCTGATGGATGGCATGCAACTCGTCCATAATGACCTGTGTAATAATGGACACTCATTCCCTTGATTGGTACTGGTCATTGACTAAGACACTGGCCAGTATTTCAGCCACCACACAGTGCAAGAGGATGCAGGACTACTGTGGTATTGCAAATTTGCCTAAACATGGCAGTAAGAGACTTCGGAGGTTATTTAGTTTGGGCTATCCCTCGGCAGGGGGGGGGGGGGGGGGGGCATGCGTATTGTAGTAACGCTATATATTCCACTTGACATCATATTCTAAATAACAATCACAATAACTTAGAAACTGATTGCATTTAAAATTACTACCTACAATAGCCATTATTAATTAATATTCAGATGCAATTTTTTAGCTGCTGTACATTTTCATATTTCTCCATCTTTTCTCCCTTCCCATATAAACTTATTACCAATGGCTACAATTTATTTAAAAGAAAAGGTGTTCCAAGATTGCTTTATCCTTATTAATTAAATTCAAAATATACATGAACTTATTCCACCCAGTGGGATTCCTTCTGGTTAATTCCTTGCAGGAAATGCTTGGGTTATGACAAGGCTTTTTTTTTTTTTTAGTGCCTCCTTTGTGCTGCATTTTAACTGAGTCAGATGTAAGATGCTGACCCAGGCTGTAGAGCAAAATAGTTAATCCCTTTACTTTGGGGTCATAAAGATTTCTGTCAAATGCTGATTCTACTATTCACTGGCTTGGTGACTTCTGTGGTTTCCAAGCCTCAGTTTCCTCACCTATACAATGGGAATTTTATTTCTCAGGGTCACTGTTGTGAGGATTAAATGAGACCATGTATGTGAAGTCCTTAGCAGGGTGCCCAGCCCAATGGTACATGCTCAGAAATGGTCACTATTCATAGTAGCAGCAGCATCTTTAGCTAGCTTCTGTCTGAGGAATGCAGTCATTTTCCCAAAGGCTGCAGATGGAACCATCTTTTGCCCCATGCCTGACATATGTACCTTCTGTATTCGGAACGGTGGTGACATCTATGGCATCATTTGTCTCCATCAGCCCTTAAAATGTTCTCTAAACACTCTTAGCCAAAGAGATATATGCTGAGGAAATATATGCTGAGTTGAACTTCTTCCCGGCAATGTGGGTGCTCTCAGGCAATACCACAGGTGAGGCAAAGAAGGAGGAAGGCTGGAGGATAATCCAGAGACCCGTTTCTAGCACCTTATTTGCTCCTTTTTTGGAAATTGCACCATTCCTAGCAGATCCTAGTTTCAAGGGGACCTTGGCACAACCCTACAGCAGACAGTGAGTAATACTTACTGGGTCACAGCGTGACCAGACAGCACTGTGACCGCAGCCACCAACCTCCCATTGGAGCTCCCTGACCAGCATACAATCGCCCTGGGACCACAAATCAAAGCAGCCATTTTCATGCCACGTTCTGCAGAAGAGGGGCTCTATGGTCCAAGAGGTGTGGGAAAGGCTGTGTAGGCTACCAGTCTCCGGAAAATTCAAGATGTACCTTCGAATACTAAAGGCATTAGACCTGGACTAAAGAAACCTGACTTGTTTTTGTTTAGTCAAGCACTTCATCACTCCTTCCAACAACACCTGACCAGCACATCTCACTTGTGGGGAGATTCTGGAACAGCAGTTTTGTCTATTTTCATGAGAAAAGTGGTTGACCATTTTGCTTTCCTGCCTGGAAGAGATAGATGCTTTGGTGAGCCAATGAATAGACACATTAAATAAAACAACTTAATCAAAAGTTATCTTCTAAGTTATAGGGCTTCTCTCTGTGAGAAGAGTGTGCAGGTGTATTGTGGCTATAACCCCACTTTTGAACTGGGCTCGGTTCATAGCTAGAGCCTCCATTTCTGCCAGGACTCACGTATTACTGGGACCTGGAAAACCACAGCCACAGCAGACCTGTAACCCCTAGCAGTTTCCAACCAGCTAGCTGATGGGTGCTTACATTTGTTACATGCAGGCATGAGCACTAATTGTTTAACTACATAAACAAATAATTCTGATCATCATTCTAAGTATAATTTGCATTTAAAAATTAAAAAGTAAAAAGTAATAATATATCTTTACCAAAACAAAACGTAATCCAGGGACAAAATAAAACAAAACAAAAAGACTGCCCTGTCTCAGACATACGTATGTTGGCTTTCCTCTTTGGAAAAAATCTAATCAAATGAAAATTGCCATCTCTCCTATGGCAATACTTGGCATGTAGGACTCAGCTAACTGTCGTGAAATGATATTGTTGAAGAAACAGAAAATTAAGTTGTTTCGTGGCTATTTAGTTTCACTCTTCTGAGGCTTTCCAAATGTAATGATTTACCCATAATGCGATCCTTGTAGCTTTATAAATGTTATAATTGGACAACTCTAGTCTTTTCTTCTTTCCTTATCTTTATCTTTGTACGCATATATGCTATGTATCATCTTTGCATCAGATCTGTCTTCTACATTAGAAATGCTTCTGAAATATTTAAAAAGTTTCTTTTGATTTTAATCAGGATTGATCAGGCAGGTTAGTAAAATGAAATTTTTGTCTTTGTGTATAAAATTTTTGTCTTTGTGTGGCATGTTTTCATGCCAGAGATGTTAATCAATTCATTTATAGGGTTCAGGATAAGTTTTGCCAATTTATTTTTTAAAGCTCTTCCAAGTGTTAAAGAAATAACTTAGTATATTAGCATCTATAGAGCAGGCCCACAGCTTCATAATTAATTTCCAGGGCCTTTAAAAGTTAAAAATGGAATCAGTTCTGAGCTGAACTCAGATGTAATTCTTAGGTAAGATGTTATTTTACTGGGCCTTGTTAAGTCAGTTTAGATCTTGTCATCAGTTTCTTGGTCTGCAAAGGAGAGGGTCATGATTCCTTTATGCATACTTGTGTTATGGGAGCATATAAGCCACTAGTCAAGTAGTATTTAAGTGCAGTTGGGATTTATACAAGAAAATAGCAGGTCACTGGACTAAGTAATACATTTTTCTTCCTTTATGGGATGTGAACAATGAGAAATGTTAGGATTTGGTCTTAGATATTAAAAATCAGTGGTCTTGATAACTAAACAGGATCTAGGTTTGGGAAATTTTTTGGAGAGCACTAGGAATGGAATATTTTTAAAGCCCCAAATGATGTATATCCGCAACATTTAGTGGCTGTCAGCCCTCTTGTGGGTTTGTCCTTAGGGGGCTGTGGGGTCACCTCAGCTCTGACCAGTGGTCAAGCATTGTGTTCCAGAGACCTTCTGGCATTATTTATTAATAATCCTGTGGTGCTTATGACATCCGTGCTTGTATGCACCCTGCTATCACCATCCTAAATTGCTTCACTCATGAACAGGAGACTTGGATAACTTATTACTTCCCCCTTTATAATGAGAAAATAGCCACAATTATAACAAATGCTTAATTTTATAGTACTTACATATTGTGAATATTTTAGGAAGAATGTATTCTGTACTTAGAAAGGAATAATAATAATAACAATAATAATAATTACTCATATATTTGGGTTCAAGTATCATTGTTATAACAACACTACAAAAATTGATTTTGAAAAAGAGTCTTTGGAAATAAAAAAAACACCCCAAAGAGTAAAATGATTCTGTAAAAGAACACTGTTTGAAATGATATGTTCATTTCACCTCTATAGTTCTATTTGAAAAATGTGAGGCTCTGAAGCAGAATGGCAGCAAATAATACAGTAGAATGATTTGGCTGAGCTACATATTTGAGTGTGAAAATGAATTTCTTTGAAGTAGTAAATACATGCTGGATTCTTAGTTAAAGTTGAGATTTCCTACAAGTTCTGCTACATCTAGACTTTTAAAGCCACCCAAAACAAAAATCTGTAATTTATTTTCCTATTACCGTTTTATGAGGTCTTATAGCTACGGCTTCTTTAGTGCTTTGAGATTTACAGTTAGGTCCCATGAAGGGCACTCCTATGACCCCCTAGGCCAGGGTTGTATACCTTGCCTTTCCATCTCTGGTCCACCCAAATTAATGAGGGCATCCTTAAGTGACAGTCTCCCCATCATGTTGAAATGACCAGAGTCCAAGAGGTTAAATAATTTCACCACCACTGTTCCCGAATCTGGCCACGATAATCGAGTGAATTGACATAGAAGATAGTGTCGAAAAAGCTCACGGTCCCTTGTGTTAGGTTTCAAATGGAAACTAAAACATTGCTAGAATTTCATTGGGGATAGTATCAAGAGTGTGGTGCCTTTACTTTGAATTTTATCCGTGTTTGCAGTATTATTCAAAATCAGAGGCACTGCACTATTGCTGTCACTCAGAGTGCCCTTGCTGTTTGACTAAGGGAGCATTCAGCTCCAGGGCGCTGTGCTGTTCAGCAGAACGTGATGCCTGGAAGGGCAGGGCTATGCCTGCCTAGGAGAAGTATCCCCTTTTATAAATAGCCCTACGTTGCCGGTGCCTTTTAGACTCCTTTAAGCATTTTTAGCTAAAAATACACAGCCATTCACATCAGAAATTTTGTCCTATCCCCACCTTTTATTTTTTTACCTTCTAATTTACTGCATAATAGAAACAGCACTTCATGCTCCAGCATTCTTTTCTTTTAATATCCCATATTGTACAGCTCCTTTCCACCCTTAAGGACTCCTTTAAACTACAGTAACAATATTTGGACTCCAACATAAAATATGACTCTTTTATTCCAAGATAATAATGACTCTAAAAAAAAACATAATAAAAAAGAGAGAAAAGAAAGGAACCCCAAACAAGCCCCACCATCCAGTTTCGGCCAAGCTGCCAAATCCTATTACAGATTCAATCCTATTAAAACGTTCCCAGGTTTAAGCCTGCTTTGGAGTTTTTCATAGGAGTGCATGACCCTTACCCAAACCCCTACATGTGTGGTCAGGGACCTCAGGATAATCGTAAACTGCCTGGACTCCCATTAATCTCGCACAGTCAGATATTAGTGCTTGTAAATCAGCACCTAAACAAGGACAATAGTTAAAGCCATCAATAGTCTTTTAATGAGGCAGATCAAAAACAAATGAAAGCAGCAGGACACTCGGATTTGCCAAGGAGGGGGACGGGAAGGCCATAAGCTTTGTCTGATTTCTTATAGAAAAAAGTGGATGGATTTAGACCAGGTCCTGTCTTCTAACTATTGCATCCACTGTTTTTTTTTTTTTAATAAACACACACACATCAAGATTATTTTCAGGAATTTTCTTTGTTTGGGACATAGCAGCTGTCACTTTCTTCCCTTTCCCTTTCTTTTTATAGTTCCACAAAATATATATCAACATATGTGCATTAATGTACACATATTTAAAAGAGGAAGCCATTGCAAATAATAACTGCATGTAGACACATTAGGCAATGATCAGTTACACTTTGTCAAGAATTGTAATTACTTATCTGCCTCCTTGCAGGCATTTTATGTTCTTTTGAAATCCCCACAGATGTTTTTTGTCCATAGAAAAGGGGGAAAATATCTTGTTTTGTAATTCCTTGTTTTAAAGAAGGAGAAAAATAAAGCAAGATAGGATTTATTATCTAGCACGCATGTGCAGCAGCATTATAATGGTTGCCAAGCAACCTAAAGGAACCATATCATAGTAAAGAGGGGGCAAATGAATGAACAGATGCATGGGATTATATATAGGAAGGGGAGAGAAGAGGCTGCCCTGAAATGAGCTCACCTTGGCACATGGCTTTTTGATTGGAATTTGCTCTTATTAGGTATATTTATTTTAAATATCCCCTTTTGATTTTGCGTGGCATTTTAAATTTTGCTATGTGTTTAGTTTACCATTTGACTGAAAGGCTCAAAAAGAAGAGGTGTGAAATGCTTGTAAAATCCTTGTTCTTTCATTGTTACCAAGAACATTCTTTCAAGACAATATTTTAAGAGGCAGAAAGGTACAGAAACAAGAATTCTCATGCATTTGCTCTAACATCATCCAAGACAAACACACACATTCGAAGACAGAATTTCTTTGGTGGTGTTATCAAAACATATGTTCACTTCAAATTGACAGCTTACTCACTAAACCACTTCCATTGCCATCATTTAAAAACCTCACTATATAAGTTATGTATATATATAATATATGAACACACAGACATGCACACATATTACAAGTAGTCCATAGATCAAAAATAAAACACTACACTTCTCTTTTCAGAGGGCTGACACAGATGCATAGGGTGTACCTAAAATAGTTGCAATGATGGTTTTAAAGACATCTATTCTAACAGAACAGTATACAACCCTATCTTTACATTGGAGGTATGAAAAATTATAATTCCATGAATTTAAAAACAAATACCCCTAAATAATCAAATCATGTCGTAAAGACAGACTCATTGTTAAATTCTCAGCACATCCTGGCAGCCCAATCCAGTTTCAGCAAGAAATGGGAAAAAGTAAAAACTATTTTCAAGCTCCTTTGAATTACACTGAGTGGCCAGATTATTATGATCTCTGAATGCATAATAATCTGGCCACTCAGTGTATATACTATATAATAAAAGGCTAATATGCAAATTGCCCCCTCGACCAGGAGTTTGACCAGCAGGCAGGCCAGCCAATGGCCCATGTCCCCTCCCTGTGGCCAGGCTGGCCGGACCCCACCCATGCATGAATTCATGCACCAGGCCTCTAATATATATATATATATATATATATATATATATATATATATATATATAGACACACACACACACACACACACACACACACACACACACACACACACACACACACTGAGTGGCCAGATTATTATGCGTTCAGAGATCATAATAATCTGGCCACTCAGTGTATTTGGGAAATGAAACAGACCATAAATTAGTCAGTGCTTTAAATGTGACTACTAAGTAGAGAACATTCCATTGGGAAACGCCGCCATAACAGTTTCTGAAAATGCAAGTTATGAATTGTTGGCTCCTCAGAACTAGTCACCAAAGGAGAATGAAAGGCCTGATTGACTCAGCAGCTGTGTGACGGCAGAATCCTCTCCACCTGCGAGGACTTCTGTCACTTCCTACCTCACAGCAGCTGCATTTGTGAGGACTGCTGGCCCTGTAGTAAGATGTTGCCTGGGACACAACAGTTCTTGGGGATCATTTTCCCTTTTGGGCTATGTGAGAAAATTATAGCTCTGGAGTTTCCCCAAGAAATGGCATGTGTAAGTTGTATTTTAATCGTAGACTGACATTAAGCTGTTGGGGAATTATACTGTATCTACCAATACAAATTCCACCTCTCTGGCCCTAATGAGATCACCTTACACTTGCTGGCACTGAGGCAAACATTTAGAGCTGAGTGCTCAAAAGAGGCTGGAGTACAAATGGTACATAATTCATTACCCTGGGAAACGCAATTTCAATGCAACATAATGCAAGGTGCTCTCAAGTATTTCTGAGGCAGTAAGAGTGAACCTCAGTCATGGTGAAGTGACTGTTTACATCAACCTGATTCCACTTGTTCTTTGCCAGAGCTAACAAGCCCTCTGCTGTATTATTGCATCCGATTCTACTTACCGGACTCCATAGAGAAGTCCTTGCTGAGGAACAAATCCTTTGTTGTATACTCTATGAAGCAATGGAAACTGGTATAAAGAAAAAAAGAAGATCCTGCAAATTCTAAAGACCTTTTCCCTGAGCTCCTTTATAAGATTTCATCAACCTGGAGAATTTGCATTTAAAATAACAAACTCTATTCTCCACTCCTACTTCTCCACCCCCATTCACTCTTGTTAATAACCAAAAGATGGCAGCATTTTGCCCATCATTCATTCCTGACACCTTCGGTGGAGCTAGGTCTGCATTTCCACTTTCATATGCATTGTGAATTCCTGTTGGTACTAAATGTGGATTGATAGCACCGTGGCATTTATTAACAACAGCTACGATAATAAAATGCAATTTAAAAAAGCTCAGAAGATTAATTATACAAATTATGGTGTAAAGCATCAGAATTCCTCTTTGATGAGGAAATACATACCCATCGAACTGCAGTGACACTGCAGAGCAATCAAGCTTGGCAAGTGGTATCAGAACCCAAACACCTTGTCCCTCCAGCCATTAGGCTTTTTTGGAGATTGGCCAGAGAAAGGAGTGGGGAATCCTGGGCCTGCACACTGAACCTAATGTCGGGGAAATGAAAAAGGGCACTAATGAGCATATCTGACAAGGTTTCCACCAGCCCAGGCATGCTTCCCATCTCTTCCTCAAGGCTGCCCTAATAAAGAGGGCAAGGTTGGCTAAGTATCTGCAAGAAAAGTTGTCCCTCCCCTTTGCTCCTGGGATTTGAAATGGAATAGATCCTTATCCATGAGGCTTCAAGGACACTCTTTCCCAAGGTGCTTTTCAAAGCCCACTATAGACATGTGTCTCAGTCATTTAATTCCCCAAACCGTATTTCATTGAAATCCTTATTTTGAAAAAACAAGAGGGTGCAGCTTTGCCACAGTTGCTTGCAAATGGGATTTGGTCCTATATTTTTGAATGTTCATTATGAACAGGGTTGACATTTAAAAGCAATAAGGCCCATCAGCTTCCTGCTCCCTCTATGTATTCTGCAACTGGGCATTTTCCTCTGCTTCACTGTTGATTAGCGTTATCAAGATACATAATAGCCTCATTCCCTCCTAAGTACCAAGATTCATTTTCTTGAAACAAGGGCAAAGTCCCTTTATTAAAAAATAGAGGTTCATTTTAAAATTTGATTAAAATGACACAGGAAAATGTAGACTAAAAATGTTTAGAAGCCCCTAGCGTTTGTTTAAAGTAAATCAATTATCTTGGGGTAACTTTTGCTTGGGGACACAGTATCTGGGAGTCTTAGAGGTTTTCATTGCTTTGGTGTTGCTAATGGTACTTATTCTTCACTCTGATCTTTTTCTAGGATTCTGGGCCACAATATTGGTGTGTGACAGGAGAAATATTGTTCCTAACCAGAGTGATAGACGTTGATCTCTCATAAAATTGAAACTTGTAGAGTGAGTTTATAGATATCATCAACATATGTACATTTCTTACTTAGTTCAAATATAAATAATTAGAAATGAGAGTGAGTTTTTAAGTTTCACAAGTGTCTATCTTAAAAAAGCAATTAATTTATATATTAATTATCTTGTATTAGAAATATATAGAATTACAAGGAGAGCACAGTGTGTTGTTACAATTTGGTAAAGTCAACGACTGTTTAAAAATTAGTTTGGCCCAGCCAGCATGCCTCAGTGGTTGAGCATTGACCTATGAACCAGGAGGTCATGGGTCAATTCCCATTCGGGGCACATGCATGGGTTGTGGGCTCAATCCCCAGTGTGGGGTGTGCAGGAGACAGCTAATCAATGGTTATCTCTCATCATTGATGTTTCTATCTCTCTCTCCCTCTCCCTTCATCTCTGAAATCAATAAAAATATATTTTTTAAAAATGAGTTTGAGTCCAAGTTCAAACTCATTTTAATCCAAGTTCTTCAACCTCAAGCTGTGTGGCTGCAGGAAAGTACTTAACCTTTCTGTGGTTCAGGTCCCTCCTCGGTGAAATGTTGATATGAATAGTTACTTCACAGAACTGTGTTATAATTAAATGAGATGCCCACAAAATGTCCATTCACCATGCTTAGCATAAAATAATAATAGATATTATTACCTGTATTCATATTCATAATAATATGTGGCTGACTATTCTAACAAGACATAACTTTACTAAAAATAATCAAGTCATAAGCCTGAAAGAGATAGTAGTAAATTTCTACACTTCCTTATTATCTTGGAATAAATTTCATATAGTTATTGATCATTTCCTCTTAAACATTGTATCTTTACTTCTAAACCAACATCTTTCTGTAGTTTCCTTTTCCAAGACCAGCTTATTCTCTTTACTCTTTTGTTTCTTTTAAGATTAAAATTATATTTTTGTTCATTTATTTATTTGTCCAAACATTATATGGCCTGCCATTATACATAAGGCACTATTCTGGGTATTGTGTATGTGTGTGGGGGGTGGAGGGGAGAATACAAAAATACTGGTTAGGTTTTCTGCTTTAAGACTATATGTTATTCGGTAGTAAATGTTGTTTGCAGAGGAGCTCTTCTAAGACTCTTCCTCCACCCACATGGTTAATCCCTCCCTGCTAAATATTTGCATGCACCCTCAGACTTGTTTTTATTAAATTATATTATCATCAAATTTATCATATTCTCTGTCACTACACATCCAAGTCATCAGAAAGTCTTATAGACTACTTTCAAACTTACCTTAAATTTATCCACTTCCACCACCTCTATGTCCACAATCCTTTCTAAGCCCCTACCAGCTGTTTGTCTGGATTACTGCTAGAACTTCATAATTAAGATTTATGATTTCATTCTTGCTTCCTGCAATCCACTCTTTCCAAAGCAATCTCTTACATCTCCAACTGCAATGTTTTCAGTTCTTCAAATGGGCCTAGCAACTTTTGGTTTTAAAGTTTTAAAAATAACTGTTCCTTCTGTCTTAAATGCTTTTTCTCCAAGCTTCATGTGGCTGCCTTGTCATCCATGTATCAGGTAACTATCCTTCCAATTCAAATTAGTCATGCAGTCACTCTATCACATCACTCTATTATAATTACCACCACAAAACATCGCTATCTCTTCTGTGCTTATTGATTCATTTTGAGTGCTTATTGTCTCCTAATTAAAATGTGAACTCTTGGAGAGTTAGGCATCTTATTGGTCTTGTTTATTGTTATACACTCAGTGCATGAAAGTCGTGCATTGGGGTGGGGGTGTCCCTCAGCCCGGCCTGAGCCCTCTCGCAATCCAGGACCCCTCGGGTAGGTTCCCTAGGCCTGGCAGGTGATCAGGGCCTATCGGGGCTTTCCTTCCCCTGGCTGCTGGCAGGTGGCTCCACCCCTGCTGCTGCCACTGCTTGCCATCTGTGTGGAGCGCCCCCCCCCCCCCCCGCCCTCCACACACTGGTTGCCTCCCTCTGTGGGGCAATTGCCAGCTGGCCCCACCCACCCACCATGGCACTGCCAGCCAGGTGGCCTGGGCCTCCCTCTTTGGGGTGATCAATTGCGGGGCTCTGCGATCGATTTTTGAGGAGCCCCCCCCATTGATTGCCCCACTGGCCGGTGGCCTGGGCCTCCCTCTGCAGGGCAATCATGGGGCAATGGCGCCCCACCCCCACCCCAATCACATCACATCCGCCTGGGCTGGCCTGGCACCAGTGCATGTCATAGCGTGGTCATCCAGAAGGTTGTATGGACGTTCTGCTGTTTGGTCATTCAGTCAATTTGTATATTACACTTTTATTTCTATAGATCCTCAGAGCTTAGATCAGAGTCCATCTATAATTGTTGCTCAATTAATATTTGTTGAAGTAATAAATGGTTGATGGTGATTATGCATTTGTTTCTACTAATAAATTTTGAGGTTCTTATCTTCGACTCACTGGTTTCCAGAAGAGGCTAGCTGTTTGGAATTAAATAAATTTAGAAATAATGTTTTTTTGCTGATTGATTCTGCAAGTCATCATGGAAACTTGAGTAGATTACAAAGATGATGTAGCTAATTTTAGGCAGTGAGTACTCAGTGAGAAAAAGTTTGAAACTGGGAAAATTTAGTGAATTTTTAAAGATGATAGTGAGCAGTAATTCAGACAGTCTGTGGTTTGTATAAGAGAATTATATAGGATAAGGATGGCAGAGAGTTTGGGGGATAGGTTAGTCCTGATCTTAAAAGCCAAACAAAGAATATGAAGTGTTCTTAGGCAGGAGAAAGTCATGAACGGTTATTGGAATCTGTGGATTCACAGCTCTGATTTAGAAAGTTTAAATGGCAGCTTTATGGAGCATACATTGGGGGTGGGGTGGACAACTATTTTACATATGTATAAACAAGACAATTGGTAGTCTAGCTATAGTACATTGGTTATAGATAGCACCTTGCAATAGGTTTACTTGCCTTGGGTGTCAGTCATGAACATGGTTTTGTAGAAAATTCTGTTTTATCACTTTGGTCAATAGCTCTGTGATTCCCCCCAAGAGTCATAATTTTATGTACATTTCTTAAGGATGCTCTATTCATCTGGGTCACCTTGTAACAAAGAGGAATAACTTAGTTGAGAACAACAGGAGACACTGTGGGCTGGTGTTAGGATGAGCATGAAGAACTGATAGATTGGAAATATTTACTCATTACTCGTGATGTTTTATTGTAACTAAAGTCATTTTACCTGGGCAAAAATCTCTGAAGCATGAGCAAATGGGGATGAGCTTCAGGTTGGAACTTAAAGAGGGGTCGTTGGAATAATAGCTCTGGTCCTGCTATACCTGCATTTTCCAAAATGGTAGTCACAAACTGCATGCACCACTGAGTATTAAAAATTGACTAGTTTAAATTAGGATGTAGTATAACTTTTAAATACACACCATATTTTAAAGGTTTAGTATGGAAAATGAATGTGTGCACACAGAGAAAAGGCCATGTGAGGACACAGCGAGCAAGCAGCTAGCTGTCTGCAAGTCAAGGAGAGAGACCTCGGGAAAAACCAACCCTGCCAGCACTTTGATCTTATCCTCCAAGCTCCAGAATGAGAAAATAAATTTCTGTTGTTTAAGCCACCCAATCTGCAGCATTTTGCTATGGTAGCCATAACAAACTAATATACCTATCCTTTAAAAAAAATTTTTTTTATTGTTTGAAGTATTACAAATAGTAGTGCATATGTCTCCTTTTTTTTTCCCCATTGACCTCCCCCCGGCCTCCCTTACCCCCCCAGTACATGCCTTTACCTGCCCCCCCCCCCTCCCCCAGTGTCTTGTATCCATTGGTTATGCTTATATGCATGCGTACAAGACCTTCGGTTGATCTCTTATAGCTCCCCCCCCCACCCCCGCCAACCTCCCCTGCCTTCCTGCTGTAGTTTAACAGTCTGTTCAGTGCTTCTTTGCCTCTGTATCTATTCCTCCCCCCCATTTCTTTCCTTTAAAAAATCTTTCCTCTGCAGACTAGAAATAAACATATAATAACAAGAAATGTTTGAGTCCCATTTTCAATGTCCAACAGTTCTGAGTCCCCGTTTCAATGTCAAACAGTTCCTTACATGTACATGTGTTCCTAAAGTGGTAACTAAAATTTCTATTGGTAGTTCATCTCATGGTAAAATTCCTGAACATTCAATGAAACTAAAGCAGTCATATTTTTGTGCAAAAAATTAAAATTTAAAGTTATCAAGACTGCATTATAAAATTTACAAAAGCCTTTTGCTTTTTAAAAATGTGGCCACTAGACACTTTAAAATGACCTATAGTGTTTGCATTTGTAGCTCACATAATATTTCTATTGGACAACATTCTTCTCTAAATCCATGCAGGGATGGCTTCGTAGGAACCAAGATGATTTCATGGATCACAGCGAAATAACTCAAGAAACAAAAGAATAGTGTTGTGTTTTGTTTGAGGACAGTCTGGACTGACAGGAGAGCTGATATTTCTGGGGTTAGTTCTCTATAATCAAGGGGCTCCAGTTAACTTATTTCACCATTTCTCTATCAGAACTTTTATATCTAAAGCACTGACAATAATTTTTAAGACTGCCTAAAAGTTGACCATTGAGAAATTATTTTGGATAAACATAATTTATCTTAGGGTCAGATTTAGTGAGACTTTTGAAAAGGTATAAAGTCATGAAGAAAAATAAATTGGCTACCTGGCCTTGCACCTCATATTGTCAGCTCTGTAGCTGTAAGTAACAATATTTGCTTATAAATTACTCTGAGTGCTCCTCCTCCTCCTTCTTCTAAAAAAATATAGTTGACACGTCTACTCAGAAATAAATATTTCCATCTTGACTGGTATATTTGTCAACAAAAATGGTTATAAGACAAGATATGAGTAGGTTCACTTATTTCTTCCACTATCATTGAGCATTGTGTACTTGCATTAAAAATATTGGAAAGTATACATTTTATTTGTTTTTATGCCAATCCCTATGTGATATTTAATGTAACAAATTGTGTGCTAGGGGTAGCAATTCAATAGAGAAGGAGAGATGGGTAAGGCATTTCTGTTTTATCAAGATATAAAAAGCACCTTATTATTAAAAATAAAATGAACTATTACAACTGTACACAGTTTTTTAATTTTGTTATTAATCCTCACTTGAGGATATTTTTTTTTCTATTGCTTTTCAGAGAGAGTGGAAGGGAGGGAGGGAGGGAGGAGGGAGAGAGAGAGAGAGAGAGAGAGAGAGAGAGAAAGAGAGAGAGAGAGAGATGAGGGATGTGAGAAAGACACATTGACTGGTTGTCTGAAACCAGGTATATACCTGCCCTTGACCAGGAATCGAACCTTGCAACCTTGCAGTGCATGGGCCGATGCCCTAACCAGTTAGCCCACTGGCCAGGGCAAAACTGTACATGGTTTTAAGTCCAGCTAAGAGTTGTCAAAACTCTCTCTCTCTCTCTCTCTCTCTCTCTCTCTCTCTCTCTCTCTCTCTCTCTTCCTATCTATCAAATAGCCACACATGAAAGTTTTTAGGCATGGCTATTTTAGGTGGGTACATTTACTTTTAATCCAATCCATTTATTCTGCCTGTAAAATAATCTTTATTTGATTTTTTATTTTTTTAAATATTTTTAAAAATATATTTTTATTGATTTCAGAGATGAATGGAAAGGGAGAGAGAGATAGAGACATCAATGATGAACGAGAATTATTGATTGGCTGCTACCCACACAACCCCACTGGGGATCGAGCCTGCAACCCAGGCATGTGCCCTGACTGGAAATTGAACCATGATCTCCTGGTTCATAGGTCGATGCTCAACCACTGAGCCACCATGGCAGGCTAACTATTTGATTTTTTTATCCCATATTATTTTTGACCAGTCTTTTATGCAATTTCTAGGGGTTTTGCACAATGTGGACCTTGTGATTCTATGCTTTTATTTTTTCACTTGTCTCTAAAACTAGATGTAACAGGTGCAAGATGTCCCCTCCCATTTCCAAAGTCATTTTCTTGAACACACACACACACACACACACACACACACAGAAACACATATTTTCTAGAATCTATCACCTGTAACTCTTGGGCTTCCATGTGCCAAGTTAAAAGGCATTAAGTGAGCTCATTAGGTGGAATGTATTGAAAAAGGAAGTGAACCAGGAAATAAATGGACACGGGCTATATATGTAGGCTCTTTTGCACTGTGACAATTTCAGAAAGTAGGTAAACATTTTAGATAACTCAGGTTTTGATATGTGGTAGAAATATATCTGCCTGATTCTTAAAGCATCAGAATTAATTAGAAACTTTTCATAATTTGAAGGTAGTCCACAGATTTATTCATAAAACCCAACAGTAAGCAGCACACCATTAGAATCTCTTGAAAACTGAAGTTAAAAATGAGCCACGTGTCAACTGTATTTACAAATCAACTTCATCCTTAATGTGTTGTCCTGTTCTTTACTTTGTGGTAGGGGAAGGAAAAGCATGTGTGTTATACTGCCACAATATTTGTATGCCGCTTCAAATCTCCTGGTCACCTTGCCTTTTCCAACTTGCCTCTTTTAAGTCATATTCAACCCTGAAACTGCTTTTGAACAGTTCATTTTACTGCCTTGATAATACGATGTTTACAGCAAAAATAATTAGTGTATAGTCTCACAATCCAAATCAAACTTTTTTTGGGGGGATTCCAGAAAACTTTAAGCACTATTTCATTCACATCACTATCTCTTAAAATAAAACATCATGGGGAAGTTTCTTCTATCTCATTCTTTTTACATCTGCCCTCAGAAAGCATGTAGTACAGTAATAGGGCTGATATGGACATGATTTTTACCAGTTAACTTGCAGACATATTCTTTGAAATGGGTAGTCAGTCCTAATAATGGGGATCAAGCGGACTTATGGAAGACCATAAACATCATTACGTCGTGGGAAGAGACTGCCAGTAGAAGCTCTCAAAGATCGTTTTCTTAAACTGGTGATAGAAATCCTAGGTAGCTTCTTCAATTCAACTGACTATCTTGGTTTGTTTTCTTACGTTGGAGCAATAAATAGTATTGAATTTCCTCCAAGTTTAACAGAAAAGATGACTGAAAGCCATCTATTCCTGATCCTCAGAGTTCTTGCTAAGAGTAAGCTCAATAGGACATCAACTAGCGTATTTACAGGAAGCTGAACCATAGTTTTACCTGGAGTTTGAATCAAATTGCTTTTATAATTTTAAAATTACATTGAAATAGTTAACACTATATGTTAGTTAGAGCTTTCTTATTTTATTTGAGGGAATAGAGAATGTGGTTTTTATTCCCATTTTTATACTTTCTTTGGGGGGTGGTGTCACATTGCCATCTTGTTGGGGTGAACCACAATGACCTGTCTCTTCTATTGTCTTGGTAGCTAGGGAAGATAATTTAAAATGTATCTTTTGTGTATTATTTATCCAGTAATTCTCTGGGTTTTCAATCTGTGTAACAATTCTGAGTAATTGACATATTTGTATTCTTGGGGAGGGGGCAGCCTTATATAACTGGTTTTTTAATCATTTCTAATTAACCAAAAAGACTAATAAAAATACACTTACTTTACATCGTTTCTGATGATCTACAGCAAAATTAAGGCAAATGTTATTTTGGGGTGTCTGCTTACTGGTCACATAACCAACATTTTTTAGTTAAATTTCTGTCAACTGAACTGTAAAAAATTAAAGATCCAAGATAAAATGTGCTTCCATGCTTCAAATCTGACCAATTCCATTACGTGCACTATTGGAGTATGAAACCTTTCTCCTTGATCAAAATGCTGGTGAGGATCTATATATTTTTTTCTTTTCTACACGAGTACTCCCGCTATGAAAAAAAGAGTGGAAAGGCCAAATGAAAGACTGAAACAAGCAGACATGAAGTGACTTTTTACATTGTTTAAGCAGGTCAGAGTAAGGTATATTATTCTTACTGCGAAAGTCAGGTGAAGCCTCTCAATTAGGAAAAGATGCATTTATAGAGTTCTTCCATTTTTATTGATTTTTGATGTCATTTAAAAAATGATGAATAACCACATGGTAGGAAACTGGACCCCAGCAGCATTTCTTTCTTATCGTTAGTTACTGCCAAAGGGCCTGGTTCTGGCTTTCACAGGTCTCAGGACCTTCTAGAGCAGCCGGAATGATAGGCCCATGAGAAAGGGTCACCGTCTTTGACATTTATGAATATATGAGTGTCCTTGTCTTGGGCTCTGCTGTGCACCTGAACCTAGCCCATGCTTCAGACAAAAGCAAGGTCTCTCATTTGGAACAAGGATAATCTGTTTAAAAATCTAAATCTCTTATAAATGGCTGACGTGTGCAAGAATACCATAGTACATAGCTCTTTGTAAGGTAATTTTAAAAGAAAATGATACACATTTTGCTCAGCCAAGCAATCTGAAAGTTCAAAAGGTAAGAAGCACTTCTCAGCATGAAACTGTCAAACATATTTGAAAAGGAAGTTAATTACAATTGGCATTTCCAGGCCTTCTGCTGGCCATGGCTATCTTACTGAAAGGTGACATTAGTGACATCCATTGCATAGAGGCTGAAAAATGAAGGCTATCAAAAAACTGAGGCTCTGCATTTCTGTAACATAGGGTGAACCATCCTAGGGCACTTGTTCTTTTTGTGTGGACACTTTACAGCTTTGTGCATGGGAAGTGACTGGGAAGATACTAGTACACAGAAACTGGATACACAGAAAAAGCGTGGGGTCTGGATTCGTCCTTTCTGTGGGCAAGAGGTTGGAGAGGATTGATAGCAAATATAACTTTTCCTGTTTTATGGACCTTTGAGTTTTCCTGACTGGGCTTGGATTTCCCTCTGATGATTCCTAGTAACTTTTTAGCTGTAATTTTTTCTTTAAAAAAGGAAGGAAGGAAGGAAGGAAGGAAGGAAGGAAGGAAGGAAGGAAGGAAGGAAGGAAGGAAGGGAGGGAGGGAGGAAGGAAGGAAATGTGAGAGGAGAGAGAGAGAGAGAGAGAGAGAGAGAGAGAGAGAGAGAGAGAGAGAGAGAAAGAGAGAGGACACATGTAATCATTCAGTTGAGCTGGGTTTTGGCTAGCTCCCAAAGAACTCTGGTAATACTATAGAATATGGCTGATCTTTAATTATTGCTGAGCTGACAGGGATGCGAAATGTCAGTTGGGTTCTGAGAGGCAGCACCATGAGACCCTGAGTAGAGCCAATAAAGCTCAGTTGTTATTATTTAGATTGTGTTTATTACTAAATAGTCACCTCAAACTGGAGTGTGTCTGTGCTGGTGCGTGGTTGGGATATTGGAAACAGGAAAAGCTAAGGGAAAAGGCTGCACTTTCTCCCAGGAGTATCAATTCTAGTTGAAGTCTTTGTAGAACGTATTTAGGTACTAAAATAAGTGTATATGTTAGGAGTGTAGAATGCAAACATTCACATCTACATTTCAGATAAAATGAAGCATTTTAAAGAATTGTCCTGATCATGCATTGCTTTGACTGGTTCCCAGATCCTGGAAGGATACATTTTGTTTCCTCAGCCACTAGGAAAGTTTTGGAAAAACTTTTGAGAGTCACTGAATCCTAAAACTTCACGTTCAAACATTGCTGCAATGTGAAATTTAGCTATTGGTCTGGATATTCCCTCAACAAAACCCACATTATGGTTTTCATGGTCAACTCTAACCCTTGGTAACTGTGAGGAGCAAAGGGAAACACATGGAGAGCCTTCCATCTGTCAGAAGTTCTAAGTAAATGAGGTCATGGAGCCAGCTCAATGCCCCAAAACAACCCAGCAAGTCTGGTGAGGCTGAGAAGTATGAGGAAGAGACACAACTAGCAGTGTATTTAGGATAAGTAAAGGGAGATATTGAATTACCATGGGGTTCTAACCATGCAAATGTCATAAACTTCTAATACTTTTTGCTGAAATGTGCAGTTTGAGGAACATGCACAGAAGTGACAAATAAAATATTCTTTAATTTTTCTATTGTAATTTGTAGTCTGGTTAGCATTAATATTAGGCACTCATATTTTAATTTTCACATACAATTTCAAAGAATGTTTGAATGATAACTTTAAAATGCCATGCTCACATGTTTCAAACAGCTTTTATTAGTTTGGCATGTATGAATACCCAATTTTAATGCACAATATTAAGGTTTCTGCTGTGAGTAGTTATACAACTGTGGGGTTTTCTAATGGTATAGTATTTTACTGAAATGTAAATTCTGCAGAATAACAATGACAACAAAATCTGTGAGCCAACTGATTTTTGAAAACAATTTCCAGGGTTGGCTTAAATAGTTACATAAATACATTCTGGTAAATGACAAAAAATGCATATTGACAAAAATCATAAACATTGTACAAATAATCACAAAGAAGCATTATTATAATACTAACCTCAAAGAGAATGTGTCTATTCAATTTAATGAGAAATTCATTATTTTGGGTCCTCTATAGATTAGGTTAAAAACTAAATGCTGGAATGAGGAAAGATGATAGATTTTCCTGCAAATCAAAACTTTAAAACTGAACTATATATGTTGTCATGCCAAACCAGGTACTAAAAAAATGTTCTGAGACAGAACATCAACAAAGTTAATTTGGTTATTTCAACTTGGCAGAAATGTGATGGCCCTAAAAGGGAGTAGCAAGTGACATCTTGAGAAAGTTAGGATTAGAGCAAATTGGCTCTGGGCCTGGTTTATAAAAGCTTAGAGTTCTGATTTATGCTTCAGGAAGTCATAAGCATATTAATATATTTAATAAATGTTTATTGAGCACTTATTGTGAGACAGTCAGTGTTATAAGTCCTGGGGATATAGTAGAGTGCGTGGGGTGGGGGGGAAGCAGACAAAATCTCGTGCTCTCCTTGAGTGTAGACTATAGTGAGGAGATAGTCAATAACAAAACAACACATTATTTTATCAGATGGTGATGTGTGTCACCCTATCTTGATTTTACCACTCATTTAAAAATTCTAGATATGTTGGTGCATGAATCCAATTATTTTGATCTTCAGGAAAAGTACAATCTGAAAACTACCACTAACTTCTTGAATAGAAAAAGGGAGAAACATTAAATTTCAATAACAACTAAAAAAAATTTCAATCTTATTTTAAATATTACCTAAGCCATTTTTGAGACCAAACTTCCATATAAAATATACTATCTAATTAATGTGTAGTATATTTGGAATGTTTAAATACAAATTACAATTTCCATTCTGTGCATTATGTATTAAACAAAACTTTTATATACCTTTAATTATTTTATCTGCTATTTAATACTTGCATTTGGATTTTTCTTTCAGTTTGGAAGATTTTTTTCTTTTATTTCTTTTATTATTTTTAATAAATCTTTATTGTTCAGATTATTACAGTTGTTCCTCTTTTTTCCCCCCATAGCTCCCCTCCATCCATTCCCACCCTACCCTCTGCTCTTACCCGCCCCCCACTGTCCTCATCCATAGGTGTACGATTTTTGTCCAGTCTCTTCCCACACCCCCCACCCCCCAATCCCCCAGAGAATTGTCAGTCCACTCCCTTTCTATGCCCCTGATTCTATTATATTCACCAGTTTATTCTGTTCATCAGATTTTTTATTCACTTGATTTTTAGATTCACTTGTTGATAGATATGTATTTGTTGTTCATAATTTTTATCTTTACCTTTTTCTTCTTCTTCCTCTTCTTAAAGAATACCCTTCAGCATTTCATATAATACTGGTTTGGCAGTGATGAACTCCTTTAGCTTTTTCTTATCTGTGAAGCTCTTTATCTGACCTTCAATTCTGAATGATAGCTTTTCTGGGTAGAGCAATCTTGGTTATAGGTTCTTGCTATTCATCACTTTGAATATTTCTTGCCACTCCCTTCTGGCCTGCATAGTTTCTGTTGAGAAATCAGCTGACATTCGTATGGATGCTCCCTTGTAGGTAGCTAACTGTTTTTCTCTTGCTGCTTTTAATATTCTCTCTTTGTCTGTTGCTCTTGACATTTTAATTATGATGTGTCTTGGTGTGGTTCTCTTGGATTCCTTTTGTTTGGGGTTCTGTGTGCTTCCTGGACTTGTAAGTCTATTTCTTTCACCAGGTAGGGAAAGTTTTCTGTCATTATTTCTTCAAATAGGTTTTCAATATCTTGCTCTCTCTTTTCTTCTGGCACCCCCATAATTTGGATGTTGGTACGCTTGAAGTTGTCCCAGAGGCTCCTTACACTATCTTCATATTTTTGGATTCTTTTTTCTTTTTACTTTTCTGGTTGGGTGTTCTTTGCTTCTTTGTATTTCAAATCCTTGACTTGATTCTTGCAATCCTCTAGTCTGCTGTTAGATCTCTGTATAATATTTTTTATTTCAGTCAGTGTATGCTTAATTTCTAGTTGGTCCTTTTTCATATCTTCGAGGGTCTCACTAAATTTATCGGCCTTTTCTAGAAAATTCTTGAAAAACATTATAACCGTGGTTTTAACTCTATATCCAGTCGTTTGCTTTCCTCCATTTCTTTCATTTGTGACCTGTTTCTTTGTCTCCGCATTTTGGCTGCTTCCCTGAGTTGATAGAGTGGCTTTGTGTGCTAGGTGTCCTATAGGGCCTAGTGGCTCAGCCTCCCCAATTACCTGAGGTGGACACTCTTGGTGCACCCCTTTGTGGGCTGTGTGAACAGTCTTGTTATAGTTAAGCCTTGATTGTTGTTGGTATCCCTGGGAGGAATTGACCTATAGGCCAACTGGCTGTGAGGATCAGTTGTGTCTACGATGGAAAAACTTCTGTGCTGAAGACACCCTTATGGGGCAGGACTTGCTTCAGTGCGGCTTTGGTGCTCACTTAGTGTGCCCCCTGAGTGTGTCCCTTATGGATCTGAGGAGTTGTAATCTGGATGGTCCCACTGTGACCACTGGGTACACTGGTTCTTGGATCTCCAAGGAGATGCAAATTTAGCTCTGCCTGAGGTCACCCAACAGGAGCTATAGAGAGATCTGCAGATTCTTCTTCTTTGTTTGGGGTTTGGAGGTGCCCCGATGAGGCCCAGCTGTGAAGCAATGCAAGCTGCTGTGGAGCCTTGGAGGTTCTGGGGCTCTCTGACCCAGCTGCAGTTTGTTAGTTAATATTAGATTGCAAAGGGCCTGGTCATTCATATGCAAAAACCTCTGCGCACAGCTGGGGTGGGGTTGTAAATTGGGTGCGGCAGGGTCTCAAGGAATCAACATGGCAGAGCAAACAGCTATGGCTGATCGTGAGCCCTGCCCTAAGAGGCCCCAGGTGTCAGTGTCCTGTGGTAATCACTGCAAGCACCACTGAGGGAAAGCCTCCCTCGAGTTCCGCCTGATGCCAGACAGACCAGTTTCCCCCTGTATGAGTCTGGCTCCCCAGAGTCTCACCCGGAACTGAAGTTCAGAGCAGTCGGGAGTATGTGTCTCCCTCCCGATTGAAAAAGACAACTGTTCCCTCAGTTACCAGCCCTTTCCAAGCACGCACCTCTGTACCTCAGCACTTTACTTCCGTACCTCCTCTGAGTCTCAGTGTGCTTTACTCTTCCCTTCTAGTTGTAGAATTTCCACTCAGCTAGCCTTCCTATGGTTCTGGATGATGTCCATTTTGTCTTTTAGTTGTAGTTTTGAAGTGGTTGTGCAAGGCAGCAAGTTCAGGTGTTTACCTATGCCACCATCTTGGTTTCTCTGGAAACCTTTGTGTTTAAAAACCACAGAATGCCTTGGCCAGTATGGCTCAGTTGATTTGAGCATCGTCCTGTATACCAAAGGGTCGAGGAATCAATTCCCAGTCAAGGCACATATCAGTATGTGGGTTCCATTTCCAGTTACCTCGTGTGCAGAAGTCAGCTGATTGATGTTTCTCCCTCACACTGATGTTCCTCTCTCTCTCTCTCTCTCTCTCTCTCTCTCTCTCCCCCTCTCTATCTCTCTTCTGCTCTATCCAGCAAGAATAGAAGTTCAAAGTTCTCCAGCATCACATTCAGGTATAGCTGTCCCTGACCCTCATCAAGGAGGCTCCATTCCTCCCTGGAGAAGTACAAGGCAATGTCCTCAAAGGTCACGCCAACCTCATCCCAGCTCCTCAGCACAGGCGCCGCCATGGCATTTTGTGGGCAGAGAGGGGCAGAAGCGGCAAAAATAGCCTCCCAGGGAATGGCAGTCCCTCCAGTTTGGAAGATTTTATGAAATGCTTTAAAATAAAAATAAAACTTCATTCTTTTGTATGGCTAGGAATCATTATTATTATCATTTTTGGCAGCATGTAAAGATGTAATAGTTTTCACTGCAGTCAAGTAGCAGTTACTGGGGAGGGCACAGATGATCAGCTTTAGACTGTGTGCTGTGAATTCAGCCAACGACTCGCTCATCATGACTCTAACAGATTTTTCTGCTATTCGGACCACTGGGAACCTTATGAACCAGTTAGTTCTGCCCTCCTTCTTATGACAAAGTGCCAATACTGTCAACATCCAGGAAACCAAGCACCAGAATCATCTGCTACTGTGACGAGCTTACTTCTAGAGTATGAAGCAAAGAAAATTTCCCTTAATAAATGGTAATTTTTAATTGTCCTTAGGTCTTAAAAGCTCTGAAATTTTCTGGCAAAAATTTATAGCCAAAAGGTAGGATATTCTTGATCTTGAATACTAAATGATTTTCTTTCCTCTCTTCCCTCTCTCTCTCTTCTACCTTCCTTTCTTCCTCTCTCACTTCCCCACATTTATTGAGGAACAAGGGATTATGTCTGCTTTATATAAACAATCCATAGTTTTAGAATTGGAAAACACCAACTCATTTTACTATTAAAGAATATGGGATCCAGTGATTTGGTCAAGATCCCAATGTTGAGGAATGGTAGAACTGGTCTCTAGTTCTAAGTTCCTAACTTGTAATTCAGTGATTTTTATTAATGTACCCCCTCTTCTTTCTGTCTGTATTATATTATCCTTTTCCTTACATGTTTAGGCATCATGATTTGACGAGAATGGTCAAATAAATAGAATATCACCTTCATTAAGGACAGAAATGTTTTCTATTTTGTTTATGATTCTATACTCAGTACCTAAAACAGTACCTGGAACATAATAAATGCTCCAAAAATATATGTAGAAAGGATTAATTATGGCCACATTTATGCATTAGTGAGTGATCTTACAATTAAGCTACTGTCTATTTTGCCAAAGCTAAGCCAGAGAGAAATGGAAATTCTACTTGGGAAAAGATGTTAACTTGTTACAAATAAATTTAAAAAATCATGAAGGGAGTAATTAATATTGGAATACCATTTGGTTATTCAAAATTTGACAAAGCCTGGCAAAATAATCAAAAGGTACTGTAAAATGTAATAAAAACAACCCAACAGTGATTAAAATGAGACTAAGAATCATAACAACAGCCAAAATGTACTTTAGATGTTTATTCTGAGAAAGGAGGTTGTACCATATACATAATCTTCCCTTGCCTGTATAATATTTTTATAAAGTAACTATTGAAAATATATATTTTCATTTTGAGGAAAAAGTCTAATCTAGGGATGTCAAACCACTTGTATCAAATGAAAGGAAATCAGAATAAGGGCCGGGGAAAAAAAAGCAAAGGTGTGGTCTCACCACAAGGCCAACTCTGTTTACATTTAGACCATGCTGCTTTTGGATTGGTTTATTCAAAATAGCAAAACCAGTCAATAGGCCACCAGCTGGGCTTTAAAAACTATTTTAGGCACAATGAAGAAAGCACATCATTATCTGTGTTTTGACAGTCTTCACAAATGAGAAAAGAAATTCAAAGCTTTAGTTCCATTGATATTTGCAACATTACTATTTAGGGTAATACCTTAGTTGCTGAGCAATAGAGGGAGTATAATTGAAAGCCATGACTGACTCTGCAAAACCCATAGAAAAGATCCATAGTGCATTGGAGTCAGGTGGCAGCTGGAGAAATTGCCCTGAGCTGCTATCAAGGTGGTGACAGAGAGTGGCACAAAGCTAAAGGCTGGCTTCTGCCATTAGATTCCTGCACATGGTCTCTTTGAAAGCAACCTGAGCTTTGATGGCACTTCTGGAGCCAGGCATTTTTTTCCACAGAATTAATTTATCCTCAACATCATGAATCACAAAACACATTTTTGCTTGGACAAAGGCATGAAATATAATTCACTTTCTTTGTTGCTGTCCAGAAATTCCCTTCAAAGCACTTTGGACACAATTGTCAAACAAGCATGATTTGCTTTATGTGTGATTTTTCCCCCTCAAAAGTTGGAATTTTCTTTGTGTTTTCCTTAGAAAGGGTGACCACATTTCTTTACCCCTCTTCTGCAACCCTAGTGCCCTCCTCACTCCCACACCCCCACACAAAGACACTCCTTAATTGTATTACTGTTAGGCTGACCTCCAACCCCAACTAAAATGAGGACAAGGCTAGTTTTGTGTTTGGTAGGATAACAATTTATGAGCAATTAAAAATGAAGGGACACAAAGCATTCATCACAGTCTCAGCTAGACAGGCAGCTGAGGTCAAAGGCTCCAGCAATGAAGTGTGCACAATATATTTTTATTTCTGTTTTCACTAAGAAGGAAACGGGTTAGCTAAAAATTATGGCATGCAGCCTCCAGTTCAAAATAGGTGCACTTAATCTTTAGAGACAGTCCATGCTTGGCCAGATAGGTTATGACAACGCATGCAAAGACACACACACACACACACAGAACCTGAGTAACAAACAAAATGAGGTGGGAAAGTGAAAGATTTTGTAGTCCAATTCACATACAATTTCCAAAAGAAAAATGTGCTAAGTAAATATTCATTATGATTTTATAACCAAGTAAACGATATTTCTCTCCTCTTGCCCCTAGTATGGAAAAAAAAAAACCTTAAGATTTTAAGGAATAATTCCTCTTGGCACATTTCTCAATGTATTTGGAATAACATGAGAGTCTTACAATTTTATTTTCCTGGAGTGTCAGTGGTTATAGTACATGAAAGTCGAGATTAGTGTTTTGCATGCTGAGTTTCCATCAAAGTTACATATCAAAGCACTACAGAAAATGCCTTTCAATGTAATGCAGTTGGTTTTAAAAATCTGTTTTGTTCTTGAAACACTATAGTATCCAAATCTGATACTCGTTTTCTGTTTTAAGGTCTAGGCCTGGCATGAGCAAAACTACTGGTGAATCAACTGCATGTTATGCTATTAATTGACTTCACTTGATTTTTTAATGTGTTCAATTTTCAGCAGCAACAAAAGGCTTATAGCAAACAGATCATCAGTTTTATTCCGCTTGTAGTTTTGATCACCTAACCAATGTGCCACAGTGTCAGTATAAAGAAGAACCAAGTGGTAATTATTATTATTAAATGCTACCAAGGTGATGCCAGCTATAGGTATACAATTCTTCCACTAAAAAGGAGTAGAAAAATCACTATCAAAAATTGCAAGGGCTTCCTACTTTCCTTGGTGATTTCCTATTAGAAAAGCAGAGTAAATTTTAAAAAGGAACTCAATTTGCACCTAATCAATGTCACTTTGCTAGAAGAATTAAAAACCATCAATAGCTAATTCAGATTAACACAATCTTTCTCTGGTCACAAAATATCAAGGTCCTTCATGAATTCTAAAATCGCCAGTTTATGTTACCTGTTCTGTCTCTATTAGCTTTAGCATCTGTGAAGGCATATTCAAATACCTTATTCATTACACACACACACACACACACACACATACACACACACACACACTGGCTCTTATGTAATTTTGAAATAAAACACATACTTCTGCAGTAAGCTTGAAAAAATTCAGAAACTACTGGTACAAATCATTTCTCATAATTATACCTAATCCAACAATCCATTGATTATTACTGATAGCATTTTGGTATAAGTTTTTCTAATATTTTCTTCTATTTAAATTTTATTTTTAAGTAATACCATACACTATTTTTTTTCTCTTTTATTCTGTGACTATTGTGAATCACTTTGATTTTCCAATGTTAAACCAACCTTGAATTCCTGGGATAAACTGAAACTCATGGGAAGGTACTATCTTTTACATATATGGCTGGATTTTATTTACTCATATTTTTGTGTCTGTACTTATTAAAGATATTAAGCTTTAATTTAATTTTCTTATAATATCTTTGTAATCAGGGTTTTGCTGGCCATGTAAAATAAGTATGGAAATATTCCCTCCTCTAGTACTTTCTGAAAGAATTTATTTAGGAATGGTATTTACTTTTACTTATATGTATGGTAGAATTTACCATTAAAACCATTTGGGATTGTAGTTTTCTCACTGAAAAGATTTTAATTATGAAATCAATTTCTTTCATTGATCTATGGCTGTTCAGATTTTCCATCGTTTGTTGTACCAGCTTTGGTAAGTTATGTTTTTCAGGAATTTATTCATTTCATCTAAGCTGTTGAAGTTATTGGCATAAAACTATTCATAATATGTCTTTATTATTATTTTTAAGTCTATAGCATTTGTTATAAAGTCTCCTCTTTCATTCCTTATATTGGTATTTTGTGTTTTCTCCTTTCTTTTCTTAATGAGTTTTGTTAGTCATTTATAAATTTTACCAATCATTTCACAAAACCAATTTTTGACATTATTGATTTGATCTATTTTGTCTATTTTTTATTTTATTTTTGAAAAATATATTTTTATTGTTTTCAGAAAGGAAGGGAGAGGGAGAGAGAGACAGAAAACATCAATGATGAGAGAGAATAATTGATTGGATGCCTCCTGCATGCCCCCTACTGGGGATCAAGCCCAAAACCCAGGCATGTCCCCTGACCGTAATGGAACTGTGACCTCCTGGTTCATAGGTCGATGCTCAACCACTGAGCCACACCAGCTGGGCCATTTTTTATTTTATGTTTTTATTTTTATTATTTACTTACTGTCACTTACTTTCTATAAGTTAACAATCATAATTTGTTTTTATTTTCCTAGCTTCTTAAAGTGGAAGCTTAGATAATTCTACACATTTTTAACTATAGCCACTTAAAGCTACAAATTTCTCTTCAAGCAGCACTTTAGATGTACCTCAAAAGTTTTAATATGTTGTATTTTCATTATCATTTAGTTCAGAATATTTTCAATTTTCCTTGTGATTTCTTCTTTCATTCATGAATTATTTAGAGATGTGTTGTTTAATTTCCAAATATTTGGAGAGCATATTTTGTATGATTTTGATCATTTTTTAAAAATCAATGTGACTGGCTTTATGGCCCAGCATATGACATATCCTGGTGAGTGTTCCATGTAAATGTGAAAAGAATGTATATCCTGCAGTTGTTGGGAGAGAGCTCTAAAATGTTAATTAGGCCAAGTTAGTTGTGAATTGTTTAAGTCTTTTATATCCTTTCCAATTTTTTTTACTTGCTCTGTCAGTTACTGAGAGATGGCTATTAAATTATATTTATTTTTATCAAAACCTGTCAAGTTTTCCAAAGTAGTTGTATCTTTCTGAGTTCCCACCAGAAATAAGTAAGAGTTCCGGTTGCTCTAAATCATTTTTGTCAATACTTAGTATTCAAATATATTTTATTTTATCCATTTGAGTGAAGTGGCAATCCATTGTGGTTTTAACTATATATATATGAAGTGTGTGTTCAAATCTTTTGACTATGTTCTTATTAAGTGTAATTATTAAGTGATAAGAGCTTTTTATATAATTTGAATACAAGTCAGAATATCTTTGTTTTCAATCTTGGGGGAATACTGTTTTTTCACAATTAGGTATAATACTAGCTGATACATTTTTTTTAGATGCTTTTAATCATTTAAAAAAGTTTTCTTCTTTTTATGGTCTATTAAAATTGTTTTTTAATTACTATAAATGGATGTTGCATTGTGCCAAATTCTTTTTCTACATCTATAGATATTCATATGGTCTTCCTCTTTTAGTCTGTTGACATGGTAAAGACTAAAAGAGGAAGTTTTCTAGTGCAGTCTTCTAGGTCTGAGATTATAATTATGGGAAATATTTTATTTTTGATTTATTTTCTTAACAGATAATGTACCCTTTGGATTATCTGTTTCCCCAGAATCAGATGACTTTGTTTTTGTGTCAGAGAAGTGTCACACCCAGTGGTAAATTGCTTTTGGCCTTGTATAAAAGGAAGGTCCAGATCTCAGATGGATTTTGTGCCCAGTGGCAGCTAATTACTACTTATACTCATGCAGGACACAGGAAATGGATGGGTTTCATCAGGTACTTCTGTTCCATCCTCAAACCTAGGCAGGTCCTTCATAATTGGAATACTGAGGGGGCCTCTCCTCTCTCTCCTAAATATCCTATAAAACCCTATGGAACGTTGCTGGCAAATGAATGTGAACTTTCCTTCTGTCTGGAACTCCCAGCTACTTTAAACTATCATAAGTATACACTTGACCTTTAAGATTTCACTGATTTTCTTCTTACGAACTTTTATTGAGGATTTCTCTTCCTCCGATGCTCTGCCAAATTTTGTGTCCCATCTCTTCTTGGATGAGCTTGTCAGCCTTTGGAATTCAGGTCACCTATTGCTTTGTGACCTCAGCTCTTTGATGGGCTAAAACAATGAATTTTGAAGATTATTCAGCTTTGTGGCATGTTTATAATGACCTATCCTCTTAAAAAGAAGCAAAATTCCAGTGCCATCCCTTTTAAGTTCACTTAAAATATGTCATGAATATTTTCTCATGTCAACGACTATTTCTCTAAAACGTGATTCTTAGTCCTGCATAGTAGTCATTCAATTCTGTCCTTATTTGTTTTGTATCCTCAGCTTTTAATACAAAGTCTTGGATATAGTATACACTTCTATATATCTTTTTTGAACTTAATTAGACTTTGGTAGGCTGATAATTATGTTTAGTTAAAAAAAAAAAGAATTTCAAATGTACCAAATATATTACACCAGATTGACAAAGAATGATTCTGTTTTATTGCTAAATATGCAAATATATGAAGTACCTGGAGGTGTTGTGCCTTAGCTTGGCTTCCCACAAGAGGAGAACTTGAGGCAGCCAACTGTTGTGGTACTATTTCATTTTGGAGCTCAAGCCATTGGGGAAATGACATGGAGATGAAGGAAAATCAGTGATATGAAGCATTCCAAATTAACTAAATTTAGATGGTGCAGGTTACTCTCAGATTTGTTAAGCAATGTATGTGCGTTTGTTTCCCATGAAATATTTGTCAATGTAAAGAGTATGATTTAAGCAAGAATCTTTCTAAACTAAAAAACTCTTAGAGCTGAAATGGATTTTTGAACTCATACTCCTTCTTCACACCACTGCCAATTTTATAGATGAGCAAATTGAAAGCTGGAAGGTTAAAGGCCTTGCTCAAAGTCATACAGCTAATTTATTTTATAAGGATCATGAGTGTATCTGGGATGTAACATACAGGCAATGTGGGTCCTTCATTTGTACATTCATTCATACTCCCTGCAAATATGAATTGATCACCAGTTTTATGCCAGCCACAATGCTCAATGCTGTACTGTGCTCTTTAATATTTCTGGCACTGAATGCATTCTTGCATCCTCATTAATATTGGCTTGCTCTCTTGCTGATCCAGATACAGATATGAGAAAATCCACACTTGTAAGCATAATTTTCAGAGTCTCACATCACTTCTCTTTTGTTGTTGTTGTTGTGTGTTTGCCAGAGTATGAGTATATAATGCTACTCTGGATGTAGGAGCAACTTTGAATAATATCCAATGTAGAATAATATATTGAAAATATTTAGAAGAACTTATGCTGCTTTAATTAAAAGAAAACTACTCTTTAATTGTCTTAGTTTTTTAAAATTGTAATGAAACTTGCAGCTGAAGTAATATTTAGAGATGAGACTTCTTCAGGTATTATCTTAACCAAAACCCCTGCCAATCAATAGCAGTAAGTTGAGATATTAAAATAAAAGCAGTGCCTATGAGATGTGGGAAAGGGCAATGATAAGTAGTCCGGTTTTGCTGTCACGTCAGACTTGAATTTGGTAGTTAGCAACTCTGGCTGCACATTAGAACCATCTGAAAGCTTTTAAAAAATACAGCTGCTAGGGTTCCACACCCAGAGATTCTGACTTAATTGGTTTGGAGTAGGGTTTGGGCATCAGAATTTTTTTTAAAGGTAAGCCTATATATAATTTTAAAGGTAAGGCTATATATAATAATGTATAGCCATATTAAAACCCACATGTGTAAGAAATCATTAGAAGCAAGTTTAGAAAGAAAAAAACATTTATGCTATGATAGAAGGGCATGGCTATGTAGCCAAAAGAGAGTACAATGTAAAATTAGGGTTTTATTGAGATTAAGCTGATAACTGTGTAGCAAGTGGAAAGGGTGTGTTTGTGGGCTTGTGTGCAGGTATGGACTCAAGGCAGAACACCAGTTAATAGGTTGATACAATAGGACAACTGGGAGGTGATAAAGGTCTGAAATAAGGTTAAAACAGGGAAATAAATGCAAAGGAATGGAAATGTTTCCTTTCTGATTAGAAACAGGAAGCAAATGGAAAGGATCATGTCCCTTCCTCCTCCTCTGAACTTCCAGTCTCACTCTAAACCCCATTAAACAAATTGCTACATATATATATTTCAATGCAAATGGGATACTTTCATTATTCATATAAAGTGACTATTTCTTCTCCCAAAATAATCTCTAAGAGGACATATTTTGCATATACTCTAATGAATAGCTGCAATTTTAAAAATTATATGCTAACATAGCTAAATCTTAATGAAATCAACACATACATCTTCATATTGAAGTATAAGAACCTATACTTGCATAATTGAAGATCTTTAAGGGACTTCATGTCAGGATCAAAATCCTGAAAAAAAAAGTAATGAAAACCTGGATTTCTGGTATGTAGCTTCTACACACCAAGCTTAGGCAGCCCAGAGACAACAGATTATTTCATCAAATTAAACATTGACTACAGCTTGTACTTATGAATCCTAAGTCTAGATTTCTCTGCCTCAAAGTAAATAAAAGGAAATCAAACAACTCTCTGACTTTAGCCCTCCCAGCTGTATTTCAGCTCCTCCCCTGTGTCACAGTTTCTCCCTTCTTTTCTCCACTGAGTACTGACCTGGGCAGCTCCCAGGGAAAATCTAGTCTAGGGTGCGACTTCTTCTGGGAATACCTCTCGACCACACAGCTCATGCTCTGAGCATTTACTTACAGATACATTTTTCCTCAGAGTCACTATCACTGTCTGTAATCAATTGATGAGTGTCTGTATCTTAGACTAGACTATAAGCTTTGAGATGGTCGGAAATGAGTCTGCTTTACTTCTGTATTTTTAGCACCCAGAAAAGTGCAGGACACAGAGAAGATGCACTAGGGTCTGACATTCAATAACATAGAAATAATACCAGTTTCTATTTTATAACAGAGATAAATTAGTATAAAAAACCATCATGGCACACAACAGAGTATAGAAGGGTGAATTTGGAGCTGAGCGTCAATAGCTTAATAACTACCACACCTAGAGAAGTGCCTAATACACAGAAGTTAGAATATGTATCCTATATAATAAAAGCCTAATATGCAAATTGACCAAATGGCGGAACAACCAGTGGAACGACTGGTTGCTATGACACACACTGACCACCAGGGGGCAGATGCTTAATGCAGGAGCTGCCCCCAGCCCGCAGGCTTCAGGCCAGTCAAGGCGGGTGCCAGTGGGGGCCCGCTGATCACCCTGCTCGTCGCCCCACAGATAGGCCCTGATCCCTGGCCAGGCCTAGGGACCTTACCTGTGCACAAATTTCATGCACTGGGCCTCTAGTTTGAAATAAATGAATAAAAGAGTCAGGATAAGCCAAATTAAAGAATAAACTCAAAGGGAAAAGGTAATGAACAAAAAAATGAAACGTACTTGAACTATTCCATGAGTTAACAAAAGAATATTGGACTAAGCGTCTGAAATCTGAGTTCTTATTTTAGGGTCATATCCATTCAGCTGTGTGTCATTGAGGAAGCCACTTAACATCTCTGTGTCTTAGATGCCTCTTATATGCAATGTGGTGTTAAATAAGATATTCTCCAGTGTCTTTCCCAGCTTTGAAGTGGCAGTCTCTTTTAGTTGATTCCTTATGCAGCCATGGAGGTTTGGGTTTCTCACATGTTCTGCAGTGATATGCTGAGCTGCAGCAAGTATCTGCAACAGCTTCTAGGGAAAGGTGTGTTATGAGGAAAAGTGGATGGAGAGTGAAACAAACTTGAAGACACCATTTTATCCCTAGCCCAGAAAAAGTCTGAATGTTCCCTCTTCTGTATTTGCCCTGACAATTTAGACATTCCCATATTATTACACAACTATCATTTTGCTTTTGAGAGACCCATTTAATTACCTTTTGATTTCTCTGTTAGTTCTTTAAGTCTGAGATACTGATATTTCCCTTCTTGAATTCCTAGCATCTGGAAGCATCTGGTATATGATAGGTGCTGACTGGGAAAATAGAATTTAGCGAAGAGTGTTAGCTAGGCAGGGAATTCTGTGTAGAATTAAGTCAATTTTTAGGTTTCACAATGAAACTACTTAGACAATGTTTTCTACATATTTTTGCCAAAAGTAATGGATTTGGCCTTTTACCAAAGCATTAACAGCATCTTCTTGGAAATCAAGGAACATCGTGTAGACAGAAGAAGAGAGAATTTTGGAGAAAAAAGTAATGAATGAATTATTCAATCCATCCTTCAGTGGGTCTTCCTACCTCAGACCATATCCGACACAGAATTTATGAAATAGCCAGGATAAACTGTAAGACATGACACTCCTGCTTTAAAGACTTACAGTCTAGCTGGGAAGGTCACCACGAATAGAATAAGACAGAATCAAAGAAAGACAGTATGTCAGAAAATTTTGTTTTTTCTGTCTTCAAAATGTATTTGAAATCTAATAACCAATCAGCACCTCCAGTCTGGCTCAAGATGCCATTATATCTTGGCCTCCCACTTACATTGCAAGGCAATAGCCTCCTCACTGGCCCACCTGGTACTAGTCTTGGCTCATTGCAGCATGTCCTCAACTCAGTGGCAGAGTGATCAAAGTCTGTATCAGAACAGGATACTTCTCTGTTCAAATCCACTAAAGCCTTCATCTCTTCAAAATCAAAACAACCATCTTTCCAATTTCAGGGATTTCTGAAGTTACTTTTGATTGGTTACTGCTCTTCTCCCTTTATTGTTGAGAGCCAAGAGTCTCACTCAGATGTACAACCTCTCCGGCAAAACTTAGAAATATTGGAGATGACAGACAAGTAATCCAAAATTCAAGAATGCTTGGAATTTGGTGTGTGTGTGTGTGTGTGTGTGTGTGTGTGTGTGTGTGTGTCAGCCTCTGACTGTCTAAGGAGAGCTGTGTGCATGGCATTGGAGTCTGACATATGTAAGTGGAAATCCTGTTTGACTAGTTACTGGATGTGTGACAAGTTATCCAATATCTCTGAGCCTCAGTTTCCTTTACATGTAATGGGTTTGATCATACCTCCTCTTGTCTTAAATGATATCATGACAATTAAAAGGATTTGACTCAGCATTCGCCACATAGTAGATACACAATTAATAACTCCTTTTCGTTCTGTTTGTGTCAGGATTGGGCACTTAAGGTGCAAAAGAGCAGGGCAGGGGAAAATGCTCAATGTAGGCTCACTAAAATGCAGCTCTGATGAGAAAGAGGGCCACTCCTAATAGAGGTGAGCCGGATAGGAATGGGTTAAAGGAGCTAGCAGGCTGCCCAGCTGGACCATTCTCAATCAAGGGCTTGCATAAAAAGCCAGCAGGGACAGAAGTGGGGGCTGGCCATGCTGAGAGTGCCTTCGGAGGCCAGCAGCTGAGAAGTTGCTCATCTCTTGGTTCAGCCTGTTGTCAAACCCTAGAGTGGGGGCCTGGTGTGGGGGAGGGAGACTGGTTGGCCTTTGTTAAAACCCTGAGACAGAGTGCAGTGTTTTATATTGAGCCTGACAAAAAAAAAAAGACCAACCTGAACCATCTGGTTCTGTAACATATGGGAAACACAGATTTCTATTGTAGATGACCAAAATATTAGTCTATTGAATCTTAAGGCATTTGACTATCATGAAGAATTTGAATAATGGAATAAATAACTCTTAGAAAGAATTGTTACTCGGATGAGGGGAAGGATAGAAGAAAAGGTTTAGATATTGCAAACAAAGTGTTTATTGATTTTGGTACAGTACATCTCATTGCAGGGCTCCCAATTGTTTAGAAATATTAACTTGCTATTCCTAGAGTATCGCTGGATGGGAGGGAGGATTGCTCCAGAGGAGGGAAGAATGGGAGAATGAATGCACATTAGCTGAGAAGTCAGAAGAGTGCTATTCTTGAGCAGAATGGATCAGAAGTGACAGTGAGACTAAAGTGCTGCCTCCTGTTCTTATTTTCATGCTACGTCTTTGACTCATTGTGAAACAAAGATTAAACACAATAACCAGAGCCTGTTTTTAATTGCGCCCAAACAAGAGCCCTTGAAAAGCCTGCTGGTATGTAGGCAATTAGTTAAAAAATGTATCAAATCATTTGACAATCATTCAAGGGTTTTTATTTTTTTTAAAAGCTATTCTTTTTCTATTGCTTTTGAGGTCAGACTCTTCAGCCCTCAGTAACAGAATGGGGCAAAATTAATTCAGCGTTCTACTATAAAAGTAGTCTGCGAGATAAATATCATAGGTTGATAATTTCCATTCCAACCATAAGCAGTGTACAAAGTTTGTAGCTGAAGAACAGAATGCAAGAATAAGCCCCGCAAATATACAACAGCTTAATTTTAGGAAACCACTTGGAAATTCTTAAAATTCATCATTCAGTCTAACCCAAGTTGACTTCAATAGGCTTGCAAGTGGTATAATGCTTTATTAAGCTGATGTTTCAATGGCGGGGGTAAATTCTAACATATCCAAACGTGATGTGGTACACAGAAGGTATTCAGTGTTGGTTGACTGTGTTGCTGATGTGTAAAGAGTGCTATCTGCAAAGACAGAAGGGTGACAAGTGCCAATGCTAACCGAGTGTTTAAATAAAGAGGCACAGAATAATCAGAAATATTAGCAAAACGTTAATGGGTAAGAGCTTGAAAAAGTAAAAATACATTTGTGAGGGGACCCTGAGCTGCAGGTGTTCAACCTGGACTGACTGTCGTGACAGGCAGCGCAGAGTAGATAATAATAATGTCTGGGATTCATAAAGCAGCTGTCGTGGGGGATTTCAAAGAACGTTGGGTGTGTTTTATCTCATTCAGCACTGCCCCCTTTTGTCTGAGGAGCCCAAATGGTGGCCATGGGGGATGTGGCCAGCATGCCGGCTGGCTGGAGACTTTATCATGTGTTTAATGACATTGAGGCGAAGTGTCTGGGGCAAAGGGCACTTCAGGGAGCTAAGAGGCCCAGCAGTTTTGTGCTCACAAATTTCAGAAACTGGACTGTGACCATTCTCCGCTTAGGCTTTTTTTTTTTCTCCTGATTTTGATAGGGGATGAAGAGGTGAGGGGAGTTGAAAAGTTTAAGGATAAGTATTATCTGGATGAAACTGAGGAACATAGAAATGGAATGCCCTTCAATGTCACACTTCGTATTGTAAGGGAGAGTTAGTTTCCTTCCAGAGTCAATCCTGGCTTTCTCATTGGATGTCTGCATAATGATGCCCTTTAACACTGAGGTGGTAATCAAAGGGGGTTGATGGAATACAGGCCATGGGTAGAGGAGGAGTGCATCCACTCAGCTCTGGTGGTCCATCTGGGGAAGTGGCTGTATAATTTGAGTTCCTCACTATCAGGAAGATGGAGGCAAGTTGGAGTCAGAACAGGGCTGGGGGGATTGATATGCTGCTAAGTGAGCTGCTGGTGGTGGGGACACACTAAGGTGAGAGGAGGAAGTATTGAGAATGATGCAGGAGTATATCTGGGAGTGATGGGCTAAATGAAGACCGTTTCCAAAAAAGAAATCCTTTGATGATGTGACAGTTCTAAGTCCACACCATATTTCTGATAGAAAATAACATGTTTAATAAGTTCCATCTTTGCTTTCTGACTGATGAAATACATCTTGCAATGTATGATCATGATGCAATCAACAAACACCTTGCAAAGTTTTTGTGCTTGTTGATCCTTACCGTAAAGCAGTCAACAATAACTAGGAAAGATTAAACTCTAGAAGATCCTTGTGGAGAAACACAGTTCCTAGATTTATAGTTCATGCATTTCACCAAAAGAATGAGAACAACTTTACAAAGACTCATAGTCATTTTCTGTCCAGCATAGAGTCACCCTTACCTACCTTATTTTATATTTTCCCAGAAGCCCCCAGGATGAAGGATAACTGCTATAGAGAAAAGTAGAAAGTATGGTGATGCTATAAAAAGTTGAGCAGTTTGGCTCTGAAGTCATAAAAAGTATCTTGATACATGTATTCAGGCAGAGCTGCTAAAAAAAAAAATCAGAAATAACCACCTTCATGATTCCTCCAGGAAGTGGTAGCTGTAACCAATATAAGCCACTTCCTATATGATTCTGCAGCACTCTTGAATACATCCTGCCTCTTTGTGCTTATAGTAAAACAACTGACAAGAGCAGGGGAAACACCAAACAGCCACATTATACAGAGAATGCACAAAGACAATTAATGAAACGTGATCAGTCTGGACATTTTTCATATTGCAAGTGGAAGCGTGTGTAGGATTTTATTACCTAATAAAATCTTGAGCATACTGAAAAATTCTGAACACTGTGCTGTTTTGGGGCACACATATTTCATTATTTTCTAGATTTTTGTTAGACACCCCCCGAACAATAAATAGACCTACTCACGTGCCAAATCCCATTAATAGCGCATTATGATGGTTCTCTTATAGTGCAGTTTTTCATCACTGACCTTGCAGATTTTATCCGAAGTATGCCTGACCCCCTAGGGTTGTGCCAGGAAGCCTCTGCTCCATTTCTAAACATCAACAGGACCGCTCAGACATGAAATTGCTGTGTCTGAAGAAGTAAAGCCAGCTCCTAGCGGTTTTAAAAGAAGCCCCTTCTGTGTTGTGGATTTTTTTTTTTTTTTTTTTGGTATTAGAGTCATGATTGGATCAAAAGACTAAATTAAATAAATGAGCAAGTGATGCGATGTAACCATTTCTTCAACTTTCCTGCTCACTCCCGGTCAAATGAGTTGGCAGTCTTTCTAGGCTGGTTTAAACGTAAATAATTACAGTCTTCCAAACTAATTAGGGAGCAGAATATTATAGGACTCACAGAATTTGGCAGCTATCCCTAAAAATAAGAGTTCAAAACTATCTGTTATGAAAATGACTGGAAGTTTCCAAGGAACAGCCATAGTGGAGCATCAGCATCCCCCTGAATAGCACCGCTTCCTTTTGTGCACCTTCTGTTCATTTTTCACAATGGACGATACAGGAAGCTGCACACTCTCTGTGCCAAAACAATGCCACCTGCACTTGGTTAATTCACAGAATCAATGTATCAATGCCTTCATTATTCCCTCTATGAAGCATCTTTTACATGTTTGAAAGTTTTGGGGTTAAGACGTCATTACAGTTGTCTCTAAATATTCCATCATGACACTGGATTTTTTTTTTCTCCTAAAAAACTGCTTCTACTTTAATATAATTCCTGAAAAGAACTATGTGCCCTGAATTAAAACATTCTGGGAATAGTTCATAGACTGATTAGAGTTCATGCCTACTAATTTATAATTTTGAAGTAAACTAGAATCAGGAGTTGATAATACAGCCAAACAGAAGTAAAATATTAGGTAAAGTTATTATCATATATAGGAAGAGAGGTTTCAAAAAGTTGGGTGATTTCCCCCATGTTTCCATAGCACATTTGCACGTAATGACACCAAGTAGAGAAGACAAGGCAGCTCTTTCTACCTTGTCACACACAAAAAAGGACACCTACGTCTTCTCTATCACAGGGCAGAATCCCTGGACCCGGCTATGCATAGGAGAATAACCATGAACAAATTCATTTGGTTCTTGTAGCAGAAGGTTTAATTACTGAACAACCTAAACAACATAGCCTGACTCATGATGCAATCTTGGCACATGCCCCAGGACAGAGCGGGGTTGAGGCCACAGTGCATGTACACTCCTACAGGTGCATATAACACTATTTCCTCTGGTTTGTCTTTGCACTCTCCTGGGTGCTTACTGAAATTATAGAAGGGACACAACAATGGGTGTAGGAAATGCAATCGTGACACATTCAGGATTCTGTCTTTTAGTAAACAAAAACATTCAGTCACTAGCACAAAACTTTGCACAAAGAGTTGCTTGATAAAAATTTGCTGATGGGTTGAGTTTTAGTCAAATTGAAAGTTGTTCTCATATATACTTGGAAAATATTGTTAAACATTTGTTGGAGCAAGTTCCTCCTTGATCTTATGCCAACTATGGGAGCACAGGTCCTCGGACGCTGGGTATTAGATGGATAGGACATGAGAGGTTGTAGGCATATAAGAGAGACTTTATTGCAGACCACGTAGCCATTGCTACCAAGGAGCTATCAGACAAAACAGTTCTTCAAAGTAGCCTCACAAAGCAGCTATATAAAGCAACTGTGCAAAGCAGCCTAGTAAAGCAGCTGCACACCCGCTGGTCAGTAACACATCTTTATACTAATTCAGACAAAAGAGCTTCTTGCCAAATAGTGACATCAATATTTGGGTTATAGAAAGGTACTCCTGCACATTGCATATAGTAAAACTGCTGTGTCATTGCCTTTGCACATGTGTATGGCAAATTGGCCTTGAACATCCAGCATACTCTGTTTAGGGCTCCCACATTTCTCTCTCTTTCCCCCCAGATTGTAGCAGCACATAATTGAAAGTCATTTGACTGTCAATGTTGAGGGGAAGTTCGCAGGCATTGGCATAGGTCTTCACTGACTGGCACGGGAGTTAAGCCTCATCTTAATTTGAACATGTCTATATTCAGACAAAGGTGATTGATAGTGTATAAATGGCAGCAGAAGAACACAGTGCTCTTCCTTTTCTTTAGACCTCCTTATGTCAGTATACCTTCTCTTTCCCACTATAATGTCTCAATATAGCTGTGTATACTTTCTACATAGACCTACTTTTGTATTTTTATTTTTTCAAGACCTTACAATTTTGCTTTTACTCCTACCACCTTGTCCCCCAACATAGCCAATGCCTCAAGCTATGTGTGCCCCCCTAAATCTCATCATACCACATTCCACCTAATTACCTTTCACATCCCCTATTGACTTTTCTTTAGAAACTGCCAAATGTTGGTGTTTCCAATTTAGTTCTCTTCCCTTCTCATCACTACCTGTTTGCTGAAGGCCAACCTTTGTTGTCAGTTGAGACCTTTGTTCAGAATTCCAGATCCATAAGTTCAACAAGCTATCAGGTATCACCAGTGAGATATCCAACTCAACTTGTTCATATCTCCCCTCCTTCTCCATAGTCTTGTCCCTGTTGTCTTTTATTCTAATTTCAGTAAATAATTCTGTAATCCAGTTGGTTATCTAGGAAGGAAATGTGTGGATTCTCTTGCTTCCTCTCTCTCCCTCACTCCTCCTATCCAAATGGTTGAGTTATGTCAATTCAGCTTGTAAACTTTGCTCAAACTTGTCTGCCCCCACTTGCTGGTGACATACTCACATCCTCATTTTCTCTTTGTGGACTATTGCCATGGTTTCTCATCTAGGCTCCCTTATGCCAGGACTACCCTCTTCTAATCAGTCTCTACCTTATTGTCTAAATTTCTAAAATGCAAACCTGATCATGTTCCTTTCTCCTTTAGAATTCTGCACTGGCATCCCATAGCCTACAGGAAAAATTCTTATATTATTTATATAGCATATGAGATCCTCCATGATCTATCCATAACTTAGCTCTCTAATTTTACCTTCTAACATGCTTTTGTTCACTTTTCAGACTCCAATCATATTAAAATCTTTGCAGTTGATATTCTTCCCTTTCCTTTTTTCTCCTTAGGTGGTCTCATCCAGCCTTAACCTTTTACAAACAACATCTACACTGATATTCTCAAAATTCCATCTCCTATCTGAACCCTGTTCTTGAATTCTAGACTCATATAATTATCTATTAGATGTCAAATAAACTTAATATATTAAATTTAAACTTAATATATTCTAAATTAAACTCCTGATCTTCTCTTAAAACCCATTTCTCTCATATCAACATATGGCAACTCCTTATTTCTCATTGGTCAAGCCAAAATCCTTGGAGTCATCCTCAACGCCTCTCTTTCTCTCATATCCCATATCAAGTAAGTTCTGCCAACCTACCTTCAAAATATATCTAAAATCCGAGTCACCATTATCTTTTGCTGATTTGTGATATAGCTCCCTTACTGGTCTTCCTAACATGTCCTTGTCCCTTTACAATCTCTTCTCATCAAGGTAGTCATTGTGATCCTGTTAAAATGTATGTCAGATTATTTCACTGTTCTCCTCAGAACCCTCCAATGGTTTCCCATCTCACACTGTGAAAGCGAGGGCTATCTTCAATTTCTTTTTTCTATGGGAGGTTCATTTTCCTAATTCCCATTGAGAGGTGTATATACACTGGTTCCTGCATTAATTAGAATCCTCTGTTACTTTCTGCATCCTAAATATTTCAGGACCCAACTCATTTATCAATTAATTGTGTAATATTTTTCTTTTCACACTGTTACACTGAACAGATATTATTTAAACTTTAATGTGCTTCTCTGCAACCGAACTGTACAAATTGAGGGTAAAGCAGTGTATCTTACATTTTGTTTTATCCCTCACAGCTTGGTCTATAGTATATGGTCCAGAAATCTTTGTCCCCATTATTGATTGCATTAACATTACAAATAGGAGGTGCTAAGCCACAGGATTCTAATTATATATACTTTAGTGGCAGAAGCGTTAATTTTGGTGGCCCAGGAGTCCTAGACCTTGTTAACCTATGAAGGAGAAATAGCTTGATGTGCATCTTATTAACAATAGCCACAAAGCTGACCTCAAGGAACCAAGTGTTAAATCCGTCTCTTCTGTCAATATTGGTGTCAGAGCCCCTGAAAATATTTCTGATTTGTAGCCATCTAAATTACGTATCTCCTTGATATTAGATGGATACTCTACTAAGAATTAGACTAACCCTTGGACAGTTTACTTTTGGCTCTTAACCTTTTGGATGTCACAGATTGCTGGAGGTTTTGATGAAAGCTGTGCCCCTTTTTCTCCCCGCATGTCTGTATATATAGTCATGTAACATTTCTATAATTCTGGAGCTTAAGTTATCAAAAGCCCATCCATGGATTTTCTAGGACTCCATAGTTCCCAGGTTAAGGATCACATGGACCAGAATTATATTTTTCAAACCCTGGCTACTCTAAATGGCTGCATGATTTGGGGTAAAGCACATACCATGTTTGTGTCTCAATTTTCATCATTTGCAAAAAGAGGAAAAGCTCATAGTGTCAGTTTAGCTCACAGAGGGTGGGCTAAGTCGTTTGGGCACTATGCAATTAAGAGTATTATTTCATAAGGGTTCATAACTGTGTGAAGCTTTACATAGTAGTAACTCACCTTACTAAATAGCCCTGGTAAATTGAACTCAGTTCACCTAGATGCAGTGGAATATCACCAAAGGGAGAATGAGCTTATCTCAGTAAATACTCCATTTGAAAGTAAATAACTCTTGTTCTCAGAGCCAGCCAGTCCCTGCTCTACTTTTCTTAATCTGTAAAACAGCTCTTAGCATCAATCTCTCTTTATCCCATGATTAATTAAGCAATCATCTCTTTTAAAGATTTATTTCTTTTTTTCTAAAAACTGATGGCATGTTTTTAATGAAATTGTAAAATCTGATCAATGTCCTCCAATCTCACAAAAAAGAATACAGCATTGTGTGCAGAGCAATGATTTTTTTAAATCAATCTTTTATTTTTCATATATCCATTTTACCCCAAAAGCAAAGCATAAAACATATTTTAAGGCAGTAAAAAGCAACAATGTTTTAAAAATAGTTCCCCTAGATCAGTGGTCTTGAGTGTGGCTCTTCCACAAAATACCACGGCCTGGGCGAGTCTATTTTGAAGAAGTGGCGTTAGAAGAAGTTTAAGTTTAAAAAATTTGGCTCTCAAAAGAAATTTCAATCATTGTACTGTTGATATTTGGCTCTGTTGACTAATGAGTTTGCCGACCACTGGCCTAGATGATCTGGCATTCTAGAGGGCTCATTGATGGTGACATGGCCCAGGGCAGGGCTACCCGGTGAACTTTATGGCTCTTTTCCTAAAGAGTGGCTTCTCATTGCATAGAGTTACCAAAAGCCAATAAGATTCAACATGCTCATCACACCAAGCACATACCCAGGCTGTTTCCAAAACGTCTAAACTGTTGTGTTGCCTGTATCACTTGTGAATGAAAACTCATTTCATTTTACTCCTTTTTCATTCTACTCCCCCCGTCCTCCTCATTGTCCCTAACTACCATTTATAGAGTATCTAATAGGAGACAGGCACTATGCTATTTTTCTACATCATTACATTACTAATACAACCTCACAAAGTCATTTTTATTAATCTAATGTTACAGGGAGCAAACTGAGGCTAAAACAAGTTAAATAATTTCCCCCAGGTCTTTAGTAAATGGTGGCAAGTAGACTGGAGAAAGGTTAAAAGAAAGTACACAAAGGCAGCCATAAATCAGAGAGGTGGAAGGTGGGAGGAAGACTATAAGATAATTTAAGTGTTTTATGAAGTTGGGACAAATACAATGTCACCAGAAGGAAATATTACATGTAGAAAGGAAAATAGATATATGTGGATTGACTGTGCTTGAAAACAGAATCCTTAGGTAGAACACGATGCTACATGAGGAAACGAGAGCGAACAGTTTCTCTTCTGTTTCACCTTAAGCACACAAGGGCGGAAGTTCTTACCTCCCCACAGGAGCTCTACCTCCCACGTATGTAGAGAGAGGGTGAGCTCTGCGCAGAGGATGTGATGAGGCAGAACAGCTGGTGGGAGAAAGGGGTCAACCATTGTCCGGAGTAATTCTGCTCTTGTCCCACATTTCATTTCCCCTCCACAAAGCTGCCCTGCAGGTAACCAAACCCACATCCCTGATGGCCTTCTGCTGCTCTTTGAGCTCAGCCCTGTAGAAGGGTCATCCTGCCCTTCATCACGATGACTCCTGGCCCTGAGAAAACTTGCTTTCAGATAGTCACTAACACAAACATTCACAATTGTTACTGTATATGTAGCTGTCCTTTTCTAGACCCTAAGGACACAGTAGTGAACAAAATAGGCATTGCTCCTTCACATATGAAATACACACACACACACACACACACAGTGAAGTAGAAGAACAATGGGTAAAGGAAAACCAGTGCTTATTTAATGTAGATCTTGTGCATCCTTGCTATATACATGGAAGGGAATAAAGTCACATCATAAAGATATTGCTTCTTTCAATCTTAAGTTTATCACTTGAATTAAAAATTGTAGCTTTTTGCACTACAGCAACAGGAAGTAAGAAGTAGTTGTGATGGTTCTTTCCTCAAATCACCTTTCTTGGGATGAAGTGTATATAACCTACCTGCCCATCAGAGACAATGATACCGCATCTTTCTTCCCCGTGTTGCTTGGATGAAACCCATTCTTGAGGCTCTAGGACTCAGGGGAGTTCAATGGGCTAATAGGCAATCCCAGCTGAACCTTGGCAGACCTTCCCACCAGACCTCAGGGGTTACTAGATTTGTAATGCAACCCCAAGGCATTAATGAATCAGCTGCAGTGGAAGTGCTTGCCTGTGGCACCTTGCCAAGACCCTATTAGAAGTCTCTCAGAAGAGCCTGACAACAGATATTATAAAGGCTGCAAAAGGACGATTATAGTCTGTCATTTGAAGAGTCTACACATGGACTACACATTTAGTTTTCTTTATTAGAGATGAAAATGAAAATGCCTGTAAGTATACGCTGTCTAGCCAGTACCATCTACTGTATATTGGCTGCAAATACAGTGAAGGTGTCTTTAATCATCTCACCTCTAGCTTGGGATGTTGGTAAACTTACTAGTAAGTGATGGAAAGCCCATAATTCTGGCACAATTTTGGTACCTCACCATATCGATTCCTGGTGTAATGCATCATTTTTTCTTTTTAAAAAAATGTATGACTAGCCTCTAAGAAAGACATAGCTCTGGGGCTGGCTCTTGCTTTTAGAATCAGACCTACTGTATCTGGGTAAAGCAGCCTGAATATGAGGATTTAACACACTGATAGAGTGCTGCTTAAAAAAATAAGAAAGAAAGACAGACAGAAAGAAAATTGTTCCTTATAAAGATTGATGGAGAGTTTCAACACATGCATAAGAGGGAACAAGATAGTGGGAAAGAACAAGAAATTATGCTGGAGTGCTGCTCAAATTAAACAGAAAAGCTTTGGGAAAAGCATTCCTTTCAATCCTCAACCCCTCTTTATATTAGACGATAATTATAAATGAATAGACTTTTTTCATTTAAAAGTTGCATAAATAGCATTTTTTTCCCATTGCTGCACAAGGTATATAAAGAAAATAAGGCCCTTTCTGAGACACAACACCTGCTACAAAGATGTTACAAAATGAAACATACAATCTTTTGGGGGGGGGTTGGGGGGGAGTTCAAAGTATGGTTTATCTCACCTGTATTGTCAGGCTGGTTAGGAACAAAATAATTCCTGCTCCCTGTGGTCAATTTCAGATTAGTTTCAGTAGAATTACAAAAGAAGAGGGTGAAGAAAAACTATTGATATATTAAGTAGGGGGAAAGATAATTGAATTGAGCAGAAGAAACATATTGAAAACATTTAAGGAAGGAGAACTTGACATATTTGAAAAGAACTCGTAGTAAAGTGACAAAGATTAAAGTTATAGGACAAAACGATTATTCCATCCTTTTCTCTAAATATTTATTAAAAGAGCAAGCTTTGTCTGTCCTCCCAGGATATTATTCTTTTAACCTCTCATTTTCCATTTCCAACAGCCTCTGGAGTATAATCCTCACCGAGCTGTTATATCACCTACTACCTTCTTTTTCAATATTATCTAACTACTACCAGTCACACCTTCACATTCACTATCTTCCTTTATTTCCCAGTACTTGCCAACAATCCAGGTGATTTCAGTGTGTAGGCCCATGACTCCTGATACTATGACTTTTCATTTTCCTTTCTCCAGCATCTTTTTTTTTTAAGAAACTGATTTTAGTTTAGAGTAGTTTTAGGTTCTCAGCAAAATTGAAAGGAAGTTACAGAGATTACTCATATACCCCATCCCCACACATGCCTGGCCTACCCATCATCGACACTCCCCACTGGAGTGGTACAATGTCACAATTGATGAACCTACACTGACTCATCATTATCACCCAAAGTCTACAGTTTACATTTAGGTTCATTCTTGGTGTTGCATCCCAGTACCCTTTAATCTTCTCTGATCTTGAGCCTTTTATCCCCATGACCCTATTTGTTTCCACCCAGTTCTATTCCTCATCATAGAACTTTAACTCCAATATTCTGACCATATCCTTTTTTTTCCCATCTCTCACAATGGCTGCGTTTATTCTTCAACCTCATAGAAATGTCCTAGCCTTTGAGTCCTCAATTTCCTTTCTTTTCCTTTTTGATGTATCCTGGAATCCTTATTGATCATTTATTTTATTCTTGTTTTTAGAACTTTAACATTTATGCCCTCTTCATTTTACATATCTGTTGAGCAGAACTCTTCAGCAATTCAGTTTTCCTCCAGTCCAGTTTTTTGAGAGCAAAAATAGCACCACCATGAAGATTGCTCACATTAAAATTTCCTGGTTTTTAGCCTCAACTGAACCCCAAGTTCTAGCTGACAATGTGTGTACTTGTTTATAGTCAAGATTCTTAGTTAAACACTACTGTTTCTACTCTCAGCATTAAAAAATGCACAAACTCACTCAGCCTCTGATTCCCACGCCTCACAAATGGGTTTGTGTTAGCACATTTCTTTTTTTTAAATATATATTTTATTGATTTTTTACAGAGAGGAAGGAAGAGGGGTAGAGAGTCAGAAACATCGATGAGAGAGAAACATTGATCAGCTGCCTCCTGCACACCCCCTACTGGGGATGTGCCTGCAACCAAGGTACATGCCCTTGACCGGAATCGAACCTGGGACTCTTCAGTCTGCAGACACTCTATTCACTGAGCCAAACCAGTAAGGGAAGCACATTTCTTATTTTCTTCTACCTTCTGTGCTCCTGATTCTATTCCTTCCATCTCCTCCAAGACATTCATCTAGTGCTTTATCTCGTTTTCTTGTACCTTTAATAATCCCTCATAGAGGCTTCTTTCCCTCAAAGTTAAAGATGTTTACTAAATTCACACATTTTTTTCTAAAACAGTCATTAATACATGTACATTATAGAGATAAGTGAAAAAGAATACACAGCTGTATGTTAGAATTAACTTAACTTCATAAAAGAATGACATAGAAAAGAATCTAGAAGAAAATAAACAAAAACTTGACTAAAGTAATCTCTTAGTCATGGGATTTGAATAACTGTGACATTTTTTATATATCATTTTTCATAGCCTCCAAACTTTCTTTAGTTAGTATACATAACTTTTTTTATTTTCAGGAAGAAAATTTTCTCTAAAAATATAATTTTAAAGACATATAATCATATTTTTGACCCTGTATCCCATGCTAGCTTTATTTTATTTATGTAACTAGAGGCCTGGTGCATGAAATTCATGCACTCGGGGGGGGGGGGGTGTCCCTCAGCCTGCCCTGCACCTTCTGGCAGTTCGGGAGCCCTCAGGGTATGTCCAACTCACAGCTTAGGCCCACTGCCTGCAGGGAGCAGGCCTAAGCCAGCAGTCAGACATCCTTAGCACTGCTGCAGAAGCAGGAAAGGCTCCCGCCGCCACCACTGCACTCGCCAGCTGTGAGCCCAGCTTCTGGCTGAGCAGCGCTCCCCCTGTGGGAGCTCACTGACCACCAGGGGGCAGCTCCTGCATTGAGTGTCTTTCCCCTGGTGGTCAGTGTGTGTCATATCGATTGGTTGGTCCACAGTTCAGTCAATTTGCATTATTATATAGGATATCTAATCCTACCAGGCAAATATCTATATTTATTCCATTTATTTGTTTTTCACTCATTCTTCAACCTACTGCCATCTGAATTCCACTTTCCTGCTTTTACCAAGAGGCTCTGGTATTTTCAAGATGACCCTCAAAAATATTCCCAAGTCCAAAGACTATCAATTCTTGTCATGCTGAAATCTCAGGGCTACATCTTCCCCTGTTGCCATTTCCCTTCACCTGAAACACTCTCTTCCTTAATTTCCACTCATGCCTTTGATTCTCCCTCCATGATGCTATCCTCTTTTTCCTTTCACTTCTTAAATGCTTAGCCATCTGTCCCCTGATTTTCTCTTTCTCTTTTCCCTCCTTGGACTATACCATCCACACAAATTCATTTACCCAACTCATACCTGCTGGCCAATCTAAAACCTCTACTTCTTGCTCTGCTTTAAAGTATTTTCAGGTTTAGGGGACATAAATGTACTTCATGTACAGTGGTAAGAAAAATAATAGCCCTTTTAAAGAACACATTTAATAGATTTTACAATATAGTATATTTTATGTTTCAAATAGAAGTAGGACTTGTACGCATAAGATAGTTCTCACTATAGCCAACTGGGAATACTATACTCAAATACAATCACATAACAAAATCTCAAAGAAGTTGTGTATTTTCACATTTGAGTTTATTAGTGCTTATGTGGTGGATTTTAAATTTCAATAAAACTATAAAATAAAATTGTAAGTAAAAAAAAGAAAGTAAGCACAACACAACAAAAATACTCCAAAATGAAAGCAAAAACTTTCAGTATCATTTGCAAATAGTTATCGTGACAAATGTTGTGGATACTTGATTGTTTTATTGGTCATCTAATAATATTACAGTGAGTGATAATCAAACATTCAAAATCATCTACTGAAATTTTATAAATAGTAATAGAAAAATGTCTTTATTTTCTCTCAAGGGTGTCAAAGATCATTAAATTCAAATAATTAAGTAAATTCAAATAATAATGTACAGACACTTGGCAAATGTTTTAGAAATAAAGCAAAGGACTATAGGGAAGCCCTGACATGTCAGTGGGACAGCTGAAGAATGAACAAAGAAATTAGATTCCCACCTGGTGTAATTAGTCTTGATGTTGCAGTTCTCTGAGATGGGAGTGGCATTCCTTTCAGCAGCCAATGCCATTCACAGAGCCCTAGATTTTAAGTCAGCAGAAATGGCTCAAAACTGGGCTCTGCCACCCAGTCTTTGTGTGATTTCCGCTCACCCATTTTTTCTCTCTTACCCTCATTTTGTCCATCTGTGAAGGAAGTTGTAACACAACGGGGTTGTTGGGGGATAGTGCATGTGGAAACAGTTGCACTCTGTCAAACACAATAGACACAACATCTATTGAACTTCTTGAAATAATAATTGAGTCTCAAGCTCTAAAAGTTCTTAATTTAAAGGAAAAAAAAGGAAAAAAAACCTGGATTTTATTATTTACTCCTCTATGCACTAACTGTCTGATCTCGGGCAAGTCACTTAAGCTATCTGGGTCTAAGTTTCCTGAGCCTTAAACTGAAAAGTATAGATGCGACAGCATTTTTCCATTCTGAGTCCATAATCCTGAAAGCATTTAGGAGGTGAGCTACTTTCTAAAACATTAACATGCTCCTTTATTTATTCTGCTTCTTCATATATGCCTCATTTTAAAAATGTTTTGGAAAACATTTGGAAGTCAATATTAAATTTAGCAGAGTATTTTAAGATCTTAAAAACGAAAAGATAGTATAATTTTTCTTTTTCTTTTTCACGAGTTTCTTTTGGAAATAAGTATGTAAGTAATGAATAAAACATCTAACTGCATATGTGTGCAGATGCAAATAAAATTAGGCATTTCATAGCTGGTTGGAGCAAGAATTCCTATTCTAAGTCACTCTTCACTTATGCTGCTACTCAGAAAAAGCAGGCAGAGAGAAGCAGCATTTCGCATCCATGCCTAGTCATAAAGCAACTACATTTATTCGGGGGGGGGGGGGCGCGGGCGGGGGAGTGAGAAGACAGAAATGACATCTTTAAAACTCTGAAAACTTTACAACAGGCATTTGGAATCTGAGACAATCTGGGGCAATCTCCAGAGATTTAACACAAACCCTCAGAGCCATCTTTGTAGCAGCCTAGGATTACCAGGAGAATCCAGAGTGATTCTACCTTCATAGTACAGTCTTTCTATCAAGAAGAATCACCCATTGTCACCTTGGGAGACAGCCCCAAACAACCAGCGCAAGTTGGAAAGTTTCTACTACCCACCATGAGACAAGATGGTAGAAATAATAACAGTGAAAACATAGTACCCTTCCCTACAACTGATACATTTTTAAAGTAATTAGTATAGTCTGTGGCAATCTTGAGGGGGGTTGGTCACTGACATCTAGTCATTTCTGGTTATCCTTACTACTACTTGAGGGTTAAATTTGACTTTGCACTCATATTTAAAAATAATTCGAGAATAATAAAAGCCTCAACATTTCTGTTATTGTTGTAAATTTTTGAAATCTGGGACCCTATGATGTTGAAAAGAGATGTTAAGATGAAACAGGCATCTATGTGTGCTTAAATAATTCTAAATGAGAAATTAATGCTAACTTAAACCTTTTTCATAAAGAGATAGATCTAAAAGAAAGAGAAAGAAATAACAATGAGGATGTGGGGGTGGGGAGACTCACCATCTATTATCTAGTATTTTGTAGTTTGAGTTATCTGCTAATGTAGTTGCATCGCAAATTTGCTGAAGCTGGTGCCCACCATACCCTGTGCGCCTCATTTTAAAACAATCATTTATGGATGTTAGAGGATGCCTGGGAAAGCAGAAGGGTTCTGTGTCAATCAAAGCTAATCACTGGTACCGGCAGAGGGCTTTTGTTGGCCTCCATGCTCTAAGCCGTGCTTCCACATCTGTGTTTGAAGAGATTAGAGAGGTGCTTCATACAAGAACTGTATTAGTTAAAGCTGATCAACAGTATTTGGAATAAATCATGAAAAAGTTGAGTGCCAGAAGGGAAGGCATGGCAAGTAGGAGATTGAAACCAACGAGGGCTAAATCTACCCCCCTTCAGCAACTCCCTCTCCACACACACACACACACACACACACACACACACACACGCACACACACACATTTGTATTTCAGTTTTGCTTGCTGGAGTTACCAGGTGCCATGCTCTCACCACATCCTAGCAAACACGCAGCAACCCAGCCAAGAACCAGACGCCAGTGTTTTCACTGACATGCTTGCCACACTTGGGTGAAGGGCGCCAGTTTTATTTGAGGTGCTTCATGGAACACAGATTAGCCCAAGTGGGTAAGTGGGATTGGAGGACCCAGAATGGGAAAGAATGAAAAGTGGAAAAGATCCCTGCAAAAAGGAACACCAGGCCCCCTCCCTGTTTAGAACAGTGTTCTCTCTGCATGAAGGCCATACACTGGCAAATAAATTATGAGTGACAAGTATTTGAACCAATAAAGAGGGCACTATATTTTATATGCAGTAAATTTAATTCCAGATTGTGTTTCACCTCAGCAGGGTGACATGTTTATTGCCAGTGAAAGATGAAAGCCGAGGGAGTTGGAGGCGAGCGTCAGCAGTTCTAGTGGGCACTCGCAAAATGAAGATTTGACAGACCCGTGGTGGAGCCCTTGAAATGAAATGCCAGATCAAATTTTACCCCAAAGGGGTCAGATGTACTGTCGTGTCCCCAAACTCGCAATACCAGCTGAATAAATGAGCCTGGTTCAGCAGGGAGCAGGAGGCCAAGAGCATGCTCTGCGAATTTCTGCTCCTGGGATCATCAGCTTTGCCAAGTGCAGTGAGCCTGGGAGGACCAGTGTGAGGTGTGTCTGAGGGAGGATGCGCTCGGAGGATGTGCAGTGCGGCTGCCTCTGTGGGGCTCTAAGTGTCGTTTTAAAAATCTATTAAACAGATCGAAAAGTAGAAGTGAGTCTGGATTGATCTGCCCGTCTCTCAATTTCGCCCTACAAGCGCTCAGCTCAGGTGTTCAATTTATTGAACCATAACCCCTTTTTAAACAATCAACATCAACGAGCAATAAATATGCTCAGCAAGGACAATATTTACATGCATGACTCATTGTTTTAGCAGATTTATTTATGGGGAAACTGACTGGCAATTACATTCCTTGTGCAGACGGTGCCACGTGGTGTGTGGGCATGGCTGTGGTTACTGCAAAATTTAAGCACATTGAAAGGGGTGAGTGCTGCTCTCCCCTATGAAATAGGCCCCATACCCTAAATGCAAAAGTGGGAGTAATTTTGTTATAAAGTGCATGTGATTTCAACTGTCATCCTAGAAAGAAAGAGAGGGAGGGTGGGAGGGAGGGAAGAAGAAAGAGGTCTTAGGAAAGTGTGTCCATGAGGGAGAGTTATGTGATAAGTCCATAAAGATGTTGATAATTAATGTAAAATGGTACCCAATCTTTCATCTGTACTTATGAAACAGGTTCTCTTATCCAATGTATGGATTGGGCTAGCCAAATGCTTTCAAACTTATTGGTGTAGACATAGGGTCATCAACCTGTGAATCAATCTGAAGGGTTAACATTTTAATCAGTTCTTTTCACTGACCCTGCCCTTCAGGACGAATAGTAGAATCTACCATGTATTTTACTTCACAGAAATGTATTTTAAGAGTGTTTCTCATAGTTCAATATCATCAAGATGAACATGATGTAAAATTTTTAGACCTTGTCATTTCAGAGTTGCTTTCTCTCAATTTACCTTGTGCAACTTTTCTCAACTTTGTATATCTTCTCTATATACTCCTTGCAGTTACAGAGAACACATACTCTTGTGCCTGGATGGAGAAAAAAAGAATCTGAATAATGATATCAGCACCACCTAATTGATCTTTGGAACGCTAAAGGACCTACTTGTTTTCTGTAAGGGTGACCTCACTTTTGGTGGAAGGAGCTCTGGAATAGAAGCAGCAGAATTTGGCATCCTCCTGGTGATACCTGGAGATACTAGGACACCTGCGACACAGGTAAGAATACCTTCCTACTATCAGCAGTAATTACCTAATATTCACTTAGTCCTTGAGAATGTGGGGAGAGTTTCTAATGGTTAGAATGTGTGTACATCTTGTGTGAGACTTTTCTATAAGAGTTACTGTCTGAAAAACACTTCTATAGATGAATGAAAGATGAATGAAAGACACCTCACTGTCACCATTGCTAACACTGTGGTCCTGACCGCTACTTCATGATGGTCATGCATTCCCTTTGTTACATTCCCCCCCTGGAGCATTGAACTGAAGCATTTGCAAAGGTCATATCCTCTGTGTTGCTCCAAGTATTCCAGGTGTCTCTCCTTCACATCAACTACACCCCCTCCTCCCAGTTGCTATATGCCCTGACCTTCCCTATCTCCATGGTCCCTGCTGTTCCCTCCATTTTCCTCTCCATCCTCCTTTGTCTGCTCTTTGCAGACCTCTTGTGTGAGCTGTGCTTGGAACAGAGTCCCATTTGTCCAGCACATGCTCTTCCTCTTGGCCAAAGAGCTCCTGAAGACTTCACAGGCTTTCAAAGCCATATAGCATGAATCCCTGCCAAATAAATCTATTCAGTTTGTCTCCCTTTTGCAGAGCACCATTATTGGTCCTACTTACAATTTATGGAAGTTCTTGGGATAAAAGAATCAAGTAATAGGGTAGGAGGGTTGGTACTTTCCAGACAACTCAAAGTATTAATGATGTCAGAAGAGAAATAACATTTAACATGACAATGGTCAAATTTATAATAATCAATGTGCAAAACATCCAACACATTTTACGGTTAGAATGAACACATTTTATGTCATGCACACATGATAAACCTTTTATTCCTATCCTTCTATGTTTGCTTATCATTCTGTTATTTCTGAAATCCTGTTGTCAAGTAGTTTTAATGCCTTCTTTCAAGTTCCTCTTAGATTCATTCCTCCTTTCCTACACCAAAAATAGGTGTTTTCACTCAAATCCAGGCCACCTTAAGGGCCTTCTAACCAGGACACTGAAACCTTTCTCACTGTTTCAGGGCTTCTTCTCAGCTGTTTACTTTGTGCCTTTTCTATGAAATTAAATTCAGTTTCCTTGTGATTCTATTTAAAACTCTCCATTCTCTGACCCTTCCACACCCACCAGCCTGACATTGGGTGTGTGGTAGAATTATTGCAACTTCAGTTACCTCCTAAGCATCTGCCTTGCCAGATTTTTATGAAGATAAAAATGGGCATGACAGTATTGATCACATGCCCAGCACGTGATAGTTGCTCAATAAATGGCACCTTGTTACTTATTGTGACAAATGGCCCCTCTGCTCTGCCGAGCTAGTCTGCACCTCCTTCCTCGACGATCATGCTTTTTCACACCTCCCCCTCCTTTGATCATGCTTTTCAGTACACTCAGATGCTCTCTCCCATTCTCCTTGTTCATCCATATTACCTGGCTCAGACTCCCTCTCTGACCAAGTGCTTTCAGAGTCTGCATGTCAGGAAGAAAACATTGACAGACACCAGAGTGGATGTGTGGGTTATGCTTAGTGTTATTCTATATGGCTGATACAATTCAGGATTATGGTGTAACTGATAAAAATGTGTTCAATAACAACTTCTGCTATATTATGATAATGTATGTTTTAACTATCTATGCATATTTAAGTTCTAAGTATCCCTTGATGTGCAATTTAAATACTCTCTCCAGTTCTCAGATGAGTTACTCTGATGATCTTTGGCCCTAGATAAAGTGCCGGAAACCAATCATTGCCCCACTAATAGAAAGATGTAGACAGGAAACTGGGAAGGCTGGTCAGCAACCTTAATTGTTTTAATCACTCACTGTTTAGTAAAAACATTGTTAGCTGAAGCAGCCTCCACCTCTGTTTCTCCTATGTAAATTTCTGTTATTGGAATTTCCTGCCTAAAGGTTATGGGCGTATCCCATAGTCTCAATAAAAGGGATTGCAAGGCCAGAGCAAGAGGTAGTCCTCCCACTAGAGGTGGGCTCCCGCCTGGCCCCCAATATTCCCAAATTGATACTTTTTCAAGTCTCTTTTCATTTGTGTGCCGCCTTCTCCAGAACCTGAACCCTGAACCGGAACCCTGAACCATGCGGGATGTGAAAGGGGTTCCCACAATAAAGTGATTCTGTTTTTTAAAGCTGAATTTTCTATTTGACAGGGATCATATATTATCAAATATTGTGGTCATCATATTTACCTTAATGAAGATGGGGGTGAGCTCATGGAGGAAAGGAAGAACGCAGTTCAATCTGATGAATGTTTACTGAGGGCCCAGGAGAAGGCCGCTGATCTTGGTAGTGCCGGCAGTAAAACATGGAGCTGTGTCCAGCCTCTAGCCTGCAAGCACATTTCAGAGTGACTGGGGGCAGCTGTAAGAAAGTGCACAGCAAACTAGATATTTCATAAATGCTAATCGGCAGTGCAGTCTTAATGGACCTCCAGTCGAAAGTGGAAAACAATTTTGGTTTGACTCTACTTGCATTTGCATCTGTTTAAAATTTTGAATTAGACAAGATTATTTTTTAGGGTTTAGGCATGTAGCATAATGTCCCAAAATAATATATAGTAAATGAATCTTTGTCGAATGAATAGAAGAGTAAATGACATGCTATTAGATTCTTTCCACATCGTTGGATTGTTTTTACTTTTATTGATCTTGGAAGAATTTGTAGCATCTGACATCTATATTTATCTCCTAAGGTGAAGGTCACCTGTATGGTAATCTGTAGACCTTAACTTAAATTGATCATAAATGAGCTAAAGTTGAATTGAGTTCAAATTGACAGTGGCTGTGTTGAGATCAAGGAAATAAACAAGAGAAACAGTGGCAATTATAGTGGAAAAATGAGCATTCTAAAGCAATGTTGAATAAAAATATTGCCTGGCATAGCAAAGTTCAATTGTGCTTACACTGCTAAGATTTCTTTAGAGGTTCTTCCACATACTCTTTCCCTAGAAGGTGTTAATTGATGGTGGCATTGAATCTTTTGAAGTGGTGGGAATTCATACTTTAAAATGTCCAATTAGCAGCAAAAATGAGTGATAGAATGGGTCACTGAATAATTTTAAAGGCCAGAAGCACCTTCATTTGAGGGCATCCGAATCACTGCCCCAAATCAGCCTCTGAGAATCTGTCCTTCAACATTTGCTTGATCTCTTTGTACAGAGGTTAGGACAGCGGCATATGGCCCCCAAAAGGAGAATCCTCACAGTTTTCTTCAGAACTCCAAGTGGTATAGTGAACGATAAATAACCTTTCTGTAACAAGCAACCTTTTCCCCCTGCTGGAACAAACTGTTCAACTCTATTTGAATAAAAAGCCCACACATATATCAAATTAAACAAAATACTATTGTTCCAAATACAGATTAGGCAGTTCCCAGACTCGTGTCAGTGAAATTTCATAGCACTCCACACCATCGTACAGACGCTCTCTTTCTCCTCTGCCCTGTGCGAGTGCAGAATCGCTACTCCTAGACAAAGGACTGCAGACACAGTCTGTATCCCCCAAGCAGTTGAATGTTGAATAAAATAAAGGTTCAACTAGAGACTTTGATGGTAAGAAAAAAGAACACACCACTGAAAATACAGGTGGAGACAATACTACACAACTATATTAGGAGCAGTTGATGGACAGAAAGTTATTTTGCTTATTGCCAGGACAAATATTTTCCCATTTGATGAGGCATAACTCTGGATTGATGTTAATGAACCAGAAGCTAATTGTGTGCTATGTGTGCTGACATGGGGTGGACATGGTAGTGTGGGGGGCTGCCATGCATGAACTCATAAGAGCCGATTGTTAATTTTTCAGTATTTTTCAAGCTTTCTGTTATCTACAGTCATTATTAAAAATTAATAGAAAAGTATATAAGCTTAAATTCAATAAGTTGTATAAAGAAGAAAGGCAATGCCCAAACTCATTACTTCCATTTGACTACATTTTACTGCAATCCATGCTCTGGAGATTATTTATGTCTCAGGTGGAAGTGGTATGGAATAGTGTGATGCTTCGCGTTTGCTCCCCACTCCTCATTCACATTGACACGTTGGTAGCTTGGAACTGACTCAGACTACAAATCAGAGTTATTGCTTTTTTGTTTTTGTTTTCCAGAGAGCTGATTGTTAAACATTCATCAGCATACCACTGGGGAGAGGAACTGTGAGAACAGACCTAACTTCCTGTGCAAATTTAGGCTGCTGAGCTGAACAGAAACTTGAGCAGGGATTGCCTTCAGTACTTCAAGTTTAGGAGACATGTCTGTGTAGGACTTACGGAGGGTCGATTTGCATGGTGGGTTTGCCTTCCATAAGAGCATACTAAGGGATTAAAGGAACTTCCTCTGATTGCTTTTTCAACAGCAGAACTCAATCTAGGAAGATATTTATTATTAGGATAAGTTCGTTTATCAGGGAAACTCTCTGTTCATTCTCACTAAGTGTAATATTTTGCTAACATTACTAAATGTGGTATGTTTAGCCTGAGTTGACAGTGATTGAACATCAGTGTAGCACAACAGTGGGACTGTGGCCACCACTTTCCTCACTCGTCTCACCCTTTCCAAGCTTCCTGTTCTTGCCAAACTGAGGATGTGGACTAGGGAAAAGAGAGCAAGGTGGGAAGATATAGAGTCAGAGCTGATAAGTGATAATGAATTAGACATCCTTCCCTATTGGGGTATTTATGCCACATATACTCCCTTCCCTATTGGGGTATTTATGCCACATATACTCCTAGGCTTAAAGCTAAAAGTGGCATAACTTATTATGGTATCTGTAGCAGATTTAAACTCGCTAGGGTTCTATAATTATTTCTCCCGCTAATTCAGCTTCTATGGCTGCATGAAGCCAATTAAAGTATAATAATTTAAAATGTAAATAATTATAATAAAATATTTTATATGATGCCTAGGGTTATACAAACACAGAGTATAGTATGATACACACATGCATGTATGCATATTACATGTGTACACACACATATACATGCATGTATAATATATAGACACATATAGGGCATATATTCAAATAAAATATGTATATATATATTTGATTATGAGAAAACTAAAAATGTGCTTTGACCTGAAATATCTGCTCAGAACTCCTTGGATAATGTATGTATCCAGGACCAAGGCAGTGTTTTTTTTCGAGTATACAGATACGGTAAACCAAACAAGTACATATATAAACAAATTGGCATTTCTAATAAAGAACATGTTACTATTTCATGATTTTATGCTAGAAGAGGCCAGTAAATATTATAACATTTCTTAACCAAGTGCCCTTTTTACCAGCAAGTAAATTCCTCTAAGAATGTCATGTGATCTTGCTATTCGGTCCTGTGCACAGGGTAATCTCTCTCAGTGTTTAAATTGCACAACTGTCAGATACAGTATACCTGGAGGATCAAATCCCTTATGTCACAATATTAAACATTTTTGGCTACACCATTGAATTTCCACTGCCTGAGGTGTCTCCTGTGTTCCAAATCAAGTCAAATTAAGAATGTATACACTAGTAAATTGAAGAAACAGATAAGCAGAAGCAGAGAAAAACCAATAGGAAGATTACCCTTGTAATGTTTCATTAAGCAACTTCCATTAGGAAAGAAAAAAAAATCATTAATGCTAACCCATGTTTGAACTTAAAACACAAAATTCAAACTGATTCCCACAGTGTGTTTTTACATGTAACCTATGCTTTTAATAGTCACTCTTTGATACATGACAAGTATCATCTTGAATTTTATGTGAACTGATTCACAGAAGTCATTCAGCAAATTAATGTAGTTTTGGAAAATTAACAGCAAAGTAGGCATGCCGCCAAATGTCTAATGACAAATTGAAGGGTTTGGAGATGTGTCTGTCTATTTGCAGTATTGGAACTGTTTTCAAAACAAAAACACACTGAAAATGGTGCTGGCATGACAGGAGATGCAGTCATTATGCAATTTTAACTGACAAATAATTCCATTTTTATGTGAATAAATTCACCTAGCCAATAACTGCATTATCATCTATCATGTACGGTTTCCCTTCCCATCTCATGCACCCTCTAATTTTGATGAATTTGATCAGCTGTATCTGGCAAGTCAAGGAAAGACCAGGGTGAGTTGGGGTTGGGGGATGGAGCAGTTAGGAGGAGGGTGATTTGTCACAGGGCTGGAGACCGTCTTTAGCATTACCTGTTGTGCAGATATTATTATCCTCCATTTATCTTCCAGCCTGAATATTCAGACTGCAATGTGTCCCATTCTTTCAACAAGGTATTAAGTATCTCTCTAATTTAACTCAGGTATATAAGGGGTATATGTGTGGGGGTGGAGACTGGGAAAATTAGAAAGCTCTATCGATCTACATGTAATTAATCTTCAGATGTTGGCTTTAAGCTTCAGCAAAATAGCCTCACTGTACAGTCCACATCACATAAGGAGAAGCTGAAATGTAAAATGATCACAAATATGAACATACTCTAGCTAAGGGCAGGTATTCCAATGGTGGCATTAAATATAAATACAATGGAGTATTGACATAATGTAGTAAGGTTCCCTCGCTATTAAAAGGCTTTGTTCTAAAGCATATCTTTGTACACAATGAAATGATAAACACAGAGCATCACATAGCTAAATTTAATATATGCAGGGGTATGATGTTTGCGATGCATGCATTTCAGCAGGTCCCATTAGTGTGCCTTTCCCCTCCAGTGAAAACAGAATGAACCACAGCCCCTTCTGGTTTGCATAAAGCAAACAAAATTAGATTTGCTTTGCTGAATTGAAACCCGCTTGGGATTGTGAGCCTCTCTCAGGGACAAATTACTTCAAACAATCCCTTTGTACCATAACAAAATCAAAAAATTCAGGCCAATCAACATGGCTCAAAACCCTTAACACAAGAATTAATAATACAACCTAGTCTATTTTTATTGCTTCTGCACTACAGCTCCTTGTTTTAATGTAATTATACTTATTTGCTGTCCACATGTTAAGTAAGCTTGCATATGTTAACTAATGCGACATAAAACAACTTTCCTAATTTTACCATTGCTACAAGTATTGTTCCCCCTGGAATAAGATCTGAACATTGGGCAAGTTGAACACTAATGCTATTAAATTAAATCTATTTTTACATCCTTGATAAATGAATATAGGCAAAATGTCAAATGTTTCTTCAGATAGGTACAAAAGCTGATTGACAATCAGATTACTCTATTAAGAATATTGGTTTATGGAGTGTTATTCACTTGATATCTCTTGGCTTTTAAAGTCTATTTTCCTGCAGAAGAGAAGGACACATACATCTCTAAATATGGAATCTCTTAAATCAGGTATCTGGTCAACTACCATTTAAATTCAGCAGCTTGAGTCAATATCAAGATGATATATATTCCCACTACTTTTAACACCTGAAAAATCAGCAGAGGTTATATGCCACTAAAACTTTCATCTGAACCACAAGTTTACTGACTTTCCAGATTTGAAATTTAGAATCTTGGATAACTTTTTGCCCACTGCTTTTTAAAATGATAGGTCAGATAAAATATTTGAGTTCACAAAATTTTGATCTTTTGAGATCAAAATCTCTTTTCTCATTGCCCAGTCCATCACAAATACAATCCTATTCTTAGGAAAGAAGGATATGGCAAACATTTATTGTTGAAGAAAGTTTTGTCTAATTGTTAAGAGGTAGTTAATTGTTTATAACTTGGATGAGTTTCACCCAGCACTAACCAAATACCTGCATGAAAAACTGAGAGACTTGTCTTTAAGCATGGATTTATCTATGTAACTATTGGATCATTTAGACATAGGTAACCTATTGATTTGGTTCAACAACTTGTCAATTTTGTCCAATGATCATTTAGTCTCATTGTTTGTTATTGAATAGATAAATAAGCATGATTGACATATTTCTTCTTTCTACCAGTTATGCAGATTCCGAGTTTCTAATATAAAACATACATACAATTATACAATCAAATGATTTATTGAAGATCTCTTTGATTTAAATATTTCAAATTAGATATTTTCTTTTAAATATTGCAGGCAATTGATCAAAATACTTAATCAAGTGTCTCAAATTGGGTCTATAGGTGTGTTTTGTTTAGCAAAGAGAATCTTTAAAAGAGGTTTGCATAAAGCAAACAAAATTAGATTTGCAAAATTAGAATGTTTTTATATATGGCACAACTGTTGCAGTCCCTGCCCATGCTTCTTATCATTAGACCCTGTCTAACCAATGAAAGCACTTACAATTGAGACCCCCTCCTCCCAGATCAAGACTCACTAATTAAGTTATTTATATTTAAATAACAAAGTACCTGAGATAAAAGTAGAATCAAGACACTGGGATTTCTCCATATAAACAAAATCCATATCTGAAAACTACAGGGGGGAGAGAGGGAGAGAGAGGAAGAGAGAGAGAGAGATTCCATTTAATCCCTCTTTAGAAGCTGGGACAGGTGGAGGTGAGGAAAATGGGTGCCACCCTAAGACCCATGGTCTGTGTATTATATTGACATACTATTTAGAAAACCCATTTTCTACTTCTTCAAGTCACTATTCTCTCAAAGAACAAAAGATGATGCCATTATTGTAGTTTTATTCATAAGACATAGGAATGCAAACTACCTCAGTTTTCTACTATTTTTGCTTTCTATTATTTAGGTATTATATTAAGTCCTTGGATCAGTTCCCAACCTATTGTGATTCTAATTTGATTTGTATACCCCAGTCTTTCTCAGAGGTAGTTTAAAATCTTAGATAAAAGAAAATGAATTAGTTGTATGTACGTGCCAGAGCAACAGGAGCAGGGATATAAGATCAGTGAGCTGAGTTCAGCTTCAGAAAGAACAATTAAGTGATCTCACACCTACCCACTCTCCTCTTTGCTCCCTCACCTCACAAATCACTCTCATTCTCCAGCTTTACCTCCATTTCTTTCCAGTGCCAGTTTAGTCTTCTAGCTCCCTTTCTTACAACCTGTAAGACCGGCTATGCATTAGCTACTCAGATCTTTGCTTTTTTTACCTCTAAAGTAATGATATCTGCCCTGACTGTATGTTCTTAAATTATAAGATTATCACCTTTGAATGCTTTATTGCATACTACATATGTTGCTATTATTTCCTTGCTCATCCTCTCCAGTCACCCCTTAGACGATATCTCTTGTGGGGATCGGGGATCACTTCATCTAACAATGAGTTAGATGAAGACCATTAGCCAAGTAAAGGTAAAGGCATACTTTTTCAAATTAAATTCTATTAGTCCCCAGTTCATTCTTATTCTGTGGACGAAGAAACTTGATGTTGATCTAGTGTAGCTAATGGTCTTGCTTGAAGTACTCAAGCTACCACTTGAACTTTAGATTTTGTCTTAACATTCATGCAATGTAAAGGATATTGTCATGGATTATGTGAATATGATACAGAAAGTGGGAAGAGTTCAGGCTTGAAGGCCAAATTAGGATAGATTTTAGGGCATTTCCACTACTTCCTTATAGGACAAGTTATTTAACTTTAGTGGACTTACATGTTCAATGGGAATAGTAGTACTTAGCTTGCAGGATTGTTATAGAAATTGAGTGGGATAATTTCAAGAACATAATAGGCACTCAATAAATTGTAGCAATTATGTACTTGATTGTCATGTGAAGCACATATATAGTACCTGGCAAATATACATGGGTATAAAAGCAGAATCATCATCAATAATGTTAGTTCCAGTAATCCATATCTTTTTCAATTTAACCAAAATATTTAAACAATATTTTAGTAGACTCTTTACATTTACAACTAAAGCAAATTACTTTATTCTAAATAGTGTCTCATATTGAGAAAAATAATTTTATCTCATTATGGAAATATTAACCTATTGATTTAATTAATCTTAAAATTTATCAATAAAAGACCACAATAGAAGTGAGTAATAAGATAAAAGTCATTAGTTATGACAATAGGAGCAATTAAATACCTTTATACTGTGCCTAGCACATATGCTATACACAGAGACCATTGAAACTCTAAGCAAATATAAAATAATTAATTAAAAATAAGAATAGTTGGGATGAACTTTCTTATCCTGAATGAGGGCTGATGTTTTCACTTTTGCCATGTGGAAACTAGCACAATTTACTGCCAGGAAATGCCCCTTTCCTTCCTTCCTTATAGACAGTCCCTCTCCTTCCTTCACACTTTGCTGTAAAAATACACAGTGTGGGTAGCAAGAAGATGGATATATAGAACAATGAAACAGATAGAGTCCAGAAATATATGGTCAATTGATTTTCAACAAAGATGTTAACACAATTCAATAGGAAAAGAATAGCCTTTTCTATATATAGTGCCATAATAGTTGGATATTCTTTTTTTTAATTTATTTTTTATTGACTTCAGAGAGGAAGGGAGAGATAGAAACATCAATGATGAGAGAGAATCATTGATCCCCTGCCTCCTGCACGCCCCTACTGGGGGTCAAGTCCACAACCCCAGCATGTGCTCCTGACCAGAATCAACCTGGGACCTTTCAGTCTGCAGGCCGACACTCTATCCACTGAGCCAAATCAGCTAGGGCAATAGTTGGATATTCTTATGGGGGGGTGGGGGGTGGGCGGGGATAAATGTTGACTTCATACTATACACAAATTTGATTCACGACTGATCTTAGAAATAAATGTAAGTTAAAACTATAAAATTTCTAGGAGAAAATATAAGAGAAAAATCTTGTGTCCCTGAGGTAAGGATTTCCTAGAGATCACACAAAAAAAGCACAAACCATAAACAAAACAAAAAATGATATATTGTACTTCATTAAAATTAATAAGTTATGCTTTTCAAAATACATAATTCATAAAATAAAAAGGCATGGTACAAACTAGGCTTTGCAATACATATATTGGTAGTACATACATTTGATAAAGGACTTTATCAAGGTTTATAAAGAATTCTTATAACTCAATAATAATAAGATAAACAACCTAAATAGAAAATTGGCAAAAGATTAACAGATTTTCACAAAGCAAGATATGCAAATGACCAGTAAACACATGAAAAGTTGCTTGCCACAACAGTCATCAGGAAAATGCAGGTTAAAATCACAGTGAGAAACCAAGACACACCTACTAGAATGACAAAAGACTAAAATACTAAACATTGGCAAAGTTACAAGGTAAATAGAACTCTCATATTCTGCTGGTAGAAATATAAAATGGCACCACCATTTTGAAGAATTATTTGTCAGTTTCTTCTGAACTTTAATGTGCACTTAGCATATCACCCAGCAATTTTGCTACCAGTAATTTGCTAAGAGAAATGCAAACAATGTCCATTCATAAATTTGACAAGATTTATCCAAAATAACCCAAATCTCAAATACTTTTAAATGTCTATTAACACACAAATGAAATAACAAATTTGGCATATCCACATAATGGAATACTCCTCAGAAGAAAAAGAAACACATGTGGATGAATTTCAACAATGATTACTAGCAACCCATCTGTAAATCCACCACCTGTATTATTATCAATATAGTTAAGATTTTATTGTAGAATTTTCTTGGCTTTATTATTTTTTTTTTTTGCATATTTACATACAAGTGGAAACAAATGACAGTGGAGCTGACAGATAATTTAAGGAATAAAAGAGAACTAAAAAAAGAAAGAAAGTACATTTCCAAAGAGAATTCTTAGAGATTTGAAAAGATAGTACAACCATAAAATAATAATGAATGTTGCAAATAAGCTACAATCAGAGGACAAAACCTTTGAGAAATTTAAAATATGATGGAGAAAACAAATAATTTAATACAAGGTTTGGAAGATAAAATTTAAAAAGTTCAAACAAAAGACAGGGAAATGAAGATATGAGAAGAAACAAAAGTCATCCAGAATGTTTATCTTCTATGAATAGGAGTTTTAGGAAGTGAGAAGACAGAAAAGTAGAGGGTGAGCAATTATAAGAAGCATTCACTCATTCATTAATTCACTCATTCAGGCAATGTTTAGTATTTTAGTCTTTTATCATTCTAGTAGGTGTGTCTTGGTTTCTCACTGTGGTTTTAACCTGCATTTCCTGATGACTGTTGTGACAAGCAACTTGGTCCCTCCCCGGCTGGACAAACTCCCGCATTCCTCCCCAGCCGGCTAGCCTCAGTTGGCCCTGATCAGGACTGGGCAGAATGGGGTTGGACACACCCTGGAACTCTCCCGTGGTCCCTCCCTGGCCCCGATTGTGCACCAGTAGGGTCCCTCAGCCTGGCCTGCGCCCTCTCGCAAACTGGGACCCCCTCGGGGGATGTCGGAGAGCCAGTTTCAGCCCGATCCCACAGACCACTCCCCTCAAGAGGGTGCCAGATGCAGGGCTCATGGCTGGCGAGTGCTGCTGTTGTGGTGCAAACTTCTCCCAAACGGGACTGATTGGGTGTGAGCCTGTGGCAGGCGCAGTGGGGCCAGGATGAGCGGGAGTGGCAGGTAGGAGCTGCAGACGGTATTGGACTGTGGGTTTCAGCCTGATCCCTGCAGGCCACCCAGAGGGACACCACCCATGCACGAATTCGTGCACCAGGCCTCTAGTCTATAAAAATAAAAGCATAATATGCTAATTAGACTGGACATCCTTCCAGATGATACCTGGGCTGCGAGGGAAGCCTGGGTCCTGGATGCCAGAGGGAAGCTGGTGCCAGCAGCTGGGGGAAGGAAGGCCTACTCTTGCACGAATTTTGTGCATCAGGCCTCTAGTAGATTAATAAAAAATCATCATAGAAGTCCTCATTGATAAGGTGACATTTGAACTGAAATAGAAGAAAGAATAGGGGACACAGATATCTATGGGGAAGGGTAGAGGAATCAGTGAGTACAGAAGCTCTGAGGTGGGAGAGACCCTCTGTGGGATGGGGTAGAATGAGCTGGGGTGTGGGGGTTGAATTACGAGAGATAAGGGAATGAAGAGTCAAACCTTGTAAGACTAAGTAGACATTGTATGAGCTTACTTTGACTTTTAATCTGAGGTAATGAGGAGCTATTGTACAGGCCTGAGTGCAGTTTTAATCAGACAGTTTATGATGTATTTTACCTCCTCTCTGAGTATCATTTATACTTCCCTTAAAACAATTTAGTAATTACACTACAGTTTGCAATATATGTTTTTAAATAATCTAAATTCACCTTCATGTGTACTATTTTACTTCATGTACAGTACAAGTACTCACAGAATATTGACTATTGGTCCCAATTCCTCTTTCTCATCCCTGTGAGACTGCTATCATTAATTTTACTTAGCTGTTTGCTGTAGTTATTAAATATATTGCTACTACTATGGCTTTAAGTTGTTATATTTTAGATCATTAAAATAAGAAAAATAAAGAACTTTGTTTTACTTTTAGGCATTTCTTTTCTAATGTTCTGCCTTTAGTTTTTATTTTTTAAAGATCCATGTTTTGCCAATGATATTTTTCTTTTGCCTAAAGACCTTCCTTTAACTAAAAAAATTTCTTGCAAAATAAGTCTATTAACAATGAATTCCCTGAGTGTTTGTTTGTCTGACAGGTCTTTATTTCTTCTTTCCCTTTGAAAGATAATTTTGATGGTTATATAATTCTAGATTGGTGGTTTTTCTTTCAACATTTTAAAGATCTCTCCCCACTCTCTTCTTGCTTGCATGTTTTCTGATGAGAAATCTGTTTTCATTTTTATCTATGCTCTTCTATAGGTAAGTTATATTTTTGCTTTCTTCAAAAATTCATCTTTGTCTTAAGTTTCTGACTCCATATATGTATGTATCTTTATTTTATTTATTTTTTTGTTTTTGGTAGACATCCTGCTTGGCATTCTCTGAGCTTCCTGGATTTATTATTTGGTGTCTGTCATTAGTTTTGGAAAGTTTTCAGCCATTATTACTTCAGGTAACTTGTTTCTCTCTTTCATGTTATCTGGTATTTCAATGCATATATTATAACTTTAACATTGTCCTAGAGTCCTTTCATGATGTTCTTTTTCTAAAACGTTCTTTTCTCTCCTTGAATTTTACTTTGGGAAGTTTTAATTGACTTGTCTTCAAGTTCATTTATGCTTTCCTTAGTTGTGTTGAGTCTACCAATAAGTCTGTTGGTTTCATTTCTGCTGCATTTGGATTTCTACTATTTCTTCTTAATTTTTTCTTAGAGTTTTTACCTCTATGCCTACATTACCCATCTATTCCTGAATCTTGTCAACTTTTTTATTAGAGTTCCTAACATATTAATCTTAGTTATTTAAAATTCCTCATCTGATATAAAGATGTGAGAGCTGAAACTGGAAGTATTTCTCAACTCCATTTCTAATTCTATAAATACAGTTTTCTTAATAAAGAAAATATCCAGACAACTACAAAATGTATGCATAATTTACTCACAAATCAGCTAGTAGAACAATCCTTTACCACCTCACCACAGCCCTTTGGGAATTGTTTGCCAACCTCTGTGTACACAGAGTTCCCATGTTAGGCTTAGTGGGTCATTTCCTAGCTAGACCTTAGCTCACTGAGCAGTTATAGTGCTGATTATGGTTATGGTTAGAAGGGAAGTCTGGCCTCTGGGCATGTAGGATTCTCTATTTTTGTTGACATAATGTTAAATATACAGGTATTTGGAAAGTGACTAAATAGTACTTAATATGTTTCTCAGTTTTTATCTAGGTATTCAAGTTTAGCCTTCCTGTTAATACTGCTCACAGTTTTCTTCTATGTAATGTTAAATATAGGTCCTAACATATTTTTCTACAAGGAGAAAATAAACATTCACGTATGAATGAATAAATATGTTAGTTACTATTATACTAGTAACTCCATTTTGCTATTTTTACATAAAAACTTGAATGCTGTAATTGCTATAAATAGCAGCTATAAATGAATTTTGGGTGCATCGCTGGTAGGTTTCTGGTATACAAATGAACATGACTTGCAAATAGCAATTTTACAGTTTCCACATATATAAATTTAGTGCTGTGTGTAATATTCTTCTTCAAGGTTTAGAACAAGTACGTGGAGCAATGTTCATTCACACAACTTTGAAAAATGTGTTTGCTTCCCTATTTCAGTTAGTTCTATGGAAGAGTTCCAATTGTAGCAATCATTATGTTGTGCTGTGTTCAAGGGTGCTGTGCTCAAAGGGAGCAGGGAAATATTTGGATCCAATTCAATTCTATGTGGGCTTTTCTGATGGTTCCTCATCAGAGTTCAAAGTGAAAGTATCCCTTGCATGTAATTTCAAGTCTTAGAATCCCATAGCTCTGAGTCATTGATAGAAAGCAACTGCCCAGCCTCAGACTATATTGCTCAGCCCCTGTTGTTTCTAAGTGGTGCCATGTGGTTAGTGCCTGACAATGAGATGTAAGCAAAAATAACATCTGGATGTTCTCTCTCCACACTTCCTTTTCTTTCCCCATTACAGGATACAGAAGACTTAAAGCTCTGCATGATAGTTATGTCAAAAGATGGAAGGGGCATTATTCCCTGAAAACAACAAATGGAAGAAATTTGCCCACCAACTAGCAGTATTATATTGCTCTTCTAGGTGAGCGTGAATAAACCTCAGTGTTTTGAACCCCTACATTCTTGGTGAGCCTGGCTAGAGATTAATCTTATTTATCCTTTCAAAGAACCACAGAGTAGGTTTATATGCTGGCAGCTATAATTACCCTACAAAATTATCACTAAGTGATGAGCTGCTATAGCAGATACTGGCAGTGTCCTACCCGTGTTGCTTTAGAAGAAACTCCCTCCACCCCCAGTTTTACTGAGATATAACTAACATATATCACCGGTATAAGTTTAAGGTGTATAGCATAGTGGTTTGACTTACATATGTTGTAAAATGAATAGCACAATAACCTTAGTTAGCATTAATCATCTCATATAGATACAATAAAAAGAAAAACACAATTTTTTTCCTTGTGATGAAAAATTACTATTTACTCTCTTAACAGATTTTCTACATGCCATACAGCAGTGTGGAATGTTGTACATTCCATCCCTAGTACTTATTTAACTTATAATTGGAAGTTTGTACCTTTTGACCACCTTCCTCCAATTACCCCTCCTTCTTTCCTCTGCTTCTGGTAACTACATACTCTTAAGAGTTTGTTTGGGTTTGTTTTGCTTTGTTTTATTTGTTTAGAATTTGTATATAAGTGTGATCACACAGTACTTGTATTTCTCTGTTTGACTTATTTCACATACTCAGGGGTCCTCAAACTTTTTAAACAGAGGGCCAGTTCACTGTCCCTCAGACTGTTGGAGGGCCGGACTATAGTTTAAAAAAAACACAACTATGAACAAATTCCTATGCGCACTGCGGGCCCGGGACGAGTCGGCTGCTAAGCAGGACAGGCAGTGGCACTCGGCGGGCTGGATAAATGTCCTCGGCGGGCCGCATGTGGCCCGCGGGCCGTAGTTTGAGGACGCCTGCATAATATCCTTGAGTTTCATCTATGTTGTTGCAGATGGAAAGATTTTTCTCTTTTATATGTCTGAATAATATTCTATTGTGTATATATACCTCAATATTTTAAATCTATTCATCCACTGATGGACTGTTAGGTTGTTTCAAAGTCATACAGATATCTTTTCAAGTCAGTGCTTTTGTTTCCTTTGAAGAAATACCCAGAAGTGGAATTGCTGTATCATATGGAAAATCTATTTTATTTTGTTAGGGATCCTCCATACTATTTGGAACAGACAAATTTAAAGCATGCTGGCCTTGATTTCCAGCTGCCAGAATCTGCATCTCTGCATGAAGATGAAGACCTCTGTGTCCACACAAATGGCTGGAAGGAAACCAAAAAGAAAAATTAATGCCCAGAGACCTCAACTAATGGCTGGTGGGAATTGATCTATAAACACATATATTAGTTGTTGGAAATGGACTGTACAAGAGCAATTTTGTATCAAATTTCATGTTCCTTCTCTGATAGGTAGGATTCTTGTTCCCTTTCCCTCCCAGCAAAGGGTTTTAGAGGACTCTGAGTCCCTAGTGATGACAAAACACCAGAGGGGAAGAGGCCCAAGTCTGGGTTTCACCATGTTGAGACAAGCCACTTATCCACCAGAAATGATGTCATTCTTATGTGAGCAACTGGTAAACTTATTTTGGGTTAAGCCTCTGAAATTTTAGGAATTTACCTATTTTTTAAAAAAATTCTTTATTGTTTAAAGTATTACATATAGTATTACATGTCTCCTTCCCCCCCCCCCCATTGACCTCTCCCCGGCCACCCCCACTCTCCAGCACATACGCTCACCCACTTAGTGTCTGTGTCCTTTGGTTAGGCTTATATGCATACATACAAGTCCTTTGGTTGATCTCTTACTCCCCACCTCCACCCTCCCCTGCCTTTCCTCTGAGGTTTGATGATCTGTTCGATGCTTCTCTGTCTCTGGATCTATTTTTGTTCATCAGTTTATGTTGTTCATTATATTCCACAAATGAGTAAGACCATGTGATATTTACCTTTCTCTGACTGGCTTCTTTCACTTAGCATAATGCTCTCCAGGTCCATCCATGCTGTTGCAAATAGTAAGAGTTCTTTTTTTACAGCAGCATAGTATTCCATTATGTAGATGTACCACAGATTTTTAATCCATTCATCTGCTGATGGGCACGTAGGCTGTTTCTAAATCTTAGCTATTGTAAATTGTGCTGCTGTGAACATAGGGGTGCAATGTACTTACTGATTGGTGTTTCTGATTTCTTGGGATATATTCCTAGAAGTGGGATTACTGGGTCAAATGGAAGTTCCATTTATAATTTTTTGAGGAAACTCCATACTGTTTTCCACAGTGGCTGGACCAGTCTGCATTCCAACCACCAGTGCATGAGGGTTCCTTTTTCTCCGCATCCTTGCTAGCACTTGTTGTTTGTCGATTTATTGATGATAGGTATTCTGACAGGTGTGAGATGTACATCATTGTTGTTTTGATTTTCATCTCCCAGATGATTAGTGACTTTGAGAATGTTTTCATATGTCTCTTGGCCTTCTGTATGTCCAGTTTCCAAAAGTGTCTATTTAAGTCCTTTGCCCATTTTTTGATTGGATTGTTTATCTTCCTTTTGTTAAGATGCATGAGTTCCCTATAAATGTTGGAGATTAGGCCCTTATCGGATATAACATTGGCAAATATGTTCTCCCATGCAGTGGGCTTTCTTGTTGTTTTGTTGATGGTTTCTTTTGCTGTGCAGAAGCTTTTTATTTTGATGTAGTCCCATTTGTTTATTTTCTCCTTCATTTCCATTTTCCTAGGAGCTGTAAAGATATTGCTACGACATATGTATGCTATTTTGCTGCCTATGGATTCTTCTAAGATTTTTATAGTTTCCCATCTTACATTTAAGTCCTTTACCCATTTTGAGTTTATTTTTGTGTATGATGTAAGTTGGTGGTCTAGTTTCCTTTTTTTTGCGCGTATCTGTCCAATTTTCCCAACACCATTTATTGAAGAGATTGTCTTGACTCCATTGTATGCTCTTGCCTCCTTTGTCAAATATTAATTGAGCATAATGGCTTGGGTCGATTTCTGGGTTCTCTGTTTGGTTCCATTGTTCTATATGTCTGTTCTTGTGCCAGTACCAGGCAGTTTTGAGAACAGTGTCTTTGTAATATAGCTTGATATCTGGTATTGTAATCCCTCCAACTTTGTTCTTCTTTCTCAAGATTGCTGTGGCTATTTGGGGTCTTTTTTTGTCCCATATGAATTTTTGGAGAGTTTGCACTAGGTCTGTGAAATATGCCATTGGTATTTTAATGTGGATGTCATTAAATCTATAGATTGCTTTCAGTAGTATAGACATTTTAATTATGTTGATTCTACCAGCCCATGAACATGAGTATATTCTTCCATTTGTTTATGTCTTCCTCTATCTCTTTTTTCAATGTCCTATAATTTTCTAAGTACAGGTCTTTTACCTCCTTAGTTAAGTTTATCCCTAGGTATCTTATTTTTTTTGGTGCAATGGTAAATGTGATTGTTTTTATTGTTTCTCTTTCTGTGAGTTCATTATCTATATACTAGAGGCCTGGTGCACGAAATTCTTGCACCGGGGGCGGGGGAGGGGTCCCCTTGGCCTGGCTTGCACCCTTGGGGACAGTTGGACATCCCTCTTGTAATCTGGGATGCCGCATGCACCAGTGACCATACTTTTCATACAAGTGAAAGGCATCTTGCTGTTGTATGGGCAGCTACATTTTTTTGCCCTGATTATAAAAAGTAGTACATAACATGATCCTTCTGAGGCAGTCGTACCATTTTCCCCAACTTATGGGTGGAAAAACTGAAGCAGAGAGAAGTTAAGTAATTGTCTTTGTCACACGATTATAAATGTCAGGATCAGGGCTGACCACAAAATGTGCAAGCCAGAGTCCATGCATGTCATCATCCTGTTTTTTCAGTGTTAGAGTAGCCTTGCCAGGTTTTAATTTTTAAATCTAGGAGACTCTTCCCAATATATAGGGTAGGGTCCCTAGGCCTGGCTGGTGATCAGGGCCAATCTGTGGGGTGACCAGCGGGAGGGATGATGTGGGGGGGGACCCTGCTGGCACCTGCATTGGCTGGCAGCCTGGTGCTTCCTGCTGGCCAGCCATGCCCCCCACTGCCACCAGTCGCCTCCCTCTGGGGGTGGGCAGATGCTCAAAGCAGGAACTGCCCCTGGTCGATTTGTATATTAGGGTTTTATTATATAGGGCTAGAGGCCCGGTGCATGAAATTTGTGCACGGGGGAGGAGGGGGGTGTCCCTCAGGCCAGCCTGCACTCTCTCCAATCTGGGACCCCTTGAGGGATGTCTGACCCCCCGTTTAGGCCCGACCGGGATCAGGCCTAAACGGGTGGTCGGACATCCCTCTCACAATCCAGGACTGCTGGCTCCCAACCGCTCACCTGCCTCTGCCTGATTGCCCCTAACCGCTTCTGCCTGCCAGCCTGATCACCCCCTAACCACTCCACTGCCAGCCTGATCGACGACTAACTGCTCCCTGACCGGCCTGATTGCCCCAAACTGCCCTTCCCTGCTGGCATGGTCACCCTTAACTGCCCTCCCCTGCCAGTCTGGTCTCCCCTGTCTTCCCCTGCAGGCCTGGTCACCCCCAACGGCCTTCCTCTGCTGGCCCGGTCACCCCTAACTTCCCTCCCTGCTGGCCTGATCCCCCTCAACTGCCCTCCCCTGCAGGCCTGGGTCCTCCCCAACTGCTCTCCCCTGCAGGCCTGCCCCCCCAACTCCCCTCCCCTGCAGTCCTGTTCCCCCCCAACTCCCATCCCCTGCTGACCTAGTCGCCCCCAACTGCCCTCCTCTGCCGGCCCGGTCACCCCTAACTGCCCTCCCTGCTTGCCTGATCACCCCAAAATGCCCTCCCCTGCTTGCCTGATCACCCCCAACTGCCCTCCCCTGCAGGCCTGGTACCCCCCAACTGCCCTCCCCTCCTGACCTGGTCAACCCCAACTGCCCACAACTGCCCTCCTCTGCAAGCCATCTTGTGGCGGCCATCTTGTGTCCACATGGGGGCAGCCATCTTTGACTACATGGGGGTGGCCATCTTGTGTGTTGGAGTGATAGTCAATTTGCATATTACTCTTTTATTAGATAGGATATAAAAGCCTAAGCAACCGTCTGACTGTTTGACCATCTGACCAGTAGCTATGATGCACAATGACCACCAGGGGGCAGACGCTCAATGCAGGAGCTGCCGATGCTGTGGTGACTTGGATGCTGCAGTTCTCTGATGATGCACGTGGAACCAGAGAGGAGGGAGACCGATTCTGGGGTGCATCACCCAAGAACTGCCCTCTTGTAATCCAGGACATTGGAGAGCCAATTTCAGCCTAATCCCCAAAGGCTAAGCTGAGGGACCCCAACAGTGCATGAATCCGTGCACCAGGACTCTAGTTGATGTATAAAAAAACCATAGATTTCTGGGTATTAATTTTGTATCCTGCTACATTGACAAATTTATTTAATAAATCTCATAGTTTTTTGATGGAGTCTTTAGTGTTTTCTATATATAATATCATGTCATCTGCAAACAATGACAGTTTTATTTCTTCTTTTCCAATTTGGATGCCTTTTATTTCCTCTTGTCTGTTCACTATTGCTAGCACTTCCAGTATTATGTCAAACAGGAGTGGTGAGAGTGGGCATCTCTGTCTTGTTCCTGTTCTTAGGGAAAATGAGTTTAATTTTTGCCCATTGAGCGTGATGTTGGCTGTAGGTTTGTCATGTAAGGCTTTTATTATGTTGAGATATGATCCGTCTATTCCCACTTTGCTGAGAGTTTTTATCAAGAAAGGGCGTTGAATTTTGTCAAATGCTTTTTCTGCATCAATTGATATGATTATGTGATTTTTATCTCTCAATTTGTTTATATGATGTATCACATTTATTGATTTGCAGATATTGTACCATCCTTATATCCTCAGAATAAATCCCACTTGGTCATGGTGTATGATCTTTCTAATATAATGTTGAATCCAATTTGCTAGAATTTTGTTGAGGATTTTAGCATTGATGTTCATCAGAGATATTGGCCTGTAATTCTCTTTTTTTGTAGTGTCTTTATCAGGTTTTGGGATTAGGGTAATGCTGGCTTCATAGAAAAAGCTTGGAAGTATTCCTTCCTCTTAAATTTTTGGGAACAGTCTGAGGAGAATAGGTTTTAACTCTTCTTTGAATATTTGGTAAAACCCCCCTGTGAAGCCTTCTGGCCCAGGGCTTTTGTTTGCTGGAAGATTTTTGATTACTGCTTTAATTTCCTACATACTTATCAGCCTATTCAGATTTTTTTATTCTGCCTGATTGAGTTTTGAAAGGTTGTATTTTTCTAGGAATATTTTTCTTCTAGGTTGACCAGTTTGTTGGAATAGAGTTGTCCATAGTATTTTTTAAAATAATCCTTTGTATTTCTATGGGGTCTATTGTTATTTTGCCTCTTTCATTTCTGATTTTGTTTATTTGGGTCCTCTTTGTTTGCTTCTTGGTGAGCCTGGCTAGAGATTCATCAATCTTGTTTATCCTTTCAAAGGACCATCTCTTGGTTTCAATGATTTTTTTTGGTATTATTTTTTGGTCTTTATGTCATTTATTTCCACTCTGATCTTTATTATTTCCTTCCTTCTGCTCACTCTGGGCTTTTCTTGTTGCTCTCTTTCTAATTCTTTAAGTTGTAGAGTTAGATAATTTATTACCATTTTATTTTATTTTATTTTTATTATTTTTTATTTATTTATTTATTTTTAGGTAGGCCTGTAATGCTATGAACTTCCCTCTCAGAACTGCTTTCACTGTACCCCATAGATTTTGGATTGTTGTGTTTTCATTGTCATTTGTTTCCAGGATATTTTTTATTTCTTTTTTTATTTCTTCTTTGATCTCTTTGGTAACCCAGTCATTGTTTAATATCATGCTCTTTAGCCTCCAAGTGTTTGAATTTTTTTGATTGTTTTTATTGTAGTTTATTTCTAATATTATGCCATTGTGATGTAAGAATTTGCTTGATATGATTTCAATCTCCTTGAATTTGAAGAGATTTTGTCTGTGTCCCAATATGTGGTCTATCTTTGAAAATGCCCCATGTGCATTTGAGAAGAATGTATATGCTGTAGCTTTGGGGTAAAATGTTCTGATGATGTCGACTAAGTCCAGCTGATGTAGTGAGTCCTTTAGGATTACTGTTTCTTTGCTGATTTTTTGTCTAGAGGATTTATCCAATGATGTCAGTGGGGTATTAAAGTCCCCTACTATTATTGTATTGCTGTTGATATCTTCCTTGATACCTTCCAGAAGATTTTTATGTATTTGGGTGCTCCTGCATTGGGTACATATGGGTTTACCAGAGTTATATCCTCTTGTTGTATTGATCCATTTAGTATTATGAAGTGGCCTTCCTTATCTCTTGTTATGGCCTTCACTTTGAGGTTTATTTTGTCATATATAAGTATTGCTACCCCAGCTTTATTTTAAATTTCCATTTGCCTGAACATTATTTTTCCATCCTTTCACTGTGAGTCTGTGTGAGTACCTTGTTCTGAGGTGGGTCTCTTGTAGACAGCATAGATATATGAGTCATCTTTTCTTATCCATTCAGCCACTTTATATCTTTTGATTAGAGCATTTAGTCCATTTACATTTAAGGTTATTATTGATAGGTACTTGTTTGTAGCCATTTCTATTCTTTATGCCTGTGTTCCTTCTTCCCATTCTATTTCTTCTTTTTACAACAGTCTCTTTTTTATTTCTTACATTGCTGGTTTGGTACTGATAAACTCCCTTAGCCTTTTGTTGTTGGTTTTTTGTCTGTGAAGCTCCTGATTTCCCCTTCAATTTTGAATGATAGCTTTTCTTGATAGAGTATTCTTGGATTCAGTCTCTTGCTTTGCATCACTTTGTATACTTAATTCCATTCTCTTCTGGCCTCATGTGTTTCTGTTAAGAAATCATTTGATAATCTAATGGGACATCTTTTGTAGATAATTCTGTCTCTTTCTTGCAGCCTTTAAAATTCTCTCTTTGTTGTTAATGTTTGCCATTGTAATTATGATATGTCTTGGTGTGGGTCAGTTTGGGTTCATCTTATTTTGGACTCTCTGTGCTTGAGTCCATAATGGAAGTTTTCTTTCATTATTTCTTCAAATAGATTTTCTAATCCTTGCTCCTCTTCTTGTCCTTCTGGCACCCCTATTATATGTATATTACTTCATTTTGTGTTGTCCCAAAGCTCTCTTATGCTCTCCTCCTGCTTTCCAATTTTTTTTTTCCAATGCTGTTTAGATTTTTTTTTTTATCTATCTTCTAACTCACTAATTTGGTCCTCCACTTCTTCTAGTCTACTGTGAAAACTTTCCATTGTGTTTTTTATTATAGCAATATTATTCTTGATTTCCTTTTGACTCTTACATAAGTTGTTGATTTTCTCATCCATCCAGTTTATGACTGTATGACCCTAATTCTGAATTCTTTTTCTGACAGATTGTATGCCTCCATTTCATTTAGTTCCCCTTTTAGCAATTCCTCCTTTTCTTTCCTTGGTGGGTTGTTCTTTATCTCCCTATTTCTGCTGTCTCTTTCTGGCTCTGGGCACCCTGCTTGGGGTTCGAGCTGTTAAAGATCCCATCAGGGCAATGGTCTGGAAGTCATAAGTCCCGAGGCTGGATCTGCCTTGAGTCTCACATCTTTATTATCTCTGCTCTAAGTTGTATCCCCTTCTCCCACGGATCTGGTCCCTCAGTTGTTGTTTCAGATGCTCAGGATGGTGGGAGCATGTGTACAGTTCCTCTGATGTGCAATTCCCTGTGAGGACCCAGAGCCCTCTGACATGCAATTCACTGTGCCGCCCTGGAACCCATGGCAGGGTGGCACCTTAGTTCCCTCTGGTAGTGCACTTGTGGTGCGGTCCTGTGGCCCCTGGCTGGGTACACTGGCTAGGTCTGGGTTGCCCCGCAGTGCTTTCCTATGGCCCAGAGTGAGGTGTGTGCTGGGTTGTTCCAGGTAGCTCCTGCAGGACTGTCCCAGGGGCCATCGAGAAGCGGGTGCAGGTTGCTCTGGGTCGCACAGTCAGAGCTCCTCTGTGGCCTGAGTGGGGTGTGTGTTGGGTTACTACAAGTTGCCCCGGCAGCAAGACCTTGGGCTTGGGGTGGAGTTGACGTGGGTGCACAGTCCCTGCTTTCTTGTAGCCTGGATTGAGATGTGCATTGGGTTGCTCCGGATGGCCCCTCAATCTCAGTGGACCCAACTGAATTCCTCAGCTACTCCAGAAAACCTTTTCTTTTTCTGGGTGTCTTCTCAATGAATGGCTTGGAGTTATATCTCCTAAATGAATTCAAGCAATTTTCCCTAACACCACTGGTAACACTTTTATTTAGTGCAAAACTATCTCTTGCCTAGATTACTACAATTTTTTCTAAAGTGTTTTCCATTTTTCCAAATGTTTTTCCTCTAATCTATTGTCTATGTAATATTTCTGACTTAAGTCTGAATATATCACTCCCCTGTTAAAAACACTTCAAAAGCTCTTAGAATAAATCTGAACTCATTAGTAAGATTATAACATCTTCAATCTGGTTCTGCTCACCTTCAGGCTCTTCTCTTACACTGCCCACTCATATGCTGTAATCTCCATTCTGACATCTTTTGATTTCCCAAATATTTAAATATATTGTTTTTCTCTCTTCCTAGAATATTATCTCTTCATTACCTTACCTTAATCAGATTAACTATTATCCATTCTTCACATCTGGCTGAAGATTGCCTTGTATTGGGAAGATTTACTTGACTTCCTTATCCTTGCCCATTTCAAAAAAACTGTATTATTAGCATTTTCATATGCCTTGTAGTTTCCATATTATAACAATTGTATGTGTTAACAAAATAGAGTCATATAATAAATATTACAAAACAGGGATTTTTAAACAGTACAGAAACAAATTTACAAAAATTTTTCAATTTTCGGATATATGTCAACTTGAATATATACTTATACCTTTGCTAATATTTTTTACTTCCCAAAGGGCATACGAAGTTTTGAGTCCAACACATTGTCTCCTGGCTGGATTGCAGCTATCTTTAATCTCCTAAAATTCCTTGAATGTGGAATTAGCCTTAGTTAATCCAGACCTAGTGGTTTTCCATTGTCTTACCAGTTCCAGGTATGGTTTGACTTGTGTAGGATAGAGTGATGTAATTATAGACAGAAATTAGAATGTCTTTATCTCTACCTATCTCCCTGTTCCTGTGTTTAAGGAGCATATAATTTACATGGGATGCTGTAGGCTATGTACTTAAAATGATAACTCATCCTACATAAAATTAAACCTGTGACAAAAATATTAAAAGGCCTAATGAAAGAATAGTGTACTTTAAGTCCAAATATTCATGAAAGATCTATAACAATTCAAAAGAATATGGTATTTAGCACACACACAAAAAAAGAAAAGGCTTATTTAAGCCTCAGGAACTGTCTTCAACACCTGAAATATTCTCTGAGTTTGTTTGCTTCAGGCAATCTTTTTTTCCTTACAGTTATTATCTGTTTGCTTAATCTTAGTAAAACCTCTAAGAAATATGCCACTGAATGATGATTTGTGAGTTTGTCAAATTATTATTACAAATCATTACAATGCATTGGATTCTAGCATCCTTTATATATATATATATTACCTTGCAAAAGTGCTAAGTTAATGTATACTAGAAATGAGTTTAATGTGAGATCTGACAAAATTATTACACTATTCCTATTTGGCTCTCTGCATGGTTCAATTCTTAAGTAGAATGAGTTCTTTTCATTCTCTCCTTAATTCTGATCAACTATGAGGCAATTTTCAGACAAAAGTTCATGATTGATGAGAATAGAACAAGTTTGATCAGTTTCCTAATTTACAATCAATATTACAGGAGAGAAAATTATTTTGGTCAAGCAGGGTTTGATTGGAAATTTTTTCTTCAACTTGAGAAGTACTTAAAAACCAAATCGTATGAGTATATCTGGCCAAATCACTACTCCCATAAATAACTGAATTTTATATAACTTTTATGGAAATTTTGCTTTGAATTCTAGGAATCACTCAAATATACCCACAGTGATCCAAATGCTTCCATTAAATTATCTAATTTAACCACTTACATTATGTAAATTCTCAGGTAACTAGTTGACAGTGCCTTAAGATTTTGCACTACATCAGTCTGATTTCTTTGGAATTTCAGTTATTTCTTTTGTAGTTTTTAGAGAAGTCCCATTTAACTTCCATGTAAGAATTTGAAAGGATACTTTAGATTCAGCATCATTTTATGATCAATGTGGTACTTCAAACAAGTAGTTGATTAAATGCCCTAGATGTACATATACTGGAAAAGCATATTCATATAGCCCTAGGACAGACACTGAGTATCTGACTACTTCTGCCAAATATAAAAAATAATAAATCTCCTCTGAAAGCCAGACCCACAGGTAAGTTGCAAGACATGTGTGTGTGTGTGTGTGTGTGTGTGTGTATAATTGTTGATAGTGTCACAGATGTCTCCCATTCTCCCCCCCATCCCCCCCACACTGTCTACCCCCCTCCTCTTGAGGGTTAATTCTGAAGTGAATGCAAGGATGCATTCAGCCTCCAAAAAGGAGTCTGTGCATTCAGTCCTTATGGAGGCACACTCCAGTCTTCAGAAAAGTGAAATTGGGCTGAGAGTATGTCATGCACCACTGTTCGAGCAGGATGGAAGGCAAGATGGGTCTTTTCAAGTGTGAGCTGTAAGCCTGGAAAAAGAATAGCAATGTCCTTGGAGCCTTCCAAGGAGACGCAAGCCTGGCTGAATAATCAGTGTGCAGAAACCAAACCCTGCAACTTATCAGGCAAAGGGACATGAAGGCTAGAGTTGCTGTGATGATGCAAATGAAGGGCAAAATGGTACAAATTCTTGTCTCCCAGAAGGTGTAATTAGAGAGCGAAGGTAGAAAACCAGCAATCTCTGGCAGTGCAGAGCAGATGCTTATGCAGACTCCCTCAGGCCTGGGTTAACAGTTAAAAGATATTGACGATTTTCATTTCTTGCCTTCATTTTATATAAAAGTTTGCCTGAGTTCCAATTGATAATACTAATAACAGATCACAAAATAGACACAGCACAATGTTAATGCAGAAGCCATGCACAAAAAGCACTTAAAACATCTGAGCCAAAGGAAACCTGGGCCAAATATGAAAAACATATCGATGATAATCAACCTGAAATTATGCACATAAAACTTCAGTCTAAATTATGTGAACTCTTTGACGTTCTAGTCAAGAAACTCCAAGTTCTTTCTAAATGCTGGGGTTTGATAATATAAAAATATAGTTTATTTCTATTCTATTCCCCTTTTAATAGTATTTATGTTTTTATTATTTATTTATTTTTTATTGAATTTATTGGATTGACACTGGTTGACAATATTATACAGGTCTCAGGTGCACAATTTTATAACACATCATCTGTACACTGTATTGTGTGTTCACCACCCCAAAGTCTCCATCCATCACCATTTACGTTCTATATTATTTATAAACTGGCATGTACAATGCACACATTTTGGGCATTAGCCATGGTGTTTCTCTTTACCATTTGAAGTTTTTCAAGTAGCTTCAGTATAAAATCCATGTGGTACTTTGTTTTGCAGGGATACCAGAATGTGAGTATTTTTCTCATGTATAAAGGCAATGAACATTTCAGTTGTTTTATGAGTCTGCATTAGCCCATAAAACTCTTAATTTAGCCTAGTGTTGTTGGTGAGATGGTCTTATCTCCTTTTGATATTGCTTAAGTTGCCTTCAGTTTCTTTGTGTTTGATGATGTTTTCCTCTTTATATTCTTGGCTAATTAAGATAACAAATCTTCAAGCCATCTTTTTGGGATGTCTTCTTATCACTCTAAACTAATTAAACTGGAGGGGGGGAAGGAACCTGCTACAACCTAGTTGAAAATCTTTAAGTATGAACTATATTTAGTATTATTTATAGAATAAAAATATTTTATCTTGGACAACTCTCTTCTTACTGGCTAAAATATTACTCCCAGGGGAACTCAATCCTTTTCAATTTTATTGTCCAAGTGGAGAAACTTCTCTACCTCTGCTACCAAGTGGACAGGAAGAGTAGAATGCATTGTGCAGAAACCCCCATAGAATGGAATCAATCCCAAATTCAGTGTCTACATCCCAGAAGCTAATCGGTATGAAAGCAATGAAAAACTGAATGGCTGATCGGAAATTTTCTAAAATGGCAAGTTTTAGCCTGTGAATTTAATGGGAAGCCAGGAAATCTGACAAAAAGTGAAAAACTGTTGTCTGGTGGAATTATTATTCTCTTATTCTGGCTGTGGAGATACAGAGTTTTTTTAATAGTTAAGATTTACATACAGTTTAATTTGCCTGGGACATTTTCAGTGTGACCTGAAATAACTTTTCAAGTTTCATTCCAACCATTTGATTCTGTAATGTTCAGCAACTTTGATCATTTTTGTTGTTGTTGTTCTCTGGAGCCTCAAATCATAAATTCCATGTCAAAGAATTTGAATAGATAAAGTTAATCTTGGCATCAGATATATTATTTAAAAGTTTATTTATTTAAACTACATATAATATTTGATCTGTATCTTAGTTGATAGTATATTGCATTTTCTTATAGAATCTTCCTAATGACTATTCTAAATTAACCAGACTGATCTGCAGATTTTTTTTTTCAGTTTTATTTCTGAACAGTTTAAGATCAAGCACAACTCATATGGACAATACTAGTAAAGCTTAACTAAATAGTTTGAGGTTAAGTAAATTAATTGCTGACTTTAAATTTCAACAAACAACCAATTTCTTTATTATTTGTTTGATGAGACATTCAAAAAGGAATCTATAAAGGAGTTAATTTTCAAGGTTTCCAGTGCCTAGAGCATGGAGTTAAATGATTAGTATGAGGCACATTGAGTATGAAAATGCACAGAATGATGGATTGCCATCTGAGGATTTGAGTAGAGGAAAGTAACAAACAAAAAAAGGAAAATTAAGGGAAACATGGCCTGGCAGATTTCAGTTGGGAGTATCCTTAAAATCTCTAACATAGGTCAGTCTGAGGCTGCTCAGGAGAATGAGTCTAGCACCTCTCAATTGGTTTTGACCTTAAAAATCTACCTACCTTCTTCCCATTCAGAGTTTCGGATTTTACCATGGAATTGTGGGATTAATAATACAAATTCACATTTATTGAGTACTTTTTATACCAGCCATTATCCTAAGTGCTTTAATATGTATTGACTTACTTGATCCTATAACAACTCAATGAGTTTGACACTATTGTTAATCCCACTTTATAGACAAAGAAGCTGAGGTGTAGACAGCTAAATAACTTGCCCAACATCACACAGATTGTAGGATTTGACATCAGGAAGGATTGCTCTGGAACCCACACTCTTAAATATGTACTAAAGTGCCTCTCTAAGAAGATAGTGTCATCATTTTATTTAGGATAATTCCTTTCCTATAATTCCTTAGAAGTACCAAGAAGTTATCAAGCCCATGGATCCTCAAGGCATTTAGGAGAACTGGAATTAACATGGATAATTTGTCAGAAATGCAGTTAAAATTAAGTGTTTTGAAATTTAAACTGAGAAGTCTAGAACTGTACACTTGAAATGAATAGACAAAAACCACTCCAATTACTGTTTCTTTTCAAAATAGATAACAAATACCCTCTAACAACAGCTCAAAATGAAAATATTAAACTATCCTTCATTGTATCTGAAGATGGAGTTTCAAAATGTTTATTGGGGATAGCTATAATTAAAAGACATTGTTAAGCCAGGTTTGTTTGAAATTTCTTTATGTACAGAGAGGACCCTCAGGATTGTTGGAAGAATGAGTCTAAAATCAGATAGCTTATATCTGCCTTTTGGAAAGATGATTATGTTTTTAATAAAGCTTGGCATTTATAATCAACCCAAGCAAGTTCCTCTGAATCCCAGAAAATACGCCAGCAAAACATACACTTTCAATGAAGTGTTTTTTTCTTTTTTTTTTTACCTTATTTTGTTGTGTTATAAGCAATCAGCTCCCCAGAACATGCTATTACTTTATAATTACAGGTACAGTACTATGTTGCTGATTTAATAGCATGTTTCTCAAGGAGCACTGTCAACTTTTTAAAATTAGTTATTTTACTTTAGTAAGAGCACTGAATTTACTTCTCATCAGAGCGCAGCTGAACCATGATGAGCACTGAGGGAAGTGAAAAGCAGTCCCACTGAGATTTGTTTCATTATAAGTTGTCAATTCTATTTCCAATATACTCAAATTATAAATGCTTTAGGACCAACCACATGTGAGATATTGTTCTAACAACAGTCATTGCATTGATTTAAAAAATTTGTATAGGTAGAGTTATTCATCCAAAGAAATTAAGTAATATTTTCCTATCTTCGGTTACAAAGTTGAACTTGCAGTGATTTCTTAAAAAAAAAATTAAGTTGAATATTATTGGGTCAGTGCTTAGAGGGGAAACCCAAATTCCACATAGACAATAGTGATTTCTGTAATTCAAAAAATATAAAGAATACCTGATTTTGGAAAAGAAGTAACTTTCTATGTTTAGTTGATATTTACTATGCAGATACACTGATCTTCAATTCCCAAGAACCAAATCCAAGAATATGGTTATTGAGATTTTATGAATAATCTGATGCAGCACACACATGTTATGGGGAATGTTCCAGATAGTAACCCAATTTAGAAGTTCAGATATTTTAAGTTAATTGCCTATAAGAACAATGTTCATTATGCAAGCCAGAGATTCACAATGTTATCCTTCTTTTTTTTAAAACATAATTATTTTTATTTTTTTAAATAAATCTTTATTGTTCAGATTATTGCAGTTGTTCCTCTCCCCCCCCCCCATAGCTCCTCTCCATCTGGTTCCCACCCCAACCTCTGCCCTTACCCCCACCCCCACAATCCTCATCCATAGGTGTACAATTTTTGTCCAGTCTCTTCCCGCACCCCACACACCCCTTTCCCCCTGAGTATTGTCAGTCCACTCCCTTTCTATGCCCTGATTCTGTTATATTCACCAGTTTATTCTGTTCATCGGATTTTTTATTCACTTGATTTTTAGATTCACTTGTTGATAGATATGTATTTGTTGTTCATAATTTTTATCTTTACCTTTTTCTTCTTCTTCTTCTTCTTCTTCTTAAAGAATACCCTTCAGCATTTCATATAATACTGGTTTGGCGGTGATGAGCTCCTCTTATCTGTGGAGCTCTTTATCTGACCTTCAATTCTGAATGATAGCTTTGCTGGGTAGAGTAATCTTGATTGTAGGTTCTTGCTATTCATCACTTTGAATATTTCTTGCCACTTCCTTCTGGCCTGCATAGTTTCTGTTGAGAAATCAGCTGACAGTCGTATGGGTGCTCCCTTGTAGGTAACTAACTGTTTTTCTCTCACTGCTTTTAATATTCTCTCTTTGTCTTTTGCTCTTAGCATTTTAATTATGATGTGTCTTGGTGTGGTCCTCTTTGGATTCCTTTTGTTTGGGGTTCTCTGTGCTTCCTGGACTTGTAAGTCTATTTCTTTCAGCAGGTAGGGGAAGTTTTCGGTCATTATTTCTTCAAATAGGTTTTCAGTATCTTGCTCTCTCTCTTCTTCTGGCACCCCCATAATTCAGATTTTGGTACACTTGAAGTTGTCCCAGAGGCTCCTTACACTATCTTCATATTTTTGGATTCTTTTTTCTTTTTGCTTTTCCAGTTGGGTGTTTTTTGCTTCTTTGTATTTCAAATCTTTGACTTGAGTCTTTTGATCCTCTAGTCTGCTGTTGGATCTCTGTATATTATTTTTTATTTCAGTCAGTGTATGCTTAATTTCTAGTTGGTCCTTTTTCATATCCTCGAGGGTCTCACTAAATTTATCAGACTTTTCTAGAAAATTCTTGAAAAACCTTATAACCATGGTTTTGAACTCTATATCCAGTCGTTTGCTTTCCTCCATTTCTTTCATTTGTGACCTGTTTCTTTGTCTCTGCATTTTGGTTGCTTCCCTGAGTTGACAAAGTGGCTTTGTGTGCTAGGTGTCCTATAGGGCCCAGTGGCTCAGCCTCCCCAGTTACCTGAGGTGGACACTCTTGGTGCACCCCTTTGTGGGCTGTGTGCACAGTCTTGTTGTAGTTAAGCCTTGATTGTTGTTGGTATCACTGGGGGGAATTGACCTCCAGGCCAATTGGCTGTGAGGATCAGCTGTGTCTACTATGGGAGAACTTCTGTGCTGGAGACACCCTTATGAGACAAGACTTGCTTCAGTGGTGCTTTGGTGCTCACTGAGTGTGCCCTCTGAGTGTGTCCCTTATGGAACTGAGGAGTTGTAATCTGGATGGTCCCACTCTGATCCCTGGGTACACTGGCTCTTGGATCTCCAAGGAGGTGCTAATTCAGCCTCTGCCTGAGGCCACCCAGCAGGAGCTAGGAGAGATCTGCAGATTCCTCTTCTTTTTTGGGCTTTGGAGGTGCCCAGATGAGGCCCAGCTGTGAAGCAATGCAAGCTGCTGCAGAGCCTTGGGCCTTCTTTTGGATGTTCTGGGTCTCACTGACTCAGCTTTAGGTAAGTTTAAAATTCACAGGACCAGGCCATTCATATGTAAAAGCCTCTGCACTCAGCTTGGATGGGGCAGAGTCTCATGGCGGAGCAAACAGCTATGGCTTCGTGGGGCAGGATCACAGGGCGGGGCAAACAGCGATGGCTTCCCGTCAGCCCTGCCCTAAGAGGCCCCTGGTTCTCAGTGTCTCGAGGTAATCACTGCAAGCACCTCTGAGAGAAAGCCGCCTCGAGTTTCGCCCGCTGCCAGACAGTCCAGTTTCTCCCTGTATGAGTCTGGGTCCCCAGAGTCTCGCCCAGAACTGGAGTTCAGAGCAGTCGGGAGCTTTTGTCTCCCTGCGGCTTGAAAAAGCCAGCCGTGTACTCAGTTGCCAGCCCTCACCGCGCGTGCGCCTCCGTAACTCTGCCTTCCACAGCTCCTGTAAGTCTCAGTGTGCTTTTCTCTTTCCTTCTAGTTGTAGAATTTCCACTCAGCCAGCCTTCCTGCGGTTCTGGGTGATGCCCGTTTTGTCTTTTAGTTGGAGTTTTGAAATTGTTGTGCGAGGCAGAAGTTTAGGTGTTTACCTATGCCGCCATCTTGGTTTCTCTCAATGTTATCCTTCTTAACCACTTCTTGACTAAGGGTATATTTCTGAGAAAACTAGCTACCAAGGAGTCACATCAGTTCTTCAGCCACCCCAAGACCCTTAAAAAGTTTCCATTGTTGAATCCAGTCTATTGTATATGTGGAACAAATGTACTATTGATATTTTACCCATGTTTTTAAAAACAGTCTTCACTGTCTATATAAACCTAAGTAACATAAACAAAAATGAGCGTCACCAGAAATGGATGACGGAGCCATCTGTGCTGGGTTAACTCACTTGCTCTGGAAGATGAGTACTGTACTAGTATATCAAAAGTGAGAAGGGAAAAGAAGGTGGAGCACATGGTCAAAATTTTCAGTGTAAACTTATACCACTGGGAATGCGTAACTGCTGGTTGTAGCTGGCCAGATAGGGTGATTAGAGAGGAGCTGTGTGTATAAAACAGTGGGATCATTCAGTTGGAAGGAAAGGGACAGAGCCATCAATAGAGATAATCCTGCAATGGGTATAGCCATATGACCTCAGAGAAAAAATGGCTTTTGATTAAGTTGTACTTAGAGTTCATGTGAATATACAAATAACATTGTGATCCTTTTTATTTTTATAAAGGACAACTCTAGAGAGTTAAAGATATTTGCAAAACCTGAACATCACTGTGAGATGGGGAGAACAGATTAATGGGTCTAAACTCATTGAGGGAATCTTGTTCATCTTCATCTGATTGAAAGTACTGTAGAATAAATTAATAAATTGATATTTGCAAGTCATTTTGGGGAGGTTTTGAGATGAAAGAGATATGAAAATGAAGTGGAACTATCATTAAATACTCATAGAAACATAAAATAGGTTTCAATTTGTTTCATATTCACTAGTAAAGAAAATACTGTTTTATTACAGAGTTTATTTACTTTGTTGAAGGTGGGTATATCTGATTTCTCAATTTTAGTGCCTATAGTTCACTATCTTCAAATTAAATCATGACCAATTTCCCTTCAGCTATAAATGCTCCCTTGGCTTAAATGTCACCTTAAATTTCTTGTCTATAATTAATTAATTAAGTCACCTTTTTGGAGTTAAAAGTAAGAAGACTATGTTTTAGCATCTGTAGCTCAAATCTTTAACTGATGCATGACATTTTAAATTTATTTAAATATAATATTTAAATTAAATATATTAAAATATAGGTAAAATTAATAACTAATTGTTTAAGAGTAAATAGTATAATAAAATTAATTTGCATTTGCATATACATCTTGCACATTTCTGGCTCTGAGACTAATTAACTAGTCTTATGACCTTGTGGGAAGTACTTCATGTCTCTAAGACTACATTTCCCTATGGATAAAAGGAAATAATGGGGTTACAATGTGCTAAGGCTCTTCTATGCTACATTTTACCAAGAAGCCTTTTAGAACATTTTGATGCCACATCATTAATTGATAAATTTTAAATATGGAGAGATAGATAAGGAGAGTTTTCCTGAAAAATATGTTATACTACTTATTCTGAAATCATAAAAATGTTATTTGAAAGGTTTGGGAGATGTAATCAGCTATGCAGGTCAGGCATGTGTTGAGTTTCTCCAATAAGACCAAAAGGTTTTAAATGTGAGATTGCATTACAGTTCCAATGAACTTTTAAGGAAATTGCTTCATAGGAAAGAGAAATTCACAATAGCCAGAAACTTTGAATGGAACCAAATTATATTTTATTCCATATACTTTGTTTATAGCAAATGAATGGTATTCTGTTAAATAAAACAGTGGCATTAGAAAGTAAAGGATTACATTATTTTTCAAATTTATCAAGTGACTTATAATTATCTTCCCATATTTATACTAAGAGTGCTGAAAATGGATGGTTATTTTTATGTATCAACTTGACCTGGACATAAGGTGCCCAGATATTTGATTAAACATTCTGGGTCTGCTGTAAGAGTGTTCCTGGATGAGACTAGTTGAAACACATTGCCTTTCCCAATGAGGGTAGGCCTCCTCCCATCTGTTGATGTCCTAAGTAGAATAAAAGGCAGAGTAAGAAATAATTCTTTCCCTCTGCCTCAATATCTTTGAGCTGGGACATCAGTATTTTGCTACCCTTTGACTCTTACTCCCACTGGAACTTGTTCCATTGGTTCTTCTTGATCTCAGACCCTTGGACTCAGAATAAAACTATATCATCAGCTCTCCTGGTACTCCACCTCCTAACTTGGACTCTCAGCTTCTATATTTCCATGAGCCATTCCATTATAGCATGTATATCTATCTTTATTTCTATCTCTACCTACTATCTATCTATTTATATATCTCTCCTAATAATTATGTTTCTCTGAAGATCCAATCTAATACAAGTGTCTAGTTGCAGTTGGTAAATTACAAAATTCCCTGGGGATTATTTTTAAAAACGGTCAGATAAATATTTTCTATGCCAATAACTTTATAAGCCTTTTGTTTTTCTTTAGGATAAAATTTTTATATACCTAAATAACAATAATTTGGTATAATATTTAATGATACATTACATATTTATCTTTTTTCATTGTCTTAAATAGTTACTTTGAAAAATATACATGGTCTAAGTAGCTTGACAGTGTTCTTTCTAAAGCAGCTCATCATGTGATCATTACACAAATAAGGTAGAAGTTTCCAAGTATCTGATTAAAGGGTTTTTGATTTTTATCTCTTATTTTATAAAAGCAGACTGAAATAATTTAGAACAGAATGGGGCAAGCATTTTCTGATTTATTTCTGTGAGCTTTATCCTTACTTGAAGATCTTGCATGCCTTCACAGATTTCTACTTAATGGGCACCCAAAAAGTAACTCTTCATGGAGTGTCTCCAAACTTCACAGTAAATTATTTATAAAAACAAAAAATGATGTAAATTCACAGAAATCTGAAAAATTAAAACTAGAATAGTCTATAATGCTTGAGTAATGGTTGGGACAGGGGTTTCCATTGACTAGCAAAGCAATGAAAGATTACGAGAAAAATAATGATGGTCTCCTCCAACTTCTTCCCTACAACAATGAAGTCCTGTTTCCTGAAAAACAATAGGAAGATACATCATTTCTTCCCCACTGACTACATGGAAGTATGGAGACTCCAGGTCAGTATCTAACAGAACACTAGGAAGACATCCTTATGATGTAAAGTGTTGTTTATTAAGGTCTCAACTGTCATTGCTTTTGCCCCATACTTCCCTCAAGTTTCTGTATTAACTGTAAGAGATTTGTTGTAGGTAGGCCTTCAGACAGCGATATGGGCCTGACATCAGAAACTCAGTGGCTTTCATCAACACAAATTTAGTATCTTACAGTTTTGGAGGATCAAAAGCCCCAGCACATCATGGCTGAGCAGTTCTCTGGTAAGGGTCTCCCAGGAACAAAACCAAGGTGTTAGCAGGTCAGGGCTCTTATCTACAGGCTCTGGGAGAGATTCTCCTTCCAGGTTATTTGGGTTGTTGGTAGAATCTATTTTCCTGTGATTGCAGGTCCTTGCTGGCTGTCAGCTGGGTGCCACCCATAGCTCCTCTCTATGGTCCTTGAATATTGGTCCTTATGTCTCAGAGCCAACCTCACCATATACATCTTTGTACAGCCATATGTAGAACACAATACTAATAAGTCAACTGTGCAGGTGGTGCAGGGTTGAACACAGCAAGTTACATTTAGAGAAAATTATCCTGTAGGTGTCAAACCATAGATGGTTTATAGACAGATGCTTCTAAAGCAGTCTAGTATAGAATTCACATCCTTCATCTCTAGGGTGCCAGAAGTTCTAGCAATGGAGTTGGAAATACAAGAAGAAATCCCATAAGATTTACTTTGCTCTTATTTGTTGGTAAAAATGACCTCAGTAACATTCAACATTCATTTTTAATTTTAAAAACTCCATTCCTACAAAATTGGGAGTGAAAGAATCACTAATAAATATTTTAATTACCTTTAAAAGAGCCAATATTATATTTAACTAAAAATGAGAATACTTGCTATTACCCTTACGGATTCACATAGACAGACTTACTTGCCAAGGCAATAAAACATAATACTGAAATAAGAGAAAGTTTTTATTATTATTTGCAGACAATATGGCTATTTAAATAGAAAACTCAAGGGAATCATCTAAAAAAGCTCTGAGAATTAATACTAAAATTTATTACAGTGACTGGATAAAAATTAAATGGCAAATGTTGACAGTTTTTCTGTATACCAGCAACAACTAATTAGAGAACATAATGAAAAAGATACTATTTATATCATAGAAATATCTTATTAAGAGATTCACATAATCTATATGAGTGTTAAAATACTTTCCTAAGCAATATAAATAAAAATTTTCAATACAATAGGAACAGAAACTGTATTTCCATGATGGAGCACTGGATTTTAGAAAATATGCAAATTGTTTCCAAATTAATTATAGGATTAATAAAATGTTATTTGGGATCATGATGAAATAATTCTGAAGTTTATTTGGAAAAATAGATTTTAAAAAGAATAAATAGACAAAACATCTATGAACATTATGGGGAAATATAAATCATATATTTAAATCTATTAAAAGAGATGTAAATATATTATGCTAAAATAATCTGTGGTTCTGGTTCATGAAATTGTAGTCACAGTAATAAAATAGATAGTAAATTCTTCAAAACACACACACACACACGTACACACATGCACACACACGTCTCTGCTCGTTGTAGTCCTCTACAGACTGAAAAACCAGCACAGAGACTAACCAGGAGGAACCAAGATGGAACCCTGAATACCAGGGGAAAAGCAAGTTGTAACAAGGCCAGCATCCAGTCTTTTGCTAATAGTGAGGGCAGAGAGATTGACCCATATTCTCATATGCCATAATTTCCTTTGAATGGGAGATGGTTTCACTCTTAGTGGGTATGGGACCCATGTCAGTTTAGCTGGTATTGCAGCAGTGCTTTTCTCAGCAGTGTTCCCACTGGTTGGATAAATGTGGAGAATGGGCAGCAGCTGGGTTCTGCAGAGTCAACAGAAACAGAGAAGAAAAGTAATCTATTTAAATAATCTGAAGAATATGTTGTAAACTGATGGAGCATAATTCTTGGAAGCCAGAACAGATCAGTATTGAAGGGGAGTAGGTGGTGGAATGGCTTGGCATTTTCTGACCTTTTTAAAAAAAAAATCATCTTTATTGAGCTATATTCACATAGCATAAAATTTGCAATTTGAAGTAGTCATTGTTTTAGTGTATTCACAGAGGTGTGCAACTATCACCACAATCTAAGTTTAGGACATTTTCATTGTTGGGAACTTTAAAAAAAGTTTACAGGAATAATTTTCAGAATCAAATTCTTCAAATACTGGCCACTTATACAAATCGGAAGCAGTTTGATAAGTACTGTTTTCAGTACACAAGGAGACAACATTAATTTCTGTCCCTTTTTATATTCCTTCAACATATTTATTAGATAACAGAATGTGATTAATTATATATTTACATCCCAGTGTTGTGAGTGCATTGTTCACTCTTGTTTCAGATTATGTTCTCTCAGTTGGTGTGTGAGATCTCAGGGACTAGGAATTAATAAATATGTATATATGAAAGCATGGTCATTGACCTTAGTGATGTTCCAAAGAGAAAGAGAAGGAATCTTGTCCTAAAATTTCTGCTACTTTCCAGTGTGCTTTCAACTCTGCAGAAAATTCATGAAAGAACTGGGTGACTTCTAAAGGTAGGGCAGCAGCAAAATCTTCCAAAATAAGCAATCTACAAGGTGATTACTTTCATGCTAAGAACTATTTCTTTGGTGACATTCTACAGCGTGGACAATAAATTTGGGATTCAGGAGAATTATGGAGAAAGTTAACTAGTAGAAAAGAGCAACGTCTACTTCTTCTACTTTCTTGTTTCCTCACACAGTATATGTTTTTAAAACTGCCAGCAATTATTTCCCATCAGAAATGAGAAGTTGTCATAATTTTGAAGTAAAGCCCATCTATGGTTTGCAACACTAATATAAGTGAAACCTGAGTCTCATTGCTCTGCTACAGGTGACACTGAGTGTGGAGACCCTCATCTCCTAGTCACTCAGAAAAGGTATTCTTTGGGGATAATAGTGGAGACAGTAGGAAGAATGAATGAGGCAAATAAAGGAACAGGAAACAGATTATTGTTATTTTCTGAAGACAAGTATCATTTCAATGTATGAGAAAATCAGTGTTAACTGAATGACATGTTAATCTTCTTTTCAAAAGGAAAAATATTTAGCACTAAAAGCTCCATTGTTTTGGTTGAAAGAATGCTGGAGCCTTGGTCTTTTATCCAGGAAGGCTGAGGCCCAAGGAACCTTAGTCCAGGTGTTGCTATTTATTTACAATAGCCTTAGGCAAAGATACTTAACCTCCATGCCTCATTTTCTCCATTTGTAGAATGGCAGTAATGATCCTTACCTGTCGTTCAGGAGCGTTATGAGGCTCAATTAGTTGTTTGTAAAGTATTTTGCAGATGAAGAACTTAGTGTAAATGCTAAGTACCATTATTATTATGGCAATCTTATGTTCTATGCATCATTGCATTTTTTCTTTTCAAAATATTGCACTTTTCCATCTGTCATTTGTATTTCATCAAACAAGAGCTAAATTCTTTAATTTTCTCAAATTACTCTGCTTAGGAATGTATCTAAGTAAAAGTCTCAAGACTGTATTCTAGTACACAGTACATAAGCCCTTTGAGGCAGTCGCTCCAAACTCATTGCCACTAAGCAACCCAGTTACATCTCTATTTTCAGAGATGCTCATGGTTCAACTAATATTATGACACCAAAAGTAATGAAAATCAGTAATGACTTGGTCTCTGTGTATGATCAGAGCTAAAGTTTGATTTCATAATAGTGAGAAGCCATTTGAGGTGATGGTGATTTTGGCTTTCTCTTCCTCCTCCTGACTTCTCTCCCTGTTTCATGCTTTCTTTGCCCTCGTTCTTTTAATAGAGAAGAGTTAAGTGAAGAAATTTAATATGGACCAGATCTGAGTTCACAAATACCTTTTTTCTCTCATGTTTAGGTCATGGCTCACTGTGTCTACTTGCTTATTGTTTTCTTAACATAGTTTTTTTCCAATCCTGTTTCCCTTCTGTTTGGGCGTACCTCACCATAGCCAACAATAAACGGCGAGCAACAAATAAAGATACATTACAGTGGGTCTAAGCACAATCGTCTTTCCAATCCATGCATTTGATAAATGTCCTGTTTCAGCTAAAAAAGATGTATAACGTTTCCCTTATACTAAATTTAGTGGCGAAAATCTTTAATAACTAAAACTGACTATAATTTCCTCCTTTCGACTGTTCTATTTCAAGGTCTCATAAATCCTTTTTATTGATTAGTTTAACACAGAATGCTGTAGAGCTCTAAACACAAGAAATTAAACTGAATGGCAGGTAGATTTTTTCCATGGTCTTTCAGCTAACCCAGCAAAAAGGAATTTTAATATGATGGTTGATTTTGTGAACATTTCTTCTTTTTAATTCTTTTCATAATTCTGCTAATGTGTGTATAATTTTATGTCACTTAGGGTTTAATCAGTATTTAATTTCAGAAAATAATAACAAACCAGTTAAAATACTAGTTCAATTATAAGAGAAATCTCTGTACTTACTGAATTTGTGACTTTTTTGTAATTATTGGAAAATTATGATAAAAAACATTAATTAAAAATAAACTGACTCTTCCACTAAAATAATAAATAAAGTACTAGTTCACTTTTAGTTTTGCATTTTTGAAGTGCATCATCTGAATTTACATGTTGATGCACATTATCTCATAAGAAGAAATAATGAAATTCTTTGTGAAAATGATTGGCATATAATTATGAAACTGGCTGCTGAATAGGATGTTAAGGACATCTTCATGGAAATTTGGGAATAGATTTTCCACCTCTCTTGTATATGGAAAATAGATGCTAGCCTTAGATTTATGCAATTAACACACATTTCCACTAAAGTAACAGACAATATGACACAAGTAGTTAAAAGTTGTAAACACATACAAAGGGATAAATGTTGAAAGCAATTTGTGGCTTCTACATATTATGCTTAAAAATTCTGTTTTTGTTTTGTTTTGTTTTGGTCCTGTAATTAAAGGAAAAGAGGTCAATTTTCAAAAGAGGAAAAATTGGCACAGCATCTTTTACATCTTGGGTGTTAATGTTGCTAAACTCACTCTATTCAGAAACTTTTCATTCCCAACCCAAACTGTGGAACACAGAGAATAGAGATATCTCCTACCTCGTGCTCAATGGAGAAGACTACATGGAGATAACTTACATGTGACCAACAGTGACTCAGAACAGAGTGGGTACTAGTATGGTTAGAATCATCAGAGTGAATAATTACATGTGCCAGTAGTTCACCAACTTCTACATCATGTGATCCAGACACTTGACAAGGAACTTGTCTTTAGGAGCAGAGCCTCAAAGGGAAGTGAGATCTTGAGAAGCAGAGAAACAGAATGAGAAGTGTGTACTGATGACCCTAATTCAGCAGTTATAAAACATAGAGAGCCTAGGAGAGAAACACACAACATATAGAAAGGTAAATAATTTTAAGTACAGTTAGGTGAAAGATGAATCTTAGTGGCAGCTAAAAAGAAAAATGTGCTGCTTTTTAACCTTTTTTAAAACTAGAGTAAGATGAAAGCAGTTGGAGGAGCTATCAGTTCTGCAGAGAATATGCATGGGGCACAGAGAGAACGCCCATGAGGCCAGCAGGGGATATGCCCCTGGCTCACTTCCCTGAGGAAAACTTTGATCCAACCTCGGTAAAGTGGAAATCCTATCTGTGCTAAGATCTCCTCCTGCAATTATCCATATACATGTGTATACGAACTGTTAAATCACATACAGGGAGTTATTATTTCTTCTTTAATAATCTTTCTTTGCTTTCAGAATGTCAGGTTAAATAATTTGATCTTTACACCTTCAAAATGGAAACACTTAAGTCATTGTACTCAGCTGAACACCTGGTGTTGATCCAAGAACCTTTAGTCAGTAAACCACTACTGGAACAGGAAGTAAACACTGGTTAAACAGGGTAATCTGGGCTTGTTACTGCAAGGAACTGTTCATGGTAAAATAACCTCAATGACTAGATGGATGTAAGGCTGCCCAGCACTGTGTTTGAAAAATGGATTCTGCTATTGTTATTATTGTTATTATTATTACTATCATCAATAATCATTATTATTATACTCTAGTATATTTACTAATTCTCTTCAAGTTAAAAATATCACAGCTTCCTGAAATATTTCTTTTCATCTTCAGAAAAACTTAAAAATACCCTGAATGATAATACTGGTCAATATAAGGAAACAGCTGAAAATCATCCATCACTTCCCAACTTCCAAATTACAACATATATGATCAATGGCCTGCCTTTATAATTGTCCATTACTATGTTATTGGGGACTATCTCTGTTTTCAGAATGTCTTACTCACTGGCAGCTAGGCCTTTAAAGCAATGGCTTTCAACCAATGGCAATTTGCCCACCAGGGGACATTTGGCAAGGTGATATTTTTGATTGTCACAACTGGGTGAATCTAGGGATGCTGTTAAACACCCTATAGTACATAGAACAGCCGCTCACAGCAAAGAATCATCTGGCCCCAAAGGTCAATACACGGAAGTTGAGAAAGCCTGCTTAAAATCTGAGCTAAGATCAGCTACAGAGAAAGCATGTCTGTGAAACATGCACTATGACCGAAAGTTAAAGGCAATTATTCTTTTTAAAACTATATCATGAAAATATATCTGTCAGTAAAGAGTTATGCTCAAGTTTTCAAATGATAATTTGTATTGCTGCATTTAGAGAAATGGTAAAGCTGACTAGAGCACTGAGAATATCATGGGCAGTCAAATGTGTGTGCTTTATTTCAAACTTATTATTTACTTATTCATTCATTATTTCTTCCCTTCATTAAGTTATTGTACAAAAGGACTAGGTGGAAAATATGCATTTATCGGACACAATGGAGCAAAATAAAGTACATATCTTTACCTTCTAATTTCAGTACAACCAGCAGCAAAATTACGGACCTAAATAAAATCCTAAATACAATTCTTGCCACTGACTCATTTGAAAGATTTAAAAAATGGATTAAACATTCACATATGTCACTTGGGTTCACAAAAGTCCCATGCACAAGCACTAAATGGTTACCCTCTTTGCTTCTCAAAGGCCCATTTAAAGCTCTCTCTACATATAAGGCAGCTGAACAGTTGCTGGCCCATTCTGACTGCACCTTTTGGCTGATATTGAGTGTGTAAGCAATCAGCCATGTGTGCACCTTTTACAAAGCAAAGTGATTGACAAAAACTTGGAAATAATCTTTGGCTCAATTGCCCTTCTCTGTGAACAAAGAGTGGTTTATCCGATCGTTTGGAAGTTACAAGCCTAAGAGCCTGTTCTGCCCTCAGTTTTACCCTCAGATAAAGTGCTTGAATTTTCAGTTAGAAGTCACTGCTTGCATAAAACATGTTTTATTTTTCCTAAGATAAGTAAATGTGCATATATAAAGTCCTCATTTTAAAAACACTTATCATACCCCCAAACAAATCCCTTGATCCCCTTCAGAGTGAAAAACAGTTTCCTGTTAGATGGTTCGTACCAACAGAGCTGCTAATGTTGAGAAAGAGAGAGAGAAAGAACGGGAAAAATAACCCTCACAATTGCACAAAGGACGACTTTATAGGAGACCTTCAAACACTGAAACAGCCCAACGCTCCTGCCGATCATTATTGAGACATCTGTATTCACTTCACACTGACCCAGGCACTAATCAGCCAGAAAGTGCAACAAGCACTGGCGGAAAGTATACAAAGATAAAGTAACAAATGGTATGAATATTAAAATCATAAATACAATAAAACAAGATAATGAGTGTCCTCAATTATAATAAAGCTAAAGCCCAATTAAAACATAATCACTGACTTATTATTCACAATTTTTTAGAGGTCATATTTAGCTGATTTGTTACACTCATTTCCCTTTAAAAGATTTCATCATCACTCTCCTTTTTGCATATCCACTTTAAGAAGGTTCACTTATCCATCTAATTAAATAATTAGGCTTTTTTGATTAATTGTTTTAAAGAGTTTCATGTCATGGGTATCTTCTCACTGAAATGCTTTTATATTATCTTCTGTGCCTTGATGTTCCTGCTGTAAATTACAAGTAATAACGTCTTTGCACCTCTCCCTCTGACACATCCAAAGGGGACTGGCTTTAGCTGGAGAGTTTTCTACTGATTCTCTTCTTCATCCCTTACTTTCTTTTCTGGTTCTCACAACTGCAAGTATTTCTGACCTTCATCAGATGTGATCATTTTAAATGACTGAGGTAATGTTGTTAAAGAAATGGTGGCCCTCTCCATCTTCTTAAGTTCACTCCTGCCATTGCATACAAGATTCACAGTTTCAAACATATCCCCAGGAGTCCCAGTCCAGCAGAAAATCCTGATTATAAGTGACATTTGAGTGGATTTTTACAATTAGTTTATTAGCAATTATGTCCAACCTAAGGCTCTTTATTAACAGTATGGAGACATTGCCCAGGACAGCACTCAATGCTGCTATGCTATCTTGGCGTGGAAGCAATTTCCCACATGGGAAATGATCTCAAAGATGATCTGAAGGTCAGTATTGGGAGATGATACCTTCTTCTAAAGTTGAAGAGTCAGAAATCATGGAAGCCAGTCTGGGGGGTGGGGGCTTTACTTTGAGACGGCCACCTCACTTCTCCCTCAGGATCAGGCATTTATTTCCATTTGAGAAATTAGGCAGGCACATCTGTCTGATAGGGCTTGACTGCAGCATAGCTTCGACACACCTCACCCATTAATCCCTCTACTACAAAAGAAGCCTGAAGTGAAGCATTTCTGTCACCTTGAATATAAACTAGGTGTCACTCGTCCCTAAAAGTGATTTAATTGACTCGTAATCATTTAGAATATTCCTTGAATATTGCTCTTTTACCAACAGACTGGTGTGTTTGTAATTGCTTCTTAAATATCAACAATTCACATGTGACAATTTTATAAATACGGCATTAGTGGAGTCACTTCAGCTTCTCTTAGGGGGCTAGTAACTGAGACAACTCAAATCGCGTTGTGCTCAGGTGAGAGCATGCTACCAGGTCTGCTCTTCTTTCAGGAGTAAATGCTGTTTGTCCCAGGAGTGAAATGCAACCAGGTGAGGCTTCTTATACCAGTACTTCTGGATTAGATCTTCTAGTTTGGGATTCCATCTAAATGGAATTGAGCTACTAACACTGCAGGGGGAGGGAAGAAAAACAGCTCTCTTTCCCAGTGTTTTATCAGTAATCATGCCAGAGAGGAACAAATAGGGGAGTAGCATGATTATTTAAAAAAAAAGCATCTGTGATTACAGAGTACAATTATGGCTATTTCATATATTGATTAACCTGTGTTTTTAAGGTAATAACTATGTTACCATTTGATTTCTAAGAAAAGAGCACATTTTCTTTTAAGGGCTTGTAATACGGAAGATTATGGATAAGTCAAGTATCAGGACAAGGTGATTACTTAACATCTGTGACCAAGTAAAAGGCTAAAGGAGAAAATCAACCAACATCTGCACTGTCAGTAAAATACTTGGGGGAAAAAAACACAAGTGAAGTGTGATTAATCACCATGGATGTATGATTGAGTCAATTGACTGTTACTTTTTCATGATGATTAATCAGCTACAAAAATTATAATTGTCCCACTTCTAGTGGCTGCATGCTGTGCCCGATGACATCAGCTGGGGCTATAGATACTCAATGTGTGGTTTTCAAAAGAATATGCAAATACGACTCCGTAAGGAGGGGTGGGGCTTCAACTCCATTGTAAGAAACACCATGAGTCCTTGCCCTTCTATTATGGTTGGAGCTTTTTTAGCAGTTTCCAGAGAGGGCAGTTCTTGTGCTATTATGACTATTTCACACCCATCACCACCACAAGGAAAATTAGAGAAATCCATCTCTGCAAATTGGCCATTGTGATCTTGTTCAGGAGAAGATCACGTCCTCAGTGATTTTCTTCCTTTCCACTGATTTGTGATTAGCATAAAATGGGACAAATGCAGAGTGGGACGAAAGGTGGTTTACTGTTGTGAGTACTCAAAACACAGTTTATTTTTGTATTATTATTTATTAATTATTGTGTTATTTTCCATACAAACAATTGTAAACCTACTTATGTCCCACCCTGTGTGTGTGCCACGAACTGTACTCTACAGCAGGAAGTGGCTGGGGACCTGGGCTTTCAGCTCCTTCACACGTTGGACTCCTTTAGCACATTTGTGGAGCAAGCCGAAGGAATCAGGGTTACAAAAGTCTGTCAGAATTTATCCAGGGACATAAACTAGCCATGACTGTGCGGTGAAGTGCAATGATCAGGACAGACTTGCTTGTAAGTATAGAGATGTTTTAAAAGTCTACTTTCTGTGACATTGTAACACTTCAAGGCTGTGAAATGTCTACGATTGGCTCTGCTCACCTGTTCCTCACAGGGACTATTGAGAATAATCTGGTGCAGAATGTGACACAGCACCCATGTTTCTCTATAGTTTGTAGGTCTTCTGGTACCACTGGGAATGTCACAATAGTGTTTAATGAAGCTCTTCATTATTCTACCTGATTTACTCCTGTAAATCGTTTTCTTAGATTCGTGGTTTACCTGAAGGGCTGAAGGTACTAAGATATAACACAATAACCTGACTGATGGATTATCCCAAAGCAGCCTGGGCTCATCAGGGTAGATCCAGCTCTACTCATGAATTCTATAGAAGGGCAACACAGGCGAGAACCTTGCTCTTCCTTGCTTTCATCTTTCACTCTCACTATCTTTCACTCTGAGAAACCAAAGTACTTTCAGAAAATGTAGGCCACTTAAGGCTTGAAATTCAGGCTCTTATTTAGACTTTCAAAATGGGCCGATTTCTTTTTAAAAATCCTCAGAGATAACATCTTTAAAGAAAAAAATCATCTTTTACATTCATTAAAAAAATAAGGGTATTTCAAATTTCTTCCCAGCTAGTTCCAAGCAGGCAATACCTTCCTCAGCCTTCAGCTGTACATAAAGTTCCCACTAATGATCTGTAATGAAGTGCTTCTTTTTGCACACCCAGCATTTTCCCTTTAAAGTTCAAGAAACAGCACAAATTTGCCAACACTATTCCCCTTTTAGCACATTGACTTTACTTCTGAGCTGAAGCAATAACATGCCTGAAAAAATACTTAGAAAGTAATTTTTCTGCTTGTGGGTCTTATCATATTACTAATTCCAATGCAGTGAAACATACAGCCTTATGAACAGGTATCACCCACAATTTCTTTCATTTTAACTAGGAATTATTAACAGCCCATAGAGGCCTTCAAATTTATTAATATAAATCCTGAAGTCTCTCTAACTTCTTGTGTTTAGATAAGAAAGAAGCATGGGAGCGCCAGTCTCTTGAGCTTTGTCTAGGTACCTACTAATTGTTAATTATTAGAGACTAAGTCACTGAAGTGAGTCATTTGGCTGGTGTCTCAAATGCTGTCATTTACTACTACACAAATCAGCCTGGTGATAGAGTGTCTTTAAATTAGGTTACAACCATGCAGTTATTGGACAGGGAGTAATTGATAAAACCATTAGTAACACTTGTAGAGATAACAGCTAGCAAAATCATGCAACCATAATTATTCCTAATGGATACATGCTATAAATTGTGGCAAGAAAAAATCTTGCATTATCTTTCAATCATATCTGACAGTCCTGGAAGATTACGGTGGCCTAGATGCCCATGGATGAGAAAGTGACCTATCAGAATCTCTCTACTTTTCTTTATCCTTCTTTTCCATCAAATTATGGGTTTTTCTTTTATAAATTCTTTTTCTAAAATATTTCAGTGTAAGTACAATGTAGATTTTTTATTAGTTGTCTTTTTTTGCAGCGTTTTAAATATGTATACATATTTTTTAATAATACACAGGACACTCCAAGACATTTCAAAATGCAACATGGAGACAGTTGCAGTTTAAGGCAAATAATTCCAACTCATGTTCTATTTTTCAACCGAAAAACTCACTATTTGGAAATATGTAACTTGCTTTGAATTTTGATGTCAATATTCATTTTAGCAAAGAAAGATCACTGGTTGCAAAGCTATATCAGGAATGCAGGTCTCAAGGATCCGAGTCAGTGTTATTTTCTATTAAGTCACACACTTATGGATACTCTTCAACCTGAAATAGACTCTACAGGATCTTGTACATAATAACATGAAATGTTTATAAGTGTTTAAAACTTGTTAGTTGACACTAATTGTATGAACATATTACAAATAATACAGGTTTGTAAAGATAAATGATAAATACAGCACATCTTTCTTTTCTCTTAAAACTGGGTTTTTATAAAAGGTTTGGAAGGCAAACTATCAAAAAAGCCATAAGTTACCAACACGCGCGTGCACACACACACACATGTTCATATGTGCAGCTGCTGGTCAACACATGCCACTGCTCTATGCTCAGGTAGAGCTGTCCATTTCAAACAGAACTAACACACAGAAAGAACTTCAGAGGTGACCCTGTATACATATCACCAAAAGAAGGAAAGAATATAAGAAAACTAGCACAGATAAAAAAAAATGTACAAAAGAAGAAAGAATACCTCCAGGCAATAATACATTTCTCATAAATTTAAGAAGAAAAAAAATACTGAAGTAAAGGCCCAAATGATATATAAGAACAAAATGAAACAATGATAACACACTAGGATAATATAACACATAAACTAACAGAGCTCCAAAGAGAAATTGAGTCAAACAATAAAACCAGTCTATAAATTAAAACTGCAAAATGAAGCCTAAAAATACAGAATAGACACTGCTGCAAAATGTCATGTGGTCAGGCTTGAAAAAATTATATAAGCCAGAATGTGAAAGAACAAGAGATTAAAAGGATTAAAAGGAACATTGTAGTTATTGGAGAAAGTTAAAGGATATCCCATGTATATATATTCATGTTTCTAAAGAAGATAACAAAGCAAATAAAACAAAAATAACTGTCAGTGTTGTTATAGAATAAAACTTTCCTTAAAAAATAATAGGAAATGGGCAATCTGATTGCCACATGAGATTTCATGGGAAAAATCACACCTTTCAAGCAAACAACACTCAGATATATTTTAATAGATTATTTGACTGCAAAGATAAAAAATTAATTCTATAGGGAAGAATAGAAATAATAATCTATAAAAACAATGGCCAAAAGTGTCCACAGATACATCAAATTTCCAGACAATGAATGAATGTTCATAGCACACTGAAAGAACAAGTTAAGATGGTGACCCTTTTAAAAAATGTTATCATCAGTCAAATTGTGGCACATGCATGAAAGCAACAGCAAGATGTTCAAAACCTGTGAGAACCCCACCCAAGAAAGAATGTAGAGATCTTTTTTAAAACAATTATTTAATGAAACTATGTAGCCATAAATTAAAATAAAACAACTTGAGAGTGAGAAAGCTGTGCTGTGAAAGAACTATTAGAAATTGTAGATACAGAGATATATGGAACGTTGACATTTTAAAAATAATGTACCTAGCCAAAAATGGAAGATTGTCAGGAAGGGGAGATGGAAGAAAATGAAACTACTTTATTATGAAAAGATGTAAGTTTATTCAAAGTGAGGATATAAACATGAAGGCAGTTAAATCAGTGAACAGAATTCTTTCTATCCATTTTTGTTATTTACTCAATAACAAAAAATATTGAGCAAGTTCTTTTTATTTGTACTCTTCTTAGTGTTAAAATCAGTCCAAGAATAAAGCCTTTTGTATATAATTAAAAAGTTGGGGTCAGGGGAAGGGAGGTTTAACAACAATAACAACAAAAATCCTGTGTAATAAAAGCCCAGCGATGGGATGGTGGAATGATCATAACGACCTGTCAACCAGTCGCTATGATGTACACTGACCACCAGGGGGCAGACGCTCAAAGCAGGAGCTGCCCCCTGGTGGTCAGTGCACTCCCACAGCAGGCCGATCCCCGCAGGCCACACCCCCCACCAGTGCATGAATTCCTTGCACTGGGCCTCTAGTCCTTACATAAAATAATAAACTTAAGACAAAACACCTGTTATAGTAAATATAAATGCAATGCATTTACCTATAAAAAGATAAGAGTCTTGCTGGATGGCATAACATAATTCAATTTTATGCAGTGTATAAGGCACCAGAATAACAGAACACATCAGATAGGTGGAAAGTAAAAGAAATGAAAAAAATATCAAAGCAGAAGAAGAAGAAGAGGAGGAAGAAGAAGAGGAAGAGGGGAGAGAAAGTCAGGACCTTAACTTCTATATTGGTTTAAAAAATGCATTATACAGCAGATGAGTGGATTAAAAACTGTGGTACATCTACACAATGGAATACTACGCTGCTGTAAAAAGGAAGGAACTCCTATCATTTGCAACAGCATGGATGGGCCTGGAGAGCATTATGCTAAGTGAAATAAGTCAGTCAGAGAAAGATAAATATCACATGATCTCACTCATTTATGGAATATAATGAACAACATCAACTGATGAACAAGACCACATCCAGAGACAGAAGGATCGATCAGATCATCAAACCTCAGAGGGAAGGTAGGGGAGGGTGGGGGTAAGAGGGGAAGATCAACCAAAGGACTTGTATGCATGCATATAAACCTAACCAATGGACACAAGACACTAGGGGGGTGAGGGCATGAGAGGGGGGGTGGGGTGGCAAGGGGGTGATAAGCACATATATGTAATACCTTAATCTATATATATAAAAGCCTAAGCAACCATTACAATGGAATGACCGGAATGACTAGAATGACCAGTCGCTATGATGCACACTGACCACCAGCGTGAAGACACTTAATACAGGAGCTACCCCTACTCTGCAGGCCAAAACTACACAAACACACCTAAGCCCAAGATGTGTAAATAAAAAATAAGTATAACTATCAGGTTCCACATAAAATGATTAGCAATAAGGGTAATTCTATACTTAAAATTATTTAGTTTTCAAGTGCCCATTGACTATGTACAAATATTACTTAAACTAGTGGCCCAGTGCATGAAAATTGTGCATGGGGGCGGGGGTGTCCCTCAGCCTGGCCTGCACCCTCTCCAATCTGGGAACCCTCAGAGGATGTCCGACTGCCAGTTTAAACCTCTCACAATCTGGGACTGCTAGCTCCTAACTGCTCACCTGCCTGCCTGCCTGATCACCCCTAACTGCCCCCCTGCCAGCCTGATCACCCCCAACTGCCCTCCCCTCCTGGCCTGATGGCCCCTAACTGCCTCTGCCTCGGCCCCACCACCATGGCTTTGTCCAGAAGGACATCCAGAAGGTCTCCTGGTCTAATTAGCATATTTCCCTTTTATTAGTATAGATAGTATATCATAGAGAAAAACCACAATTTAAAAATGTACAATTAACATAGACAGCATTCTATTATTATAATGTGATAAAACTAAAAATTAATAAAATCATAGTAAAAAATCTCCAAAACTTGGAAATTTTAAAATATAAAGTATTTCTGAAATCACAAGAAAGTTTTTTTTTAAACTGAAAAGAAGAAACTACATACAAAATTGGAGGCTATACAGAAAACAAAATTGTGTAAGTATTACTGTATAGCAAAACCTGCAGGACATAACTAAAGCTATACTCAGGAGAAAATCTGGGTCATTAATATTTAGGTATTAGATAAAGATAACTAAAAAGGAAGAAATAATTAATTGAGATAAAAGCAAAATAAAAATTGACAGAAAATGCTGAAATTGTGAAATAGATAAAAAAGCTTGCCCTTTAGAAAAAAAGAAGAAAAAAATTGGCAAATCTATAGCTAGTCAAAGGAAAAATTAGGAGTGATTAAGAAAGATAAAACATACATTAGAAATAAAAATTTTGGTAGATAGAGGAAAAAGAACGTGTTGCCCAATTTTATGCAAATATGTTTCAAACTTTGTGAAGTGAACGGATTTCAGAAACTATAAATTAGGCAGGGTTGGAGAATGACCTTTGTCTCTTATTTTGGAATACCACTCACATACCTTTTATCTTCATTTTACCAGGGCTAGTATTCATGATGGTTATGGTACCAAAATATATTTTAAACTCTGTACAGAAGCTCATGCTGAGAGTCACAGAGTTGGAGGCTGTTCAGAGAAGACAGAATGGCAATGCGGATTGGAAAGAGAAGGGTGAAAGTAGTGATCTTATCTGAAAACTTCTTTTTTTTTTTTATGAGTAACTAATTTTACAAAAATTCTCCAAGGTTTTTAGTGGCAAAAGAAATAGTGTCAGAGATTTCTCTTATTATTTAGCTATAAAAATACTTTTTTCTATTCATATCTTCATAATGAAACAATAAAAGACAAAACAAAAATATATCTGAGAGTGTTTTATAGATACTTATAATACTAACTAGAGGCCTGATGCACTAAATTCGTTTAAGAGTAGGCCTTCCTTCCCGCGGCTGCTTGCACCGGCTTCCCTCTGGCACCCGGGACCCAGGCTTCCCTCACAGCCCCAGCTTCGTCCGGAAGGTGGTCCGGTCTAATTAGCATATTACACTTTCATTATTATAGATCATTTTTACCTTATGCATGAATAGATGCTGCTGAACTCATCCCTTGAAAATCAAGGTATTATTGTGCTTCTATCTCTTCTCTATGCCTCATTCCCCCCTTTTTGTAAGCTCCTTTCTTTTAATATCCACACGTTTCATTGCTTTCAAGGCAGCAAGATTTATACTGGATAACATTACTATAATTTTCAATTGTTAATGTATTTACCATTTTTGTGTTTTCTGTTTTTGTGTTTTATCAACAATATATTACAAACAAGATTGCATGAAAACTTACGTCCTTTAACTTAAGTGTAACAAGATCACACTTGTGAACTTGTAACAGGTGGCCATTTGGCTTCTATCATGGTGTGAGATCCATAGTTTTTTTTATAAAGCTAGATAAAAATAAGATGAGAAAGTAACTACCCATCAATTTCAACCTCCAGCAATCATTTCTTGACTGTTTTGTGGTCTGGTAAGGGGTGCACTGAGGGAAGAGATACAAAGTCTCTAACATAGAGACCATGTAAACTGATAGGAGGAAAGCACAATTATAGGAAATGATTGTAAAACACTTACAAAGCTCATATAGAATAAAATTAATATACACGTTGCATTTCAAGAATAGAGTACAAGAGAGATGAGTGAAATAGGGTTAATCAAGAGAATTTTCTGGCACTGGTTAAGTTTTGAATAGGTAAAAGATATTGAACATTTAAAAGATATTGAAAAAATTATTTAGGAATATTGTGAATATGATGTTCAAACATGCACTTGATATTTTTGTTTTTGTTAATTCAGGATTCCTACAAATTCACACACATTAACAGATTAAGTACAAAACAAGCCAATTTGTTCTTATTTATTCACATGGTGAATCTCAGAGCACTAATCTTTTCTGATAAAAAAAGACACACATTTCAAATATGTTTCCATAACATAAGAGTCCTAATATATTGGCTTTTAACTGATCATTTTTGATGTATTTCATGACCATTAACTTGTTAGTTCTCAGGATACTCCTTTGAGAAGTATAGAAGAGGGAATTATTACAACCCCAGTTTATTAGTCAGAGAGTGAATCAGAGAAAGGTGGCACGCCTCATATAGGGTCACACAATTGCTTAGTACCAAAGGTAAAAAAATGAAGCATGTCAGAAGTCCCCAGCCACAGGCAACCGTAGCTGCCTTCAAAACATTAATCAGTGAACATATTATGTTTTTTTAATGACATGTTAATGGTTTTAAAAAACCCCTCTTAGTTTAGAATATAAACTGGCATGTGAATATCACAATTAAGTCAGTTAAATTAGTTCCAGTGAAACCCTTTGTCCTTTAAATGAAAAATTAACCAACTTGGTACTTAGATCAGAGCCAGACCAGCTTTAATACACTCAAATTCATATAAACCTCACACTTCCCTGGAGAAAGTTGAGTGTCTAAAGATTTAATTCAAGTTCCAAGGTCAAGCTAAATAGATCTGAATTTCTTCTTAAAATGAGAGTTTCATTCCAATAAGTATCTGACTTCAATTTGCTGCCTCTTCTCATATTGGGATGGCATGGCCCAGGTCACCAAGGAAAGATCAAATCACACAGAACTGCAGAGGAATGCCCTAGAAAGGTTATCCTTCCACTGGCCAGGTGGGGGGCAAACAAGCAATTAAGTGTGAAGCTCTCTCCAAGTAGGTGCTGCAGAGGTGACACTTGTGGTCCCTTTGTGTGAGAAATGTGGGTGAAGGGTACCCTACCTTGATCTCCAGAGACTTTTAGAAACATGACAGCTTTCATTGTAGTCTCTGAGCTTGAAAGTTTGTTGAATGATATGTGACCAAATAAATAAAATAAAGGGAAACAAATCAACACATTTCTATTCTGCTGTTTTATTTTTTTTTTTTTTATTTTTTTTTTTATTTTTTTTTTTTTTTTTTTTTTTTTTTTTTTTAAAATAAATCTTTATTCAGATTATTACAATTATTTCTCCTTTTTCCCCCCATAGCTCCCCTCCACCCCTTTCCCACCCCACCTTCTGCCCTTACCTCCCCCCCACTGTCCTCATCCATAGGTGTATGATTTTTGTCCATTCTCTTCATGAACCCCCCCATACCCCTTTCCCCCTGAGAATTATCAGCCCACTCCCTTTCTATGCCCCCGATTCTATTATATTCACCAGATTATTCTGCTCCTCAGGTTTTTAATTCACTTGATTTTTAGGTTGGCTTGTTGATAGATATGTATTTATTGTTCATAATTTTTTCTCTTTACTTTTTTCTTCTTCCTCTTCTTTAAGAATACCTTTCAGCATTTCATATAGTACTGGTTTGGTGGTGATGAACTCCTTCAGCTTTTTCTTATCTGTGAAGCTCTTTATCTGCCCTTCAATTCTGAATGATAGCTTTGCTGGGTAGAGTAATCTTGGTTGTAGGTTCTTGCTATTCATCACATTGAAAATTTCTTGCCACTCCCGTCTGGCCTGCATAGTTTCTGTTGAGAAGTCAGCTGACAGTCGTATGGGTGCTCCCTTGTAGGTAATTAACTGTTTTTCTCTTGCTGCTTTTAATATTCTCTCTTTGTCTTTTGCTCTTGGCATTTTAATTATGATGTGTCTTGGTGTGGTCCTCTTTGGATTCCTTTTGTTTGGGGTTCTGTGGGCTTCCTGGACTTGTAAGTCTATTTCTTTCACCAGGTGGGGGAAGTTTTCGGTCATTATTTCTTCAAATAGGTTTTCAGTATCTTGCTCTCTCTCTTCTTCTGGCACCCCCATAATTCTGATGTTGGTACGTTTGAAGTTGTCCCAGAGTCTTCTTACATTATCTTCAACTTTTTGGATTTTTTTTTTTGCTTTTTGCTTTTTCGGTTGAGTGTTTTTTGCTTCTTTGTATTTCAATTCTTTGACTTGATTCTTGTGTTCCTCTATTCTGTTTCTGGGTCTCTGTATAATATTTTTTATTTCAGTCAGTGTATGTTTAATTTCTAGTTGGTCCTTTTTCATATCTTCGAGGGTCTCGTTATATTTATCGGCCTTTTCTAGGATATTCTTAAAAAGTCTTATAACGGTGGTTTTGAATTCTATATCCAGTCGTTTGTTTTCCTCCATTTCTTTCGTTTGTGATCTGATTCTTTGACCCCGCATTTTCACTGAATCCCTGAGTTGGTAAGGTAGATATTTGTGCTAGGTTTCCAATATGGCCCAGTGGGTCTGCTTCCCCAGTTAACCTGAGGTGGACACTCTTGGTGCACCCCTTTGTGGACTGTGTGTACAGCCTTGTTGTAATTAAGTCTTTATTGTTGTTGGTATCACTGGGAAGAATTGACCTCCGGGCCAGTTGGCTGTAAGGATCAGCTGTGTCTATGCTGGGAGAAGCCCGGTGCTGGAGACAGCCTTATAGGATTAGACTTGCCAAATTGCAGTAGCCTCTGTGCTCAGCTTGGATGGGGTGGAGTCTCAGTCTTGGCTTCCTGTCAGCCCCGCCCCTGCGCGCATGTGCGCTTTCAGTCCTCCGCCTTCCCCAGCTCGAGTCTCCGCCTGAGAGTCCAGACTCCCCCCACAAGAGCGTGGGTCCCCAGGGGCTCGCCTGGAACTGGGGTTCACTGCAGTCAGAACTGGGGCTCGGTGCAGTCAGAATCCTCTGACTCCCCTCCACTAGGGAAAGCCTGTGGCAACCCCCGCAGCCTTTGTGCGCACCGGCGCCGCGCGTGTGCGCACCGGCGCCGCGCGTGTGCGCACTTTCAGTCCTCCGCCTTCCCCGGCTCCTGAGTCTCCGCCGGAGAGTCCAGACTCCCCCTACAAGAGCGTGGGTCCCCAGGGGCTCGCCTGGAACCAGGGTTCACTGCAGTCAGAACTGGGGCTCAGTCAGGATCCTCTGACTCCCTTTCACTAGGGAAAGCCTATGGCTACCTCCGCAGCCTTTGTGCGCACTGGCCCGTGTGCGTCTTCAGACTTCTGCCTTTCCCAGCTCGCGGTCCGAGGCTTCCTTCCCCCTTCCGCCAGAGGAAGTCAGCCAAGCTCTCAGCCGCCCTTCCTCTCTGCGCGCACAAAGCCCCTTTGCCGTACCTCCAATTCTCTGTGAGCTTTTCTCCTTCCTTCTAGTTGTAGAATTTTCACTCAGCCTGCTTTCCTGTGGTTCTGGATGGTGTCCGTTCTGTCTTTTAGTTGTAGTTTTGAAATTGTTGTGCGAGGCAGCAGTTTAGGTGTTTACCTATGCCGCCATCTTGGTTTTCTCTCTCTATTCTGCTGTTTTAAGTGCCATGTCAAAAAAATCGGAAATCCAAAAGTGTAAACATGTATGAAAAGTCTCACCCAAATCCCTATGGATAACCATACTTCATTTTGACAGTATCCTCTAACTCCAGATTTCATTTTTGTTTTATTGCTGTTTGTTGGTTGGTTGTTTTAAATAATTCTACATTGTTTGGAAGCATTCTAAAAATGCAAATGCCTGAAGTTTCCAGTTTTATTACCATTTAACTGTTGTAGATCTTGGAGGGTGGTCTCTCTGAATTTTAATTCACATTTCATTCTAAATATCAGATTTTTTGAGAGACAATAGAAAAATGCAGAATAAATAGAAATTATGTTTTATTGAAATTTCTAGCAAAGTATAGTCCTTTGATGTACTGAAAAAAAAAAAAAAACCCTTTCAATAATAGTGATGACAATATATGTTTCAGTGACAGGAAAAAAATAGTTTCAAAGAACTTCATCAGTGAGGTAATGGCATATTTTTAACATAACCTCAGATGAGACCTTATTAAATTGAAGGAAGTAATGAGTATCAATTAACAGCATAATTTTTAATCAAGCTTTTAAAAGGAACATTTAAAAGCATAACGTAAAAATAGTAAAGTCCTGATTTTGTTACTTAGAAAACCAGTACTTTAAAATACATTTTGGAGAGGCATACAACCTCAGAAATGCAGGATGATTTTTTTCACAGAACTTTAGAAAGTGATTTCAAAGACAAGCATCTCTAGATAATTAGAGCATATGTATAAGAATGCGAGAACTCAAGTCTTTAGAGACCATGTTAAACTAAAGAAATTGCAGAAGATATTTTTTGCACTTGAAAACATGGCAAGGTTGAAGATATGAAGTCTGAGGACAGACTAAAATACCTGAAAATGTAAAGTCTAGAAAAAAAAATCACTGGAGTAGATTTAGTTGAAGTATTTGCTATTTTAAATGGCACAAGCAATATCAACGTGAACTGCTATTTTCAGTGTTGCACAATGAAGTCAACATGTTAGTAAAATTAAGAAACAGTGATATGGTTCTCTAATCTAACTTGCACTATTTCACTTACTCAAAATTTAAAGCTAAAGTGAAATTAGTCAGCATTTAAAAGCAAAATATGTTATTGTTCAATAAATACCCAATTCAATTTCTACTACCTCTACAGCGAGTTAAATGCATTCTGTGGATCAGAATGTTATCAAATAAGTGTTGGAACCTGCAGACTATCCCCTCTTGGAGAACCACATGCTCAGGAGGCTCTGGGGAGCTTTCAGTAAAAAATTAGTGCCTGATAATTGGGTTGAACCTACTTTTTTTTTTTTTAAATTACTAATACACAGACTCTTTCTTTTTGGGGAGTAACCCCCTGATTGACATGTCATGAAGCTAGAAAAAAAGTTTATAATATGGAAATCTAGAGTAATTGGTCCTTAATTGCCTTTGATGGCCAAAATTCAGGAAGCCCATTCACTTTAGAGATCTTCTAGAGATTTAGATCACAGGGGATTTAAATAAGCCTGGTGAAGACAAGAACTTTAGATTTGTCTAGTTCATCTAAATCCCTTTGAAGTCTTCAAACCAATCATTCATTACCAAAAACTTAACAGACCATCTTCAAAGGTCCAGAATGGACGTGGCTCCCTAATGATAATCCATATCCTCCTAGCTCCTTCCCTTCGTCACTTTTCATCAGCACCTTCTGATCTCACCAAAACCCTCTTAATCTATGTTATCCCATTTGGCCTAGTTCCTTTTCTCATCTCATGATGATTGGGTTTCCATGTTGATCCTCTTTTCCCAGCACTTCAGTTTCTATTTAATCTTCAGCCTATTCTGTATTTTATTGTGTTTCCTCAGCCCCAAAACACTGAAGTTTCCCCCATCCTAGAAAGTGTTCTCTTGATTCACTATTCTCAACTAGACAAGGGCTGAGCTTGATTTTCTCTTTTTCGTCCCAATTCCTTAAAAGAATTATCCATACCCACCATTCCCATCTCTTTACGTCCATACCTTTACCCTCTCAACTGCCATAAAACTATTCTCATTAAGTTACTAATAGCCCCTGAAATTCAAATGCAATCTAAAGGCTTTACGTGAGTGTAGTTTTTCCCTTCATTTTTGACATGGTTGATTACTTGTTCTATGTTGAAAGTCTTTATCTCATTGGAATTTATCATACTTCACACTCATCGTTTTTCTTATATATCTCCAATTGTCTTACTTGAATTCTTTTGTGAATCCTTTTCTCCACTTTTATATCCTACTTCTATCCTTAGCACACTACTCTTTTTACTTTGGACACTCTACCCAAGAATCTTGCTCATGCTTATCTTTAGTGGTTTCCCATTGTAAACTGATGTCTCCCATATTTACCACTTAATTCAAGTCATTTTCATCCTTGTCTGGATTATTGAATCAGGATGCTGACTAATAATAGTCTTATCTCTGGTCCTTTCCTCAGAACATCTGCCCTCCACTTGGTGGCCAGAGTGATGTATCTAAATGCAAAGCTGACTCTTCTAATTCTTATATCTTGCAGGGTAAATTCAGAGGAGGCAGGAATGTCTGTCTACCTCTCCAGCCCCCTTTTTCTTCTATCCCCTGCCTCACTGAACTGCTTGCTTTTAATATTCTCCATACAACATGACGTTTATTATGTTTCTCTATGTTCATGATGCCACTACAATGTGCTTAAAGACTACCACTCCCTGTTCCCACCATGTGCTCAGGTAAATTTTGCTTATGTTTAAAACTCAGCTGATGTGTTATTTCTTCATATAAACCTTTCCTAACCATGCCAAGTTGCATTATTTATCTTTCCTCTGTGTACCATTTTACTGTGTATAGTTTACTATATATAGAATGCTTTCACTTACTGCACTATAATCTATATATATAAAAGCCCAGCAACCAAACAGCAGAACGACCAGAATGACCTGTTCCTATGATGCACAACTGCAGTGGCCAACCGGCCTGATCTGACCCAGTCTTCACCTCCCACAACCACCCACAGCCCCTCCCCCTGGCTGGCCCCACCCCCGATTGGCCCCAATGGGGGGAGCCAGCTGGACCCCACCAGTGCATGAATTCGTGCACTGGGCCTCTAGTATAATTATAAGTCTGTTTTATTATTTCCTCCACTATATTGAAAATTTCTTAAGGTAAGTGTCATATCTAATTCATTTTGTATCTCCAATGCCTGTCAACCTTGCCTGAAACAGAGCAGTTTCCAAGAGGCGTTGATTGAAAGAAATGATGAATGAATGATAACAGCTCGGTTGTTCTTTGAGCCTGCTGCAACATGGATTATTGCTAAATTTTCCTGGGGGTGATGAAATAGAAAACTTCCACAGATACCAAAATCAAGCATTCCCCGGTTAACATATGTTGTCATCATGCTTTGTCTATCATTTTGAATATATATTTAAATCATATTTTAAATGTACTTTTGGAATCTTACAATTTAAAGGAAAGAATACAAAATAAAATTCTAAACATAGGAATTATTCCAGTCTTTCTTCTTTCCCCTTCCCTTCATGTATAAAAAGTTTGATTTGTGGGTTTTTTTCTGCAAATTTGTATTTCCAGGTTTTGAGTTACTTCAAGTGAGGTAATGCCTTATACTAACTTGTCTTTAAGAGTTCAGGAAAACAGCCTGGCTTAGAATATGTGATTAAGCTTCATGTTCCTTGTGGCTCTTCCAGTTTTGTGCCATTCGCTCATTAGGGTAATGAGAATTTCAGCAGTTCCATGGGAAAAGCTTTGAGTTCCTCCAGTGAAGGGAATCATATAAACATAAAGAACTCTTCAGAACAGCAAATGCAATATTCTACACTAACTTCCGTCTTACTGTCATTCTCTTTAAAAAAAAATGAGTGGATTTTTCCCCTGGAATTATCTTCAAAGACTTCTTTGTAGTTGTATTAGTCAGGAAAAATTCAATGTCATAGCCTGAACTTTTCTTCCCCCCCTCCCCACAGTCCATATATGTTCCATTGTTCCACAAATAAAGGGAGGTGACTAGATGATAAGGGGATTTTTCAGTCATTTTCAATTAGCTGCAGAATGTTTCTTTACAGTAGCTTGGTTTCTGGTTAGCTGACCCACAGAACAATGACGACCACTTTGCACTGCAGAGACAGTGCTGACAGGGGGATAATGAGAGAAACTGTCTCGGGGTTTCCCATTAACAAGTGTAACCAAAGCCCCCATTGTCCTTGCTAATGGGTAATAGCATATTACGCTGGTGGTGAAGGCCTTTAGGAGATGGCAGACAAAGTTGCTTAATTAGTGGCATCTGAAGTGTTACCTCTACTGCTCTCCCGAATCTTCAGTTTTTCTGTTTCTAATTCTTTTCCTTTAAATAAGAATACAATACCAGATTTCCCAAATGGATTATACCCCCCCCCCCCTCATCTGAATGGGTAATCAAGCACTACTTATTTCAATCAAAATACACTCAAATAGAACCTAACCACAGATGTATGAATACAAGCAGTACTGGTATTGGTATTGATTTTCCAGTAAATCATCTTAAGCCCAAATGATCAAAAATCAAGACAGGTCAACATCAAAGAAACAGGAATATTGGCATGAAAGCAAGCTCCGTTGATTGGTACAAATTAAAAGATCATTTATTAGTGATTATGCTGTATAATACTGCCAGTGCCAAATGAATGCAATTAAGATGAAATGGGCCCCTGCAGCTATAGGGGTTAATAAAGACTGAATTCCTAATGATTTTTCCATTAATTATGAAGATGTCCACAAAACAGCCTTAACAAAGTGGTGGCCACCTCAGACAAATCTTTGTAATCTATATAAAACACCTTCTTTAATTGGCACATTACTAAGATAATGTAAAGATTTCAATAGTTCCTAATCTTTACTTGCTGCATACAAGGTAGGTAGAAAAGGGGTTTAAAATTTATGTGAGAAACGAAAACAGGAGAGCTGGTGTTTTGAAATATCTGAAATAATTCTTATGAGAGTCTGATTAATGACATTGTTTCAAGCCCAGAAGACCAAATATAAAGAGCATCTTCCTGTTTTGCATAATTAAATTATGCCTCCATATACCATCAGAGTTGTTCCCTTGTCTACAAATATGAGTTCTATAAACCAAAAAGAGGAGAGGAGGGAAGGAGGAAAGAGAGAAGAAAGAAAAAATAAAAGGGATGAATTCATAAATGATTCTGAATTGGAGAACACATTTCTTCTTTGAATGATTAGGAATTAGACTAAATCCATTTAAAGACATACATTCAATTTGCATTTGAGCTTAGATTTAAAATGGAATCTGTGGCATTCACCTTGACCTCACAACCAGCAGTCTTATCGATAGGCCAGTCTAATTTAATCCTGATGAAACCAGAAAATATAAAATCTAAATCTTTTCTATTAATTAGTACAACTTGTCTAACTAACCTCAGAAAAAGAACATTTTTTTAAAGAAAAATATTTTACAATGTGCTTTTTAAATGAGGGCTTTCACAAGCTTGTGTCTCTCCTTAAAAACAAGCACATGAGGTACTCAATGCATCAATGGAAAAAACTCCCATAAGGACATTGGGAGCATATAGCAACTCACCTTGCTCCAAAGGAGTAAGGTAAACAGCCTGAAGGTGGTGTGTGTGTGTGTGTGTGTGTGTGTGTGTGTGTGTGTGTGAGAGAGAGAGAGAGAGAGAGAGAGAGAGAGAGAGAGAGAGAGAGAGGAGGGAGGGGAGAGAGAGAGAGAGATTGAGGAAAACTGAAGTCATATTTTTTGTATATGATACAACTATAGAAATCTCAAAAAAACTGTACCAAAATACATAGATTTCTGAAATTAAGAGTCTTGTGTCACACAGCCTATGAACTTTAAGAAGTTAACATGCCAGCTGTAACATATATTGGTCTCTTCATGTGTACTCTCTCAGACTGCCCTTTCTATGGTTTTTAGATGGGGATGTATGGCAGACATTTTCATTGGGGTAAACATGTTTATACTGTGGACATAAGGGGCCACATGCTGACCTGACAAGCTCAGGGAGGCCTGCATGGCAGTCTTGCAAATTCAGAGACCTAAAGTAACCACAAAGGATGGTCTGAAATTAAACTTTAACTAAATGCAGTTATGGTGGGCAGTTACATCCTAGGCCGGTATCTTCACTGACAAGGTCAACCTTTACCTTAACTGTGCCTATCTGTCTTTTTGCATCTATGATAACATACCCTTGAAATGTCTGGGTAACTTGTAACTTCCCTTTTTCTGGAGCCCCTGGGGCACAACCAAATGTGGTGGGCGCCAGAACAGATACCACAAATTCCTTCATTATCATGTTAATTGTTCCTGCACCCACCTAAGTATGTGTCCATCATTTTACTTTTTATCCAATCCCAGGGGTTTCCCACCGCTTTGCTTTATCCCACCTCCTTAATCTATCACCAATGAATTTCATGTAACCCACCTATGTCCCTCTTTTGATTGCAATGTATAAATACAAATGTAATCCACCATTCTCCGGAGCATTATCTCAATTCGTTGAGGTTCTGCTTCCCGGCATATGTCGACAGTTTGCCTCAAATAAACTCACAAAAATTCTTTACAGGTTTCAATGGTTTTTTTTACGTTAACAATACCTATTTTATAAATGCAACCTGATGCATGTGTGCTCATGACTTAAATGTGACCATCTGCTACTCTGTTGCCCGAAGCTTATAGAGACAGGCACCATGCAGATGTGCCTCAGAGCCAGTCTTGAGTTTGGATTTTTCCCCTCTACTTTAATATTCTGAGTCTTTGTTTTTCTACCTCTGAAATGGACAATGAATATACCCAGGTCAAAGTCTTGTTATGAAGTGTAAACAAAATAGTATGAATGAATTTCTCAACACAAGTGTTATACTATTATACTAGTATAGTAGGGATATTTTGTCCCCACCCACCTATAATTCTTAAAGATAGTTAGGTTATGATAATTTAAATAATATTTTCAAACTTGTGTCACTCAGTAAATTAGAAAGTAATAAGGTTCTAGAGAGCCAAACAATATCTTGGGTGGTCCTAGTGAGAAGGCTAAAAAGGGCTAATTCCAATGTAACCCTGATATTTGGGGCTAGTGATCTGAATCCAAGCCAGCAAGCTCAGTGTACATTCCTGATAACATATAATTAAGTCCCTGTCTCCTTCCCAGATACTGGTCTTGCAGAACCTGTTACTGTGAACAGTGCACTGCCCCGGAGGGAGGGTTATTAACACTGGCACCAGGCCAGACCATCAGATATGGCCTGGAGATCCCCAACACCTGGAGGCCTTCTTGCAAGGCCCGTGAAAAGGACCGGAAGCATAATCCATGTTTGTGGGACAAAGACCACTGGGAGGGAGATATAAAGGAAAGCCCCATGTGTGTTCCTTCACTCAGATTTGGAAGGCTGTTCTCTGAATCCGCCGGCATATTAAACAGTGTTCCTCCTTTTTCTTAGAAGCGTCTTTGGTTTTCTTTGGTCTTCTGCAACAGCTGGTTCCCTGACCGAGAAACCAACCACACTTGGCTTTTTTGGCCTCCGGTGAGGGGACAGGGCTTGGGGCCCGGGGGCGCGGGATAGGCCTCTGGAAGGTGCACCCTGCTGATTTTAGCAGAATTTAACTGGGGGACTCCTGGCACTCCCGGACCTCAGCCTAGGACCCGGCCGGCATCTGGAGAAAGTGGACGGACACTTCTGGACCTGTCGACAGAATCGGTAACGTAGGGGCCCCAGTCAGTCAGGCCCACTCCAGTGAGTGGAAGGGGGAGCTTGATCACCTCTCCGGAAGTCATAGGACTTCATCAGTTAAATTGGTCGGGAATCGGGTGGACTGTGTTTTTAAACTCTGAGTGAATGTCTGGTGAAAGTGTGTGAGTGTGGAGGGAGAGGGCCTGTCCTCTCTTATCTTTTGTGTGGCTCCACGACCTTGGTTACAGAGTCCGAGTGGGCCCCAACCTGCGGTTCCATGATTTGTCATACGGCATAATGGTGACTCACCCCCACATGGAGGTGACCAGGCCCGGGATTTGTATGGGTGCACCTTAGCTAAGACAAATCTAAGCTCCCAAGGGACACGGCCAGGCGGGCATCTGAGTGAGGATCTGTGAAAACAGGTCACCCCCTCCCTTGTCTGTCTCACACCACCGATCATCATGGGGTTGGGACAAAGTAAACCCACTGTTCTCAATTGCATGTTGGAAAATTTTGAAAAGGGTTTCAATGGAGACTATGTATGGTATTAAAATGAACTCCAAAACACTGAGGAAATTCTGTGAAGTAGAATGGCCAGCCTTCGGGGTCGGCTGGCCCTCAGAAGGCTCCTTAGATAAGGGACTGGTTGGGGCGGTCTGGAATGTAGTCACAAAAGAACCTGGACGCTCAGATCAGTTTCCCTACATACATGGCTGGTTAGAAATTGCTCAAACCTTGCCGCCTTGGGTCTGGTTCTGTGTGTGTAACAAGGGACAGAGTAAAGTTTTGATAGCAGGAGTGAAGAGGCAGGCTGGGCAGGTGCAGGCTAAGGAAAAGCAGGCAGGGGAGGAGAAAGGAGAAGAGAAGCAGGCAGGAGAAAAGAAACAGGTCCCTCAGAAGGGAACCTAACCCCCTGTTCTGCCAGGACCCCCTGAGGAAGTCCCACCAGTTTTACCACCTCCATATGTGCCACAGGCAGCACCAAGTGCTCCCCCGACTGCTCTGGAAGGTCTGGAAAGTCTAGAAACACCACCCTACTCCGTCTCTCCTCAACCAAGCTCTCCAGAGCCAGTTGGACGGCGCTTGCGTTCAGCCGATCAAGGGTCCAAGCCACAACCAGCACGTCAGATGCCTCTCAGGGAGATTCGGGGTGCCCAAGTGCTTGGTGAAGATGGGACCTTCAGAGGGAAGGCCAGTCTATTATTATCAGCCCTTTACCACAAGTGACATCCTGAATTGGAAACATCACACCCCAGCTTATTCTGAAAAACCTAAGGCCATGGTAGACCTCCTAGAAATGATTTTCCAGACCCAGAAGCCCACCTGGGTGGACTGCAAGCAGCTCTTTTCATGTTCTTTAACACTGAGGAGCGCATGAGAGTAGGATCAGAGGCTCAGAAGTGGCTCCAGACCCAGGCCCCGGCAGGGACATTAGATACAGACAGATGGGCCAGGGAGGCCTTCCCAGATTGGAACCTGAACTCAGAAGACGGAAGGGCCAGGCTAGAAAGATATCGGCTGGCCTTCCTCCAGGGGGTCAGGGCCAGAGCCAAGAAGCCCACCAATATGGCTAAAATCTCTGAGGTTTTCCAGAAGCCTGACGAAAGTCCAGCACTTTCTATGAGAGACTGTGTGAGACATACCGAATCTACACTTCCTTTAACCCTGAGGCCCTGGAAAACCACACCATGGTAAATGCCGCTTTTGTAGGCCAAGCCCAGCCTGATATCAGGAGAAAATTACAGAAGCTGGAAGGGTTTGCGGGAAAGAATGCCACTGAACTGCTGGAGATAGCCAACAAGGTTTTCATCAACCGAGACAGTGTGGCAAGGAGGGAGGAAGAAAAGAGAATACAAAGAAGGGCCAATATGGTAGCAGCGGCTTTTAGAGGCTCAAGCTCCCAGACAGATCAGAAAGGGAAGCAAGAATACAGATCAGGGGGGAAAGGAAGAGTGAGCCTGAGACGAGACCAGTGTGCCTATTGTAAGGAGACAGGACACTGGAAGAATGAATGTCCCAAACGACAAAGTAAGAAAACTGGACCCCCTTTTCCACCCAGTCGCTATCAACCAGAGCCATTTGAAGCAGATCTCATTGGGCTAGCAATGGCTGATTCCGACTATGACAGACCGGGCTCTTTTCAGCTGGGCCACCACGAGCCCATGGTCAGAATGAAAATTGGGGGCCAGACTGTGGACTTTATGGTTGATACAGGAGCTGTGCACTCAGTAGTCACACAGAAAATAGCGCCTCTCTCGGGAAAGGAGGTCACCATTATTGGAACTACTGGGGACCAGATCCGTAGACCATTCTGCAGCCCTCACCGATGCCAACTTGGCGATCATCAAGTAATTCATGAATTCCTGTACTTGCCAGACTGCCCAGTGCCTCTAATGGGTAGAGACCTTTTAGCCAAAATGGGGGCAGAAATCACTTTTGCTCCAGATGGCTCAGCACAGCTTCGCCTAAGTGAGAAGACCTCCCCAATGATCCTGTCCCTATAAGTGCGAAGGGAGGAAGAATGGAGACTTTATACCCCCTAGTCAAAGGCCTCACCATTAGAACCTGAATTAGAGAAAGAATTCTCACTCGTCTGGGTGGAAAGGAATTCTCCAGATCTGGCTAAGGACCACGCCCCAGTGCTGATTGACTTAAAGCCTGGGACACAGCCTGTCAAAATCCGCCACTTAGACCTGATGCTTCAGTGGGGACTAGTTAAATGATGTAGGTATCCATGGAACATGCCAAAAGCCTGGGACTAATGACTACCACCCTGTACAGTATCTATGGGCTGTTAATGAGGCTGTTATAACCCTGCATATCCATGGGGCCATTTACAGTATAAGGAAAGGGGGCTCTTGATGGCCGGAGGAAAAGGAATAAAAAAAATCAGAATGAGATTTTAAAGTTACTAGAAGCAGTCTGGGAGCCCAAGGAAATAGCAGTCATCCATTGCAAAGGTCACCAGAAAGGGAAAGACTCAGTATCAGAAGGAAACCAGCGTGCTGATGCCACAGCCAAGCTGGCTGCTAAAGAACAAGTGGCACCTTCACGGATCATGTTGGCCCCTGAATTACCTGAACCTCTAAAGTACACTCCTCAGGAAGAGAAATGGGCCCAGTAAGAAGGGGGCAAGAGAACAAAGGAAGGCTGGTGGATACTCCCAGATCATAGGGTCTACGTCCCAGAACAGTTAGCCCATAAGGTAGTCCTCCAGCAGCATGAACTTATTCATTTAAGAAAGACTGCCCTAGAAGCTTTGTTAGGCAGATACTACCTAATTGCCCGTCTTCCCTCCTTGTGTGCCTCAGTCTCTCAACGATGCCTTCTCTGTGCTCAGAACAATGCCAAACAGGGTCCTGTGGGACCGATAGGAGTTCAGCGCTGTGGGCAAGCTCCTTTTGAGGACTTAGAAGTAGATTTTACAGAAATAGGGCCTAGCAGAGGAAATAAATACCTGCTAGTTTTTGTTTGCACCTTTTCAGGCTGGGTCGAGACATATCCCACTTGCACGGAAAAGGCGAGAGAAGTCACCTAAGGCAGTGGTTGGCAAACTGCGGCTCACGAGCCACATGCGGCTCTTTGGCCCCTTGAGTGTGGCTCTTCCACAAAATACCACAGCCTGGGTGAGTCTATTTTGAAGAAGTGGCGTTAGAAGAAGTTTAAATTTAAAAAATTTGGCTCTCAAAAGAAATTTCAATCGTTGTGCTGTTGATATTTGGCTCTGTTGACTAATGAGTTTGCCGACCACTGGCCTAAGACATTGCTGAAAGACATAATTCCATGGTATGTAATGCCTCTGACCATAGGGTCTGATAATGGCCCAGCCTTTGTAGCAGAAATAGTACAACAGGTAGCTAAGGCTTTAGGAATTAAATGGAACCTACATACAGCCAACAGGCCTTAGAGGTCAGGGAAAGTAGAACGCATGAAACGGACTCTAATGCAGACTATGGCTAAGCTATGCTAAGAGACAACCTTACCCTGGACAGATATCTTACCTCTTGTACTCCTGTGGGTACGCTGAGCCCCAAGGGCCAGGGTAGGTTTCTCTCCCTTTAAAATTCTATATGGTAGACCCTCTCTTTAATTCAGCCAAAGGGAGATTTGGGGGAAATAGGGAACTTAGAAATCCAGAAACATCTCCAAGGACTTGGAAAAACTGTCTTTGAGGTACACAGATGGGTTACTGACCGACTACCCATCTCTCTAGGAACAGCCATACATCCTTATAAACCTGGAGACCAGGTTTGGGTAAAGGACTGGAAAAGGGAGCCCCTCATGCCTATCTGGAAGGGACCCTACCCATTCATATTAACCACCCCTACAGCTCTCAAGGTTGCAGGACTGAATACCTGGATCCACCACTCCTGGGTGAAGGCAGCCCACCAGCCGAGTGATGCCCAGCCTGAGTGGAAGGTGACCTTTGACCAGAAACACCCCCTGAGGATCACTCTCAAGAAGACAGCGGATCTGGCCAATCAACCTGCTCCAAGGAATTCAGAAACGCCCTGCTGAATTCTCCCTAACACTAATCTTTCTTTCTTATCTCCTCCTAAAGGTAATATGCTCTGATATTTCTGGATAATCATTGGTTTTATCATTTTAATAATTCTCATTTTGTCTTTTTATGAGTGCCGCCGGAACCCGAGGCTAGTACCAGGAGGAGAACTCATCTGCCCTTGCTGAGACACAGAAGCACCATAAAATTACTGCTTCCCACACAGCAAGGAAACAAAGGCCTCATCATGAATTGTTGGACTACAGCTTGTCATGCCATCCTTGGCTACAGCTGCCTTGCAGGAATAGCCATAATACTGCTCTTTGTCCTAGCGGTTCACTGTTGTGGACCCCCACTGAACAGAAATAGAGGGAATAACATGCTCCCACTAATAATATTAGCTAGCACATACTTGCCTCCCATAGGGACCACTGCCATGTGTCCTTGCTTAAAAACTCACTACCCAAATATGCTAGACCGGGTAGCCTGTGGGAAAGCCCCATCAAGCCAGATGTTTGTTAGCTATACTTATCAGCCTGCAGCATGTTAGGACTCCACTACCAAATGCACGTGGGGCGGGAGGAGGGGGGGAATTGTATTGGATGGAAAAAATGATAGGACCTGTCACGGCCAATGTGCAGCTAACTAATGTTGCTCCTATTTGTTTCAGCAGTACCCAGGGCCAACATCCAACCAGTCACCTCCCAGATGAACTATGCAACTCTACCCTCAAGGCTGAAAACACCACCAGGTGCTCCCCTGCAGGAACATTCTACGTGTGTGGAACCGCTGCTTGCCTCTGCCTGCCTGCAAACTGGACGGGAATGCCTTTAAACTTCAGAATTCCCTACAAACCCCTCACAGGATGCTAACCCCTTGTCATCGCCCCTTTCCAGCTGGAACCAGTTAAGAGTGGTCGTCGTCCATGTTCACCATAACATCCTGTAGTCGTTGTACCACAAGGCTAAGAAAAGCTTGTGGGATGGGGGGGGCGGGGAGGATGAGAAGGCTAAAAAGGGTTAATTCCAATGTAAACCCTGATATTCGGGGCTAGTGACCTGAATCCAAGCCAGCAAGCTCAGTGTACATTCCTGATAACCTATCATTAAGTCCCTGTCTCCTTCCCAGATACTGGTCTTGCAAAACCTGTTACTGTGAACAGTGCACTGCCCCGGAGGGAGGGTTATTAACGCTGGCGCCAGGCCAGACCATCAGATATGGCCTGGAGATCCCCAACACCTGGGGGCCTTCTTGCAAGGCCCACAAAAAGGACCGGAAGCATAATCCATGTTGGTGGACAAAGACCACAGGGAGGGAGATATAAAGGAAAGCCCCATGTGTGTTCCTTCACTCAGATTTGGAAGGCTGTTCCCTGAGTCTGCCAGTGTATTAAACAGTGTCCCTCCTTTTTCTTAGAAGCATCTTTGGTTTTCTTTGGTCTTCTGCAACACTAGAGTTGAAACCTAATTTTCAACCTAATTAGTTATCTAACTGTGCTTCTAAAATTGTTTACTATCTTTGCATGTACACCTATTTGTGATATATAGATACATTCTGCTCCCTGATTTATATATTTACTTACATGGTAGGTATGCAATCAAGAGAACATTGGGGGAGGAATTTTCTCTTAAGCCTAATATTTTCAATGAAATTTTATTCTTACCTATTGTTCTTCAACCCAGAAAAATAAGTACAAATATCCTGTTGGTGACGTGTGTGTGCACACACATGCTCTGTTGTGATATAAAATATATTTCTCAGGCTAAGTATATATACAGGGTACCTGAATTAGAGTGTAAGCTTCTGAAAGGCGTTACTGGATTACGTTTACTGTTTGAAATGCATCACAACGTATGCCATCAGGAGCAAGAAAAATGATAGAAATCACCAAAAAGGAGACTGGCTTGGAGTCATGAGTCATGAAAAACTAAGTATGTGTGGTGGAAACCTTTCCCCAGGAGAGAGAAAGCCCAGCCCCAGCCACTGCTTTGACTCTCCTGCTTTGATAAACGGCAAAATTTCCAGCAATATTAAAATATAAATATCCCTATGAAGATTGCTGCTCTGGAGGTCATTTTCTTATTTCCTTTAAAGTCATTGAGTTCACTCAAATGTATTTTTTCTGAGTGTCTTAGACTGCCTTCCTATTGTGCTTCAAGGATAACCACAAGGGCTATGTAGCAAGTGTGGGTTTTTTTAAAGGAGAAACTATTTCATGTAATGCAAAAAAGGGTTATATCCTCTCAACCTCAGGCTTGACAGGCAAGTGAGCCTGCCTCGCTACTTCAACTGAAGAAACTTTTAGAATTATTATGGGGCTGGCTGACTTCTTTTCCTTTCATTTCTCTCTCTCTCTTTTTTTTTTTTTGTTCCATGGTTTGAATTTGTGCTTTCCCTGAGATGTGGTTTTCCAAATTTTATTTTTATTTTGCACATGTTGTTTCAGACTGCTGAAATGTTCATGAATAATGCTAGTTTATTTTCATAACTTTGTTTTATGAGAAGAAAGTTGCCGAGAGACATTTTCTCAGAGTGGAGGATATGTTTGGTAGGTAAGGACAGACAGATGGTGTCAGGAGAATTTTTGTGTTATGGGGAGGAATAACCAGGGCTGTGCTTTCCCCACATCTACAGTCAGTCAGGCTCCTCTGGGGAAAGGTGCAATTTGCATGTTTCTTTCATCAAGTTTTTCCAATGCCATATTAATAGTTCAAAGGAAGTTTGAGTTCCTTCTTTCTTTACTGTTATTTTAATACTGAATGGTCTTTTTGTACAGCATTTGATTTTAGTTCATAAATAAATAAAACACCTGACAATGGCCGTTCATGAAATATCTCTAAACTTCTGGGCCAATTATGGGAAAAGCAGATCCATGATAATTTAGTAACTTGCATAGCATGCTGGCTACTTTGTACTCATCATATGCTGACAGTGAGCAATACCACTTTTCTGGATTGGTAACAAGGACTCCTATCTTCTTTATCTTTATTTCTGGTAATGAGCTTCATTGTATAATATGCACTGCATACCTTTACCAGGCTGATAAAGTTGGATTATCTCTTGACATGTTAGTGATTTTGAATATGTAGGTAGACCTCTTATACAATATTCAGATAATACAAAATTACAGTTTTGTTATTAATTACAGGTTTTGTTATTAATTTTTAGAATTTCCCCCAAAGTTTTCTTGGTAGCATCTCATTTGTGAACATCCACATATATAAGATCAATTTCCTTAACTATACCGAAAGAGGAGACCTAAGGTATATGATTGCTGTGGTTGGAGCAGTATGTTTTGGCTTTTTTAAGATCTCAGGTGTAAGTTTCTCAATAGATGGAATTATAAATGTCATCATATTCTTCGTTTTATCCAAATACACATAAAATTTGGAATCAATGTTATTCTGTTTGCTAAGGTTGATATACATCTCTCTCATCCTTCTCACCTCCAAAAAGCAATCCTTTTCGCATTTCACAAACGCATTTACACACACACACACACACACATACACACACACATGTGCATGTGCACACACACACTTCTGTTCCAACAACTGTGGATGCTCCTTGCCAAAGCTAAACTCTATTTTTTCAGCTTTCACTCAATCAACATGAGCTCTCACCAAACTCATACCTGTACTTTCCTACTCTCCTCTCTCACACCCCTCAACCCCTCCATAGCTCCTAGTTAATTGTACAATAGATTTATAGCTTTCACTCAGCTAACTTATATTTATTAAGCTATACTTATTAAGTAAGCTTCAGTTAGTGGCTCAAAGTAGATAAAGCTCTGGGATATGACAATGAAAACAATAGAAATGTTATTGCCCCCAGTTTGAGTTTCTGACAGTAAATAAGCAACCATGATACAGTGGGACATGTGGTATGATGGGCAGTAATAGGAACACATGAGGGCAAGCCTCACAGTGGGGAGAAGTGTTACAGAAGACTTGGTAGACTGGAGATTGGCTCCCCCTGAGGCTCCCTTCTCTGACTGAAGCTCAGCATAATACTGGATAGCCCCCTGGGGTCCCAACTCCTTGTTCCTGTTCCACACCTTAAGTGAGAACTACTCTGCCCCAAACTCAGGACCAGATCTATGACTTGCCTCTGCATGCTGCTGCTGTGGTCAGGCCCAGTCTGTTTCCTTGGCATCCCCTTGGCTGGACCCAGGAGTCACCTGGCCTTCTAAACACTGTGCCTGAGTCTGCTGGCCATCCTTTTCTCCTTCCCTCCCTCCTTCTGACCTCACTAAGGGCCCACCTTACCATTTACTTAGGATGCCTAGTTCTGTCCAAATCCCTCTTAAGTTTTTATATATAGGCCTCATATATGTCCTTCAGGCATGAATACATTATAAGAATGTTTCATTCTGGTTTTATGGAGTCTCTGCCTAAGTTTTCTCATTAGCATCATCTTTATGCCTCATTTACACCTGATCTAGAGGATGATGTTTTCATCCTTGAGCCTAAGCCCAATGGTGTAATGGGCTGAGAGTTGGACAGTATCATGAGGAGATGGTGAGGGTATTTTCAATGTGGTAGGGATATAAATTTTGTGGTCAGAGGGTAGATTGTGGCAGAATGAATTTTTGAAATAGGGTCAAAGCAATATTTCTTGTTCTCAGGATCTTGCAAAACCTTGAACTATGTTAAAAGAGTCTGTTCCCCTCCTCTTGACCCCAATTAGAACTTTGTGCTGCATTGATTGCTAAAGTGTGGCAAGGCTGCCTAACTTCTAAGACAGTCATAAACCTCTCTGGCTTCCAGTAGCTCTCTATGGAGACACTGCCCTTGCAGCCAAGTCACCATGTTGTAAGGAAGCTCTACTATGCCCACATCTGTGATTCACAGAAACCATGAGCATGATAAATGGCTATTTATTTTTTGCACAGTTGTAGTAACTAAACACTTCTAATCATATGGTTCCTCATATTATCCCCATGTTTTCTCCACCTGAAGTAACCATTACTTTGAATCTCAAATTCATTACTCCCAACATTCCCTGTTTTATAGTTTTATATTTGTACCATATCAGTGTATACTTTTCACTATAGTTTGTTTGTAAGGGTAGTGTGCCACCTTTGAACTTTTTTTCCACTCAATAATTTATTCTAAAATTCACTCACACTGATGCTTGTTAGTATAGTTCATTTTGTTTTGACTATCGTGTAATATTTCATGAGAATATACCACAATTTATTTATTTTCTCAGCTTTTGAAGGGTGTTTTATTACATTTTTACTATTGTGAATAGCACTGCTATGAAGAGTCTGGGACATGGATAAGAGTGGAATTGCTGGGTAATAGAAATGCTCAGCATTAGGATGTAAATATGCAAATTAGTTGCTCCTATGCCCTCCTCCTCCAGCAGTTTATGAGAGATTTGGTGCATCCCAGGAAGGATTTGGATGAAAAGCTACAAATTCAAATTCTTATGACCCTGATTAAAATGTTGCTTTTATCGCATGAGACTCTTTGCCTCATTGTGTTGATGTCTCCACATTTGCCATCATCATAGTCAGACACACACACACACACACACACACACAGAAGAGCATCCTGCTTGGAAGTTGTGCACCCACATTCCTCCTTCCCACCATCCCAGTTGATGATCCAGGTAATTTCTCCAACTCTCCTAGCTTCTGGAAAAAAGAGGCAGAAATGAGAAAGATCAGGATATCAACTCCAGACCTCCAGAGAAAAAGCAGAACTGACAAAAGAGCCATTGGCTGGCTCCTGGAGATTTAAAAGTATACACTTCTTTATAATTCAACTGACTTGTCTTGATTGATTTATTTTTGCTGTTTCAGAACTAACACTGAAGGTTTTCATTTATTTGTAAGGTAATCTCACAACGAGCACTACCATGTTCAAAGTCGAAGTGGGAGGAATGCTTAAGAAGCAACCTGCTCCCACTGCAAAATAGAGGTGAAGCCAGACACGCAGGGAATGCTTGTAAGTGAGCTCTGTTACAGCAAATCAGGAGAAAGGACAGTAAAGCCATCAATGAAGAATAGAAAATACTAACGTGTCTATATATTATTTCAAATGACCTCAATAATGTAGCAAATTGCAGATGTAACCTTGAGGATTAAAAGGGGAGAATTAGAAAAGTATTGAAGATTTTTAGAAGTAGAAAATTGACCAATTCAAAAACCTATGTAATATCCTTCTACATCTTTAGTAACCCATTGATCAGATGAAGAGAATTATTAAAAAGGACACCAAATACAAAGATCAGTCTATCATCATCATCTTTCTGTCATGGTACAAGAAAAGATAGCTTTCCATGCATTATCTCACATCCTTTAAAAAAAATACACACACACACACACTGAGTGGCCAGATTATTATGATCTCTGAACACATAATACTCTGGCCACTCAGTGTATATCCTATATAATAAAAGGCTAATATGCAAATTGTCCCCTTGACCAGGGGTTCGCCAGCAGGCAGGCCGGCCAACCGCCCATGTCCCCCCCTCCTGGCCAGGCTGGCCGGACCCCACCCATGCACAAATTCATACACCGGGCCTCTAAAATATATATATATATATATATATATACACATACACATACTGAGTGGCCAGATTATTATGCGTTCAAAGATCATAATAATGTGGCCACTCAGTGTATATATTGATTTCAGAGAGGAAGGGAGAGGGAAAGAGAGATAGAAACATCAATGATGAGAGAGTATCACTGATTGGCTGACTCTTGAACGCCCCCCAATGGGGGTCAAGCCCACAACCCAGGCATGTGCCCTTGACAGGAAATGAACTCAGGACCCTTCAATCTGCAAGCCGACGCTCTCCACTGAGCCAAAACGGCTTGGGCATCTCACATCCTTTTTAAAGTACTTTCCTCAAGTACTAATTTTAACAAAAATTTATAAAACATAAAAGGCCAAGGAACCTTTGCTATTAGTAAAGAAAGCATATTTATAAACAAGTGAGATTCCCACAGGAATTCCTCCAGGAAAGCAATTTATTGTACCTCACAGACAGCAACACTGAAAAGCAATGTGTTGATCAGCCCATTTATTTTAGCACTAAGATACAGCATTTAATACTAAGATACAACTGACCATTCTGTTTTTAAAGAATAACAAAATTAGATGTTTTTACACATGCATTTATTGTGTCACTTTTATTTGGCTCATTGTCAGAACATCTTTATGGAAAGCGGCTCATTTTAGCACCCTAGAAATACTCTATACATTTTCAGTCTATGTAATGTAATTGCAAACTGAAATAAATAGGACCATTCTGAAATAAGGTGAATACGAATAAAAACAAGAGGAGTTTCCCTCAGTGCTATCTCCTCACATAGTCAGGTGTCTAAAGAATATGCAGATAAAGCTGAGATCACCTTAAAGACATGCAGCAGAGCTTTTCCTGACCTTTTCAACATGGGCCTCTGAATAATGGGCCCACCCAGTAGCTCAAAACCTTTACACTTATGACTCATGGCTTCATTTAATTAAAATCAATACATAAATAATTGCACTTGATACTGGGCAGTGGGGGATTTATTTTGAAATCTTTTAAAATAGGAAACGTTCTGTTGGAAAGGAAATAGATTAATGATATTCTTCTGTGGTCCCCCAGACATTTCTGCTAAGCCTGCCTCTCTCAGTGTAGTAATGGGTCTATAACCACTTGCCAACATTATTCCACAGCTAACAGAACCATTTGTGTTCTTGTGTTTAGCTTTATTTGCTTTTAGCTATAATTACTTCAAGTTAGTATATTAATGATAAATAATATATAATAATGGGGCCATTGTTAGCAAGAAGGTTGATAAATTGGACTTTTTCCTATTTCTAAGTTTCTCACAGATAAATAAGTCTATGAACATACTTTCCTACTCACAGCTTTTGACTATAACTTGCCACTAAAAATATAATATGTCAAATGAGGAATTATGCTAATCCTTATAGTTTTTACTTTCAGCATAAATAGTTAAATTTTGTGAAGTACTCACTTGGAGGTAATATAGCAGTGATTAAGAGCTCAGATTCTAGCAATAGACAGCACATTGATAAGAGTTCTGCATCTTTCACTTGTTGGCTTTGCAGCCTTTGGCCAGTTATCTCATTTTCCCCCCAATATGGGATGAATTCAATACTAGCATCACATTATAGAGTGGACATGAATTTTAAATTAGATAATGCAGGTGGAACATTTTATATAGTACCCATCATACAGCAAGAGCTCAGTAAGTAGGGAGTTAATACAACTACTTCAACCTGGAGGGCTACTGATACAAATTCATGAAATAAACTGTAATGTTAAAATACACTTAAGGTGAGTTTAAGACAGTGAAACAACAAAACCTCCAGAAGGCTGAACTATGCTTAACTCTAGGAGCAGACACTTCTTCACTGGAGGCACCGATGGGCAAACATATGGAAGAATGGCATTGAATAATGGGAAAACTCTACCCGGGGCACTCAGTCTCGAACAAAATCTGTTTTTAGACTAAAGCTCCAGAGAGGCGGAGGTGAGCATGTTTACCCTCCAAGGTAGCCACTTGGGAGGGTAGCACTACCTAGAGAAACCATAGTTTTGTAGTAATAGAGCTTAAAAAGAGTAATAGAAATAAGCCAGACCATAGAACTGAAATCTGTGTGTTTGGGACACAGGACTTTTTTTTTTTTTAAGAAGTAGCTTAGACCAGTGGAGGCAGAAAGACTCAGAACCCTGTATAGCATTTTGAAGTTAAGGGCTAAGACTTTGGACCCAGACCAACTTGGATTTGCTTCCGTTTTATCACTTATTGAGTAGATACTTAAACTTTCTGAATCTCAGTGTTTCATCTATAAAACAAGGATAATACTGTCGATTTAGTAAAGAGTTGTGCTAAAGATTAAATGGAATAGTGACTACAAATTGCCTTGTAGTTTCAGCTTATTATGACTTCTGTAACTAGTAGCAATTATTATATGGCCTTTATCACATCATAATTGTTAAAAGGAATCAGCCATTAGTTCATCAGTGGACATTAACTGAGGGACTAACTACTCTGTGACAGGCACCATGCTGGTGTCATAAGAAAAAATAAATGCTCTCTGTACCTAAGGATCTCAGAGTGCTGTAATAGAGGGTCTACAGAAATGAAGAAAAAGGAATTTCAAAGTGGACTTCAGGCCAGGCTTATTAAAGGAGTTATACTTAACTTAAGGGTTGACACATGAATAGCAGGGACCAGGATACTTAGTTTAGAAGGGCCATCCTGGGAGGGAGGCAACATTCTCAAATGAAGCATACGTCTCTGATATCTTCAGAGACTGGGTACTGAGCCAGACCAATACAGGCTGGAATAGAAGGATAACCTAAAAGTAAATTAAGTTAAAATTTAAAAGTAAAAGGGATCAATCCCCAGAATATAAGTTTTAGTTGCACTTGTCTTATGTCTTCATTAATTGGTGGGAATAACAAATTCACATGCCAATACACAGACTGACCACTTGGCCTTCAGACTGAAAAATATGTGTGAAGTATTGAGAAACAGTAGTCTTTTTCTTTTCCTTGTTTTCCATGTTGTATTAATTTGACCTTTATCATGCCTTCCACGTCACTTTCTTGTTCCTACACTTGTAAGAGAAAAAAGAGAAAAAGTCAAGAAAAAAGGGACAGCAAAGAAACATTTTACAATTTAGCAAGATAAAGGCATTGTGTAAAAATACTGATTATAAATGTACTGTGTAAAAATTTGTGTTGATAATGTACACATTGTTCATTCAATATGGGTTTGACTCTCTAGGAATAATCTTCTGATTTCATTTTGTTAAATGAAATTTATGGATAAATTAAATTGTTACCTGATCTCATGCTAGGCTGTACACATGGCATCTCACACAACAATGAAGTGAGTGCATTTTTCATCTTGCCTAACAGAAAGTTAAACTCAGGAAGATAATATAACTTGTCCAGTTTCAAGGAATAAGGAGCAGAAGAATCTTGGGACCTGAACCAAACCGGTGTGAGCCTGAAGCCTGCACTTTTTGCATGGCCTTAGGCATTGCTGTGCTGCCCAATGGGAGGGGCCGTGCCAAGGAGGAGCCCAACTGCACTTCTGCCACAGTGCCCGTCCCTGAATTGGCCTCCCAGATAAGCCCAGGCCTATATTAAACCAGGATCTTATCATACAGCCGTAATGATTTGAAGTTTAAGAACCATGTATCTCACTTAATTCGATCTAATGCTTCTCCAATATTTGAAAATTAAAAAATGTTTTGCCAATTGATGGAATTATGTTATAAAGACAAAATTAAATCAGTGGGTATATATAAAAAAAAGAAAGCACTTGATATTTTAACAGAAACAAAATGAACAAAAATGCCTCATTCTTGTTTATACCTCCAAATATTCCAAAGTGAAGTCAGAAACGTGCCAGGGAAACTCAAGCATTTAACCAAAAGCAGCCATTTGCCTGTACGTGGAACATTAGTGCTCCACTCAAAATAGACAGTTGCCTGTTGCTTCCGCTTTATTGTGTAAAAAGTGATATACAGTGTGTGTCTGAATGCAAGTGCCTGTGGTTATCTGTGATTTCTAAATGCCACAATGTGAGTTAATTCCTTCAAACTGTTAGTCTATTACTAGTCATAACATATTTTAAAATTATCCATTATCAGAAAAGAGTCAGCTATATTATTACTTAGATAACTATCATCATAATGCATCTAGGATAATAATAATGCCAAATCTACCTGTCAACTCCATTACTTGTGTACTATTCCAATCAAGACATTTACATTAGTTGAATGAGTTAATGAATATCAATGAGTCAGATTTGGGAACATATTAAACAATAATAAGTGAGCATGTGACACCAAGTAACTTCATAAATTCCATAAATAAAGCAGAGCCTAAATGTGTAAACATTGAGTGTGCTTTCTGATAACGCTATTAGAAATTGTTAAGGGGAGCATTTAATCTGTACTGTAAAGTGAGAAGAAGATAATAAAACCAAATGCACATGTTGTGTGAGTAAGAAACCACAGTGAAAGATAATGGTGAGACAAAAGTAACAAAGAAACTGTGAGAAGAGGCTCTCAGGGAGAAGAGCCTGGGGCTGTTCTTAGCTTTGGGAAGTACAGGGCTCTGAACACAGTAGGGACACAATCAATGCTGTGACTAATGGACTCATAAATGTGCAGCATCTTGAAATTAATGATAACTTTAACATGTCTCAGGCCTTGAACTTATCTTATAAATTGGTCTTTGGAAAGAATAAAGGAAGAAAAGTATTGGGCAATCAGGAAGTAATGAAGATCTTGTAAAAATAGCTATCTACAAAAGCAAACTAAGTGAGTCCTTGGATAGTGGGAATATCTACCAATCAGCAGGTCCAGAAGATACACCTTCTATCTGCGGGATGAAAGAAACTGGCAAGCATGCTAACTGCATCATTTACAGTTATTTTTGAGAAACTGTGGGGATCTAGGGAGCTACAAGAGAAGAAAGGGAAAGAAAATACAATGCTCTACTTACATTTACAAAAGAGATGGATATGACAATGACCCCAGAAAACTGAACAATAATTAAAGCAAGGGAAAGAAGGATATTCTAATGGTTTACATAAATACAACATTTTGAGAATATATTCACATCCAGTGAGAATCATTTTAAAGTTTAACATACAAAAGAAACTTGAAAACAAAAGAATTTGAATTAACATGCAAAATGAAGTGACTTGTTTATTTACTTATAATTGAGCAAAACAATTTTCTAAAATGAACTCTTATGACCTAACCAAATACAAATATTTGAAGGATGTTAAATAGTAATTATAAGTATAAAGTTATTTCAAAAATACTAAGGAAATATGACAGGTTTTAATGTCACTTTTATGTAGATAAAGTCATTGTGTTTTTATTAAAATATGTTAATAGGATGCCTCTTACACACTAAACACTGTGCTATGTTCTGGGAACATAATGATGAACAAGGCGGGCTCCCTGACAAATTACACAGGGAAGTGTTTTAATTAGCATGGGGCTTCCACTTAGTAAGCATTTAATAAAATGACTATTGTTACTATTAGTTATTAATTCTCAAAAAGATCTTCACCTAGTAAAGACATTCTAATAGTTTTCCTATTTGGCCTGATCATCATCTTAACAACTAGAACCTGAGCAACAAACCAAAGGGGAATTCTGTGAAATTTTAAATGGACAGAGATGGGATGCGGCAGTAACCTTACTCGTCCTTCTCCCTCCAGCAGTGGTGACTCATGGCTTCACTGGTTCTGTGATCTTTTTTCTCATTTCAATTCTATAATCAGAATAAATCTTACACTTGGTATGCATATTGGTCTGTCTTTTCCCTTGAATTCCTACAGGAACTGAGAAACTCCAACTTACCTGTCATAAGGCTTGTTTTGTGTGTAGACTGTGTTGCTCCATGAATCTCCATTTCAGAAATATACTTAGCATTGGATGGAATTTCTTCTTAGTTGTTTTATGTTTTTCCCATTTCTTGTGCAGTTGTGTCTTGTGCAGAAGGTATCATGGAACTTGATGTCTGGTAGTAAGTTCCATCATTGAGATAGAGTGTATAATTTGAATTTCCTTTTTTTTTTGAGTGTATTCTCTCTAGATTTTATTAAAATGAGCTTTTCATATTTTTAAATTTCATATTTTGGGACAGATGTATGCCTGACCGTAGAATATGGAAATTTGTACATTGAGATTAATAATTTTTAGATCATTTAAAGCATAGTATATTATATAGTCTATACAATGTTGTGTGAAACGTGTATTTTACACAGGAATTTTTATGCACATAATTTTGTTGGTCATAGACAGTAAAAATCTCCTGATTGTTGTTATAAAACAACTAGAGGCCCGGTGCATGAAATTCGTGCACGGGTAGGGTCCCTAGGCCTGGCCGGTGATGAGGGCCGATCGAGGCCTTCTGGCTGCCGGCTGGGGCCTCCCTTTGTTTCGCGCCACCCCCTGGTGGTTAGTGAATGTCATAGTGAGCAATCGAACTCCCAGTCTCCCGGTCGAACTCCCAAGGGGACACTTTGCATATTAGGCTTTTATATATATAGATAAGAGCTATCATTTACTGAGGAATTACTATATGCCAGGTACTGTATTAAGTATTTAGCCTATTATTTATTTAGTTTTAAACAGCCTTGAAACTTGATCTAATTATTACCAACTTCTATAAGGAAATGTTGAAGCTCTTCCCCCCCCCCCCCCCCCCGCGCCTCAGAAACCCAGGATCTTAACCCCTGTGCTACTAAAGTCTTTTCATGAAGTGGCCAAGTAAAGATTCTCAGAATTAATGCCCTAACACGCATTAAAAGGTGAGGGGGGAAGAGTGTATCTTAGTCTAATTCTGAAAGGATACAATAAATGAGGACTTGATTTCAAAGAAAGATAATTTAAGATGTATATAAATGTCCATATAGCAATGGAATGGAAGTATGAGGTTCTGAAACAAAAAATTAATAAAGAAACAAAAAGAGAGAAGCTAGCATTTCCTGTGCGAGGCCTTGGGGCATATCTTTAGCCACTCAAGGACCATGCAAGATAAGAATTCCACTATTTCCTTGACACTATGATGCCACTGATTATGACAGCCAATAGTTTTAATAATGGTTTTTCCAGGAAAAAGCTACACATCAAATATACACATCAACTATTCATTCTGATCATATAACTTTAAAATGTGAAAAAAAAGTTCACAGAACTGGATAATTATAGTATGGTCCCAATTTTGACATATGTAAAAACTGAAGTTCAAAGAACTTACATAATATTCTAAAAGTCCTAAACCTAGTTTTAGTAATAATAAGAGTTGAGATTTATTCAGCACAAACTATGTAGCCATTACTGTTCTAAGCACTTTTAATATATTTTCATTATCCCCATTTTACAGGATATTGAAGTCGATAAGACCCAAGAGAGGTTAAGGAATGGATGGCTATGAGATGGAGAATCACCAACTGCCTATGTGCTTTCTACTCTATACACGATGCTGTCCTGGCCAGCCTGAACATCCATGTCAGCCTCTGCTCTCCAGTCTCCAGAGATGATCTCACCCTTGAGAATCTGATGTTAGGACCCAGTGTCTTCTCATTGGCCCTGACCCAGTGAAATTAAACTTTCAAAAGCTGGGACTTTTTTTTTGAGCTATAGAAGCAATTTTTTTTCCATTTCCATTAAAAGTTGAAATATAAATTTAAATAAATCTTAATCCCCTGTTAATTTTTCTTTCAATCATTCTTTTACATTGCCAGAAAATCAGCCATTCTACAACATTTTGGTAATTTCCCAAACCTCAATGTCTCCTTATTGATAAGTTCACTTTGTTTAGCCTATTATTCCAGAGACTTCACTATCTGGCTCAGACATTTCATGACCTTGTCATTCACCGCCCAGTGGTAAAGAATAGCAGATTTTGTGCCAGGCTGTTTGGATATGAATCCAAGTTCTCCCATTTGCTAGCTGTGTGATGTTAGGCAATCACTCTTCCTTGCTGAAGATGCTTCTTCATCTGTACCACAATGCTAGCCAACAGGTAATGAGCACTTACATTATGCCAAGCATTGCTCATTATCATATTTAATCCTTACAATGGCCCTATAAATTATATTCCCTATACTACCTAATAGGAACTGAGGTCTGGAACAGTTCTGTTTAGTGTTCAAAGGCACAGAGAGAAACTGGGTAATCTGGGGTTGCTTTTTACTTTCAAGTATAAGCAGAGATGCCTGTGATAATAGCAGAGGAAAGGGTGAAGGGAATATGGACAAGTAACACATAGGGGTTGTATGGGGGGGTGTTGTTTGAGGAAACTTGTTGGTAGATTTGTCATAGGACTTGCCTAAAAGATTATTACAATTATGAGAATACACATCGAGAGAGAGAGAGAGAAAGAGAGAGAAACTCATGATTTGAACTTAAATCCTTTGATTTCAGAGCCTCAACTTTGAATCATTCTTGTTTGTTGACTTCTGTAACATGATGTCCAGGACAGCAAGACCCTCTGTCTTCCTCACTGCTGACACCACTGGGTTTCTGGGCATGTGTACTTTTCAGAAGAGCTTCTCTAATGAAAATATTTTGAGAAGCCTTGATTTATACCTGCCATTTGGGAGATAATCAAGCACTCTTTATATCAACCGTGTGCTTTAAAGAGAAAGGAATTGTGCCTGGCACTTGGCTGAGAGTCAGTAAATACTTGTTGATTAATTCACTGAATAATAAATTTATTTCAGGTCATTTGCAAAAGTATTACTCACAGACAGATACTGTCTAGTATCAACATTAGTACTTTCCGGTTTAGTTCAAAATGACCTTCATTTAAGACACTGTTGCTCTTCCTCTCATGTGAATCAGGAGACAAGGAAAAGGCATATGACAATAGCCTCTATTGTCATATTCAAAGATCACATTGGTTGCTTCTTGTTCACTAGTTCTGTCTTGGCTGCCAGGGAGCTCAGAGCTAAATGTAGTGCACACAGAGCTTGTTACTTATCATTTCTGACCCTATTATGTTCCTTCCTGACTCAGAAGCATATAAATGTCTTTATTTTAATAATTTTCTTATATCTGTATTTTTCATGTGAAAACAGTTATTTTTAAAGTATGCAAGTTTATACACAATAGTCTTACAAGTACCTGCCTTATTAACATTGAATTCTCAGACTTCAGGCTCAGTCTGCTGAGGACCAAGATAGCTATCTGATGCTTTTGTCCTTTAATTAGTGTCATTGGGAGTAAACTTGTCTGTCTGAATGTTTTGAATTTCCTAGGTTCTTATATAACTGTTGGAACACAATTAAGAGAGATTTCAAGGCCGTTCCTGCCTTGTTCTGAACATTTCTATAACTTTTCAACCACCCCTGCTCAAGTTAGTGATACTTCACTTCATTTAAAACCGTAAATGCCCAAGTCACAAGACACTAGGGCTGATTCATTTTGAAATAAACTCCTTATCACTGCGGAATATAAGGTACCTTCATCCAGAGAAAATAAACTGCTTTGATCCAAAATCCAAAAAAGGCACCACATTTTATCTGGACAACACAAAATATATATTTTCCAAATCAGCTATTTCTGGTTTCAAATTCCAGGTTGGCTTTCACAGAATTTAAGTTCTCTTTGCCTCAGCTTCCTAATTCTTAAAATGGCCTAATAATGGCCTCTTCATAGGGTGATGATGAGGTTTCATTTGAAATAATAGTGGTAAAATAGGTCAGTTTTCATATTTTCCTATCTTGTTTCTTCCTACATTATTATAAACTAGAGGCATGATGCACGAAATTTGTGCAAGGGGCTCGGTCCTTCTGGAAGGACATTGGAAGGTCCTTCGGCTGTCCAGTATAATTAGCATATTATGCTTTTATTATTACAGATGGCCACATACATTATATTTTACTTATGTAGAAAAGGAATCATCAACATTTTCTCTGAATAAGACATAACAAAAGAACTACGGGTGGAGAAAAAGTACAAAAAGAATAATCTTATTGTCTATATTTAAGAGATAACGAATTTGATTTTGTTGCTCCTGTGGAAATAACTAAGAGCAGTGGTCACTCGTTAGGAGTCAGGTTTCAACCCAATAGAAGAAGTAATCCTATCTAATAAAAGAGTAATATGCAAATTAGCCATCACTCCACTACACCCACCAGCCACGCCCACCAGCCACACTCACCAGCCAATCAGGAGGGAATATGCAAATAAACCCACCCAAGATGGCTGCAGCCACAGAGAGCAGGCGGGAGGCTTGGGTTTCCCTGGCAATGGAGGAAGCCAAGCTTTCCACCTGCCCTTGCTGGCCCAAGCCTCCACTCAATGCTACAAAGTTTCAATTATAGAAGATAAATCCCAACAGAAATGGCAGCAGCCACGGAGCTGGAGAGAGTAGGAGGCTAGGGTTACCCGTGGCGATGGAGGAAGCCAAGCTTCTGCAACCCTGGCCTGCTTTGGCCTCTGCTTAAGGCTACAAAGTTTCAATTTTAGAAGATACATAAATCCCAACAGAAATGGCTGCCGTCACGGAGCAAGCAGAAGGCTTGGCTCCACTCCAGGCTACAAAGTTTCAATTGTAGAAGATAAATAAATCCCAGATACCAGGGCCTCTGCTTGGGTTGCCAGGGGGCGTGACCGGCCTGCAAACCACCACAGGCCCCTCACCCAGGCCAACCCACACCCCAAGGGAACCCCCACCCTGATCCGGGACACCCTTCAGGGCAAACCAGCTGGCCCCCACCCATGCATCAGGCCTCTATCCTATCTAATAAAAGAGTAATATGCAGATTGACCATCACTCCAACACACAAGATGGCTGCCCCCATGTGCTCAAAGATCCTGCCCCCATGTGGACACAAGATGGCCTCCACAAGATGGCCAGCGGGGGAGGGCAGTTGGGAGGGGCCAGGCCTGCAGGGGAGGGCAGTTGGGAGGGACCAGGCCTGCAAGGGAGGGCAGTTGGGGGTGATCAAGTCTGCTGGAAGGGCAGTTAGGGTAACCCGGCCAGCAGAGGAGGGAAGTTGGGGGTGACCGGGCCTGCAGGGAAGGGCAGTTAGAGGTGACCAGGCCTGCAGGGGAGGGCAATTAGGGGTAACCAGGCCTGCAGGGGAGGGCAGTTAGGGGCAATTAGGCTGGCAGGGGAGCAGTTAGGCATCAATCAGGCTGACAGGGGAGTGGTTAGGGGGTGATCAGGCTGGCAGGCAGAAGCGGTTAGGGGCAATCAGGAAGGCAGGCAGGCGAGGAGTTGGGAGCCAGCAGTCCTGGATTGAAAGAGGGATGTCCGACTGCCCGTTAAGGGGCAGTCGGACATCCCTCGAGGGGTCCCAGATTGGAGAGGGTGCAGGCTGGGCTGAGGGACACCGCCCACCCCCCCCCGTGCACGAATTTTGTGCACCGGGCCTCTAGTATTCTAATAATTATAGATTTACAACTGTTGAATGAGCTAGCTCTAAAAGTGATGAGCTTCTCTTCATGCAATGTATTTGCATGGATGCACATCTTCCAGAACTTTTGAGGAGAGTCTTGCAAGTTGAGTGGGCATTTAGACAACACACCTACTAAAGGGTGTCTCAAAGTGCACACACTGAAAGTGAGAACAATCGGACTGTGATTCCATGACTCTCCTTACGTCTTCTTGAGGCTATATCCTTGGCTGAATAGGCTAATTTTTCTAGAAAACAAAAGAGGACCATTCTTCAGTCAAGGCCATATCTGAGGTCAATATTTTAAATATTTATTCATCTTAAATGTTGACTTGACTTCAGGAAGAGTCCTAAATGCAAAAGGGGGATAAAAAAGACATTTCTTCATCTGAATATTACTTTATTGGTTTATCAATCCATTCATTTTTATGTATATATGTTTTCATCCAAAATTACATAATGTCCTACTGGCTTTATAGCACTATTTCAGATTCTGCAGATATGCTGATACAGGCACTGCCTTCATAGATTTCATACTTAAGTAGGAAAGACTGACAATAAATTTTACAAATAAACAGAATAATTTAATTTATCTCTCTTTTTCTTCATATTTTAGAAAACAAAAAAATAAAAATCAGAGAATGAAGGTTTGAACTCCCTTCAAAACACACAGGGCAAATTCCTCCTAGAACAAACTCTCTGTGAAGGCTGCTAGACCACAGCTTCCCCCTCCACTCCCTCTCCTGACTCCCCAAAATGCAACATTTGTGGATTATTATCTTCAAGAAGCATTTCTTTATGAGAGCTAAACTGATGGTTTTATCTGCACCTTCTTCTGTGCTTATATATATAATGTATATTCAGGTGGGTAAACCAAGTTGGCATGATTCACCTCCATCCAAGTTCTTCCATTGTACTTCAGCATTTATAAAACCTATGTCATTGGCAAGGCCCAGACCTCAGTGGTAACAAGCTTAGAACTTCAAAGTTTTGAGGACAGATGATTACTGCATGGTGACAGTTATCTCCAATTTTTCATCTCTTTCAAGTACATCTTTTGTCCATGCTTCAATATGCATCAGATAATGAATAGAGAGGAAAGGAAATATGTGGCCATACTAATAATTAGACCTCATAATTACTGAGTGCTGACCACATGCCAGGCTCCATGGTGTGTGCTTTATGGATATTATCTTAGATGATCCTCATAAAACCCTATGAGGTAAGCATTATCATTTCCATTTACACCTGAAGAATTCAAGTCACTGTGTCAAGTACTGTGTCCAAGCTCATCCAGTTAGAGTGCAAAGCCAGGACAGATGCTCATTACTTTCCCACCCTGTGTCTTATGCAACAAGTTATATGTTATAAATACAAATAAGAAAATGCAAATGATACAGATAGTACGCTCATGTTTAAACTCAATAAATGGGGAAAAATAGGAGATGACAGAAATAAGAAAAAGGGCTGAAAAACTTGGTCATTTTTTAAAAGATGGCTTGCTTTAGACTTTTTGACATCAGACTTCATATTTTGGCGGGATTCCCAGGTTACAATTACAAAGGGATGAAACTGTAGTCATTGCTTTCATGGAATTTTAGATATGATTCTATACTACACACAATATTCTTAACTGATGCAACTTCTGTGCTGTGAAATACAAAGGGTATCATAATGCTTTGCCTGATATTGAACAAAAGGGCATGCCCACTTTCGGTCCATGGTCACATGGAATGTGTTATGACAGTGGTCTTTGGTCTATGCTCTTTCTTGCTACCCCTGAATGTGTTAGTTACATTGATGCGAATTCCCTGATTCATAATGTTCTGGACTCTAATTATTGTCATCATTATTTCCGTGCAACCATGCAAATTAGTACAAGCTATAAACCTAAAGTTTAAAATAAATGAGGCCAAACCAAGAATATATTGGTGTATAAGCAGTAGGATTTTAACAGGAAATGGAAGCATAGCGCCTTTGTGCTGAGAGTCCTCAGATGTGATTGCTCATTGGCATTGGACCTATTATTATCCCTGATAGGAAGAAGGGAATGGAGAAAAGGGAGCTTTCCAGGTTCTCCCTGTGCTCCCATGTCCAAAAGAATAAGTCATGAAGGAATTCATTATGATGCATTGTCGAAATGCCATGATTATGAGTGAACAAATGCCAGAGAGGATCAAGGAGACACAGCATCAGGTGACTGGAAAAAGACTGCGGCTCAGTTCTCACAGACCTCAGGGTATTGCAGTTGTCAGTGCATCGTCACTGTGAAACATGCATGTTCCACATCAAGGTGACATAGGACAAGGAGACCTGTGCAGTTAGTTCTAGAGTGGATTTCTTGCTCGCTGTTTCTAAGTCACCTACCACGAGCAGAGTTCATTTGTTACATCTGGACTGTAATGTCTACTTCACTGGGCAGTGGTAAAGCTTATGTGGTGAAAATTGGGAGATGCTCAGCATGGAGTTTAGCAACAACTAGTCTGCATAAATGTCAGCTGTCTCTGCAGGTACATCCCATGTAATGGGTATATCTAAATGGAAATATGAAGTAGTTAGAGTGGCCTTTATGGCTTCTGGAAATCAGATTTATAATGACAGTTCACACATATTGTACACCATTCTGGTGCCTATGTCTCAAGGATAAGAGACATATTTCCTTCAATGGAGACTGTAAATAACTACTGAAATGTAAGAGCCTTGAAGGCCAGGATTATGATACATATTTTTTTTTGTACCTCTCCATACCACCTAGCAGAGTAGTAAATATTTCATAAGTATCTACTAAACCAGACTTAATCAATAGAGGGAGAACCATAAAGATTCTCTGATACACATTTCCATAATTTTTTTCTGATTTACAGGAGAATTCAAATCCTTAGGATAACAATCAACATAGGCTAGGTTATTTCTTCCATAATAAACAACCACCAAATCTTAGCAATATACTACAAAGGATTCTTTCACATTCCTCTTCCATGTCTATTGTGGGTCAATTGTGGCTCTGCTCCTCTTATTGTTCTGAGACTCAAGCAGATGAAGTGTCCCTTTCCTGGAACATTGCCAGACTTGTAGCAGAGGGACAAGTATGTGCTGGAAATGCAGAATGATTTTCCTTTTGATGTGTCCCATGTTACTGTATGTGCATTTCATTGGCCAGAGGAAATCATGTGACCACTCCTGATATATACCATATTTTTTCACATGTAAGACGTCTCCATGTATAAGACACACACACCCCCACTTTTCCAACCCAAAATTAAGAAACCAATATTTATATTTTAAACATAAAACAGAACACATTTTTATTTAGTAATTACTGCAGGTAATATTTACATACCAGTACTATGATATTATGCAGCATATCACCTTAGTCAGCCTCTGTTGCATCACTGCTCTCTTCTTCATCACTATTAGTTCTAGACATATCAATTTCTTCAAATTCTATTGTATCACTGCTGTCTTCTGAGTCACTGTCTATATATGTGAGATCATCCTCATAAACTGGGGGCATTTTCTGAGCTAACTTTATCATGTTCTCATGGCCAACCCTTTCTCCTCATGAAATTGAAGCACCATTTTGCCTTCCCTGTAAAATCAACAATGTTCATTTCACTTGCAAACATTCTTGCCTGACATTGAATAAGCTTGTTTGACACACTTAAGCCATTCGGGCGCTGCTTCATAATCCAAGTCATTAGCCTCTGCTCCAAGTTTGCCCATTTTGCTGGTTTTCCTCTTAAGGCCTTCTTCTTTTTTGTCATCTTAAGGAGTTGTTCTTCCTGTTTTCTCTACTGTCTGATCATACACTCAGTGGGAGGAGGTCCAAATTGTCTCTCTGCAGATCTATTTTCATGCTCTTTCGCATAGCTGATTACATTCAGTTTGAATTTTGCATAGTAAGACAATCGCTTACCGGTATTTATATTTTTATTTTTTGACATCTTTATGGGCTCAGAACGCTCTGGACCCTGTTGCATCTGCACACTCTCCACCTCTACCCCCATCTCCAATTACGGCATCAGCTGAAGTCAGTAACAATAAGGCTCATAATTGGAGGAATCCTGTTTGACAAGGTATGGGCAGCTACACCCTCCTCAGCTGCCTTCCCTGTATAAAATGCCCCTCAAACAATTTTAGAAAAAAATAGCGTCTTATACACAGGAAGTACAGTAATCCTTTTGCTGGGAGGGCGCTGTCAGTTACATGACTAAATCTAAAATCACGGTGAAGTAAAATCCACCCCAGCGGAGGGCAGCAAGTACTATGAACAATGATATAACATACCGCAGTCAACAAAACAAAAAGCCAACCTGACAAACAAATATTAGAAGAAAATAAAAGAATTACTATACTACCTGCCTGAACTGTAATGCTGAAATAAAATTAACATAAAAATAGTACATTTTATAACTGTGAGGCTTTGTTGTGACCCAAATCTCACTTTTGTTACTAATTCTATGGCTACTATCTTGCTATAGTGTTCCTTAACCTTTGCTTATTTTACTGAAAGGCTTGTTCTCCAAAGTTGAACTAAGAAAACCCATTTAATAAGAGGAGCAGTGTGTCATCTTGATCCCCAAAGAGAGAGGATGGAAATATCCTCTTGAATATCATGCTATTGAACAGCACAAGCTAGAAATGAGGACTTGAAATCTCTCAGCCCAATCCAGTGTCTCCTTGTCAACTACCCAGAGTTGAGTAGTTATCTTAAAATTTAGTGATGGGCCTGGCCTGTGTGGCTCAGTGGCTCAGTGGTTGAATGTCAACCCTTGAACCAAAAGGTCACTGGTTTGATCCCCTTCCAGGCATATGACTTGGTTTCAAGCTCAATCCCTAGTAGAGGGGTATGTAGGAGGCAGAGGATTAATGATGTTTATATCTCTCTATCCCTCTTCATTCCTCTCTCTCTAAAAATCAGTGAAAAATATTTTAAAACACTGATTGATGGTAAGTAAACTACTTAGTATCATAAAAAGTGAGCAAGTTATCTTAGTTCTCATTAATGTCCACCCTAAGAACTATGTCTTGTATCCTGCCTTAGAATTGCTAGCTCTGATTTTTCTATGAACCTTTAATCATTTGCCTCTTCACTACACTCTATGAACCAGGTAATAATGATGTCACTTATTTCTGTTTCTCTTATTAAAGTGTTTTGACATTGGTTCACTCCTCCCTCTACCTCTCCTCCCCTCTGTTGTTGGAATGCAACCATAGCTAAGTTCTCCAAATAAGCTATGATTGCTTTCCTCAGAAAATTACTTCACATTTTAATTATTTTTCTGATACTTTTAGCAATAAATAATCACAAGTTTTCACACAACACAATGTAGAGTTTGAACTCTGAGCCTGGAGGTTAGGAAGCCTTTCATTTATCTCTGTCCACATGATATGAGTTATTGGGTTACTTGCTTTTCAATGAAGACCCATTACAGGAAAATTATATTCCAAGGTAGTCATGTTTAAAGAATTTTGCTTAATCTTTGCTTACATTTGATCTGCTAAATTCCACAATCATGGCATTTTTTTCATTTTTTTCTCATTGATAGAAGCTGCAAAATTGCCTGAAAAGCTATTGTAGTTCAATATGGCTGTCTCCCTTGACATTTACATGCACCTCAACTTTATTTATTTTTCTGCATAGTCTGTAGATGCCTGGCTGGAGAAATAAAGATTGCACATTCAGCAATTTATGCAATCCCAGCCACAGGATTATTTTACTGTCTGTTGAATAATTAGCAATGTGAGTAAAGATAGAATATACAGTAACTTGCCTGACTTTGGGCAAAAAATAAAAAGATTAGAATGACAAATAGTCAGACTCTAGGGTCAAATGCTTTGCCAGTAGTTGCATATGTTTATGCCAAAATACATAAAGAAATGTCACTTCAGCACATGAGTGATGACAAACACTCCAAGTGGGGCTGCAGTTCATCAATCATTTCAAATGTGCAGATTGGGTTTACCTATATAAACAAAAGCAATAAAACTACTCAAAGCCTCACCTTAAACAATTCTAGCATGACATAAACACTGTTACTGCACAGTCAAGCCCCATTTTACTTGAGAAGCAGTCAGAAAAGACCCGACAATCTATGATTTATTAAGATTAATAAAGCACATCTTCAATAAAAAAGTTCTGCTAATACTTTGCATAAGTATGGGAATCTTATTCCTTATTCAGTATCATAGCACATCAGAAAGCATATGAGGCAGGAATTATGATTAACGAACCTGAAAACTGGGCATTCACAGTCATTCTCAATAAAGTTTCAGGGTCACAGTAGGGAGCAGTGTAGAGAAAGCCGGAAGCGAGAATCCACAACAGGTAGGTTGTCTGGGCTCAATTTTAATGATTTGTTAAAAATAAGGTAAATTAATAAAACTATTATATGTTTCTAAGCCATTTTTTTTCTCCTTAGGATGAATGCTTTTGAAACATTGATTTTTTAAACTTCTGCTAACGTTTTAGGACAATAAATACTATATTATAGTCCCTCCTTGGTAAAAAAGAAGGCCAGGTAGTTCAAGACTGTACATGATGGAGCAGAACTGAAGTCAGAAGTTCATTCAAAGTTATATACCATTTCTCTTCTTTGAGAAGGTGCATTGTAAGCATGAGAAATTATAATTTGATCAGTTGCCTATGTTCTTGTTCTGTTCTTCCACCGGAATGCTGGGTCTGATACTAATGCTGTGATTGGCTCTTTAGTAACCACAAGAAGAAGTGCAAGGCCACTGCTCTGTGACTAAAGAAAATTCTGCTCAGAGGAAGCAACACAATCTCCTCATGATCAGTGAAGGCTCTTCTAGGCCTGCTACTAAAGATGCTAAGTAGTTTGATTTCTCAAATGAGGAACTTGATTTAGTTGAACTATAAACTCTCTTAAATTTCAACTCAAATTTAACAAGACACATGCAGGTTTCTCTCTCCTTAATGTCACTGAACTTTTAAGATGTAGTGGAATGACAAGGGAAAGGACTCCCTTTCAGAGTATAATTGGAAGATCAGAATGCTTTTGGCAAGATTTTCTTCTTATTTGGACATTTTGGTGGATTGAGAAGTTTTAAAGAAATCAGAGATTTAACCCACAGCTCAAATGGACCAAATCCTTTATGAGAAGTCATTTTGTTGTCTTGCCCCCTGAGAAGTAAAAAACAAACTCAATGGGTTTCAAGATGCTTCTTTTAAGGTATGGAAAACAAGACTGACCTGAAAGTTGATTGACATGAACTTTCTAAAAACCCTAAAATGATAGCAAAATAAGAAATGTATCCTTAGGGATGACAAAGGCATGCTACTTCAATATGGCTTGCTTCATTGGTCTTCCTTAGGCTAAACATCTAAGGTCATCCACATTCTTTGGAAATGACAATACACTAAGAATTAAGGCACTGGGGCATAAACTTGATTCAGCCATAAGTTTAACAACCAATTAAATATTTGCTGGGCAAAAATAAACTGTAAACTCTGAGAAATTAAAAAATGAAACAGGATCCTGTCTCTAAAGAACTCACAGTTCAGCAAGGAGAAAGTCATTACCAGTTCCCTAAAAAATTAAAGGTGGAGTTATCATTTTAAAAAAGAAGCAGCTTGATTCATGGAAAGCTCTGTAAAGTTGGGCTTTGGCACTCTCCAGACCCAATTACTATGAAGCTCATTCGGGTTGAACTCAAATTGCTGAATTTCACCTTCTTTTTTCCAAGTGTCATTAAATTTTAATTTAGCTCTTTCCCCAAAACCTGCTTGCATCAAATTAAAAGGGGAATTTTTCTCAACAAGTCTAAGTAGGAAGTTCAGCTGATAGTTTATATGCATACACATGTACATATGCAAACACACACACACTGTCACACACATATACATTTAATCAAAATGCTTTGTAGTAGATTTAGGTGATATACATATTACCCAGTAACTTCTGTCTTGCTCTGGATTTCTCTAAAAAGCAGAGGCTCATATTTGGGGCCAGATAATTTTCTGTTGTAGGAGCTATTGCATATATTGTAGAAATTTTAGCAGCTCCCCTGGCCTCTACCTACTAAATGCCAATAGCCTCTACTCCTGAGTGGTGATAACCAAAATTATTGCCTGGTATTGCCAAATTTCCTAGAGGACAGTGGGTTCAGGGTGGAGGGAGCAAAATCCACCCACATCTGGAGGAAAAGTTAGTCCATGGCTATATTATTAAGCTAGTCACTACGGAGGCAATTGGGGCTCTGGGTAGCTTAGGACCCTCTGAAGTGTATAAGCTGTAACTCTGATTTGTTCACCTGAAGGATGGAAAAGGCTATATTTATTCATGTTTCACTTCTGTCATTGGTCAAGGGTCATTCCATGGGGAGTTGACTCCTTATACTCCTTTGTGCTTGTGTCAGAATGGCTTGGTTGGTCTACATGGGCATCTTAAAGAAGCCCTGGGTCAAAAAATAAGGAGGGCTACTATGGCTAGGTGTTTCTGATTATACCTGTGGTTGCCACAGCCATATCTGGAGTAGAAAGTGCATAGAGGAGATGGGAAGTGGGGTTCAAAGAGTGTCAGATGTAGCCCAAAGATCCATTATGCTACTATTCAAAACTTTGGAACTCCTAGAGGGGTATAGTTATGGGAACTGCAGGAAAACAAAACAGTTTGGACTGCAATTCAATATCTGGCCCTTATTTTTCCTCTCTGAATGCATTTAGAGGAGAGTAGGGTACATAAATGGGTGCATATGTATAATTTGGGACTTTTTCCCTATAGAAAGCAAAAACAACAATTCGATGGACCAAGGAGATACAGAAATATCCACAGGGTAAAATGTGCCAAAAATAAAGACACTGCATTAAAATTAATATTCTCCCTAGTCAATGACTTTGAATTTTGCCCTTTAATTCATGCATTTAAAATGTATTTAAACTATAATATCAGGTAAAAGAAACACGTGGAAAATGTGTCAAATTCTTACAGAGTAGTAAAATGTGAGGTGCATAAAAATAAGACAAAAAGTATGAAATCCAATTAAAATTTCACAGGAAATTTGCTACAAGAATATATTGAGTAAAAAAGCTTAATCACAATTTTTCAAATAAAATTTACAATTGCATTTGAATTTTATTCATTTAAAAAATCTTTAGCTCATAAGGTGCATATTTAACTAAATTTTACACAATTATAATGTTAAAAGACAAGAATGTGTGCATATATAGAAATACACACACATATGCATTTATACACACACTAGATTTCTCTTCCACTTTTCAGTTAGCTTATTAAAAAAATGAATATAAACATATTCTGAGCTCCAGGATCCTCTAAGAGCTTATAGCCTATAGCAGCTTTCAAGATAACAGCTTCTTCAACCAGAGGAGTTCTGACTTCTCGGTCAGACTGTTTGAAGTTTCCAAGGCTTGGGGAGAGGGTGGTCTTTTCAGAAAAAGCCAGTATTTCAAAGGCAGTTTTTCCCCCTATTTAGTGCCAAGATTTAAAAATGCTCTGAAGAGGGGGAAAAATCATCTTCCCTTTAAAATGTAGTATTCCTCTGAAGAGCCCCATGCCTTGGCTGGGCAGACTCCAGATGTGCTCTCTGCCAAGACCTCTGTGCTCAGAGGCTCCGGGCCATGTCCTGAACCAACTATCAGAATCAGGTTCTCTTCACAGTAACAACCTAAAATCAATTATCATGAAAGGATCCCGTACTGCAGGAAGTTTATTTCCTAACATACAAGTTGTGTTCCAATAATACCCATTAATTGATGAAAGTCTGAAATCCTGCCTGACCTTGGCCAAGCTATTTAACCTCTTTGAGTTGGATTTTCTTATCTGCCTGCTGAAGCCATGTCACAGGATTGTTGTGAAAATTAAATGATGTAATGGCTATAAAGTGTCTGACATGGAGATGGCGTAGACATGTATTAGTCTCTTTCCCCATCATTTAGTCATGAAATAATCACTCTAATATGGCATCTTAAGCCTCGTTTTTTAAATTTGAAACAGCAAAGAGCACCTACCTCAGAGGGTTGTGGGAAGAGTAAATGAAGGAACTGATGTAAAGCACTTGGCACGACACTTGCTTAATGATAATTGCTTAGTGCACATTAGGGCAGCGAGTGGTTGTAGGAAGAGTATTACAGAACAACTTCTTATCACCATTAGCGCATCTAAAGGGTGTCTAACACATCCATGGCATTATGTGAGGTGCTGGGGTAGAATGTTCAAAAGAATTGGCCCTTAAGGAGCCAGAATATACATGTAAAGAAAATTAATACTATGACAAATCCTATCTAATAAAGAGGGAATATGCTAATTGACCATCACACCCTCACAAAGATGGCAGCACCCACCGCCAATAAGGAGAGACTATGCTAATTGACTGCCATGCCCTCAAAAATGGCGGTGCCCACAGCCACAAGATGGCGACGCCCAATCCCCTCAGCCCTGCTGGGGCGGCAGACATATGGCATGGCCAGGCCGGCCATGAGGTGGATCCGGCCGCTCCATACGCCTGCCTCCGGAGTCCCCCAGCCCCCTCAGTCCCCTAGCCGCCCAGGGCTGGCCCGAGGTGCAGGCAAGCCTTGGATGTCAGCTGCCCAGCCACCTGGGGCTGGCCCGAGGTGCAGGCAAGCCTCTGATGTTGGCTGCCCAGCTGCCTAGGGCTGGCCTGAGGTGCAGGCAAGCCTCAGATGTTGGCTGCCCAGCTGCCCAGGGCCACCCGAAGCTCAGGTAACCAGGGCCAGCCAAGGCTTGTGCTGCCAGCAGTGGCAGTAGCAGAGGTGTGATGGGGGTGTCACCTTCCCCTGATTGCCAGGTTGCCTCCCACCCCTAAAGGCTCCTGAACTGTGAGGGGAGCAGGCCGGGCTGAGGGACTCCCCCCTTCCAGTGCATGAATTTTCATGCACCGGGCCTCTAGTTAGTATATAAGTAAAAAATGACTAATGCAGACTTTAAGAGACATAGGACAAACTGAAGTGTAGTTTCATTCTTTTGCATGTAACTTTCCAATTTTCCCAGCATCATTTATTGAAGAGGCTTTCTTTTCTCCATTATATGTTTTTGGATCATTTATGAAAAATTATTTGCCCATATATGTGGTTTTAATTATGGGCTCTCAATTCTGTTCTATTAGGGTCTACGTGTGTGTTTTTCTGCCAATGCCATACTGTTTTGATTATTGTTGTCAACTAGACTACAGTTTTTCCCCATGTACAAAAATTAATTCAAAATGGATCAAAGACCTAAATATAAGATCTAATAAGAAATAATAAATTACATAGAAGAAATCATAGATACTAAGCTTCTGGACCTTAGTCTAAGAGAATATTTTATGAATTGTATCCCAAAGGCACGGGAAGTAAAGGCAAAAATAAGTGAATGGGACTATATGAAACTAAAAAGCTTCTACACAGCAAAAGAAACCACCAACAAAACAGAAAGGCAACCAACTGAATGAAAGAAGATATTTGTAGGCAAGCTCCAATGAGGGGTTAATATCTACAATATATAAAAAACTCATGCAACTCAACACCAAACAGAAAAACAATCCAATTTAAAAAATGGACAGAGAACCTGAACAGATATACAAATGGCCAACAGATATATAAAAAGATGCTCAACTTCACTAATTACCAGGGAAATGTAAATTAAAATTACAATGAGATACCATCACATACCTGTTAGAATGTCTATTATCAAAAAGACAAAAAATAACAAGTGTTGGAGCGGTTGTGGAAAAAAAAAAAAAAAAGGAACCCTCATTCACTGCTGGTGGAAATGTTAACTGGTATAGCCACTATGGAAAACAGTATGGCAGTTCCTCAAAAAATTAAGAAGATTAGTATATGATCCAGCAATCTGTCTTCTGGATAACTACACGAAAAATTTGAAAACATTTATTCAGAAAGATATACATATTCTTATGTTCATTGTAGCATTATTCATGATGGCCAAGATATGGAAACAACCGAAGTGCCCTTCAATAGATTATTAACTAAATAAGATGTGGTACATATATACACAAAGAAATACTTCTCAGACATAAGAAAAGATGAAATACTGCCATTTGTGGTATCACGGATGGACCTTGAGAATATTATGCTAAGCAAAATAAGTCAGCCAGAAAAAGCTAAGAGCCATATGATTTCACTCATATGTGGGATATAAAATAGAAATTCATAGAAATAGACAATGGTGGTTACCAAAGAGAAGGGGGGGTAGTAAAGGATAAAGGGGGTTATATACACTGAGTGGCCAGATTATTATGATCTCTGAATGCATAATAATCTGGCCACTCAGTGTATATCCTATATAATAAAAGGCTAATATGCAAATTGTCCCCTCAACCAGGAGTTCAACCAGCAGGCAGGCCAGCCAACCACCCATGTCCCCTCCTCCTGGACAGGCTGGCCAGACCCCACCCATGCATGAATTCATGACCAGGCCTCTAATATATATATATATATACTAGAGGCCTGCTGCATGAAATTCATGCACAGGGGTGTGTGTACCTCAGCCCAGCCTGCACCCTCTCCAATCTGGGACCCCTCAAGGGATGTCTGACTGCCCGTTTAGGCCTGATCCTGGTAGAATTGAGCCTAAACTAGCAGCCGGACATCCCTCTCACAATCCAGGACTGCTGGCTCCCAACTCCTCGCCTGCCTGCCTTCCTGATTGCCCCTAACCGCTTCTGCCTGCCAGCCTTATCATCCCCTAACCACTCCCCTGCCAGCCTGATTGATGCCTAACTGCTCCCCTGCCAGCCTGATTGCCCCTAACTGCCCTCCTCTGCAGGCCTGGTCCCTCCCAACTGCCCTCCTCTGCAGGCCTGATCCCTCCCAACTGCCCTCCCCTACTGGCCATCTTGTGGTGGCCATCTTTGACCACATGGGGGCAGCCATCTTGTGTGTTGGAGTGATGGTCAATCTGCATATTACTCTTTTATTAGATAGGATAGAGGCCTGATGCACGGGTGGGGGCCAGCTGGTTTGCCATGAAGGGTGTCCTGGATCAGGGTGGGGGTTCCCTTGGGGCGTGGGGTGGCCTGGGCGAGGGGCCTGTGGTGGTTTTCAGGCTGGCCACGCCCCCCGGTGACCCAAGTGGAGGCCCTGGGATCTGGGATTTATTTATCTTCTATAATTGAAACTTTGTAGCCTTGAGCAGAGGCCAGGACCAGCCAGGAAGTTTGGCTTCCTCCATCGCCGGGGAAACCCAAGCCTCCTGCTCGCTCTGTGGCTGCAGCCATTTTTGTTGTGATTTATTTATCTTCTATAATTGAAACTTTGTAGCCTTGAGCGGAGGCCTGGGCAGGCCAGGGTGTGCAGGAAGCTTTGCTTCCTCCATTGCCTGGGAAACCCAAGCCTCCTGCTTGCTCCGTGGCTGCAGCCATCTTGGTTGGGTTAATTTGCATACTTGCTCCTGATTGGCTGGTGGGCATGACTTGTGGTTGTAGCGGAGGTACGGTCAATTTGCATATTACTCTTTTATTAGATAGGATATACTGAGTGGCCAGATAATTATGCATTCAGAGATCATAATAATCTGGCCACTCAATGTATACGGTGATGGAAGATGATTTGACTTAGGGTGGTAGGCACACAATGCAATATATAGGTCATGTACCATAGAAGCATACACTTGAAACCTATATAATCTTATTAACCAATGGCACCCAAAAATTTAATAAAAAATAGAAGAAAGAAAAAAAGCGACATAGGAGTAGGGAGGGAATGAGATATCATCTTAGTAGGAGTATTGGGGGAAGATGATATTGGAGAAAGGGTAGAATTTATTTGAGTTGCAGAGAAAAAAAGACATTTCAGTTAGAAAGAAGTGACAAAATAATAGAAATGCACGTTGTGATTTTAGGACATTGGATCAACCAATATGTCTAGGACAAGGGATCATGTAAGGGACTCATGAGCATCAGGTCTGGGAGAATAGGAAGGGGCTCAATCATGAGCCTTAGGGGCCAGGACAAGTAGTTTTACTTCCTCCTTCAGGAAGAGAAGGGCAATGGAAGGAGTTAGAACAGAAGAATGGCCTGGCCGGCATGGCTCAGTAGTTGACTGTCAACCTATGAACCAGGAGGTCACGGTTCAATTCCCAGTCAGGGCACATGCCCAGGTTGCAGGCTTGATCCCCAGTGTGGGGCATGCAGGAGGCAGCCAATCAATGATTCTCTCTCATCATTGATGTTTCTATCTCTCTCTCCCTCTCCCTTCCTCTCTGAAATCAATAAAAAAAAATTAAAAATTAATTTAAAAAAAGAACAGAAGAATGACATGTAAAACAAAATTTTAGGAAGAATGAGTACAATATATTTCATTTTTTCTTAAAAATTTTTAGCCTATTAAAAATCCATCAACAATGAATATGTGAGCTGGTAATTAAGTATATCTCTTAAAATTTATTTCAAATATAAGTAGAATTGGTGTTCCTAAAAAATATCGCTAAGTAAACAACTGGAGAAAAACTAATTTTTCTCTGTCCTCAAGTGCCAACACAATTCTCTCTCTCTCTCTCTCTCTCTCTCTCTCTCTCTCTCTCTCTCTCTCTCTCTCCCCTTATGAGTCTTACAATAATGAATAAACTTCTGTAATAGCTTATGAAACCTTCTATAGAGTTAATGTAGTATTCTAGGAGAAAAAGAAAGAGGAGAAGATGGAGAAGAAGTTGGATAAGGAGAAAAGAAACAAAGGCAGTGGTGGGCACTACACCAATTTGGAAGAACTAAACCAAGGAGCAGACATTTACGAAATAAAAATAAATGCAAACTAGCTCCATTTGTGCAAGACTTAAGCTAGAAAATTTTGGGACAATAAAATCAAATCAGGTAGAATCTAAGATCCTTTCTTTTCTGGCACTGTCCAGTATGGCTTGGACACAGGCAGCAAGCATAGTCACAGATGGTGTGCTCAGCCAGTAAACAGTGCACAAGAGTGGAACTGGATCGCATATAAAATATTTCAACCCCACATTCAGTCACAAATGAAGAAAATAATTGGAAACATACATGTCTTAGCTTGGGCTGCCATAACAAAATACCACAGACTCGGTGGATTAAAAAAAGAAAATTTATTTTCTCACAGTTTTGGAGGCTAGACAGTCCAAAACCAAGGCTTTTGCAGGATTTGGTTCCTAGTAAGAGCACTCTCGCTGGTTTGCCAATATCCATCTTGTCTCCATGTTCCAATATTGTGAAGACAGAGAACTCTGGTATCTCTTTCTCTTTATATAAATCACCAGTTCTATCAGATTAGGGCCTCACCATCATGACCTCATTTACACTTAATTACCTCCTTAAAGGCACTATCTCTAAGCAGACTCACATTGAGGATTGGGGGAGGGGGGAAGGGGCACAGAATTCAATACATAGCAATAGGGATTCAGAAAAATTTAGTCCAAATTTCAGTTTGATAAATAACTACCTGTGGGCCCTTGAGCTGATCATTTGAACTTTCTGAGCCTCATCTTCACCTATAAAAGAGGTGGGATGAAGTTGTATTGTTGAGTTAGGGATTTCTAAGGATGCCTTTAGCTTTAATGTTTTCAAATTTCATCATTATAAATGTTGGTATAAACTGGCTTTATAGAGCCTTGCAATCTATATCAATAGTCAGATTGCATGAATAAAGAATAATCTAACAATGTCTAAGAGATGCTCTAGCTTAAAATAGAGCAAGAGAAAAAGAGAGAGCCTCTGAGAGCCAATAGAAGAGCAACCACAAGAACAATAGTATTGCTTCCAACAGCTGGAACAGGGGTGGCAGCAGTAGCAGGTAGACTGGGCTAGCAGGCTTTGAGTTAAAATGTGATTGCTCATTTAGTTAAAAAATATCTGGATTTTGTTGCCAAAATTCTATCCTTTCTGAAAAAAGCAAAACAGGACAAAATAAACCCAAGTATTCAGTAATTTTAGACCAGAACAAAAGCATAATGCCATATTCCACAGCTACACTGTGACCCATTCTCACCATTAATCTTTGAATGCACATCTTTATTGGCAAATAATTCTTTACGACTATCATTGTCAAAGTTTAGTGGAATTCAGATAACTTTCTACCCTAAAGGGTAGAAAGTTATCTGAATTCTACTAACTTTTTTTTTAACTTTTAAAATAAAATTAAAAAACTACAAAACTAAAGAGTAACAATTATAGTAAACTTATCAGAGAGACAGTGGCAAAGAAAGGGATAAATCATGATTAAGATAATTTAAAACTGGGGGTCAAAGAATTGATTTCTCGTTGATGGAGAAGCTTTAAAACTTAAGCACTTTGGGTCCAATGGGGGAAAACTGACAGTGATTGTCATAGCATCTTTCTGTATTCCAATGAGTTCTACAGGATCAGAAACCCAAGAACATATTCAGTAAAGCCACTGTTACCTATCTCACTAAAGCTATCAGAATTCACTCCCAGAACAACAGAACCAAGGTTACTAGCAGCCCTGAGAAGAAGCAAATCCTAGAGACAAAGGTGAGAAACTCGGCAAAGCAGAATTAAGGCGTATTGGATGGATTTTCTCAACACAGCATCCTAACTAGTGAGTAATACCTTCTTTCTCTTTAAGGTAACTATTTATTTGCCTTGGCATGGACAGAGGACATTTGCTTTGTCCTAAAAAAAAAAAAAAAAAAGAGAGAGAGAGCTCTAATGGAAGAATCAAATTATATCAGAAAAGGAAGCACTTTAAGCTTTATTGCTGTAGATCACTCTGCCTCCAGCTGTGAAACTGATTGATGTTTAAAGCCCCTGAGGCACTGGCAGCTGTGGTGGCTGCTTCAAATAAGGAGAAAAAAGGTGTGTGAATGTGGATGTGGGTGTGAGTGGATGAGTGTGTAAGCATCTATAGGTGGGGTAAGAAAGTATTTAGGTAAAATTTATTTTCATAACTTTCCTCTAAAGTTTCTTTGTATAATTCTTCTAAGATAGATAGATGGATAGAAAAATACTTAGGCTAGATATTTAATAGATATTTAGATAGATAAACAAAAGTTTCTGAGAGGGAGGAGAGAGAGAGAGGGAGAGAGAGAGAGAGAGAGAGAGAGAGAGAGAGAGAGAGAGAGAGAGAGAGAGAGATCTGCAGGTGCAACTAGATAAATACTTTTCTTGTATGTTACTAAATGAAGGTTGGATGAGTAGTTAAAGGAATCAGGTGGTCATAAGGTTCTTGGTCTTATTTAATACAACTAACCCAGTTTTGCATAGGAAAGATTCAATAAATAACTGCAAGGTGTAATTGAATTGAATTGAATTAAAAAGATACTTAAACTAAAAGTAATGCTTCACTTTTGATTTCCCAAATGCAAGGATTAGGCCCAAGGAATATTTGTTATATGGAGAATAACTAGCCACTGCTGAGAGGTACTCTATTCTAATCAAGTAATCCAAATATTTGTTAAATTTACACTTTCCACCCAGCATTACAGCTGGAAACACAAAGGTTGGGTGTGAAGGAGATCTGGCCCCATGTTCTGGTGGTTTACATTTCCACTGCCTGAAAAATCTACAGATTTCTTCATGTGTCTACTCTTTTGTGCTCAATCCAAGATACCAAAGCTATAATAGACAAAGGTACTTTTCATTGAAGAAGCAATGGGGAAAAAGAGTTGGTGTTTATTTGTGTGTATGTGGGAATGCTGGAATAGATACATTTTGAAGGGGCAGAGATATAGTCTAGCACCTATGATTGTAAACATCTATAAAAATAAGGCTAAGGATATCCATGTATCTATATCTAGATCTATATAGGTACAGATATATTCAAAGCTCTCAAGTTAGGATCAGTTGTATGAGCTGGCTAGACTTTTATTTCAGGATGAGTTTTTAAAATTTCAACTATTCCTAAGAGTATAGTGATGTTCTTAATTGGACCTATTAGTGCTCTTCAGTGAGCACTTTCCCCAGTAAAAAGCCCTCCTAAATCCCATTATAAGCCTGCAGTTCTTCCTGCTGTCTGCTGAAGGCTTTCTGCACATAGCTTTCCAAAGTCTTCAGCTTGCCTCTCTTTTTTTTGGTAATGATTTCATTCTTGCATGGTGAGTTAAATAGTTTAAATTGATTTCTAAGACCATCAGCCTGGAAATTAATTTTAAAATTTGTTAAGAACATTTTAAACGAATGCTTATGCTTATTTTTCTCACCCACAACTTTCATATTATTTTAAGCTCCCCTCACAGAACTTGTACCGTAAACAGAGGCCTCAAAAGAGAGAAGAGAGATAAGCTGTCATTATCGTAAAAATCATTGTAAAATTGTATCTTTGCATAGACAAATATTGCTATTGCCTTCCTAGTGGCATAACTGAAATGGAGAAGAATATGACCATTGTGCAAGATGCATTTTAAGAATTTTGTTTCTTTTGTGAAATGCTCTTTGTTCTTACACTGGCATGTTAATTTAATTCTCTCACAGTTTAGGTAATAATTCTCAGTTTTCTTTCTCCTTACTCTCCAATATGAATATTAATTCCCCATTATCAGGTCACTATCTGCCATGGTGCATGTCACCTGTCTCCTTCTGATCATAGTAAGGCAGACATCACACTGATCAGCCTCAACAAGAATGCCATCTCCAGATATATATAAATGAAGGTTTACAAGTAAAGTCTAGTTGCAGGGGGAGCGACCTCCATTATTGGGAGTGTCTTTGGGGTTGGAGGCCTAAAACTACACCAAGACTCTACTAATTATCTTTAGAGACACTGCCACCTATCAGGCTATACTTTTGAAACAATCTTTTTCCAATTAAGCTTGCTAACCTTCAGTGACCTGTAGGATGTACAGGAAATGTGGTGATATTGGGAAACTATGTAACATGAATGTACCCATTATGGAATGTGGAACTTTACTGTACTTTATGTTTTCACTCTCTTGTGTTATTTTTTCAAAGGTTTTCACATATATTATTACATAATATCAATTGTTCCTTCAACAGGTATTTGATTACCTAGTAGTTGTAAGGCTTTCTGCTAGGAATTGGTTATATACCAATGGACATGACATCAATATACTAGTATAATGTAAGGAAGACATGGCTCTCTACAGTCATAGGGAATATACTATAGCAGGGTGGGCACATTAAATACTTAACTATAAACTGGGTAAGTTAATTATAATAATCATTAATGCTTTTGAGAAGTTTGGGGGACATGCCCTTCTTTGTCTTTGTGGACATAGAAGAAGATTTCTCCAAGGAAATATAGTTAGCTAAGATCTTAAAGATGAGCAGACTTTGCTAGTTGAAGGGCTGGGGTGATGGTGGTAATACTTCAAGCAGAGGAAAAACATTTATAACAGGTGTACTCTGACAAACTTGACCCGATTTCAACAGAGCCTTTGCTCTTCTCTTCCTCAACTCTTCCTTCTCTCCACACCTTTTGTTTCAGCTGCACATTAGGTAGCAATTATGGATTGTAAGGGATAGAAATGTTTACTGATAATTAAAAATCTTTATTGGAAGAGGAGTGGGTATCTTCCAGAACCAAAGGAAAAGTAAGTAACACAAATCAGATGAAGAATGAGAGCAACTGCAGAGATTGCAATAGTAGCAACTCATGAGAGTCCCTTTGGACTAGTCCATCAAACGGCCTAGTTATAACCATGTTCTGTCCTAGGAGAGAAGACTCTGATTGGCTTAGCCAAGTGCCAATCTCTGGGTTTACCAGAGGAAAGTCCTGGGACTTCCAGGTCCAGGAGAATTACATGAGGGGTAGGGTAGGAAGGACAGTTCACTAAAGGGATGCTGGGCGTACTAGGCACAGATGTTTACCTTGAAGCAGCTTATTACCACTTTCCATATCTTCCACTTTGCTCCAGCTACACTCCTATTTAGTGACTGCTCCTTTCCAGAGTGACTGCAGGGAGAAATGTGGTGGCCTGGGCCTCCCTCTGTGGGGTGATAATGGGGTGACGGCCAGGCCCCGACCAATCTCATCACACCCTCCTTGGCTGGGCTGGCACCAGTGGGTGTCATAGCGTGGTCCCAGATGGTCGTCCGGATGGTTGTCCTGATGGTTGTTCCACTGTTCAGCTATTTGGTTGATTTGCATATTACGCTTTTATTATATAGGATAACAACTACTTTTTAAAAATCATATGAGCCATTTCCCTTTTTATTTAAAAAGGCATAATTTTTTAGTTTTAATTGAACTTTTTAAATGATGGATAAAATAATGGCAGCACAAATGGCTGTGAGAACAATTAAAACCTTAAATAAGGAGCTTTGATATTAAAAAATCTGACAGTCTTGCCCTGGCCAGTATGACTTGGGTGGTTGAGCATCAAAATATATAGTTGTCCTGTACACTGAAAGGTCACAGGTTTGATTCCTGGTTAGGACACATCCCTGATTGATGTTTCTCTCTCTCTCTCTCTCTCTCTCTCTCTCTCTCTCTCTATCTCTCTCTCTCTCTCTCTCATCAATAAAAGCATTTCCTTGGGTGAGGATTTAAAAAGAGAGAACAATCTGGCAGTCTTATTTTTAAATAACTCTTTTAAAATACTTTTAGGTATATGATGCGTTTATTTCAAAATATGAAGGCCATTGAAAAAATTAATAAGAAAATAAAAATAATTCATAGTAAAATGAATACTTAAAATGCTAATGCACTCCTTCTAGTCTTTTCCTTTACCTATTTAGGTGTTGTTTTTAAATGGGGTCATATTGCACATGTTTGTATTTTCTGATTTTTTTACTTAACATTAGACAATGACCATTTCCCTAGGTCATTAATCTTCAACAGTATGCTCTTTCAAATACTTGCTTAGAATTCCATGTATGAATAAATCATAATTATATTTTATCATTCCTCAACTGATAAACATTTGGTACATTTTATTATAAATAAGAAATTTTTTATGGTTTGCAATATTTCACCCTATGCTTTTATCTGTTAACTATTTAGTTTGGTTATTCCTAACTTTTATTATAAATAATGCTTTATGAGCATTTATATATTCATCTTTGTGTATAGCTCTGATTAGATACTTGGCATTAACTTCTATAGGTAGAACTATTTGAGCAAAGAGCATAAGTGTTATAGGGATTTTTGATACATGTTGCCAAATTACCTTTCAGAAAGGTTTCAGCAATTTATAATTTCACTAGCAGTGTATGAGAACCTCCATTTCTCTCCAACTTCCTTAACACTGAATATTATTAACATTTTCCCACCTTGGTTAGAATATTCAAGTGTTACTTTATTCCTTTAATGTACATATCTTTGATAACTGGTGATTTTGACATTTTATACTATTTGTCCATTTGTATTTTCCTTTTGTGATTTCCAACTTAGCATCTTTGCAATTTTTAAAACTGACTCATGTTTTCCTTATTGGTTTATAAAAACTATATAATAAAAACACTTTCTCCCAGGAAGAATGTAAAGCAGCTGTGATGTTGGCAACTCCAGAACTAGCAGCAGCAACATTTCAAAACACTTATAGAAATGGGAATTCTTAGGCCCCAGCCCAGCCCTACTGCAAGCAGAATCTTAACAAGTGTTACAGGTGATTTTGATGCAGACTGAAATTTAAGGGCCACCAAGTAATTATTACAGGAAGTATTCACTCTCTCCTCTGAATATCTATTTAACCTGGTTTGCATAGATTGAAACATTTGAAAGTGCTGATATGTGACTGCTCTTGAATGACCAAAATGGCAGTTTCATATGCTCCAAACTTTTATATCTCTAATAGTACTTTTTTTAAAAAAACACAGAGATGGTACTCAGAATATTTAAAATTTAAAAACTGGTGCCATTTGGATCCTCATCAATCAGAATGAGTTCCTTCAATGAGGCAGAGGCCATCATGACCCCTTGCTGTGCAGTTTTTTTAACATTTCAGTGGCCAGAGGAAGAGTTAAAAAAGTGAAAGTCCTTGAAGAAGACTGGTGGCTGGGATGGGGGTAAGCACTTGTGGGGTTTGGGACAACATTTATTTACCAATCTGTCTGGAAGTCCACCATATTTTACCAACTAGCACAGCCTGTGTACATGGCCTGGCCAGCTGCTCTGTTCCTAGGTTCTATTCTGTATCAGTGTTTCTGGTGTAACCGTATTAGCCTCCTTATATGATCAAAACTCTGTAAGGTTAGAAATTGTACTCTCTGAATCTTTCCAAAACCTGTAGAGGTAAATATCATGCATTTCACATAATAAGTGTTCAAAAACTGTTTGTTGAACGAATATAGATTTTCTATTATGGCTCATTTTGAGGCAGAAGAGACAAGATTTTGAGACTATGCTGTTTAAATAGAATACACACAAAGAGGGAAATGACGTCCTTGAGGATTGTAACTAGCATAGTTTATTTTCCTGGACATGTAGATACATGACAGAACTTTCTAGTATAATATTTAACTGCTGTATGCAAAGAAATGTCCTCTGAGAACAGAACTCAAAAGGAGTCTTGGTGTTTTTGGCATCAAGAGAGTAGTTTCTTTGAGACCCGCCTTTGCCTCAAGTACTTCTGCAGGCTTCTCCCTGAAAAGTGAATTAAATGCTAGGCTCTTTCTTTGGTGTCTGGGTCTATGTCCTTGTAATGCCACTAACAAGGCCAAGCACCTGTGTTCTGAACCCCCGTGGGACACAGTTGTAACTTTGACCCAACACTGAAAATACCTCTAGTGACAAGGACATTTATGACTTCAAATTTATATTTACAGAATATAAATATATTTAAAAATATATGTGTATAGGATAGTCCATAATGAAACGGACAATGGAAAATGTAACCAGAGAAAAACTTTTATAAATGTTATAAAATCCTCCTATTTTCTTATAAGCAAATATCTAAATCAGTACTGTTTTTCCAAATTTCATAAGCAAGCGTTACTGCACAATGTATCATGGTGTTATGACAACTGATGATCGAGAACAAGTAAAACCTGCAAGGATAAAGTACACCATTCAGCATAATGCACTTTATTTTGTTAAAAGGAAAAGTTATTCTTTCCTCTGCAAATGAGACAATATGATGGGGAAATTAAATTAAATGGTGATGTTATTCCCTGAGGGCAAAACAATTCCATTCAATAAATTAATTTTACATCAGTAACTCTTTCTTTTCTTGAAACTGACAGTAATAACCTGACAGCTTAAAGCTCTAATAAACTTCAAGACCAGAATGACTACTCTGCTTGTACAAAGGGAAGTCAGGAGTATCACAGGTATGATAATCATTCTCTGTTCATCATAAAGAGGAGAAAATCCTCCAAATTCAATTTAACTAACTGCATTTACTTGCTGAAACAGGGCTCTTAAAATAGTTTTTGACAGAATATGGGTTGAGCATCCTAACATTCCCATTTTGGGGGAAGGTCTCTAAACCTTGCTGACATATTACATTAGGCTATTCTAAATAAATAATACTTGAAACCTGGAAACCTATCAGAGAAGGAAGTCTATCATCCTAATGAAAAAAATGAGGCCAGTAGGAGAGTGGGAAGAAAAAAATGCACAGGGCTTATGACTAAGATAAAACCAGCAAATGTCTATGCTGCAATCTAGTGACTTAGGGATGTGTTGGGCCCTCTAAATTTTGAGCAGCTGCACCCATCTAGAAGCTACTACTTATACCAGTAACTGAGCAGCAGCAAGGGGAGAACTTGAAGCTTTGTGCCTACATTTCCCTGTTTCAACCTCTGCCATCCTCCAATGAGCCAACAAGAGCAAATATTAACCCCAGGCATAAAAGTCATCTCTTTTACTATTCTCATAAAAACTTTATGTTTCTCTGAAAGTATTTTACAACCATGACAGAAAACATTATCATTGATTCCGGTAGACCACACTGGCCGAAACCTGGGAATTCAGCCAGAACCGAGGAGTAAGTTCCCTTTTCATCCTCTCCAGGGTATGACTTCATCCCTAATACTTTTGTACCTATACACCAACTCTTGGGTAACAAACCGGGTGTATTATGCCAAATATTCAGATGATACTGATGAATGACTTGTAAATGTAAGCACACACACACACACACACACACACACAAAACCGCATTAAGCAGAATAATAAAAAGAGTTGCTCAGTTCTTTTGCCGCATTGAGTGGTTCCAATTAGAGGCTGAAGGAGCCCTGCTTCTTTTTCATCATTCAAGTTTATGACACAGCACATATCCCAGAGGTCCCAGGGTCTTGAAGACTCAAAGAGAGATGTCACCTATACATCCAAATAGATTACAGAGGTTTGCTAATCTGCAAAAAACGTGGATCTCTCTAAAGCAGGAGGCATGTGCTGCCTGTTTTGTAGAAAGTACAATTTAATTGCTATGGTTCTGCAATTATTCACAAATCATGTTGAACAGCAAATAATTAATCCCAAATCTTAGCTCGACAGCCTTCACTACAGCTACTGAGTTACATTTTAAAATGTTTAAAGCAGTTAGCTGAGCACATTTTTCACCTCAAGCTAACAAACTACTCAAGGTTTTGTCATTGTTGTCATCAATCAGTCTAATCCAGAAACCCATGTTGTTTAAATGGAGTATTGAGGTGTCACATGAAAAGAGGGAAAAGAGTCTCAATCCTTCCCTTAAAGAGAGGGTCTTATGGGCCAGTTCTTCTGTGAATGATTCCTCTAGAGCAGTGGTCAGCAAACTCATTAGTCAACAAAGCGGCAAACCGCGGCTCGTGAGCCGCACGTGGCTCGCGAGCCGCAGTTTGCCGACCACTCCTCTAGAAAGGAGGCATTGCTTTTGGTTTTACTACTGAAATCTCTGATGTCACCAGAGATCAAACAAAATACCCTCAACTCTATCTTTATAAGCAAAAGGTTATTTTGTTGTCTAAAAGTGTAAAGGCAGGGGGGACCTTATAGTTTTTGCTAGACTCAATGACCAATACATACTATAATCTTGTATTCAGAATAGTTTAGCTCTGGTCTTTCACTTGGTGGGTAACAAGATGCAAACAGGCCTGTAAAGGTCACACAGGTGATTTCAATTGGCACCTTAAGGCAATTTTAGTCCTATAAAACCACTCTCAAAGGACTTGTTTAATGGCCCTATTTATAGGTGTGATTCTGTAACAATATAATTGGCAGAACAACAATACCGCCACCAGTTGTTTTACATTTCATTTAAAGTCAACACTAGAAAATGACCTCTGTTAACTTTGAGTGAGTGATATAAAGAAAATGCTTTTCTTTTTTTTTTTTTAAATATATTTTATTGATATTTTTTACAGAGAGGAAGGGAGAGGGATAGAAAGCTAGAAACGTCGATGAGAGAGAAACATTGATCAGCTGCCTCCTGCACACCCCCCACTGGGGATGTGCCCGCAGCCAAGGTACATGCCCCTGACCGGAATCGAACCCGGGACCCTTCAGTCCGCAGGCCGACGCTCTATCCACTGAGCCAAACCGGTTTCGGCAAGAAAATGCTTTTCTTACGTGAATACAAAAAGAACTTCAACAAAACCTCCAAAATGTCTGCTGTGGATTCCTAGTCATATAGAAGTCCAATGCAACTTCAGTCTCTTATCAAGTTCCTTAAAGTATATAGAACCAGTTATATTTCATTCATTCATTCATTCATCCACTAGGCAACAAATTCTTATTGAATACCTAATATGTGCTAGGCAGAACTCTGTAACTATAGTGACAAAGGAGAGAATAAAATAAACAAAATCCCATGCTCTTCTGAAGCTTATATTCCCAAAGGTTGGCAAGCTTTTCTAGAAAGGACTATAGAGTAAATATTTAAATATAAAAGCATATTTATATAATACTAGAGGCCCAGTGCACGAAATTCGTGAACGGGGGGTGGAGGGTGTCCCTCAGCCCAGCCTGTACCCTCTCCAATCTGGGACCCCTCAAGGGATGTCCGACTGCCCGTTTAGGCTCGATCCCGGTGGGATCGGGCCTAAACGGGCAGTCGGACATCCCTCTCACAATCCAGGACTGCTGGCTCCCAACTCCTTGCCTGCCTGCCTTCCTGATTGCCCCTAACCGCTTCTGCCTGCCAGCCTGATCACCCCCTAACCACTCCCCTGCCAGCCTGATTGATGCCTAACTGCTCCCCTGCCAGCCTGTTTTCCCCCAACTTCCCTCCTCTGCTGGCCGGGTCACCCCTAACTGCCCTCCCCTGCAGGCTTGATCGCCCCCAACTGCCCTCCCTTGCAGGCCTGGTCCCTCCCAACTGCCCTCCCTTGCTGGCCATCTTGTGGTGGCCATCTTGTGTCCACATGGGGGCAGGATCTTTGACCACATGGGGGCAGCCATCTTGTGTGTTGGAGTGATGGTCAATCTACATATTACTCTTTTATTAGATAGGATAGAGGCCTGGTGCACAGGTGGGGGCCAGCTGGTTTGCCCTGAAGGGTGTCCCGGATCAGGGTGGGAGTTCCCTTGGGGCGTGGGGCAGCCTTGGCAAGGGGCCTGTGGTGGTTTGCAGGCCGGCCACGCCCTCTGGTGACCCAAGCAGAGGCCCTGGTATCTGGGGTTTATTTATCTTCTACAATTGAAACTTTGTAGCCTGGAGTGGAGCCAAGCCTTCTGCTTGCTCTGTGGTGGCAGCCATTTCTGTTGGGATTTATTATCTTCTATAATTGAAACTTTGTAGCCTTAAGCGGAGGCCTGGGCCAGCCAGGGTGTGCGGAAAGCTTGGCTTCCTCCATCACCGGGGGCAACCCTAGCCTCCTGCTCTTTCCAGCTCTGTGGCTGCCGCCATTTCTGTTTGGATTTATGTATCTTCTATCATTGAAACTTTGTAGCCTTGAGTGGAGGCCTAGGCCAGCAAGGGCAGGTGGAAAGCTTGGCTTCCTCCATTGCTGGGGAAACCCAAGTCTCCCTCCTGCTCTCTGTGGCTGTAGCCATCTTGGTTGGGTTTATTTGCATATTCGCTTCTGATTGGCTTGTGGCTGTAGCGGAGTGATGGTTAATTTGCATATTACTCTTTTATTAGCTAGGATATACAAAATATAATAAACATGAAAGCAACCATAGACAATACATAAGCAAATAGGCATGAATGTGCTAAATAAAACTTTACTTACATAAACAAACGGGGACCTAGATTTGGCCTATGGCCTGTAGTTTGCTAACCCCTAGCATCTACTGGAGGAGTCACACAAAAATAAAAAGATAAATGAGTGAAATATTTATTAAAATCCTAAGGAAGGTGATAAAGGTTTGTGTGTGTATGTGTGTGTGTGTGTGTGTGTTGGTGTATGGTTTGCAATTTTAGATAAGGTGGCCAGGGAAGTGTTCACTTGAGTGAAGACTTAAAGGAAGTGAATTAATCTGCAGTAATAGCAGAGAGAATTCAGGTGCAAAGGCCTTGAAGAATCCGAAAGAGTGTTCAGCCCGTGGTGTCCAATCAGGCAGCAAGAAGAGATGAAGTCTGAGAGGAAATGAAAACAGGGGCCACCAATGTGGGAAGTGGGGCCATATAGGTAATTGTAAAGTCTGTGGTTTTTTAAATCTGAGTTAGATGGGAAACCAGAGCAGGGATTTGAGTAGAGGAGTAGAAGGATCTGTTGCTGCCCTGAACAACAGATTGCAGGTAGGCAATCAGGGAGGCCAGATAGGAGGCTAGAGTGAGGACCAGGCAGGAGCTAATTGGGATGTGAACCACAGGGGCAGCAGTGGAGGTGCTGACAAGTGAGGGGCATGGAGGTTATGTTTTTTAAGTAAAGCCAGGATTTCCTGAGCACTTAAGGGATATGAGAGAAAGAAAGAAATGAAGGGTAACTTCAAGGTTTGAACTGAAGCAACTGAAAAAGAGGAATTGCCACTTACAAAAATGAGCACACCTGCAGGAAGAGGAGAGCACATCCAGGCCATGGTTTTGGAAGTAATGTTTGACATTTTGTTTGTGGACATCAAACTGAAGATGTCCAATGGGAAGTTAGTTACATGAGTCTGGAGTTGAGGGGGAAGTTCTAGGCTGGGTTAGAAATTTGCAAGTCGTCAGCCTATAGATAGTATTGAAAGCCATGAGACTGAATGAGATCACTAAGGACGTAAATGTAGATAGGAAAGAAAATGTCGGAAAACTGAGCCCCAGGCAACTCCAATATTAAGTCAGGGAGATTAGGAACAATCAGAAAGACAGAGTCCTTTACACTTAGGCACTTTATATATCAGTTTGAATATTTGCATATAGTATGTTTTAAAATCGCAGTCTTCATTGGCAGCTGAAAATAATGGCAAATACTTCACATAAATTTAAAGAAAAATATTTTTTCTTTATTGGGAAATTGCTATATGTATACTCCAAGGCCTGAAGGACACAAAATGCAAGTAACACTGGAGAGAGATTGGTAACTGTAAGTTTCTCTCTGAGGCCAGGGCCTGGATCTCTCCATCTTTCTGTCCATTGCCCGGCACATACAGAACTTTCGTGTCCTTTCTACAGAATGATTGATTTGAGTTGGTGCTTGACCAAATTGCTTCTACTAATCTGAGGCTTGCTTAGTTTGAAAAAGTACAACTAAGTCTATGACTGTTCCATTTTGTATTCAGAATGTTATGTTCCTAATAAGTTTTTGCAAATGCCATTTGCAAAATGGCTGCACAATGTAACAGACACCTGTTGAAAGTAATGAATTGTTTGACTATTTTATGTCAATTGGAAGGATATGATATTGTAGCAAGTGGCAACAGCAAGGAAGTAAATGACATATTCCAATCCTGGTTTGATCACCAATGTAATCGTGGCAAATCAGTCACTGTGGGTGCAGTTTTCTTATCTATTAACTGCATGTGCTACCATCATGTCATTATCTTTTGGGACATTTTTTTCCCTACTGTTTTGATAAATTGCTTTGGCTTGGGTTAAATTTTCCAAATGATATATGCTAACAATTGATGTTAATGTATGTTACATAATTATTTAATTGTACAGTGAATTCAGTATTTTTCCTAAATATTTCACATATATTTTATATTTCACACAAAATTAAAGGGGCATGTGTAGCTCTCTATTTGAACAGATGCAATATATTCTAGACAGGATTTATACTTTCTCTACACAATAGCAGCAAAACAAAACAAGGAAGACTTTTTAAATGAAGGTGAAGAAGCAGATGAAAATGATGGTCACTTAATAAGAGCTGCCCTGACGGCTTCCATCTTCCTTTTCTCTCCCTGCTCTTTTGTGTGCTGCCAGATTGTCTCCTAGCTGGAGGTGACAGACAGCCCTGTCCAGATTGCATCTACAGACAACCCATCTGGGAATTGTCTCTGCGAGTTTCAAAGATGTTCCCTGTGGCAAAAACCACTTTATAAGTCTCTTTTCAAACTTGAGGTTCTGTTTAAATGTGTTTTAACAGTTATGGTCTGCTGTGTGGTTGGGGTGGACACTTCCTACAGTCACCGCTCAGGAGCTGTGTCCTGTATTGTGACGCCGGGGAGTGGAAACAGGCTTGGGCTACTACCCTTTACTGCCCTTCTGTGTTTGTCATTCCTGCTGTCCTATCCTTTCTGTGAAGACTTTTCTCATTTTTCAGATTCCTTACTTTAGTATACATAGGACGAGGAGAGTTTGGGGTGTGGGGGGGAAACAATGGTTTTATCTATTTTCAATTTTTATTCCTCCCATAATTAAACCCCACTGGGTATAGGTCATTTATGTAACATCTTGGGAAACATTTAATACCTATAATAATAAAAGCATAATATGCTAATTAGACTGGACAGCCAAACGACCTTCCAGACGTCATTCCGGACATCCTTCCCGACGAAGCTGCCATGGCGGGGGCTGAGGCAGAGGCAGTTAGGGGCAATCAGGCAGGCAGACAAGCAGTTAGGGGCAATCAGGCAGGCAGGCAAGTGGTTAGGGGTGATGAGGCAGGCAGGCAGGCAGAGGGGTTAGGGGCAATGAGGCAGGCAGGCAGGCAAGCCATTAGGAGCCAGCAGTCCTGGATTGCAAGAGGGATGTCCAACTGACAGTTTAGATTGGGCCTAAACCAGCAGTTGGACATCCCCTGAGGGGTCCTGGATTGCTAGAGGGTGCAGGCCTGGCTGAGGGACCTCCCCCACCACCCCCATGCACGAATTTCATGCACCGGACCTCTAGTATATAATAACACTGTATTTTAAAGTTATGCTATGATACGTGAGAGGTTTGTAGTGTTGGTTTTCAATGCTGAAGAACTAGGATGAAAAGATATGTGTTTGTCTTGGCCAAATGAGATGAAACGAAATTGCTGAGGAGCACGTATATTCCAGTACCGTGAAACTAGGATCCTGGAATTAAAAGCAGAGAAGAGAAAAATAGGAAAGCAAAGGGGCAGGTAGGGAATTCAAGATTTCCATTCAAGGTTAAAAAGAAACTCAATGGAACCATAAAACAAATATATTGTAGTTGACGCATAGAGCATTTGGCTGTGAATACAACTGTATTTCCTCCTTTATGATAATATATTGGATTAATATTCCTATTAGATATTGCAGGATTAGATGACAGTTACATTAGTGAGGGCTAAATTTTAAGATTATTGAATTTTAGACAGTTTCACTGCTAACTATTCTCCCAACAAAGTACACTCCAGAAATGAGCTAGTAGCATGCCACCATGTCACTTTTAGTATTAGCAGAATGAGCCACGGAGGGAAGGAAATCCAGTGAAAGCATGTATGATATTAACAATATTCTTTTCTTGCCAGAGGAATCATATGGGGGCAAATGTAATCACAGAAGAGCTACTGGGAGAATGTAAATTTTAAGAATGGAATGAGAATGGAATGATGCTTTCTTCTGTGAGTTTATTCAAAATATTTCAGTTAAATTTTCACAAGAGATACTAAAAAGGGACACTCATAAAAAGTGATACTTCTTTGAGGAAATTTTAAAAAGCAGAGAAAGATAAAAAACCCAGGAAGAACATGGTGGCACTGGATGAATCCCAGCCAACAAAGAAAGTCTGGCTGTGGGAGAACAATAGAATAAGTGATGCTAAATTATGTTCTAAGTGTAGCATTTGGGAGACAAAGTAGAACAAGTACCAGGAGAACTATGGATTGAACCCACTAGGATCATGTGTTGATTAATTTTATGTCAACTTGATTAGCCTAACAGATGCCCAGATAGTTGATAAAAAATATTTCTGTGTGAGTCTGATGTTGTTTCCGGAAGAGATTAGCATTAGATTCAGTAGACTGAGTAAAGGGATTCCCCCTCACAAATGTGGGTGGGCATCACCCAATTCCTTGGGAAAAGGTCTGAATGAAACAAATTAAAACAAAGGAAGGGAATATGCTATCTTTCTTCTGAGGCTGGGACACCCATTTTCTCCTGCCTTCAGGGGCAGAGGGGTGGTAGTGAGTGATTTCCCATGCCTCTCTTGGAGGCAAGTCCCTGCCCAGACCAAAATCTGGAAGCAGCACCCAGATTGGTCGGCTGGCCTTTGCCCATATAGGACAGGAATGTAGGTAATGTATTGTTTGCAAAGAATGATATATGAACCAGGAACAGCTCCCTAAAGGAGTTTTGGTTTAAGTCGCCAATGGGTTGACTATTCAAAAACTAGCTGTGTCCAAGGAAATACTGGTTGAGTAGCTATGGAGCACTGACAGAATCTTAGTCCACTCATTTTGAAAAGGATTGTACTCCATTTTGGGAGGACTCAAGTATCTCCCATTGGCAGAAAATGTGGCAAGACAGATGACTTTACCCCCTTAACCTCCCCATTCTTTCCTGTCCTCATTCACAGAAGGGGAAGAGTCTTTTAGTTTACAAAAACTACAAAGTTATCAGGGCAATTATTATTAATAGAAGTTGTCATGTAATTGTTCCACTCTGAGTAATGGGAGAAAAGGGTGAAGTGGATGGGTGGATTGTCCTAACCTTGACCACAGTGTGGAAAATAATTTAAGAACTTTGGACACATGGTGCAATTGACCCAAACTCAGAGAGTGGGAGCAGGATGAAGCTGGGATCCTGTAAAGTGGGGGAAAGATTAGAAAAAGAAGAAGAAAGAGAAAAAAAAGATAAATTTATGTCAACTGAACTTCAAGGCTGACTTTTATAAGAATAAAAACCAGATCAGCCCTAACCTGTTTGGCTCAGTGGACAGAGCGTTGGCCTGTGGACTCAAGGGTCCCAGGTTCGATTCCGGTCAAGGGCATGTACCTTGGTTGCGGGCACATCCCCAGTAGGAGGTGTGCAGGAGGCAGCTGATTGATGTTTCTCTCTCATCAATGTTTCTAACTCTCTATCCTTCTCCCTTCCTCTCTGTAAAAAATCAATAAAATATATTAAAAAAAAAAAACACAAAACAAAAACCAGATCATTCAGGGATAACCTAAAAGCAAGTCTCACCATCCTTTCATTTCAAACCATGAGTTATCTAGAGAAGGTTCATTGCAGGACTAGAGTATACCTGCCTATCTTTCAGACACTGCGGGTGCAGCAGCAGTTACCCATTATTCAGCCTTGTAAGCTTAGATTCTCTAATTGTTCTCTCTTCTGAGTAAAAGTGTTTGTGGTTCAAATGAACTAACAAGTGACATTGGCTACCTGACTGAGTAATGAGGATGAGGAGGGATGTCTCCATTCCACACTGAGCTTTAGTTCACACTTCCACATTCAGTAGTGGTAACTTTAAATCACCACAAAGATGAAGTCATCCATTAGAATGGACATAGAAGAGAAATACATGTGCTTTTATGGCATAAATATGTCTTTCCGTATAAATCAAATGTTGATAAGTTAGTTTCAGTGAAGTGAAACATTTTGTAAAATGTTGTTTCCTTGGCCATTTGAAAAACTCTGCTGGCTGGTGTTCTCACAGTCTCCTCAATACCCTTGTCTGGGGTTGTGTAACCGCAGGGAAACATGGACAGGATTCCTGTGACAAGGATGTGACCCTTCCTCTCAACCCAATGACTCCAGGTCGAGAGAAAGGCACCTTAAACTATTTCAGTTATAATAGGTTTACAAAATAGTACTTCAGATTCTGCCATGCTAATACTCTCTTTAAAACAGGATATTTCTCCTTAAAATAAGGAAATTCTGGAAATAGGAACAATAGTATGCAAATAACAAGACCTAAAATATCAAGACATAGCACTCATCACCAGAACCAATTCATGGGTCTCTGAGTAAATATACTTTATTCATTTGTTTAACTAGTTGAAAACTGTATTTTATTTTACTGATTTAGAATTGAATGGTGGTAGGAGAAGTGCTAAATTTTTAAAAATTCTTAATTCACTAATAATAGCAATTCACAAGAAAGTTATTATCAAATAATTATTTTTTATAAATGTATATGGTTTTTAGTTCATGAATTATATATTTGTCTATAATTTATAGCATCAATATTTCAGCTTTTTGTAAGAGACCAGAACATTTTATCCTATGATTTATTGTCAGCATATCACCTACAACTTTACAGATAGTTCCTATCAATTATATCTTCTTATATATATCATTGAAAATGAAGGATAACATTTAACAGGTTCTATTTCAATCAATTCTCATGCATAGGGATGCTAAACTTCCTTAGAAACATATTACTGTTGTATATTACTTTACAGTTTTCAAAATGTAGTCAGCTATGTTATTATAATGTGTTCAAATAAGTTATTTTGCAGTCTTGCATATGCAATTATATTTTATAGTTAAATGTTGAATTTTGAAATATAGAAAGAATGAAGTGTTCAAAAGAGTAAGAAATCTGACAATAAAGAAATAATATTATATGGACATATATGAAATACCTTAATCAATACAAAAAGTGAAAAAAAAAAGAAATAATATTAAACAGGCAGTGCAGTGTTATGAGCCCTTTCTATCAGCCTTTGTGGGTTATCCTGCAATGTCTTGATTAAGTCTCTGAATTCCTCTGACTCCAAAGTTCCAATGATAAAGTAGGAGTTGATTAACCTTGTCAGGGATGTTGTCAAACACATTAAGAACTACTTGATTTTATAGGCCAGTTAAGCAGTTTTATAATAATATAGCAGGGGAATTTAAGGGGCAACATATAAGTGTGTAAGTGCATATTTTTTGGCATTTTCTGTAGGCTGTGGCTAGTTAAGCAGAAGTTGAAGACCTGAGTGATGCATGAGAGTGGTGTGTGTGTGTGTGTGTGTGTGTGTGTGTGTGTGTGTGCGCACACACACATGGGTATAGGTGCATGGGTATGTGTGAAGGGACAGGTGGGCAGGAGAGAATATTTGCTGAAAGATACTGATGAGATAAAAGGTTTATTCTTTTTGTTGACAGTGTCAAGTTAATAAATCCTACATTTTCTTCACCTTTAAGGTGCTTTGGGAATATGAGAATATATATGAGACATTGTCACCTTATCCAGGTGCTTTGGAGATAGGAGAATATACAGGGTGGGGTAAAAATTGGTTTACAGTTGTGAGTATTTGAAACAAAGTTTATTCTTGAATTATCATTTATTAATTATTGTATTATTTCCCTTATGGTCAATTGTACCTACATCTCCCCCAACCTGTATATGAGACTTGGTTCCTGACTTCAAAAGCTTATAAACAGAAACAGAGTGAGAAACATGCTATAAAGTAATGCATTAACTTAGTAACCTGACAAGCCCTCCATGCCTCCTTCATTCCCATTGAGGCACCTCCACTCCAGGCCTCCTTCCTGACCCTTTCCCCCCAGGCTCCTTTGGTACCCCTGATTCTCAGGAATCTCTTAGACCCTCCTATTGTTCTACTTATCAAGGGTTGATGTATTTGACATGCCCACTGGACTATGCACTTCTACATCTTTAACAATCATGACTAAGACCACACCAAATTCTCGTGGTCTCTCACAGAGCTGTGCTGCACACTGTTGACTAATTTGGAGTCCTTGATCAGAAACTGTATGTGATCCTAGAGGTGTAACCCATAGGGAACAAATTTTGGCAGCTGTAGTGTTTGTTTGTTTGTTTTAATACTTTTTTTTATTGATTTCAGAGAGGAAGGGAGAGGGAGAGAGAGATAGAAACATCAATGATGAGAGAGAATCATTGATTGGCTGACTCCTGCATGCCCCACACTGGTGTATCCAGCTTGCAACCCGGGCAAGTGCCCTGACCAGGAATTAAACTGTGACCTCCTGGTTTGTACCACTGAGCCATGCCGGTGGGGCTTGCAGCTGTGGTTTTTGAAAAGGCAAATTTCACAGACTTCTAGATCTGAAGGGTAAAATGAGGTTGAAAACAGTATATATTTTATTCTATCTTTTAGTAAATATATCACACAGGTGGATAGGGGAGAAAGGTGGTAGGCTTTACCAACAGAATAGAAGTTCTTACTCTTGGAATATAAAGCAGAACTGAAGTGAATGTCACTTAAAATTTTGTCTTTGGGTGGATGGGGTGAAGAGGTTGGGCTGAGGAGAGAGGGGGGGGGGGGGAGTGGGGAGGAGAATTAGCACTACCACCTTAAGTCAAAGTGAATCCTTTAGAAAACAAAGTGCCCAGTGCTCATGCTCACAGCAAGAAACCCGTTTCAAGAGTAAAGATCCGGCCTTTGAACCCAGCTGTGAAAGGAGACTCTTTCCAAATCAAAGCATAGGAAGGCCTGTAGTGTTGCTCTTCAGCTCCCTCACTGATCAAAGCCTTTATTTGCCTCTGCTCTTTCAAAGAGAAAGCTAGGAAAGGCAGATTACTGCCCTAATCTTCATATTCTGAATTTATCCAATTCTGAATTTAGAAAAAAAGGATTCTCTAACACCCCCAGGATACAGAGCCCCACTACACCTGAGGTTTCCTTCAATATAATAAACTCGCACTCATCTGGTTGTCAATGGTTTAAAATTGAAATCAAATGAAGACTTACTTGTGATTCTCATTGGACAGAGATCACAAAAACATCTTTGTTTAAGCACAGCCTGATGTGTTTAAACAACAGAAAACTAGAAACAAACCCACAGGAAGTGTACAAAACAGAAAGATCATTGTATTTCCCTGTCTGACCAATGTATCTCTGCGGGGAATTACAGTGAAGTGACCTGCTTTAGGCTATCTCTGACTGTGCAGTAGTTGCTCAGTGCTCTCTTCCATTAGGGTTTAAACTCCTCTCCCTTTCCAAAGCAATCCTATGTTTTTTGCATCAGGCACCCAAATCCCTCAGGCTGTTTCCCTTCTCCCCTAAGGAAGGAAGATAGCACTGGAGAGACAGCAAAGTGGTCAGCGTGTCTGGAGCAGAGAATGAAGAGAGAAGTTGGAGAGAAGGTCAGAGATAAGAGCTAGAGCTGAACCAAGTATTATCTTTGGCTTTCACTCTACTAAAAAGGGGGTGTATTAACAGGGTTGTGAGTAGGGAGCGTGACATGATCTGATTTGTGTTGCAAAAGAACCACTTGGGTTGCTATACTGAGAGTAGTCTAGTGCAGACACGGGAGACCCACTACCCACTGGCAGTCATCTAAGTGAATGTTATGGTGGTGGAGTAGATGGTAAGAGGTGGTTGGACTCTGAATCTATTTTGAACAAACAATTCTATAGTGAATGTGATTTGAGATGTGATAGAAAGATACATCAGGAATACTAGAAGAATAGAGTTACCAGCTGAGGTATAGAGCCCTATAAAAATACAAAATTGGGGATGTCCAAGATCCTACCAGGAAACAGGTGAGAAAGAGAAACCTTTTTTTCCCTGTTGCAATCTGAGAAGCATATGAATGGGATTCTGCTCTGCCTGCTGGCAACTGGAAGAGGCTTTATAGCATATAAGCATTAGATTTGTCACAATAAAGGGGACTGAAGCCCAGCTGGTGTGGCTCAGTGGTTGAGTATCGACCTATGAACTAAGAGGTTACTGTTTAATTCTAGAACAGGGCACACACCCAGGTCATGGGCTCATTCCCCAGTGTGGGGCATGGAGGAGGAAGCCAACCAATGTTTCTCTCTCATTATTGATATTTCTCTCTCTCCCTCTTCTTTCCTCTCTGAAATCAATAATAATATATTCTTTAAAAAGGGGGGATTGAAAAAGAGACAATGAGGTGAGAATAAAGAAAATTTATCTGAACAGTTCTCAGATTTCAGAAGCAGATGAACTAAGCCAGTGGTTCTCAAACTTGAATGTGCAGCCGAGTCATAGGAGGGTTTGTTAAAACACAGATTGCTGGGCCCCAACCCCAGAATTTCTGATTCATTAGGTCTGGGTGATACCCAAAATGCACATTTCTAGTTTTCAGGTGACAATGGTTAAAGGGCAAGCAAGTTTGAGCCATGTACATTCTGCAGTTCCGATTTTATCAAGAAAAGAAGCAGTGCAGACCTCAGCTTTGCAACTCTGTGTTATGGGAAGATCTTAATCACATATGAGTGGTACTATCAGGAGCTTAGTTTGGGGCAGGCAGTTCAATCTATGAGTCTGGGGTTTGAGAGAGATATCTCCGCTTGAGATATTAATTGAGAGCTGCTGGCTAATAGAATTTAAATGTATAAAAATGAGAAATAGATGTTCAAAATAGTTTATAATGTAGAAAGATAAAATAAAGATTGGAAGTAAAGAAGCAATAATATTTATTTCAACTTTGATTAACACCTGTATTTAATAGCTACTATTCTGTTACAATGAATTTGTGGAGGCCAAAATCAGGAAGTTTTCTCCTCTTTATTTGTTTCTGTTCCTCTCCCCTAGCATGAGGTATCTGAGACTGTAAGATATTCAGTTACATGACTAATGTCACGCAGCTGGTGTGGCACATCATATTTCCCAAAGATGGCAGCAACATTATCTTACATTCCAAATGCTATTCTGAAATGTGCCCTTGACATCCCTTTCACTGATGGGTGGGGATCTTTGTTCCCTGTCCTTAAATCAGGTCAGGCTTATGACTTGCCTGTATCCATTCAAAGGCAGCAGACATGATGCTGCATGGTTTCCAAGGCCAGGTCAGAAAACATGATGCCAATCCACCTTATTTAGTGAAATACCCCTGGTAAAACTCTAAGCCTCAATGTCTGAAGTACAAATGCCATGAACTTGCCATACTGTGAGTAAATCCAAAGCAGCCTACATAGAAAGACCACATGAAGAATTCTGAGGGTACAGAGAGAGAGAGAGAGAGAGAGAGAGAGAGAGAGAGAGAGAGAGAGATGAATGACAGCACTGGGCTGCTGGAGCCATCTATTCTTCCAACCCCAGTCATTGTATCACAGCGCTGTATGAGAGATCCCAAGTTTTGCCCTGCCAAGCCTTTTCTGAATTCCTGACACATAGAAACTGTGAGAAATGATAGTGTGCTATTAAAACACTCAGTTTTGGAGTGATTTATTCAAATTTGTTTAATTTTTCAAATTTGCTTGATCACCAAACCCTTTTGGGGAGAAAAGAGGGAACATAACACTCATTAATATGACCTAAAACTTGTGTTCCACCAAACAAATTTAAAAAAATATTCCCTGTATTCATCAAGCAAATTTTACTTTATGATTTGGTTTCCTAAAGAGAACTTTCCACAGGGAAGAGGGGTGTACACCAGTCAACATGTCTATTTATAAATCAATACAAGTTTATAAACTAGGGTTTTGATTTCTCTATTATGCTTGAATTTGGTCAGCATGAATTAGTCCCAGAGCCTCCTCACTTGGAGCTAAATATCACATACTTAACATGCTAGGCTGAGATCCCATTGGATTAATGGTCACTCTACTATGGGATTAGGCAGACTTTCTACTGATATCTTCTAAATGCTATAAGACATATCTAATTTATTTATGTATGACTCTTCTTTCACAAACAATAAGTTCTCTACTCTAAAAAGAAAATCAGGATCCATCATGCATTATTAGAAGATAGTTTGCCATTCTGTACTTATCAGACTCTTAAATAGAAATTTCAAAAATTTCAAGAGAAATTTTCAGGAGAGTCTTTATTGGATTCTGGGCACAAGGTTATTTGGAACCTAGGGAGCCACAAGTTGAGGAGTTCTTACCTCATTTCTGCACTAAGCTACATATGTTTCTTGGTACCTCCAGGACGATAGGTCTTGGGAATCTCTAAAAAGAATCCCCTTGATTCTGATAATTGGAACTCTCATACTGAACTCCATCAAAGCAACAATGCAAATGCTTTCTGAGAGACAAGCTATAGAGGAACATCTGTGCAAATAATTGTACTGATCAAAAAATAGATACAGAGGAAGGAGTTGTATTTTTTCGTTGCAGGGTCACTCATCCTTACACATGGCTTCATTAGCTCCTTTACAGTTGACCCTTGAACAACATGGGGGGTAGGTAGGGATGTTGGCACCCACATAGTTGAAAATCCATGTATGACTTTTGACTCCTTTCAAAAACTTAACTACAGACATTCCTCAGTATCAACTAAGGATTGGATCTAGGCCCCTGCCTCCCCCATGCCCCGCCAAGGTTACCAAAGTCCTTGGATGCTCAAGTCCTTTAAATAAATGATATACAACAATGCATACAGTTAGCCTTCTCTGCATCTATGGATTTCCAAATGCTGAGTGAAAATAATTTTCTATCTGTGGTTGGTTGAATACATGGATGCAAAACTCAGGCATACAGAAGGCTGACTATATATTTATTGAAAAAAAATCCACATATAAGTGGACCAGTGCAATTTAAATCCATGTTGTTTAAGGCTCAACTGTATTTCTATTTCTACTCCAAATATTATACATGAACTACAAATGATACATAAAACTACCTATACAGCATCTCCATTTGGATCCATCACAGGTATTTCAAGATCAAAATATTCAAAACTTAAAACTTTGGAGAATCCTCTAAAATGTCACCTCTTCCAGTGTTCTAAATCTCAGTGAATTAACTGTTATCCATATAGTTGGCAATCTTTTCTCTTGTCCTTCTAGTTCATCCAACACTACATATTTGATCTACTTAACATAGTTTAATTCAATTAAATTTTTCCCTTTCCATTACAATCATTGAGTACAAATTGCCATTAACTCTTGTTTGAGCTATTCCACTGATCAGGATTCTGTATTTCAGGCCACAGAAACCAACTCTAGGTATCTTACTTAGAAAAATAATTTAAAGATACTAAGTAGGTAACTGACCATTAAATACTCTAGAGGTGGTTTCAGGATATCAATAGAAACCATGGGAAGTAAGAATATAGATAACAAAGCCAAGGTCATTTCCTTCAGAGACACAGTTCTGTTCAGAAATATTTCATTGGCTAATCCTAGGAAATATGTCTATGTCCCAGCTATCAGGGGATGGACATATCTGACGCACTTAGACTTTAGATTCACATAATGAAGCTTTCCTCCAAATTAGGAAATATATTTTGATGTTGGGATATAAAAAACCATATTATCCTCTTAGCAGTCAACTTCTATATATAGGGTGGATTAAAGACAGCTTCAAATTCTTTTTTTTTTTTTCACTCATGGGGGTAGAGGTATAGTCTAAATCTCCTCCCATGAATTTGGGCTGGCATCTTTGACAGCTTTAACTCATGATGTGCCAATTTCCATACTCAAGCCTTAAAAAACGAGCAGCTTTTACTTCTTGTTTTTGTAACATTCACTCTTGAAACCTAGAGTACATGCTATTAGGAGCCCAAGCCATGTGGAGAGGCACTGAAGTATAAGATGTCCTGGAGAGAGTGGGGGAAAAGAGACAGAGATAGAAAAACAAAGAGATGCACTTACAGAGAAAGAGATAACCAAGGCAGCAGACATTTGATCTTGGAAGCAGATCTTGTAGCTCCAGCTGCCTCAACTGACACCACATGAATCAGAGAACTACCCAGCTGAATCCTTCCCAAAGGACTCACAAAATATGTGCAAAATAAAAGAGTAGCATTAAGTCACTAGGTTTTGGAGGTAGTTTGTTAGGGAGCAATATATAGCTAGAGTAGTCTCCTTGCGTTCATCCTTAAATTTCTTCTATTTTCTATACTGTAGCCAGTTTTAAAAATATTTATCATATTATTACCCTGCTTAACACTTTTCAATAGCTTTTCAATGCTCTTAGGATTAAAATAAAAATCTTCAACATTACGTTCAAGGTCTTGAATAATGTGTGCCATCCCAGTTGTGTCCCACACCTTTTCACAGCCTCACTTTAGGAACTACAGTCACATTGGCTGTTTAATAAACTTTATTTTTCTTTTTAAAAATATTTTTATTGATTTCAGAAAGGAAGAGAGAGATAGAAACATCAATGATGAGAGCGAATAATTGATCGGCTTCCTCCTGCACACCCCACACTGGGGATCGAGCCCACAACCAGGGCATGTTCACTGACCGAGAATCTAAATATGACCTTCTGGTTCATAGGTCGATGAGCCACACCAGCTGGGCTTAAATTTTATTTTTCAATTATAGTTGACATTTAATATTATTTTATATCAGTTTCAGATGTACAGCATAGTGGTTAGACAATTATATAATTTACAGAGTGATCCCCCTGATAATTCAAGTACCAAATTGACATCATGCATAGTTATTACAATATCATCCACTATATTTCCTATACTGAACTACATCCCTGTGATGTAGTTCTATTTTGTAACTACCAATTTGTTTTACATTCCTCTGAAATGCCACACTTCTTTCTTTCCCAGAGTTCATGCTGTCCCCTTCCCCATCACATCAGGCCTTTCCCTAGTCAACTCTTACTCATTCTTCAGATCTGAGTTCAAACATCAGTTTCTTAGGAAGGTCTTCCCTTATTCCCCAGACTAGATCTGTCTCTCATAGTTCCTATAGATCTCAAACAGAGCAATTGTTATGTTCTAATTAAATAATTCATTGTAAAAGAGCTTTTATCACTTGTCTTTTCCTTTAGAAATATAAGGTTTTCAAGATCTATAAAACTTATTTTTGACTCTAGCCAAAGTGCCTTAAACCATTCTTTGCACATAGTAGACCCACAATAAATGCTGATTGAAAAATGGGTATGTGGAAACTGACTTAATATACATGGATCAATGCCTCTCAAATCTTAAATGTATAGACAAACCACCTGGGGATCTGGTTAGAATGCGTATTCTGATTCGGAAGGCCTGGGTAAGGCCTCAGAATTGAGTCTCCTTTTCTAGCAAGCTCCTAGGTTATACCTTTGCTGTTGGTTCTGTAGATCTCTCTGAGTAGCAAAGCTTTATAAGAATCATAATTAAGTCCTGTGGGTAACACAGAACAACCATTTGGGATTAGTTAATATTTTAAACCTGTGCTATCATTTTAATTTGATTCAATTAATTTCAACAAACAATTATTGAACCAACCATTTCCCAGGATAGGCTAAACATTGAATAAGATAAGGTTAGTGCCCTCAAAAAGCTCACAGTAAAATGGGCATAACTAAAATATAAACAAATCAATGCAGAAAATGTGTTATAATAAAAGTAGACTACAAATATGGATTTAGCACAAAATAGGCAGTTGCCAATTCATTTTGGGAAGCTCAGAAAATGTGAAACACACTGACGATTTAGCACAAGTAAACTATTATTCTGTCTTGTTTTATTTTTTTATTCGATATATGCCCACCTGAACTGACTTATTAGAGAGTTGGTGATTTAAAAGATTGGCCTGACTTCCATATTCCATTATCAGAATGAGTTATGTAAGTCATTAGTCCTCTTGCGCAATATGGAAACAATGTTTTTGTTGGTTTCTGTTGTCTGTTTATCTTTTTTGTTTCCAAGTTGTTCTTCAGTCTGTCATTTCTATTTTCAACTTCGTAACTCCTTTCTAGTCTTTATAATTAGACTTGAATTAGGAAGCACAATATGATAGAAAAACAATAGAAGAATGATAATTTGGACAGAAGCTGAGGGTCGAGTCTGTGTTAGTTAGGGTCCTCTCTAGAGAAACAGAACCAATAGGATATATGTTGATCTATATAAAAGGAGATTTATTATAGGAATTGTCTCCCATGATTATGGAGGCCAAGAAGTCCCATGGTCTTCTGTGTGCAAGGTGAAAGCCCAGGAAAGCTGGTGATATAACTCAGTCTGAGCCCCGAGGCCTAACGGCCAAGGGAGCCAATGTTGTAAATCCTGGTCAAGTCTGAAAGGCCAAGAACCAGGAGGACCGATGTCCAAGGATAGCTAAAGCAAAAAGAGCAAATTCCCTTTTCCCCTGAGTTTTGTTCTATTTAGGCCCTCAATGATTAGATGATGTCTTCCCTCATTGGCAAGGATGGTCTTTGGTGTTCTTTACTTAGTCTACAGATTCAAATGCTATTCTCTTCTGGAAACATCCTCACAGACACACCCGGAAATAATGTTTTACCTGCTACCTGGGCATTCATTAGCCCAGTCAAGTTAACAGATAAAATTAGGCATCGCAGAGTCCTGTATTTAGTAGTTTGGTCCTGAAGGAGAAATACAGTAACTTTTTCTTGCTTAGATATTTCCCCAATGGGATAGGCCTATTATTATTATTACTAGAGGCCTGGTGCACAAAATTAGTGCATGCAGGGGGGGTTCTCTCAGCCCAGCCTGCACCCACTCCAATTGGGGACCACTAAACCGGTGACCGGACACCCCTCTCACATCTGGGACCCCTGGCTCCTAACCACTCACCTGCCTGCCTGCCTGATTGCCCCTAACCCCTCTGCCTGCCTGCCTGATCACTCTTAACCTCTCTGCCTGCCTGATCGCTCCTAACTGCCTCTGCCTGGCTGATCACCTCTATCTGCCTCTGCCTGCCTGCCTGATCACCCCTATCTGCCCTCCCCTGCTGGCCTGATCTTGCCCCCAACTTCCCTCCCCTGCCAGCCTGGTTGCCCTCAACTGCCTCTGCCTGCCTGATCACCCCTAACTGCCCTCCCCTGCTGGCCTGATCTCACCCCCAACTGCCCTCCTCTGCCAGCCAATTTGGTTCTGATTCGTCAGTTTCTATGCCAGTCAGCATCAAAAGATCTGCCTCCTAGGCAGCCATTGGCTCACAGTTGACCCAGATTTGGTTCTGACTGGTCAGTTTCTATGCCAGTCAGTGTCAAAAGCTCCGCCCCCTAGGCAGCCATTGGCTCCTTACATTCACCCAGATTTGGTTCTGATTGGTCAGTTTCTATGCCAGTCAGCGTCTCTGGGCCTATCAACGGGGCCTGATCAGAAAGGTGGGGCTGATCAGCAGCCCAGGTGGAGGCCTGGAGAGAAATGGAGGCGCAGCTATTGGCCAGGCTGGGAGAGAAAGAAAGGCAAGTTTTGATCAATGGCTGCCACAGAGGCTATGGATCAGATCCTGCCTATCTCTCTGCAGGCCTCTCTCCGGGCCTGATCCGCAGCCTCCTAGGCAGTCAGTGCTGGGTTGGGGCACAGGCAGCGGCCCCAGTCAGTTCTGGGTGGCATGGCAACCCAGCACTGACTTCCGGTCTGGTCGAGCCTTGGGTCATAACGGTTGTTATGACCCTGACTCTTTATTATATAGATGATGATGATGATGTTGATTGGCAGGTCCTTCCTCTTTCTCGGACTGGGATATTGAACCTCATTCAGTCTTTGTGTCCACCCTTATCTTTATTATTCAAGTCATCTCCTGGCTTTTCTATGGGATAGTTATCATTCTTTTAAGTTTTTCCTTTTCCAGCATAAAACTTTCTCTAACCACTTCTAAAACAGCATGTCTCCTGAGAGGAAGCTAATTAACTATACCCTTCTGGTTATTATTTAATCATTATTTTTGGAGTACCCCACATGTTCTACATATCAGCCTTTTCTAGCACCAAATCATTATTCAGAGCTCAGTCACTTCCTAATTTGGGTCCTTGAAACCACTTCCTTATCCCATCTATTAATGTTTAGTGGGACTCACCTTGGGCAAGGTGCTCACCTTTTAAGAGAACATAGGAAAGCCATATATCCTGTCCTCTAAGAGCTCTTCATGCCTTGCTTCATCTCACTTTTCCAATCAGGCCAAAGTGTTACTTCAAAATAATATCTTTGACCTAACTGTAAGACACATTCCCCTCTCTCAGCACATGCATCCACTAGCTTTTCATTGACCTCAAATGTAATTTAAATCCATTTGCATCTCAAGCATTTATTTATTTTTTCTTGTTCTTTCTGTACCAGTCAAACCATCTCCTTAAATCCATGCCTTTCTTAGAATATCTGCTATTTAAAAGAGAGATAAACAGGGGGAAGATACCTTCAGGCTTGGATTTTGTGGCTATATTCATATCCCTTTGGCTAGAAACCCACTTTCCCCAAGGTTGTGATGGCAGCTATTTAATTCAGGAGTCAGTGATGAAATGTTTTTACATAATGCATGCCTCTTAGGAAAACAGCATGGCTCTGTTTAGAAAAAATCAGCACTTTTTCACCTCCTACTTCCCCAAATGCTGTGATAGCACTCAGCCCTGAGCATCCTCTGTGCTCAGTATGATGGAGGACACAGTTTCTCCAGCTAGGATTTAGAACATATTCTCAAGGGTTGCATTTTACTATAATATTTTTCAGTTTCTGTTTTCATAACTTTATTTCAATGATAATATAAATACAATTCTGGATTATCTGCTTGATTTTCTTATAACTAGGTACTGCCTATAGGATTTCAATTAGGATCTGTGTTAATAAATATGTCAGTGCCCATTGCTCTACACAGTGACAGCATGTTATTTTAAGCTTTGTGGTGCCAGTAAGTACTGCTACTATAACTAACGTTATGCGACCAACTGATATGCATGTATATTCTTGAGTAGGAAAGAATTTTCAAACTCGAGGGACTTTGGTTAATAGGTAGAACATGGGCTCTGAGGAAGTCATTCACATTTTCTAATTCCAGTTATGGCAATTTACTATCTCATTGCACTTGAGAAAGACTCTTAGCCTTTGTAAACCTCAGGTTCCCCATCTATAAAGTGAGGTTAAAAATTAGCTACTAGACCTCAGAAGTGTTGTACAAATTCAGATTATTCATGTGTGCTTATTTGATGCATAACAGGTATTCAGTAAGTAATAGCTATAATTATTACCATATTTTATCCTGTGAATCAGTTTAAGGTCAGCATCCTCTGCATTATTTATTTCCCTTTCAAGAAGAGAAAATGTTTAAACTCACTGACATAACTTTTATCACTGAACTCACTTCTGAAGTGAATCATAAAGTCACTGGGCACTTATCTTGTTTAATATTGAGCATTACTTACTCTCAATATAGGTCTTCGTTATTATTACTTAAATAATGTAGTAACTCTTACCCCTATTAATATTTCTGGGGACTTCTGAAGGTGATGGGAATAGAGAAACCTAAACAGAAAAATGAAAACCAAAGAGATCAAGAGTAGACACCTGTAAAGAATGAGCAACGCTATCACTGTTTTCCAGTATTTATCTCAATAGTACTTTGTGCGTGGTCCTAAACTAGTTCTCTCATTCACATGGGCAGTCAGTAATCCTCCACTAGGCCTAATAAAATAAAAGGGAAAATTGCAGGGGAAAGATATATCAAGACAATAATCTATTGGTTTAGATAGATCAAATCACTGCCTAAATTGTTTATGGGAAATACATGTCATCCCTCCCCATTCCCCCCAAATTTCGCAATTTTCTAAAATGGATCCACTTTAAGATGTGATTTTTTCCCTCCAGGTTAGACCAGTTGGATTCCATCAATTATAATTGTGATGGATAGCAAGTGATTTGTTTCATTATATTGTTAATGGCTGTAGTGGGAACATTTGAGCTATTACATGAAAAGCTGTGGTTGTGTCGTTGTGAAGCTTCCAAGGATAGAATTTTCTCCTCACTCTTTGTTTCTGCAATAGGCTCTCTCTCCCCTAACAGGGATGCACACTGAGTTTTAAATCTTTCTCCGCTTGGCTTGAGGGAGTTTGCTTTTTTCTGTGTGTCATTGAAAAGTCCACTATGCAGGTTTCCAGCCAGCCAAGACATGAAACTGGCATAAGCAATGTAAATGCTGGAATTGATTTAAAGAATTACAATTCCTGATAGACAAAAGTCAAAAAAATACATAAAAAAGGAACACCACTAAGTGAAAAAGTGAATAAAATTCTGATAAATCTCTTTACTTGGTCAAATATGAACTCTTAAATGTGAGGCTCTCTTATAAATCAGGATCATGCAAAGCATTTGTCTGATATAGTCACAAAGGAGGTAGTCTGGTTTATGCCTTTCATACCAAGCATAATCCTAAACAAGTTTCAACCTTAACTTAAAGATATTTTAATGTATCAGTTAGACTCACAAACTCAAGCTCATATTGAATTCAAAAGAAAACCCCTCAAAGCTCAGTTTTTAAAATACATCAAATAACATTTTATACATTTTTTAAATTAATCTAGATGTCATTAAAGGTAATACTTCATTAGCTGACTCTACCCTTGAATCAATGACAGTAGTGGTGATCAACAGGGAGCAAGAGAGGCTCTTGCTCTGGGTCATTTTAAAGGTGATTTTAATATTCTCAGTAACCTTTGTCCCTAAGGATAACACCCTGCTGTAATGTAGGCACGGAAACCCTAGCCCTTTTGAATACAGGTTAATTATAATCATTCTCCCAGCAGTTTAAAATTTTAAACTAACCTACAAACATTCAAAAGTTGCTAACAAACATTTACCAGAAATTCTAGGGTGAGGATCATTTACTGGCATCCCCTTGAATTTAATCATGTTTCCTCTCCTAAACCTTAAAGTTCTTTCCTATAGATTATTTTATCTGCATTAACACTGTCCTTGGGAAATTGGTAGGAGAGCTGGTCTATTTGTCCTTGTTTTAGAAATGAGGAGAAAGCAAAGTTGGGGACCAACTCAAGGCTATGCAATATCAGAACCACACACCACACCCTTTCAGCCTTCTCTTTGAACTGCCCGCCTACCCCCCCACCCCCCCCACACACACATCCGATATAAACAGGCCATGGTGGGTGCTTCTCCTCCCTTTGAGAACATACATATTCATGTGTTTGAAGTCCGCCATGGATACAGACATGGATTACAATGTGTTGAAAAGAGCGGGGCAGCTAACAGAATGATTAAGACAACTGAAAGAAAATAAGAAATTTAATAACTGAAATGTCTTCTATATTTTTTAAAAAAGAGAGGGAATAGATGAACCAGATAAGATGCAAATAAAACAAGGAAACAAAATACATGTAAAATGAAAAAGGCAATTGGCTTTGTATCTTCAAATGCTTAACTTACAGGATGGAAGAGCACACAATTTAGCTTGTTTGGGTTTAGTCCTCCTAATATATGCTACAGAGTAATTTATTTTCAGAAGAAGCCTCTCCGCGGTGCTCCTATTATGATAATGGGGATTTATGTACATGAGTATTTGTGATCACATCACAGAGCAGTTTTTGGAAGAACCAAGGGGGATGGGGGGATTTTCCCATTTTAAAAATAGGAATGAAGGCTAAAAAATCTCTCTAAAATTTCAATCTATCACTCAATCTAGCCACCACACACACACACACACACAATTCCACGGTGAATTGTCTTATTTGGGTTAAGTGCTTCTGTAGTGAAGAACAAAACTTGTGAGTGAAAAGCGGCATAATGCACAGAATGCTTGCATGGACTGTGATGAGAAGGTGGCCGCCCCTGAGATTGGAAAACACAGCTCCAGAAGCCCCAGACCTCTCTGACCACATTCACTTTGCTTACTCAGGAGCAGACAATGACAGGCTTGGACTTAGGGGGAGGGGATGAATCAAAGTCCCTCTTACCCTGTGTCTCTGCAAGAATTGCTGTCAGCCTGGTGAGCTGACAAGAAGTAGGGGATCAATCCAGTAGACACAGGATGAAAATGTAAACAGGGATAAGCTCCCTGTGCGTGCACTCCCTTTCTCTCACTCTCTCTCTCTCTTCCATCTCATTCTATCTTTTTACACAAAATCCAGGCATTTGAGAGGGGGGGGGGTGATTTTTCCTGTCATGAACAAAGCAATGCTCAGCACTCAGAGTCATTTCACAGTAGGATCAACTTTAGAGCACAGCCACACTGCTTTTAGTAAATTGTGTGGTGATTTCAAGATTGTGTTACAGAGTGTGCCAGTATTGGTGTGCATATTAAATCATTCCAAATATGAATTCCAATGGGAGAAATTATGGCAAAATCACAGCTTGGGTACATTAATGAAAATAAAGCTTATCGAAGTAGGTGAACTAATAGGTTTGTGCACCAAAGTTTATGGGCGTAAGTCAGCTGTCACTGGTTAGGCTAAGGGAGACATAATATTCTAGTCATTTCTCTAGTGAGAGGAACATTAGCTTATTTTCTCCATTAATTGATATTCTACTGAATCAAGCACTGCTGATTGCTGACCAGCTCACACGTTCCCCATATGTCTCCAGATTGCTAAACTCAGAAATGTGAGACTCTGCTTCACTGAGTCTGTTTGAGGACAGCCTACCTCAGTAGTGGTTGCTAGATTATTTGTTCTTATAAAGAACAGAAGAAAATCAGAAACTTGGAAAAATGTGCATTCTCAGAATTTTCTACAAAATTATTTTTATCATATTTAGGGCATGACTCAAGGATTCAGTCTATTTTAGACAAACATTATTAAACAGTTTAAGTTTGACAGACTAGATGAAATAGACTGTATATAAAATTTTTCCTCTTCTATATTTGTCTTTTGGTATACATCCCTGTACTTATTTGCTTATGAACAGTGAAGCAAATTTGTGGATATAGTTAACAAAAATTAGCTTCAGATTAGAAAAGCTTACATATTTTAGGTATCAATTGGTTATTAAAGAGTGAGTTGTTAAAGTGAAAAGCAGAATGCAGAATTTCCTGTCACCATCACTTCTGAGTCAAGAGCTAAAATTGCAACTTCTGCAACCACAAAAATATATGTTAAGAATAACATTTGGTTTTATTTTAGGTAAAACTATCAAATGTAATGCCAAAAGACCCCCAAATGCATATTACTAATATAAGATAATATTAGTACCTATTCCCACAAGCAAGGTGCTATTAATCGCCCCAACAACCATATAGGGCCGGGTTTGTTTTCATTTTACAGATGAAAAAATCAGAGGTTTATAAAGAGGTTAGTATTTTGTTCATTGTCCCAGAGCCCATCCGTGGGAGAGCTACGACTTGAACCTAGGCAGTCTTACACCAGAGCTCAAGTCTATTATATTAATCCTTCAGTAACATTAAGTAAATTCTAATAACTGAATCTGGTGATATGTTTCTTGCATTTTCAGCTTTAAGAATGTTTATTAAAATAGGAGAATGGGTATCATATTTTAAACTCATAAATCTTTTCAAATTGATTGTATCTGACATTGTTATGACATTGAAAAGTAACATCTATACAAATATATTTAGTCAGTTTAACAAATGGGACATGCTCTTTTATTAACCTACATTTTATTATTTAAACAAAGGGAGAAGATTCTAGACTATTCACAGTAATTAGGAGTCTCATATGTGTTTACATGATTAGTGAGTGAAAATTATGGTGACCTGCTGAGGACTTGCAAATGATGATGGATCATGGTGTGACTATCTATGAGACCTGCTGGATTTTTGCAGACAATATTTCAAAAGTACAGAATATGGCTTTCCCATAGGAATCATACACCTCTGCTCTTAGAGAAAGAATTCTCTAGTTTTACTCATCTAGGGAAAAACTATAATATTCTTGGTATTTGCAGTAGTAAAGAAAACCACCATCCAAAAAATCTGATTTGTTAATATAGTCTTAAAATAAAAAGGAAAGCCAAACATCAAAACAAGAGATCTTATGTAAGTTAATAAACTCAATACCTAATCATGTACAGCAGTAACTTCCCTATCTCATTAAAATCATCCAGAAAGAGCTCCTGGCTTGGAGATGTTACCATAAAACAGAATAAATGGTTCTAAAACATTTGGAAGGAATTATGATGAAAATTTTCAGGAGACACAAATTCCTCTATTAAATTTATTGTCTTGTGCTGTTCCTGAAACCATTCCATTCCTTCATGATGAGGTAGGGACCACGAGCCTTGCTCACTTGTTTTATATTGTAGTGTTTGAACAGAGCTATCACTTGCTGCATGTTTGCTCTGTGTCCCAAGGAAATAAGCAGGGAAAGGAGTAATGTTTTATTACCACAAAAGCCTACTGAAAGGTAAATAATATTCTCAGGCCTAGAATGAGTGTTGGTGAAGGAAAGGAAAAGAAAATTTCCTGAATTTTATTAGGCAGACAGCTGAAAAAAAGAAAATGATTCAAAAGTGTTGCTTTAAATAAAGTATTCATTTTTTGCTCTGCACTTAAACAATTAGTACATAATTTTACACTTCCAGCAATGTTAAAGTGAGGGATAAGAATTTTTGATTTACTATTTTCTTCCCGTTAAAGGTAGCCTCCACTTTACAAATGGGTTGTTACAAAAATTCATTTGTTAGATGTTCATATTGGACCCAATGCCCTTTCACAAAGAATTAATATTATAAATCACTAGAGGCCCAGTGCACAAAATTTGTGCACTCGGGGGGGGGGGGTCCCTCAGCTTGGCCTGCACCCTCTTGCAGTCCGTCAGCTATCCTTAGTGCTGCCGCTGCTTTGCTTGCCAGCCCTGAGCCTAGCTTCTGGCTGAGCAGTGCTCCCCCTGTGGGGAAGCTCCTGCATTGAGCGTCTGCCCCCTTGTGGTCAGTGTGTGTCATAGTGACTGGTCGTTCGCCATTCAGTCGATTTGCATATTAGCCTTTTATTATATAGGACTGTTTGGTTTTAAGGCTTGTCTACATAAGCCGATTTAAAGTATAGTGTTCCTCAGCTATACTAATGAAAGTATTAGCCTGAAGTCTGAGATCTAAGATGGGGATAACACATTTTAAACTGAAATGAGAAGGAGTAAGATACTTTCTTTCCATTTTCCTGAATATCAGGCAACCCAAGGATATGGTAATCATATGTTCTGAATTTAAAAGTGGGTCATGTGGCTCAACAAAGAAATTTTTTCCGGTGACAAATATAAAATTGGAAAATATTTTCTTTCAAAATATTCTACTTATATATGGGGATAACTTTTGGAGTCAGCATTACCCCAGAAAATCCAGTAGACGTGGATGCTCTATCCTATTAACATTTGTAATAGGATATTTGAGAATATTTCTATAGAATATAGGATATTTCTATAGGATATTTCTATATTAGAGGATAGAAAGTTGGTGGGGTTTTGCTATGTGTTTGTTTGCTTTGAAAGACCAGCTAGAAGTAGGGAATCTGTGATAATTGACCAGGATATAATAAATTATAGGAGGTGATGGGACCTAGAGGGGCCAGAGAGGAGGCCAATTTAAGATAGATATTAAGATGTAGAACTATCAAAACTTGGTCTTTCAGCATGAGAGACAGGGAGGAGACAGGGTGCTTGTGAGAGCTGACTGGATGGATAGACTGGGTGTAGTGGTGGATCAAAATTATCAGTGTTGGAAGAAAATGAACCAATTAGCAGAAAGGATGAGCTTGTCTGAGGTCAGTTTTTTCAAGCCATCCTTACTTTACACAGCTCCTTTATTTTCTCAACTTTGGACTTTACAGATTAAAAAGCACTGAGATTTTAACATTTGGTCTTCTCAACTACTCTATGAAAGAATAGTTGTTTCTACATTATAAAGGTGATAGAATCAGAAAGGTTAACCAATTTGTTCAAGATAGTGGTTAAGCTGGCATTGAATTTATATTGAAGTAATCTTTCTGACCAGTATACTTTACACTACTTTATCTTGCTAGTCTATCCATGAGTTTTGCTTCAATTCAATTTAATTCATAAATTCAGAAAGTGCTTGATGAGTTCCTACCATATGATATGTTAGATACTGTCCTGGATACTAGGAATAGAGAGAACAAAGACATAGGCTCTGCTATCAAGAAGCTCTTACTAGTGAAGTAGGCTTATGGAAATCTGTGAAGCAAGGAGATCTTTCCTGAGAAAACCATATGAAAAAGAGATAAGTGGATAAGCTTGATTATATAACTAGAGTGAGCAGTGTTTCCAGGAGAATCACCCACAATTTCTTGCAGTACAGACCAGGCCTGGAGTTTCAGCTTAGCTAATTATTAGCAGTGTGACTTTTGGCCAGTCATTTGCCTTATGTGTAAAATGGGCATGATGTTGTTAAAATTAGATTTGGTCTATGTAAATAAAAAGGCAACCTACCAGGTTAAGACATTATAAAAAACAAAACACACAAAAAAAGATTATCCAAATAATAAAATATAATCATCTAGTTTGGGCACAAAGATCCAGTTCTAGTTCTAAACTTTATTAAATATCTAAATTTCTCCTAAATCCCTATGCTAAGTGAAATAAGCCAGTCAGAGAAAGTTAAGTATCACATGATCTCACTCATTTGTGGAATATAATGAACAACATAAACTGATGAACAAAAATAGATCCAGAGACACAGAAGTATTGAACAGACTATCAAACCTCAGAGGGAAGGCAGGGTGGGAGGGGGAAAATAAGAGATCAACCAAATAACTTGTATGCATATAAGCATAACCAATGGACACAGATAATGGGGGGTGGTGGTGAAGGCAGGGGCTGGGGGGTGGGGTCAGGCTGGGAGAGGACAATGGGGGGAAAAGGGGACATATGTAATACTTTCAACAATAAAGAATATATATATGTATATATATATGTATACATATATATATACATATATGTGTGTGTGTATATATATGTGTGTGTGTATATATGTATATATATATGTATATATATATATGTATATATATATATATTTAAATGGCTTTTGTATGCTAATGAGATGACTGATGGCTGGAAGCCCCAGACAACTCCAGGATGAGAGTAGCTCACCAGAAAGACCAAAACATTATTAGAGAGTGGGAACACTCAGCCCGATCTTTGGACATCTGAGGAGGGCAGAGAGGCTAGCAAGTGGGTTAATCACCACTTGGCAATGATTTAATCAATCGTGCTTACTTACGAATCTTCATAGAAACACTTAACAGCAAAGTTAGGAGAATTTCCCGGTTGGTGAACAGAGGGAAGTGCTAGGAGGTGGCACATCCGGAGAGGGTGTGGAAGCACCGTAAGGCTTGCCTCCTCCACTCTGACCTTTGCATCTCTGTCATTTGGCTGTTTGTATTCTTTATAATAAACAGATACACATAAAAAGATTACCCAAATAATAGAATAATCATCTAGTTTGGGCACAAAGATACAGTTCTCCTAAATCCCTATGTCTACTGATATTAGGATAAAGTACACAGAATGTTGGCTGCATATGTAGGTTGTCTAGCCTCTTACTCTCAGGTGATGGCTTTGAATTTGGTGGCCTGGTATAAAAAAGGGTAGAAGTTCTCAGCTTGTCTGCTGACAGGACCTGGATGAGATAACCTATTGTGAGATCTAAGTGTTTAGGCTCTATCCTACCTGGTCAGTTAAATAATTAGAAGAGCCTGCTAAAGTTATTAGCTTTTATATTTTAAACTATAAATATAAGCATCAACTCCTTAATTTTTGCTTTGACTTCAATCCTGTATCTTAAAGAATAAATACTATAAATTGACTTTAATCTAATTATCTTCATCTAGATTGGCTACCAATACAGTACTAATTTTGGTTATTCTTAGATCACTCAGTAGGCCATATTTTACCTTATTAGTAGTGTGGAAGAGTCAGAAGTGAAATCCATTTGTTTTTTATAACACAGAACACACCAATGATCCACTTTCTTCTGACATACATTAAACCGCACCAGGAACCATCTGTGATTTAGTGATCACAGGACAAAGATGGTCCCTATGTAGTATTTTAGGGTCCTAGTAGGTCTTTATGAGAATTTTGCTCTTGAATTAACTGGCCTCGACATGGGCAACACTTTACATTAACTGGCAAGATAGCATCATTCAAAAGGAGAGATGGAACTCAGCCGGTCTTAGTCTGCCAGCCCAGGAGTGCAGCCCCCTCTGAGGCACAGCTCTGTGGAGAAGAAATGACTGCTTCCTAAGCCACCACTGGACAGTAAACTGAAGAGAAGCAAAGGCAAATAAAGGAAACAGAAAATAGAAATGTGCAAGGTTTCTTAGCTGCTCAAGGTTCAACCACCAGTGGAGATGGGAAGCTGTGGAGACAGGGCAGTTTGGCATGCAGCAGTCAAGTGCGTTTGTCTTTAAAAACAATGTGGGCAGTCATGTCTAAGAGATCCTGAAAATCAAAAAGCCATCTTTACATGTAGAAAATGTTACTGTACATTTGTTTCTTCCTCCACTTCTGCATTAGGAGAGCAATCATGATCAGGAATTTCACCTTCAAATCCTGAGGGCAGCAGTAAGCTGCTAACTGATTTGGGGAGAACTTTTCTCTTATGTGTGATCTGGACTAACAAATAAAAAATAATGCCACTAGATGAAATAATACATTATTAAAAATTCATCACTTCATATCATCCATGATTTCTAGGTGAAAACATTTTGTGGAGAAAAGATTTCCAAAGAGGGTTGTAACTAATTTTCAAAATTGTATTTTGCTAAAAAAAAGTATAGGCTTTGGTTCAAAATATAAAGAGTAGCATATATCAAAGAATGGATAAAGATATCAAGATTATAGTCATTGTATAACTTTAAAATTTTTTTATCTCAGCATATTTAAATGCTAGTCTTGAGGTTTGTATTTCATTTCATATTTCTCCAGTCATTTTGAAAGGGCTGTTACACACCTTCCAATCTTTGTGTAATTAAGGCAGTAGTTTTGTTGTCATCTTGTCACAACTCATGAGAAAAACTGTGAAAACTCAAGAGCATATGTGGTAGTAAGGCAGGATTAGACAGCTATATGTAATTTTGCTTTGCATCTTGAGGTACTTCATTACATTTGTGAGTAGTCAGCTATTCTGTTTTCATTAGCAACTCCTCTCCCTACCCCAACCGACATCTTGGTCCACTTGCTTCCAGGATATTCTAAGAACTCAAGTGTTGGTAAAACTATCAACAAAGTCAATATAATTTATTTAGAATTCACTGAAATTAAAACTTCACTCTCTAGTTTTAAGAAAATTAAAAAATATATACTATTATAAAATTAACAAGTCAGACTTCATTTGGATGAATTTGAAAACATTCCATAATGTTGGCAATCATGCACTGAGAAATTCTTTGTAATAATTAATAATGTATTTTTTTATAAAAATGGATTCTGTCACATGGAGAATGAGAATGTGTAATTTAAGACATAAATTTTAAATCTGTCTTTATTATTTGATGAGTCTTAGAGATCATCAAAAATGTTTTCTTTGCTCACATTACTTCTAAATATTGACAAATATGTTCTAAGTTTCTAGTGGTTAAAAAATGACCAATAACCCTAGCTGGTTTGGCTCAGTGGATAGAGGGTCGTCCTGTGAACTGAAAGGTTCTAGGTTGATTCCAGTCAAGGGCACATGCCCAGGTTGTGGGCTCGATCCCCAGTGCGGGACTTGCAGGAAGCAGCTGATCTATGATTCTCTCTCATCATGGATGTTTCTATCTCTCCCTCTTCCTTTCTCTCTGAAGTCAATTAAAAAATATATATATATTTCTTTTAAATGACCAATAATGTACTATTAAACCAAAAGGTTTTTCAAGGAGAGTTCCAAAAACCTGAATTTATTTGCCTATATTACAACTTAGAGCAGAGATCTGTTATCAACCTCACAGTGAACCTAGTTGGAAAATAAAATTATACTTGGAGATGCTGTAGGCAGAGAGTGACATTAAATTACCAAATACAAGAAATCTCACAATAACTTCACAAATACAAAATTGGTCATGACTTGCAGAAGCAGTGTAAATTAAAAAAACCTGAGAAGTAACCATGAGTCAGCAATGCCTGTAGGTAATTGATTATTGGTCTTAAAGATGGATAAATAAGGACATGGCATCAAGGGCTCCACAAAGTGACTCTCTATCTATTGACTAAACCTCCAAAATCTATCATTTTGCCTAGATTAGAACTTTATACATATTTTAATCCATTGACAAGGGACTAGAGGGGAAAATGGAAATAATGAAAGTGCTGAAAAATGGGTGGTAAAATGATGATGTGAAATGACAGGTTATTTAGTTTATATAAGAGAAGGAGGATGATAATAATTTTGAGTACATATAGTGATAATGGTATGTATGGAAGAGTGGAAATTAAATTATTGTCATCAGTACCAAATCTAGAATATGATGTAACTATTTTGAGATAATCTGTAATATTTCCCCCCCTTCCAATGTCTTGATTAAAAAAAAAAGTACCCTGGTACTTTTGAGTAAATTAAAGAGAACAAAGGAGACCACATAATTTATTGTTCAGGCAATGCATGCAAAATTGAGTTATTAAGATGGTTAGGTGAGGTTCTTGGGAGAAATGGGACATTTGATGAAATTTAAAATACTTCCAGGCCTTTTATCCTTCCAGGCCAAAGTCTCAATTTACTCCTTCCAATCCATCTTTTTGAGATCTGTAGGTTCATGTACTTTTAACAATGAAAAAGAAATATTATAATGCCATGAGAGGCACCTGATTTAGTTCCAGGGTAATTACCTTCCTGTTTTTCTTGTATCCTTCTGCCATTTTCTATTCCTGACTTTAAATAATATACCTATCATTTCACTTTATGGGCTTTCTCAGTTTTGGGAGAGTCAATGGTAATCCAACACTAACTATAAGCATCATGCTGTAAAGAACCATCCTTTCTTTCTTTTTATCTTCTGTTTTCTTTTTAAATTTATTTTTCAATAATAGTTGACATATAATACTGTATTAAAAATAAAAATAAAAGTTTAAAAACACAAATTGGCAGTTACAAAATAGTCATGGGGTTTTCTTTATAAATTTTTTAATTAAAAAATAATTTCCAAGGGAAGACAAATTCTTCCCAGTTTCTGTTTCTGTTCATTTCTTACTATTATTTGTACTTTCATGTGTTTCCGTGGAGTATCTTTGATGCTATTCCTCCTAGAGTCTGTAAAAGTCAAATTCCGCTTACAATATGTATTTCTATAACATTTATAACTGACTGGAGATGGGACACACTCATTTTGGCCCTTGGTGATAGAGGAGCTGAAACCAGCATTCCCATGACTGAGATTCCTGAGAGTGTTGAGATTAAGATTTTTTTTTTTTTGAAAGATTCTTAATCTTATTATAAGGAGGCATAAATTTTTACAATTGAAATTAGAATTGATAAAAATGCAATGTAACGGTTACTATACTGTAAACCATTGCTAATTTCTTCTATCTTTCTATCATCTATCTATTATCTATCTATCTATCTATCATCTATCTGTCTATCTATCTATCTATCTATCTATCTATCTATCTATCTATCTGCTATCAATTGTGGTTCCTTCAAATAACTTTAGACTTTTATTTAAGCTTTATTTTAACCTAGGAAATATTTTCTATCTTTTGGAGAAGTTATGCTTCTTATGTGATCTCATCTATTATACTTTTCTGGGACTCACAAAATAACCAGAAGACAAATAAATGCATCTATGAGGTTAGGACAAAATTTAAAATATCCTACTGGATTTATTTATTTTTCCGTTTTTGTTTTTTTTTTTGTTTGTTTTGTTTTGTTTGTTTTTTTGTTTTTACCAATGAAGCTTGGCATTTAAATAAAGTAATGGTTTAAATTAAATTCTATTTATTTTTAAAAGTTACATTATCTTTTGAATCTATTTCTTTTCTTCATTCAGTTTTATTTCATATTTCCTTGTTCTTATGCTTTTGGTTATCAGAAACATTCACTATTGTCTCCCTCCAACTCAAAATGATATTTTATTCGATAGACAGTTATACTCACTTTGTTTTAACATAAGTTATCAACTTCACGTTTCATATCCTACTCTCCTTAAATATTTTAGTGAAATATTTCTAAGGATAAAAAAATCTGTAAAGGTCAAACTACTGGACCATTTTACTGCCTTCCTATGCATCCCACTTGAAAGATTTTTTTTTTTTTATATTTAATGCTAAGGTAAAATCACCTCTTGATTTTTCCCCATCAAAAAACTCTTCTGTAGTCTTCGGAAGAAATAAAATTAAAAATTTTAATGTATACATTGCTGAAGAGAAAACTGTCATTTATTAGTTTGATTTTATTTAGATTTAGCTTTCAAGATGTAAGAAACACTTTCTCTGTTCCTCCTACATAAATATTTCTGAATTGGTTGCTGCCAAGTAGCAGGTTGTATTATAATACATTATATTCATACCTTTAAGGCTACTTTGATCATTGAAGGAATCTCTATCTTTAATTTTTGTAAGGTGCTTAAATTATGGGTGATTATTTCATATTCTGATTAATTTTGTTTTTTAATTTCCCTTTCCTGTCATGGCATGTTTTGTTATGATCTTTCAGTTGGGTGCCATTTTAATTATTTTTCCAATGATTCATTTTTCATTTATTATTACTGCAGTCCTTTTAGCTGCTTTCAGAGGGTAAAATGTGAATAGATTTCCTTCACACAATGATAATTTTGAAGACTTACAAACAAATTTAACAATGATCCCCAATAATGAATTTAATAAAATTTGATAAGGCTTAACTAGCCTAATCCTTCAAATTTACATCAGCAGTCTTAAGAAACAAAAGTCTTTAAAAAAAACACCTCAGTAGGTATTAATAACTAATAACTAAGTTTAATGCACACAAAGCATTTTAAGTGAGAATAATGTAAAAAAATAGCAAATTTCTTTTGTTATATTGTAGCATCATTTGGTCAAAAGATGGTATTAACTTCGGTTATTGGTAGAAAAACTGTTTTATAATTTTTTGAAATTTAATTATATACAGAACATAGCATAGTAAAAATAATTAGAATTTTAGAATTAAAAGAACTGGACTTTAATCCCTACTGTAACCATTACTACATCCATTATTAAACCTAACTGGCCTTGGAAAGGTTACTTAAACAGTATCCATTTCAAGTTACCTATCTGTAAAATGGGAATAATGAACTCTATCAAGGTTGAAGGTCCTTTTTAGGAAAAGGAATACTAATTTAAGGTGTATATAAGAGCAACTCGAATGCACTGAACAACTTAAATATGTTGTCAAAGTACTTCTATGCCACATATACTGACTTATTAACTACCATTTTTTGGATTTTTATCAGCAGAACACTTATTTCCTCAGGCTATTTCTTCACCAGCAGTAATTTTGCATGCCAGTTCCTTTGAAACTGAGCAACATTTTTCAGAACAAGATGAGTCAGGTAGATTCTAAAGTGATTCAGTAATGTTCAGATACACTAAATATGAGGTTTCCACACAGCACTACTGTAAGATTTTGCCTAAAAATATAGAAATTTAATAAATTCTACTTTATGTTATTCTCATCAAAAAAGGAGAGAAAAATCCATGTTGGGTTTATAATCACATTTGCTTTATTTTTGAGCATATTTCAGACATAACATATATTAACTAGAAATCGATGAGAAATGAGCTTTCCACTTACAGTTTTACATATTTGATGATTGAAAGAAGTTTTCTGCAGACTAGATTCTGTGCCTGTACATTTTCAATCTCGTTTGTCCTCTATAGTACACATATTTCTGCTTCTGGAGCCACAGGACATGGTCAAGTCAGCTGCTCTGTCTGTACACTCTTGGTGAGTTGGTACAGTAGGGGTAAAGAATATTCCTGAAAGCCATTCCTTGTCCTGGATGGCTAACAATACTTTAACTCCTCACATAAGTGATTACAAACCATATAAATATGTCCCATGAATCTAAACTAAAGTATTCTCAACTCAACACTCCTCTAAAGAGCTTAAAAATGTTGACAATCATTCCGGTACCACTCAACTTAAAGAAAAGTTCTGTGGAGAAAGAGCAGTGGGAAAGAGACAGCAACCTGGACTGACTGTGGTCAAAACATCTTGCATAGAAAATCTGCAAATATATGTGACTGAACACATTGTCAGACCCCTCCCAGGACCTTGAAAGAGGAGGGGCTAGATGCTTAAGCTTCCTTAGGTGTATGTTAAATTTGCCTTTGAACTCTATTGTGAAACAAGAGAAGCCTTAGGAAGTAAAAAAGCACTCATTGGGCCAAGGAGGAATAGTTGAGAAATGTTTAGGAAGTAAATTTAGAAGGTCTTGATGGTGGTCTATAAGAAGCAATGGATGGAAAGAAGAAAGGAAGGGAAGGAGGGAAGGTGAGAGGTAGGGAGGGAGTGAGCCCCAAGAGCTCTGAGTTAGGAGCATTAGGAGGAGCAGTATGTTTTGACATGGCTGGGGTAGGCTGAGGACAACATGAGGAGAGAAGTTGTGGATAATGCTGGAAATGTGGAAATGTCTCTGGCACAGCCAAGTAGAAATATCCCAGATCATTTATATTCAATTCTAAAGCACAGAGATGACCTGAGGGCTGGAGACTTGTATTTGGAAGATAAAAGTATGAAAGTGTTAGTTAAAACCCAGAGACCAGTGAGACACCCTGCACACACACATAGAAAATGCGTAGAACAACTGACCATAGAGGGAGCCACAAAACACCAGTTTTTAAAATGGGAGCAGAGGGAAGTATTTGGAATCCTGAAAAAGGTAAGAGAAGAAATTTGAATGAGCTCTTCCATAAAATTCCCGTGAATAACAGCTTCTAAAACAGAAAGAAGGGTCAAAAGTGACAAGGAAAGGTTTCAGCTAAGTGGCGGTGAGACTGAAAGTAGAGGCAGTGCAACCGCACCCGGAAGAAGGCCAGCTTAGTGAGGGAGTGGGAGGAGCTGGGCTACTAGTCAGAGAGACTGGGCTGATGAGAAGATTTTTCTTCCTTTTAATGTGGGAAGAACTTGAGTAAGTTTACAGAGTCCAGGGAAAGAGTTAATAGAGAAGAGGAGCTTTGAAATTTAGGAGTAAACAGGAGTAGTTCCTTAGAAAGCTTTCCCTAGCACTCCACACGCTTCATCCCTTCTTACCTTCTACCTGCAGCGTGGATTGAGCATGTATACTTGTGGCTCTTTACACATATATTAGATAATTATCTGTCAATGGTTCCTGCTAGAGAATTTTGGGGTCTCATTTAATTTGTCTTTGAACTCCTTTTGCTTAGAGCAACATTTATTGAAAGAATGTCTGTGTTTGGGAAGAGATGGAAAGGCACAGGATAGAGAGCAGAGGAGCAGGATCTGTCAACCAAGGGGACTCTTCATAATATTTTGAAATTTGAATGAAATGATGAGGATTGGCTTCAATATCGGCTTACATATCAAGTTGAGCTGACAAAGTTCAGACCATGATTTTACTTACCATGTTTGCAGACCCAGATAAATTTTACCTCCAGGGTGTCTGACTTTAATATTTTATAGATTTTTCCTCATGGTCCTTTCCCCCCTCTATTTCAGAGGCACATTCCTAGCTGCACAGAGCATGTTGAGAGAATATATAGTAAGAGTATGGTGAATAGGCTCATCAATTAAGAACATCTGAAACCAATGAGTATCTGAACTATTTTAAAACTCTCCAAGTCAAAAATGTACAAAGAACAACAACACAGAATTATCCTGTGTAAACTCTATTTCACAATCAAGGGCTACTTGTTTTGTCCTGGGCAGCTATTTCTTGGATTAAAGCAGTTGATCACAAATTCGACAGGGTAAGAAACTGAAGATGATATTCCTCTCAGCATCAATACTTTACCCACTCCAAAGGAAGAGAAATGAATGCATGCCTGTTGACTGTGAATCAATAGTGTTACCTTCATTTGCAAAGGACAGCACATTAGAACACGTTGATTTAGAGTTCCTTATTCTTGTTGAATAAACACACAGGTCGCTAATCATCTGCTACTAACTATATTTTCAAAGGTGAACAAAAGTAATGGGTAATTTGATGCTTCTTAATTAAGCTCACTACATGATTTTTTATGCTCTTAAAAGCATTTGTTTATGAAAGTTAAATGCATATAGATTTCTGATGGAAAGATCCCCAGCCCCCCGACACACCATCAGCTGTGAGTGATTCTTGCTAGTAAATTATATGCTGTCCTCTACATTGGCTTGTAAATGACCTCAACCCTGACCTTTACACAGCAGTATTTCTAAGAGAGAATAACAATTTATTCTCCATGTTAGATGAACTAAGACCATAGTGATTCTCAGCTATAATTTTGTACTGTTTACAAAGAAAAGTGGTCCTAAATATTCAGATAAATAATAGAAGGAGAGACAGAGAGAGAAAGAGACAGAGAGAGAATGAATACATATAGATATATTTAAAAAATAAAAGCACAAATGTTTTTTTTTGGGGGGGAGTGGTCAAGAAGTATAGAAGAATAAATAGTTGAGTAGCCAGCTAGATATGGTGGCTTCATATATATGAAAATTTTCTAACTTTATACACGTAAATTTAATGTTACTAGACCCTGCATCAGACTTTCAAACCTGTTTTCCATATATAGGGTTATGATATAGATATTATCTTTGAGAATATTATAAGGTTATAATGATTTACATTCATAGAATTTCTATACCTAAGATTAACATACCTGCAATGACAATTCCAAAATTATTAAGCATTTCCATATTTCACAGTTCACATTAGCCCATTTTAAAGTTTTGTTTACGTGTATAGAAAACCCTATATTAATGTCTTGTATTCTGAAACTTTCACCCACACAGCACCAGTCACTTAATTGGACTAATTATTATCCACACATTAGCACCTATTAGTCAGCATGAATTTCCTTCTATTTTTCCCAAATGTTTTAGCTAACATTCAGAATTCATTTACTTGGCAGAAATGACTTGGTATAGTGTTTAAATAAGTCTATGAAGCAACCTCTTTTCCTACCTGAATTTTATATTCCAGTTATCATTATAGATCTAAAGAGACAATCTATTAAACTCATTGAAACTTTATGAAAAAAAAAGGTGAAGTGGAACTTATGTAGGTCCTCAAATTCTATTGACAAAGCAATAGAGAACAATCTTTTAGCAAATTTGGGTTCAATCATATTGTGTTTGATATGCAATTACTGGTAGGAAATCCATCCTTTTTTAACTGTTATAGATTTTTTTGTCAGCATTCTTTCATAGAAAATTTAGAAAAGAAATATTTAAGCATACTCAAGGGCATGACCTGCCTAAGTTGGATCCCCAAAATAACATATATTAAGACTGAGTATTGAAGGTGTCTAACAAGAGATTGATATTACCCTAATCAGACACAGATGATAACAGTAAAGTTGAAGTTAATTTTAAATATTACATGCAGTTTGCAGGCATACTAACTTAAGAGCTGGTATTGATTTAAAAAAGCTATTAAATTAATTACTATTTACTGAACAATAATAGGAATATTCTTTTATTCTAAAATCTATAAATTAAAAACACACATTTTTGGTGGTTTAAGATAATAATTCATTTTTATGGAGTAAATTACTAGAAGGAAACAATGGATCTGTAGACAATGAATGCAATACAACAAACCATTGCATTTTCCCATATGCTCAGCTTGGTTGGTACTAAGTCTTACAGAATCAAAGTTAGGGGGATCTTAAAGAAAAAGCCAGCAGAGAAAGAGAGGCTCAAAGTTCATGAGTGTCTTAGTTCAGGCTGTATAGCACAGTACCATAAACTGAGTGGTTAGAAATAACAGAAATTATTTTTCACAGGTTGGAAGTCTGAGATCAGGGTATCAGCATGCCTGGTGGGTTCTGGTGAGGACCCTCTCTGGCTTGCAGACTGCCCTCTTTTTATTGTATCCTCACATGGTGGAAAGATGACAAGAGCACTCTCTTGAGTCCCTTTATAAAGGCACTCATATCATTCACAAGGACCCCACCATCATGCTCTCATTATCTGTTAAAGCCCTCATCTCCTAAGACTATCACATTGGGGATTAGGATTTCAATATGAATTTTGAGGGGACACTGACATTCAATCCATTGCACTGGAGAAGAGAAAACCATTCTTTGACACTGTTCTCTTAATTAGTTCCTTACCCATTAGCTAAAAGTCCATCTGTAAGTCTCTGCTAGTTGTGTCAAGCCAACCTTGGGCTGTTAGCTCACAGTTCCCAGGTTTACTTCATTTAAAATTAAATGTTAAGTTTTTCTTTCAAAATATTCTAGATTTTGGAACCAAGGCAGTCAGTGCTGTAGCAACACAAAGGATTAGATGGAAATTGCTGGCTCCTCTGAAAGCTGAGGAGAATAGTGTGGAGCAAAGACTTCAGGGACTCTGATGGTAATTGTAGCAGGACCACCAGTATAATGCTGGAGTAGTGGACCAAACAAGTTAGAAGGGAAAAGCAAAATAAGAGACAAGTCCCAGTTAGTTCCCAGAGGACTAAAGAATCAGTAAATGCTAAACCAAAAGAAAGAACAAATTGGAAATCACCTGGATTGGTTGGGTTTAGATAGAAACAAGATCACAATACAGAGGAGTAAGGTCAAGTAAGAATCATTGTAATAACTGGAGATCCAAGAAGCTCTGACAGCCAATCAGCTACTAAAAAGTCCTGGGATGTGACAACTTGGGGCTAGTCCTGATCTTAAAGGATTCTACAATACGCAAGGGAACTGAGGAAGAGTGAGAGATAATCATGGCCACCTCACAAAGCTGTTTCTGATACCTCACATTAGATGAGCGTTCTGGCTCTGCACTTCTGTGACACTTAGTTTATCCTTTCTTAGGGTCTGTGGTCCTCCATACTCTTGTTTTTGCCTCTTCCCTCACACTTCAAGTTCTAGAGGTCCAGACGATGTATTTATTCTGCAGTTTTGAGTGCATTGTTTTACAAAGAGCAAGTCCAAAATGAACAATTGAAATTAATTAAATACAAATGGTCTAACTGATAAATTCTTCCACATCTCTGGGCAGTGCTTCATCTTATGTGTTTGTTATACTTGTCTTTGGCTATTTAATTCAATTGCTTGGGGTGTGATGAAAGCAACGGTGAGGTCACAAGTTCAAACCTTGTGTGAGCAGCTTGCTGAGCTCTATTTTATGGCCACACAGTCCATTGGCCAGCTGTCTTGAAAATGCATGATATCGGCCACCAGAGGATGGGAAAAGATATGGGGGATCAGAGGAACTTCATAACCTCTGATAATAGTATAACGCAGAGTGCCTGACTCATAATAAATCGATCTTTTCACAGAAGGTTCTATTGTTTCCTTCAGGAATTCTACTCATTACAATACTATCCTTTTAGAAGTCTAGGAATAAATAAGCCAGAGATAGAATTAGGCACCATGAGGGAAATAGTAAAATATCAGCACTGGGAGACCAAGGCTTGGACCTTCTCTATGCCACCTGTGGCTAATGTGATCCTTGGACAAGTGTTTAGTCTGTCTGAGCCCCAATTTCACTATCTGTAAAAACTTAGTTCACAGGATTGCTGTGAGAATTAGAGGAGATGATGTCAATATCATAAGTATAATATTAATGTCCAAGTAACTGCTTAGTAAATGTTAAATAGTAATAATCTAGAGTTGCAACTAGACTAAAAGAAAATGGCTGACCACAAATAAGAGTATCAGGGACCAAAGAATCAGAGTATCATAGCTGTCAGGGATCTGTGATACATCCAATCCTGAGTTTTACAATGAGAAATTGAAGAATCTTGAGTTTAAGTGCCTTGTGTGGTAATCACAGACTGAGACCATAGCCTCGGCAGTCTAGGTACTGGGATATGTCAAGATAAACATGAAACAGACCCTGCCCTTGTGAGGACAAATCTCCAGAGAAAGATCACATTGTAAACAAATTAATACAATTCCATGTAGTAAAAGCCCAAGGAAGTGGCTGTAGAATAAAAGAAGTCCAGGAACTTCTCAGGAAGAGGTGATGTTTGGGCTGCTGCCTCTTTAGCAGCTACACTATGCTATGCCAGTCCTATCAGAGGCCACCTATCAGCTATTCTTTCTCCTGAAGTTGCCTTTAGAAATGCCTTTCAAAGAATACATTAAGAAAGATTTGCCATCACTTTAGTATGTATGGTTGCTCTGTGGCCATTTAATAGTAGAATGTGGATTTGAGAATCAAACAGCAAACAGCCTTAAGTTTATTTAATGTGTTTAGGTTTTTTTTGACACTCTGAATTGCTTGGTAATAGCAAAAATCCTACCTCTAGGGTTTTTCTAAAATTGATATCCAGATGCCCTGGCTCTATATGCCTGAATTGATTGGCAAATGAAAAGCTATGAGACCCTATTTTTCTTCAGTGTTTATGTTATTCTCACTCTCAAAAGAAGAGAGGGGATAAACAATCATCTTTGCTCACTATGTGTATCCCACGTGCTCTGGGTCTGATTCTCCTGTAGTCACTTGTAATAAGAAAACTCCATTCAGGAAAAACTGCAGAATCATTGTTCCATTCTGTTTGTTTGGAGGAGCCAATGGTTTGATTCTATTTTGCCTGCTCAAGGAATGACTCTGCTATGGTGTCTTATCTTTTAAGGATAGATGTACTAATTGTTGACTATTTCCTCAGCATCATCTTCTGTGTGCTACTTCCTTTGTGATCTCAGGCCAAGGCTCTTTGTTGACTAGCTTTGATTGAGTTATCCCCTGATAAAAAATTAAAGCTGACAAAAATAATTTGATCAATGTTCTGAGTACTCATGTTGAAATTCAAAAAGCAAACGAGAATTTGTATAATATATCAAGATTAAAATGAATTCATCTAATTTGACAAAATGATAAATTCTCATTGAGTTTTTATTTTTTAATTTTTAGTTGTTTTTTTATTATTAAATAGAGCCCCTAATCTGAATAGATGTAATATACTAAGTTAAACAAGAGGATGGTGCTAAAAAAGATTTATGTTTGTCTTTGTTTTTTCAAAAAAGGGGTGAGGGGGGAGGAAAACTATTTTTCTTTACACAACCAAAAAGATCTGCTTTTTCAAATGGAAACAAATAACCCTTTCCTGAAAGAAAAAAAAACACACCAAAATCACAAAGCTACCATCTTCAATTTCTTTAACCAAATTGAGCAGGTATCGTGGTTTTGCAGCTTTATAATAGGTTAATGTAAAGGCTGTGTTCACTTCACTTACTGTATAATTAGGATTTGTGTCCAAATCCTAGAGTGCATAAGACAGGGATTTTCTTAAGGCAACTATCTGCTCCTCTCAAAATGGTCTTCTTATTTCTTGTGTTTCTAAAATCAGAAAAGTGAGCATAAACAAACAATAGATGACCTTTATAAGTAAAACATATGAGCTTAGAAAGATTAATCGACCTCCATCAGCCAGTCATTAAATCAAATAGCAGCTTTTCTTGTACTTTTAAACCTCCGATTTCTAGTCAGGCAAATGGTGTAAAAAGGCTGGTAATACTGACGCCCAATGCCACTGGGCTTTAGAAAGCTGACAGTTCCCGTAAAATAGTCATTAAACAACCTCTAGAAGAGACTCATCAGCAGATGCCCCCAGGTGAAGGAGAGAGAAAGCTGAGAGAATGAAGGAGAATCTAACATCTTAGCATGACTGAATTAAACAGAGCATATTATGCTGATTTTCAGAGTCAGCCCAGTAATTTAATTTTCAGAGCAGTTCCTTTGATTGTAGCAACCATTTTATGAAACATTAATAAAACTTTGTGTGCATGTGTATGTAACACACATCTCTTTTCCATTTCATTAAGAAAAAGGAGTCAACATATAAATTTGCTGACCATTAGTTCAGTAAATACCAAAAAATAAAGAAAAGGATTTTTGTTGTTATATTTGAAAAGGCAAAGAAGCAGAACAATATAGCCCCCACTGTACTATTCTATAGTAAGTGCAAAACAAGGAAAAGGAAATAAAGTACATAAAGTTATTTCATGATAGTCCATAGGATTTTACATTAAGGCTCTGAGCTAAATCACTACTCTAATGTATAATCCAAATGTGATTCTGTACCTCCTGTATAATGATGTCTACTGTGCATTCAAATTAATTGTTGTAGAATACACATTGCCCTGTATACTAAGTGTTTATCAAAGACTTCTAAGACAAATAGATATTTCTGAATCAAGGCATCCAGTGGAAAGTTGTTTTTAATGATTTTTGTTATGCATTTTGAATAACAAAAGATTCACAGACATGAATGTTTTAAAGGATGAAGGGGCCTTTAAATAATTAATACATATGTGCCTCACTTAACAGAATATATGTATTCTTAAAGTGTACATCATAAGACTATTTTCTTTGCAAGTTAACTTATATTTTCTCATTTACTTCCATCATAAAACTAAAGATCCATTCTCACTGAAGTAATTTTTGGCTCAAAGACAATGATCACATTTAAGAATGAATCAACCCTTTTAAATCAGTGGTAAATTTTATATTCAAATCTAGTAATTATCCTTAGTCTGGCTTTTTTTGTTATAACCCTTCTCTTTCATTACACAACCCTTATTATTTTAAACTTATTGCTTAGATGCCTTATAGTCTCCACTCTTCTATTTTATCGTTTAAAGATATGAGCATATATAAATGATACATAAACAAATTAGATATTCTTTCAAAGTAACAAGTAAAAATAAAACTTCTGTAAGTAAATATGAAATATGAAACAAAACAGCTCACACTGTTGGTCACAGAAAGGATGTGAGAAAGGTCGCCAGTGAGGCAGCCCTAGAGGACACTAGGGGCTCAGAGACCTGTGTTCAATGCAGATGCGGCAGGTGACTTAATGCAGACTTGCTGAGTCACTTGTTTTCTCTGGTACTTGGTTTCCTTATCCTTAAAAAAAAAGTAGGCCAAATTGCAGGGTTTTAAAGTTTTTCTCTATCATTATAGCTTTGTGATCCCAATAAGGGCATTCTCTCTACGTAGGTCTACTTAGTACTTTCTCTAGTTCTTGGCATGGTTTTTAATAACTTTTTTGTTAAACTTTTGATGGGCTTCCCTCACAGTAAGATGGACTCCACTAAAAGACCATGGCCACATCTTATTATAGCCAGGAAAGCTATTTCCCAAATAGTGTTTGTGAATTATTCCTATATTTGATTTCCAATTTTTTAGTGCGTATGGGTTTTCCCAGCTCTTCTGTTAAATTACAAAATATCTAAAATTATTTCTGCCCAAGGGTCACAATTTGGACATTGATATTTGTTTCTATATTTTGGATTCAAAATAATATCCAATTAAAAAGCAAAGAAATCAAGTTCTCCCGGGTATTACTATTGTATATAAAAGTCTGCAAAGGATTGTCAGATTTGCTTCATATCATTATATCAAACATACTAATTAACTCTTTAAGTTCTATATTATTACAAAATAAAGAATTTGTTGGTAAAATCGTAAAGATTCATGTTTAAGCTCCTACATGAGGCACTGGCTAATCATCAACTATAAAATACCCATAAGATTAAGCACCACACATTCAGAGCAGGAAGGAATTGAAAACAGTTGTTTAACAGACTTTCATCTTAGAGAGATTTTATTAAGAGCCTCTTCCCTATATGCCAAGATATGAATGCTTGAGAATAATTCAATTTTATATAAAAGAAAATTCCATTCAAATCTAAAGATAGAATATTTCTATTCCAAGGTACTTTCCATTGAATTACTGAGAAGAATTGAAAGATTCAATTCCAAACCCTAAATGTATAAAACAAGTCATCAAATAGTTGAAAAAATAATATTCACAAATTCTTGGGCCATGGTTGACAGTAGAGTAAGGCCCGGTGCTCAGCTGGGTTAAGGTTAATCCCAGAGGGTGTGATAGGAATACAGTCAAACTGAACACTGGTATCAAACCTGGTTGGTTTGTGTGGTCATTTTCCTGTGATTCTTTTAAAAGGGAAAAAGCATGGCATGGAAGCTCAAAAGCTAACCCTAAGTTACACAATCTCCTGGGCTATACTTTTTTCAAAAGTTTAATCTCCATTGTTAGTCCCATGAAAATCAGCCTTGGCCTCTCTATTTTCTTACAGAGCTGCTTTTGATGGAAAACTTTGTGGATGTTTGTGATATTGCTCAGAGCCCATTGGCAGATGAGCATCTCTTGCTGTGGCCTCCATCATTATTTGCCTGTCTTGTCTATTAACGAGCACTATCATCCCATCGTGGGATGACAGCTGCAACACGTACTCAGGCGCAATAAACAGCTAAATGAGGCGCACAGCAATTTCACTTGTCACCAGCGCCCTCGGCACGACTGGCTGCACAGCTTGATGCATAAATTCATGAGGCTGTTGCATATGATGGAGTATGCTTGGCTGAAAGAGGTGATGGATAGCAGGGCAGCTAAAAATGGCCATCACCTTGACTCTGTCAGGACATTTTTTAAAACTACCCCATCAGCTTTCTTGTATTCAATGTGCTATCATAGCACAGAAGACTGTACGGTTCTGATTTGATACTTTCCTTCAGTAAAGACTTTTGGGGAGTTTTCTCTAAAAGGAAGTACTATGTCCTAAGGTGGGAAATATTCATTCATCATTAGCTCTGAGGCTACTAGATTAAGTTATGTTTAAGAGTAGAATTTATTATTGCATAAAAATACCAGAAATCAATTTAAGTCAATAATAGGAAAAAACAACATGGGGTTTTGAAAACATTTCTTAATCATATAGTAGAATAGTGGATCAGGTAGCAGGAGATTTGAAAATATGGTATAGGAATATTCAAACACATAAATTTCAGAGATAGAACTTATGCACAACTTATAACACTGAATAACATTTCCAGGCACCTTATTACATCAGTGTTGGCAACTCATTTTCTCATTAGTTTACAAAACACATGCAGGTACTAACACTTTATAAAAGAGCCTCCATCAAAGAGGCACTGTACAGAGAACTTCTAAACACAACCAATGATTCAATGCATTCATTTCTCTAAAAATACTTCTTTAACCACTTTCTTACTCAGCTGCCTTGATTTCTGCCAGAATTCCAACCACTGTAGGCAGGACCCTGTGTGTCCCACTAAAATGGACTATACATCCTTTCTCTATGTTAGTAGAAGTCATCTAAGGAAGACAAATATAAAGGCAACAAAATCAATGAGGCAGTTTCCTGCAAAGCTTTATGCATTAATCTCTATCACACAGAGATATATATGCACACCAATGTGAGGGAAGAAAGTCACTTGTTCTCTAATAAAAGAGAAAACCCTTGATAATAAGCAATTAATAAAATTGTCATGATTAGTTATGCAACTGTGAATCAACATGCACAATAAAAATGACCACTTTCTATAGATACAAAATATCTATGACTCAATCACAGTGAAAACTGTCATTAATATGTGTGGTTATAAATGATTCTTACAGCTATTTTCCTTCTCTTTCTTTTGTAATTAAGAACTCCTGAGTGAGAGTTATTCTAATAATTTATATACATATGAGCTAGATCAGAAAGCAAATTTATTAGGCATTTATCTTTTTGCTCTTATCTTTCTATATCCAAACTCAGGTTTCTCAAACTCACAACTCCCAAATCTTCTACATCTAGCAAAAACAGTTTTAAAAGAAAGTTGGAGAAAGGTGAAATTTTGGGGAGTAAATTTTATTATTAATATGAATCTAAAGTTCTATATCAAAAGTTCTATATCAAAGAATGAAGATGTATTTCCAAATACATAGGAGGAACATACTTGTGAAGTGTTTGAGAGGCAGAGACCTTATACTAAACTAAGTAAGCCAGTCAGAGAAAAACAAGTATCACATGATCGCACTCACATGTGGAATCTAACGAACTAAGTAGACTGATGAACAAAATAGACTTAGAGATATAGAAGCATGGAACAAACTGCCCAATCTCAGAAAGAAGGTGGGTGTGGATGGGTAGTTGGGAAGAGATTAATCAAAGAACTTGTATGCATATATGCAAAACCCATGGACACAGCTAATAGTGTGCTGAATAGCCTGGGGCGGGGCGGGGGTGGGGGGGCTAAAAGGAGTCAATGGTGGTATTGGTTCTACTGTTGCATAAAAATTACAACAAACTATAGTGGCTTAAATCAACATCCATTTATTATCTTACAGTCAGAAGTTCGTAATGGCATGGCAGGGTGTTTTCAGGGTCTTACAGGGCTGAGATCAAATTGGAGATCCCAGTTCTCTTTCATGTTCAATTCTGTTAATAGCAGAATTCAGTTTTTTGTGATTGTAGGACTGAGGTCTCCATTTTCTTGTTTCCTGGGCTTGTTAGTCATTCTTAATCTTTGTGGCTGCTCCCCAGTCCCTGCCTGTGTCTCCCTCCTTCTTCACAGGCAGTGGCGGCAAGTTGGATACCTCCCACACTTTGAATCTCCCTGACTGCTGCTTTCTCTTTTGTCCTCAACCAGATAAAGCTCTTTGCTTTTAAGGGCTCATGTGATTAGATGAAAACTACCCAGATAATCTTCCTATCGTATGGTCAACTGTGACATAAAACATAACACAATAAATTTACACTTAAAAAACATAACATATACTATACAAAGTCATGAGAGTCGTAGCTCATCACATTTACAGGTTTTGGAGATTAGGGAAGGACACCATTGGATTTCTGCCTGCTACAAGAATGAACAAAATATCAAAATTTTAAATAAAGACAGGATTTAACCTTGCACGTCCATGGCTCTCTCTTCCTCACCCAACCACATATTGATAAAACATTATTTTAAACAAAAACAGGCAGTTGATACATGTCATAATTTGCCAATTTGTTGTTTTTTTTTAATATTGAAAGAATCATTATTTGCGTTTTGGTGCCAGGACCCGTTAAATGTTGCACCTGTGGTAAGTGCCTCATTCACCTCACACCGGTCTCAGCCCTTTGTGTTCCATAACCACCTTCTCACTTAGCTTTCCTCACAGCCTTGTAAGGTAGACATGACTAGTCCCTAACTCAAATGGGGAGACTCCAAAAACGGAAAGAACTTGCTTACATTCTAACAGGTATTAAAAGACAGAGTGGAGATCCTAACTCAGGCTCACCTGACTCCTGTCCATACTCATGGGGCTTTCCAGGAAAGATTGATGAGTAGAGGCTATGTCAGAAACTCAGAATCATGGATCCAGAAGGCTTTAACCCAGCATTCCCATACTACTGGTCTAAATTATTAAAACTTTATAAGCCTCAAGTTGAGTTAAGAAGAATCACCTTTTATAGGTTTTAGAAGGAGTAAGTGACAGACTATAAATTTTTTAAGATGGGGCATCTTCTTTGATTTTGTATATAGCTAGTTGTGAGTGAATATCAGAGGGATGAGTGAGATAAAATAATATAAAAACTATGATTACTATGATTTATAAAGTAACATGTAAGTTTGATATGTCTGCAGAAACGTTAGATGCTTCAGTTAGGAAAATACCCAATTTCTAAAATGTTTTGTGAAATCATCTCCTATAACCAGTTTCCTCAATATAATTAATATTATATTGTAATATTAGACAAAAGTGGTTTAAGGTTGGTCTCCTGTGCTCTCTAAATTGGCGACACAAAACTGAGCAATGCGGTGACTAGAAAAGGCTGTAAAACTGTGCTCTCTAAATTGGCGACACAAAACTGAGCAATGCGGTGACTAGAAAAGGCTGTAAAACTGTGCTCTCTAAATTGGCGACACAAAACTGAGCAATGCGGTGACTAGAAAAGTCTGTAAAAATGCAAACAAAAAAAATTCTCAATGACAAATTAGCTTTTATTTATTTATCAGAGTGCAGGTTCTGTTGCACTGTGGCCACTGGATAGGAAGCAATCACCAACCACTAGGTTAGTTTAGTCAAGAAAAGCAAGTAAGCAGGTGTGGCTCAGAGATAGAGCATGGACCCAGGATCCAAAAGGTCACTGGTTCCATTCCTGGTCTGGGCATATGCCAGGGTTGTGGGCAGCATCCTCAGCGGGGGGAATGCAGGAGACAGCTGATCAATCAATAATTCTCTCTCATCATTGATGTTTCTATCTCTCTCTCTCCCTCTCCCTTCTTCTCTGAAATCAATAAAATATATTAAAAAATAAAAAGAAAGCAAGAGAAAGAGAAGGAAGGAGGGGTGGAGGCAGGGGAGGAATAGGGGAAGGGGGGAAAAAGATCTTTCCTAAATAACTCAGATAATTAGATAACATGATATTTTGAAATATTCATCTAGAGTCTTAACCAACTCTATAATATCAACTTTAGGATCATTTGCATTTATTAAACACATTTATCAAGAACATTTTTATTTATTTATGAAGTATGTTTTCTTCTTTTGAAAACAATAAAGTGACAATCTAACCTAAAGGAACATCAGCCAAAGCAGAATGCAAAATGTTGGAGAGGAATCAGGAGGTCTGAGCACAGTTTATACTGGATTCTCTTGGCTAAGGCTGGGCTCGGCACCAGTAAGCTCCAGATGATAGACTGGAGTTGTACTGGCTCTTTATAGATTTGGCTGATATCTGGCTGCCCAGAAACCTTTTATTCCTCTGAATTGCCTTTAAAACAAATATTTTTTTAAAGCAAAATTATCTCAATGCAATTTATTTCTAACATTCTTATGCTCTTTTCTGCTTATCTGTCACATTATCTAGCCATATATAATATACTAGAGGCCCGATGCACAAAATTCGTGCAAGGGGCTCAGCCCTTGCAGCTGAGGCGGCTGCCTCACCCAGCTTAGTCTGGTAAGTCATCTGGACGGTCGTTCCGCTGTTTGGCCATTTGGTCAATTTGTATATTATGCTTTTATTATTATAGATAGCCATGTATTTAAAATATGAAATTACATTACCCGAAACTTTTATTAATTATATATTTTTAATCCATGTCTAAGCAAATAATAGATTCAGGATGCTAAAACACAATAAAGATGATATGACTTTTCTTTATGTATGCATGTATATTTATAAGCAATGCCTTTTTTTTATTCTCTAATTTTGTTCTTTCTCTAGTTACTTACATATTGACAATAATGTGTTATGTGGGCATTATTATTATCTAGGAATACTGCATATACTATACATATGTTTCTAGGTATCATTACTTGAATTAACAGTTTTTTTCTCTTTTCTTTCTTCCTTTCTTTTTTCCTTTTTTCTTTTTGTTAATCCTCACCCAAGGATATTTTCCCATTGATTTTTAGGGAGAGTGCTAGAGAGAGGAAAAGACAGAGAGAAACATCTATGTGAAACACATTGACTGGTTGCCTCCTGCATGAGCCCTGACCAGGGCCTAGGCCCAGGAAGAGCCTGCAACAAAGGTACATGCCCTTGACTGAAATCGAACCCAGGACCCTTTGGTTGGCAGGCCGATGCTTTATCCACTGAGCCAAACCAGCCAGGGCAACACTTTTTTCTCTTCATGTCCTTCTCTAACTTGTGTTGTCTAATATACATTATCCTTTCTCTTAAATATCCTTCTTTCCTTATCCTATACAATGATGAGTTTTTCTATTTTAGGAGTTATGGAATAGAGCTGCTCTACCAGACACTGATCCAGATCGCCTGGCATGTTCCAGAACGAGAAAACAAATTTAATAATCTTAATCATGACCTCTTTGCTAAACTTCAACATTACACCTTTCATAGATCTGATCATGTCATGTCCCTGCTTAAAACAATTTATTGGCTTCTTAGTGTCTTTAGGAGAAGGATGGACTTTTAACATGATCTCCAGAGCATACTGTGGCCTGGCCCTGCTCCTGCCCAGATGCTCCTATGCCATTGTCCTCACTACTCTCTACCTTTTAGCTATGCTTGACTTCTTCCATTTCTACCCATGTGTACTAAATATTCCCATGGATTTACTCATTTGGTTTAATACTCAAAATAACTCTGTGAAGTAGATGGTAATAATACTCCCACTTCTAAGTGAAGAAATGGAGACAGAGCAGCTAAATAACTTGCCAAGAGCATCTATAATAAAAAAGCATAATAGCCGAACATCCTTTTGGATGATCTTCCGGATGAAGCTGGGGCTGCAAGGGAAGCCGAAGTCCTGGGTGCCTGCCAGTGGCCAGAGGGAAGCCCGGTCCTTGGGCCAGAGGGAAGCCAGTGCCGGCAGCCGGGGAAGGAAGGCCTACTCTTGCATGAATTTTGTGCATCGGGCCTCTAGTACTGGTATAAAAAGTCACAAAGCTAGGATCTTGACCCATAGGCCAGAACTTAAGCACTCTTGAGAATTTTATAAAAGTGTAGCCCTAGCTGGCTTGGCTCAATGGATAGAGCATCAGTCTGCAGACTGAAGGGTCCCAGGTTCAATTCTAGTCAAGAGCACATGCCTGAGCTGCAGGCTTGATTTTTATTAGGGGCCATGCAGGAGGCAGCCAATCAATGATTCTCTCTCATCATTGATGTTTCTAGCTCTCTCTTCCTCTCTGAAATCAATAAAAATGTCTTTTGTTTGGTTGTTTGTTTGTTTTAAGAGCAATGGAATCTTAGGAGTGCATTCCAATGTAGCTGCCATGTGGCAAATCATTTCACCCTATGAGCCTCAGCTTTCTCTTAAAAAAAAAAAAAAAAAAGAAAAGAAAAGTCTATTCTGGGATGTAAAGCACAGCATAAGGAATATAGTCAATAATATTGTAATACTTATGTGTGGTGCCAGTTTGGCACTGGAAATAATCAGAGGGTTCACTCTGAAAAGTATGACATCTAACCACTATGCTGTACACCTGAAAACTCATACAAAATAATATTGAATGTAAACTGTAACTGAAAAATAAAATAAGAAATGTATGTTTTGTTGTTTTATTTGGTCTAGTCACTTGGAAAAGCATCTTTGGAAAAACATGAATAATTATACCACTTTTCATATAGTTAATGCATCGTTTTCAAATTACCTTCTCTAAGAAGTTATTTATCCTCACCTTGATCTAGTTTGATGTGGCATTTCTGTGTAAATACCTCCCGACAGTTTACAGAAAAATTTCTCAAATATCTATAAAGAATTTAACATTCTATGAACATGTGTATTCTCAAATTATTCATTAGTCTGTATAATATTTTTGAGACTTGATGATATTAATTATTTGTATGGTAATTTTGAGATATTATAAGTAAGTTAATCAATGTTTCTGGCAAATGTTCATATACAGGAAATCTAAATTGAAGAATTTCCTTCTAAAAAGCTATTTGCCCAGAAATAACTCTTCTAAATAGGCAGGAAAACATTAAGTCAAATTGGTTTATTACTATAATACTATAATAGTAAGTATCAATTCCCAAGATATGGCTAAGATAACTGTGATGCTTTTGTAATAAAGTATCAATACTGCTCCCATCCTCCAATGACAATAATATTGAATGCATACTAATGAATTCTTTATTATTCATTGTTAGGGAACATCTTTAGTGAAAGAAACTTGGACTTTGAAATTTATAAATCTTGCTTTATTGATTAGCTGTGTTCGCTTGGGCAAGTTAAACTTTCTTAATTTCAATTTTCTTATTGGAAAAAATGGGAGATTTTAATTGCCATGTAGGGTTTGAGGATTAAATGAGATAATATGTAAAAGATATAGCATGCCAGTAAGGCATACTTCCAAGCTCTTTCTATGAAACCAGCATTCCCCTAATTCCAAAACCAGATAAAGACACCACAAAAAAAGAGAACTACCGGCCAATATCTTTGATGAACATAGATGCTAAAATCCTCAACAAAATTCTAGCAAATTGGATTCAGCATTACATTAGAAAGATCATACACCATGACCAAGTGGGATTTATTCTGGGGATGCAAGGAAGGTACAATATCCGCAAATGAATAAATGTAATACATCACATAAACAAGTTGAGAGACAAAAATCACATAATCATATCAATCGATGCAGAAAAAGCATTTGACAAAATCCAACACCCTTTCTTGATAAAAACTCTCAACAAAGTGGGAGTAAAGGGATCATACCTCAACATAATAAAAGCCTTATATGACAAACCTACAGCCACCATCATACTTTATGAGCAAAAACTGAACTCATTTCCCCTAAGAACAGGAACAAGAAAGGGATGCCCACTTTCACCACTCCTATTCCACATAGTACTGGAAGTGCTAGCCATAGCAATCAGACAAGAAGAAGAAATAAAAAGCATCTAAATTGGAAAAGAAGAAGTAAAACTGTCCTTATTAGCAGAAGACATGATACTATACATAGTAAACCCCAAAGATTCCATCAAAAAAGGACTAGACCTAATAAATGAACTCGGCAATGTAGTGGGATACAAAATTAACACCCAGAAATCTATGGCCTTTTTATACACCAATAATGAACTCACAGAAAGAGAAATGGAAAAAAAATCCCATTTACCATTGCACCAAAAAAATTAAGATACCTGGGAATAAACTTAACTAAGGAGGTAAAAGACCTGTACTGGGAAAACTATAGGACATCGAAAAAAGAAATAGAGGAAGACAAACAAATGGAAGAACATACCATGTTCATGGATTGGTAGAATCAATATCATTAAAATGTCCATACTACCCAAAGCAATCTACAGATTCAATGCAATCCCCATTAAAATACCAATGGTATATTTCAAAGATCTAGAACAACTCTCCAAAAATTCAACTGGAATAAAAAAAAGACCCCGAATAGCCACAGCAATCCTGAGAAGAAGAACAAAGTTGGAGGGATCACAATACCAGATATCAAGCTATATTACCAAGCCATGGTTCTCAAAACTGCCTGGTACTGGCACAAGAACAGACATATAGACCAATGGAATAGAACAGAGAACCCAGAAATCGACCCAAGCCATAATGCTCAATTAATATTTGACAAAGGAGGCAAGAGCATACAATGGAGTCAAGACAGTCTCTTCAATAAATGGTGCTGGGAAATTTATGCAAAAAATGAACTAGATCACCAACTTACACCATACACAAAAACAAACTCAAAATGGCTAAAGGACCTAAATATAAGATAGGAAAGCATAAAAATCCTACAAGACTCCATAGGCAGCAAAATAGCAGACATATGTATAGCAATATCTTTACTGACACAGCTCCCAGGGCAATGAGACCAAGGAGAAAATAAACAAATGGGATTACATCAAAATAAAAAGCTTCTGCACAGCAAAAGAGACCATTAACAAAACAACAAGAAAGCCCACTGCATGGGAGAACATATTTGCCAATGTTATCTCCGATAAGGGTTTAATCTCCAACATTTACAGAGAACTCATACAAGTTAACAAAAGGGAGATAAATGATCCAATCAAAAAATGAGCAAAGGACCTAAATAGACACTTTTTGAAAGAGGACATACAGAAGGCCGAGAGACATATGAAAACATGCTCAAAGTCACTAATTACTCGAGAGATGCAAATCAAAACGACAATGTGGTACCATCTCACACCTGTCAGAATGGCTATCATCAACAAATCAACATATGACAAGTGCTGGCGAGGATGCAGAGAAAAAGGAGCCCTCGTGCACTGCTGGTGGGAATGCAGACTGGTGCAGCCACTGTGGAGAACAGTATGGAGTTTCCTCAAAAAATTAAAAATGGAACTCTCATTCGACCCAGTAATCCCACTTCTGGGAATATATGCCAAGAAACCAGAAACACCAATCAGAAAGGACATATGCACCCCTATGTTCATAGCAGTACAATTTACAATAGCTAAGATTTGGAAACAGCCCAAGTGCCCATCAGCAGATGAGTGGATTAAAAAACTGTAATACATCTACACAAGGGAATACTACGTCTCCATAAAAAGGAAGGAACTTTTACCATTTGCAACAGCATGGATGGAACTGGAGAGCACTATGCTAAGTGAAATAAGCCAATGGGATAAAGATAAATATCACATGATCTCACTCATATGTGGGATATAATGATCAACATAATTTGGTGAATAAGTACAGATCTAGAGAAAAATGCAGGGGAGGGGGGGTTAGAGAGCAACCAAAGGACTTGAATGCATGCATATTAGCACAACCAATGGACACAGACACTGGGGCGGTGGGGGCTTGCCCAGAGTGGGAAGGGCTGGGGTGGGGGGTCAATTAGGGAAAAAGGAAAAAGTTTTTGTAAACTTTAGAAAATAAATAAATAATAAATTTTAAAAACTAGACAAAAATAGATATAGCATGCATTGACCTATATTGGAGGTTATATGCCTAATATTTTCTTTTTCTTTTTAATCCCTCTCTAAAATAGAGTCCAGAATGTGTTGATAGCACTTATTTCTTTTTAAAGCTTATTTTAGTCTTCAGTTTTGTTGCCAAATATTCTAACTGTACAAAATAAGAAGTTGCATCATGGTATTGAAATTTATAGGTGAAATGAACATTCTGGCTAAAGTAAATTTTTTTAGGATATAGATTTTCCTTAAATAATTATAGATATCTGATTAACCCAAACCCAATAAGTATTTCTTGTCTAATACAAAATAAAATTAGTGAACTTAGCTTTTGGTTTTATAAAGATGACAGTAATAAAAATATAGTCTCATAAAAACAAATATAAACTAGAATTTCAGTGATTAATTGGAATATTTCCAAATATATGTACATTTGGTAAGAAATGGTTGAATGTCTTGATTTAGAGATAGAGTTCTTCTTACATAGCTATGTGGCACTATTTGACATCTACAAAAATATTTTTAAAAGGGTAAGTTCAGAAAGAATTCTGTACTTATATAAAATATAAATCTGGAAAGTTGTTTTTAAAGAATATTTGGAAGATTAGTATAATAATAAACTATCAAAAATGAGTAAACAATTAAAAATTTAATTATCCTAGCATCTACCACAGTGCCCAATAAATGTTTATTGGTCAGTGAGTAATGATAGCAAGTGAAAGAAGGAATAAATGAACACATTTACAAAAGGGATACTTCACTCTTGGTATTTATATCTTCTCTCTCTCATTCAAGTGACAGAATTTTGTAAGTCAAGTCTCAACCAAAAGAAGATTTATCAAGCTATAATTTCTAAACCAATGCAGGTTATTATTGTATGTTGGTTAGGTATAGAATACAGATGCTATGGGAAACCAAAGCAGATTTAATTGTGTATTAAATAAAAATGCACACACTCAATTAGTGACATTATATTGTCCCACTCACCCATTCTGAAAATATGAGACAGCATTTTTCCACTTCACTAGTTGTGTGTGTGTTTTTTTAATTAAAAAGATTGCTGTTTGACTTTATAATGTCAAAGCCACACCTTTCTATTTCTCAGTTACCACTTAGAGTCAGACTCATGAAGCCTTCCTGTAATTCAACCCATCCTTCCCATTTCTCCCTGTTTTGTTTTTTTTTTAAGTGCTGTACTGATAATTTCATTGCCCTGTTCAAAAATTCTCATTCCTTTTTGCTAATATTTGTGCTCTTCAAACTGTGCACCACAGTTTCTAGGAGTCTCTTGCAAGATCTCAGGTGTTCTGGGAGTATAGAGGGAGTAAGCTTGAAGGGATGCTGGAGGGCAAGAGTCTAGGCCTCTAACCTACTTCAAACAGAGAAGCACTGCTTTTATCTACTCCATAGGTTAGGCTTCTGTTTAAGAATATATTGGACGGAATCCTAAAAAAATGTTTGAAAACCATTGTTCTGTGGTCTCAGTTCCCATTAAACTCCCTGTTATGGTCCTTCTCCAATGAGTGACAGCACACCTGTCCAGATTTGTTTTACATCATACATTTCTGTGTTTTCTTCTTTAGCCATACCAAGCCGCTTACACTTTATGACATGGGGTTTGTATTTTCCCTCAGGTGTCACTCATATGCTCTTTTTTTTAAATTTTCTTTATTGATTAAGCTATTACATGTGTCCTTATCCCCCCATTACCTCCACCCCCACCCCCACTCATGCCCTCACCCCCCTGTTGTCTGTGTCCATTGGTTAGGCTTATATGCATGCATACAAGTCCTTTGGTTGATCTTTCCCCCTTACTCCACCCTCCCCTACCTTCCCTCTGAGGTGTGAGGGTCTGATTCAATCCTTGAGTCCCTCTCTCCAATCTCTTCTCTTTGGATTCCTAGTACCCATCAAGGCTCAATTCTAATGCCACCTCTCATCATCCTAGAAACATTCGTCTCTCAATTCTTTGGAATGTCAGTTGCTCTTTTTGAACATCAACCATGCTATTAACATACTTTATTTGTATATTTGAGTACATGTTTATTCAACCATGAGACTATAAGCTATTTGATACCAGAAATCACTACAAATTCAAGTTTTCTTATTATGTGCTCATATTTAGCCCTTCAGTAATTTTATTAAACTTAAGTAAGCTTAAGTACTTTTTTTAGATCAATTTATTCAATTATTGAAAAATCTGGATTCTGCTATACTAGATGCTAAGCATTGTGTTAAATAGTTTTTAAAATAATATTTAAATGAATATGGCTATAATTAATCTTGCCAGGCAAAACTCTTAAGTTTGCCAAAGAGGGATCATTACTCTTGATTTTAAAAATGTGGAAAGCGAAAGGCTGGGAGATTATAGTATTTTTTTTTCACTTTGCAAAATGAGTCTAGGGAACTAAAATTGTATACTTATTTTCTCTAGTTAACCCACCGAAAGCCCTTAATTGACCTTTTTCTTGTTCAGTTTCCTTCAGAATTTTCCCAACAATCTTTGCTTAAATTTCATTGAAAAGTTTTCTCTCTTTCCTCAGTATGTGAGTATCTTACATTTTGCAGTGATATAGTCTATATTTGGATACGCCATACATATTTAGTTCTTTTTAATCTTACTTCACATCAGCCCTTCCAGACCCTCAATCATTTTTGTAACTCTCTCTGAATTCACTCCAGTATGATGACATCCTTCTGGTACTGAGGTTTTCATAAATGGACACACTTGTCTGACTCATGATGTGTTATCTCTGCATGTGCTGCCCAAACAGTTTTTATAAACCACTATATCACCCTTTGCAATCTCATACTAATTTTCTGTAACTATCACTCCCAAGTCTCATTCAACATTACTATTTTCCAAGTACAGTAGCTCCATTTCCCTGATTATCTGTGAATTTTTCATTCCGGATGCATACTTTACATTTTTCAAAGCCTAATCCTATTTTGATATTTCCTACTCAAAGCTGTAGCCTCTCTATATTCATACTAGTAGACATATTTTCAGTTATTTCTAGTACTTGCAAACCACCCAAATTTTGTGATATTTGTAAACAATATATTATTTATCTACCCTTCCTAATTATTAGTCTGACATCAAGTTATTATAGTATACAGTCTCTTGCCATTTCCCTTTATCTCTCCCCCAAAAGAACATAAATACAAATCTTTGGCAGTCTTACTACTCAGAGTATTGCCATATATTTTATCTTTTGCTTATATGTTTTCATATAGATGAGTGACACATCTCATTTCCAAGTCTATGAGTTAGTTTTCTAAGTCATATTTTTAATATAACATGAAAATACACATCAAGCTATGAATGAATCTTATATTGCATATACATTCTTTGTATTGTTTTACTAGAGTTTATAGAAAAATGTAATTCAGAAATGTACTATTCTTAAATTACTATTTTGGGAAAAATTAAATAATTGTCCTTTGCATCCTGTTTATGAATGGGTAAAAATATTTCCTTTTAGGAACTATCCTTTTACTCATATTAGCTGAACAAAGCCTTAGAATTCCTTCCACACCTTCTTTTAAGGCATCTCTACCTGTAGATCCTGCTGAGGGTGAGGGTCCCAGGCGATCCCTTAAGCATAAAATGTCAGAATACTATTTGCTGTTTGCACCTAAGGTAAGTACTGGGCACAAAAGTAGCCCATCGAGAGGTCTAATGCAAGAATTCTGTCCATACATAGATATAGTGATGTTAATGTATTACTATTTTACATTTCTGCAAAAGTAATACATTAAAAATATTGTTATTATAATTTTATTAGCAGAGGAATTGAGATATAAAGAGATTACAGCTTGTTTGATTCCACATAACTTAGTCAGGGGGAAACCCTTGCAGTCACCAGAAATTCAAGATTGGTAACTGCAGAAAATCCCAAAGTTAACCCAATATTGGATTTCCATTGACCACAAAAGTTTCTCTCCTGAACATGCCTGTTAAAGCCAAAGCTTGGGGCTACCCAGGATTGTAGGTTTGTGGTGGCTGCAGGACCCACCTGCATCCTGGACCTGAATTCCTAGTCCTTAGAGGATTTCCATTACTGCCTTACAAAGTCATTTCTTTACGCAGGAGGATATTTTATTAATGTATCTGGAGTGTTTAGATGTTTTGTAGTGGGACGTTTTCAGGACATCTAGTGTGCCATCACGGAAAGAAGACTACAATGACTTAACACATCTGTCTGTCTCCCTGACCTGGAATATCCTTAAGGACTTCCCTGCCTGTATCCCCTTTTCCAAACCTTGCATACAGGTAAAATGCGGTAATAAATATTTTTAGTTAGTTTAATGAATAAATTCATCTATTTGACTCATTCTATCCAATAAAAGAGAAACATGCAAATTGACTGTACCTCCACTACACCCACAAGCCACACCCACCAGCCAATCAGGAGCGAGTATGCAAATTAACCCAACCAAGATGGCGGCAGCCATGGAGCTGGAGCGAGCAGGAGGCTTGGGTTGCCTCTGGTGATGGAGGAAGCCAAGCTTCCCGCCCACCCTGGCCGGCCCTGGCCTTCGCTCAAGGCTATAAAGTTTCAATTATAGAAGATAAATAAATCCCAGATATCTGCTTCCAGCTGGCCCTGGCCTCTACTCAAGGAGGTGCTGAAAAAAAAAAAAAGAAAGAAAAAAGGGAAGGGCTGGGAGCCATCAGCCTCTCACCCAGGATGGCCAGGCACCCCAGCGGGGACCCCCACCCTGAAGGGAGTGTGGCCAGCTTGAAAATAGCCCTCAGCCCCTCACCCAGGCTGGCCACACTCCCCCAGCGGGGACCCTCACCCCATGGGGGCATGGCCGACCTGAAAACAACCACAGGCCCCTCACCCAGGCCGCCCCATGCCCCAAAGGAACCCCCACCCTGATCCGGAACACCCTTCAGGGCAAACCAGCCAGCCCCCACCTGTGCACCAGGCCTCTATCTATACTAATAAAAGGGTAATATGCTAATTAGACTGGGAGACCTTCCAGGAGACCTTCCGGACGTTCTTATGGACAAAGCCATGGTGGCGGGGCTGAGGTAGAGGCGGTTAGAGGCCAAGAAGGGAGGGCAGTTGTGGGTGATCAGGCTGGTGGGGAGTGGGGCCATTGGGGGTAAGCAGACCAGCAGGGGGTCCAGTTGGGGACAAGCAGGCCATCAGTGGGGGTCAGTTGGAGGTGATCAGGACAGTGGGGAGGGAAGGTGGGGGCAAGCAGGCCAGCAGGGGTGCAGTTGGGGGTGAGCACACTGGCACGGGAGGCAGTTGGGGGTGATCAGGCTGGAGGGGGGGCATTTGGGGCAAGCAGGTCGGCGGCAGGGGGCAGTTAGAGGCAAGCAGGCCAGCAGGCACAGTGGTTAGGGACAATCAGGCAGGCAGGCAGGCAGGTGAGCGGATAGGAGCCAGCGGTTCCGGATTGTGAGAGGGATGTCAGACTGCTGGTTTAGGCCTGATTCCTGTAAATCGGCAGTAGGACATCCTTCTTGGGGTCCCAGAATGGAGAGGGTGCAGGCTGGGCTGGGGAACACCCCCTCCCCTGTGCACAAATTTTGTGCACTGGGCCACTAGTTAGTTGAATATAATAATAGATCAATTATTCATTGAAATCTCTGCCTATTAGTCATTAAAGCCCAGTAGACATACCTCTAAGGAACAGACAGAACTAAAAAAATGGGTAGGGCTGTTCAGTAATGCTGACCTACGTCAAACCTCTTCACCTATCCTGGATCATGGCATTCTTTGCCTATCTGAGAAAATTTAGCAATTCTTCTAAAAAAATGCACATATGCACAGAATATATTTAGGTTCATAGCTCTTAGAAATTCACTTACAGACCCATTAGCCAAGATTCCCCAATAGAAAGTTTGAATAATCTGTAACCACTAGTATTATTACCCCTGAACACATGGCCACATCTCTGTTTCTCCCAGTCACTTAAGTCACCCAGCTCTCACTCCAACTTCACTCACTCCCCAAGTCCCTCAGTTACAAACCAGAATGTGTGATGGGCTTTGCCTGTGTCACACACCTAAAGGACTAGATGCCAGGGAGTTGGGGAAGGTACTAGCTACATCTTCTCAGCTTCTGTTGTGGGAGACCTTATATCCCACTTACTTTAAGGTATTTCCCAAAGAGGAAGAGTGTTTGGATCCGAATGTTCAAAATCACAATGAAAGCCTCATTATTCAAAAGCTAAAGCAAAAAAAAAAAAAAAAAAAAAATTCTTGCAAAGTTCAAAAAATCAACCACATTCCAATACAATAAACCGGTATTAATATATTTCAGTATTTCCATCATTTCCCCCTCATTAAATGTTTTATCATACTGGTAATCTTGTATCTTCAATTTTGTATTTTACTTCTCTCGTTTAGTATCAATATTACACAATAAAAAGCAAGCTATAAACCTTACAATTATAATTGTTATATATTTATGTAACTATATCTGCTAATATATCTGTGTACCAATCTCACTATCAAAAAACCTGTCAATCTTTACCTAGCATAATATTATAATAGAATTTAATACAAAAATAGCATAATATTAATAGCATTTATGCCTGCATAGTGTGATTTTTAAGTAATTTTAATTGTTATATTTTCCTGTGTTCTATGGCTGCTACAGTGCTTTCTAAGGGCTTCTTCTTTACAAGTAAAAAATAGAGTAAAAGTATCAAAATAAGTCATATTACTTTATATATTTCCATTTTCCCATAGCATGGTATTTGTAGTAATATTTTTTAGTTATAGCATAATTTCCATTGAGTGAGGACAGTCATATTAGCTATTATCTTTTCTTTTACTATCATAAAAATGCATATTTTTCTATATTTGGATTACTTTTCCAAAATAATTTCCATAAAGGTAGTTATTGGCTCAAAGATTGAAAATATTTTATTACTCTCAATAGATATTGCCAAACTGCTTTCCAAAATTCTGTACCAATCGATAATGGAACCAACAAGAATGAAGGGCAATAATTTCAGGGTCTCCTTGTCTACATTTGTAATATAGTTTAATTTTTTAGAACTGAATTTAAAATGGCAATTGATTCTTGTTTTATTTTGTCAGCCTCTAATTATCTGAGCCAGGTTTAATATATTCCACATTCATTTACAAACTTATTGCATTACCTTGCATACTGTACTTTGTGAAGTTTCTGTTCTATACCTACTCTTAAGTATTATACATACTTAAGTACAGCATATCATGTAGTACCTCATTTCCTTAACCATCTATCATATTTACAAATAGTCACATTATATTAATCTGAAATGAGAATACATAGTCATATTTTCAGATTTGCTCAAATGGGTCTCTTTTCTTAAAATGGCTACATCTTCCCTTTCCTCCCAAATAGGAAAAAACAAGCGTGTGTGCGCGCGCGCACACACACACACTGAACAAAATTCTCAATGAATAAATTAGATTTTTATTTTATTTTATTTTTTAAATGTACAACAAAGAAGAAGAAACTTTACTGAAAATCAGGGAAAACATAATCTGGGAGAATCAGTGATGTGGGCTTGTTGATATGTGTGTTAGTTTTTCTTATCAACAAGCCCACATCACTGATTCTCCCAGATTATGTTTTCCCTGATTTTCAATCAAGTTCCTTCTTCTTTGCTGTACTGTAGGCAAGTTTGCCTGCTTGATCATGAAGTATCATGTGAGTCAATAGGATTGGCTACTGGAGAGTTTATAGCTTTAGATCAATCATCACATTAATGGCAAAGGGGAGGGAGAACACAGTGTGGAGGGGATTTATGGTTAAGAGTTATGGTTACAAAGGGATCGGTGAGAAAGATGCTCATGACCCTGGGGATTTAGAGCAATCACAATGGAGAGAATGGAAGTATATACTTGCTTGGCCTAACAAGAACGATAGATTAGAAAGAGAAGGGTGAAATGAATTAAGATTTGACTGAATGCCTACTCTATGCCACAGCTGAGAACTTGGGTTGTTCATTTGTTCCAAACAAAATGTTTTATCATTTTTTACTCCCAGGACTTCAGGAAAGAAGGGAAATTAAGAAAACTTAGTGATAAGTTGAAAGAAGCAGATGAATAATTTTGGAGTAGTCTGGTTATAATTGAATAGCAAGTATGAAAATGCGAGGGGAACTTTTTGCATATATTAAGAAAATAAGCATAAAAATCTGAAACAATGATGTCTTTGACATACAAGCATACCCTGTGAAGATATTAACAGAACACTAAGAAATGCTAACTCAAAGAGGAAAGAGGAAGGAAGATTGAAACTGGTGATTTATCTACATGGAGAAGTAGCCAAAACTATTATAGAAGAATAGCTCTTTAAGAGGCGGTTGAGAAAAAAATTTGTATCTATCTCCCCAAGTGCTATAGGAAACATGAAGTGATTGTGAGCAACAGGAGGAGCCATATATTCAGGAAACAATATTGTGGCAGGCATGTGCTAATTATTTTTTACAGAGAGATGAGTAAGGTGTACTTAGTAAGAAAAAAAAAATCAAAATTTTGTCCGATGGGTGGTAGGGAAATAAAATAAAAGAAAAAAACAGTTTCATCTAGCATATCATAAAAATGTTTTCGCCCTAACGGGTTTGGCTCAGTGGATAGAGCGTCGGCCTGCGGACTGGGGGGTCCGGGGTTCGATTCCAGTCAAGGGCATGTACCTGGGTTGCGGACACATCCCCAGTAGGGGGCGTGCAGGAGGCAGCTGATTGATGTCTCTCTTTATCGATGTTTCTAAATCTCTATCCCTCTCTCTTCCTCTCTGTAAAAAAATCAATAAAATATATTTAAAAAAAATGTTTTCAAAAAAGTAAATGAAACATACCATGTTTTATTTGTCTTGAAATCTTGAAATGACAACTGCCAAAAGCCACAATTTTGCTTTGTGTTGAGGTTGTATCAAATCATTTAGTGTTTTTTAAAAGATGCATATTGTGGGTTTCTATTATTGATATAACTAGAGGCCCAGTGCATGAAATCTGTGCATGGGTAGGGTCCCTAGGCCTGGCTGGTGATCAGGGCCAATTAGGGCCTTCTGGCTGCCGGCTGGGGCCTTCCTTTATTCCATGCCACCCCCTGGTGATCAGCACACGTCATAGCAAGGGGTTGAACTCCTGGTTCGGTCAAACTCCCAAGGGGACAATTTGCATATTAGCGTTTTATTATATAGGATAATATATATTTTAGAAATTTTGTAAATTTAATAAAAAATAGAAAAAATTAATAAAATCATCAATAGTCACCTAATTTGGGGTAATTTCTTAAATGTATTTTCATTATTTTATCCATGTATAGTATGTTTTTGGTTTGACTTTTTTTGGTATATTTATTTTCTTATAGGTATAGTCAAATGTAAAAATAATATTGTGGTATCTTTTTTTACATACTTTACAATTGAGTGCTTTTACATTTATATTATAGCACTTCAAAAATATCAAAATAGGCAAGCACATTAAGTTAAAAAAACAACTTGCCTATTTTGATAATATGGAACAGTTAGTTAAATAATCCTGGGATGGATGGTTAGATAAATTTTAACTATTTTGTTACCATTGGTTAGAGTATTTCTATTTTAGGGAAATTATCAGAATGTGCCTAACTAACCCCTATAAAGCTAAAACCTTTTTTCCCCATTTATCTAATTGTTGCATAATACACAACCTTAAATTAAACTTAAAACAATAACAATAAAACCTCCTCCCAACCCTACAAATTGAACAGGGGTTGGCAGGAAGAGTTTATGATAACTACAAAATAAGTCATCTTCATGAGAATTCAGAAGCCTCTAGTGAGCCTCTGTAGGACTTGATGCCTACCTTATTGAAAGATATACATGAGATAGTATAGAATTTCCCCAGAACAGTACACATGGAATGCATTCTGGAAGAGTTATCTACATTCACATATGTGATAGGACTTGAATGCCTTGAATGGGAGACCAACATATATAAAGTCTCAGTATGGAGGCATCACCTTAAATCTTCCTAAGATCTTAACAAAAATTTTATAAAACATCATTGATTTAATCTTTGACCAGGATCAATTTCTTTTGTTAAGATCTTGGGCAACCAATTGATCTCTCTCTCTCTCGCTCCTGCTCTCGCTCTCGCTCTCTTTCCCTTCCTCTCTTAAAAAAATATATTGTAATAAGAGCTTGTGGGATAGCCAATACAGTGTGGCACCTTATCTGGTAATGCAATCTGTCAAATACCCATCAATATTCTTGAGGAAAATGAAATATTCACTATTGATAATATTAAGTGTTTTGTTTAGTAATGTAGATGTGATAATTTGCTTTTGTTAGTTCTGGAGTGTGTGTGTTTGTGTGTGTGTGTATGTGTGTGTGTTACATGGGCCTTTTTGGAAAGTGGAAGTCAGATAAAAGTAGGGAGAAATGTTTCTTTGTAAAGCATAAATTAAAAGAGACATTATCAGAACTGTTGCTTGTATGCCTGTTTCTATGGAAATGGTCAATCTAGGGAGAAGATGGGGCACAGGGGAATGTTTTCTAATGGGTGGGGCAGGTTGATAGTTGAATATATGAGAAAAAGAGCAAAGCAGAGTAGGAATGGAGGAATGGATTTTATAATATAACCAGAAGGAATGGATTTTATAATATAACCAGAGTTGCCTAGGAGGCCAAGTAATTTAAATATAACTAAAGTACTAATAGAGGGGCATTTCCTCTTACCTCCATATAAAAATCTAGTGATTCTCAAATGGGTATGAGCACATGGCGATCTTTGCCGAGAGCTTTGACATAGACACAGGCAATCCTGTGACTGCCACATCAGCAGTGCCACCCGTGAGGCTCCTCCAGGTGGACTTAGAGGTTGAGGACCTCAGCTGGGCTCCGTTGTAGCAGAAAGAGGATGCCACTTAGTGATGGCAGTTGACAGGACTTGTTTGTGAATACATGTTATGTATACTCCCTATGGGCATTCAAGAAATAATTCCAAGATAATTCTGCTGGAATAATTTCTGAGGGAGGAATTGTTTTGACACCCAACAATTAAACCAAAAGGCCTCAAATCATTGAAATGTGAGCATAAAAATTAATGTGACATGATTTTATAATCAAGGACTCGCGTGGCCTGGGCATTAGTTTCCACAGTTACCATGAGATCGAAGGCTGTGCCTGCCTCCTTCCTAAAGAGCTGTCACATAGGAGTTGCTGTGTCTGACTATTGTGGAAAGAGGACCTCTACTAGGGTGAGCTAGTACCTTAGTCAGAGTAACAATGCCAAGTGGGAACTATTTTACTTTATTTCTTTTTGAAGAATACATTTTCCTAAAGATAGATAGATATAGTATGGCTGTGAAATGAAAGTTGGGAAGGTATAAAAGAAGCTTCCTACCTGGAGTGAGTGAGTGAGTGAGTGAGTGTGTGTGTGTGTGTGTGTGTGTGTGTGTGTGGTTGTACTTTAATGTCTTCTCATGGGCTTTAGTAGGAAGTTGGGGCTGCTGGCCCAATGCCATTTTAAATGAAAGCAACATTTAAATTTTATGAAGAAAACAAAGAAAAACATTTCTGTCATCTATATTAGAAGATGATTTTCTGTGAATGATAATCTGGAACTACCAAAAGACAGCTTTTTGAACCTATGTGAAGTATTATGAAAAAATAATTATGGCTGCCCAATGCTGGTTGTGCTATGAACTCTGTTTTTCATTATTTATTTTCTTCTGTTCTTTGAGTTATTTAAAAGCCAGGATTTCAATAATTCCAGTATTCTCTCAAATAAAGCCCTCTGTTCTGTAAATAGTGGAACAAGTATATTAGTTTAAGAGATAACAAAACACCTGATACAGGGGCACCACAGGACAGATAATGTTCACTCTGCAAAGCCTTTGAAGAAAAACGTCACTTCTCAGAAGGAGTTATAAATTCGCTGTGAACAAGACAAGACCAGCATGGAGTTTTAAATCACTTCCTCTATACAGGCTCTCGATGGGCATGCATGAAAGCAAAATAAAGAACACTTGAGAAAATCTAAACTAGCTACCTAAAAGTTCTATTTTTAAAGAAAGCATCACTAAGAAAGAAAGGACACACCTCACTACCTCTCAAATTCATAGATGCCAGGACTTGCAGATTTTTAAATGGTCATGCTCTCTCTAGCCACATATTGTCTCCTCTACTTAGCCTGGCTCTCCTCCTCTTGTCCACAAGGCTATTTCCTATTTACCTTTCAAGATGCAGTTCAAAGGTTGACTCCCTTGGGAGCTTTGCCTGACATCCTCCCAACCACAAGTACTAATTTTGGCAGTCTCCATCCTTTGGCACCCAGCTGGAGTACAACATTCTCTACATCCTCTGTTTTGGTTTACTTTTCTGATCTTCCCCCTTGCTCCAATCCCAATATACATGCACTGGTTAAACATTGAAGCCTTTTAAGCAGGAGTGATATTTGCCTCTACTCTATCATCTGTATTCAGTACAATTTTGGACATCAAGCTAATGGGTGCATAAACATCCTCCCATAAATGACTCAGTGGATAAGCAAGTAAATGAATGCTTACAATCAGGATATAAAATTCTGCTATCTCTTCTTTCTTTTCATTTCAGCATATTTTTTAGACAAATGCTGTGCAAAAAAATTTTTTCAGACTTGACACAGATATCATTCTATTACTGAGAAAGAGATTGAGTTGGCAGCTGATACAGAGAAAGCAAAACTACACAAGCATTGCTCTTTTGTCTTTCTCTTCAAGGAGAATGACTTGCAAGCCAAAAAGGGTAAAAATGATGAAGAGGTAAATGTGAGAAGACTGTAGGGAAGCACTGAGATTCTTTAAATGGATCTGAATCCTTAGGCTAGGGAATTTCATCCTAGGAAACCAAAGCAAGTTACAGACGTGACTGCAAAGCCTCCATTGATAACCTCTGAAAAAAAAATACTTGCTGGAAAACCAGAAATGGGAAATCTTTCTATGATTAAATAAATAAATAATAAATAAATAAATAAACATGTATGAATATGACCTTGTCACTGATAAAAATTCCAGAACAGGTTTTTAAGGGTTATTTCCTTAGCACTGGAAAAAGGAAATGATGCTCATTATTAGCTTGAAAGGGTTCACCTAGAACAAATCATCCTAATCAAATCATTTTTTCTTCTTTTATTCCTTTTTAAAAAAATATATTTTTATTGATTTCAGAGAGGAAGGAAGAGGGGAGAGAGATAGAAACATCAATTATGAGAGAGAATCACTGATTGGCTTCCTCCTGCAAGCCCCTCACTGGGGATGGAGCTCACAACGTGGGCATGTGCCCTTGACTGGAACTGAACCTGGGACCCTTCAGTTCACAGGCCGATGCTCTATCCACTCAGCCAAACTGGCTAGGGCCCTTATTTTTTTTTAAACATAGTCACAACATAAATGAATGAAAAATTTGTAGTGGACATCAAATGCGTAATTTCAGAAAAAAATTTGATCATATCTCTTAATATTTCCTTGGTAATAAGATGATTTTGTTTATCTTGGTGATAAAAATTTGGACTGAAGTAGATTTATAGCTGGTCAAATAACCATACCCCCCAAATTCACATGATATATCATTGTTACTATAGAAGGACAAGGGATTATCCTTAGTAATACCCTATAGTACCATTTTGTTTATTTGTATACATATGTAGAATGAACCAAATCTCAAATTGTAACTAAGTGGATAAATTGGTTATGATTACACTCATATTTTTAAATATATCAAAATTTTGGAAAAATTGTCCAAAAGTAATTAGGTAAAAATGAGTTGAAACAAACATAAATTGAATGACAACATAGAAAAGAATGGATCTGGTTTCAGTTCACATGGAAAAGAGCCTAAAATATAGTAGGTGTAATAAGGGGAACATTTATTCCCTCTTCCTCATGCTTCTGTGTAGAGAGATTTCAACTGAAGTGGCACTGCTGGCTTCTGTTCCCACCTGTCTATGGAGGATGAAGGCCCTACTAGATTGGTGGGTGACAGACAATAGTATCTTCATTCTGCACCCCATCCCCCCTCTCTTACTGTGTATAACTATTCAATGAAAACCTCATGATTACTATACATTTGCTTTGCTCCTACCTCAGATCAGTTTAAGGGAGCAATCAGGGGTAAATGTTTCGTGCCTGCTCTGCAGATAAAAAATGTTCTCCATATGGCCTCCCCAGTGTCTAAACAGCTGGGGGGTTCCGTGAGTAAGTAGTTAGGACACTGTTATGACACCCCTTTAACAAGACCATTAAGTCATGTCCTCCAATATACCTCGCATCATGATCTCCTTCTGTCTGATTCAGTGTCTCTCATAATTGGTCACAAACACCAATGGTAGGCACTTAATTAATGTTTATTGATTATTAAATGACAACCAAAGAGTTTTAAAGGATCATACACTATTTCTTAATATGTGGTACTTATAGCACTTATTGCTTATTTAGGTTGTTTGCTTTGCTCTCCCTCTCACTTTAGAGACATTTATCAACTGTCTACTGATATCAGAGTGAGCAAATAAAAAGCTAGGTGGGACTTTTGCATGTGTGATAGGCATTACTAAAGCATTTTTTTTTTTTTTGAGTCATTTTGGGTTCTGAGAGTAGAAACCTAGATGTCAGTAGTTTTAGGCCTTTTCTCTTGAGCTGTTTACAGTCATGTTCTTTGGGGAAATATCTTCTAGCCTGCTGCTTGGATGGCACAATCATGGCTGCTAGCACTTTGGGACTTGGGTGGGAAATAAAGTTGGAGAGTCAGCATCCTGGATGAAAACTCCCACAAGTGCTTCTGTTTAGTGTGGTATACCTGAACTGTGCTTAGCACCCTGAGTCCAGAGAACTCAGTTTTACTCTTCCAGAGAAACTTCCAGTCTTCTGGCAGTTGATGAAAGGGATATCTTGGGATCTAACTGCTTCCTAAATATATTTTAACTGTTGTTTAAATTTTTAGTCACATCTACATCCATGCCATGCATGTATACTGCTACAGAGCCTTCTGAGAATTTTTTTAAAAATATATATTATTGACTTTTTTACAGAGAGGAAGGGAGAGGGATAGAGAGTTAGAAACATTGATGAGAGAGAAACATCGATCAGCTGCCTCCTGCACACTCCCTACTGGGTATTTGCCTGCAACCAAGGTACATGCCCTTGACTGGAATCAAACCTGGGACCCTTGAGTCCACAGGCTGACGCTCTATCCACTGAGCCAAACCGGTTAGGGCTTTCTGAGAATTTTTTAGGGCAGAAGGTCAGGTTGCTTCTTGGCTCATTCCACTGCTAGTTATGGATTTATCTTTTCAGATCTGTTAAATTAGTTACAGTCTTTCTATCTAATTGTCAGTTGTCTTCTTTTTCGTTCTCTTTGTATCCATGAGCTCCTTTCTCCCCTATTCCTTCACTGTGGTTATAGTAGGGGTTGGGAGGGGATGGTTGGAGCAGTAGAGGCTAATACATGTGTCCAGCCTGCCATCTTTGGGAGTTGTTTCCATTTTACAGATTTCTTATGTAAAATGAAGCAAGAGTTCAATGACTAGAAAGGATGATCAAGCTTTCTACTTTGCACCTTTTTCCTACTGATCAAAAGGTTGCCTATAGCAATTTAAAATTTAATGTGATCATTTTTTGGTCTAGGAATATACATAAGTAACCATTCAAGAAGAAAATTAATATCAAAACTAAAAGTATTTTCTACTTAATCAAGTACCTTTCTTCATTATAAAGTTACTGAATAGTAAACATAGTTTGATTTCTTTCACTGAGAAAATTTTTATTAATTAGGCATTTAAAAACTCAATTATACTTAACTAGAGGCCTGGTGCATGAAATTCATGCATGGGGGACAGGGGGTTCCCTCAGCCCGGCCTGCAAACAATGCAAGTGTTCCGCGCCCGGCCTGGCCAGAGGCCCTCCGCGGCCAGGGTGGAATGCTTGCCTCATCGCCGTGGCAACAAAGCAAGCATTTTGCCAGGCCGCTCATGCTTCCCACTCACAGTGCCCCCCCCCCACCCCGCCTGCGGGACTCCAGCGGGGCTGAAAGGACTAGGCGCCACCATCTTGTGGCTGTGGGCACCGCCATCTTTGTGGCAGAGTGATGATCAATTTGCATATTCCCTCTTTATTAGATAGGATTGCCCACAGAGTTAATTTTTTTGAACTGTAAAAACATTTTAATTATATTTATTTTGTAATTTCTTTCCATTTATAGAAAGTGATACTGGCATTGTATATACTGGCACATGTAGTTAATTTTTATTTTAAACTTTAAAAACATTTTTATTGTATTTACTTTATAGTTCTTTCCATTTATAGAAAGTTATACTGATGTGAAAATTCCTTTGAATAAATATTTAGGGAAAAAAGTGAAAAAATTTAAAGAAAATCATATAATTTGTTCTGGTAGTGTCTGAATATAGAAAAACTGTGATAAAGATATGAGAATGACATGTTTAGGAAATGCTGAAATCCAAGGTAATGTACAGCTCAAGCAAATGAGCTAACAGAGTACATTATTAGATGTGTAGTGTCCACATTAAGGGATAACAGGGCCCTTAGTGTATAAAAGGCATATTGCAGATGCAGCATAGTCCAAAATTCTAGGATTATGAAGGGAATGGAAACATGTTCTATTAGTGCCTATCCTAGTGTCTAACACAGGGGTGGGCAAACTTTTTGACTCGAGGGCCACAATGGGTTCTTAAACTGGACCAGAGGGCCGGAACAAAAGCATGGATGGAGTGTTTGTGTGAACTAATATAAATTCAAAGTAAAGGAGCGGAGGGGAGAGCAAGAGAACCGGATAGAACAGCCGGATCCGGCCTGCGGGCCGTAGTTTGCCCAAGGCTGGTCTAATATGTAGCAGTAATTCAAATATTTGTTGCTTAAGAGGAAAAAAAAAAACATAGAAGGAAGTGAAAATGCTTAACCTGAAGACAGAAGATTCATTGGGGAAGGTGGTGGGTGTCTCCAAATATGTGCTATGGTGTGAATCTAAAGACTTAGGGAAGTGTTTAGGTATAGGCTTAAATTTAAGAGCAGACCAGAGGGATACACATTTATAGGAGGATTAATTTCAGTTAAATTTTGGGAAAACATCAAGATTTTATGCATCTAAAAACCAATACATGCCTTTGAAACACTGAGTTATTTATCATTAAAGTTGTGGAATAATGACTAGATAATGATACTACTGAGACATCGGCAAAGGGATAACTATTCTCAGAAGAATCTTTGAGAACCTTTGGGCAAACCAGTTCTGATGCTCAAGCCGAACCTACTGAGACAGAGAAAGCATCAATAGATCTCTCAATTGTTAAATCTACAAATCCAGAATTGTGACTGACTTCTAGTGCATGTGCATAGGATTGCCCTTGTCCGTAGCTAGAATTTCCAATTTTGCTTGGACATCAAGTCTTTGATGCCTCAATTCTAATCACTTATCATGATATGGACACCTAATCACTCTCACAGTTACCTCATGCTCAAAATGTACAAGACAGAACTTATCACTACTACATTACATTATCAGGTTGTTTTAAGTACCATGAAAGAAACAAACAAGGTTCTATGCAGAGAGTGATGGGAGAGAACCACCTTTGGAAGAAAAGTCATGAAAGACCTCCCGGGGCAGGTGACGTTAGAGTTGAGTCCTGAAAAATAAGAATGAGCTGGACAAGCACATTGCTGGCCTAAGAGTGTCCCAGCAGAGGTAAGAACAAATGAAAAAAATCCCTGAGCTCGGAGTTTTAAGAAACAAATACATGGTTCCAGTGTGGACGGAGCAAAGTGAACAAGGGGGAGCATGGAAGGCGATGAAGTCACAACATAGCCTGGAGTCAAATCATATTTGCCTTATAGGCCATTGATCAATTAATAGTTCCCTCCTTCACATCCCACTGGGCTCTCTACATAATTTTATTATTATAAATCTATACTTTGTAAGTCTCTTGTCTGTTTCACTCTCCTGATTCTACAGGGTGTCCCAATAAATGTATACACACTGTAATAGCTGGTAGCTCAATTTTTTTAAAATTTATTTTATTGATTTTTTACAGAAAGGAAGGGAGAGACATAGAGAGTTAGAAACATCGATGAGAGAGAAACATCGATCAGCTGCCTCCTGCACACCTCCCACTGGGGATGTGCCCGCAACCACGGTACATGCTCTTGACCAGAATTGAACCTGGGACCCTTCAGTCCGCAGGCCGACACTCCATCCACTGAGCCAAACCAGTTAGGGCTGGTAACTCAATTTTGAAAATGAAATGTATTTCAATAAACACTGCCTTTATAATTGTTAAAAGTGTGCATATACACCTTTTGGAACTCTATGTCTATATCTATATCTATATCTATATCTATATCTATATCTATATCTATATCTATATCTATCTCTTAATTTCCTTGAGGTCAGAATCTATTTACTACTTACGTGAGCATCCCTCATTACAGCACCTAGAATAATGTCAGGTTTCTTTTAGAGAAGAGGCTCAGAACAGCCATTTGAGTGAAAATCTTAAGGAAAAGTGGATAAAGCATACATTCTGCTATGATCCAAAACCTTTAGAATGGCCACTGATGGCTTGAGATTTTGTACAAAGTATCCTAACAACCAAAATGATATATTGCTATTATTGAGTTGATACTTTTTTGCCAGTATTAAAATACCATAAATAATTTTAATTTCGTTTTAAGTCTGTTGATTTAATTCACCATAGAACCTAACATATGTATAATTCCAGTGAATTTATTATAGGGTTTTGGTATTGTGTTTTTCATCTATGCCTACTGTAATACATGAGAGCATCTTGTTACCCCGGTTTTTCTCCTGCTCGTTCTTCTTGACTGGGGCTCTGTCAGGACTTTCTGAAGGAGGTTCGACCCTTGAGTGGAGCCTACAATTAGAGTGGCAGGAAATAGGGGATTCTGACTCCCATTACCCACTGGCACAGTAGCGCAGTGCAAATTATTTAATTTTTTTTCAAGAGTTAGTTTCTTTACTTACAAGTTGGGAATTACAAGTATATTCCCTCCTGACATCATGGGGTAGTCAAAAGAGATGATGTGCATTTAGTACAGTCACTGGCATTTTGGGAGCACCACCTAAATGTGACCTACTATTATTTTCATAATTATTATCAAATTACAATATTTAAGCTTGGCCCAGGTTTTTTTAATTTAAAATGATCAAAATTTATACCAAAAAAATCATACAAAATCCTGGCAGATCAAAGATAAGAGCTAACTAGTAGGCAATAATGCAGTAATTCATTTACATCATGTCAAAAATGACTGAAAATAAAACTTTATGGAGGAGTATTTTTATAAAAATCTTTGCTTCAGAGTTTCCTGATAAATATTCCTTTTGGCCTGTGAACGACATAGTTGATTTCTGCATGAAACTGAATATTTTTTGAAAGTTAGGGCTAAATTAGTTGGGTTATTTTTGCATGATGAAAGCGTGAAAACAAAACACCTTTTTTGCTAAAATATTATCTGGTCCTCGTTTCAGCCCAGAGGACTGAAAATACTATGAAATTAAAATTTCAAATGTGGGAAGGAAATTCTATAATATTTGTTAATTCTAGCCCCAAAATGTTCATCGTTATTTTTGCTTCAAAATCTGGAACTGAACATGCACTTAACAATTTATTTCAATTCATACTGTTAGAAGCTTGCCCTGCCTATCCGTACAGGTTTGGAGGTGTTATTTGAAATATTTCTCCTTTCTTTACAGAAAGTGGAATAAAGTGGTAAAAAGAAGAAGTCAAAACAGTTGTCTTTTAACACTGTTAGGGTATATAGTTGTAAAATTTTTAAGGAAATAATAAAGTATCTACATTTTAAACCAGGGCATCTTAGCATCATGTCACCAGTGTTCAGGGCTAAGGCCTGTATAATTGGTGACATTGTTCAGAAAAAGAACAAAAAGGCGTCATATGATATAACACCCTTAAATAGTTGTCTGGCATCAAATCATTTTACCCTGGATTCTCTGCAGAACAATAGGACTATAATGGGTTTCATGTGTCAGGTGGAATAAGGAGTTAATGTTGTAAGGGTGCCATAGACGTGCCATCACCTTCCTGGCTTGCAAGGTCTGCAACAGTGACCATTTGGGCTTTCATATTAAAGGAAAAGTTACTTCATGTGGCTACACGGGATGGCACTGAGTCGTTGTGCTAATGTGGCTGCACTTGCTCTACTTTTTTATTTCCTTATTTAAGCATCTTAAATTTCAGTAGAACATGAATTTAGCATACATCTTGCATTTGATTAGATCACATTTTATATATTTTATGCATTTTAATCCAAGTTTGGCTCTGTGAACTTACCATCTGTCTGGAGTTGTCATTGCATTTTATTTTTAATTTTAATTTACCCATTATATTTTTGACTAAAAGTGGTTTTATTTTTGGCAACTTCTTCACCTATGTCTTCTCTGTCTCCCATCCATTTGCCACAATGCATCCAGAGAAGACCTTCTAAAACATAAATCTGATCATATTATTCTCAGTTGAATCCCATTGTCTTTATAATTAATCCAAACTCGAACTAGACCCTTAAGACCCTGCATCCTCCAGACCTTTTGAGAGTATCTTTGAAACTTTCTTTTTTGATGCTATATTCATATATTCTTTTTTCTTTTTTTTAAATTTTTTTTCTTTATTAAGGTATTACATATGTATCCTTATCGCCCCATTGCTCCCCCCACCACTCATGCCCTCACACCCCTGGTGTCTGTGTCCATGCATACAAGTCCTTTGGTTGATCTTTCCCCTATACCCCCACCCTCCCCTGCCTTCCCTCTGAGGTTTGACGGTCTGATCAATGCTTCTCTGTCTCTGGATCTATTTTTGTTCATCAGTTTATGTTGTTTGTTATATTCCATAAATGAGTAAGATCTTGTGATATTTATCTTTCTCTGACTTGCTTATTTCACTTAGCATAATGCTCTCCAGTTCCATCCATGCTGTTGCAAATGGTAAGAATTCCTTTTTGACCACAGTGTAGTATTCCATTGTATTCTTTCTCATTCCTCCAGCCATTCTCTCTCTTGCCTCTGAGCCTCTATGCATGCTCTTCCCTCTGCTGGAACATTTCTCCCATAGTATGCCTCAATAGGTCCTATTGCTTCCAAGAAGCTTTCACAGATAGCATTACGTCCCCCCCCCCCCCCCGCCAACACAAATGCCCTCCAATTTCATGGATTAAACAAACTGAATAAGGTCATGCAGTGCTATGTGCCTCCCTACCTAGAATATAAATTCCAGGAGAAAACAGACCCCATCTACCTTATTTACTACTGTGTCTCCCACATCTAGTCTAGGGCCTGGGACATGATAGTGACTTAATAAGTATTTATTAAATGCCTGGATGGAAGAGTAAGAAAAGTCACATAGAAAATGCTATCCATATATTATATATCATTTTTACTTATTAAGTATGTAAAATTTTTAAAATAATCTATAGCTATCACTGAAGTAAAAATAACTTTTAGATTACAATCTATTTTATTCTGTAGTTACAGCTTCTAATTGTGAACTGCTATATTTTGTGGGCTAGTGGATTATAAATGCAATAAAAATTACTTCAAATCATATGTGCATTATAATTTATTTAGACATTGTTATCTAAATTTCAGTTCTTTATGATAATGCTTCATTGCATCTAAAATAAATAGTTATAGATATTTAAAAATCAGCACTACAATGAGAAGCTCACCACACATAAATCTACAAAATCGCACAACTTTAAGTTTGTGGCCAAAACACCCCATAAAAATGCCTGTAGGAATCAGGCAGCTTACGAAATACAATTCAGGTGGCTGCTCAATCCAAAATGAGAATTGCAGTTCCAGTCACAGGTAATGTTTAGAGAATTTTCCTCTGCAACTCTGCTGACAACGAATGATGTTGACAGCTGCCAGTTTTTTGTCCTGATAGAAAACAATGTTGCTTAGCCATAGCCCCAAAGGAAAAATAACAATGAATTCTAGAGTCATCTGGGAAGTCCCACATTTAATAATATCACAGCAATTGAAATCAGGTGGGGAACAGGGATTCTTGTGAGTGGCCTTGTTAACATCATTTCTGTTACTGTGCTACTATGATTCCTGTGGGCTCCTAGTTGCAGGGCAATGTATTCGGCATTAAGGAATTTACACATTTAAAAAATATTTACTTAGCACCTACTTTGTGATATATACCATGCTGGGAGTTGGGAATACAATGATGAAAAAGACGTAGAAAAAATTAAATAAGTAGATTATAGAGCATTACTGAGGGATGTGAGGGACACAAAGAGTGATGGGACAGGAAGTTCCAAAAGGAAGTAGAGTCAGGACCAAATTTAAGATAGCTGGTCTGGAATGCCTCTTAGGGAAGTCACTCTTCAGCTAAGAATAAGAATAAGCAATTGGTGAAAAATCTGGGAAATACACTCTTGGCAGAGGAAATGGCAAGTGCGTGGCTTCTGATGTGGCAAAGGCTTGCTGTATTGTGTGCCTGGAGAATAGTGTGCAAGCAGAACAAGGGCAGGAGATCAAGCTGGAGAGGTACTCAGATGTCAGCTGACATGGGACTTGGAGGAATCTGACTTTTATTCTGAAAGCAAGGGAAGCCCTGGGAAGGTTTTATGCAAAGAGGTGACATATCTGATTTACATTTCTGAAACTCTCATTCTGGCTGCTGAATGGATGGATAATAGAGGAACAAGAATGGAAGCAGAGTGCCCTTTTAGGATGTTATCACTGTAGTCTAGGTGTAAAATATGGCAGCAGAGATGATCAAAGATAAATTCTGGAGACAGAATTGATAGGACTTGTTCGAGGATTGGACATGAGGGGTGAGACAAAAAGAAGAATCAAGGATGACTCTCAGATTATATGATTTAAGCAACTTGGAAGAGAGTGGTCCCAATTACTGTAATGAGTGAGCCTGGGGAAAGAACAGATTCCAGGATAAAGGAAAGCTCAACAGCTACATGTTGGGCATAATACCTTTAAAAGATATGCATACTTGAAGTCTCTTGCTGACTCAAAGACAGTCTTACCACATGGGAGGAACTCGGTAGATGAAACAGGTAATAATGACTGCTTTGTGCTTATGTGAGAAAAATTTGTTGCTCACTCACCACTAGGAGACTGGTGTTTTGGATTATTTGTAATGAGATAGTGATAGATTCACATCTAGAACCTCATGGACAACACCTGTATATTCATGAGACAATGACCCAGGACTCGGTGTTCTTGCAACAGTGACAATTCAAGCATTGGCTAAGGACTCCCTCCCAGGCTTCCCACAAAACCTCACTGGCAGAAGTCATTAGTGAATCTTGATCTGAAATTCTTTTTCTTATTTGCCTCTTTAAAAAATAAAATCCATTTCCTTCCAGTGCTATTCCAAAAAAATATCTACTGCCTTTTTAAAACCATAGATTTTTAGGAATATGTTTTTAAAAGAGCATCTGGTTTATTTCTCACTCAAGGCTGGTGCTAAGTAGTGAGAAACATGGATCAAATCAGCCCCAAACACAAAGACTGAATAATTTACTTCATAATTTGAAAAAGTATATTTTATTCAAGTTATGAGCTACCATTACTTGTCATTAAAAAACTTCATTGAAGGACAAAATTTGGAGTACTCCCCCTCCCACACACAGGTTATACTTCTTACATGAAAATTTTCCATAATTAAGAAAGTCAAGGTACAAGAAAGTACCTTTTTTGAGCTATCAATCTAAGTTTTCTACTTTTTCTCACCCTGTTAGCCATGAGACAGGGCTTTGTGGTCACTACTTAAGGGTTGGGTGAAAGCAGAATTTGCCTGCAAACAATGTCCTCCCAAGTTCACTTTTACTTCTAAAAGCTTAAGTCAGTTTTGTTAAATATCCTGGAGAGACACTCGGGTTAGAATAGAGAGAAAGAGAGTTCTCTTAAAATATAGTGGCCAGAAAAAATACAGGAAACTCAATTAAATTTCGGTATATATATATATGCTACTGGGACACATCAAAATTACTGGGAGGATTAAAAAATACCTATGTCTGAGTATATGTCACAGATCTCCTGAATGAGAACCCCAAGACAAAGGGCTTCAGTTCTGCAAGTGACTTTAAAAAATAATATATATATTTTAAAGAGGAAGGGAGAAGAACAGAGGGATAGAAACATCAATAATGAGAGGTAATCATTGATTGGCTGCCTCCTGAACATTGGACCAAACCCACAACCCAGGCATGTGCTCTTGACTGGACTCAAACCTGGGACCTTTCAGTCCGCAGCCCCATGCTCTATCCACTGAGCCAAACTGGCGAGGGCGTGACTTCTGTGAACACCCTGCTCAAGACCTTCTGGCAGACCATAGCGGTTATTGGCACCAGCAGTCTTCAGCAGCATGGCTATTGCTGAAAAAACTGACTATGACACATGCCTGGGGCACCTTCTTTCCTTCCCTCTAGGAATCTATGCCACATGCCTCCTTTTACAATTTGGGCTGAACATAATTCATGGCCTAAATGCTGTCATTTAAAACTCACAGCCACGTGACTGTTTTCAGCTCTGCATTCCCTCAGGACACACACCTCTTTTGGCAGTTCTGCACAGCCTCATTATTTTTTTTTTTAACATAATAGCAGGTGTCCTCCTCCCCCCGACCCCCTTTACCTACCTCCATTCACTGCCTCCTTCTTAACATGTTTCAAGTGTGTATGTTCTTGCTCCAGCTCAACTGAAAGCTTCCCAAGGACAAAGGCTTCACTGGGCAGTATTTAGTTTGGGTTCTATATCACCCCTCCTCTGTTGTCCAATATAATGTCCTGGATGTTACACAGCACCATACAGAAATCATACATGTAGAAAGAGAGAAAGGAGTTCAAGGAGTGTAAATATAACTGAAATGTAAAAAAGTATATTCATTTGTATATGATTCTAAGTGAAAACATTAATTTGATGTTACATCGTAGATGAAAAAATATTTAATATTTCAGGATCTCTAAACTACATTATATTTGTATTGTGCTTTATGTTTTTATGAAGAACTTTCAAATTCACCAACGTATGTGATTGCTATGAGAACCCTACCGTGAAATAAACAAGCCCTTTTTGTAGATGTGTAGAAATGGGCCCAGAAGGGAAATGGCTTGCCCAGGTCCCACCTGATGGCTGATAGAACCAGGTACAGGATTCAATCCTCTTGCCTTGTAGTCCAGGCTGTTCTTTCCCATTCCCATAACCTCTCCAGCCTCTGCTCACCTCTGACTCACATCTGCTTCAGTCCTCATCTCTCTCCTAATATCCACATTTATAATTACACTAGAGGCCCGGTGCATGAAATTCGTGCACGGGGGCAGGGGGGGGGTGTCCCTCAGCCCAGCCTGCACCCTCTCCAATCTGGGACCCCTCGAGGGATGTCCCACCAGGATCAGCCCTAAATGGGCAGTTGGACATCCCTCTCACAATTCAGGACTGCTGGCTCCCAACTGCTCACCTGCCTGCATTCCTGATTGCCCCTAACAGCTTCTGCCTGCCAGCCTGATCACCCCCTAACCACTCCCCTGCCAGCCTGTTTGCCCCTAATTGCCTTGCCCTGCAGGCCTGGTCACCCCTAGCTGCCCTCCCCTGCAGGTCTGGTACCCCCCAACTACTCTCCCCTGCAGACCTGGGTCCCCCCCAACTGCCCTCCCCTGCAGACCCAGTCACCCCCAACTTCCCTCCTCTGCCGGCTGGGTCACCCCTAACTGCCCTCCCCTGCTGGCCTGATCACCCACAACTGCTCTCCCCTGCAGGCCTGGTCCCTCCCAACTGCTCTCCCCTGCTGGCCATCTTGTGGTGGCCATCTTGTGTCCACATGGGGGCAGGATCTTTGACCACATGGGGGCAGCCATCTTGTGTATCGGAGTGATGGTCAATCTGCATATTACTCTTTTATTAGATAGGATAGAGGCCTGGTGCACGGGTGGGGACCAGCTGGTTTGCCCTGAAGGGTGTCCCGGATCAGGGTGGGGGTTCCCTTGGGGCATGGGGTGGCCTGGGCGAGGGGCCTGTGGTGGTTTGCAGGCCAGCCATGCTCCCTGGCGACCCAAGCAGAGGCCCTGGTATCTGGGATTTATTTATCTTCTACAATTGAAACTTTGTAGCCTGGAGCAGAGCCAAGCCTTCTGCTTGCTCCGTGGCTGCAGCCATTTCCATTGGGATTTATGTATCTTCTATAATTGAAACTTTGTAGCCTTAAGCGAGGCCTGGGCTGGCCAGGGTGTGCGGAAAGCTTGGCTTCCTCCATCACCGGGGGCAACCCTAGCCTCCTGCTCTTTCCAGCTCTGTGGCTGCCACCATTTCTGTTTGGGTTTATGTATCTTCTATCATTGAAACTTTGTAGCCTTGAATGGAGGCCTAGGCCGGCAATGGCAGGCGGAAAGCTTGGCTTCCTCCATTGCCGGGGAAACCCAACCCTCCCTCCTGCTCTCTGTGGCTGTAGCCATCTTGGTTGGGTTTATATGCATATTCGCTCTTGATTGGCTGGTGGGCATGGCTTGTGGGTGTAGCAGAGTGATGGTTAATTTGCATATTACTCTTTTATTAGATAGGATTTGAGAGAATTCTACCTTCATGTTCTAGCAATATATCAAACTCATCAGCCTCAAAGGGAGTTTTTTATCAGTGGATCCCATCTCTTTTCTCCCAAATGCTATGTTACTCTATCTTATTTGACTTTGTCATTTTTCTCATTTCCCATTCTCCCTTTCGTTAACTTTCCTTTACTTGTCACTTGCTAGGTCCCATTGATTCAGTTTTAACAACCCCTTTTAACAACCCCTCTGATATCTGTCTTCTAATTTCTGTGCCCACGGCTATTTTCCTATACAGACACATTGCACTAGTCTTTTAAGTGATTTCCTGCTTTTGTTCATTAACTCTCCAATCCTCACTTCTTATTGCCTCTTAATTTTAAACCACAGATTAAGTTACAACAATTTCATATTCAATAATCTTTTAAAGAAAAATACAAAATGTCTTTAGAGTCTTTCATAGTCTGTTCATAAACCATCTTTCTAACATACCTTTTCAAAGATCTTTTATTTCAAACACCCAGAACTGTTCACTATTCTCAAAACACTTGATACATTCCCTTTTATGTGTTTTTACACTTTTCAAGGGTTTGTGCTCTCTTAGTTTAAATGACCTTTTGCTCCCTGCATCCTTACCCTACCCTCTTTATTGTCAAAAACATACTCCTCCAAGAAAGCGTAAGTTAAAAATTGTTTCTTCCAATCTTCTAATCCCCAGCTTCAGTTCTGGCTGACAACATCTATACACTCTATTAGTCCTTTAATTTGTACTTCTCTTACCACATTTTATTTATATATATATATATATATATATATATATATATATATATATATATATCCCACCTAGAATGAGGTTTACGGAGAGCAAGTTCTAAGTGTTAGTCAACTTGAGACAAGATGGGTTATAAATATAATGAAAACTCCTTTATTTGTATTTTTGCACTAATCAGCACAATCTTGAATATATATAAGAAACTAAATAATTACTGGATTGAATTATAGAAAGATTCATGTGTCCCATAGTAAGATAGAATTGATGACTTCTAAAGTTTTAACTTCAATATTGAATGATTGTTTCTAAATGTATAATGGGTGAGTCAGTTAATAAAAATTTGTTTAATTAGAAATGTTTCTGGGACTCATATATTTTAGTTAGTGAAAAAAATATGCATATCACACATGCAAGGCAGGTTCTGACTCAACTTGCCTACCTACCCTTGCAACACATCCAACAGCCCATCAAGATTATACCTGAGTCAAATCATAATCAATGAGAGATCTGAATATAGGTGAGCTGTGTGAAATTTATAATCTACAGTTTCAATTTTACCTTTCTGTTAGAAACATACCTTTTCCTATTAGTTATAAATCAGTTCCAAAATTTAGAAATTTGCAGATAAGTTGAAAAACCGTATTTTTGTTAAACAAAAATGAATCAGGATTAAGTATTTTGAAATAATTTATTAGAAATGCAAAATAAATCACTATTAATACCATTCCCTAAAAATGTTATTTTACTTGCAATTTTGTTTTATGAAGGGAAAATATTTTTCTCTTCCTTCTTATAATCCTTGGAATTCTACTTTTGTGGAAGCTTAGTTATTATAATAAGTGCAAATACTAGAAACAGTAGTATTTTACAAATTAATATAAAATGATTTTGATAAAGTGCTATTCTAATAACTATTCACAACTATATAATTACTATATAGAATTTAACTGGACAGCAAATGTGAAAGAAAAAAATCAACCCAGACAATATTTGGTAAAATAATAGAGTTCATATTATTTTATTAATTGAGCAAGATACTATGATTAATCTGTTAAATTATTTGCAAGCTTTAAAATCAATTTTGGTTTAGTAACGTATCTTGAAATATGTCAAATTTTCCACCTCACTTGAGGTATATATTTCATTTTTAGTTTTTTAGGAAACACTCATTAACATATCCTGATTCTGCTTCAAAGTTTTTAAAAGGTAGCTAAAAATTAATTGATGTAAAATGATAACACTACATCAACAGTAATAAACAACTAAAAGGGTCATTTTTAGTGACCCTTTTTCTTGTTCTTCTGAAAGAAAAATGAGAAAATTTGAATGTTAGTGAATGCAAAAAGAAAAATTGCAATATTCTTCTTTTAATTTCAATTGGAACAAAAACTGGGCATTAAACTACACTGTCCCATGCTAAATACTAATTCTGTTTAGAAATTGTATTATGCCAAATATCAGTTCTCTTGATAATTTTTATTGAATCAACAATTTATGCCTATCTTACATATTAACAACACCATTATTTAATTTTATCATAAGTATACTCAGACAAATTTGTTTTTTGGCATCCACTATACAAACCAATATGCTTTAAAAGAGTGTTTTCACTGCCAACCAATTTATCAATAGTGAACATAAAGCCACATTTGGCTAGCAATTTTAACCTGAGGCTACAGCATTTCTCAGCCAACTTTGGACACGGGACAATTTCCAGATTTTCAGTTTGATTATCCTTCCTCACTAAAAGCACATTTGAAAGGAAAAGAAGATTGAGGCAGGGGAAGAAGACTACAGAGTCAGAGTTATGACATGTCACTCTTCGGGAATTCAAAAATAGTGAATCTGGCACCAGTTGGGTTTGCCCATATGACCATGAATGAAAAAACAAGCAAGCAAACATATTTTTGTCTATGGAATTCTATCAATGTCAGTCCCATGAATATGGTTGCCAGATGGGCACTTTTCTTTCTCTACCATGTGGAAAGATTTCTGTGTTTAACGAAGGTAGACCAAATTTTTCACGCCGGCATAATTCTTTCTTAGTTTAAATGAGTCATTCTTATTGGAATTTATAACAGATTATAAGATGTTCAAATGCTATACTTTTAAAAACTTTTTATTATGGACATTTTTCAACATATACATAGAACATTTTAATGAATCCTCATTTACTCATCACCCTTATTTCAAAGCAATATCAATGTTTGCCCAATTTTGTTTCATTTGTATCCCAATCTACTTTTTTTGGAGTTTATTAAAGTGAATCTCAGATATCATGCCATTTTACCTATAAACACTCAATTATAAATTTCTACCTATAATAGCAATTTCTTCTAACCTGTAAAATCATTATCTCATCTCACAAAAATGACAATAATTTCTTAACATCATCTAATACTCAGTCACATATTCAAATATACCTAATTGTCACATAGCTATCTGTTCACAGATTTGTTTCAATCACAGATATAAAATGTTAAATTGCATATAACCATACATTGCATTGGTTGGAGGTTGTTTCTTGTGTCTTTTATTTTAATTTTTTAAAAATATATTTTATTGATTTTTACAGAGAGGAAGGGATAAGAATAGAGCGTTAGAAACATTGATGAGAGAGAAATATCGACCAGCTGCCTCCTGCACACCTCCTACTGGGGATATGCACGCAACCAAGGTACATGCCCTTGACCGGAATCGAACCTGGGACCTTTCAGTCCACAGCCCGACGCTCTATCCACTGAGCCAAACCAGTCAGGGCAATTGTGTCTTTTATTTTTTATCATTGCCCCTCCCCATTTGCTTTTAATTTTATTGATTTAAATGGAAAATAGTTTTACATTAAAATTTTAGTTGATTACTTTCTTATGATGCCATTTAACTTGTCTCACTAACTCCTGCATTCTCTATGGAGAGGATATATGCCCACGATGGGGAAAAGTCCAAACACAGTGCCAAGGCAGAGAGATGGATAGTATATGAAGAGTATTAAGATTTTACAGGGGTGGGAGCAATCAGGATAATGATGCTTAAAAAGTCTCCATCCAGGGCTTACAATGAAGAAAAAGTTGATAAATACTTCTCTAACTCCTAATTCCAATAAATTAGTGGTGAGATTTAGAGACATAACCAAATTTGATTTTGGGGGAAAAGAATAAGTGATGCTGTATGCATTCTATCAGTCACATAATATCCAGATTTCCTGTTTTCATTGATGACAAGATTGGGGGCGTGTTCAGAAGTTTTTGGCAATTACCAAGTCCTCTACTAATTTTTCACCTGGTTTTAACATGCATTGACCTTTATAGCCTGCTTCCATTATCTCATTAAGGATAAAAATAACAAATTTCCACTCCTTTCTTTCCTCCTGCATTTATTAGCTGGAATTCTTAATATAATGAAAAACTTTCCCACATTAATGATTAGACTACCCTGAAATATAGTGCACAGAGAAAAGGTAGGTCAAATGCTTGACTCCCTTTAGCTATGAAAATTAAGAGAATGAATTCATCTGTTATCAACTTCTAATGGCTAGTTTTTTTTGTTTTTTTAATAACTCAGTGTATTATCTGTTACTCAGATTGTTCATCTGCCCTATCTATTATCTATCTACCATCTATCTATCTATCTATCTATCTATCTATCATCTACCTATTTCAAAATAACAAGGCCATTAGTATAATTGACAATAGTCTTACAAATGTAGTATGATGTATTTTTTGGTCCTCTTAGATTCCTATTATTTATGTTTCATGGGGGATATGTCAATAAATACTATTTTAATGTCAATTGCAATAATTTCACTCTTAGTGTAGTTATGATAGCAGCATGTTTCACAGTTTAATTAAAGCTTTAGTTTCTTTTCAGTTTTTAGGAATTTCTTTTGACTTTGTCTTTTTTAAGTAATTGCAACAAATCGTTAGATGGTTTCAAAATTAAAACTATGTAAGAAAGTATATTAATAGATGTTGGCTTCCATCTATATCACTTTTATCCCCCTTTTCACCTTCCTCTATAGTGCAAAGGCAGAGAGATGTATAGCTTATGATTAGTTTTCAGTTTATCTATCTCTTGCTTTTCACTGAAGTTATAAGCATGTATGTATATATGTATAATTATGTCTTCCATTCTCTTACATAAAATGTAGCATACTACAAGCTGTTCTGTATCTTGTATTTCCCTTAACGGTTTATGCTGGAGATCACATCACTATATAGTGATCTTTCTCATTTCTTCTTCTTTTTTTTAGTACTGTAGCACTATGCAGTACCATTGTTTACTCAATCAATTTCCAATGGATGGGCATGTTTTAAAACTGTGTTTTTATAAATAATGTCAAAACAAATAGCCTTTGGCATTGGCCAGTTTGTTAAGTGGTTAGAGCATTGACTCACAGATCCAAGTCATGGATTTGATTCTGGGTCAAGGGCATGTAACGGGATTGCAGGTTCGATCCCAACCCAAGGCAGGGTGCCAAATGACATGTCTCTCTCACATCGATGTTTCTTTCTCTCTCTCTTTCTGCCCTCCTCCCCCTCCCTCCTCCTTCCCCTCCACTCTCTATAAAAATCAACGGAAGAAATATCCTCAGGTGAGATTAACAAAACAAAACAAACAAAAAACAAATAGCTTTTTCATAGAGGATTCCATATTTTTCCAATGAAACTTCAGGATACATTCCTAGAAGTAAAGTTTCTTGTTTCAGTATGCTACATATAAAATTGCCAAATTCCCATAGCTGTTATACAATTTCATCTTCCCACCTATAATGTGTGAGTGCCGCTTCTCCATGGCCTCATTGACTGAGGACAATGCAAAACTTTCATTATTTTTGTCAATTTGATAAGTGAGAAATAAAAACTTAGTGAAGCTTCAATTTGCTATTAATATGAGAATGAACATTTTTCATATGTTAATGGATGACTGCATTTATTTTGCTATCAATTATCTGTTCATATTTTTTGCCCCTTTTCATTGAGCTATTAAACTTTTTCTTGTTTATAGGAAGTGCAAAATCTTCTAACCCTGGCTTGGACCCAAAGTGGCTCTGGGCAAGTTACCCTGTTCACTCTCACAAAAATGGTGGTAGGCACTGGTTATATACAAACTATTTACCAAGCTAAGAAATTGTTTCACAATAAAATAAACAATTTTACTTTTATAATTACTTGTTTATAGTTACCAAGCTACAAAATGTTTGCAGCGGTGTCATGTAATGATCAAACCACTTCATCTACTTTAGCAGTGAATAAAATTGTGCAAATGGAAATCTAGCTGAAGAATCAATCAGAGAAAGCTGATGATATAACAATATATTATTTTTAACCTTTGGAATATATTATTTGTTAACCTTCCTCATGTAAGTGAGGAAAAGCCATCACTACCCTCATTTTACATCAAACTCTAACATACAGAAGCTAATTTATAAATGTAAATCACTTGGGAAATACAGTGCAACAGTAATGTAAAATAAGAATGCATTTTGATTATACCATATAAGGAACACAGATATAGGAACCTAAATTAAATACTTCCATAACCATAATTACAGCTTCCTAAGCACAGTGCTGTTTATTAGGTAACTCCACCTTTTTGTTATAATAAAGCCAGACTTTCTCCATTGCCCTCAGGAGGACACAAATGATAAGACTCCTGACCTCCAACCAATTAGATCCATTAGCATAGCTGAGCCCAAGAGCATACCAACGAGACAGGAACTAGAACAAAAATGACTGAAGCTGAGGAAAAGCTCTATTATGTCAGTTAAGGGGAGGGATCAATGAAGATATATAAATTAGACTTTAGGATAGACCCATTTTACCCTAAAAAGTAAGTGGAAAAGATGAAAATTAACATCTTATGTGCCCTAGATAAAATCATTTCTAGGATATTTTGTATGTTATTTTTCCACTTTGGTTTTGGAACAAACCTAAATAATTTGGCTATCCAAACTCATTTTGATTCTTTTTTAGTATAACTTGGAAGCCACAGAGTTTGAAGTAGGTGAAGGGTTAAGATTAGCTACTCCCCACAACTTGCTAGCAGGTTTATAATAATAGCAACACACATAGATATTTATTAATAATAAAGTCACATAGTTGGTCTTATAAGGTTGACATCTCTGTCATCTCTGAAGCTCTGAAAAACTCTTGAATAAAAAGTTTCACCTAAGGCAAACAACACTATTCTAGCAGCAGAATGTAGCTAATCCTTTTTCAGATGAGAGGACCAAGAGTCCTCTGATCCAGCAGCACACAAGAAAGCTTAAAGAGAAGTCCACGCTGCCACTCCTAAAGGCATGAGCAAGAACCCATGGGCGTTAATGATTTGTCAATGCAAGGATGGAGAAATGTCTTTAAGAGTCCAGCAAATGCATCTATGTTGAATAACATTAATTTTACTAATACCATATATCAGCAGTTCTCAACCTGTGGGTTGCGACCCACAGGTTGAGAACTGCTAGCAGGGTCGCCTAAGACCATCGGAAAACACAGATATTTACATTACGATTCATTAACAGTAGCAAAATTACAGTTATGAAGTAGCAACGAAAATAATTTTATGGTTGGGGGTCACCACAACATGAGGAACTGTATTAAAGGGTCGCGGCATTAGAAAGGTTGAGAACCACTGCCATATATAATATCCAATATTCTAATTAATAAGCCACCAATATGACCAGTGAAAACCCATTTCTCCTTTAGATTTTACATAAATTAACAAAGCCTCTGGTCTTGATGAAAGATGAAGATACTCAAAGTACTTTTAATGGTCTTCCTTCCATTAAATGCTCAGTGACTGCCTGTGGCATAAGATTTCCTAACTGGACAACTGCTTGCTTCTTGAGCATGGCTCAAACATCACCTCACTGCCTTTGATGAACTAGTTTGAAGTATGTTACAGATATGACAGTTATTTTGTGAGGAGGATAAGGCAATGCTCCTTTCCTTCATTGTTCTTTTATTCTAATTTTAAAGGAAATTTCAAAATCAATAGTAATATTTTCACCTTAAGAATAAATAAACAAATTTCATAATAATATGTTTATATAGAGAATGAAAATCTGCAAGGAATTTCCAGGTTTACTTACATAGGATGCTATAACTATTTTTTGCCAATTGTAATTTCCTCTTATAATAATTTTCTGATTAGAAACAGACACAAAAAAGGCAACAAGTCCTCCTCTACGACTTAAAAGAAGTACTTTTCTGAGTTTATAAAGAAAAATTCAACCTGCCTTAATTGTCTGAAATTAGAAGATTTTCTGGTTCACTTAACCCCAGGCATCAGAGCATTCTAGGTGCGCAAGCGCCAAGTGTGTTTGTATGTGCTGAGATCAAGAGGGGACGGAGCATGAAGAGGGCAAGGAAGGCCTTCGGAAATCCTGCTCTCGGCTTTGCCAGAGAAGATTTCATTCCTTCTATTAGTTTTTTCTGCTTAACTGCCCTTCAAGTTGTGCCTGAGGATTTTTAAAGTGCAAGGGGGTTGTTAAAGGACAAAGACTAAAGTATTGTGTGGGAATAACCAGTTGAAGTTGACCAAGATTATAAAGTAATTTGCAAAGCTATTTGCTTCTACACAGAGCATTTAAGTGTTAGAATATCATGCCACTACAAAAGAATTATCTAAAATGAGGTAATATACTATAATGCACTGTACAGGCTATAAGCAATTATGGCGGGATATACTTTCTTCACTTGTATTAATAAGGCTGAGCAGAATATAAAGAAATAAAAGCCTGGAGTATATAACAACTCCTGAGGCAAATTGAAAGAAATTATGAAAGAATTCATTGTATTATTGAAACGAAGCAAAATGAAATGCATTGTGACAACATGATATAAGTCACAGAATACTATCATGTCTTAATAACCAATGCTGAACAGAAGAGGGACTTCTGTGTTGATTTACTGTGTAGAAAATGTGACATGACGGAACACCCTTCACCAGCAAAATCCTTACATAGTAGTGCTGTCAGCTATGCTTTCCCACCGAGTGGATGACTGAGAAGTCATCCAGAGCAGAATGGACATAAACAAAACAAAATATGGTCAACAATTCTTCTTACCTGCCCCTGTTCTGAGTGAATGCTCTGATCCTCTACTATCCTAAAATAAAACCCCAATGCCAGTTTTTATTCGGCAATATAAACTTTCAGCTAATTACCATGTGATAAAACTAGGCTGCAGAAAGTATAACCTATTAGCAATAACTTGTGTCTAACAATATAATTGCATCTGGAATAATGAAATGTTCATTTTAGTATTAAAATTAATAATGTCATATCAATGCCATTAATAATTAAGGATTCTTTTTATAACATCACATCATTAATAACAACTCATTATGAAAAATTCTATTAATATCAACAATAATAAAAATAATATCACAATGTCTTTCCATAGTTACAATTTTGCAAGCATAATGAAAATGCTGTACACATATTGGACAAGACCCTGCTGTGCCTGAGGATAGCAGTGTTGGAAATATATTGTACTTTTAGATAAATAAAATACCTTTTTGTTTTCCTAGACACTAATTTGTGAGTGGAAAATTTTATCATTAAATACTCAGAAAGCACATGAAAATTCTGTTTAAAATTGTCTATTTTTATGCTTACAGGGAATAGTGGATGAAATTAGGGGCTTTGCATAACAGGTTTTACTGTGCTAGTTCTTAGTTTAGTATTAGTCTACCTCCTTATTGGGGATGGGTGCATGGACTGTTTTTGTTTTTGCTTCATAACTTTATCATGTTATATATAACATTTTTAATGCATATAATATTACATAATATTTTTTATAATTCACCTCCCTATCTTTCCAGGGAAGCAAATCTCAGCTATTCAATAAAGATAATTTTCTATTTATCTAAGTTTTCTTTCTCTCAGGGATGCATTCTAACACATAAAGACACCTGATAGCCTGCAGGCCAAATCTGTCTGCCCAGAGCCTGTCTTTTGTAAATAAAGTTTTATTGAAGCATAGCCACATCCATTTGTTCACATATTACCTCTGACTGCTTTCACCCAACAACAGCAGAGCTGAGTAGTAGGAACAGAGACAACATGGTCCGAAAAACTGAAATATTTACTATCTGGCCCTTTACAGAAAAAGCATATTGACTTTTTTTCTAGATGATAGACAGAAAGTAATTTTGACATTTCCAAAACACAGATAAGGAAAATAAAAAGAGACAAGGAAATCAATAATATATCCTTAAGAACTGTCATGTTCATATTTTATATTTCATCATAATATTAGAATAATAAACTCTAGTTCCATTATTCGTCATTATTTGTTGTTGTTTGAATGAGTATAAATGTATACTCTAAGGTCAATGCTGGGAAGAGATATAGTCTTTAATAAAAGTTTGTTGAAGCAATAAAAGAGTACAAGTTGTAATTTAGGATTAAAAAGGACATATCTTGAAATAATATTGATGATTTATTCTCATCATTATTTATCAATAATTTTCAGTTAGTTATCCATATTAAACCATGAGAATAAGAGAAAATAACATGATATTTTGCATATCCAGCTTTATTTTTTTACTTTTTATTATGAAAAATTTCAAAGATAGGCAGAAGTTGGCAGAAGAGTTAAATAAATCCTCATGTACCCATTACTAACCTTAAGCAATATTTAAGTCATGGCCACTCTTTGTTTCATCTGCATTGCAACTTCTGTCTTCTCTGATATTATTTTGAAACAAATCACATCAGTTATTCTTTAATTATTTCAGTAAGTAATCCTAAAAGTTACAAACTTTTTATTTAACTATAATACCATTAACCTAAAATTAATAATAATTTTTTAATATTATACCCAGTTGTTAAAATTTCTTCATACTTTTTCTTTGATGAAATAAATTTTTTTTATTTTTTATAATTTATCTTTATATCAGCGTCCAAATAAGGTCTACAAATTTTTACAACCAGTCTGGAGAGTCACAAGGCATATCCCTCCCTCGCTTTCTATTTAGACTCTTTTCTTTTCTTTTTAGCACATATAAGGAAAAGGAGGGGGTCATATTAGTGCAGCGTGAAAGGTCTCTAGGAGTGAAGAGTAGGAAAAAGCAGATGTGGTGTGACCAAGTGCTCTCTACCTCATGCTCACTCTACCCTCAGACCTGGAAAATGACAGTCTAGGTAAAGACATGCTGCCAGTGCTGCTTTTCCTAAGAGCCTCACGTCATCCCCAATTAGTGGCATTAACTGGCGCCAGGCAACAAATGGGTGTTGACAACACAGGCTCTGTGGTATCTGGGATTCTCCTCCCTGGACTCATCTTCTTCCCTCTCCTCAAATTCATGTAGGATGGGGACTAGTGGTCCTTGGCCCCTCCCCAAATCTCTGTCAAGAATAGAATATCATGGGTCAAAGTAGCCATATAATTGAAGAGTACAACTACCTCAAAAGTAAAATAGTACAACAAAGGAGACAGTATGCCACATTTGAAGCAGAATTAAAACAATAAATGAACAATGTTAAAGAAGCAAAAGTATACTTAAGAAGATAAGGAAATATATAAGCAATCTGAAGCAAAACCAAAATATAATAAAAAAGAAGAGGAAACATATGAATGAAATAATAGGTATGAAAAAGATAATAAAGAACACCTATTAGGTGTAGAACAAATGAGTAAGTTATATTAACAAATTGAAGAATTTTCTCAGAAGGCAGTAGGAGGGCATAAAGACATAAAAATACAAAGGAAAAAAATAAGAGGATAACACTGTATTTATCAGGATAGATATTTGAGAAAAAAGAAGTTATTGTAAAACTGGATGCATGACCTCAAATATAATGTGATCATCTTGCTAAAAATGTAAAGTAATGAAACAAATCCACATCTGGACACATTACAGTAATAATAAGAATATCAAAGAAAAACAAAATATTTAAAAGCTTCCAGAGAGAAAGAACAGATTTCCTGCACAGGAATAAGAATCATAATGTCAAGAAATCTATTAAAGCAACATTGTATTTTAAAAAATAAATCATATTTTTAAAGTATTTATGGAAAAGAAACTTTGAACTTATAATTTTGCAGGCAAAGATCACTGAAGATTTCCTCTGGTAAACACAAACAAACAAACTCATAGTAGTTCAAGCATTGACTACAAAGACTAATACCTAATACATTAATGTAGTAAGAACTCAACAGAAGAAAAACAAATAAACAGGGGGATATTTCCAGATATACAGAAAGTAAGGATAATCAAATGCCTTGTAACAATGTATTTATCTACAAAAAATAAAGTAAAAAGAAAGAAATATCAGAGTGACTCCACATATCAAAAAATACCAAGGTCTTTCTGGATGTAGAGGTAAAGGGAGACCAATGAGACAGAAAAGCATGGCTAAGTAAGTATCTGGTTTGGTAGGATAAGTAAATATTTCTATATTTAAGAAGTTAATAAGAATAAGTAAATATATGAAGAAGTCCCAAGTTAAGGACAACAACCATTAGAACACAAATAATTATATAACTTTAAGAAAAGCTAAATAGCCCTAGCTAGTTTGGCTCAGTGAATAGAGTGTCGCCCTGTGGACTGAAAGGTCCAGGTTCGATTGCTGTCAAGGCCACATGCCTGGGTTGAGGGCTCATTCCCCAGTAGGAGGTGTGCAGGAGGCAGCCGATCAATGTTACTATCTCTCCCACTCGCTTCCTCTCTGAAATCAATAAAAATATATTTCAAAAAAAAAAAGAAAAGCTGAATAAAAAAACTGATGCATACAAAGTAACATTTACAAATGAAAACACATTTGAATGTTTGCCTGTGGAAGGGAATAGGAAATGAAGATAAAAGGAATGAATGAATGAATGAGGTAAGAAAGAGTCTTGCATGAACCAATGTCAATAAGGAGCCACAGATAATTATGATGAACTCTACTCTCTGCACCTGAAGTCCAAACAAAATACAAAAATGAATGAAAGAAATACAATTACCATGTTTTTCTTTTGTTTACAATTTAAACCAGACATTCCTTAAACTTTAGCTTTCCAAATGTACTTGTGTTGCATTTAATTTGCAGCATATGAATATCTAGAACAATAAGTCCCCTGAATATAAATTAAACAATTTGTGGTCCTATAAAAGTTTGCTGAGTGAATGTTAGGGAAATAAAAAACAAAACTAACCTGTTCTTGGCCTGAAGAGAATGAAGTGAGTGATTCTCAGTGGCTTATGATGATGAATAATGCTTAACAACACAGCCAGTTTCCATATGAGAGTGTTATTGCCTGAGCCAAAGGACACTGACATTTTGTTTCCATTAAACAAATTATACAGAGTTTTTCAAGAACCCAAGAGATTTTGTTTTACAATTACAAATACATGGACAACATACTGCAAGTGCGTGTGGTGCCTCTGTGGGTGGATGCTTTCGGGACATTCCTCTTCTTATGGGGAGGTAAAGGATCCTGAATTCTAATCTTTGTAGGGCTTAACTTTGTCCCAGTTTTCCCGTGTACTAAGTAATATTTGACCATGGATTTGAGATGAAACAAACTCACTTCCCAGGGTGAGTTGGTTTCATTAAGGGATGCTGGCATAAGAAGGGTTTTGCTCTGTGAATCAGTGTAATGCATAATGTGAAACCTGCGCTTAGGGGTAGACACATTACTCCTTTACTGAGCAATGTCTTTTTGGAAGGGCTGTATGTGAAATGAGAAAAATGAGTCACTTAGATGTTTGTCACTGGGTAGAGGGCAGCTAAAGAGCCAAAGTGGGAGCTGATGGAGAATCAAGTGGTTCCATCCATAGCTGGCAGGGCAGAGTAATAGAAAGAGCCCAACTATGCAGTTAGAAGCACTTAAACCAGAATCTTGACTGTATTGATACGTGGACCTTATGAATCTGTTTCCTCGTCTCTAAAATGAGGATAATAACACCTATCTGAAAATTTTAAAGTCAAAGTTTTAAAAAGGCAAAACACAGAAAGCAGTTAGCACATAGTAAGCATAAAAATATTAAATACCTTTTTCATCCTCTTAGTATGCATTCTGTTTAAAGACAAGAGGGTATAGAGGCCTCAAGTGTAGTTTTTCTTTTTCACCTTCTTGTAGAAACCATAAGGATCTAGAAATAACTCCTGAAATTAATATCAGAAGCTACAATTTCTGCTTCCTCCGTATATAACAAGAAAATTTACAGCCCCAAATGAGAAGTGGTGGTCAGGAGCAGTGCTTAAGAAACAAATACAGGTAGAGGAGAATGACAATGAAATTCTCACCTGAGTATATTATATTTGGCTATGAGTCAAGCATGCCCATGCTCTGCTCATTTCTTAGACTACTCTGACACAATATTGCACTATCCTTAATTCAAGGATAGAAGCCTATCCCCTATGCTTCTTCTTCCTCCACCAGTACCTACACGACTTTCTCAACCTGAGAAGTCCCTGTCTCTATAGTCTACAGAAGATGGTATTCTAGGATTGGTTCCTGGAATGCACCTGATACTTGAACATGACAATGACTTAGCCTCCTTCAAGACTTAGCATTTGCTCTAAATTTGTATAAATGATCTTCTGGAACCTGAAAAAGAAGGATTTGAATTACAGACATTGGAGTAACTCTTTAAAAAATGGCAAGTGATAAACAGGAGTTAACTACATTTTATTGACCCATGAGTCACAGTTTCCTTACAAAGGCATACTGTGATTGTGCTTAATGACTTAATTTTTGTAGTGCAAATATATCTAATTTATACACTTGGCATAATTTTTTTAAAATATTAGAATGTATTATGGAAAAAATTAAGTTGTATATTTATTCCATGCCCCTCAGGGGAAGCAGATTTTGTCATCTCCTAAAAATATGCCTTTTGGGGATCTTGATTATTTTAAGCTGATTATTTTTAAGAAATGAAAGACTCAGGAAAGCCTTTGACCTTCCCCCTAACAGCCTAAAAAATTTAGATAGAGGACCTGCTCCAGAAAAGGAGACAGCATTATAGATAATAATTTAATATGGACTAGTGTGTGATAGGCAGGGAGGAACCTAGCAAGGCCCATTTGATCAAAGTCCTGTGTCTCATTGTTAATGATGGTCCAGCGAACATTTGTTTACAAAATATTTGAATTTCCATCTCCTTGTGAATTGACTTCTTGCCCTTTATTCTCACCCCCTCACCTCACAACTTTCTCTTTTATAACAATATGTTTTTATTGATTTTTGAGAGAGAGGAAGGGAGAGAGAAATAGAAACATACATTAGAGAGAAAGTTTGATTGGCTGCCTCTTGCATGCACCCCACAGGGGACCCATCCTGCAACCCAGGGCATCCAAGGCATGTGCCCTGACCAGGAATGGAACCTGCAACCTCCTGGTACATGGGAAGACACTCAACCAACTGAATCACACTGGCCAGGCTCACCTTTCCCTTTAGCTCAAGATAGTATATACTCGTAAGCCTCAACTGCCTTATTTGTCCTTATGTCTATTCTTATGGAAAATTCATATGTACATGTGTAATAAATTTGCTTATTTTCTCCTACTAATCAGCTTCTTGTCAATTGGATGATTAGAGCAACTGGAAGAATTTAGAAGGGTGAAAGAAAAATTACTTTTTTTTCCCCTTACACCCACAACAAAGTTTCATATAAACAAACGACATACATATAAAGTAATTAAAGCACAGTATTATTAGAAGAAACTAAATTAGCATAAGCTTAAATTCTTGGGGAAGAGAGAACCTTCAGAAACAAAGTACGGAATGAAGATGACATGAAATTACTGATGAATTCAGCTATTCAGGAGACCAATGGCACACAAATATTTAATTAAAGGACAAGCAACAGAAAAAGATATCTTCATGCATATAAAAGGATACTGGCAGAGTATACACTGATGCTATGGGAATGACTGAAGATCTTCACACAGAATACCTTTAACAAGGCTGAACATTGTAAATATTACAAAAGTCATAGTCCAATGGAACTTGCTTTAAGAAAATATTGCAAAAATACGTTACTTATGATAGATATTAGCCACATAAATGAAAAATAAATTATGTTCCAAATTTACACAAAATTAAAAGATTTATAAGTTAATACTTTTTGGCATAATTATTTATATTACATTAACATAAAATAAGTATTATATATTAATATATTTAACATAAATATCATGTTACTTAACAAAAACAAAAACAATGCAAATTGTACCAGGATGTCCGTCCCCATGTTACCAACATGCTTTAAAGCAGAAGCTACAAAATTAGTTTCTATAAATATTGGGAGCCAAAGTACTTATCAACAAAAAATACTAGTAGCTACTTCACAATAATGTGAAATTTAAATTTTAAAATGGTAAAATGTTCTATGCAAAGTTCTTAACATAGGGCCTGGGAGGTAGGGCTAAATATGAGCTATCAACACTGGATAGATCTGAGAGAACAAAACCTGGGAGCTTTCCTTGGTGCTGACCCAAATAGTTACACAGGTTCCAAGAGACAAATTATGTGAAGTTCAAAATATGTTTCAAATTAGTTTGAGATAGCCATTGATGCCAGAAAATCTTTGTCTGTACAAAAAGATTCATGGGATAAAATTTATGGGAAGGTAGGTGAATTATAGCAATTTCTTTCTAGTTATTTAAGCATTTCCATTTTATTCTATCTAAATGTATTTGGAATGTTGGCAGAAGTATACTGGTTCGGATAGCTCCAGCCCTCAGTGGCAAGATGGATGATACCTCTGCACTTATTATAGACTAGAGGCCTGGTGCACGGTTTGTGCACGGGTGTGGTCTGGCCGGCCCGCCCCAGTTGGGGCCGATAAGGCCAGGCCAACCAGGGGGAGGGGCTGTGGGAAGTTGGCAGGCCAGCCCTGCCCCCAGGTTGAACTCCTGGTCAAACTCCTGGTCGAAGGGACAATTTGTATATTAGCCTTTTATTACATAGGATTTTATCGCCTCGATTCTAACATGAAGTCCTACGTATTTAATGAATGTACATATAGTTACGTATTGCTTTAAAGGAAAAATTTTAAACATGAATTTGAAATACTTAAGTATAAAAACTGATAGTGTGACTATTTCAGTATTCTTATATAAATAAAAATAAAACTGGATTTTTATGAAAGACACTGGAAAATAATCCCTTTCAGAGTTCAATCAAATATGAAGGAAATGAGTTCTCATTGTTTAAGAATAAAATGCTCACAAGAAAAGGGAAATTTTTATTTCTACTAGATATTCAACCTGTACAAATATACATTTAAATAGCCACTTTCCCTGGTATCCAGTGTTTGAAATATCCATTTAAATAGCTTTTGGCTATGACTACCTAGTTTTTAAAATAGTTCTGTTTTCAGTGTCAAACATTTGGTGTCCATTTGCTACACTTAAAAAAAAAGTGTGGGCAATGTAGTGTCTTTTGAGATACAGTAACATGACAGAAAGTGATAAATGGGGGAATGTGTCACAATGAAGCATGATATATTATGGCAGTGTGATATGCTGATACTCAAAGAATCCATAATATGCATCTTTCTTTTTATTTGCTGCTACAGCAGAAGAGATTATTCTTATAGATTAAGGGACTACTGTCACATCTTAGGTAACAAAATAAATATATTTCACTACATTAATATTTCTCTATAAGACTGTCGTGCTTTTTCTGTACTTCTTTTCTATTAATTTCAGATTAGCAGTAGATGCATTTATAAATAGAAATCTATTCCTTATGCCTGAGTTATCCAGAGGCAACATAGTATTCTGAGTCTGCATTTCAAGTCATTAATAAGGAAAAAAAGATGAATGCCAACAATGGACACAAGTATGACTGAATACTAAGAATAGACTTAGACACAATTGTATTTTGATGATTTCCACAGAATCCTTTATAAAGAATTTCAACAGTGCATAAAAATCTCTAATTTTAAACAGAAAATTATCCAGATCATTAAAATACATTTTTAAACAAAAGTCACATTGTCTTTTTATGTGTCCACTCAGGTTTAATAGATCTTACATGTTGTATGTGTTGTTGTTTTTTGTTGTTGTTCCACATGTTAGCAACCAGTAACATCTATAATCCTATCTAATAAAAGAGTAATATGCAAATTAACCACCACTCCGCTACACCCACAAGCCATGCCCACAAGCCAATCAGGAGTGAGTATGCAAATTAACCCAACCAAGATGGCTGCAGCCACGGAGACAGCAGGAGGGAGGCTTGGGTTTCCCTGGCGATGGAGGAAGCCAAGCTTACTGCACACCCTGGCCAGCCCAGGCCTCTGCTTAAGGCTACAAAGTTTCAATTATAGAAGATACATAAATCCCAACAGAAATGGCTGCCACCACGGAGTGAGCATAAGGTTTGGCTCTGCTCCAGGCTACAAAGTTTCAATTGTAGAAGATAAATAAATCCCAGATACCAGGGCCTCTGCTTGGGTAGCCAGGGGGCGTGGCCAGCCAGCAAACCACCACAGGCCCCTCACCCAGGCCACCCCATGCCCCAAGGGAACCCCCACCCTGATTCGGGACACCCTTCAGGGCAAACCAGCTGGCCACCACCCATGCACCAGGCCTCTATCCTATCTAATAAAAGAGTAATATGCAGATTGACCATCACTCCAACACACAAGATGGCTGCCCATATGTGGTTAAAGATCCTGCCCCCATGTGGACACAAGATGGCCACCACAAGATGGCCAGCAAGGGAGGGCAGTTGGGGGGGGCCAGGCCTGCAAGGGAGGGCAGTTGTGGGAGATCAGGCCAGAAAGGGAGGGCTGCTGGGAGGGACCAGGCCTTCAAGGGAGGGCAGTTGGGGGCAATCAAGCCTGCAGGGGAGGGCAGTTAGGGGTGACCAAGCCGGCAGAGGAGGGAAGTTGGGGACAAATAGGCTGGCAGGGGAGCAGTTAGACATCAATCAGACTGGCAGGGGCGTGGTTAGGGGGTGATCAGGCTGGCAGGCAAAAGCAGTTAGGGCAATCAGGAAGGCAGGTAGGCGAGCAGTTGGGAGCCAGCAGTCCTGGATTGTGAGAGGGATGTCCGACTGCCTGTTTAGGCTCGATCCACCAGGATCGGGTCTAAACAGGCTGTTGGACATCCCTCGAGGGGTCCCAGATTGGAGAGGGTGCAGGCTGGGCTGAGGGACACCCCCCCATGCATGAATTTCGTGCACCAGGCCTCTAGTATTCAATAAAGATGGCTTACCATCAGCTTTTTAATTACAATGAAGAACTCTTGGCTTTTGTTTTTTACTAAAGAGGTATGCATATTGCCCTGTGTTTCAGAAAATTGCTGAGGTATGTTTTGAAGCCAAAGCAACTACATATAGTCTGTGTTATTAGGCATTAGTGACCACATTATATATTAATGCCAAAATAATATGCATTATGAATACAAATGCAATGTTAATTTAAGTTGAAAAGAGGCAGCAATGTTTTCCTAAAAGTAAAGCTCTGTTAAGATGCTTTTCTTTCTATCAAAATCTTTCTATTAAATTTATTTATTTCTTCCTTAATTGCTCTTATGTAATATCAGGAAGGGAAACCCACTGGCCTATTTGTACAGTATCATCTCATAAGTACTAAAGTGTGGCTTAAAATCAAAAGCCTGTTCTATATATGAAAATGCTATATAAGTGAATTTAAATAGTCATTCTGAAAAAAGTCACTACTAGGGGTATTGTATACAACTTTCTCAAAACATGGTGACTCATGTACCATTAAGTTGATTCTTTTGTCCTTACCTACTTATATTAACTTCTGTATATACAAAGATAAGTTTATTTCAACAAAACAGCAGATGAATTTTATTTTCACATGTCAAAAAATACAAATAACTCATTTGTGAAGCAAACACATGAGTTATTCCATTTCTCCTCACTCATACTAGTAAAAGTCAGTAACAATAGAGAAATTAATTATTTCTGTACAAGTAGGTTACATAAACTCATACTCCTAATTAAATTTGTTTAATACTTCTCTGAAGCAAAGGAACATCAATTTAAAATTAAAATGCTTTGTTATTAAGTGTGAAACTAACACTTTGCATGTAATAAATTAGATTATTTAAAATTTTCAAATTAAAGTTTTCATATTCAGTAAAAAGAATATTTAGTCATTAAAATGACCTTTTTTGAGGTAAGAATGCCATTTTGCTCTAGTAGAAGAGTATAAAAACATTACCAATACAGAGTGCTACTTTTTCAGAAAAGGAAGGCACTTAATCATATATATGTTCTTTTAGAGACATTTTTTTTTAAGCAAAGGTCTCCTCCAAACTCTCTCTTAGATGTAAAATCAGAACTTCTTCAGAATTATTAAAAACTTGGGAACAGATATACTAATGGGTGGTGAAGTTTATGTCATAGTATCATATTATAAAAATAAATGATCAAAATATTCTAATGTAATTATTTTTCAGGATATAATTCTTAACATAAAAATATATAATTTGTTTTGGTGAATCCTATCTAATAAAGAGGGAATATGCTAATTGACTGTCATGCCCTCACAAAGATGGCTGCGCCCACAGCCAATAAGGAGGGAATATGCTAATTGACTGCCATGCCCTCAAAGATGGCGGTGCCCACAGCCACAAGATGGCTGCGCCCAGTCCCCTCAGCCCCACTGGCAGTTCCACACACCTGCCTCCAGAGTCCCCCAGTCCCCTCAGCCCCCCAGCCGCCCAGGGCCAGCCTGAGGTGCAGGCAAGCCTTGGATGTTGGCTGCCCAGCTGCCCAGGGCCGGCCTGAGGTGCAGGCAAGCCTCAGATGGTGGCTGCCCAGCCACCCAGGGCTTCCCGAGGCTCAAGTAACCAGGGCTGGCCAAGGCTTGTGCTGCCAGCAGTGGCAACAGCAGAGCTGTGATGGAGGCGTCGCCTTCCCCTGATCGCCAGGTCACTTCCCATCCCTGAGGGCTCCTGGACTGTGAGAGGGGGCAGGCCGGGCTGAGGGACCCCCTCCAGTGCATGAATTTTCATGCTCCAGGGCCTCTAGTGTTAATATAAAGAGGTAACATCTTAACAAGAAATATTTCATTTTAAAAATGTAACAAGCTTTTACTATTTGGAAGAACAACATTATGAATGTCATCAAAAATATTTTCATTTCCATAGACTCACTATGTATAAATCACTTGACATCGGCAATAATTTTAATTCATTACAATTAGAATATCTGCTCTTTAGAAAAAGTACCTTATCACAAAAAAACAAATTAATTCTTCTGTAATGCCCATTGATAAAGAAAAAAATAACATAAAATTACTTTCTCTCTAAATATTTAAATATACTTTATCCAATCTCCAGATTATTTCAAACTAAGACTTATCAGTAAAACAGTAGCCTCCCAATAAAGGAGTGGACCACGCAGTATGTGATGGATAAAGCCACATGCTGAATTGCATTAAACTGTATCATTAAGTACCTTTAAGGACATAGTTCATGTTAAGCCAAAGAAACCTTTTATTTTTGAAATAATAAACCTTTCCACAATCTCATATTTCTGATCTTGATTTATATCTGATCCCTTTGTATAACTCAGTATACATAAAAGGCTGTACAAGACCAAATAGTGCTGTTTTGAGGGGGGAAACAAAAACATACCATGATCACCATAAATAGACAATAGATAGGTTTACAGAGCATCCAGTATCTCCATCAGAATAGTATTTCTGTAAATGAAATAAATCAAAATTATAATAATTTAATATCCATTAATATGTTTAGAAAGAATTAGAGAAATTATATGAAATGTTGTCTCTCTTATTTCAAGCCTTCAGTTCAGCTATAATGGTGGATAAAACATATTTTGAGGCCCAAATTTAGAATCTTCTCAAGTTTCAGAGGCTACAGTATGGCCTCTGTTAGTTATTGTTAGTTATCTACCCCTTTGGCATCCTTCTCCCTTACCACACTGATAGCTCTAATCAGTAGCTGCTTTACCACAGGAATTATCATCAGTGGTGTGCTTCCAGAAGAAGAAAAAAAGCTTATTCACAATGTGGGCTGATTTCTTTGGTGAACTTACTCCCACCACTCCACGGCCAATTTCCTGCTGCCTATGTAGTGTCTGATTCAGAGCAGCACATCATTGTGTAGTATTTCCGTCAGACCTATACAAATAGTTGTAAATGTGGTAAAATACTTAATTTGGAAGTAATAGGTTGTGAGTATTTATTAATTTTCACTTTAATATAGTTTGCTAGCTGTAAGTTTATGTAATTTGATTTTTAATAATTGTTATTTAAATAACCAAAAGTCCTGAGAATTTAATAACTGATCCTTGTAAACTGGTATAAGCTCAGCACACCACTGAGTTTACTCCAAAAAAATCTTCCATACGTGCTAATTTTTTAAAAAAGTGCATTATTTTAAATGTTTAGTATTAAAGCTATAAATATTTGAAAGGGTGACAGCTCGGGGGTTTGGGGAGGGTGGGCAGTGTAGGCTGATGACCTGCAGGGATTAAGCAAAAAAAGAAAAAAAAAGAGAGAAAGAACTCATGGGCAAGGATAACAGTGTGGAGATTATGAAGGAGGAAGAGGGTTTAGGGAAATAAATGGTGATGGAAATAAATAAAATAGAATAAAGAAAGCATAACGATTAACAGTATTATAGTAATACTATTGGCATTAATCTGTCAAATTTAAAGTGGCCAGAAGTTTTATGTCTCTTGCACCAAAAAGACAAATGAATCTTAGTTATTATAATTTTTTAAGCCAATAGAGTTATCTTTTTTAATTCTGGCTCTTTGGCCATGCCATCATCCTTAGCTGAGACATTGCTAATTATCTTTGCTAAATGATTTGTAACCTTGAGGATATCCTGGGCAGCACTTGTACTTGCATTGGCCCACTTCCTGGGAAAGAAAGAGGTTGATGGAAAGACAATGGGATACAAACCTCCCTTGAGAGTTTCATACTGCTAGGAAAAAGGTAGCCCTGGAGGCAGGAGAAAGATTCCTAAATAGTCTGGGGTAGGTGTTTTAAATAGGATATTAATGTATAAATCAGACTTTATTTTTCAAAGTTGCCTTCACGGCTCTTCTATATGAAGAAATAAGGCAAAAAACTTAGAGCATAGTTCTTCACTTTTTCAATTTAAAAACTACCCTAGTGGTATATACCTTAGTGACTATACTCCCTCTCATCTGTGGCCCTGATGTAGTAGACAGGGAGACAATAGATTTGGTCAATGAAACATGAGACAAATGCATTATGGCATAAGAATTCCTAATGAATCAGTAGTTCCCTAACTACAGTTCTATCAGATGCTATTCTTCATGACTTCACATAGAACAAACCAAATTCTTTCAATCTCTGGGAGAAGGCGCTTTTTCTGGCTCAGTGAGTTACCTAATCTTTCAAAGATCAAATTTCAGAGAGATTTAAAAAAAAAACAACATGAAAAGGCTCTCTTTTATGGGAAGTAGAGAATAAGATTTTGGGGAGTTCAATTTCACTATTACTAACTCTACTAGCTATTAATATAATTCTAAACTCATTTTGGATACAGAAAACAGATGTCTTTTTTAAAAGAAATGCACATTTTATATAACAATTTGAATATTGAAAAAATTTTATATGAAATTTAACATGGTTAAATCTAATTGACATTGTGTACACATATTTTAATAACCTGTTATTAGGATAGGAATCTCTGATAATTATTAAGAATATTTTTTATTTTTAATCCTTTAACAGCATTTTTATTATACCCACCTCTTTTCTTTTCCTATAGTAATTAATTTCTGCTAAAATCCAAGATTCTGACCCTCATCTGTATTTACCATCACTGCAATTGGAATGAGTAATTTTAGCCATCATTCTCCATGAGAATGTGAAGTTTTCTCATATCATCTGGATCTAAGATGAATGAAACTTGACACATTTATTTAAAGGAACTGCTTAACTATATCATTACTGCATGAAACAATCTAAGGTTGCTTTTGACATTTCACAGTATGTGAAATTCACTGTGAATTAAAGTGAAATGAGTAACTAATAAGATAAAACATAGTTATTTGACCTATTTTTTCCTCCTTGCATTTGCAATATAGCAGAGGTAAAAATGATAAAGCCAGAATTCATCAATGTCTCTTTGTTAACCCTGCAATAGGAATCCCTGTCTGGCTAAATACTGAGGTAACTGGTTATGCACATCAGGTAGGAGAATTGTAAAGTGTTTTTTCATGTGTACCCTCTGATAAAATAATTTATTTAAATAAAAATATTAGCCTGAAATAGAGATGTTTTCGCAGAATCAGTTTAGTTTATTCTAAATACTAGCTCCTGGATTACAAAAGCAAAATGTATAAAAAGCATACCTATTTTTGAAATTGTGTTCTCTCCTGAAAATAGGAAAAAGAAACCACTAATGTTCTCACTGATAAAGATTTAAGAAGACAATTACTTTTAGGTTGTTTTTGTAAATATGAGGCTTTGAACTGATCTCTCCATACTTTTTACCTTAGAGTAGAGCTACATTTTGGAAAATAAACAAATGTATTAAGATAATGGGTTTCTAATCCACAGCTTACTTTATATTTTTGTTTCATGTTTTTATATCTATTTTAAGAATTAAATTTTCAATAGAATTTTCCATATTAAAATTTCAAGTTCAAACTCAAATTCTTACCTGTATAGTTACTGCACTAATCTTGGGTAAATAGTATTGCTTTTTCATGATTGTCACAGATGAAATGTTATTTACAATGCTATTTTAGAAACTCTGTAAGAGAAATCTTATTTATTATAGAGTCTTGGTTTATGTACATTTTACTTAATATCAAATAGAATGATATATTTGGTATCTGACCAGTTTGGAAAGCCAATGCTGACTACATAAACTATTATAAGAATATTTTGCTTGCTTTGCTGATTTTAAAGCAAATGGCAAAATACTGCAGATTTATGGTACAGTATATTGATGAAAATACATTATAACTACCATGCTCAATAAGTAACCAATTTAAGGTTAAAAAACTAATAAGTTACCAGCTCATATATAAATCCCACATATTAAATAATGAAAACCTTCTGAAAGATCAAATAAAGAACATCAATTTAAACTTTTTGTCAGAATTTTGGTTCATGAATAGTCTGACCTGTCCATGAATCAACTAAATAATTCTTTTACTTTGAATTGGGCTCTGTCTCTTAATATAACATATTAAGTTATCCAAGTTCAATGTTACTGAAAAAAATTCCAATTTTTTCAAGCACATATTAATGTATACATTCACAAGAGAGTAACCAGGGAATGCTATTATTACTAAAAAACAAATAAAGTAAGTTCTTAAAACTGTAATAAGAAGCACACCCAAGTAAATTTAAGACATCAAAGTATGCCACATAGAGAAAACATTAAGACAGGTAGACATATATTGAGGAAATTATAAATGACTTGGTGTTTTAAAACCTCCATATTTAAAGTCAGGTGACCATGATCTTATTTGTATGTTCTAGAAGCCAGTCTAGGCATGATGAAGTGCTAGAACCTGTCTTCAAACTTGGGCTTACTTGTTGTGTACATTAACTGTGCAGAAGATTCAGTGAAGTTATGACAACACCATTTATCTTCTGAAGGATTCCTAGGAATTTAAATACCTTAAGTGAACCTAGCCGGGGTTGGAGGTGGGGGTGATCAAGTATTTCTTCATGGTTATCAACTAAGCACAGACGCCAGGATAACCCTCTCAGTTACTTATGGAAGTTCCAGAGAGGCAGCCTGGAAAAATGGAGAAAGAACAATTTTGGGAATCAGAGAGCACCTGTCCTGTTTCCCTATCCTCTCCATGAAAGCCTTTTCCACGGACCTAGATGAATCCTATGTGGATTCATCTTTCTACAATGAAAAACTGATTGTGTCACTCCCCTAGACTGCTTTACTAGCCATTTGTAATTTGGTGCTCTTTCTGATTTCAGCCTTCAGTGAATTGTCATAACTTTCATGATTAAACCTATGCTGCATTTTTTAGACTGAGAGGTCTGGAGCCTGTCTTCTGGTGCTCACTTCCCAGTCGTTCCATGTTCTGATCGTAGTAAACTGTTAGAAGATATTTGAATGTGCTTTGCTCTTTTACTGCTCCATGCCTTGCACACACTACCCAAAACGTCCCTGCATTTAAAACTTCCCATTCAGACTTCTCCATCTTACCTGCTTTGGAACTCTTACATAAGCCCAATTCCTCAAGACTCAGTTCAAATACCCCTCATATAGTTTTCTTTCCCAACCATCCTCAATTTCCCCATTCCCTAGCTGAGTGAAACATCCCTCTTATGTGCTCTCATAACTCTGTTCACATTTCTATCCAAATCTATAATGATGTTGTCCTGTAGCTATTAATTTACTTGTTTGTACACTGAAATAAAATACAGTTCCCAGGGCTATGACTTTTAACAAAGATGTCTGGTATCTGAAACAGTACATTAGAAGCATAGCTCTAATAGGGAAATATGGTGCTGTGTCATTGTTACTCCTTCTCCTTCATTTCTAATTCTATTTATTTGTGTCCTCTCCCTTTTTTCTTTGAAGAGTCTGGTGACTGTCAGAGGGGGCTGAGTAAAAAAAAAGGGGGGGGGATATATACTACATACATATATATTATATGTATATGGCATATATATATATATACACACTAATAAAAGAGAAATATGCAAATTGACCGTACCTCCATGATACACACTAGCCAATCAGGAGTGAGTATACAAATTTACCCAACAAAGATGGCGGGTTAATTGCATTATGCAGGCGCGGAGCGAAGACTGAAGGCTCCGGCCCAAGTAAAGACTGAAGACTGAAGACTGAAGAGGCTTGGCTTCTCCGCTGCTGTCGGAGCAGAGAAGCCAAGCCTTGCTGCAGCCTGAGAGGAGAAACCTAGCCTCAAGGCTTGGCTTCTCTGCTACGGCTGGAGCGAAGGCCTGGGTCCCGGGTGCCAGAGGAAAACCAGTGCCGGCAGCCAGGGGAAGGAAGGCCTATTGCACAAATCTTCGTGCAACAGGCCTCTAGTATATATAGCTAATATACACAGACAACTGTATGGTGATAGCCAGCAGGAAAGTGGCAGGGGGGCAAAAGGGGGGTAAGTGATGAAGGAAAAAGACTTTGCTCTGGATGATGGGCACACAATGCAGATGATGTTTTAATGAGTTGTACACTTGAAACCTGTATAGTTTTATTAACCAATGTCAGCCCAATCAATTCAATTAAAAAAAAAAAAAGAATGGGATTTGGGCAACAGAGTGCTGGTTCACTGACTCATGCAGAATGACGAAATGCTTTTAGATAGATGTCTAGCCACTGTGTTATAGACATATAGACATAAAGAAACAGAGAATCAGAGAGCAGCTAAATGTAACTTACTTTTACTTTTATATTTTAGATGCATGCACATGTGTATGCAAAATTAATATATCTTCTTTCCATTCAATTTTTATACCTTTGACCAAGTAGGTCACAGCCTTAAGAATTAGTTAAGTTTTGGCCCTATCACCTCATTTGGTCTGATTTTGGGCAAACAACTTTAATTTACTTAGCCTAAATTTTTTCATATCTAAAGTGAGCATTATAATAATTCCCATATAAAAAAAGTCATTAGGATTCTTAAATGAGGTAGGGTAAAGCATAAAATCAATTCTAGGCATAGGGCAAATGCTAATGATAACTACATAATAAGGGCAATCATGCCACTATCTTTACAGTTATTCTCTTTCAACAAATTGTTCTTATTTTTTGGAAAAGTTTCAAATATTCTTATGCCTGTGTTGTATGGTTTCATGAAGGTTTTTATTTTTGGTCACTTAGCTATCATGGGCACTGTTTTGCCATACCTGTTTTTATTTATAAAATCCCTACAAATTTAGATTGCCAGTTCTTGTGTTTTCTTAATGCATTCAGCAGCAATAAAACCTGAGGTGATCTCTTTTCTTCTGTTTACTCAATATCTAAATTGTTATTTTCTGGAATATTTTAAAATGGTCAGTATATACTTATCCTTACAATAAAAATGAATTAAAGAAGCCAGGTAATGTAAAATCTTTTTATTTTTCAATATATTTTTATTGATTTCAGAGTGGAAGGGAGAGAGAGAGAGACATCAATGATGAGAGAGAATCATTGATTAGCTGCCTCCCACATGCCCTCCCCTGGGGACTGAGTCTGCAACCTGGGCATGTGCCCTGACCAGGAATCGAATCATGACCTCCTGGTTCATAGGTCCATGCTCAACCACTGAGCCATGCCATCCAGACTCATTTTATATTTTGAAAAAAATTAAATCATGGTTTCTTTCATTAAGAATAAAATCAAAAGTGGATAAAAATTTCTAAAAAAAAAATGTCAAATCTATACATTAAAACTTTTTATTTTACTCTAAGAGGGTTATGGCTTTATATTATGCTAGAGGCCCGGTGCACAAATTCATGCACCAGTGGCGTTCCTCAGCCTGGTCTGTGGGATCGGGCCAAAACCAGCTCTCCGACTGGTTGCAAGAGGACACAGGCCAGGCTGAGGGACCCCACTGGTGCACAATCGGGGTCGGGGAGGGACATGGGAAGTTGGCCAACTAGGGAGGGACCACAGGAGGGCTCCAGGGTGTGTCTGTCCTGCCTTGCTCAGTCCTGATCGGCCAGACCCCAGCAGCAAGCTAACCTACTGGTTGGAGCATCTGCCCCCTGGTGGCCAGTGCACGTCATAGTGAGCAGTTGAGCAGCCTTAGCATATCATTAGCACATTATGCTTTGATTGGCTGAACGGCCACTTGGACAACCAGACACTTAGCATATTAGGCTTTTATTATATAGGATTTCATAATGCCAATAAGCCTATTAAAGTGAACAGGATGCTTTGCTGAAGTGACCATAACTTTTCATTATATGAATTGGTGTTCACAATAAAATATATTTTTAAATATAAAAATATGAGTATAAAATATTAGCACACTAAAAAAATGGTTTCAAATTGCCCATTTGCTTGTCAGGGTCAGACAAGTTTTACAGTTCTTCTTTAGGTTTGCATGTGTACAGCTTTACTTTAGAAAACATCTCTACTTTTCTTTCATTGCAATATTAGGGTTTTACACATTGCTAAATCTCAGGCAGATAAACAGATTCAAATAAAATTTGGCGATAAAAGAAAATAGTGCCTACTGTATGTTGAGAATTTCGATGGCAACATTCAGCAGAATGTGAATTAAAATGGCTAGGTTATAAATCCCCTGAAAATAAGGTTTTTAATGGAAATGCTGACAGGCATTTAACGATAGCAGCAGTAGCTGGCACCACTGTAATAAAAGGACTTAAATGAAAAAAAAAATGTATGCCTCACAAAGACATGTGGATTTCAGGGTAAAGCTATATGCAGTCTCAATGTAAGGATGGATGATAATATGCCTCAGCAATTATGATGCACAGGTGCGAGTAACAAAGAATCTTGAAATTCAGCTACCAATCAAATTGGGAAAGAGTTTAAGGAAAAACCTGAAGGCAGCATTCCTCAGTTCTGTTTCTCTGGCACCATCCTCCTCTTACCAATGCAGTTTATCCATGCTTTAGGAACAGCAGAGCAGAGCTTACTCAGAACCTGACCCCATGGAAACAAGACAGGCGTTTCAACAGCCAATCCTTTAAACCCCCATTTTAATGAATTATTCAAGTGTTGGTTAGGCATTAGGTAAGAGAATGCAAACATTCTTTCAGGGACACCTCTGGATTTCTGTAGCATAAAGTTCATAGTTATTGTTTCTTTCAGGTCCCTCCTGAGAGGGGATAGGAGTGAGTCCTGAGGTGCTTCTCTAAACCATCTGGATACAGAAAAAGTTTACCTTTTGATTATATCCTAGCCAAAAAAAAGGTAATGACTTGGTTTTATTTTTTCCTTAACAGTCAACCTTCTATTTTTAAATACATACTCTTTTTATATTTCTGCTTAATATAAAATGAGTTCAAAGTATCTATTCTTCCTGATTGCAGTTATAAAATACAATGGGGTTTTATGTTTGCTAAAAGGCAATTTTTTTTAAGTCTTAGTATGTGCCTGTAGATCCAAACTGATCACTAGAAAATTCTTGTTTCCAGACTCTTATGCTCCAGATTACTCCCAAGGAGCTCTACTCTGTAATTCTTCTGACAAATAATAAGCTCTTTAGTTATTTTGGGAGAGAATCTTCCCCAGGAAAAGGATAAAGGTACACTGGTGTGAGTGTCTGTATTCTTTCTTCATGGCTATAAATTCCACCCAAACTGTCAAGGTTGACAATCCAAAACGATAATCAAAACCACTTTTTACATTCATTCTTGTAGCTGCCGCAGGCAAGTTTTAAAAGATATGCTAACAAATCCCAAAGAATAGCTGGTATTAAATATTTGATAGCTTGAAATGAATACTGTGGATATAAAATTTAAGTCATAGAACTCTTTAATTTCTTATCTATAGATGATAGTCATATGTGTGTGTACATATGTGTGTTATTCATTTATTTTTAATTATTTAATTGAACTAAATAATTCATTTAAAAATAATATATACATACATGCATATATACACGTGTATATTATTTTAATTCATATAAATTTGGAAAACAAAAAAACAAAATAAACAGAGGTTGCTATTTTATAAGCTATATTATTTTAGTGCCCTAATACCAAAAGCAATACATCAAAAATCACCCAGTATGACTATTTATAATTAGCTGAATTGAACATTTCTCATTATACATTTTAGTATACATTTATTGCTTTGTGTAAACTCTTTTACTGAATTATGTAAATATAACAAAAAGTGAACAAATTATACATGCACATTCAGTCAATTTTATGAAGTGAACACTTTTGCTGAACTCTATCCATGCTTTTGATAAGAGTTAAGTCAAGGGCATCAACTTCCGTCTTGGTGTTGTTGTTAGGATTTATGTACTAAATTACATTTCTCAGTAAGTGAAACTGTTACTAGATGCTTTGATTTTTGCAGAAAGAGCTACTGAGCCAATGTCATGACTGGCAGGATTGCCTAGTAATACTCTATTTGTCTGTTCCAGTTGTGGAATCTGCCCTAGAAAAGCTCCATCCATACCTTTAACTGATGTAAAGAGATACAGATTTATCACCGCACAATATTCTTGAAATTGTAAGGTCCACACAACAAATTGGTATAATTTTCCTATCTTAAACTTGATATGAGGCATGATGGTTTATATTAGAAGCAAGAAAAAGAATGGAAAGGCATAAAGCTTGCACAATAGTGTAGGACAGGTGATGGCAAATAGACTGAAACGCTGGGGAAATTTGAGGGAATGTGTCAAGATTCCATATCAAAAAGCAAGTTTAGCATTGACTGAGATAATAGTGAGCTCAGTGATTTCTGAGAGGAGATAGCAGAGTTCTTATCAAATGAGTGGAATACAGTGATGTGAAATCCAAGTCTGTACATCATGCATTTATCCAACCAAGGCATGGAATGTGACAGTCCCGACACTGACAAGACTACAGTCTATGGTCACCTGTGCAAGCCCCCAAAGGAATGAGAGTGGCAAGACAAAGAAACGAAATCCAAAGGAAATGCTACCTTGGGCTCAAGGGCTCATGGAGAAAAATGACTGGAGTTGGCTAAAATGTTGTCAGCACTTTAGGTCTGGAGAGGGAGTGATTCTGCCTTCTAAAATGAAGACTGGAAGAATAAAGGCCCTAGGGCTCATTCTCAGATGGGTGTGAGTGAGCTTCCCTTCCAGCTTCTTAAAGAGTTGTTGGCCTTTTCTGAAGCCAATGATCAGGACATGCCTGTTGAGTTGACTATTCAATACCTAGATGGCTATGTCCTGATGGTCAATCATTGCTTTTTTGCTGCTCAACATATACAGGGTGGGGCAACAGTAGGATTACAGTTGTTCATATGGAAAATAATACAATAATTAATAATACAAGAATAAACTCTTGTGTTTTGTGTACTCACAACTGTAAAACTACTTGTGCCACATCCTGCATTTCCTAGTCAGTGGTTTTAGGACAGAATGTTCTTTCTGAGAAAAGCTAACCAATAATACCATGGCTCATTAGTACTATTATTTATGGCTTCTGTCTGATCTCCAGGTTCATTTGCTAATCACCTCATCTCTTTTATTCAACACACAGTTTATACTCTGACCATACCATGCTAATTCACACTTCTGTATTTCAGTATGCTAGTTCTGATATCTGGTATCCCTTACCGCTGCTACCAACTCAAAATTTGGATCTTTTCTTAGAGACTTACCTAGTTTTCCCTGACCATGCACATCTGTTTTGGTGTCCTACTATACCTCCCCCACTATATGACATATATTTGTCTATCTCCAACAGCATACAAATTCCTCTACAGGGCAAAGATCTTTGCTTCTACTGGGATGAGGATAACAGTTGGCATATAGTAAGCCTTTATTACATGTTTATTGATTTGAATTGATGTTACGAGGTAGCCCTAAAAAAATTTTCCCTTTTTTCTTTCTTTCTTTCTTTCTTTTTTTTTTTTTAGCTTTCCCTTAGTACGCTCTCAATAAATGCTTATTGAATGTGTTTGAAATATGTTAAATGGCCAAAAGAGACCATACCTTTCTTGCTCGGTGAGCATAATTATTTCTCCATATACCCACTTCCCCATCTAGTTTTGGAAAACAATAATAGAATGTAGAAGTTAAATGCATAAGTTCTGAATATAGATTTCTGGCTCCACTTTTTACTCACAAGTCATTTAAACTCTCTAGGATTTAGTTTTCTCATCATATGCAAGCCAAAGCTATTAATAGCATCTACCTTGCATTTAGTAAGTATGAATGTTGGCTATAATTTTACAAAACATGACATAAAAAGGATCCATTTTTCATATTTGAGCATGCAAATCAAACACTATATGCCTGATATAAATGACAATTATGGCATTTGGTCAGTGTCTACCATAAACATGGTGCAGTGTAAGTGTTCAACGAATAGTCATTACTCTCTACGTTACTCCCTACTAGGGTAATGAACATGAGCTTCTGAATAATATGAAAGCTCTGGGATGGACATATTACCAAATGGAAACAGCATCTGTTTCCCAACAAACATTTGTGTCCATTGTTCATTCCCAAGTACTAATTATTTGATTGGATGGAAGTAGTGGGAACTAAGACAATATTGCCTAAAATAGAGGAATTCCAAATAGACTTTTTAAATAAAACATCGCATTCAAAATGTACTCCCTTTCTGAGCATTGGTGGAGATTTCCTTTCACATTTTAACACTATAAAAAATAAGTTGGAATAAAGTAGGACTTTCCAATATGGAAAACACTAATTGGCTGAGAGTGCAGTATGCTAGCCACCACAGAAATAGGGTGAAAGATGAAGAAAATATGGGTCCTATCTTAAAACAGGCTAGTTCTTAAGCTTCATCACATATAGGTCAAATAATGGAGTTTGCATGGATATAGAAACATGCAATGAGGTAATCCTATATAATAAAAGCCTAAAATGCAAATGAACCAAACTGCAGAATGACTGGTCGGCAGGGGGCGAGGGGCAGGGCTGGCAAGTGGGCAGCACCATGCCAGCCAAGGCGGATGCCAGTGGGCAGAGGAAGGGGACAGCAATAGGGAGGTGGCGGCAACCAGCAGCAGTGGGGTGACCGGGGGGCACTGTCCTTCCCCCCATCACTCCACTAGTCACCTCCCACAGAGGGAAGCCACTGGAAGGGGCAGGGCCTGCCTCTCACCTGCTGATGCTATCCCCCGGCCCACCGGTCACCTCCTGCAGAGGGAGGCCAGACTGTGGCTTAGACCCGCTCTCTAAGCCATCAGTCAGACACCCCTCAAGGGTTCCCAGACTGCAAGAGGGCGCAGGCCAGGCTGAGGGACACACCCCCTGGAGTGCACGAATTTTCATGCTCTGGGCCTCTAGTCTATAATAATAAAAGCTTAATACATAATACGCTAATTAGACCTGACAGCTGAACGACCTTCCAGACGTCATTTCAGACGTCATTCCAGATGAATCCATGGTGGCAGGGGCTGAGGCAGAGGCGGATAGGGGCGATCAGGCAGGCAGGTGAGCAGTTAGGGGTGATCAGGCAGGCAGGCAAGCAGTTAGGGGCGATCAGGCACGCAGGCAGAGTTGGTTAGGGGTGATCAGCAGGCAGGCGAGCAGTTAGGGGCAATCAGGAAGGTAGGTAGAAAGGTTAGGGGTGATCAGACAGGCAGGCAGAGTGGTTAGGGGTGATCAGCAGGCAGGTGAGTGGTTGGGGTGATCAGGAAGGCATGCAGGTGAGCAGTTAGGAGCCAGCGGTCCTGGATTGCGAGAGGGATGTCCCGATTGCAAGAGGGTGCAGCCAGGCTTAGGGATCTTCCTCCTTCACCACCATGCATAAATTTCACGCACTGGGCCTCTAGTATGTTAATAATGTAAAATTTATTTACAAGTATACCATTAATATATTTTAGAAAATATGCATACATTGGTTATATTTTAGATACCTATCTATAGTGTAAAACCATCCTATATAATAAAAGAGTAATATGCAAATTAACCACCACTCCCCTACAACCACAAGCCATGCCCACAAGCAACACCCACCGGCCAATCAGGAGCGAATATGCAAATAAACCCAACCAAGATGGCTATGGCCACAAAGAGCAGGAGGAAGGCTTGGGTTTCCCTGGCAATGGAGGAAACCAAGCTTTCCACCTGCCCTTGCCAGCCTAGGCCTCCACTCAAGGCTACAAAGTTTCAATGATAGAAGATACATAAATCCAAACAGAAATGGTGGCAGCCACGGAGCTGGAAAGAGCAGAAGGCTAGGGTTGCCCCCGGTGATGGAGGAAGCCAAGCTTTCCGCACACCCTGGCCAGCCCAGGCCTCCGCTTAAGGTTACAAAGTTTCAATTATAGAAGATACATACATCAAAAAAAAAAAAAAATGGCTGCCACCATGGAGCAAGCAAAAGGCTTGGCTCCACTCCAGGCTACAAAGTTTCAATTGTAGAAGATAAATAAAACCCAGATACCAGGGCCTCTGCTTGGTTCACCAGGGGGCGTGGCCGGCCTGCAAACCACCACAGGCCCCTCACCCAGGCCGCCCTACACCCCAAGGGAACCCCCACCCTGATCCGGGACACCTTTCAGGGCAAACCAGCTGGCCCCCACCCATGCACCAGGCCTCTATCCTATCTAATAAAAGAGTAATATGCAGATTGAGTATCACTCCAACACACAAGATGGCTGCCCCCATGTGGTCAAAGATCCTGCCCCATGTGGACACAAGATGGCCACCACAAGATGGCCAGCAAGGGAGGGCAGTTGGGAGGGACCAGGCCTGCAAGGGAGGGCAGTTAGGGGCGATCAAGGCTGCAGGGGAAGGCAGTTAGGGGTGACCAAGCTGGCAGAGGAGGGAAGTTGGGGGCGACCAGGCCTGCAGGGGAGGACAGTTAGGGGGGACCAGGCCTGCAGGGGAGGGCAGTTAGGGGTGACCAGGCCTGCAGGGGAGGGCAGTTAGGGGCAAACAGGCTGGCAGTGGAGCAGTTAGGCATCAATCAGGCTGGCAGGAGAGTAGTTAGGGGGTGATCAGGCTGGCAGGCAGAAGCGGTTAGGGGCAATCAGGAAGGCAGGCAGGCAAGCAGTTGGGAGCCAGCAGTCCTGAATTGTGAGAGTGATGTCCGACTGCCCGTTTAAGCCCGATCCTGAGATTGGGCCTAAATGGGCAGTTGGACATCCCTCGAGGGGTTCCAGATTGGAGAGGGTGCAGGCTGGGCTGAGGGACACCCCCCTCCCCCGTGCATGAATTTCATGCACTGGGCCTCTAGTTTGTATATATAAAAGCCTAAGTAACTGAAGGACCAAAGGACCAAACAACTTGTTGACCGGTCACTATGACGTGCACTGACCACGACAGGGGAGATGCTGAATGCTCAGCTGACTAGGATGAGTGGGGCCGGGATGAGCAGGAGCATCTCCTCCCTGGCCGCCTGCTGCTTCACACACTACTACATCCCTCGGGGGATGTTGGATGCTGGTTTCAGCCCGATTCCCACAGGCTGAGGGACCCCACCAGTGCATGGACTTGTGCACCAGGCCTCTAGTTATACAATAAAAATATAATGCAATTTAAATAAAAAGTAAAACAGAACCCAACATAAAAGTAATTATATCCTATATTATTGAAGATAGCTTAAAAATGAGGACAGCTTAGATCTTTAATTAATTATGCCAGGTAAACCTGGATCATTAGAAACATTACTTATGAGAAATAAGGGTTTAACTATCATTATTTTCTTATAGAAACAGCACAAAACTTGGAATCTAAAAAAGAAAACCTATCAGGTATATATCAGTACTATTTAATTGAGTTAGGTATAAAGATAAAGTACAAAGATATATCCTGATAGCACATATAGTCAAGAAGAATGTTTAATGTATTATGACTTTTTATATTCAGATACGATAAGTAGAAGAACTAATTATCTATATATCTATGTCATATATTCCAGACACTGTTCTTGATAGCTATTTGGTAGAAGCACCAGTGACACAGATAATTTCAAATTTAGATTAATTAAAAATCAGTTCATGTGTCTAATAACGAGTTATGGACACTATAGAAAAAGACAAAATGTTTGTTTTGAAATGTCTTATATATACTTAACAATGACACTGATGATTCAGATTTGGTCTAAAAAGAAATTGATGCGTTTAAATCTGCTACCTTCCAGTTTTGAAGCTATTACTATATTGTTTACGAATATACTCCCCTCACTCATACACCACGCCATATTAAACTTTAATGCAATAAGTACAACATTGTATGTTTGCTTTATGAATGACTGTACTTAATTAAAAAAATGCATTATTTAGGTTGAATCAATGGAAGGAAGTTGTGGTTTAGGAAAAAAACCACATTGTGAAATAGTAAAAGTAGGTCATTTCATTGTGTGTGTATTTTTTTCTCAGTCCAAAGTGGCTCAACTCATGTGTTTTGCTCTGATCTCTGAGTTTTTGGAAAAAAACCTGTGTTGTGGAAGTACAACACATTTTATTACCAAGCAGAATATTTTATTGAACAAAACAATAGAATGGCAAATATACCAATTAATAATACACATGGAATAAGTTAAATAGTAATAGGATAGAATAATCTGAATTTGAACATCATATAAGAAGGGATGTTGAATCACAATTTCTAAATTTTCAATGATATTGATATAGTGTCCATGAAAAATTATCATATTACAGACAGATTACAGAGGAAACAAGTTGAAAATTATAGAGGAATCCCCTATAAATATAAATATTTAAGTAAAATAAAAATATAATTCCATTAATAATATGTATATATATGCTACAATGGTAAAATTTTCCCTATAAAGTTTATATTTGATTTTCAGTTAGCTTTAGGATAATCTTTGATATCCCTTTCTAAATAGTGTTTGCAAAAGTTAACATTACACTTAGCAAAATTGAAAGGATATTGATTCCCCAAATGAGTGATTGTGTGTTACTCTTCTTGGAAGTTTTTATTTTAGTATTATATCAGGCTAAAAGAAAAGATGCAAGAATATTTCTGAGACTCCAATAAGAACGTTATCTCAATTTACTAATTGTTTACTTTTAAAAAATATATATATATATATATATATATATATATATATATATATATATATTTTATTGATTTCAGAGAGGAAGGGAGAGGGAGAGAGAGATAGAAACATCAATGATGAGTGAGAATCATTGATTGGCTGCCTTCTGCATGCCCAACGCTGGGATTGAGCCCGCAACCCAGGCATGTAGCCTGATCAGGAAAAGAACCATGACCTCCTGGTTCATAGGTCAATGCTCTCAACCACTGAGTCATGCTGGCCAGGATTTATTTACTTTTTTGTCCTATTTTATCTGTGATTCTATCTTTCTGTCATCTATACATATACTTTTTTTTTTCTGAACTGTTTAAAACAGAGTTGGTGACATTGTTTCCTGTTACATTTAAAAATCTGAGTGGGTCTTTCAAAGAATAGAGACATTCTCTTAAAATGATCAAAATCACAGAATTTCACCCAGCCGAGGTGGCTCAGTGGTTGAGTGTTGACCTATGAACCAAGAGTTCATGGGGTTCGATTCCTGTAGGAGCACATGCCTGAGTTGTGGGCTCAATCACCAATGGGAGGTGTGAAGGAGGCAGCAGATCAATGATCCTCTCTCATCACTGATGTTTCCATCTCTCCCTCTCCCTTTCTCTCTTAAATCAATAAAAAATATTTTTTATAAATTATAAATTCATAGGAATCTAGTACTATTATCTAATCAACAGTTCAAATTAAAATTTTAAATTGACATGAGATGCCCTTTATAACTATTTTTTCCCAGGTATAATGTGGTATCAAAGAGTGCCAGGGATCTTTAGAATCCTTTCATCTGGAAGAGCTGCTGCTGAGCCTTCTTCTATTTGTTGACCTTCAGGTTTTGAAAAATAGAAACTAGTGATTTTATAAAATATTCCTCAATTTTGGATTGTCTAATATTTCCTTAGGATTAAATTTACATTTAGTATCTCTGGCAGCAATAATACTGATGTGTTTTCTTAAGTGCATTATAACTATAAGCAACAAGATCCAACTTTAGTGATGTTCACTTTGACCATTTAATAAATGTATTGTGTTATAGAAATAGGTTTCTCTAACTATACAGTTACTGCTTTCTTCTTTGTAATTAGTAGGTAACTTACATGGAGATAGTTTGATTCTAATTTGTGATGGGAAACTTTGTGTCTATGCAAATATTCTGCCTCATCAAAATTGGGCTTTCCTTTTTCATCTATTTCTTTATTTCAAATTGCTTACTGGTACTTATTTTATTCAATGACTTATAATCCATTTGTATTATTTACTTACTATCATTCCTCCTCTTTTTTTCTTTCTCTTTTTTTTTTTAAATAATTCTTTATTGTTGAAAGTATTAAATATGTCCCCCTTTTCCCCCCATTGACCCCCTTCCAGCTTCTCACCCTTGACCCTCCCCGCTCCCTGACCCAGGCCTTCAGCACTCTCATTATTTCTTATGTTCCTCAATTTGTCCTAGATTTAACCAAGTTTGAGTCCCTTCAGGTTGGCTCCTGTGTCCTTTTGACATGCCCCCAATAGTCTCTTATCACTTCCTTAATTGTGTTACAAGAAGCTGTTCCAGGCTTATCTTGTACTTTTTCTGCCAAAGACTAGGAATCAACCATTTCTCCAAGTATTCCTAGTTTTCTTTACTGGAAAATGATAATTAAAAAACAACAAGATTGTCTATATTGCTATCAGTATCATGTATTAGTTGATAGAGCCAGAAAACATATATAAGTGTGCACATGTGTGTTTTATATAATATATATGTGTGTAACATATATGTAATATTTACATATGTATTACATATTCTAAATATATGCTATTATTTTATACTGATACTTTTCTATTCCAATCCAATGAAACAGGGTACATCTATTTCTCTCCCTTTGTATTTATAACTTGCTTCTTTAAAAAAAAAAAACCTGCCTTCTATTTTCTCACTCACTAATGCCTAGAATGCATAGAAAATGCTTTCACAATTCTAATCCACACCATTGTGAAAGTAAGCATAATGAAAATAATTCAAAGCTTGTGTTAATGTATAGTTAATATTTATATACAGTAAAATTCACAAATTATAAATCTAAAATTCTATGAGTTTTGAAAATGGATACACTCCTACAACCCACACTCCTATCAAAATTTAGAATATTTATATCATATAGTATGACAAAATTATGCATTATGTCCTGTGACATCTTTCATTCAGTATAATGTCAGTAACATTTGTTCATGTTGCTTCAACTATTAGGAGTTTTTTCCCCCCATTTTATTGCTGATTAATACTTCTATGTATAATGTATAATTCATTTATTCAGACTGCTCTGAATGGATATTGTGGGGGGTTTTCTAGCAATTGGCTTTTTCAGAAATAAAACTTTTCTTCTGCCCTCTTAGGTTCTGTCTTTTAGGTCCTGCAAATTAAACAAATTGAAGCAGACTAGCCAGGGAGTGTGTGTGAGTGTGTGTGGGGCGGGGAGGGGCGGGCATGGGGATTCACAAAGAAATGTGATTCAAGTTGGTTAGAATTTGGGACTTACATACTATTTTAATGGGGGATGAGGGGCAGTGGGGTACATCTGGGAGAGCAAATGACTTATTAGATGACAAAAGACAAATGAAAACTTTTGAAAAAATAAATGAGTTTTTAGAAAGGCCCTTAAGAGAACAGACAGGAGATATGATAGCTTTGGACAATGTCTGCTTTGGTATAATATCAAGGACTTGTCTCCAGAATAGAAGATTAGAGTTGCTCCTGGAGAAAGGATTTAAAACAATTGAGTTCTTTTGGGGGGTTCTGCTTTTAGGCAGAGAGCAGATTTCAGAATTCAAAAGCCTTCACCTCAAAATAATTCTTATACCACAGTAGCTTATTCAAGACACTTTTTCAGCTTTTATGACCAAAATGCCAAAACCGTTCTTTAAAACCTTTTTGCACACGTTTCAACTTCTCTTGAAAAATACATAATAGTGGAATTACTAAGTCATATGGTAGGTGTAAGTTTAACTTTGTAAGAAACTGCTAAAATCTCTTCCTAAACTATTGTACAATTTGCACTCTCAGTGGCAATGTATGAGTTCCAAAGGCTTCAAACATGGTATTTTTCTTTTTAATTTCAGTAATTTGAATAGCAGTATAGTAGCATCTCATTATGGCTCCTTTGTTTGCCTTTATAACTATTACAACTTTAGTTTTAGCACTTAGATTATAATACACATCAGGTTAATTTTTATGTTTGAGGTTAGGGAGAGTTTGAGCTTCATGTTTTTTCATATAGATATTCAGTTGTTCAGCTTTGATTCTTGAAAATACTTTCCCTGATGATTTGTTTTAGTGCCTTTGAGCTAATGCAATTGTGCTGCACCAAGTGTGGGCCTATTTCTGGACTTTCTAGGTTTTCCATTGATCTATATTTTTTTATTATAAAACAAAGTCAAGATGTCTTAATTACTGTGTTTGTAATAAAGCTAGATCTTAGATGATGTAAGCCCTCCATTTTTATTTTTCCCCCAAGAATTTTTTGTCATTTATTTTACATTTCCAAATAAATTTTAAGTCAGCTTTTATATTTCTACAAGAAAAGCTTGCTGTGATTTACATTGGCTTGTGTTTAACCTACAGTTCAATTAGAGGAGGATGGAGAATTAACATTTTAATAATCTTGAATGCTCTAATCCAAAACACTGTTTATCTCCATGAATTAAGGTTTTACTTAATTTTTTTCTTGGGAATGTTTTGTGATTGTTTTGTGTCGAGGTTTTGCAATCACTTGTTATATTTATTACTAGAAGTTTCTTGTTTTTAGGCATTATTGTATAAGGAATGATTTTTAGTTTGTATTCTATGTTGCTAATCCCGCAACATAGTTTGTATTAATCTTGTACCCCACAACTTTGCTAAATTCACCTACTACTTGTAGTAGTTGTTTTATAAATTTCTTCAGATTTTCTATGTAAACAATTATGTTATTTGCAATTAAAGACAGATTTTATTTTTCCTTTCCAAACTTTATGTTTGTTTCTTTTTCTTGCTTAATTGGCATGAAATGGAATAAAAGTGCTAAAAACAGACATCCTAGCTATTTCTCTTTCAGTCTATTACTACAACAAATCAATAATTGGCATTTAAATGTTAAAATAACCTTCTATTCCTTGAAACCCCATTTGCTCAGTTTCTATTATCCTTTTGTAGATTACCGGCATCATTTACTAACATTCTGATAATATTACCAAACTAAAGGGGTCTGTTTGCCTGCCTGCATCAAAACCCAAAAAGCGCTAACAGGAGTTTGCAGCCAAGAAGGTACAGGCTTATTTTTAAGAAAATAGTCCACACTGGAGTCACAGGTGAGCTTTTGCTCAAAGACCAGGCTCCAGATGGCTTTCAGGGGAAGGGTTATAGAGGGGGAAATCATTAATCATGGTGGCTAAAGGAATTGGCATGGTGGTCTACTGTTTGTTTGGGGCCAGAGTAGGGAGTAATTGGTCATTGTTTTAGGTCCTGATGTTAGCTATGACGTCTTTCTGTCTGTTTTCATGAGGGTGTGGTCTGGATGGTTGTTCCTCTTCCATGGGCCTAGGGCTGAAACACAACTGAAGTCAAAATGTTATCTTTAGCTTGACTGAAACTCTGTTTCTGTGGTCAACAGACCTGAGGCTCTGTTCCTAAGAAAAATTGATGCTGACCTGAAACTGGTGTCCTATAGACTTAATGATTAAGGAAGGGGGTGGAAGAACAGAAGGAAGAAAGGGTCATGTTAAAGAGATGAAGTTCCTGAGTGGTTACATTAAGAATTTTTACATCTTTATGATGGATGTTGATCTTAGACATTTTTTTTGTAATGTTTTTGCCAGGTTTTGGATAGCGCTGCCTTTATAAAATAAGTTTGAAAATGTTCTCTCCATCTCCACGTTCTGAAATATTTTGTGTAAGATTGGCACTTAGAAAATTATTGGTAGAATTTGCCAATAAAACCATCCATGCCTTGTATTTTTTTTATGAAAAAGTTTTATTTATATTTACTTGTAAGTAATAAACTATACTTTTAATTAGATATGTGGCTGTTCAAATTTTCTATTTCATCTATTTCATTTTCATTTTTATCTGCACTTCTAAGTCCTGCTTTAGGTACTGCTCATAAATTTGGTGTATTGTATTTTTATTATTCATTTGCAGATATATTTTAATATACTTTGCAATATGTCCTTTGACCTATGGATTATTTAGAAGCTATTTTACATAAAATACTAGGGTCCCCTCAGCCCAGCCTGCACCCTCTCTAATCTGGGACATCCCTTTCACAATCCAGGACCACTGGCTCCTAACTGCTCACCTGCCTGCCTGCCTGATCACACCTAACTGCCCCCCCTGCTGGCCTGGTCACCCCCAACTGCCCCCCCCCACCAGCCTGGTTGCCCCCAACTGCCCCTCCCCCCCCCGCAGGCTTGATCACCCCCAACTGCCCTCCCTTGCAGGCCTGGTCCCTCCCAACTGCTCTCCCCTGCTGGCCCGATCGCCCCCAACTGCCCTCTCCTGCTGGCCTGATCGCCCACAACTGCCCTCCCCAGCCAGCCTGGTCGCCCCTCACTGCCCCCCACTCTCAGTCTGGTCGCCCCCAACTGCCCGCCCTGCAGGCTTGGTAGCCCCATGCAGCCTGCTGCTCAGTCGTTTGGTTGCCCCTCACTAATCCCCTGCTGGCCTGGTCGCCCCACGCAGCCTGCTGCTCAGTCATTTGGTCATCCCTCATTAATCCCCCTGCCAGCCTGGTTGCCCTACACAGCCTGTTCGGTCATCCGTTCAGTTGTTTCGGATGCAATGGTCGCTTAGCCTTTTATATATATAGATGAGGGGATTTTTAGAGGGGGGTGGTTATTTTTAATTTAACTTTGTTATGGTCAGATGGTATGTTAGGTTGCAGCATATGGTCACCTAGGTAAATGGTTCATGACCACTTATATCAAAGTATATTCTGCAGGTATTGTGTATTCTGTAAAGACCAATTTGATGGTAGATAGTGCTTTTCAGATTCTTTAATGGCATTTTTGTCCAGTTTTTTTAGAGAGGTATGTTAAAATGTTTACCTATGTCTTTTGATTTATCTTTTTCTCTTTAGTTCTGTCAGCTTTTGCTTTATATATTATGAGGCTTTCTTGGTAAGCAACATCACTTATGATTGTTATGTCTTCTTGATAAATTGACTCTTTCATCATTGTGAAATTAACCTCTTTCTCTCTGTTCATAAGCCCCATTTTAAAATCTACTTTCTTTGGTACTAATAATCCATATTCAGCTTTCTTATGCTTATAATTTGTGTGATCTGATATTCTTTTTTTGTTCTTTTACTTTCATCTTATCAGTGCATATATTTAAAAGTTCACCTACTATAGATAGCCTAGAGCTGATTCATGCTTTTAAATAGTCTTATTACTTATATGTTTCAATTCAGTATTATTTAAGTTACTAGTGTCCTGGTGCATGAATTCGTATACATTGAAAGAAATTAATTAGAAGAAATATATTGCTATTTGCCCTTTATAAAAGAAGTGTCAACCAAATTCACTATCGACAATGACAGATTGAAACACATACATGCGATTGGCACCAAGAGCTTTATATATATTGTGCATGCACAAGTCAACTTAGCCTTTTACATATATAGAATGAACTTGCTTAATTAGACCTGCTTTCTGATTTAGCTAAACTTTTTCCAGCCTAGTGAAGCACCCGAACTTCTCTTTCAGGTAATTGTCAGCAACACAGCAGTAAATGTCAACACGAAGCAGATTATGATTGTAGATCATGCAGCAGGACAAAGAGTAAAATATTTAACTGCAGCAGTGTTTGACTATATTCTGCGCAGTGAGAAAACCTGAAGTCATTTTCAAGGTCCACCATTTCTTATTTCTTTTCAGTCAGGTCAAGTTTCTAAGCTTTCTAAATCTCTGTTTTCGGGCTAATGAAAAGAAAGTAGAATTCTACTGAGTCCCCTATCTACCTACTCCAGGACTTCTGTGAGGATCAAATGAGAGGAGGCAGGGGAAAACGCTTCTCAGATATTTGGTTAAAATGTAAAATGTTTGCACCTGGCTATAAAGCAAGTCATGTTCCTAGGCTGAAGAAACTCCAAGGAGGCTAGTCGCTAGGGAGAGGAAGCTGGGCATTGTTACATGATGTCATTACCCAGGGCCCACAGCAACCATTTCTGGGCTGGGCTGGGCTGGGAGCGCCTTTTACAGCATGGGGTCTTGGCAGCATTGGCTGCAATTTGGTGGGGTGTCACTCCAGGGCGGTGGCGGGGCCTGTGTCCCACTTGGGGGAAGCCAAGTGCTGGTTTGTCAATGCCAGGTCCATGGTGCCATTTATTTTTAAGTGGCTAGTGTATATCATGGCAGCTCCTGTATTGAGCATCTGCCCCCTGGTGGTCAGTGCACATCACAGCTACCGGTCAGATGGACGGACATTTAGCCTTTTATATATATAGATGCCTATCTGTCCTTCTTTTCCTTTATTTGTTTATCTTTTTAAATATTTGTATTATTCTACTTTATTTCCTTTATTGGCTTTGTATCTATACATGGAATTTTGTTATTAAAATTATTACTAGATGGGTACAGTATGTGTAACTCAAAGTCTACTCAGGGTTAATATTGTGTCTCTTCATGTAAACATAAGAACCTTTGAACAATAAGGTTTTGTTTGTCCTTGTTAGCTTTGTGCTATTATTCATACACACACACTTATATATAGTGTCTCTATATATAGTCCTCGAAACAATTTTCTGTTTTATTTGGAACATAATTTTTCTTTAAAGTAAAATTTTGCTTTTAAAAATGAAGATGAAAAATATAACTTTTCATATTTACCCTTATGTTTACTAGTTTTGATTATCTACATTCTTTACTGTAGAGATTCCAACATGTGGCAATTCCCTTAGGTCTGAAGAACTTTCTTGAACATTTCTTATAGAGCAGGTCTGCTGGCAATGACATTTTATAGTTTTCTGCTTCTCTGAAAATGTCTTTATTGAATAATACTGTTCTAAAATAGTTTTCCACTGCATATAGAATTTTGGTTTAATAATTATGTTGCTGAAAGATGTCTCATTATCCTTTCCTCCAATTTTTATGATGAGAAGTGTGCTTATTTTTTGGTGATTGTTCTACTTTATGTAATGTGTCACTTTCTTTGACTATTTCCAAGATTTTCAATTTATCTTTTATTTTATTCAGTTTTTGATGTTGCCTATATATTATTCTGCTTCAAGTTGGCAGAGATTCTTAGGATAATATGAAGTAACTAGAGGCCCGGTGCACGAAATTAGTGCGGGGGGGGGGTGTCCCTCAGCCCAGCCTGTACCCTCTCCAATCTGGGACCCCTCGAGGGATGTCTGATTGCCTGTTTAGGCCCGATCCCGGTAGGATTGGGCCTAAATGGGCAGTCAGACATCCCTCTCACAATCCAGGACTGCTGGCTCCCAACTGCTCGCCTGCCTGCCTTCCTGATTGCCCCTAACCGCTTCTGCCTGCCAGCCTGATCACCCCCTAACCACTACCCTGCCAGACTGATTGATGCCTAACTGCTCCCCTGCCAGCCTGTTTGCCCCTAACTGCCCTCCCCTGCAGGCCTGGTCCCCCCCAACTGCTCTCCCCTGCAGGCCTGGGTCCCTCCCAACTGCCTTTCCCTGTAGGCCTGGTCGCCCCCAACTTCCCTCCTCTGCCAGATTGGTCACCCCTAACTGCCCTCCCTTGCAGGCCTGGTCCCTCCCAACTGCCCGCCCTTGCTGGCCATCTTGTGGTGGCCATCTTGTGTCCACATGAGGCAGGATCTTTGACCACATGGGGGCAGCCATCTTGTGTGTTGGAGTGATGCTCAATCTGCATATTACTCTTTTATTAGATAGGATAGAGGCCTGGTGCACGGGTGGGGGCCAGATGGTTTGCCCTGAATGGTGTCCCGGATCAGCGTGGGTGTTCCCTTGGGGCATGGGGCTGCCTGGGCGAGGGGCCTGTGGTGGTTTGCAGGCCGGCCACATGCCCCGGCGACCCAGGCAGAGGCTATGGTATCTGGTATTTATTTATCTTCTACAATTGAAACTTTGTAGCCTTAAGCTGAGGCCTGGGCCGGCCAGGATGTGCGGAAAGCTTGGCTTCCTCCATTGCTGGGGAAACCCAAGCCTCCCTCCTGCTCTCTCTGTGGCTGTAGCCATCTTGGTTGGGGTTAATTTGAATACTCGCTCCTGATTGGCTAGTGGGTGTGGCTAGTGGGTGTGGCTTGTGGGTGTAGCGGAGTGATGGTTAATTTGCATATTATTCTTTTATTAGATAGGTTACCCTAAATTTTCCAATTTGACATTGCTTGATATTATCCCAGGTTATTAATATACTGTTTATTTTCTCTTTCTAACTTTGTTTTTCATTTTTCCCTTAGGTTGGATAATTTCTATTGACCTCTTTCAGGTTCACTAACGCTTTTGTCCACTATCTTCTAATTGCTATTAAATTCATTCACTGGATTGATATAATATTATGTTAAGGGCTTTCATTTTATTTTTTTTTTTTTTTGTAAATTCTACTTCTCTGATGATATTTGTTTATTTACTATCATCATATATCCTTTTAAGGCCTTGAATTAAGGCCTTAGCTATGACATTGTAACAATCACTTAACAAATTTGTTATATATTTTGTTTTTGCTAATTTCATTGTCTGGATCATTTAAAAATAGTTTCTAAGTAACTGCTTCTATTTCTGGTCAGAGGTGACATTTTCTTTTTTCTTTGCATAATTCATAATTTTTATTGTTTGCTAGAAATTGTGTATTTTAGATAGTTAAAAGTCTATTTTGTTGACTTTCTTTAGAAAGTGATGTGTTTTGTTTTGGATGGCACTTAATTTACAGTGGAGAGACTTGGTGATCAGCTTGATTCTTTTGAGTCTTGTCTTTAGATTCATTAGGTTGTGTCTATGGTAGTGCTTACTTGAGGGCTAGAGTAGTCCCTCTTCTCCAGAGTGGCCTCTCTGGGCTGTTATCAAGTGCTTTGTCTTTAAGGAGGTTTCTTCACTCCAGCTAGTCAGAAAAACTGTCTCCTATCACTATAATATCCTTAGGGTCCCTTCAATTCACAGATCTCTAGCAGGTGCTCTTTGCCAGCCCTTGTAAAATTTCAATCTACTCATTATCCTTTTCCCAGTCAGATAAACATGCAATTTTTGGAACTCTATTCCTGTACAGCTCACTTTTCTCCATTACCCTGCTAGACACCAGAAGTCCTAAGTGTTACCAAACACCAATTTTGCCTTCCCAGATCAGTGGAAAGGACTACTTTGTTTTGAATCTACTTTATCACATGTAAGTCCAAATACTGTCCAGATTTTGCTCAGGTACAAAGTTGGAGCAATAGTGAATCTAACCTAATGCATTTTCTTTCTCTCAGTTTACAAGCCTATGCTGTGTGTTATTCAATATCTGAACATTGTTTTACTACATATTTTGTTCAGTTTATTTTTATTTACACCAGAGATCAACTTTTATATTAGTTACTTTGTTATCACCAAAAGTTGAAATCTTTGTAATAGTCTTGTCCATCAAATATATTTTATCTGATACTTCATGTAATTTTTAATGAAATAGCAAGACTCAATGATAAAAGTGTAAGAAAATTTCATATAAGCTTAAATAGAAGAAATATATATAAAAGAGCAGAATCTAGTCAAAGTTTATCACTATTGAGAAGTTTCACTAGTGATAGCATTGATTACAGTGTTCTAAAGTTGAGCTATCTAAATAAACTTTTTGTAGCAATAGAAATTCAATATATAATGTATATTCTCTTCTATTTTTAAAAATACGTTTTTATTAATTTTTAGAGAGAGGAAGGGAGAGGGATAGAGAGATAGGAACATGGATGAAAGAGAGACATTAAGAGGCTGCCTCCTTCACACACCCTACTGGGGACCAAGCCAGCAACCTAGGCATGTACCCTGACCAGGAATTGAACCCAAGACCTCTTGGTTCGTGGGTCGATGCTTAACCACTAAGACACACTGGCTGAGCTGAATACTCTTTAAGATAAGTTTCTTTTGTTGTATTTTAAAATGTAATTTTAACTCATTCATTATTTAGTCCATTAATCATATTATGCATGGTATGAGCTAGTTGTACTTATTAGCATATTTCAATTTTATTTATTTATTCATTTTAAATTTATTTCAGAGAGAGGAAGGAAGAGGGAGAGAGAGTTAGAAACATCAATGATGAGAGAGGATCATCAATCGGCTGCCTCCTGCATATCCCCTACTGGGAATCAAGCACGCAACCCTGGCGTGTGCCCTGACTTGGAATCGAACCATGACCTTCTGGTTCATAGGTCGATGCTCAAACACTGAGCCACACCAGCTGGGTTGACATATATCAATTTTAAATCAAATAATCAAATGCACAGCACTATGGGAAAACCTTCAACAAAATATTAGCAAACCAAATTCAGCAATAAATTAACAAAGGTCATATATAACGATTAAGTGGGATTTATTCCTGGGATGCAGGGTTGGTTCAATATCTACAAATTAATTAGTGTGATATACCATATAAAAAAAATGAAGGTTAAAAAGTATATGATCATATCAATACATGCAGAAAAAAACACATTTGACAAAATCTAGCATTCACTTATGATTATAAACTCTCATTAAAGTGGGACTAGAGGGAGCACACCGGAACATAATAAAGGCCATATATGACAAATCCATACCTTAATGGTGAAAGCTGAAAGCTTTTTTTTTTTTTAAGTTCCGGAACAAGACAAGGAAGTTTACTTTCACTACTTTTTTTCAACATAGCATTGGAAGTCCTAGCCACAGCAATTAAACAAGAAAAATAAATAAAAGGAAAGGAAGAAATAAAACTGTCATTATTTGCAAATGACATGATACTCTACACAGAGAACCCTAAAGATTCCACCAAAATTAGGAATAACAAATGATTCCAGCAGGATACAAAATTAATGTTCATAAATTGGTTGCATTTTTGAACACCAATAATGAACTATCAAAAAGAACCTTAAGAAAACAATCCCATTTACAACTGCATCACAAAGAAAAAAAACATTTGGAAATAATTTAACCAAGAAGATAAAAGACCTGTACTAGGAAAACTATAAGACACTGAAGAAAGAAATTGAAACAAATAAACAGAAGGCCATAATATGTTCATGGATAGGAAATATTAACATCATTAAAATATCCATACTACTTAAAGCCATTTCTGTCAAAACATCAATGCCATTTTTCAAGAACTAGAATAAATAACACTATATTTCATAATGGAAGCATGAAAGACCCCAATAACCAAAGAAATATTGAGAAAGAAGTTGGTGATATCACGTTACCTGGTATCTAAGTATACTTCAGCTACAGTAAATCGAAACAGCATGGTACTGCCATGAAAACAGACATGAAGATCAATGGAACAGAAACTCCTGACATTGGAATAAGTTGGTTAAAAATGCACCTTAAATACCACATATGTATACACTCATTCACTAATATAACTCTGAGTGATAGCAATGTGTCTCCTAACTCAAGTAATATTTGTCTTCATAATACTGGGTGAATTATGTGGGAGTAACATAATGCTGACAAGAGGTCAAAGTAATGAATAACAATAATAACACTTCTAATTACATTGCTGTAATAATGACATAGTCAAAATGCTACTAGCTCTTCTGTACCATAACTTGTCTTTAAGGCATTGTAAACAGAGGTATTATGGCTATTCAGTATCACCCTTGATGCATGACAATAAGATGGAGAGCTAGTCTGACAAATACTGGCCCAAGTGAAAAGAAATGTTTAAATTACTCTAAGATTCATTCTATATTTTTTTCAATATTGAACCTCTGATTCCTAATTTTTATTCAGGCCAGTATCAGAGAATACATGCAAATAAATTATGTAATTTTATCTTAACATTATCCCCTATTTTTTTAACTTTTTTACTAATGTGCCCAAAGTATGAAAAATTGTTCCAGAAGATATTTTAAACTATGCAGAAATAAAAATGAGCCCAAAAGTGTAAAAATAATTTTAACCTGAAAATTGCTTTGGGGAACCTTTAAATGTTCCTACAAAAGCTTCTTGATGCATTTTTAATGAACCATATTTATTATCAAATACAGGATTTTGTATTATATCAGTAGAGTTGGCAATAACAAAAATCAAGTTTTAAAAAAATGACATAGAGACTCCCATATTTTAGTATTATAACTTCGGAATTCACAGAATGTTAGATGCATGGCACTTTTGCCTTATAAAAGCTTTGGCATGGGCACATTGTGGCTTTTCTATCTACTTAACAAATATACTGGCTTCTTCATCTCTTTTCAATTTTTGAGAATAATTTTAAAAATCTAGATGCAATGAAAATCTTATATGCTTGAGTATACTGTATAAATGAAATCCAAAATGACTTGCCACTAATTCATTACTTTGCACAAGTTCAGTTTTCCTGATTCTGAGATAGCAATGAGAGAGAATATAACAAATATTTAATCCAACAATGAAAAAAAGCACAATAAGGTTATTTCTAGGCACTTATATTAGATTCCTTTTTGTCACTTTCGGTAATATATTAAGTAAAATTCCCCTCAAAGCAAGGAATTCTAATCTCCCCCCAAATCTTCATTTACACTTAACCTCATCCCCAAAGAAAAACCATCTAACACTTTTCTCCAGAGATTAACTACAAAGGGTTAAACAAAATCCACTCTGACAATACTAGAAACAGTTCTCTCGGTGTGTGTTGGTTCATTGCTCCACAGGGCATAGCAGATGTTGTGTCTGGTAGTAAGAAGGGCCCAGGAGGTGTGGGCTGTCAATCATTTGTTTTTTGTTGTTGTTGTTTTTTTCTTCTTATTCCTAACTACAGGCTATGCTATGAGTCTGAAGCCCAACTAAAACAATCTGCCTCAGCTGGCGTGTGTGAGGTATCAATAACTCTTGGCAGAGGTGTCAAGAGCCGTGCTGGAACTGAACTACCCTGCTGACCAGATGCTTAGCAAGTTAACAAGATAGCACTGAGCATTCACCACTTTTCCAACACAACAATTAACACAACTGGAAAATCACTGCACTGATATTCTGAAAAAAATCTCTTCCAAGTTACTTGTTATGGAACAGAGGCAAATAAACACTGCACCCTCCGAGTGGCTGAGTAATTTAAAGTTTCACGCTTGGGAGGGGCTTTGGCTAGATAAATGTGAGAAACTGAAAAATAGAACTACTATCAAAATTCTTTTCTCAGTGCATTCATAGAAATCATTTGTGAGCACACGAAAACTATATTCAATTTCACCTTTACAGATACTGATGTTTCATCATGGCGAATAATAGGATCTAACACATTTGTTCAAAAGAGATCAAGACTAAAACTTGGTTTAAGAATAGAACTTAAATAGGCTGTTTTGCTAAAGTGAATATCTGTAAAACTTGAAAAGAATAAAGCAATCAAATTACTTAGTCAAAACAAAAATATTCCTTTTGAAAGACTGTATACCAAGTTGACATATTTCCTGACCTGCATACAGTTTGGGTTTGTTTTTCAAGTTACATCACCTTAAGATTATTCTTTATCCTTTCATTCATAATTTCATTAGGTAGCAATTATATAATGTTTGCTGGAAAACACATTATATACTATTTCTAGAAAAATACATGGTATGCGGCAAAACATGAATATTAGCTCTAAACAATTTAATGTTGTTTGTCTTTGCTTTGAAATTCAATAATGCCATCAGCCTGTAAGACCTCTGAGAGCCAGCATTTCACACAGTGAAAGCAGCTTTCGGTTACAAAAGCACAGCAGCTGTGGCTCCCGCAGATACCCTTAAAGACAGATATAATAAAACACTGGGAGGGAGTAGGTCGACACAGGAGCATGAAATGGACGAGATGAAGCCCCTTTGTCACAGCCAAACAGGCTATACAGTTACTATAGTAACATACAGTATTAAACTCCAGGTGGATTGACTTAATCTTTCTCAAACAAAATATAAAGGTTAACAAAAACCAAACCAATAATGATTATAATCACTCTACCCAAATATTTTTCAAGAAGTAGTTATTTTTGGTTTAGTCTGGATAGATGAGTAACAGGTATGCTGGTTCGTGCACTGATTTGAAGAAAACGATCCTAGAAGTTAGGAGTGTCCAGGAAGAAATGCATTTTAAAATAATTTGAATAAATCCAGTGACTCAAGTAGCAAGAAAATCAAAGTGACAATGCAAGGGCAATTAGACTATGTGGGCTCTGGAGCCCAGTTTTTTCTATGTTCATCACATTTTTGTCAATGGTGAGATTGTATGTGTTAATACCTCTGGTACTAAATTCATTGATAATTCAGCTGACTTTTCTTAACTTTGGTTGAAGAGTTTCAGACTGTGTTCTCAGAAAGAAATTAGCAACTTTGAAATAAGAGCTAGGAACTATTCTGTGGAACATTAGACCAAAAAGACAGCCGCCCCCCGCCCCCCGCCCCACAAAAAAAGACAAACAAATGAAAAAACACACACAAATTGAACTCTAATTTTTAACTATTATAAAGGAAGTAAATCTAAGTGTTTAGGCTGTACGATAACCTCTCAATTAGGGTAGATGTTTGTTAAGTCCTCTTATTCCATCTCCAAGGTATGGTATTTACTGTTATTTTGCCGTGATTATCAACTATTTCATCTATAAACCACTCCTATAGGCTAAACCTCACAAACTTTTTTATTCTACCCAAACTATCTCTCTCTCTCTCTCTCTCTCTCTCACACACACACACACACACACACAATCGTAGTCTCCTTTGCTTTTGTAAATACCCATTTTTTGTGACTCTATATTCAAATGTTAAATTCCATGTCTTTAATGTAGGTAAAGTTGCAGTTAAAAGTAAACATTAACACATGCAGATATTTGCATTTGGGATTAATCCAATTATCACTGGAATTGCTCCTTCTGAATACAGCTTTAATGACCTTAAAGAGTTAAGAGACTTTCTCTGAACCTTAATTTATGTCATGGAGTTATGCACCAGGGCAAGCTGGATTCAACATGAATGTTTTTTAGTAGGTTTTAGCTAACACTGTGAGACATACCTTTAATGGATTTAGTTTGGGTAAACAATCTTTGTCTAGACAGCCCAAATGTCACAGGTATTGGTGCTCATTTTAAGTGGTAACTTCTATGCAAATAATTGCAAAGTTGCATTTTGTTCCTCATACTAATATTTTATGAATTAAGGTTTTTGACTATATCAAGAGCTGAATGTATACTTGTAAGTGGTAGTTTTACGGTAGTCATAGGCCTTTCTGACCAGAAACTCTTATTTGGCAACATGGGAACAATTAGTGCTTATATTGTACTCTGAGATTTATAATTTGATCGTTGAGGGCAGCTTACGATCCCTCTTAATATTATGAAATCTAGAAAAGAGTGTAGAAAGGAAGAGCAATGGGTAGCAGACTTTGGAAAAGCAAAGAAAAGAGTAGGACAACTTGTTATAAGTAAAGCTATTCATTCCTTAAATGTCTTTGATATACCTAGGCATATAAGAAATGTGCAATTTTGAGAGCTAGAACAAAACTATATGATTTTTTCACAGCTGAATTAAATTTATTTAAGTTTCTTATAATTTATAACTAAGGATATTTTACATTAAATATGTTTTCTTTTATTAATTTAAAAATCATATGACCTTTACTAGTTATGTTTACATTCATCCATAAAATAATTAATTACTCTTTACTTATTATGTTGCTGGAGAATGCTAAGAATTGGTGGGGGGAAAACTACTTGATGTGTGGAGGCATTGAAACTAATACGGAGATTCTGGTGTTAGAATTATAAATGTAATTCACATATAACATTCTGAGCTTATACAAAACTGTCTATAGCAATAGCATAAGGCACCCTCAAATATGGCTCATGTTATAATAGGTGCTTCATTCTTATTTGGCATTATTCTAAAATTCTAGGAAAGGAACTGCAATATGATTAATTTATTCCTTATCTATATTCATAAATTCATAATTTTACATGGTCAACATTGAAAGAACAATTTCAAATCATTAACTATAAATTCTGGAAAATCCAATGCTGTGATATTATAGAACTTATAAAAATAAGGGTAAGATAATTTATTTCCAGGCATATAATGTCATTCTAAGGAGAAAGGCACTTAAAACTTTCATTACAGGATAAAATTTTTGCTTGTACATGAAAGCATTCAGGTTGTATGCATATGACTTTCTACTCTTCATTATTTTAATGTTGTTAAGACCAATGTGTCATCTGAGGTTGTAATTTATTGTACTGATTGATAACATTAGAAATCCCTCCCTCCCCCCGCCCAGAAAATAAAACAAAATAAAAAAGGCACAGGGTCCACAGTAACCACTATTGATTGCATTAAATGTTGTCTTCTGTGAAAATGAGTCACTAATATCCTCTTTGAATACTGCAATATCTGTTACTTATTTTTCTTTTTTTCCGCTGTTTACTATGTAGTCCACGGTCCACATTTTATCAGAAGATCTGGGGGTTCAAACCAGTAATTAAAACCCAGGGCTCTAATAACTGACAAATATTGTGGATCTGCTCCATTGTGTAAGCTACCAGTAATCATAGAGAAGGACAAAAATGAATAAATTTTAAAAGATAAATTAGTCTAATTCATAAAAATTCGCAGAGCATTTCTGCCATCTTCATTCAAATCAATAAACAAGGAAAGGAAAAGAGGCTGCAAGTCATGTTTTTAGTGCTATCAGCTGGGAAGTGTGTCAGACTCTTAAAATTGCTATAATTTTCACCTTGGGCATCCCAAAGCTCTCAGTAAACCACCCAGAATGGAATCCACAACAATCTGTAAACTCAGGCATCCTTCCCATAAGCCCTGCAGGATTCCTCAACCTGCTTCTCTCTTTCTTTCTCTCTCTCTCTCTCTCTCTCTCTCAACATTTAGCAAGGCCAGTAATAATCACTTAGGTTTGTTTTGTTTCAAGAAACATAAGGCCCTCAGGCTGCTTCTAATCTCTAACTATATCCACCCAAGAAAGAAAGTGCAGGAAACTCAAGATGATGAAAGTTTTAACTATCATCATGTTAATTTTCTTACTCCCCCCCCCAAATAGAAATGGGGTTTGCAATGACTTCTGCATGAATATTAAGCCATATTCACTCAGTGAGTAAATTGCTCCTTAGATACCTCTAAAAGCTGACAACATCTGTTTTAATGGAGTGAGTGGAGATACCCTAATATCTGAAAATTTTCCATATTTTGTTAACTAATTTGTTAATGACTTTATTGCTGGACTGTTCCATTTTCCAATATTCTTTCAATGTGTGAAGATATAAAAACAGAGGCTCTGGCTGGGCGGCTCAGTTGGTTGGAGCATCATCCCATACACCAAAAAGGTTTTGGGTTTGATTCCTGCTCAGGACACATACCTAGTTCATGGGTTTGATCCCCAGTTGGGACGAGTATAGGAGGCAACCAATCAATGTTTCTCTCTGACATTGATGTTTCTCTCTCTCTCCTTCCTCCCTCTCTAAAAATCATTAAAAACATGCCCTCAGGTGAGGATTTTAAAAAATGATATAAAAGTAGGTATCAACCATCTTAACAAACCATCATATTCAAAGGGAAACACAAAATGCCTTTCCTCTTTGAGTAATAGAGTCTCTATTTCAGAGTTTGCTGTTCAAGTAATGGCCAGTATATATTAACTAGAGGCCTGATGCACAAAGATTCGTGAAAGCATGGGCCTTCCTTTCCCTGGCTGCTGACACCATCTTCGCTTTGGCCAAAGCCACCTTTCCACCTTCCCATGCTGCCCAGAGGCCCAGACAGCTCAGTACCTGCATATGCAAATTAACCTTCCATCTTTGTTGGGTTAATTTGCATACTCATTCCTGATTGGCTGGTGGGTGTCACAAAGGTACAGTCAATTTGCATCTTACTCTTATTAGTGTAGATGATATAAAAATTCTCCCAAAATACATGAAAATAAAAGGGTTATAATATCTGAATGAAATCTGAAGCCCCAAGTGCTTAGCCATGTTTGCACTATACACAATCAATTATCCTTAATATTGTACTTAATTTATAATATAGTTTGTTAGAATGGGAGCTCCATGGGCTCAGGGCCTATGTCTGTTTTGTTCATTCCTTCATATTCAGTGATTGAAATAATGTCTGGCACATAATAGATATTTGGTGTTTATTTAATCAATAAACAAATGATGAAATTACAGAATTTGACATAATTTCCTATAGCTGCCTAAATATATCGAAAATAGTATTTTATTACCCATTTCAATAGACTTAAAAATATTGAAATCTACTTTAGAAAAGAGGTTGAAATGCTTGGTCTGCCTTAAGGAGTGTAGAACTCATAGTAAGGGTATACAAAATTTATAATTTTCCTTATTCATAAAATAATGCTCTCTCTGAATATATGACACAGGTTATTGTCAAAGAAAATTTCAGAGATAAAATTATTGTGTAAAAAAGTATATTTACTGGCAAAAGCAAAATGTTTATAAGGGAATCTTCTCAAACACTGGCTCCATGAACACAATTTGAAGCAGATTTCTAAAGGGAAATACCCAAATGCAAGGTTATCAAGGTGGGAAAAAAAAGCAGATGTTTTCTCAAATGGTCATCTTACTTTCCAGTGTCTTTACCTATCTGTAAGTGTCAGTACTGCAAAGTCAGGATTAACGTTGCTCAGAAGTTGGCCATTTGGGGGAAAGGACAAGTCTTCATTGATTTGGAGGACTGGTATTGGCTGGGAGTTCCTGTTTTATTTGTGGTAGTTTATCCCATAATGCAGAGGTGTTTGTTTGCTTGTATGCTTCATTTTTACTTTTGACTGAGCTATCATTTGCTTAGGCATAATGCAGGCAGGACAAGATGTCAATTTTGATTTTTCACTAGAGTTCTGTGATTAGAAAATAAATGATTAAAATATATTTATTGCATGCCTCATGTAAGTCTATTGAGTCTGTTTGCAGTGCTTTGGATGTTTAAATCAATCTTCCTCAGCCAGGTTGGTTTGGGCCAAGAAAAATAAACTGAGGATATTTGAGGTTTTTTCCCTAGCAGTCACTTTGGACTTATCTCAGTACACTGGAATCTATAAGACCGCCCTTCCTGCCCCCTCTAATATATTATTGTATATGATTTTATTACATTATTTCTATTATAAACTGAATAGAAATGAGCACTTACTGTAATAGCTATGAACTCATGTATCAGTGTTTAGTTATGTTGTTTTTGAACAAACTTGAAATTGTATGTTTTTATTTGACCCATCGAGAAAAGGATTTAAGAAGTGCCTGCCCTAGTGCAAGGCTCACTTCACCTGCTCAAAAAAGTGTTCATTGAAGGAACAAAATTTTATAGAATCCTTATAACAGAAACTTATTATACTAGAAACTTCTAGAAAATAGGGTTATTTCTAGGAATTCTATAGGAACACTTACTCAAGGACATTCCTCCACAAAGAGCTTTCACTCTTCTGGATATTGACTGACAAGATGTCCTAAAGTAAGAAAGCCCTACTAGTCTGATACTAGGGATTTCCACTGAGGTTGTAATGGCAAACCTTCAGAAAGAACTAGCAAACCAAGCACAGGAAGAAGCGTGCATGACAGAGCATCTGGTGCTCAAAGGGAAGTGAGTAACAGCCCCGGATTCCACCTGCATAGGAACATTTACAAATGCAATGTTTTGTGTAAAATATAACTAAACTTGCCTTCTTTGCTTTGTAACCAATTTATTTATAATAAATAATTCTTTATATAGCAGAAAGTGAGTGGTTAGTAGATGTGTGTAGGAATAGAGTCAGTGAATTTACCATAAATTGTTTCTGAGCTTTCAAACATCAATTGTTTGGACTAAGTTGGCTGAACAGCAAATAAGACCACTAAGAGAAACTCTATCTTAATGCCTATAAAAGGAAAAATTCAAGTTTGCATGAAGTGGCCACTCCTTTTAAATAGACCAGAGTCCCTCTGAGGCAAAAAGGTCAAAAGTCTCATTATCATACCAAGAGTGATCGTGGACATTCATGGGGGCATTTTTGGGTTGCCACAATGATTGGAGGCACTTTTATTGAATAGAGGATAGATATCCTGAAAAAAAATAGCACTGAGTTCTATACAAGGCAAGATACTTATGAAGGTGTGAATGGCACCTAGAACCTAAACCAATTTTGTAAATAGACTCAAGCTATTTGTATAATTTAACAGAATAGGAACTTTTCAGAAATTGAGCTATTATATAAAATGATGGATGTATGCCCGTTGTTTATTCCAGACTGACAGAAGTTATTTACCATTTAGTGCTATATTCCATACCCAGGGCAAGGCCGCTCATATGTGCAGTACTACTACAGCATACCTGAATGAGTCTCCTTTGGAAGCTGTTGCTCTATACACGTAGGGGCAGGCACATGACCACAAACCTATGATACAGCCTTACAGAGGCATAACTTAAAGTAATGCAGAGACAGAGACTGACTCCCAGCAGAGTTGAAATGAAGTGTTAGCATATATACATTCCAATGGACACATGGTATACTGTAGTTCAATGTTCTGATGGTTTCACCAAAAAGGCTCCAGCTCATTTCTGTCCTTTTGCTGCTGTGGCCCCTTTAGTACTTCTGTTTTCTGTCTATTACTCTGGAGCAGAATTAAGACTCATGTCCCTAACTTCATTGCCTGTCAACTTTTCTCAGGGAGCAACATACATAGCTGCTCTCCCTGCTTCTTATCCAAGAGCAGGAAATACCTGAAGCCAAAGACAACATTAATGGCGGCCCACTGAGTCTTCAGTAGAACCTTTCTGAGTGTATGCTGCCTAAGTTTGCATGTGTTTGCAACAAAAACTTTGCCCATAAAAATGTTAACCACTGTCACACTGAATGCAGTTAAGTTTCAAAATTTTAAGAAGCACCTTCCTAGTCTTTTATTTTGTTGCTTGTGTCATGCAATATAACTGCACATAAATTACTGACCACAGAACCTCATAAAAAATAAAGGCTTTGTGAATTGTTGTTATTATCCTTATTACCAGCTCTTCTTGTTGCTCCTGCAGATATCCAAGATAAAGGCACTTTGCCACTTGGTTCCAGGAAGGAATCATCTTTTACTTTTTGCAAGTCTTATAGGGAAGTGACAGTTGTTTTAGAAGAAATGCATAAAATAACAGTGGTGATATTTGTGTTACTCATCAATGGTTGTGATAATAAAGTGGGAATCAAAACTACATAGACAGTTTAGATAGTACTTGCTACTTTAATTCTTAAGATAAACTAATTCTCTCCTCTGTAAAATAAAAAGACAAATTAAATTTTCAAAACACCCATACTTTTTTCTAATTATCAGAGTATATGGACTAAATGATAATTAAAGAAGTGTAAGAAACAATCTGGAAAAAAATGGAGACTATGCTGTGATGGGTTTTTATCTTAGAGTAAAGCTAACGTTCTGGTTTTGATTTTTGTCTTAATTTACAGTGTGATTCAGAGACTTGACCACCATTTTTCTTTTCTTATTTTAATAACCAGGCTTCTTGATGACAAATGGCCCTGAATGACATAGCATTTGCTAACATCAACAACAGAAAATTAAAGTTTTATTTTACACTTATGTAACATGAGAGGCATAATACAAGTATGACTACGTGTTAGCTAAATCAGTGTGCACAATAGACTTGTTTCTATCAAAACATCTTCGGTGAGACCTTCAGATTACCTTTAAAATTAATGTATGTTGGATTTATTGTGAGATTTCTGAGAAATATTGAGGTGATTTCAAGATGTCTCCAACCAACATTCTTTATGAATAACAGTGTGAATTACATCAGAAACCCTCCATGGCCAGATGTGGCCCAGTGCCATGAACAGGAGCTCTGGGAGACTCAGAATTTTGGGGTCAACTTTTTCAAGGAAGTTGACATTGTTCAATTATAAAGAGATCATTGACATCTTGACCACAAGTTATTGCTACAATGCAAACTGTAAGATTTTTTGAAAGGGAGTTGTGGAAAACACAATAAAACAATAAGAAAATTTCCCAGATCCTGCTGAGAATTTAACAGATGGACTCAATGATTTTCAAGGTCTCTACAAGCCACCAAAGTCTATAATTGTATTTTTGATTAATTGGAATTTTGGAATTTTGGGAACTTTTGTATGATGCAAATGGCATTATTAAAATGCTTTCAAGAGGACTGGTTAATGATGGGTGATATACACAAGGTAATTTTTTTCATATAGGTATATTCCCCAAGAGGCCAAAATATTTCAAAAGAAAATTTGCTTATCAATTAAAGCATGTACGCTGCATTTGGAGGAAAAAAGAATTTCCATTTGTAAACTAAGCCAAAAGTATAATTGGGATTATTTCCTCATAATACTTTTTAATTATTGTGACTAATAATAATATAAGAATGCTGCTGTATTTTCTCTTACTTGTAGCAAGGTTAAATTTTAAGTTTCAGCCCATTATTTATCAAATCTAATTCCCATTTTAAGAGTTAACAGCAGCTATATCAAGCAGTTTTAACAATGAGAGTGTTCTTAAAATATAAATTATATACATTTGCCATGGGATAAACATTATTTTATTTAATAGGCATCCACTTGCTATACTTCTTATAAAATCATTTATTATGTAGTTGCTATTTACCAAATATTTTATAGTTTTGGATCAATACATATATAATGTAAAGTTACTGAGTGGTCTTTATGGCTAACATACAAGATAACAGTTAAATTAATAATAACAATAAGTTAAAATCTTGATATACTTTAAAACCTATAGATCACTTTTATATTTGTAATAACATTTTAAAAATTTGTTATCTTAAGATGGATTTTTCCTCAAATTAATATGATTCTTATTTCAATTTTCTGAGTGCAATTCAGGATTTCTTTCCAAATGCATTAAATATTTAGAACAAGTCAGTTTTAAATTAAATAGAAAACTCTGCAGAAGGAAGCTTCCCTTCTACATATTAAGGTTCTCTCCATCTACATATTAAACTTTTGCCCTTTTTGAAGACTTCTTTCATCATTAAAAACATGTCTTGTGTGGAATCTCTTATGGCATCAGGTCAGGGGAAGATTTATCTAAGACTCTACCAGATTAATGATATTTGTAAAAATGATAGATAAAATAAAAATGAGCCTGGTCACTACTAGCTTAAAATTCTTGTTTTCCATTTAGCACAATGTGTGCAGATCAAAAAGAAAATTTATAATGAATCTGCTTTAGAAATATATTCGACAAAAACTATTAGTGTTCATTGTTAGTAGATTATGCTTATTCTACAACATTTAACCTCAAAAACATGGTGCAGCATTTTGTTGATTACAGCCAAAGCAAGTATTTTGAGAAATCCCTGGCTTTTTCGTGTCTCTGAAGCCTGATTTATTTGGGGCAAGGGGGAAACAAGAAAGGAAGCATTTCTAAAAAAGCCACTTTGGTAATATCTGAGACAACACCATTCTTATTTCACTGGAATTTTATTTCATTCTTGCAGGCTTAACATCTCACTGCATGAACAAAGAAAATATCATGTGAAAAGGGCTTCAGGCTAGCTCCTTCCAAAAGGATTCAACCTTCCAAGTGCTATCAATATCATCCATACACCCACACAGTTAGCACTTTTGAATACATTTACTGAAAACCATTAATAAAGCAACAATCTTAGTCTGGTTCTTAACCATGTGTCACAGTGAAATAAGTTCATGTAAATCTGTGAACTGCACGACAATGATCAAATTAACAGTCATTTCAAGAAAAAATGCCCCTCGGGCTGAAAAATAATTAGTAGTCTCTCACTATCTTTTCCTCCTAATAAAAATCACGATATTATTGTTGACTGTGCTAATAAAACACCTCCCGTGACCCTGATGTAGCTTGATGTAAAATGTAAGGACTGTTCTATTGTGCAGTCTCACACATGTTTTATTGAACATTTCCATTTGGCTCTTCATCTGGGAACACAGGGGCCCATAGAAGCTGAAGAACTTTTGTCACACTGTAATACAACTCTCACTTGTTTATTGCTGTAGTTAATAAAACACCCACTCTGAAATTCATTATCTTTGAAATTTAACTTTTAACTGGATATGTTGAATATTCAGGGCTTTGAATCTGAGCAGGAACAAGAGCAAGGGACAGAAAAAGCACACAGGGAAAATCCATTTAGTGCATGAAGCAGCCCATGTTGGCACATATGTTGCCATAAACGTCAAGTCTGAGATTTTGATTTTTAGAAACACATTATACTGAGGAAGTCGTAGAGGTCACAGATTGTTCAACATATTTTTCTTTGGGTTGTTTGTATCTACTCTGTAACTATTTCTTGAATGTTTTAGTACAAAGCAGTACTATACGTTTATTAGGGATGGAACAAAGTAAATGCATAATCCCTGTCCTCAAGCAGCTTATCAAAGATTGACAGATTGGATTCTTGTGCTGAAGTGGATGATGAGCTAACGTTGGTTACTGATGTTTCTGATATACAGAATGAGGATGAAATGTCAGTTATCTTTAAAGAAACAAACAAAGAAAACCACAGAAAACCTGCTGAAGCATGTGAATCAGAACACTGAGCAGCACATACTGTATATGATATCACAATTCAGGTCAAACCTGGTTTGAAGAATCAACAGTTCTATAAAGGCTTTTGAACATGGCGAGGGGAGCAAGACACTGTCTTTTCCCTCAAGGAGCTTGGAGTCCAGTGAGGAAAACTCAAAAGCATAAGTAATTATAATACAGGTCAGGATATGGCATGTTGTTCTACGGATCACTTACTCTGTAATGGAATATTTTGATTATAATTTTGTAAATTCTAAGAATTATACCTTTGAAGTAATGAGTAATGCATAAATATCTTGGAAACACTGACTATTTCAGGCATACATATAGTTTTAAGGTAATTTCTAATTTTTAAACATTATTAGAAAACATTAGTGAGAAGAGAGAGAGCAATTGGAAAGAGAAAGAAAGTATCAAGCTTACAGGAAATATTATGAAAGCATATAAGAAAATTTTCAAAAGCAGAGGAATTTTATTTTTGCTTAATTTTTATATAAGAAGCATATCAGCATTCTTCTAAACTCTTTCTCAAAGTGTGCTCCATAGAATACTATGTTAAAAATGTTTTAAAGTCTAGTAAGTCTGGAAATATTTGGTTAAGCCAAGTTAAATATATTTCAGACTTTTTAATATGATCACGTGCATGTGAATCTTTAGGTAGGACCAAATGTTCCTCTCACAGAGCATCTCATGGGACTGTCACCATGGAACAAAGCTTGGGCATGGCCACAACTGAGGGTGGATGAGTGCAAATACAGACTCAGTTCCCATCCTGCAAGACAGGGTGTCAAAGTCCAGACTTTTATCACATTCTCCAGGTGATTTCAATGTAACTGCCTGGCATCAGACCTTGACCTGATATTTGAGAGTCTCTGATAAGACTTTCCAATTTACATTAAAATACTACCAGTGAATCAAGGTTCACAAATAGTAGTTTCATTTTGATTGTATACATTAAAACACTGAATGAGAAAGTGCTCTCAATGAGGAGAAGAAAGTGAATGCTTTTCATAAATTCCCTCTGATGGAAGACAGACATTTTTTTTCATTATTTGGTCTGTGCTCTGCTCTACATCATAACAATGTTAACACTTTGGAGAGAAAGCAGAAGAAATTCCTGAATGTCAGTTAGTGTTTCAGAGATCTGGCTATTTATACTTAGCACAGTTATCATCTACACTGTTCATTGCTTCTTTCAGCCAGGGATGAGCTCCACTGGGCCTTTTGTTTTAAAAACAAAGCAAAATCACCTTCTATCTTCCTCTTTAGGGCTCTAAGTAGCCAAGTACTCATTAAAGAGAAACAAGGAGAGGTGTATCATTGCTTTAGATATTACAAGCTGCTGGGTGCCCAAATAATAAACATTCCATCCTATGTCACTTCCACTTTATAAAATACACAGGCTGTTTTGGTAAACTATTCCCACTCTAAGTTTTACAACTTAAGGTCCAACAGGGAACAAGTCCATGAGGTGATAAAGAAAGCAATCAAAGAAAACCAAAGGCAAGAAGCAAAAGGAAACAATGAGTATTTTCTAAAAAAGTCAAGTCCATAAATTAAATTGTTTTCATTTACCTTTCTGCCAAAAGATGTCATTTGTGTGGCCACTATTGTCCACAACACATAAAATGGTATTTTTTTAAAAAAATAAAGAGTAATGACACTACTATTAGCATAATTTTATAAAGGACTTGTGGGGGAAATAGGTGTTATTATCCTAATAGGTAGCTAGCCAGAGTTTTCCATCATATTTCTCACATTCTATATTTTCAAACACTAGCAAAACTAAAATTTCTGTTCAGGGAATTCTTGTCCTTAGGAATCAGAGTAATTAGAGTTCAAGATTAATCATCACAGCCCAAAATCTCACCTCAGATCTTAAAATCCTATTTAATAAAAGAGTAATACGCAAATTGACCGCACCTCTGCTACACCCACAAGCCACGCCCACCAGCCAATCAGAAGCGAGTATGCAAATTAACCCAACCAAGATGGCTGTGGCCACGGAACGAGCAGGAGGCTTGGGTTTCCCCGGTGATGGAGGAAGCCAAACTTCCTGGCCTGCCCTGGCCTGTGCTCAAGGCTACAAAGTTTCAATTATAGAAGATAAATAAATTCCAGATACCAGGGCCTCTGCTTGGGTCGCCGGGGGGGTGTGGCCGGCCTGCAAACCACCACAGGCCCCTAGCCCAGGCCGCACCACACCCCAAGGGAATCCCCACCCTGATCCGGGACACCCTTCAGTGAAAACCAGCTGGCCCCCACCTGTGCACCAGGCCTCCATCCTATCTAATAAAAGAGTAATATGCAGATTGACCATCACTCCAACACACAAGATGGCTGCCCCCATGTGGACACAAGATGGCCACCACAAGATGGCCAGCAGGGGAGGGCAGTTGGGAGGGACCAGGCCTGCAGGGGAGGGCAGTTAGGGACAATAAGGCTGGCAGGGGAGCAGTTAGGCATCAATCAGGCTGGCAGGGGAGTGGTTAGGGGGTGATCAGGCTGGCAGGCAGAAGCAGTTAGGGGCAATCAGGAAGGTAGGCAGGCAGGCAAGCAGTTGGGAGCCAGCAGTCCTGGATGGTGAGAGGGATGTCCGACTTCCCGTTTAGGCCCCATCCTACCGGGATCGGGCCTAAAGGGGCAGTCGGACATCCCTCGAGGGGTCCCAGATTGGAGAGAGTGCAGGCTGGGCTGAGGGACACACCCCCCCGCCCCCCCGTGCACGAATTTGGTGCACCGGGCCTCTGGTGATTTATAATGGTTTATTAAAGTTGCACATTTTTTATCTGTTTCTTTATTTATAAAAATATTTTGGTAATGCAGATTTCTAAAGCAATATACATTGGAGAATAAACCTTTTTAATTAATTAATTAATTTTTAAATTGATTTTAGAGAGGAAGGGAGAGAAACATTAATGTGAGAGAGATACATCGATCAGTAGCCTTCATTAAGCCTCTGATCAGGGATGGAACCCATGACCTTCCAGTGCACAGGACACTCCAAATGAGCAGGGCCAACTAAACCTCTTATTTATAAAAACTAGAGGCCCGGTGCACGAAATTCGTGCACAGGGGTGTGTGTCCCTCAGCCCAGCCTGCACCCTCTCCAATCTGGGACCCCTCGAGGTATGTCCGACTGCCCACCGGGATCAGGCCTAAACAGGCAGTCGGACATCCCTCTCACAATCCAGGACTGCTGGCTCCCAACTGCTTGCCTACCTGCCTTCCTGATTGCCCCTAACCGCTTCTGCCTGCCAGCCTGATCACCCCCTAACCACTCCCCTGCCAGTTTGATTGATGCCTAACTGCTCCCCTGCCAGCCTGTTTGCCCCTAACTGCCTTCCCCTGCAGGCCTGGTACCCCCCAACTGCTCTTCCCTACATGCCTGAGTCCCCCCCGCCCCCACCAACTGCCCTTCCCTGCAGACCCCGTCACCCCCAACTTCCCTCCTCTACCAGCTGGGTCACCCCTAACTGCCCTCCCCTGCAGGCTTGATCACCCCCAACTGCCCTCCCTTGCAGGCCTGGTTCCTCCCAACTGCCCTCTCCTGCTGGCCATCTTGTGGTGGCCATCTTGTCTCCACATGGGGGCAGGATCTTTGACCACATTGGGGCAGCCACCTTGTGTGTTGGAGTGATGATCAGTTTGCATATTACTCTTTTATTAGATAGGATAGAGGCCTGGTGCACGGGTGGGGGCCAGCTGGTTTGCCCTGAAGGGTGTCCCGGATCAGGGTGGGGGTTCCCTTGGGGCATGGGGCGGCCTGGGCGAGGGGCCTGTGGTGGTTTGCAGGCCGGCCACGCCCCCTGGTGACCCAAGCGGAGGCCCTGGTATCTGGGTTTTATTTATCTTCTACAATTGAAACTTTGTAGTCTGGAGCTGAGCCAAACCTTCTGCTTGCTCGTGGCGGCATCCATTTCTATTGGGATTTATGTATCTTCTATAATTGAAACTTTGTAGCCTTAAGCAGAGGCCTGGGCCGACCAGGGTGTGCGGAAACTTGGCTTCCTCCATCACCGGGGGCAACCCTAGCCTCCTGCTCTTTCCAGCTCCGTGGCTGCCGCCATTTCTGTTTGGATTTATGTATCTTCTATCATTGAAACTTTGTAGCCTTGAGTGGAGGCCTAGGCCGGCAAGGGCAGGTGGAAAGCTTGGCTTCCTCCATTGCCGGGGAAACCCAAGCCTCCCTCCTGCTCTCTGTGGCTGTAGCCATCTTGTTTTGGTTTATTTGCTTATTCACTCCTGATTGGCTGGTGGGCCTGGCTGGTGGGCGTGGCTGGTGGGTGTAGGGGAGTGATGGTTAATTTGCATATTACTCTTTTATTAGATAGGATTCTTCATTGTACATAACAAACAAAAATTCTGGATGATTGTAGCCAAGTGATGATGGATGGATGGATGGATGGATGGATGGATGGATGGATGGATGGGTGGATGAAGATAGCTGATACACACATACAATTCCTCCCTCAATTACTCAAGTTCTACCTGTGAATATTGTCTTGATTTACCACTGTGATGTAAAAAGTTTACATTATGTTAATATGTAGCCTTGCTATATTGTTTTATTAGTCTGTTTATATAATAAATCATCCCCAGTCTTAGTGGCTTAAAGCAACACTTTCTTACCATCTTTCACATTTCTGTGGACCAAATAGATTCAACTGGGTGATTTTCACTTAGGTTTTTCATGGGATACAAATGAATGGTGGCTGGTGCTGGTGTCACCTGAAGGTTTGATTGAGCTACACAACCGAGATCTTGGCCAGTTCATGCCCGATGTCATGTGGGAGTTCAGCTACAGCTGCTGAGCAGCCTCTCCATGGAGCTCCCGCCTGTAGCTTCTTACAGGTACTTAGAGGAAGCATCATATGTGCAAGTACACCAAGCAATTCAGGGGAAACTACAAACCTCCGGTGACCTAGTTTGAAAACCCCAGGACATCACTTTGCCTCATTCTGTAGGAAAAGGTAAGTCACTAAATTCAGGCAAGACTTAAGAAAGGGAAAACTAGACTCCAGCTCTTGATCTGGGAAGCAGTATATATACATATGTGTGTGTGTATACATGTACCTATACATACATACATATACATATATATACATACATATGTATATATATGTATGTATATACATACATACAGGAAGGGAAGGAACTGATGGTATTTAGCTTTGACTATCACAACTTTTCAGTGGTTCTCTCTTCAAAGATATTAACATGTCTCAAAGCACTTCTCTCTTCTGAAATAAAGAGGTCCTACCATTGCAACCCTTTTCAGGTTTATCTGTTTTTGTGGCAGAGGAAAAGTAGCAAAACCCATTAATGGGACTTACCTCATTTCAAGTATAAACATTGACAACAATTTTATGCTCTGCCTTAAATGTGGCAAATATGGTAAAGATTTAATAAACTATGAAGCACAAAGAAAATATAGTTATCCTCGCTTTAGCTAGAGTAACAGACTGTTAAGCAAATTGGATGAGGAATCATTTCTTATTTCATTTACATCTCCATGGAACAAATATTAATAATCCTATTTTGCAGATGAGGCTCAAAAAGTTATGTGATTTTTTTTTTGCCTTAAATTACACAATTAATGAGTAGTATAACTGAGATTCTGGCCTAGGATTTTCTTTTTCTTTTTTTTTTTTTTTTTTTTTTTTTTTTTTTTTTACTACACATGCTGCTTCAATGAATAGTTAATAAACACTGTGAAAACTTGTGGCGAAATTGGAGGTGGAGGAACAGAGGTGGGGCAGAATGAGAAGCAGAGGAGCCAGGGATCATTGTACTGAGAAACTTTTGTTTTACGCTTAGTTATTTCAACAAATATTTTCCGCACCCTATATAGCTAGAGTGACAGTCTGATAGCAACCACAGTCTGGGAAAAATTAAAAAACAAAACAAAATTGTAGATGTGGGGAGCAGAGGAAGAGAGAATAATGTGGTGAAGGTCATGGAACCAGCAGCCGGAGGAGGTACACCGTGGCTGGAGATGGGGTGTGGGAAATACATTGACAAGTGATGAACAATGAGATACATGGAGAGATGGGAGAGGTGACCCTTCCCTCCCTCGGCGCTCCCAGCCCTGCTGCTGAATAGCCTTTTGGGTTTGTATAGAGCTTGAGGAAGACTGAAAGAAAAGATGAGAACATCCATGCTACCGGCTGCATGGCACTCTCTGATTTTTTTCTCTTTCTACTGTTTGAAAACAAAACAAAATAAAACAGCATGCCTATAGCAAAATGAATTAATTTTAAATTTCAACAACAGCAAAGAAATATAATGTAACAAATGAAACATACTACTTCTTAATTATATACTATTATATTTCCATCGCAGAGTTGTTTGTAGTTAAATCTTTAAAAACAGAGGAAATAGTATGAGCACAGCTACTTTATTTGATTCACTTCATTTCTCTAAATAGTATATAATTATTTTTAAATGGAGTTTATATTTTTCTTAAGAAAACACACTCTGACAAATGCAATTACAAAAAAGAAAGAAATATAATAAAAGTGTTAAATATCACCTATTGTGCTATTATTCTTTATAACTGATTTATATGTGTTACTATTTGGGAGACTTATTTAGGCAAAATATTGTTCATAAAGCTTAAAATCTCAATAAAACCTGCTTTCAAAAATTGCAGGCCCAAATAAGGAACTTTTCAGTTATATATTTTTGAATAAATTGACTCATGTCATTTAGGGGTTAAGTGGTCTCAAATTATTTTTGATAATTGATGTACATTTGAATCCATAAGAGAAAATGCATACTTTATAAGGATATCAAGTTTAATGTCATTCTTTATCTGCTCCTAATTCTTACCTACGCATTCATCTATAACCACCCCAGCCTATTATGAATAATAATTTCTAACTATTTTATGATCCATGCTTTTTGCCACAAAAGTCACAAAAGTAATTAAGCCAAATTGAAACAATTAGGAAATACACTATTCAATAACAGAGTTGTCAAAAAGTTTTACTGTACCCTAAGGAGGCAAGAAAAAAAAAAGCCTATACAGCAGTAATATCATTCCACATGTTACTTTTTTCCTTGCAAGCCAGCCAAGCTCAAATTAATTGTACTGACTAAACTTTTCTTCTTAGAGAAAATTAAAGATATGCTGTTGTCAACACTTGAGCACAACCTTGCCGACACTTAAACGCAGAGAAGGGTGTGACATCCTGCCCCGGCTGCCTTGTGCTAATTAATCACTCTGGTATTTAGGACCATTCAAGCAGACAAATTAATGGAGAATAATTAGTGTATCTTTGTTCCAGCTCAGCTTTGCACACCAGACACTCTCTGGGAGAGAGGGGAGTTTGCAGAGCGCGAGCCATTAGCACGTGCATAGTTTCACTTCTGTTCAGCAAGTTCTTCGGAGACTAAGAGAAAGGCCAAATTAGCAGACCTGTGACTGAGGTTAGGATACCCTTCTGGAAAGAAAGGCCTCTGTTTGGGTATCAGCTTTCAGAAGCAAGTAGCTAATCCACATACTGAATTTCATGAAACACAATTAAACCTCAGGGAAAAAAATAATTTCAAAAACGATAAGGAAGTATTTTAAAAAGTATAGTGAATATATTTATTTTTATTTATTCATTTATATTTATTTATATATCACAGAGATAAATTCAAACCTCAGGTATTTCCCATTTTACCTTATTGTTGGCTTTTGTGCATTTTTATCAAAAATGGATTTTTATCAACAAATAGTATTTATGCATTTTGTAAGTAAATAGTGTAGACCATTTAACCTCTCTGCTGTTGGTAAGAACTCTCTGCAGATACTCCCTACGGCCATAAAACTTAATTTGTTTCTTCTGATAGGAATCATAGAGTAGAAAATTCAGGCAAAGTCTACAGACACAGTCAGTGTGACCAGCACAGTATTGATTAAACTCTGTCCCATTATACACTGTTGACTGGTTTCAATGTGCACGTGGACTGAATAAAGGCACAGTTTCCTGCCAAAATATTTTAAAAACTAAAAATTAAATAGTTATGGTTACCAGACTGAGATAATTTTATAATTTTGTCCCACTACTAAAAATAAAACAGAGAAAAAGCCAACTTATTCATAAGAGTTCAAATTCTCCTGGATGAAACTTATGAGTTTTACTTTAATACAGAGATTCCTCCCCTCACCAGACAAGAACATGCAATTTTCCACAATTAATACTTCAAACATCAGATTTTTTTCTGATGATGAATAATTTCCGAGCTTTTTATTGAGTAACAGTTTGCTATATGAAGAACTTACCTAAACATACTGCAAATAATTGTGCAAATATGTGTATATACATTCATATAACCATGCTTATTTTAACACCATATGTGTGAGTAATCTTTAATTACTGTTTTTCTTTTCTCTTTGGTTATGGAAGGGAGGAGTTTGACAACCTAAAGGATATTTTCTGTGCTCAGTGACTACCTTGTGTTTCACTACCTAACTCTGCAGCTTTGACCCTTAACAACCAAGGCAAGAATTATTGCTGTGGTAGCACAGAGAACATTCCTGCAAACTCCATACCCACTGTCAGAAGGCTCACACCCTGACCACCTCACTCTCAGAGAGCAAGGGTGGCTCAGGGAGGGCCAGGAGCTGGTGCAAAGGGAGACCATACAGTGAGAAAAGAGATCCCATTCCAGATCTGGTTATCAATCCTTTTGTAAAGAAATGCCACCATCCAAAATACAAAGATGAAAATAAGCTTGGGGCATCTATGGCTGGGTTTAGTTCTGTTAATAATAGCACATTACAGATATAATAGTATAACAGAGAAATGTCCCCACCTGGGATATGCCCTAATTTGGAATATTGTTTTACCACACCCAACATCTAGGTTTCATGAAAACATGATATTGTTAGGCATAATGCTCTTGAAACTGTGCTGGTGGAGAGGGAGAGAGAAAAAAGCCAATCACAAAACCACTCATTCTTACAATTTCTTCGAGCTGAAAAATGAAATCTCTCTCTAGTTCCCTCAGAGATACTAAATTACTGCCTAGGATAAGCCCAGATGCCATTAGAAAGGCTTCCATCCTGGGAGTGGGTCCTCCTCGATCTTTGAAGGTGCCTAATCCTCATTAAAGGCAAACCCTGTGCGTGGGAGGGGCTGCGCTGGCATCAAGGCACCTGGCGATGACTAAAAGCGCCGGCCCCATGTGCGGCTGCCGCTGAGCAGCAGAATGTAATTTAGTCGCACCAGCGGGAGCAGGGGTCAATGATTTTATATTAATGGGGATCACGACAGTTCTAAGCTGTGGCGTGCTTTGAAATAAGTGTTGTACAAGGCAGCAAAGAGAGCTCAGCTGAGGAAATGAGCTGTGTCACTGTCTCCTCATGCCTAGCAGCAAACACTGGAAGGTTTTTAGTTGCTACCGACTCCGTACCATCATAATATTTTATAAACAACAATTACCTCTTTCATTTAAAAAACTCAAACTCCTAAAGTAGAGCTACCAAAGATGCCAATAAAGAGGAGAAAATCCCTTTCTACCCCAAATAGAGACCACGTGTGTGGCCAGTGAATGGACTATTCATGGGATGCTCAGAGATGAAAACAAACTTATGCAAATAAGTCCAGGCCTGTTATGGGTAGTTGTTGTGATGCTGTTGGAAGAGGGTATATTATTACATACCTTGATATGCTCTCAGAACGTTGGCACCTAAAACAAGAGAGATGGAGAAAGATTTAGAGGTAGTGCTTTTAAATAGTGTTCAGTATTCAATTTTTGTCTGCAGTTAAAAGGCACTATTATCACAATATCCAAATTTTCCCTAAATTATAAAATTATTTTCATATTTTTTTTTTAGGAATAAGAGATTTAGACTTCACTGATTAGGGGGAACTACCAAGTATCATTAAGTGGATAACAGCTATCCACCCGAGAGTTACAAATTCAGCTGTGAAAAGGTGGGCATGTCGATGAGAAAAATAAAATCTATCCTTATAAATTGCCACCTGGGAAAACAATTGACTAATTTTCAATATTTCTCCCATGCGCTAGAAAGTCTTTGGGATTAGTGAGCCATTACTGGAGAGCAAAGTGGTATCATTGAATATTAAATTACACATCATCTGGAAAACAATTTCTATAAAACAAAATCCAAGCTTGATTAGTCTATTAGAGATGCACTTTCCAAAGACGATCTGTGAGACAATAGTGCTGTGACAGATGTTCTGTGCTAAAGCTCACACACATCCAAACATATATAGAAAGATTCTCCAGTCAGAGCTATGAAAAAAAATACTGCATTCTATTAGGTGTGTTTTTTTAATTCCCCAAAAATATTAACATATTAAAGGCTCTGAGATGTCCTGACATAAAGACTCTCTTTAGTTTCCTTCAGATCTTATCTATCCAACCAATTTCATTATTACATTTCCCCCTGAACCTATTAACATCCCTTTCTCTAAAACACACTTTGGAAAGTGCTGCCGTAGAGTTCACTGAGCTGGTGAATACGCATCTTCATGAAGTGGGACTAGCAGATGTAATCTCCCAAACTTACTCCCTTGCACACAGAAGCTGGTTAATAGACGATTTGGGTTGTAAATTATAATTTAACTAAAGTTCCAAACTTTCAGAAAATGTGCAATAATCTACATAGTATTTATAAATTAATATACCAATATATTGGCGAGACACTCTATCATTCCCAGGAATAAAAGAGCAGAGGATCAGGAGGAATAGGAGTCACCAAGGGTTGGGTTTTGATGTTGGGACTTGACTACTTCATGCTGCTTTTAAATAATTTAGAATATAGAATAATTTGGATATTCCCAGACAGGACATATACGTAGTTTTGTTGGAATAATTCAAGCTGGGACTAGGTGAGGCAAATGAGGCACCCTCTCAACCACAAAATATAAGGGGCAACAAAAAACTCAGTAATCAAAATATGTAACAGTTTATTCAATATTTTTTAAATGATGCAAATAAATCCATGAAAAACAAAGTATGAACATTTTAAATAAAGACAGATTAGTATTACAGATTTCTCCTTCTGCCTCAGGCACCAATATGGCTTAGGACAGTACTGGTGATAAGAAAAGACCAGGAGACAATAGGCACAAACAAGCACTTAACTGGGAGGCCAAATTAGTTCTGATTCTTTCTGCTAATAAACAGCCATATAAGTTTAAAAAAACATACCAGTAGACTGTGGACGAAAGGAGCCACATGCTAACCTGACAAGCTCCGGGGAGGCCTGCGTGGCACTCCTGCAAACTCAGACACCTAAAATAACCACAAAAGATGGTCTGAAAATTAAATATTTAACTACAAACAGGTTATAGTGGGTAGTCATATCCTACTAGGCCGATATTTTCCCTGACAAAGATCAACTTAGATCTTTACTGAGCCCATTTGTCTTTTTGCATCTATGATAACATACCCTTGAAATGTCTGGGTAACTTGTAACTTCCCTTTTTCTGGAGCCCCTGGGGCACAACCAAATGTGGTGGGCGCCAGGACAGATGCCACAAATTCCTTCATTGTCATGTTAATTGTTCCTGCACCCACCTAAGTATGTGTCCATCATTTTACTTTTTATCCAATCCCAGGGGTTTCCTCTGCTTTGCTTTATCCCACCTCCTTAATCTATCACCAATGAATTTCATGTAACCCACCTATGTCCCTCCTTTGATTGCAATGTATAAATACAAATGCAACCCGCCATTCTCGGGAGCATTATCTCAATTCCTTGAGGTTCTGCTTCCCGGCATATGTCGACAATTTGGCTCAAATAAACTCACAAAAAATTCTTTACAGGTTTCAATGGTTTTTTTTACGTTAACAAGACCATGTCTCTGTATATTCTTCTTTAGAAAAAAATAGCATTTCCCAAAGTGTTCTGAAAAGCATTTGTTTAATGATATGTTAAAGGTATTATGGAAAAAAGAAATATGGGTAGTAATTTTTATCTCAAATATGTTTGAGAAAAACTGGTTGGTCAGATTTCTTTTCTTTTTTTATTTTAATTCTTTATTGTTTAAAGTATTACATATGTCTCCTTTTCCCCCCATTGACCTCTCCCTAGCCGTTCTCCCCCCACCCTGCAGCACATGCCCTCACCCCACTACCATGTGTGTCCATGGGTTATGCTCATATGCATGCATACACGTCCTTTGGTTGCTCTCTTACTCCCGCCCCTCTCCTGCCTTCCCTCTGAGGTTGCACAGTCTGTTTGATGCTTCTATGTCTCTGGCTCTATTTTTGTTCATCAGTTTATGTTGTTCATTATATTCCACAAATGAGTGAGATTATATGATATTTATCTTTCTCCCATTGGCTTATTTTGCTTAGCATAGTGCTCTCTAGGTCCATTCATGCTGTTGTGAATAGTAAGAGTTCCTTCTTTTTTACCACAGTGTAATATTCCATTGTATAGATATACCACTGTTTTTTAATCCACTCATCTGCTGATGGGCACTTAGGCTGTTTCCAAATCTTAGCTATGATAAATTGTGCTGCTATGAACATAGGGGTGCATATATCCTTTATGACTGGTGTTTCTGATTTCTTGGGATATATTCCTAGAAGTAGGATTACTGGGTCAAATGGAAGTTCCATTTTTAATTTTTTGAGGAAACTCTATTTTCCACAGTGGCTGCACCAATCTGTATTCCCACCAGCAGTGCATGAGGGTTCCTTTTTATCCACATCCTTGCCAGCACTTGTCCTTTGCTGATTTGTTGATGATAGTCATTCTGACAGGTGTGAGATGGTACATCATTGTCGTTTTTATTTGCATCTCTCGGATGATTAGTGACTTTGAGCATGTTTTCATATGTCTCTTGGCCTTCAGTATGGTCAGATTTCTTTCTTATATGACTTCCCAGAATTTTAACATGCTGATATATTTCATGGCTGTTTTATAAGAAAATAGACTACAACAAATAGAACATTTATTATCATCTCTCACAGAGTATGCAAAATGCTGAGCCAAATGATCTAAGTTTCCTCCTCTTTATAAAACTTTAAAATTCTAAAGAGGCTTTTTTAGAAGTCATATGCATAGAAAAAATAGGAATTTGGTACAAATTAAAACTTTATAGAAAAAATAAGTTTATGCTTAGAGAAATCTATATTTCTGCAAACATTTATAGCATAACTGACTTCATATTGAAGTTCCCTAAGCACATCAGATCTACAAGTTGGCTTCAAAATAAATGTTAGATTAGGGCTCAAGATCTGGTATTGAAATTTCACAAACACGTGAAAGATGGAAAATGAGCAGAGTAGAAAATGAGCCACCATAAGCAAATAATAGTAGATGCGAAAGGTTATTTTATGGGAACATATAATTTTGAAGATGCTTCAGTATATGATTAAGAAATTTGAGAATCAATGCAAAAAAGATTATCAATCATTAGGCACACATGTACACAGACATATATATATATATGAACAGATGGATACTGAAGCTTAACAGAGGTACTTTTAAGGTGTCTAATGAATTCATACTCAGGTAATAAAATGATGTCACCCTCAAGAAATAATATTAATGGCTTCCAAAATACTTGATAAAATAATGCAAAACAGATCTATGATAGATAATAATACATTTAGCAGCAGTTATTTTTGGAGGAGTTCAATATCAAGAAGCACAAATAAATATTATACACAGTGTCTACTGGAAGCTTTGTCCAAGAAATTACTGAATTGGAATTTTCAGGAATCTCAACATAGATATTATTTTTTATCTTCTCTTTAAACTTAGTTTCCAATTATTTTCTTCTAATATCCCATGTCAATTTTGTCAATCGGGAAGTACCATATATAATGTTTTAGCTCACACTGTTAAACCCCATTTTCTTTTTTTAAAAAATATATTTGATTTTTTTACAGAGAGGAAGGAGAGGGATAGAGAGATAGAAACATCAATGAGAGAAAAACATTGATCAGCTGCCTCTTGCACTGGGGATGTGCCCGCAACCAAGGTATATGCCCTTGACCGGAATTGAACCTGGGACCTTTCAGTCTGCAGGCTGATGCTCTATCCACTGAGCCAAACCAGTTAGGGCTTGAACCCCATTTTCAATAACTCTTGACACCAGAGGACCTATAATCTACTGATTCTACCAGATTTTCATGGTTTGATCATCCTTATGTCCCCATTTTCCCACTTACACATCTAACTTCCTCAGTCAGTTATTTATATTTACTATCTCACAATCACTTCCAACTCTCGCTCCTCTTTTAATTCATCATACCAGATGCTTAAACAACCTGATTAAATCCAAGTCAGCCTATTCTGGCATGTACATCTGCACTGAGTGAAGCTGGAGACAGACACACACACACACACACACACACACACACACACACACACACACAATGCTTTCTGAACTCACTTTACATTTATGATTACTCAATTGCGTTCTGAGTGCTGGATGGTACTATATTATCATTTACTCTTTCCATCATGCAGAATGGTAACTTAGTCATTATGCCTCCTCCTACAATTCTTCAGTATTAACTAGGCCCCCCACATTCACTCAACAATGACTTCATTTTTTTTTTCACTGAAAAAATATAGAAACCTATAGGAGATAATTTCTACAAGCTTATCCCAATTTCTTAATAATTATAGCAACCTGCTTTTGAGAATATATATTTTGCCTTTTATTCTATTACTGTGGATGAACTGTCCTTACTACTTTGTAAGGTCAACTTCTCCATTTGGCTGTTGGATTGCATACAACATGACCTAATCAATTACATTATTCAAACAATTCTTTCATTTATCTGTTATCACTCATTTTATTCTCTTTACAGCTCTCCAATCTCTTATCCCCATTTTCCCTTCCAGCTTTTGTACAACTTCTGTCCTTCTTTTTACAGCAAAATTCCTCCTTTGAAGAGATCTATTCTTGCTTCTCTTCCCATTTGCATTTGAGCCCACTCCATTGAGGCTTTGCCAATATTCACTATACAAACACTGGATCACCAACGAATTCTATTTTTACCACATTCAATGGTCAACTCCCATTGTCAATTATATTTGAACAATAAGTAATATTTGACAGTTTTCATATCCATCATCACCTCAAATCAAATCACCATTATCTCCCACCTAGATTACTACAAAATCCTGTCAACTGTTCTTGTTCTCACATACCCCTACCTTTAACCCCCATCTGACTGTCTACTATGCCTAACTGCAGCCAGAGGAATTCCATGAAAAGGTAAATGCACTACTATTACACTTTTTTTTCCTTTTTTTATAAATGTTTTAAAATTTGTTTTTTAAAAAATTTATTTTTAAAACAACATAATTCCATTTTTTTAGCTTGACCCAATGATTATAACATTTCCAAATAAATAATATTTTTGTTTATACTTGCATTATTTATTTATTTTGTAATAATCAAAGAATGGGACCTATAAAAATTCCTTTGTTTTAAATTTCTTAAGGATTTATTGTGGTCACGTACCATAGGTTTTTTTTGTGTTGTTTTTTAAATAAATCTTTATTGTTCAGATTATTACAGATGTTCCTCTTTTTTCCCTCCCATAGCTACCCTCCACCCGGTTCCCCCACCCCCACCCTATGCCCTTACCTCCGCCCCACCCCGTCACTGTCCTCATCCATAGATGTAAGATTTTTGTCCAATCTCTTTCTGCACCCCTCACGCTCCCTTACTCCTGATAATTGTCAGTCCACTCCTCTCTATGCCCCTGATTCTATTATATTCACCAGTTTATTCTGTCATCAGATTTTTTATTGACTTGATTTTTAGATTCACTTGTTGATAGATATGTATTTGTTGTCACTTTGTTCTTCATAATTTTTATCTTTACCTTTTCTTCTTCTTCCTCTCCTTAAAGAATACCCTTCAGCATTTCATATAATCCTGGTTTTGTGGTGATGAAGTCCTTTAGCTTTTTCTTGTCTGTGAAGCTCTTTATCTGACCTTCAATTCTAAATGATAGCTTTGCTGGGTAGAGTAATCTTGGTTGTAGGTTCTTGCTATTCATCACTTTGAATATTTCTTGCCACTCCCTTCTGGCCTGCATAGTTTCTGTTGAAAAATCAGCTGACAGTCGTATGGGTGCTCCCTTGTAGGTAACTGTTTTTCTCTTGCTGCTTTTAAGATTCTCTCTTTGTCTTTTGCCCTTGGCATTTTTATTATGATGTGTCTTGGTGTGGTCCTCTTTGGGTTCCTCTTGTTTGGGGTTCTCTGCGCTTCCTGGATGTGTAAGTCTATTTCTTTCACCAGGTAGGGGATGTTTTCTGTCATTATTTCTTCCAATAGGTTTTCAATATCTTGCTCTCTCTCTTCTTCTGGCACCTCCATAATTCGGATGTTGGTACATTTGAAGTTGTCCCAGAGGCTCCTTACACTATCTTCATAGTTTTGGATTTTTTTTTTCTTTTTGTTTTTCTGGTTGGGTGTTTTTTGCTTCCTCATATTTCAAATCTTTGATTTGATTCTTGGGATCCTCTAGTCTACTGCTGAATTTCTGTATATTATTCTTTATTTCAGACAGTGTATGCTTAATTTCTGACTGGTCCTTTTCCATATATATTTTTTTTTAATTTTTATTTTTTGGCATTCTCATTAAGATCCTTGAAGGTCTCACTAAGTTCCTCAGAGGTCTCACTAAGTTCCTTGGAAGTTTCTAGAAGATTCTTGAGTAACCTTATAACTGTGGTTTTGAACTCTATATCCAGTAGTTTGCTTTCCTCCATTTCTTTTATTCGTGACATGTTTCTTTGTCTCTGCATTTTGGCTGCTTCCTTGTTTTGATAGAATGGCCTTGTGTGGTAGGTGTCCTATAGGGCCCAGTGGCTCAGTCTCCCCAATCACCTGAGGTGGACACTCTTGGTGCACCCCTTTGTGGGCTGTGTGCACAGTCTTGTTGTAGTTAAGCCTTGATTGCTGTTGGTATCACTGGGAGGAATTGACCTCCAGGCCAATTGGCTGTGAGGACCTGCTGTGTCTATAATGGAAGAACTGCTGTGCTGTAGAAACCCTTATGGGGCAGGACTTGCTTCAGTGGGGCTTTGGTGCTCACTGAATCTGCCTCTTGAGTGTGTCACTTATGGATGTGAGGAGTTGAAATCTGGTATTGTCTCACACTGACCACTAAGTACACTGGTTCCTGGATCTCCAAGGAGGTGCAAAGTCAGCCACTGCCTGAGACCACCCAGCAGGAGCTACAGTGAGATCTGCATATTTCTTCTCTTTGTTTGGGGTTTGGAAGTTTTGGAGCTCTCTGACCCAGCTGCAGTTTGTTAGGTTAGGCTGCAAAAGGACAGGCCATTCATATGCAAAAGCTGCTGCACACAGCTTGGGTGAGATTGTAAATTGGGTGGGGTGGGTTCTCAGGGAATCACCAGGGCGGAGAAAACAGCAATGGCTGCCAGTCAGCAGTCTCCGCGTCCCTGCGTCCTGCACCCCCATGCAGTAACAATGATCCCTGCAAGCACCTCTGTGAGAAAGCCACCCTTGCTTTCTGACAAGATGCCAGACAGTCCAGTTTCTCCCCGTAGGAGTCTAGGTCCCCAGAGTCTCGCTGGAAACTGGAGTTCAGAGCAGTCGAGAGCTTGTATCTCCCTTCCGATTGAAAAAAACAGCACACCCAGTTGCCAGCCCATTTCACACGCCTCCGTACCTGCGCTCTTCCGTGCCTCCGCACCTCCTACCCCAGGGGTGGGCAAACTTTTTGACTCGAGGGCCACAGTGGGTTCTTAAACTGGACCGGAGGGCCGGAACAAAAGCATGGATGGAGTGTTTGTGTGAACTAATATAAATTCAAAGTAAAGGAGCGGAGGGGAGAGCAAGAGAACCGGATAGAACAGCCGGATCCGGCCCGTGGGCCGTAGTTTGCCCAAGGCTGTCCTATCCAGTCTCAATGCACTTTTTTCTTTCCTTCTAGTTGTAGAACTTCTACTAATCCAGCTTTCCCATGGTCCTGGATGATAGCTGTTTTGTCTTTTAGTTGTAGTTTTGGTGTGGTTGTGAGAGGCAGCATGTACAGGTGTATACCTTATGCCACCATCTTGGTCTCTCCATAGGGATTTCATTAATATATTTTTTATTGATTTCAGAGAGGAAGGGAGAGAGGGAGAGAGATAAAAACATCAATGATGAGAGAGAATCATTGATCAGCTGCCTCCTGCACACTCCACACTGGGGATCGATCCCACAACCCAGACATGTGCCCTGACCAGGAATTGAACCTGACCTCCTGGTTTATAGGTCAATGCTCAACCACTGAGCAACACCAGCCAGGCTATCATAGGGATTTTTGCAAATTCTTCAGAACACCTAAAGTAAGTAACTTTCTCTTTTAAGACATATAAATGCCTAAGTATAGCTAAAAGGAAAAATTTATTTCATTGTTCAATTTATTATCTTTTGTTGTTAATCGTCACCTGAGGATTTTTTCCATTGATTTTTAGAGAGAGTGGAAGGGAGGGGGAGAGGCAGAGCGAGAGCACATTGATATGAGAGAGACACATCAATTGCTTGCTTCCCACATGCACCTGAACCGGCTGGGGATCGAGCCTGCAACTGAGGTACATGCCCTTGACTGGAATCAAACCTGAGACCTTTCAGTCTGAGGGGTGACACTCTATGCACGAGTCAAACTGGCTAGGACTGTTCAATTTAAATTTTATGATTATTTTTTCCTGTCCCTCTTCAACTGAAAGGGGGTAGATGAAATATTCCTGTACAAACAAATTCAATAATTTTGTGTCTTGGTGAATATGTAGGCCCCCCTTATCCACAGGTGGGGGGATATATTCCAAGACCCCCCAGTGGATGCCTGAAACCATGGATAGTACTGAACCCTATATACATATACTATGTTATTTTCCTATACACACATCCCTTTTCACTTAAAGGAAGCACTTTACAACTTCTCTTTAACATATAGGAACTGTCAGTACCACTACTCATGTGTTTTGGGACCATTTAAAGTGAAATAAGGGTTACTTGAATAAAAACACTGCCATACAGTCAATCTGATAAACTACATGTCTACTAAGTGACTAATGGGCACGTACCATTTACAGCATGGACATGCTGGACAAGGGAATGATTACATCCTGGGTAAGATGGAGCAGAAGGTGTTAGATTGAATCATGATACCCAGAATGGTGCATATTTAAAACTTACCAATTGTTTGTTCCTGAAAATTTCCATTTGATATTAGTTACCATGGTTGACTGCAGGTAACTAAACCTATGAAAAGCAAAACTATGGATAAAGGGGGATTACTAAACCTATGAAAAGCAAAAATACGGATAAAGGGGGATTACTATCCAACATCATGCCATATCTTCTTCACAAATGGTGTGTATTATTATTACTTGGTATCTTTCTTCGTTTTCAGTCATTTGCTAGTAACATTGATTGCAACATGGCTGATATAACTATGAACACTTCTACCTTCTTTAGTTTTACCTGGTGTTTCTTTGCCCATCCCTTTATCTTTAAACTTTACTTAATGTATTGCCTTTAATGTGTCTCATATTCTCTTGTGCATTTTATTCACAATCTAACAGTCTCTGTCTTATAATGAAAAAAAAAAGTCTACTTACATTTGGTGTTGTCTTATGAATTTGTGTTTGTTGCTTCTATCTTTATATTTCTCATATAATATTTTTTTCCTCGTTTGACCACATTGCTTTCATTTCATTTTATTCTTGTAAATTCTAAAGAATTTACTATTTTGTTGATGTCATGCTCCTTTTCCTATTAGCATAATCAGGTATGTAGTTCTCCAATCATAATTAGAAAAGAAAATACTAGATATTTTTCCTACTCAGATGCATACTTATGTGCATCAAAATAGAGTACTTTCTTTTCCCCAGACTTCTTCCCCACTGCAATAAGATTATCTCAGAGGAATAAACTCATTTCCTCTGGCTCCTCTCTTCTTTCTCCAAAGAGGAGACATTTGAAAATGTTACTTTCTTCTCCTGTTCATTCTCACCACCAACCTTAACCTCTGGATATTGTTGAGATAGGTACATATTTTTAATTTAATATTGCCATTAAATTTTTCTTTCCAGAATATCTATTTTTTTCAAGTCTTATTATTAAATATTAAGTCTTATACCATGAATTTAATATATTACTATGAATTATAATATATCCTACAGAGCAATATAAGTGTCATAAAACATTAACATAATATATAAAATATATCCTATAACACTATGTTATAATTTTAAAGTTTTATATTACTTCAATCTTTACAGTATTTTTTACTAAAGAGACCTAGGTTATGCTTGGATATAGCAGTACATTTTTAAGTGATATCAATTCTTACTTAAAATTAACTTAGATATCACATATAAATTTACTTTTGTGTCCAAGAATAACCTAGGTCTATAACATTCTGTTATAGCCTCCTGAGCAGACTAAGACAAGTGAGGTTTATCTTTTTCATATGATCAATTAGAACTATTTTGCTTTGAGCTTTGCTTTTATGAAAAGTTAAGGTACCAGATTCAAAAGAGCTATATAAGGCTTGTACTTTTATTCTCTCCTGTGTTTTATTTAAGAATGGCAGCTTATCAGACTTTCTAGTTTTAAGTACAATAGATTAAACATATACAGGAAAGTAAGTCCCTTACCTTGTCAAAATACGAAGACATTGGGCAAAATAATTTTAAGTTATTTTTAGAGATTTTCTTAAGAGTCTTCAATAAAATCACCGATAAAACATGAACACTGGAGTTTACCGTAGATAAAATATATTTATCCAGTATTTCCTGCCATACTTACCAAACATATAATTGATTTCAGTGCAGATGTTGTTCTTGGCATTGCCCAAGCTGCAAATTCTTAATTATGTAGAAAAGTTGAGCCTGAAAAGTAAAACAAAGAAACATGTTCAAACTAAATGTCAAATATAAAAGTAAAGCTTGTTTTATTGGTAACAACTGGTATTTCTCATTTTATCAAAAAAGGAGTAAGCTTACAAATTAATCCATGTAACATTTCCCTATAAATATGAAAAAAGAAACCACACAGAATCATTGCCTTTAATTTTTTTTCTTAGCTGTTTAAGTCTGAATCTGACAGATGTGGATTAAATGTATCTATTTCATTTACTAGAAACAAAAACAAAAAGATTCTTTTAATTGCTAATATATGCCAGAGACATTCATAACTTTACTATTCCATCACAGTATATCATCATATTTCTTTTAACTACCATTTGCTTCTTAATACTCTAACACTTTTCATTTGTAATATGTTGTTGTGGTTTTAAGTTCAATACTTCATAAATTAATTCCCAGTTGTCATAAATACTCTAGAGTACTAATAAGATGCAAACTCCTATCAAATATTATTAGGACTATCTAGTGAAAAATTTATGCTTTATGATATTTTACAAACTTATTTATGTCACTTAATGATTCCTGATGGCATCGTTATAGAGGATTGCTACTTTTAAAAGAATTTAAAAATACAATATAAAACAGAAATATTCTAGTTTTGTGTAGTTATTTTTCAAGGAATGTTTTAAAATGTGCCCAACTTTTACCCCTTCAAATGTACATACTTTTGAAATAATAATCTCAAAATATGTTATAAAACCTTCTCCTTTATTCAGAGGGAAATATGGTGTGTAAGTGTGTGTGTGTCCCCATGTTTGTATTAGCAAGCTAGAGCAAGCCAGAGAGAGGGAGAGGGTAAGAGAGAGGAAGTAAAGAAAAGAGAGAGGGAGAAGAAGAGGGAGAGGGAGAGGGAGAGGGAGAGGGAGAGGGAGAGAGAGAGGGAGAGGGAGAGGGAGAGGGAGAGGGAGAGGGAGAGGGAGAGGGAGAGGGAGAGGGAGAGGGAGAGGGAGAGGGAGAGGGAGAGGGAGAGGGAGAGGGAGAGGGAGAGGGAATGAGAAGAGCAGATGGAGAAATAAAAATCAGAAAAACTAAAAGGAGAAAAATAAAAGTGAAATGGAAAAATAAAACATTGTGCCCACTTAATGTTGGTGGGAAAATGAAAATCAAAGCATATTAAACAAACAAAAGGATGTTTCATTGACTCTAATTCATCTGTACAGTTTATTTATACCTCTTGACAGAAGTCAGAATATATCATCAAATAACACAAACACTGGCCTAATATAACTTCTCATCATGTCTTGAAATTTCAAAATCCCACAGGTATTTCTATAGACTGAGTCCTTCCAGGGCCCAGAAGCAACAGGTATTCCCCTTGTTGTTGATAAAGAAGACTCAATGTGAATAACAAAGGAGATGAATGTAAAAAGGAGGGCAAAATAATGTTCCAGGTACTGCTTGCCACTGGTATTGGGTCTAGTTTCCTTCTTCTGGGTCAGTGACCTCAGTGCTTGAGATGCTCAACTAAAATGGCCTGAGAGACATTCATTTTCCCCACACTTTTGAGCCTTACTCAGCAGGCAGCCCTGACACCCCTTCATGAAGGGCATGGCAACGGAGTCAAGGAAATGGGCAGCCACCAAGGGGATTGTGCTGTACTTTTTGACTAACCACAAATACTGTCTCTCACCTCATTTGCATGGAGAGAAATGCCTTTTGAAAATTGAAGAACAGTATTGATTAGTCTAAAAAGCTTTAAATTGGCTTTCAAGATATCATAGTTTCATTCACTGTCAGATGTCAGCAATGTGACCTTGTAAAATATTTGAGCTTTTTGGCAAAAGCATTCAAGTTTTTGTACATCACCTTTAAAATATATCCCAGAAGGATATCTCACAGATATTATAAATCTTAAAAATGTTAAATTTTCAATAAAACAGAAAGTCACTGAACTTTATTTAAAGTAAAACAGTAACTGTCCCTTCCTGAAATAAAACATAGATGAAGTATTGAAATGCTGCCACTTAATCACTTGAGTTGCTTGAGTCATTTTCTTTAGTTTTTTCAGACTTACGTTCGCAAATGCAGCCAGGCTATGCATGTGGCATATGGTTTTGGTTCTCATGATGGCTAAGCTATGGCTATTTTGGTGTTGTAGGTAGAGATTTACACTCTGAATATGACTTATGTAACTTTACATGACATAATTTAACTCTATATTTAGTATTAAAAAAGACTTTCATGTAGGAAAACAATCTTTTAAAAATAAATCACTATTTTTATGTTAGGCAACTACCCCAAATTATAAAAATAAAAGGGGGGGAATTGAAAATGGAGAAACTAGAACATACTATAGAGAAATTAAGAGCTTCCAAAGATGAATGTTCAAGTAGCAATACAATATGGCAAAAGTAGAATCTTTTTTTTTTTTTTTTTTTTTTTTAATCCTGACGGTATGCTTTTATTGATTTTAGAGAGAAGAAGGAAGCGACGGGGAGAAACATCAATGTAAGAGAGAAACATCAACTGGTTGCCGCTCATATGTGCCCCTACTGGGAATCAAGCCTGCAACCTAGGTATATACCCTGGCTGGGAATCCTTTTGGTGTACAGGACCACATTACAACCAACTGAGCCACCAGACAGGGTAAAAGCATAATATTTTTCTCAGCTCCATCTCATTGCACCAGGCTTAAGAGCCTCTCCTACCTACTGAGGGCTGAAGTCATAGTTGGAACAGTCAGGAATAGGCATCAGCATCAGGCAATTCTCTAGCCATGGGCCCAGATCATCCGCCAGCACTCTCAACTTTTTATGGGCAGTTTGGTTAGCAAGACCTGAAATGTGTTTGATAAGGCCCAAGACCCGCTTTTTTTTAGCAGTGAATAAGTCTGACTTTATGAAATATATTCAAAGACAAATCAACACAAAAAGAATGTTGTACCCTCGTGCTTAATGTTGCATTGGGGAAATAAGACTGGGCAGATTGATGCAGAACAGAGCACCAAGTAAAAAGTGTCGCCACCACAGACTATACATTTCTTAGTATCTGCTCTTCAGAAAGTTGGAGAGTGGAAAAGAATTTACAAAAAGACCAAACTGGATGAAAGGAGGCAGTAATAGCAAAACATAGCAGCTAGAAGCTATAATCAAGACAAAAAGTCTTACATTTGGAAACTGGACTTAAATAAATGTAGTGGGATCAGAGATGATATAAAACCAAGATGTTCTTAGAGATGAGACTATCATGTGGTTATTTTAAAGAAAAAGAAAAGGAGTAGGAATCTTAACTTCATTTATCATATGTATACACCATTAAGAGAAATAGTCAGTTAAAAATGAACCATAACTTTTTAAAACACATTTAATTATTTTATCATTTGCCTTAGTTAACTTTTAAAAATTCATGTATTGTATCATTTTTGTCTTTTATTTCAAGATAAAGGCTTCCAACAAATGAATCAAATGCCTTTAGCATGTTTATGTATTTTTCACAAACATTCTAGTTCTGAGAATTTATCTTAAAGTTTCTCACAAAATATTAAGATTGTGTCACAAAGATATTCTTCACAATATTGTTTATAATATTCATTCATTCAACAAAATTTTTGGAGAGCTTTTAATGGACTAGGAAATGTGTCTGCTGTTTAGGAAAAAAAAAAATTGAAATGCTATCAAAAGGTAATTATTAATAACTAGAGGCCTGGCGTATAGATTCATGCACAGGTGGGATCCCTTGGCCTGGCCTTTGGGATAGGGCCAAAACCGGCTTTGTGACATCCCCCATGGAGTCCCAGATTGGGAGAGGGTAGTTCTCAGGTGATGCACCCCAGAATCGGGCTCCCTCTTCTCTGGTTCCGGGTGCGTCACCCAAGAACCTCAGCTGCCAAGTTACTGCAGCTAGGCAGCTCCTGCGTTGAGCATCTGCCCCCTGGTGGTCATTGCATGTCATAGCTACCAGTCAGACAGTCTAACGGTCAAAGGATCGCTTAGGCTTTTATATATATTAACTAGAGGCCCGGTGCACGAAATTCATGCATGGGGGGTGTGTCCCTCAGCCCAGCCTGCACCCTCTCCAATCTGGGACCCCTCAAAGGATGTCTGACTGCCCATTTAGGCCCAATCCTATTGGGCAGTCAGACATCCCTCTCTCAATCCAGGACTGCTGGCTCCCAACTACTCACCTGCCTGCCCACCTTCCTGATTGCCCCTAACCACTTCTGCCTGCCAGCCTGATCATGCCCTAACCACTCCCCTGCCAGCCTGATTGCCCCTAACTGCCCTCCCCTGCAGGCCTGGTCCCCCCAACTTCCCTCCTCTGCCGGCCTGGTCACCCCTAACTGCCCTCCCCTGCAGGCTTGATCACCCCCAACTTTCCTCCCTTGCAGGCCTGGTCCCTCCCAACTGCCCTGCTGACCATCTTGTGGCGGCCATCTTGTGTCCACAAGGGGGCAGCCATCTTTGACCACATGGGGGTATCCATCTTGTGTGTTGGAGTGATTGTCAATTTGCATATTACTCTTTTATTAGATAGGATAGAGGCCTGGTGCACGGGTGGTGGCCGGCTGGTTTTCCCTGAAGGTTGTCCCGGATCAGGGTGGGGGTTCCCTTGGGGTGTGGGGCAACCTGGGCGAGGGGCCTGTGATGGTTTGCAGACTGGCCATGCTCCCCGGTGAGCCAAGCAGAGGCCCTGGTATATGGGATTTATGTATCTTCTATAATTGAAACTTTGTAGCCTTGAGTGGAGGTGAGGGCCAGCCAGGGCGGGCGGGAAGCTTGGCTTCCTCCACTGCCAGGGAAACCCCAGCCTCCTGCTCGCTCCATGGCCGCAGTCATCTTGGTTGGGTTAATTTGCATACTCGCTCCTGATTGGCTGGTGGGTGTGGCTTGTGGGCGTAGCAGAGGTACGGTCAATTTGCATGTTTCTCTTTTATTAGTGTGGATTATGGTATAGGCATATGATGAGCTATTAAAATGATGTTTATAGAATGTTTAATGACTTGGGAAAAAATTAATGATTTAACATTGAGTAAAAAAATGTACTTACAAAATAGCATTTATAATCACAGACATGTAAAAATTGCATTATAAATAAAGATATACTTCAAACTACAAACTATAATTGCCTTTAAGTGGTGGAATGGCAGATAACCTTCTGCCCTGTGTTGCTTTTTATAAAAAAGATGTATCAATTTAATAACATGCATCAGCTAACAAACATTCAGATTTGGGGAAATTAGAAATATCAGAAACTGATCCACCTGAACATCAGATCAGAATTTTACTCTCGTGGTGTAATAACTTGATTGAGTCTGTCAGAATGTAGGATAGTTAGACAGCCTTTATCAACATGCTTGCTGGGAAATCGCAGTGCTTGATTTTGTCGACTGCCTATACCCATTGTTCACGTTTTTAAAACACTTTGTATTCCTAACAGAAGCTGATATGCTTAAGACTGACTTTTGGCTAGCAATCCAAAGCAAAATTGACGTTTCTTATTGCATCAATTTTATAGATTTCTAATTTACATACAATTAAATGCACATTTTGATTAATCCTGACAAATATATCCACTGATGCAATTATTATAATAAAAATACAGGCTATTTCTGTGACTTTTAAAAGGTCCTTTGTGTTATGCTGCTCTGCAGGTAATCCTTAAGCCCCGTCCCTGACATGAAGCAAATACTGACCTGCTTTCTGTTACTATAGATCAGTTTTGCCTTCTAGAATTTCATATAAATAGAATCGTACATCTTTTGTACATGATTAGTTCACTCAGTTAAATGTTATGAGATCTGCCCATGGTGTTGCATCTGTCAGTATGGATGTCACTATATATACTATAGACTGGCTAAAAATAAAAATAAAAAGATTTATGATATCAAGTGTTGGTAAGGAAGCAGGGGAACTCAAATCCTCATGCATTTCCAGTGGGACTATAACATGGTTTAGCGACTTTGAAAATCAATTTGGAGCTTTTATAAAGTTACACAAACACCTCATATTACTCAGCAATTCTCCCCCCAGGTACTCATCCAAGAGAAATGAAAACACATGTTCACAAAATGACATGTAAACATATGATCATGGTGGCTGAACTAGAAACATAACAATTATAACTGCCATGACTGGAAACAATCCAAATGTCTATTAACAGGTGAAGGAATAAACAAATTATAACATACACATATAATGGAATACTACGTTGTACTAAAAAAAAAACTTGTCTTTTTTTTCAAGCATAATTTTTAAAAGTTAGTTTAATAAAATATGTATCCTGGTAAAAGGTTTAACGATGGCAAAATCTTATAGATTCATTATAGTAATATACATACTGCTACTCAGTAAGAAATTTTTTTAAAAAGCCTTATTCATTTTAAAGTAAGCTGCAATCAAGGTTTAAATTAATACATAGTTATGAATTCTAAAGCACATTTGTCTATTATTAATTTTAAGAGGAATAAAACTTTTGATAACATTTGTTATATATTTAAGGGAAGCTATTAAACTTGTTGAACCAATCAGGAACATGAAGTGAGCAGTTATTAAATTAAAACTTATACATTTTAAATTAAGTCCCAAATTCCTACAGTGTAGTCTTCTGACAACTTCTAATAAAAACCTTATTTTCCTTCAATTGAGAAACTCCAACACTCAAAAATGAAATTGTTTAATTTTTCCTTCATTTGAAAATCAAGTGCTGAACTCAGAATTGGGCATGGTCCCTGCTCAGTAGGTTTCGCGACCTGCGATGTGAGCCTGCTTTTCTTTCTGCTCAGACTCTATATCAGAGCACACACTTGACAGGAACTTGTTTACTATTGCTAAGATCTGCTCTTGTGCCCTGATATCTATGGAAAGAAAGTCCACATTCCTTTGAAAAACCAGGGCCTTGGGCATGCTGGAAGGGTAGGCACAATAACATATACTTTTATCAAATAAAGAAGAGTTCTGTGTCAAGAATGGAATTCTAATAATGACTTATCTTTTTTTAGTTTACTACTTTAAAAAGCTTGTCAGGAATGTTTGGAGAGCCAACTTTACGTCTGAATGTGTGCTAGCACAGTGCCTGGAATATAAGCATTTGATGGATATATATTTGAAATACAGCATTCTATGTCAACAATAATCCCAGCAGTCATAGTCTCTAAAATTAAAAATTATTAAATGCTAAAATAATCTGCAATTATCTGCAGATTATCTATATCCATGATTTTCATAACACTGTTCAATGGTCTCAGAAATCTCTGGTCATCATGAAGATATTTTATAGCACTTTCCTGCATGTTTTCCTATCAGGAAATTCATTATTGGCTTGTACATAGGAAACAATATAATATATAGGAAGAAATGTACTTGCTAAGACTATGGAGATAAAATGAGAAATTACATTTACTGGACACCTATTGTATCTCAAATACTGAGCTAATTTAATTCACTCAGAAAATATTGTTTAAGTGTCCACTCTAGGTCAGGCAACATTCTGGTGCTGACAACAGAGCAGGGAATGATTCAGAAATACCCTTGGGACTCACAAACCTTACATTTCAGTGGAAGGCACATGCAGGTGAGGGAGGGAAATAGGAAGAGAGACAATAAACAAATAAATTAGTATACATTATTATATCAGGTGATGAACCTGGATTTATTCATTTTCAACACAATATTAAAACCTCACTACTTTTTAAATGAGGAAATTGCAAATAAGAGATGTCATCTAACTTATGTTCCAGTCATGCTGTAGTGTGGCAGTAATTTAGGCAGGTCCTTCTGACTGGGAATCCATTGCTGTTTCTATTTATTTATATTTAGGGAAAATAATCAGAAGATAATTACTAAGTTCATAAATTATAATCAACAAGGAAGAAAATGGAGGGGGAATGAAAAGGGACTTTAGAAGTAAACACTTATCTCTGTGTGGCATTTGTATTGAGGCCAAACTTCCCATGAGCTGCTCCCAGCCAATGATGGAGCAGGACAGGGATATTAAATGATACCCATTCCTGAGAGACATGGGAATCCTCTGATAGCTGACTTTGGGTTGAAGACTCCCTGAAGTACTTGCTGAAACTTCCTTAGATGCACCATTGTCAAGGAACTTCCTTAGTCTCGCATTGTGGTTTGAAGGTGCTTCTTACCTTAAGCTTTTCCTTCACCATTTTATCTCAAAGAGGTGTTTTTTCTAATAAAATAGTTGCATGTTTAATCCCATCTTGGTATCTACTTCTTGGAAGAAGTGGTACCAAAATTGATTTTAACAAACTAGAAATGAGATGGGCATTTGGGACTGGCTCATCCACGGCTGGGCAGGTGAGGAGGACATCATCCTGGTTAGTAAGTAGGGCATGAATAGTCCTTGACACAATGTGGCATTTCAGTTACTAAAGATTTCACCATTGATGACCTGGGAAAATATCGTGATGCAGCAGAATGTTATGGCAGGTGTAATAATGTCGACTTTTGAAAAATTGGGGGGTAAACATCACTGACAGAGACAGCAGAGTAGGGTGCCTTTTGGAAGGCTAAGGAGAGACTGAGGGTTGTTCAGGAGTTTATGGCTAGCTGTGAGAGTCTCAGTTGGAGTTTACAAAGAGGCTCTTATCACCCGTAGCAGGTTAAACACAATTAAGTGAGGCTGAAGAGTTGTCAGTCACAGAGCTCCACACATGTTTGAACACTCAGCTAAGGTGGGCTTTCTGAAAGATGAGGGCCCTGGTAGGAAAAACCAAAGATTATGAAAAATGGCACATGGAGATTTGAATGGAAGAACGCAAGGCTTCGGACTATTCAACCTGCTGCCCACCCTTGAACCCTGTGAGCTGGCAAAAGATAGCCCATCTTTCCTTGGAGGGAGCTAGAACCTCCATTGGGCTGGAAGATGCTACAGCAGCTTCTCCCATATGAAAACTTGGTAAAGTCTCCCACTCTGCCATTTCCTTGCCACTCTGCTCCAGTGCTCCTTTCCACAATTGGAAGGGTCCACTTGGTCCACACCTACCTTACCTGGCTCCCGCCCACCTACTTGCTACCAGATTTCCCACTTTCTTCTTTGACCTCTTTGCCCATTTTCATTACAAAAGATGTCTGAAGGTTTGAAATGTTTCTAAAAAAATTCATTTTATTCTTATCAAAGATATCACTAACATCATTAGAAAGGACTTGTGAATGGTTAAAAATGGCAATAAACTGTTTGAGAAGCTGAGAGTTCATGCCTCTAGGAAGTCTTCAAGTGAAGGTAATCTCTGCCTGAGTCCTTTAGCTTTCATTTTCAATGACTCTAAGTCTTCCCTATATAAAACCCATAGGCGATTCTCCCTTCAAGAGGGAAAATGATTAGCCACAGGTGCTTCTATAACAGTGTAGAGAATTGGCAGTTTTTGAAAGTCCTTTAATCAGGTTATCACTTTATTTACATTTCCTTATTTTCTTCTTCTGCAAAAAAGCTAAAGATAAACTTCAGTCTGTCAGGATTGTCATAAACTCTGACTCATCACTGTCAAAAGTAATGTTATATTTTTACACTTATATAGTTGTCCTGTTTTGGTTATTCTTGTGTTTCTTGAAATGAAAGTTTTCCAGAATTCAGAATTCAAAAAGTTTAGCATAATTTGTTTTGAATTAAATCATCACTATCAATGGTTCCAATGTATATATATTTCTGTCAATCAAAAAAGGAAAAGTGTTAGGGAATCATTCATTTTAGGTCTTCATCAATATGAGCAGAAAAACCTAAAAAAGGATATCATGCCTTTTCCTTCTCAAGCAAAACTTTTATTCATGTTTCCTTACATCTGTACTTACCTTTTTAAAGTTTCACTTAAGGTATAATAAAAAGGTCTCCAAGCAACAGCTAAAATTTCTGGAAATTAATCATAATTAATTTCCTTTATTCGAAACCTCTTCTCAAGGTAAGCTCTAAGTAAAAAATAATATTATAATACTTTTATGTTTTCAAAAGCTGTTGTGGTGACAGAAATTACACTACTTTGAATGACTTTCATCTATTATTTAAAAAATGTTACAAAAAGTTTTTCTTTCTTAACCAAGTTTATCAATCATTGTCAATGCAGCAAAAGTTAGTATTAAGTGCTGTATTTTTAAGACAAATCTCAAAGATGACACAAATATATTATCTAAACTTACATTTAAATTATTAGAGTTTATGAAAATATAATTTATTAGGTCAAGATTAAGCAGTACATATAGGCAGTGTGTATATATATATAATACATATCACTATATATCTATATTAATATGTTTAAATCTATACATGATTTTCAGGTTTCAAACTATGGCATCCATTACAACATTAGGATATATATTTTAAATATTTTTGTTGACAAATAAGGTTGTTCTTGTATTACTTCCTGCTTTCTTTTTTCAAGAGTCATGTAAAAACTTAAGGCAGAGAACTACATAGCATAACATCAATTTCCTTTGCGTTACTATCTTGATTTCCCCATGAAATGAAAGTTTGTGTTACTTCTAGAACATCCCTCAAGTCCCTTGACATTCCATGTACTGTTTTGATTGTTTCTGAAATAATTCTTGGGACCCACTATATATCCGTGCCTCTCATCTAAAGATATACTGTACATATTACAGTTGGTTTGAATACTTTCCAAGAAAAACTGCAATACCTATGGTTATAAAACTAGTATAACTGTTTTTATGTTTTGCTTATATATCTACTATATAAGTCCAAATTTTTGAAAGCAACATACTTTATTCACAGAACGATTAATTTAATGCTGTTAAAATTGCTTCTGTCTTCCCAAAGCAAGCATCATTATATTTTTTACACAGAAGAGTAAAGGTCCTAATGTAATAATTCCTTCTCCTCAACAATAGCCCCTCCACCCAACCCCAAATGTACACAAGTCTTCTGGTTACAAGTGGGAGTGTAAATAAATGCATTTACCTCCCTTCTTCCCTGAGTTCCAATAAAACGAAAGAAGGAAACAATGATATCAACTCATAAATGATGAAACAGGTGAGGGGCCTCCATAATTAAGCAACTGTAATATATTTTCTGGTGAGTACAGAAAAGAAAACAAAGGGTGATATTTCCTAGGGAAGGTGAAGAGGATGTAGAGCCAAAAAAAGAGGCTGCTTCTTTTTAGAATCTCAGTGCATTGGAAACCAGCTAAGATGGACTCTGATGAGAGACTGAATACTAAAAATGCATCAATTAAGTGTGGGGAGGACTCACTGGTCTATACACAAATCATTCCCCTAATTTGGGTGCAGAGTACCAAGCAGATAAGAGTCCACCCCTGATGAGAAATACATCAACAAATTAAGTTAAATCTGAAGTTTCCTCTTTATAAAGATGGAGAGACCTGAGTGTCTTGGTTCTAGCTGCTATAACTAAACATCATAGACTAGGTGGCTTATCAGCAACAGAGATTTATTTCTCAGACTCCTGGAAGCTAGAAGGCCATGATGACTGAGCCAATATGGTCAGATCCTGGTGAGCATCCTCTTTTGGGTTGTGAAATGCTGCCTTCCCATTGTATCTTCAGGTGGCAGAAAGAGAGCTAGATAGCTCTCTAAGGTTCCTTTCAGAAAGACACTAATCCGATCTATGAGGGCTCCACTGTTATGACCTTATTACCTTTTAAAGGCCTTACTTCCTAATACCATCTCACTGAGGGCTAGGATTTCAACATACAAATTTGGGGAAACACAACATTCAGTCCAGTGCACTGAGATAAACAATTTTTGCATTTTGTGACTTCAGAAAATTGGCTAATTCTTTGCATCAATACCATAAAACAAACGTGATTTTTATTTTTTTATATATTTTTATTGATTTCAGAGAGAAAGAAAAGATAGAAACATCAATGATGAGACAGAATCATTGATTGGCTGCCTCTTGCAAGCCCACTACTGGGGACTGAGCCCACAACCTGGGCATGTGCCCTGACTGGGAATTGAACCCGGGACCCCTTAGTCCACAGGCCAACACTCTATCCACTGAGCCAAACCAGCTAGGGCAAACAAACCTGATTTTTAATAAAACTTAAGAATGGCTATTGGGTAGTTATGAAAAATAGTTTGAGCCATTCTGATCTTACATTTAATATTGCTACTTCAGACCCAAGAGTGTTTATCTACCATAGGATAAATTGTTCCCTACTAGTGAAACAAGACTCTTCTGAATACTCTGCCCAGTTATGAGTTTTCTCATCTAGGCAGCAAGGACAGCAATATTGCAGGTGCTATGAGTGCTGGGCACCCTTTCCTCTCATCCTTTTGAGTGCTCATTTCTGAGGGCCTGTGTATTTTCCTCACATGCATGCACTAATTAGTACTCTACTGACTACTTGAGGGGGCCTTCTTCAACTCTCTGGGCTTATCTCTATGTGCATCTCTTTTCATTCCTGTTCTCTGTTCTGTGAACTCTAACAACCTTGGTTCCCCTGGACTCCCAACTCCATCTCCTTCTACTGGGGAGGCTGGCAGACTCTGTCTGTGTTCCCTTTCTCTGCGCCATCACCCAGAAACGCTCTCAAGGCAGTTGGCTGAGGCAGTCATTGGGCTCATCTTATTTGCTGCCTGTCTCTCAGGAGTCAGTATCCTTCACTGACTGTTTCCCAGTGTCTTATAACCATTGTTTCACATGTGTTTTTGAATATTTCTTATAGGAGGGTAATTCAATTCCCTATGACTCCAACTTGACCAGAAGTAAAAGTTTACAGTAATTTTTCAAAACTATTATTTGCTTGACTTAAACTTTTTACTTTCTAGGGCTATTAATTACATGAAAGTAGGAGGGTGGATTACAGACTCATTTTCACCGTATACTGATTTTGTCACTCACGGCCTGCTCCAGAACCCCAAAATAGCTCTTCTTGCTCACTAAGTTAAATATAAACACAAGCCAGTAAAAGTAGTTGTATAAAGAACTATCACAGGGTTATTGTTAACAGAGTTCTTATGTTCTAGCTTGGTCCAAGGATACACTTAAAGTAGAGGGCTGGATAGACTATAGCCTTTATTCAATCATCCATGAGTAATATTACTGTCAAACAAAATTTTCATGAGGATTGCACAAGAAGTTGTAGGTAGTATTCTTTGAAAATAACCCAGATTCCAAATAATCTAAGTGGCAGATGAAAAAATATGAATACCACATCTGTAACACTTAAGGACTCTAACCAAGACATTTGCCTAAATATATGACCAACCTTACTTATGTACAGTGTGGGAAACTGTTTTATTAGAATATAGGTCTTTGAGTATTTGCAATATAAGTTGCGAATTTTTTCCTGCAATGTTTACATATATTTTTAGAACTGTACCCTCTTTCCAAAGATCACATATAAACATTACTATAGATTATTAAACTTTTGGAGTTATCACTTTTTTTAACACTTTTTAAAAAGAAAAATTTTTAAGTAAGTTATTGCTGAAGATTTATTAATTTCTATATATAGAATATTAGAAAAAATTAAATTATGTGGATTAGACTGTTTAGGAATCATTTCAGAGAAAACATTTTTTTTAATATTTTTTTTCTTGAATTTGAGAGAGAGAGACGAAGTTAGAGGGAGAAAGAGATAGAAACATCGATGAGGATCATTGATTGGCTGTCTCCTGCACACCCCCTACAGGGGATCAAGTCCACAACCCAGGCATGTGCCCTGACCTGGAATCCAATCAGCAACCTCTTGGTGCATGGGACAATGCTCAATCTACTGAGCAACACCAGCTGGGTAGAGAAAACATTTTAATCTTAAAAATCCATAGGATTTTAGTAAACAAGGTAGCTGTACATAGTGCTTCCACCAAAACAAAATTACTAAGCTCATCATTATTTAATTATTTATTTCTCTATTTAGTATTCTTGAAACCAGATTTCAGTACACCCTAATTATGACTTAATGGCTTATACTTTATATATAGGTACAGGATTGCTTTAGAATTTTTGTGGCTTAGTCAGGATGTGTCCCTTTTACACAGTGGTGAAATCAGCAGTCAATATCTTTCAATAAGTCTGTGTGGATGAACTGTTTTTGATCAGTACCTCTAAAGATTACCATTAGCAAGTGTATCAGCCAGCTATCTCCATAGTAGTACTAATAACAAACTACTGCTAAACTCCTGAACTCCTTCGTGTCCATTTTTCTATGTTCACCAGTCTGGTGGCTGGCTGGAAGTCAAGTGATTTGCACTAGATTTGAGTGGACTTCATACTAAGCTTCAGATTGAGTTCAGGACTGTTCTACCCATATCTAGTCCTCATCTCTTATACTCTCTTTTAATGTCATTAACAGGCTAACAGGGGCAAGGTAGATTATTTGTTCAGTGTTGAACTACATCAATTCCTCCGTCACGAGAGATATTTTTTGGAGATAATGTTGATGTGATAGTCTCCCATGAATGTGGATATGTTGGCATAATTTTCCCGGAGTGCTACCCATGCATCTTCACATTATCTTTGACTATGTCTTTCTATGTCTCCCAGCCCTTTGCCAGGAGTCTATAGACAAAGCAAGACTGCCTTTCTTGAGCACTTGTTAACTTTATGTGTTACTGAATTTTGTTTCCTGTGAGCCAAATATAATAATAACACCTTTCATAGCCATAGCCAGCTGCCTCCCAAGGTGACTTAAAACATGAATCTTTTTTTTCTAAGAGGAGACATTTCAAACTTCATAGCCTAAAAAAATCCACCTTAGAATGTCATTTTAAACCTGTAATTTTCAGGTTTCTGTCAGGAACATAAACATAGAACATTTTTATATTTGGATGGGAGAATAATAAACAGTAATACATAATGACTTGGGGTTTCAGTGGCTTATCAATACCTGACTGAACTCATTAAGTAATCTGTCTTCAGTTCTATTTAGTGGCATGAAGTTCCCTAACAGCTTATAAACCTGAACACAGATGTAAGAGCACTACTGCTCACCTGTTTTTCTCCAGCCACATCATTAGGAAAAAAGTTTTTTTTTATAATACTCAAAACAACATTTAGCCTGTTACTTGGTTGAGCTTATTTGGAACCCTTGTCTAATATTCAAGTTCAAGCAGTCATGTTCTTTATGAACACTGCTATAAAACTGTACTGAATTTTAAGGCCTTGTGTTTTTTGTGTGTGTTGTTGTTGTTTTTTTTCTGCCCTCTGGTACCGGCCTGTACATTTTCTGTTGTTCAGAGATCTTGCTTGGTTCCCATGAAAATAGGGGACCTACTTACTTCTACAACTGTGGCTGCCATTTAAAGTTAATCAAAACTATCTTGGGATATAGCACCCTAAAAGTCTTACATAACATAGCAACTTGGAAAAGTCCTGGAAAGACAGTAAGGACCACTGGCTTCCAGGGAGGGCAAAGCGCTCTTCTGCTCCAGGCCTCATTGTCCTGCCTGGATCCCCAGTTCCCTCCCCTTATTAGGATTCTTCATAAAGTGGCTCACAATTCCCCCTAAAAGTGACTTTAAAAACATATTTTTAATTCTTCAGGGTCTATCATTCCCTATTGATATTTTTTAAAAATGTTATTTATTTATTTATTTATTTTTTTTAGAAAGAGAGGAAGGAAGAGGGATAGAGAGATAGAAACACTGATGAGAGAGAAACATTATCAATCAGCTGCCTCCTGCACACCCCCCACAGGGGATTAGCCTGCAACCCGGTCATGTGCTCTGAGCAGGAATTGAACCAGTGGCCTCTTGGTTATTGGGTCCTCTTAGTTCCTGGGTCGATGCTCAACCCCTGCACTATACCAGCCAGATGATTTTTATTGCCTTCTAAGTTTTGCCTCTTCCTGAGGGAAAACCCCATATACTAGCTTCCTGGAACACTTTGACCAATCTGAGAGTGACTCATAGTTGTTCTAAACAATGTCAAATGTTATTTTTTTTTAATTCAATGTTTTAGCACTGCAACAACACAGATAAAATATTAAAGACTTGGATTTCCTTCTCTCTGATATTGCTACATTCCCCAAAAGGCTCTGTATAAAGTTGTGATTTTATGTGGCAATTGGGAATATTCCCATTGGATTCGAGTAGCCATGAACATTCATGTTTATCTATAATTGTGGTAATGTCTAAGCACTTAAGACTTACACATATATGTCTTCATTCATACAACAAACCTTTATTGACTGCTTAGTATGTTTCAAGCACTAGTACTACAGATGATGCAACAGAGTTAGGAAAAAAGGACTGTGTCTTGAGTCTTGAGGGCAAGAAATAGGAAAAAGTCAAAAAAGGAAGACAAAAACAGAATGAAATAAGCTACCAAATTCTGATTCACACACATATATGAGGGGCAAGATGCTCCTGGCTTCACAGTCGCCATGACCCTGGAGGTACCTGCCTCGCACCCAGTGTGTAGCTTACTCTACTCTCCCACGTTAAATTCCTCCTCCATGCCCCATCACTTCACAGAGCACTAAGCCTGATAACCCCTATGACCACAGGTTGAATCACAGCACAGACCAAGTGGCTGAGAACTAGGGTAAAGGAAGTAGACAGTTCTAAGACACACCAGCTAAACTGCTGCAGTTGCATGCCTGCTACTGCAATGCTCTTGAGTCCTGAACTGTGCTGAAGACCTGGGAGGAATCAAGGGAATGAGCATTACACCACTAAAACATTACTGCCTAAAACTGGCATCATTTCACGCCCTTGGGACACATATCTTGCGAGGCACAAGTATTCAAACAGGGACCCCGAAGACATATATTTGAAAGGAGCAGTAATAGAGGAACATGTAGGTATTCTTAAGTGCTACTTTTAAGTTTATAGACCTTTTTATCCTTTCAGATTAAAGAAATATTTATAGATTTTTGCACCACTACTACACAGAATGAGTAAATTTCAATTTAAACAGGAATATTAACACCAGTTTCAACATTATCTTTAGCTAGAAATTACTTCACTCAGATACTCAAAGGTCAAATGACTTCAACTCAGGTCACTTAGAAGAGCTCACTTAGGGACTTGAGAAAGGCATTTAATATTAAACTTGGGCTTAGAAGAAGCACTTTCTCAAGAATAAATCACTAATAAGAATTCCCTCTTCTATCACATTGGTTTACTTCTCACAAGTCAACCTAAATGCCACTGCTTTTCAAAAGTATGGGCAATACAGTATTATTTATTTCTGACTTATATCTCTCATACTCTTAAAAAAATAAACCTACTAATTTAAGGTGTTGTTAATATAGTAAAGACAAGTTAATCATGGTGATAGGATTTAGAGCTTGGAATTTGAAGTAACAACTTTTTCTATGTCATGTTTGTAAAAGCATCTCTTGGCTGGGTCTTTTATACACACACAGTCAGTGTGAAAACTACAATATATCCCTCCCCAACCCCACCAAAGAATTTACAGTCCAAATATATGCCACAGATCCTCACAAAGAGTTTAAACTATTCCAGCAGGGTTTCTAAAAATATTGGCAACTGTTAAAATTCAATTGTTAAGATGAAACTTTGAAGATTAATTCTTTCCTCTCCATCCTCTGAATGGTCTAGTGCAGTGGTCGGCAAACTGTGGCTCTGTTGACTAATGAGTTTGTCGACCACTGGTCTAGTGTCATATAGAGTTAAAAGGGGAAAAAACAATTCAGAGAAAGTAATGTTACAACTATGCACAATGAACACATGTACTTTATCAAGAAAGTAAATAAAACTTGCAAATTTCTCAAAGCCCTGAAATCAATCATGGGAAAAGAAATAAATGATATGTGACTTGAATATTTTCCTAACATTTCTACTTTTAAAAAAAAGACATTATATCATTGAATGCTTATACTCCCTTACAGTTAGAAAATACATAATAGCTTCCACCCCTTTCCCTCTGGTATCCCCCATACCAGTGGTCGGCAAACTGCGGCTCACAAGCCACATGTGACAAATGAGTTTGCCGACCACTGCCCCATACTGTTGTCTGTGTCTATGAGTTACAGTTTATATCCCACATATGGGTGAAATCATATGCTTCTTAGCGTTTTCTGACTGACTTATTTCACTTAGCATAATATTCTCAAGGTCCATCCAAGCTGTCGAAAGTTAATTTATATTTATGCTACAGTGGTCCCTGGACAAGAAGTACTCAGGCAGAGATTCTACCCTCAGGAGTTTCAAGTCAGAACTAATGACATGAACTTGGATAAGTCAGCACTAGTTATATGACAACTAGGGGCTCAGTACATGGATTTGTGCACCAGTGGGTCCCTTGGCCTGGCCTGCAGGCCGAAACCAGCAGTCCAACATCCCCTGGGGGGTCCTGGGTTGCAAGAGGGCACAGACCAGGCCAACGGACCCCATTGGTGCATGAATCCATGCACTGGGCCTCTAGTATGCATATAAGATCTTTGGTTAATCTCTTCCCGCCCTCCCCCTCTCCCCTTTTCTCTGAGATTCATCAGTCTGTTCCATGTTTCCATGCCTGTACATTGAGCATCTGCCCCTGGTGGTCAGTGTGTGTCATAGTTACCAGTCGAACGGTCGAATGGTCGGACACTTAGCATATTAGCCTTTTATATATTTAAATAACTGAAAAGAAGTAGGTACTAAAATATGATCATAAATTCATTTAAAGAGAAGTGGCATGTGATGGGGATTATAAACAGCTGGGTGGAAGTTAAGCAGAAGTATGGAGACATGAAATATGTCAGCTCTCATCTGACTACCACACAGAGACATTATGGAAGATGTGTGGCTTCCAAAGAGATCAGACTGGGGAAAAGTGAGGAGATGGAGTTCTCTGTGATTACAGTTATGGACTGGCTGGAGCAATGCTGGGAAGTGGGAGTGAGGTGACGGAATGGAGGACAGCTGAAAGACTGGGACTGAGGTTACAGAAAGGCATGTGAGCAAAAGAGGCAATAGAGCCGAAAGGGGGGGGTGGGGCAGAGAAACTTGAGCACCTAGAACCAAAATATGGCATTTCAGGCCAAGGAGAGGTCAATGTCACTCTTCATTTTGAGTTAAAAAGCTGAATTAGATATAATAGAAATAAAATACAAATCTGAGAATTATTCATTAAGACATTTCTAATTAGACAGTTTCTATTCCAAAAACACAAAATTCAGTATGGAAAACATATAAATTAATGGTAGATCAATGTTTAATATGTGAGTTATACAAAAATGATTCTAATAATAAAACAGAAAAATGCAAGATATAAAAAATGCTAATTTCATACCCATATTCAGGACTTCCTCTTGAAAGTGAAGAAAACCAATCAAATTTACACTTGATTTTAGCCAAAAGGCCTAGAAATAATGACCAACCATATTTAGTTAGGATATAAAAATGAAGCATTTGTTCGGTTGGCTGGTGGGTTGTTGATTTATTGCTCTTTTACATGTCTCTCCCCAATATCTGTTATAAATACTAAACTAATATAGCACCCGAATCACCCAGACTACCTTCCATCACCCGAATCTGAACTGTCCCATTCTGGTTTATCTCACTCTCTTCCACATGTCCAGCTTTCAGTGTACTTTTCATTGATCTAACATTTGAGATTTTAAAAATAATGAGTCTTGTATAAAAATCTCTAAAAGGAAAAAAAAAAAAAGAAAACATCAACTCATATCTATTAGATCCAGAGAACAGCAAATAATTTTTCTCGGAACATTATATAACTGTAATTCTCTTTCTCAATAGTCTTCTCTCATATATACACATACACAAACACACCCCAAAACAGGTCAGCTTTCCTGAGTGTCAGACTGCCCCTTACAAAGGGTTGCAACTGACTCTGCTTTTATGTCAAGACAGGAGACCCCAACGTGGCAACTGGTTTGGGTCTTGAGAAAGCAAAACAATGAAGTAGCAGAAAGGGAGAGAGTGAGAGAAGATAAATTCTGACCCCTTAAATTTATTTGTATTCAAACTATCTATAATAATAAAAGGGTAATATGCTAATTAGACCAGACAGCTGAAAGACCTTCCAGACATCATTCTGGATGTCCTTCCAGATGAAGCCATGGTAGCGGGGGCCGAGGCAGAGGCAGTTAGGGGTGATCAGGCAGGCAGGCAGAGTGGTTAGGGGCAATCAGGCAGACAGGCAAAGGCAGTTAGGGATAATCAGGCAGGCAGGCAGGCAAGCGGTTAGGAGCTAGGGGTCCCGGATTGTGAGAAAGGAGAGGGTGCAGGCCAGGCTGAGGGACCCCCCCCTCCCACATGCACGAGTTTTTTGCACTGGGCCACTAGTATGCATTATAATGTAATTTGCTTAGGGGGCTTACTACATATTTACTTTTATGAGATTACTAGTGGCCCAGTGCACAAAATTCGTGCACAGGGGGTGTCCCTCAGCCCGGCCTGCACCCTCTCCAATCTGGGACCCCTTGGGGAATGTCCAACTAAACTGGCAGTCGGACATCCCTCTTGCAATCTGGGACTGCTGGCTCCTAACTGCTCACCTGCCTGCCTGCCTGATTGGCCCTAACCACTTTGCATGCTGGCCTGCTTGCCCCCAACTGCCCCCCCCTGCTGGCCTGATCACCTTCAACGCCCTCCCCCCCTGCTGGCCTGATCACCTTCAATGCCCTCTCCCCCACTGGCCTGATCACCCACAACTGCCCTCTCTTGGCCCCTAACCGCCTCTACCTCAGCCCCACCACCATGGCTTTGTCCAGAAGAACATCTGGAAGGTCTCCTACAAGGTCTCCCAGTCTAATTAGCATATTATCCTTTTATTAGTATAGATGAGTAAAAATATGAATCACAGGTAAGAAATAGTCATTGCTCAAATCAAAGATACTTTCATTTTTTTATTAGGAAATCTAATGGATTGAGGATAATGTTGCATTTGAAAGAGACTAATATTTATTTGTTTATTTAAATAAACCAGGAAGTTCAAAGGGAGGGTGGGTCATATGGCTGAGGCAGGTAAACAAGGTGAGCGAGCAGTGGTTTGAGGAGCATTGGTAGTATTACAACTGCCGTGACACTGAATTCAGGAAATATCTGCACTGCCTTTTCCTATTCCCTTTTCTTTTAGTCTTTGATGGATATATAATAATTATATTTTATAAGAATGCCAGTGGTGACAAAAGTGCTTCTCCTAATGCAGAGGCTGTAAAACTATCAGAAGAGCTTTAAGCAAATGTTATCTGTTTTACAGAAGAAATCAATTACCCGCAGATTGCTTAAACCAGTGACAGGCATGGTGAGGAATAAAATGTGTTAAGTAGAAAAGTTACAGCCATCAACATGTAAGGAATTACATGATATATGAAAGCAATCACTTGTTCAATTTACCTTCAAAACTAAAACAAGTTCTTCTGCATCAGAAATAAACATGAACCTCTCTCTGAAAAGGGAACAATTTCCAACTCAATAGAAAAAGTACTATATAAATTTTAGCTAGCAATACTGCTATTAGGATCACACAACCAGGTTTTCAGAGATAAAGTATGTGAACTATTTAACATACTTATTTCAAAGTAGGCATCAGTTTGTTTTCATCTTCCTGCAGTTCAGCATTATGTAATTTTTCAGATATGCCTGGAATAAGAGGAGTATGCCAGAAAATACTCCTCACTTTTTATATTTGTATCAACTCCTTATATTTGTATCAACCTGCAATGTGTTTTATTTACTCAATTAAAATACATTTAGTATATTTAAGTTTTAATATTCATTACTCTCTTCTGATAACACATTTTATTATCTATATTATCAAGAAGAGATTCAGAAGTGGACTTTTTTTTCCTTCTTAAAAAAGAAAATAAATGTTTTGAACAGGCTCTGACAGTTCTTATGGAGGACACCATGGTTCAAAATGTTCACCAAAGCTCTGAATTACTCAGGTGGATTTGGCATCTTGCTTATGAAACAAGGTCACCATTCTTAGTTCTTCATCCTATCAGTCCTTTAGGAATTTTTGCATTGTATAATTTATTTTTAAAACAAATTAATTCAAATCACATGTAACATAAAAAGTGATTTCTTAATATTGCAAAACAGAAATCATTTCACCAGATGTGCCACTGCACATCACAGCATAACCACCCCGTTTCCACGACTGTCGTTGTGTGCAATGACAGCCATGATGAGAGATACCTGCTAATGAAGAAATTTTTTTAACTTTCTTTTTATTTTTTTTAAACTGGGAAGTGCTTAGAAGAATTTGCTCACATGATATTTTAATAGAATAAGGAGTAATATACCAGCTGGTGCATATCATTCTTTTACAATATTCTGAGGGAGAGTTCTGTACTGATTTAATTTTCTTGGGAATAAAATACGTACATTCAGATTTTATGCAAGTCAATCGTCTTTAATGGACGATTGTTAATGATACATTTAAAGAGCCACATTTTTGAATCAATTGTAAGTTAATATTTTTAAGAAGACTCACGCTGTTTTTTTTTCTTTATGTATTCTAACACAGAAAACAATATTGTGAAAATTCCCAACTGAAAGACAACATTGCTAATGCTTTTTTTTCTCTGCAAAATTATCAGGTTGATATAATGGCAATGTCCTACTGATTACTCACCACAGACCTTCCGGCAAGATAATGCATTCTTAAAATATGAACTTGAAGCTAAAATATTAAATATGCATTTCCTCCTTCTATAGGACACGTTGAAATGCCACATGCTGTGGGTGAGAATGACCCATAAGTGTTGAAGCTTTCTCCCCCTCGCTCTTCTTTTCCAGAAACAGTTAGTGTGGCGTGCAGTGAACCACATCAACAATGTGATTCAAGCTGTCTCCATAGCTTCTTGGCAAAAGAAAGGATAAACTATAAAAACTCCCCTCCTACAGCTTTCAGCTCTTGCTTCCCACACTTTAACATCCTCTGTCACCTCTGGCGCTGTTACTGACCCATGCTAAGCTAAACTAAAGGATGATAAGTTTGCTGCCTTTGCCCTTGTCCTGAGGGGCTGCGCATTATCCTATCAAGTATCAGTGGCCATTTCTGTGGGATATTTGTCACCTCACGAAGGCCTTTGGAACAAATGAAATGGGCAGCGAATTACAAAAATGTCACTCTCTAAAGGAAACAGATGAAGGCTTTTGTTCTCTGGTAATAAATAGATGCCATGGGCTTATAACACTATTTTTATATTAAATTTGACAGGGTTACTATTTCTAGTTCATTAAGGGAACAGCTTGAAAACTACTTCTTTCCGTACCTTAAAAAATAATGTTGCTTCCCTCTTTTCTTCCCAGTAATAAATATAAACAATACTTGGCAATAGACCCTGGAAATCACAGATCATGATTAATTTCAAGTTACCTTTGCTAATGATTATTTTAATATCATACAAACATCTTTGTAAGGAGGGATATTGAGATTATAAATGGATTATGTGAGAGGTACCTACGAATGGATTTTTAAAAGCCTGATTGATACCTATTCCTCCTTTCTTTATAAATCACAAATACATTACTTCCTTTCTCACTTTTCTCACACATTATAGTTTTACAGGGCATCATGATAAATATTCCATGGACAAAGGTCAAGCAAAGGATAATAACTCAATTCCTTAAATGAAAGCTTCAAAGTAAATTCTCTGTGTTTAGCAGCAGTATACAGGGGTCAAGATGACAATGTCCCAGACTAGAGCATAAAATGTGTGTTAATACCTTTGAGCCTCAGTACATTTGTTAAATGGGTATACTTGGACTGACATACTAGATGTTCTTTGAAGTGGAGCTTGAGTAAGCGAAATAATACATGATAATAAATGGCACCACATGTTTTTAGATAGACTTGAATTGTGTGGTTTATCAGGTTGAGCTGAGCATTGTCATAGTAGTTAGTTATTTCTAGCATTATAGGTATATTTCTTCTAAAGGTTGACCTACCTAATGATTTTAGAACTGAGCTACCTTTTGCTTACTAAGCTTATTTTGTTAAACAAACTTTGTAAGATAAGGTAGTAAAAATAATTCATGGGAATTTGTGTTTGAGCCATTAGAATATTGATGGAGACTATTAATAATTGTGATATACTCTGTGTGAAAATGATTTAACAGTGAAACACATTTGTATTTAACTTCAGATTTTTTTATTCTATGTTCTAAATCATGACTCTTGGATAGATATTACATACCTTGTTACATACCTTAAGGTTAGTCATTATATGTCACTAGTTTGATAGGATTGATTAGTTAAAATAGTACAAACTGGGTAAACCAATTCTAATTTTCAATTAGGTCAAAGTCTCTATTTCTTAGAAATACATGATTTAAAAAATTCAACTATATCTTATGCATCTTCAGTAGACATCTGCTTATTTGATATTTTTAATTTATCTTTGCTTCTCAACATGAGGATACACACCTGGCTTTGTGAACTCCAGACTGTATGAGCTTTGTTACAGTACTATGGAAGCCAAAGGTCCTTCAAAAAATACCTAATTATATCAGCCTACTGTATCCATTTAATACATATCCTGATGCTTAAAGTTACTAATCCACATTTTAATTTCTAGATGGATCACTGTCATCTTGACTCCTCTTTACTCCTCTGAGTCACCCAATATCCATTTTCCAATGGCCTTTGATTCCTGACAAGTTAGTCTCCATTGCTTGTTATTAAGAATTCTTCATCTTTACGCTAGCCAGTTTGGCTCAGTGGATAGAGCATTGGCTTGCAGACCAAAGGGTCCCAGGTTTGATTCTGGTCAAGGGCATGTACCTCGGTTGTAGGCTCCTCCCTGACCTTGGCCCTGGACTGGGCGAGTGCAGGAGGCAACCAATCGATGTGCTTCTCTTACATTGATATTTCACTCTGTCTTTCCCTCTCTCTTTCACTCTCCCTAAAAATCAATGGAAAAATAGCATAGGGTGAGGATTAACAACAAAAACAACAACAAGAACTCTTTATCTTTAAACATTTAAATTCCTTCACTAAATCTAACTAGTGATTCTTGCACATAAGAAAGTGTTTGAAAAACAGAAGAAGAAAACCATAGGAAGTATTTTTTCTTTGTAAATGAAAAATAATGACTAATATTCCCCATTCTTGTATAATAAATTGAATTGATAACGTTAAACAGAAACACGGTAGATAAAATACTTTTATTGATATAAAAACTGTTTTAAAATTACAGTAGGTTACTCAAAGAGCTGAGTAATTTGTTTTTCTGTTGATATTTAAAAATAGAACAAATTCCATCTTATTTTATTCTATTTAGCACTTTAATTGAAACGAATTAAAGTGCAGACTATATGCAATCTTTTCATCATCTAATACTTATTGTTTAAAATTTGGCTTCTCTTTATTGACTTCGCAAGTGAAAACATTTATTAAAGGCCACCAGTTTTCTCTTAATTACTAAATGTAAAGGGCATTTCAAAATAAATTGATAGTTTTAAATTTCCTTGATTTGTATTCTTTTATTTAGTCAACAAATCTAAAACTAAGCTTCTCATTTCCCCAAATATCTTTCTCCTGATTTTCTCACTGTTACACTCTAGGAAGCCCAGAGCATATCAGTGCTATTGTGGAATAGGTCACAAGAAAGAATGTCATGCTTCCTCTTAAGGGGAAAAAAATGGTGTCAAGCAAAGAGAAATAAGTTCCCCCACCTACTGGTGAAACTGAAGATTGTTTAGCCACATTTGAGCCAAGGGCTTCAGAGTAAGAAAATCAAATATAAAGCTAAAGATATCATCAACAACTTGGCAGTGTACGGGTCCTACAAGGACAGAAGAAAGGCAAAGTGTGTGGCTGCTTCAAAGCCATGGTAGCCTAATGGAGAGAATTTCTATATATACGCACAGCCACCATAATCTAGGTACTGATGATTGGCACTCAGAAATGTAGGATTTAACAGAACAAGGTGGGTTTGAAGGGGCAGGTGGACAGGGCTGTTTATTCTAGCAGTTCTTTAGTCATTTATTGAATTAATCATGCTTTTTTTTGGATTATATTAAGTTATTCTGGGGTAAGAATACCTGTCTTTATATGCCCTTGTTTTGGAGGACATAGGGTAGAAAAAGTCTCAATTAAAAATCTGAACATATTTTATAAATCACTTAAGAAATTCACCAAAAAGAAGGCAGATGATTTATATTAGAAGCACTTATGGCACCTGAATATTTAGGTTGACTAAATTTAGAGAGTGCCTCTTAAATATAAGAAAAGAGGAAACATTTGAAAAACATATAAACAGAAAATAAGAATTTAGTGTTTCAAAAAATAAACTTTCTAGAATGATCAAATCAAGTCTAAGTAAGAATATACCCCTACCCCACTTTCTTTCAACAAATGAGAAGCATGATAGGTAAAAGAAGATTTTCTTTATAAAAAAATGTTCAAACATTATGGTCAGTTACTCAAAGAGTTTGAGTAATTTTCCTTTGTGTTGATCTTTGAAAATAGAGTAAACTCTTCAATCTAGTCAGTTCTCTTCTGTCTCTTTATGAACATATCTCTTCAATTCCTGTCGAGTCAGTGACCTAGCACTCCTGACTTTGATTTGTCAGTATTCCAGCATCCATCCATTTACATGTTAGTTATTTCTATTTTGTTTTGAGCCCTCATGATCTATCTCTTATATAGATTGATACCAAACAAATTTTTAGAATCAGTTAGATTTACCTCCAGTCTCCCTCCACTTCAATTGTACACTATTATAAGTGGGACTTTGGAAATCATTTCATTTCCCTGCCCCAACAAGTTTTGAGGCAGGATAGCATAGAATTCACACTGCTATATTTCTCATTAGCTCTGTGAATGTGGTCATGCTGCTTTAAATTGTTAAGACTCAGTTTCCTCCTTCAGAAAAGCAGAATAATAGTACCTCCTTCAAACAGTTGATATTTTGAAAGCACTTGGAGTTTTTGCAAAGTTTTCTTAAGCTATTTGTCATAGTATGTTCTCTTCCAAGTCAGAGAATTTTGGCGGGTGTGTTTTCTAACAACATCTAAATAATATGAAATGCAAAATATGTTGTCCTTTGAAACTGTTGACATTAAAACATGATTTCAATAAAACTTAAACTAGCATTCTATTTCCAAAATTATTTATTTCCTTCACGAAAGTATGGTATACACTAATTTTATCAGTTCATATTTATACACTTATATGCATAAGTGGTTTAAGTGTAAGTACTTTAAAATCATATGTATTGAAGTGGATCTAGATAATTTTATTTCTGTAAATAATTTTCTAGAAAGATGGTACTAATTGGTTTTTATAACATCTGGGAACAATTTAGACTAAGACATTCAAGGGTTAGTAAGATACTCTAAACCTAGCTACTTTATATGCCTTTTTTATAGCATCATTAATGTCATTTTTCTTAAGAACACAATAACCACTACATTTAATCATTCCTGAGGAATAATCTTGGAAGTTAATTTTCATTGCCATTTTAATTTTCAGATGATAATATTAAAGTAGATAACAGACTTGGGCTGTTAACATTTAGTAAAATGAAATGTAATTTAAACCCATAATGCACACTTTTAAAAGGGAAGTAAGCTACTGCTTTTAAATGGCTCAGCTTGTATTGATATAAGTTGGCACAAGTGACTAATCTTTTTAAAGTTTAGTTTCCAAATTTAACATTGAGCTGCCACACAGCAACTATCACTGGTTAAAAATTGCTTTGCAAAATCAGCCATAAAATGTGTATTATATATACATTTAATATAAAGAGAATTCTTCAAATCATAATATATTAATTAGCTACATGATATAGCAAGCAACAATCAGATTACTTATTGAACTAATTTAATTTGCACAGTGGCAGCTGATTTAAAGGAAGCATTCTCTTTTCCAGCCTGTTTTAGAAATTGTTGAGTAAAAGTTGTTAGTCTGGGATTTGAAAACATTCTTTCTCCCTCATATTCTCTCTTTGAGAGGGTCAGGTAGTGATATTCTTTTTTAAAAAATATATTTTATTGACTTTTTACAGAGAGGAAGGGAGAGGGATAGAGAGTTAGAAACATCGATGAGAGAGAAACATCGACCAGCTGCCTCCTGCACGCCCCCTACTGGGGATGTGCCCGAAACCAAGGTACATGCCCTTGACCGGAATCGAACCTGGGACCCTTGAGTCTGCAGGCCAATGCTCTATCCACTGAGCCAAACTGGTTAGGGCGTGATATTCTTATGTTTGCTAAATAGAGATAGAAATATGTATAGGAATAAATTAGCCCTGGCTGGTGTGGCTCCGTTGGTTATTGTCCTGTGCACAGAAAGTTCCCAGTCTGAAGTTTTTCTTTTACAATGATGTTTCTCTTTCTCTCTCCCTTTCCCTTCCTCTCTCTTTAAAACAATTAATAAACCGGCCTGGCTGGCATGGCTCAGTGGTTGAGCATTGACCTGGGAGCCAGGAGGTTATGGTTCTATCCCAGTTCAGGCCATATGCCCAGGTTAGGGGCTGGATCCCCAGTGTGGGCATGTGGGAGGCAGCCAACCAATGATTCTCTCTCATATTTGATGTTGCTATCTCTCCATCTCCCTCTCTGAAATCAATAAAAATAAATTTAAAAAATTAATACCCCTCCATTATTTTAAGGAATAATGTAGATGAAAAGCACTGGAAGAAGAAAATGAATTTTAGTTACATTTCTTTATGCCCTTTTAAAATCAATGTAAGATCTATGCATTAGGGTGAGAAAGAATCCTATCTAATAAAAGAGTAATATGCAAATTAACCATCACTCTGCTACAACCACAAGCCACACCCACCAGCTAATCAGGAGCGAATATGCAAATAAACCCAACCAAGATGGCTACGGCCACAGAGAGACCAGGAGGCTTGGGTTTCTATGGCAATGCAGGAAGCCAAGCTTTCTGCCTGCCCTTGCCAGCCTAGGCCTCCACTCAAGGCTACAAAGTTTCAATGATAGAAGATACATAAACCCAAACAGAAATGGCGGCAGCAACAGAGCTGGAAAGAGCAGGAGGCTAGGGTTGCCCGTGGCGAAGGAGGAAGCCAGGCTTCTGCAGCCCTGGCCAGCCCAGGCCTCATCTTAAGGCTACAAAGTTTCAATTATAGAAGATTTATGAATCCCAACAGAAATGGCTGCCACCACGGAGCGAGCAGAAGGCTTGGCTCCGCTCCAGGCTACAAAGTTTCAATTGTAGAAGATAAATAAACCCCAGATACCAGGGCCTCTGCTTGGGTCACCAGGGGGCGTGGCCGGCCTGCAAACCACCACAGGCCCCTTGCCCAGGCTGCCCCACATGCCAAGGGAACCCCCACCCTGATCCGGGACATCCTTCAGGGCAAACCAGCTGGCCCCCACCCATGCACCAGGCCTCTATCCTATCTAATAAAAGAGTAATATGCAGATTGACCATCACTCCAACACACAAGATGGCTGCCCCCATGTGGACACAAGATGGCCACCACAAGATGGCCAGCAGGGGAGGGCAGTTGGGAGGGACCAGGCCTGCAAGGGAGGGCAGTTGGGGGCAATCAAGCCTGCAGGGGAGGGCAGTTAGGGGTGACCAGGCCTGCAGGGGAGGGCAGTTAGGGGCAAACAGGCTGGCAGGGGAGCAGTTAGGCATCAATCAGGCTGGCAGGGGAGTGGTTAGGGGGTGATCAGGCTGGCAGGCAGAAGCGGTTAGGGGCAATCAGGAAGGCAGGCAGGTGAGCAGTTGGGTGCCAGCAGTCCTGGATTGTGAGTGGGATGTCCGACTGCCCATTGAGATTGGGCCTAAACGGGCAGTCGGACATCCCTCATGGGGTCCCAGATTGGAGAGGGTACAGGCTGTGCTGAAGGACACCCACCTCCCCCCCCCACCCCCGTGCATGAATTTCGTACACCGGGCCTCTAGTATACCATAAATATGTTGTTGGTATATACTCAGAATAAATGGAAAGTGAATCCTACTCTCTACAGACCTATATGCTTATTTCTGTTCTCATGTATTCTGAATAAGTAAATATTCTTGTCCCTAAAAAGTAGGATATCAGAGAGAGATAACAAATAAATAAATAAAAATCTTGATCTGAATAAAGTGAACTTTAAACAATGCAGTATGCAGAAAGACATGAGGGGGAAAGTTATTTATATGATTACTAATATATTTTGAGACTGGTATAAAAACATCCATGAAGAGCCTTGTTGAAAAGAGCAAATGACCCAATTAGGTTAATGCTAATTCATAAAGAACAAAATTTTTTCACATAGCAGAGCCCTAAACTTTAAGAAAATAAAACTATTTCAGAATTGCTGCAGATACATTTTATAAGACATCCTAATTAAGTAATGATATCCATAGTCCAAATACACCATGGGTTCAGTACTAGAAGTAAACAATAAAAATGATGGAAGAAAACAGGAAAACTCTGCTTTATTAAAATTTAGTTCTGGAATACAAAAGGGAAAATATCATCCCAATTCAACTAGCCTTATTTGTGATTATCTGCTATTTCTGTTACCATAGAATTAATGAATACTTACTTTGTGTCGGACACTATTTAAAGTACACAAGTAAATCCTATGTGTTTAATACTCTTCTTCACCCAAAATGTTCACTGAAATATACCTATAAACTCAGTTTCTGAAGTATAAGTCCCCCAGTTATAACTTTAACCCAAAGTACAAAAACACTGGTGACCAAAACCACTATACCCTTATAATGGAAGCATTTATGCATTTTTCACAGGCAAAATAGTTCCAAATTAGTTAACCAAACAAAAGCATGAAGTTCAGAAATATAGGCAGAATAACTATTACTGAATTATATGGTGTTTTGTTTGTCTGTGGGTTTTTTCCTTTCTGGAGTTACTATCAGATTCATACTTTTATGTTGGGATATACAAATCCTATCTAATAAAAGAGTAATATGCAAATTGACTGTCACTTCAACACACAAGATGGCTGCCCCCATGTGGTCAAAGATGGCTGCCACAAGATGGCCAGAAGGGGAGGGCAGTTGGGAGGGACCAGGCCTGCAAGGGAGGGCAGTTGGGGGCAATCAAGCCTGCAGGGAAGGGCAGTTGGGAGGGGGAACCAGACCAGCAGGGGAAAGCAGTTAGGGGCAATGAAGCTGGCAGGGGAGGGCAGTTAGGGGTGACCGGGTCAACAGGGGAGGGCAGTTGGGGCAGATCAGGCCAGCAGGGGAGGGCAGTTGGGAGCAACCAGGCTGGCAGGGGAGGGCAGTTAGGGGTTACCAGGCCAGCAGGGGAGGGCAGTTAGGGGTTACCAGGCCAGCAGGGGAGGGCAGTTAGGGGCAATCGGGCTGGCATGGGAGCAGTTAGGCATCAATAAGGCTGGCAGGGGAGTGAGTGGTTAGGGGGTTATTAGGCTGGCAGGCAGAAGTGGTTAGGGGAAATCAGGAAGGCAGGAAGGTGAGCAGTTGGGAACCAGCAGTCCTGGATTGTGAGAGGGATGTCAAACTGCCCGTTTAGGCTCGATCCTACTGGGATCGGGCCTAAACAGGCAGTCGGACATCCCTCGGGTGGTCCCAGATTGGAGAGGTGCAGGCTGGGCTGATGGACACCACCCTCCCACATGCACGAATTTCATGCACCGGGCCTCTAGTATTTAGAATAAAATGAAATGAATGAAGTAATAATACATAGTTGGTCATTGAATTTAAATAAGAAAAAGGCTAATTTTCTCATATGACTTGTAAAATTAACTTTATTGACAATTTCAAAAGAAGATATTCCAGAATGTTTTGGAAAGTGGCAACATCCTTAAAATGATCATATCCTATATAATCCTATATAATAAAGAGGTAATATGCAAATTGACCCTCACACCATCACACAAGATGGCTGCCCCCATGTGGTCAAAGATGGCTGTTCTGATGTGGTCAAAGATGGCTGCCACAAGATGGCCGGCAGGGGAGGGCAGCTAGGGGCTATCGGGCTGGCAGGGGAGGGCAGTTAGGGGTGACTGGGATGGCGGGGAGGGCAGTTGGGGGCGACCAGGCCTGCAGGGGGGACTGGGCTTGCAGGGGAGGGTAGTTGGGGGCAACCAGGCCTGCAGGGTAGGGCAGTTGGGGGCGACCAGGCCTGCAGGGTAGGGCAGTTGGGGGAGACCAGGACAGCAGGGGAAGACAGTTGGGGGTATTTGGGTCAGCAGAGGAGCAGTTAGGCGTCGATCAGGCTGGCAGGGGAGGGGTTAGGGGGTGATCAAGCTGTCAGGCAGGTGAGCAGTTGGGAGCCAGCAGTTATGGATTGTGAGAGGGATGTCACAGATTGGAAAGGGTGTAGGCTGGGCTGAGGGACACTCCCCCCCCCCCCCAATGCATGAGTTTCATGCACCGGGCCTCTAGTATTCATATAAAGTTGTGGCTCTCAGCTACAAATTTTGACTTAAGATAGGACATTTTTGTCAACCTCTCACATATCTACACTAATAAAAGAGAAACATGCAAATTAACCATCACTCTGCTACACCCACAAGCCATGCCCACCAGCCAATCAGGAGTGAGTATGCAAATTAACCCAACAAAAATGGTGGCAACCATAGAGCTGGAGCTGAGCAGGAGGCTTGGATTGCCCCCGGTGATGGAGGAAGCCAAGCTTCCCACCTGCCCTGGCTGGTCCTGGCCTCCGGTCAAGACTTCAAAGTTTCAATTATAGAAGATAAATAAATCCCAACGAAGATGGCAGCAGCCACAGAGCTGGAGCCAGCTGAAGGCTTGGGTTGCCCCCGGCAATGGAGGAAGCCAAGCTTCCCACCGGCCCTGGCTCCACTTAAGGCTACAAAGTTTCAATTATAGAAGATAAATAAATCCTAGATACTTGCTTCCAGCCTGCCCTGGCCTCTGCTCAAGGAGGTGCTAGAAAAAAAAAAAAAGAAAACAGGAGGAGCTTGGACCTTGGGTCGTCAGGGGGTGATCAGGTCAGGATGAGATGGCAGGGGCCATTGGGGGTAAGCAGGCCATCAGTGGGGGTCAGTTGGAGGTGAGCAGGGGGGGCAGTTTGGAGTGAGCAGGCCAGTGGGGAGGGGAGGTGCGGGCAAGCAGGCCAGCAGGGGGGGCAGTTGGGGGTGAGCAGGCTGGCACAGGGGGCAGTCGGGGGTGATAAGGCTGGCGAGGGAGCATTTGGGGGCAAGCAGGCCAGCGGTGGGGGGCAGTTGGGGGTGAGCAGGCCGGCAGGCAGAGTGGTTAGGGGCAATCAGGCAGGCAGGTGAGCGGCTGGAGCCAGCAGTCCCGGATTGTGAGAGGGATGTCTGACTGCTGGTTTAGGCCCAATCCCTGTAAACCGGCAGTAGGACATCCTTTGAGGGGTCCCAGATTGGAGAGGGTGCAGGCCGGGCTGAGTGACACCCCCCCCCAATTCACGAATTTCGTGCACTGGGTCGCCTAAGAGACCGTTACGGTGGAACGACCAGAAGGACTGGTCGCTATGATGTGCATTGACCAGCAGGGGGCAGATGCTCGACACAGGAGCTGCCCCTGGTGGTCAGTGCACTCCCACAGGGGGAGCATCACTCAGCCAGAAGTCTGGCTCACGGCTGGTGAGAGCAGTGGCAGTGGTGGGAGCCTCTCGCACCTCCGCAGCAGCACTGAGGAGCAGCAAGCCAAGTGGTAAGGAGTCTGCAGGTGTGCGGTAAGGAGTGAGGAGTCCTGGACTGCGAGACGTCGCAGGCTGGGCTGAGGGACCCCCCCCAGTGCACGAATTTAGTGCACCAGGCCACTAGTATTTAAATATTTACTGATTTAAGATGGTATTGTCTTCCATATTCTTTTGAAGAGCACAGGTCTTATTTTTGTTTTCTGTTATCTCATGTAATAATAGGTCAATCATCTATATATATAAAAGCCTAATATGCTAAGTGTCCGACCATTCGACCAGTTGCTATGATGTGCACTGACCACCAGGGGACAGAAGCTCCAACTGGTAGATTAGCTTGCTGCTAGAGTCTGGCCGATCAGGACTGGGCGAGATGGGCTGGACACGCCCTGGAGCCTTCCTGCGGTTCCTCCCTGCCCCTGATCGTGCACCAGGGGGATCCCTCAGCCTGGCCTGCACCCTCTTGCAATCCAGGACCCCTCAGGGGATGTCAAAGACCTGGTTTCAGCCGGATCCCCACAGGCCAGGCCAAGGAACCCCACTGGTTCACAAATCTGTGCACTGGGCCTCCAGTATGAGAATAAATTTATTTCACCTTCACCTGTTGATATCTAGAGAAAAATTACATGGTAAAAGCAAATAAACAACATAGAAATAAAAAAGGAGATGTATATGTTATGAATAAAGAGGACATTGAAACTATCAACAAGATGCTAAGTACTCATAAATCAAGATCAAGGTTAACCTACCCACTTTAGAGAGGGAGGGAGAGAAACATCAATGTGAGAGAGACACATCAGTTGCCTCCCTTACATACCTGGACTATGTCCAGATGAGGGATCAAACCTGAAACCTAGGTATGTGCCTTGATTGGGAATCAAACCTGCAACCTTCTATTACATGGGCAGATGCTCCAACCAACTGTGCCACATTGGCCAGGGCTTTACCCACTTCTCATTTTTTCTTTCCTTTCTCTTATTTCTTTGAGTGTAAAAATGATTATCTACAATCCCTAGTCATATCTTCTGTTCTTTATTTTCTACTTTGAACCAAGCTGGCTATTTGCATTCATTAAAATATTGCATTCTACATTTATAGAAAAACTTTTACTCTTCATTTCTTTCAATTCTCAAGTCTAAGACTTCACACATACTCCCATCTCTCCAATTAAGTTGAAATAGAAACAGAAAAATATAAATAATAATACTTCCTCCCCCAAATTACTAAAGAGAATGAAGGAATAACTGGATTTTTTTCTCCACAATAACTTAGGATTGCCTATTTTATCCATTAACAAAACAATAAAAACTCACAGAGATTTTCCATGTTTTCTAGCATCATGAAGTCATTCAATAAACTAAAAAGAAATTGGCTCATGAGTGGTGTTGAGAAGAGCACAGTGGTTTTTACAAGAGGACAGTAGCTCCAGTGATTGGCCTTGTCTAGGTTCATTTAAGACAACCAGGAGGCTTAAGACTTTAGACACCTAACTGATTTCACCTGGATACCTAAAATGCTGGAATAGCCATGCTACTGTATGTTCTGGCAATCTGTGCAGCTTATTTCATCAGTGCAGGCTTTGAATAGTGCCTGACACAAAACAAATGCTCATTATATCTCTGATAACAGAAATTTTGATCTGAACTTTGCCAATGTAGTCCTCAAGTACTAGCTCTGTAGCCAGTGATACTGTGCTTGGTGCTGAATAATTCAGTTAACACCTCCACCAACCAGAATGTTCCCAGAGCAATCAAAACCCTGTATGTACCTCAAGTGGTTTGATAACAAACTATAACTTTAAGAATTGAAAAATGTTCAGTTTCTCTTTATTAGGTGAGCTTTTTTACTTTTAGAAAATAAAGGCCAACTTAATGAACTAAGGAAAAAAAATAAAGATGAAAGCAAAGCAAATATAAAATGAAGAGAACATATGTCTTTTTACATGATATATACTGATATCTGTCTTCTATTATTCATCTTTCTGCAAGATTTACATAGTTTCCATTTATACATAGTGAATTGAAGACTTTTAAATTTCTGCCCATGCCCTTAATAGATGCAACAATGTTTGGGATTCTAGGAGACACCTGATTATTCTTTAATGAAAAATTTATCAGAAGGAATTTTGTTCTCAAAAACCATCGTGAACTTAGAATCCTCTTTTGCTCGCCCACCAATAGGTCACCTACTGCTCTTTGGTTAGTTCTTTGGGAGGAAACTTGCCATTCTACTGCAAATTTCTATGTTTCCATGTTTCCCAAGCATGGGCATTCTGAGGTAGGATGAGAGCAGGACCACTAATGTCAATGCTAAAGTTAAAGTACAAACAAGAAATTTAAAGTGCCCCTAATATTAAGAGCACAGATTAAATACAGTTCTCTCTCTCCTACCCCTTCCCTCTCCCTCCTCCTACCTCTCCCCCTCTCCCTCTCTCTCAGACCCTCTCTCCTTTCCTTGGTTCACAGGAATTTTAAAAATTCTGTCAGTTCACCAACTATTACTTAATAGTTTATTACATAAACTATTATTTTTTCAAGATCTGCTTACCCATAAGCTAGATTACATAAAATGAAAGAATAAGAAGAAATGCATGTGTGTGTGTGGTTTTTTTTTTATAGTATTAATAGTAAAACAACTTATAAGACACTACTGAAGCAAATGGGTTAGCCTTTTTGCACCCTGAAGGATGAGCCGCTAGCAGTTCTGCCCACTAATGAGCTACTTTTGACCTAACACCATTTCAGGACCCCTCTAGTATCTACTCATTCTCAAAGGCTTCCCCACCCCCATGCCATTTCCATCCAATGGACTGTCTGCCTGATCTGCATGCAATATTGTCGGCCAGCATAAACAATTTACAATGGGCATTTTATTTCTGTAATTTCAAAGGAAAAAGAAGAAGAAATAGCTATTGATGCAAAAATATCTTTTTTTTCTCTTTCTAATGGATGAGTAATAACCAAGAGATTTCTGAAAAGCTGTCCAGGATGCCTGTCAGTGCTGGCAAAATTTCTGACCCAGAGAAATATATTAACAAACAGCCCCTGTGATTATGAGTTACAGGCCCCTTGGAGAAAGCTGCTTAGAGAAGCACCAGAGAAATTATAAAACTAGTCTAAATACTTGACACATAGACTTCACCATTCATACACACATGTGGTTTTTGCATGGAAGAAAATATATAAAACTATACGTTCTGAATTAATTTAAAACACATGTATAGAATATACGTTATAGAGAGTTCTACAATGAAACCCTATTTCAATACATGCCAAAGGGCTGGAAATCAGGAAATGAATGTAAATTAGATCAGACTTTGGCACCTTTCAAATCCATATTCCCATCAGTCCCAATCCTTGCGCTCCAATTTAACTTGATTCTGAAAATCCTCTTTGTGGTCTGATTTGGAACCTATTACTTCTCTTTTGAAAGGAGAACAATAAGGGAGGAGAAAAGGAATACGTGAAGAAAGGTAACAATAATTCACTTGAATTAAGGGATCATTTTGCTTCATGTTCCCTTTCAGTCCCTCCTGCCCTTGCATAGATCTTGGCATAGGTTTCTGTTCTGGTGCCAATTTAGTAAAGGCAGTGGGCATCGTGCTGGAGTGGAGAGGAGCAGCATACTGTCTCCAAATGGAGATTGTTTGTCAAACAGAAGCCAACGGAGGAAATTAGGAGACTAGGGGTTAAAACAACTGTGATGATGCAAACCAGAGCTTTGTTCTTTCCAGGGTTTCTCTTAACAAGGGCTATTAGGCAGCAGGGGCCGCTGGCTGTCCCTTGGGAACTCCACTCTGCAACTTGAGCATAACTTTCCTCCAGGCATTCCCTCAGAGCGCTGTTCTCTTTGCAGAATGTGAACAATGTGTCTCCAAAGAGTGAGGGGCTGTGCACTTAACAAGGTATATGGGATCTACACAAGATCATTTTATTGAAATAAAATGACCAATGCAGTGTTCATCCAATCCCCACACACATAGTACCGTATTTTTTCGTGTATAAGATGCCCCCCACTATTCCAACCCAAAATTAAGACATAGATATTTTAAACATGAAACAGAACACATTTTTATTTAGTAATTACCGCAGGTAATGTTTACATACCAGTACTATGATATTATGCAGCATAGCACCTTAGTCAGCCTCTGTTGCATCACTGCCCTCTTCTTCATCACTATTAGTTCCAGTCATATCAATTTCTTCAACGTCTGTTGTACCACTGCTGTCTTCTGAGTCACTGTCTGTATATGTGAGATCATCCTCATAAACTGGGGGCAGTTTCTGAGCTAACTTTGTTCCTGTTCTCATGGCCAACCTTTCTCTCCTCATGAAATTGAAGCACCGTTTTGCCTTTCCTGTAAAATCAACATTATTCGTTTTCTTGAAAACATTCTTGCCTGACATTGAATAAGCTTGGTTGACACACATTAGCCACTCTGGTGCTACTCCATAATCCAAGTCATTAGCCTCTGCTCCAAGTTTGCCCATTTTGCTGGTTTTCCTCTTAAGGCCTTCTTTTTTGGCATCTTAAGGAGTTGCTCTTCCTGTTTTCTCCACTGTCTGATCATACACTCATTGGGAGGAGGTCCAAATTGTCTCTCTGAAGCTCCATTTCCATGCTCTTTTGCATAGCTGATTAGATTCATTTTGAATTTTGCAGAATAAGACAATCACTTACCAGTATTTATCTTTTTATTTTTTGACATCTTTATGGGCTCAGAATGCTCTGGTCCCTGTTGCATCTGTGCTCTCTCTACCTCCACCTCCAGTTAAGGCATCAGCTGACGTCAGTAACAATAAGGCTCATGACTGGAGGAAGCCTGTTTGACAAGGTATGGGCAGCTATGCACCCACAAGGCTCCCTCCTTGGCTGACTTTCGTGTATAACCCCTTGATTTTCAGTCAATAATTTTAGAAAAAATAGCATCTTATACACAGAAAAATATGTTAAGTTTCTTGGATAAAAATCAGTTAAAGTAAGTTTCCCATGGAAGAAACATCTGGTTGGTTGACTGAAATTAAATTTTGGAATCAGCAGTTTTGGCATTGTACAGACACAGTTTGAGATTAATTTTGTAAGGTTATCTGAGTTTATTTGTGCTTTGTTTTCAAACTTAGACAAATGTCCAAGTGTAATTGGGGGTGTGTGATATAGAAATAACTTTGCCTAGTGAGTAAATCATGTAAATACTAATGGGATAAATCATATAAATAGTAACTTATGTCATATTTAGAGTCTTCAGAGCACTTCTATAGGTATTATGTCATTTGATTCTTGTAACCCCATGAAGTAGAGAAAGGAGATATTTTCAGTTTCACAGTTGTAGGAACTGAGGCCAACGGAGTTATACTGCTCAAGGTTAACATTTAACCAGAACTTCAATTCAGGTCATCTAACTTCAATTCTAGTGCTAATTTTCAACTCATTGGGCTATAGAAATATACTAAATTTAAGAAAAAGTGCTTTTAATGGCTGGTCAAGGTTGTTGCTTTTGGTTCAGAAGTGGAAAAGCAAAAGGGAATGAAAGGCCCTCACCATTCAGAATATATTGTATAATAACACTGTGTTTGTGGGTATTGATTGATACAGTCCATATATATGTGTGTACATTTGCATTTTGTGTGTGACCATGCCCTGTAGATAGTGATCAGTATTCACATGGCTTGTGTGGTTGAAATGTATTAGTAAATCTGGTCTGTCTTAAGTCACTTTTTACATGTTCTACAACTGTAAAGGTCCTTCTTGGCTGCCACTATCACCTTTTTATCCTTTAAGAAGCTTTAATTAGAAAGGAAGAATAGAAAGGTATTGTTTACAGTAACAAACAACACCCATTTTCAGTCTGGCCTGGATAAGAGACAACTTTCAGTGCCTATCACATCTGAAGCTAAAATTTGAAATCTTAATTATCAATTTGAAAAAGGTAAGACCATTTCTTTATTGAATGTGTTTAAGAATGTACCATTTCATTTAAATTTTTTCCCAAAATATTAAACTTCCTTTTTTTCTAAGCTACAGCATTTTATGTGGCAGCTGAACAGACTGTGAAACTTGGAGAGGATGAAAATTTAGTTTGCTATGGGCTAATCACTTTTTCCTAGCAGTTCAACCTAAAATTCAGGAAATTGCCTCCTCATGTATGTGTGTGCCCAGAAGCACACGAAAAGATGTAATACCTGTGCATAATGGAAATAAGGGAATAAAGCTAAAGAATACAAATGCCACACAACATGGTTAGTTTCATAGGCCTGTCTTTTAATTTCTGCCATTTTTTTCCGGCTTCGATAGTAAAACAAAGAACAAGCTAACAGCAGAGATTAATGCAAAAAAAGAAAGAAAGAAAGAAAGAAAAGGTGGCTCTTCCCCAAACATCCTGCCTTTTTTATCCCACTGTCTGGAAAATGAATTGAGGATTCTGAAACCAGCAGTGCTTTTGCCTGTTTCTTCATTAGGAAGCGTGTTTGTTGTAAAACAAGCTCCAAATTTTAGCCACTCCTGATTCTTGGTCACAGGGATCGCCTTCAGTGACATAGTCTTCAATGTATATGAGCCAAAGGATCATTTCTCATCCAGGGCTCATGACATAGTTAAGGCGCAGCTGAAACCGCCCCTCCCACACTCTCCACTTCAACAACAGCAGCTCATTATCAGGAGCACGTTGCAAAGGGCGGTGCAAGCACAAAAATCAATCTGATCGCTTGTACAGCTCTGCAAAATCATTCCAGGGGAGGAAAAAAGAAACATCCGAGAGAAAAGAGAAGAAGGGCTGGGAGGGTGGAAAGGAGCAGGAATGAGGACATCGCCCTCACGGGCCCATAAGACTGAAGTTTAATGGCTGAGTGCTTGTTTTGAACTGTGACCTGAGGTTTGGCTGGGCACTAACAGTGGCATGCCTCATCAGCCACTGTCATAGCCACCCCAGGGTATACCTCCAGCAGGGAGTCAACTCCGCATCCTGAATTCTCAACTACCAGCTACCCACTGCCTCCTCTGCACGCACTGCTGAGACCCTGCCGAGAAATCAGCATGCAACCCAAGGAAGCATCCTTTCCTCTGGAATAAAAATTAATATTACTTGTCATATTTCATGTCTGAGCTCTTTTCATGCTTTATCCTCTGGTAATGAGGGCTAAATTACCAATATTAGTAGATTTTCATGGCTAGCACAGAAAGAGCTGTTACCAGAATAAATGTTTGCCTTGCTTCTGTTGGACACAGACTCTGCTAATGCAGCTTTGCTAATTATTTCTAAATAGGCAATAATCTGCATCCCCTAGTGCTGGATAGTGGATTGGCCACGTACCTGCTATTTCCCTTATTTACATGTTTTACAACTTTATCAACTACACTAATTACACTCTGAGCACTGTTTAAAATTTTCTGTTAATAGAGATACAATGATGCACCAGAGGATGTGTATTTATGCCATAATTACGCCTCTGTTCCTACGATGCAGTCTCCAATTAGCTGTCTACGGTGGCACAAGCAGCTGCCTGATATTCTAAAGCAGTGAAACATCTGCACGGCGGATGATACGCTCACATGGATTTTTTTTTAAGCCTAGAAATTTACACCCAAGGGAGTGCAGACAAATAGGAGCCTGTCATGTGTAGGGATGATTAGAAATCCTCACCATGGCAACATTGGAGCAGCCATGTCACAGAGTGAGGGGACACATGTCTAGATGAAGGCGCTAAAAACATTTGCCTTTTTATTTTTTTTTAGCTTCAGTCTTCCAAACTTTCCTCCCTCCTCCCCCTTTCTCTTTCTCATATTCTTCTCTTTGCATCTAACGCCAACCAAAACAGCAGGTGAAAAGGCCAAAGTCTGCAGCCATGCAAGGCATATGACACATGGGATTCAGTGTTAGGAAAAACAGTGTGCAATCAGAAATGTTAGACCTAGAAAATGTGCAGGGCCAGGAAAGGACGTGTGTGTGTGTGTGTGTGTGTGTGTGTGTGTGTGTGTGTGTGTGTGTTTTGTTTGAAAAAGATGGTAATGATTATTATTATTTTTTTTTTAGTGGTGGGTTAAGAGCAAGAGACAAGAAAGAAAATAAATATTAGACAGAATACAGCAGTTAAGGTACCTTATTCAAAGATGACACCTAATTTAAAATTTCCTTTTAACCCTCATTAACAGTTACAATTTCTGCATGAACAGTTGGCTAGCACACATTAGTGAGAGTAGGGTAAGGCACACAAATGTCTTCTAGTCTGATATTGAATATATTTCTTAATGGCTGCTTCTTTGAAAAGCCTGCCTGTATAAAGACAGTGCATGGATGTATTTAACTATACTTATAAAGGCCATTAAATCCTATAGGAAAATATGAAGGAAATGAAAATAATACATCATTTTATTTCCTAGAATTATATTGACTCGTACATTCTATTAATTTTACTTTTGGTAGAAATTATGCTTTGACTATAATTTAACCACATAGACTTCAAAGATGCATCTGATGGTATTTATTGTTTTGCTGTATTATATTGCCTTTATTCCTATATAAGAATACTGAAATTTAACTTATTAATTTAAAATTGGTTTTCCAAATAATTATCTTATCAGATGATCATGACAACACTTCACAATTAATAACAAAGATATGTTTAAAGATATTTAATTAGCAGAAAACTGAGAGGTGAGTGGGGCTACTACTAGTGAAATAATTAGAGGGAAAATGCTTTAATATGAAGAGTAATTATAGGTAGGAGCAAAAATGTAACATATGTGCTAAATTATAAGACTACCACAAGCAATGTGAATTACATTAAGGATCAAACCTAATCAGTTAAAATCAAGGCTTGTTCTGTGACTGCAGTTGTGGTGGGAAGGCACTAGGTTATCCATACTTGAGTTACTTAACCTCACTTTAGATGCTACCTTAGAATTTGTAAGATGTAAAGGTAAGGTCCAGATTATTCTGCCATAACTGGACATCTCTTGGGATTAAATCATTGGTGCACATTTTAAAAAAATCATTTAATTCATTCTCTGGAGAAATAAAACATAGAAAATACTTTTGTTATTAAAGTCAAGTATAATATCTTTTGCTAATGAACTAAATATTGGCACATATGCATAATAAACATATATGCATAAACATACATAAAGACTGGCAATGCTCTCAAAATAATTGCAGAATACTCTGTGCCCATAGTAAACAAATCTTGAAGTTGTGTTGTGTGTTTTAGAAGCAGGGTTTTATAATTCCTCAATATGTTTAAAATGACTTCATAAGATTATACTCAAAATTTTGAAGAAAAGATCATTAGTGTTCACAGACTGTATTAGTATTATCTTGGGTTAATGGCAGATAAATCTTTTAAGCCCAATTCTTCCAATTTCCCAACATTCTGGTACCATTGGGTACATGATGATCAATATTCCTGTCAGCCCCCTCAGGCTCCTGGCTTTTATCATCCAATGGCACCAAGGCACCTTACAGTGTTTACCAATGAAATCATAAAACATTATGTTACGTTAACAGTGAAAATGTCTTTCCTCTACTTAACACTCCGGGTAATGTGGGCATTAGTTACTTATTCATTTCCAAAAGAAAACCTGAGAGTTGCCTTCATTTTCCCATGCCCAGCAAGTGAATTCTGAGGCAGTTGGGTAGTGGCCACATAAATAATTCTTGTCATGACTCTGGTCTGTGGGTCTCATCGTCCCTCAGCATACCATATTTTGTACAAGACGTACATTAGAGAAGTATGATACTGGAGATCCACCATGCACCACATCTGTCAGCACAAGGACAGAGTTTATCTGATAAACAAGTCATTTTTGGGAACTGCAGATGCTTCCACTGTGAAGTATTAAATGTGGCCCCGCTTAGATACATAGAACGGGGTTCTGGTCGACTGAACGCGGGCTGATAAGCTCTGCACAGCTCAGAATGCTGTTTGCCCACATACTAATGTTAAACAAAAGAACCGCAGACTGCAGAGAAAGGAAGCGGGTCAGCCCAGTAAATTGCTTAAACCCTTAGGCAGCCTTCTGAAAAGAAAATGCATGAAAGAAGCTGATATGAGCTTTTATGCAGAATTGTTCTGTTTATTATCCCTGTTAAGGAAATGATGGCAAGTATCTTGTTAAACTCTACATTCCCAATAAGGTAAGAGGACTGACTCCCTTTTTAAACAAGATGCAATATGCCACTGGTCATCACTTGATAAACCATACATCTCTCCTATATTATTTCTCCATTATGAAGACAATAAAAAGACAATAATAAAGCAGTACACATAATAACTATAAATGCTGTTAAATTGTGTTCCAGTATTATCCTACCTGATTTGTCACTGGGCAGTCCAAGCTAATAACAATCTGTTATGGGAGAAATCCATTTTGTATAAAAATTTCACAATCTTCATTAAAACTTTGTTAGTGTAATTGTGATGACTCAATTTCAAATGAATTGCTGGGACAGTTTAATAATACAATCAGAATAAAATACATCATTGTGGCAACATGTAAACTTAACCTGAGTAGAGCAGGAATATAATTTTATTAGTAAAATTCTCCAGTGGATAACATGACAGTCAATATTGAATCTCTCCTATGTTAAGGGTGTGAGCTGGGGGGAGAGCAAAGAAGAGTCTTGAGTTTGCTAGACTTTCAATACTTCCCCTCAGGTCTGACCCCTTAAGAAAGAGCATCTTTTCTGAAAGCAGATTTTTCTCCTGCTCAGTCTCCTGCCCTCCCTCCCCTCCCACAGAGGCACTCCCATTATGATTCATGTACTGGGACAAAGGAAATGAGAGAAGATCTCAAGGATGAATAAAAATCCAATGAGAGAACCCTAACAGATAAGCAATGCATTCCTTCCAAATCACACAGTAAGAAAAGACTGGCAATCAAAGGGCCACTATACAGCAGAAAGAAATAAAACTACATGATGTAAAGGCAGAATAAAGAAAAACACACAGGGCAATTGTACTAACAATAAAAAATTAAAAATTACCCTTCGCTTAAAAGTAGTATAACATGTCATTGAGTACTACTTTGACATTTCCCTGCGGCTTTTCTCAACAGGCGATAAATGAAAACAATCTTGAAACTGTTCTGCTAAAGGCTCAGTGCAGGAGGCCTGTCCATACATTGTCATCAGATAATCGTACAATTATGGTTGGGCTTAAAAGCATTTACACATATAGGAGCAACAGGTTTTTAATAGGAAATACTCAAGTCTAGTCCCAAGTCTTTTTAAAAAACAAACAAAAATGAAAGACACACACACACACACACACACACACACACACACGATTCTTCCATATTACAATAATATTTTGGAGAAAATAAAAGTTTAATTGTTCTATCTTTAAGAAGCATGGAAGCTGAGAAGTATTTTTAAACAGAGTACTAAAGTAGTAACAAAGAGGGCCCCAAACCTGCAAAAGGGGGTGGAAGTGAATCCAGGCTTGCCCAAGGACATGTGACCAGGATTGCATGGACTTATTATGACCAGGAGAGAGCTCAGCTAACAACAGACATCAAAGGGATAGGGAGGTTTACAGAAGTAAAAAAAAAAATCATCTCTAGATCAAAACAAAACAAAAACAATCACACATAAAGGATTCTGACACTGTGACATTGCAGCTCCAGCGAATGGTCCGTGGAGGGAGCTGTTGACACAAGTTCCTGTGTGGAGATAAAATGACACCATTACATCTATCTGAAAAGAAGGAAAATGAAGAGAACTTAACTAAACAACACAATTGAAATGATTTGGTAGAAATAACTTTTAAGCTACAAATCTGCTCTCCAAGGGCATCACCTAGGGTAGATCCCTCCCAGGAACTGGCTCCTCTGTGTGTGGATCAGAGCCCAGTGTCACAGCTACTGTCTGTTCAGAGCAGAGGCAGATATTAGCCCACCACTCCAAAGAGCAAAGCTCTGAGAACCGCTGGGAGAAAGTGAGTTAACCCTTGCAATGCCAGCCATATTGCTTTGGTAGAGATTTACTGTGACAATGCAGCATTAGATAAATAGGCCAGGGGGATGCTCTCATCCTATAGGTTACTTGCAGACCCCTCTGAAGGAACAGGGCATATGGAAGGAGTATCATTCTGAATAATGTCTGACTTCAGAATGTATAATTGGAGCATTACTTCAAATGATTTTCATGTCACATGGTTTCCTGTAAAAAGTTTTGCAGAGGAAGCCTTTCTTTTTCTTATAATTCCTTGGCAACGAGCAGTGGCATATTTTGGATGATAAAAGTGGGAGACTGTATGTGTGAACAGAGAATCCTAGCTGCTCAAAGGTTTATTCTCAAAGACCCACAGCCACTGAATCTGGAGGGTCCTTCAGGGCTCAGGACTCACTGTCCTCCTAAAGGGTAGTTGTGGCTGGAACAAGGCCCAGGCAGAGTCCTGGGAGCAGTCTGGCCTCAGCTGCCCTCTGCTGCAGCTCATCTGAGGACACCCACAGGGAGCAGCACACTTTCACAGAGTCTGAGAGCAGCAGTGATAACATTTGTTGGCCATTTTTAAAAAAAATTGCTGACTTCCTCCTCCTTTCTTTTCATTTCTTTAGACCCCTAGGTGAGAGGGTGAAAAGCTCAGCTCAACAAGGAATATTATGGAACTTGGTAAATTTGAATTATTTTGGATTCATTAATATTTTGGAAGGTACAACTTTTCCCTAACAACACATACTGTATATTTCCATTGAGAAAACCTACCACAAAAGCTATTATCTGAGACTGAGGAATCTTTTTGAAAACACAAATATTGAAATGAGAAAGACATTCTTTTACTTTTTAATTTCTGTGAAATTTACACTCGTATTCAGCTATTATCACAAAGCATTTAGCCTTTAGGTCATAAAAAATAGGTATCTATTGTTAAAGTGTGAGTTTCATGAATAAAAATTTACTAAAAATACAGATGATAAAAGTAACAATATTAAAACTATGTTGTGACCCTATGTATACCTGCAATGGTACTAAAGAAATACAGATAGACCAGGGAAATTCTTTTCCGTGGAATTTTAGTAAAAATTCATTAAATGGTGAGGCCCCTACTTGAGTCTTTAAAGATTACCTTGAATTAAAATGCTCATTCCTTTGACTACAATATCACATTTACTCTCATGATAAACTTACAGTGAGAGAGAGAAGTTTTTGGTGGTGGAAATTAGGCTCTTCCATGGGATGAGGAGGAAAGAATTTCAAGGGCCCATGCCCATGAGATTGTGATCTCTTGGCAAGATTTATTCGGGAAGTCTGCCCCTGCCCTGGATTTCAAAGTCTCATCTCCCTCTGTCCCACTTTGGAAAAAGTCCAACCGTGCCTTCAACAAGGCCAAGGCAAAGGCCAGTGGCCAGAGTTTCTGCTTTATAGTCCTTCTTAGCCTAAGCAGTCTGCAGCGGGCCCCAGGTGACCACTAGACAGGCATGGTTTCATGGTCTTGGGCAGGGAGAACACAAACAAATGGGGCAAGTGCGGGTCGAGAGAGAGAGAGAGGGAGAGAGAGAGAGAGAGAGAGAGAGAGAGAGAGAGAGAGAGAGAGGGAGAGAGAGAGAGAGAGACAGAGAGAGAGAGAGAAAGAGACAGAGAGAGAGAGAGAGACAGAGAGAGAGAGACAGAGAGAGACAGAGAGAGAGAGAGAGAGAGAGAGAGAGAGAGAGAGAGAGAGAGAGAGAGGGGAGCTGTTTTTCTCCTAGGAGGCTTTTAAAAATAACCAATTATCTTCCCAAGTTTTTGAGGGTTTGCATTGGTGTCCACCCCCTAGCCAACAATCTTTTTCCCAGGTTAGACGGACAGTCCTCTATCGTTAAGTAAGTACTCCGCTATGCCACTTTGACTTTACTGCACACGTCCAAATCTCTCCCTTTGTTCTATCTCTTACCCCACCCCCCACCACCCACCCCACCAGTGACCTTCCAGGGGGTGGGAGGGTTGTGGGAAGCAGTGAAGCTGTGCTGTTGGCAAAGCGAAGAGGCCTATGCTTCCCAGCTAAATATGCGCAACTATGTCTGACTCCCCTGCTCTTTTTTCCTCGTTAATATTTAGCTAATTATGGCACCAGTTATTATTAATATCTAGGTTTCAAATAGAGAGACTATGGAAAAAAGATAATGGCCATTAATTAATGCTCTATTTAATTAAGAGGAATGTTTTTTATTCTGTTCATATTTTTTTTCAGTAGCTTGTGCTTTTTTTCAGAGAAACTTCAGGCCTTGGGATAACTACCAAACATTACTTTTGATGTATAACCTAAAGTTGTTTCTTAAAAACATGATGCCTAACTTTATTTATCACACAGCATTAAGGATTTACATGTTGACACATTAGATTGTTTTTATCTTCTAATAAAGTAGGTCTGGCTTTCTTGTGTCTGAATTGCCTAGGTGTTTGTGAAGTGTGCTAATTGCTCACTCCACATTAGATCAACTATTGCTATGTTAATTATTTAAATTCAGCCATACATTAGAGCAGATGAGGAAACATAAAATGTGATAATAAAATGAAAATAGAAAAATAAAAGGAAAGAACGTTAGTGATAGAGCAGTTTGGTAATTTTCTGTCAATGTGAACTTATTTTGACACTAAACCTATTTCTAGAATGGCATCAAAATGAGCAACGTGCTTTAGACTTTAAGTTTATACACAGGTTGTGTTTACATAAGTTAATACATCAGAAAGGTTACGATTGAGCCTTTTGGAATTAGTAATATTTGTATATTTGGTATATCTCCCACTTCTTAGTTGTGTGCCCTCTTAACCTACTTGACATTTCTGATCTTAGTTCCCTCATGTATAAAATGATCATGTAAATAAATAATCTAACCCATCCGGTTGATGTGAGAATTGATTAGTTAATGTGACTAATACATGTAGCCAAAATTTCATCAATTCAGATAACTAAGGATTTTGTACTGAATTAATTTCATACTATAATTTAATTTAGAACAAGCTATTGTTGGTAATTTATTGGATAAAACAAAGAAATCATGCATATGTACTTAACATTCCTGATAATTTTTGGAATGAAAAGTTTTAACATTTACTGGGAAGACACAAAAGAGTTATTGGCTCTTTGGGTTGTAGCCTTAATTTCCCCTCAGAAGGAAATCCCAGTTCCTCGGGGTCCCCTTCTGCAGACCCAGTGGTTCTGATACACTTTCTGGCAGTGGGCTTTACTGCCAAATAACATCCCTCCCTCTCTGGCACACTCTCAATGTAGGACAGCCTCATTTAGAATCCATTACTTTGGTTTACAGGTTTGTCAGACAAATAGGAACATTTGGGAATAAAAGGGGGCACTGTTGACAACCACTCTCTGAAAACAGAAGTAAACCTAGATTCTCTCTAGCAAGCAGGGACACGTGGTCTAGCTATTCATAGGTATCACCTATTGGTGAGCCATTTGTTTTAATTAATACTTGAAATCAATAATGTGAAATATTTTCCTCTTACATGCTTCTCACTTCAGAGTGATATGGAAATTCTCTATTTAAAAATCATTTTAAGTGAATTTCAAGGAACTACCAAAATCGTTAAATACTACTTTAGGGTATCAGGGGGGGAATCTTTGTGATACAGAAATGATTTTTTGCAATCGTATTTTTTAAAGCAGAGATGTAGAGGTTTATCTACATTAATTTGGTAATATTGATCCAATTATCCCTAGAAAAGGAGTTTGCTGAATTAAACTAAATAGAAAAGCTCCCAGCCACTTTTACACAATTTCAAAAGGACATAAAAGTCTGACATTAATACTTATTGATTTTTGCCTTAATTCAAAACTGCAAGCCATTATAGAATATTGACAAGGCTTTTATTTTTATCTCTTTGGTGATATCTTCATTGCCTCCACCTTGCCTAAACCAATGTTATGACATTCTGTTGCATTAGCCATGATGCAAAAACATACCTTTCTGGCCAGGTGAGGTGAACAGAATCAACTCCTGTGAGCCGCAGGAGCTCTGCTGGTTGGGTACAGGATCATCTTGCCATCAAATGTGACCTGACATGCTCAACAACAGCTGATATATGTGCAGTAGTTACTAAGGCTAAACTCTTGATCAATATGTCAGATTTCAAAAGCGATTGCAACAAAGCAGACTCTGGATTGTGAGGGAGCTGAGTGCACAAAGGCAATAGAAGGACAAACCTGGCTGGACTGCCTGCATTTTGCATGTCAAAGGACAGAACACACGATGCTGGGTCTATAAATGCACCCACTACTTAGGAAGGCAGCAGTCTGAGGATCATTGGGTAGGCTAAAAATGTTAAACATTACAAGTTAATTGTTAGTGAGAAGAAGAAAGAGAAGAGGAGCATTAGCACCGAGTTCTGTAAACCCCAATAATTCTGCCCAGGCCTGTGACTTGCTCAGACCTCACCTAAGCATCCATTAACATGATAATGCACATTAATCCCACCAAACACAACTCATCTGTCATCCTCAGTGGCGACCCATCTGTGTGCATGTTGAGGGGAAACTCACAGTTGTAGCTGTCCAGGGATTAGCTTCAGAGGAAAGGCTGATTTTCCCGTAATCCTTTGCTAAGAAAGCACTCATTTGTTTGCATTTATTGAAGCACCTATTTACTCTTCAGCTTTCATCATCTCACCAACATCTCAAGCAAAAGCTAAGCAGAAGATGGATAAAATGGCATCAGGACAATCAACCTGAAGCCCAATTTAGTGCTCTCTCAAAGTTTGTGCTATTATGTATTCTTATTTCTGTGGCTGATCTCAGATACACATTTTGTCAGAGCAAAAGAAAAATATGTATATATATTTATAAATGGTCATTAATGGACAACGCTCTTCTCTATTGTTTATATCTAATTGATATAAAATGGGTTAAAAAACTATGGATGTCTTATTATTATATATATGTTCTGTTATGTAAACAAGAAAGAGAAGACACTGCTTCAGAGAAGGTAAGAATAAAAACAGCTTCATTTTTTCTCACTCATTTTCTCACACAAGCACAGTGATTTCTGTCCCTGCTATGAAACCTTACCCAGTGGTTAAATGGTCTGTTCTCTGGGCTATATTTACTTTGGACAAAATTATACATAACTTCCTTCTAATGTAAACGTAAAAAAATATAAGAAGCACTGGCAAGAGAAATACCATTTTGAGGGTAAACCAACTATACCAGTGGTCGGCAAACTCATTAGTCAACAGAGCCAAATATCAACAGTACAATGATAGAAATTGCTTTTGAGAGCCAAATTTTTTAAACTTAAACTATATAGGTAGGTACATTGTTATTAACTTAATTAGGGTGCTCCTTCAATCGCACTGTACATGCGCTCCCGCACGTGGTATTTTGTGGAAGAGCCACACTCAAGGGGCCAAAGAGCCGCATGTGGCTCGCGAGCCACAGTTTGCCGACCACTGAACTATACCATTCAGTAAATTTAGTGGAAAGAAAAATTAGTTACAAGGCAGCATGACTGGCTGGTTGATTTAATTGTTCACTTTTCAAAGGGTTATGTTAGAATAATCAGCACCTTCTGTGTTAAAGAAAAGATGCAAATAATCATTTAAAAAATAGGCACATAAAGACAGTAAATCTCACTTATTTTTGTTTTACTAGTCTAGAGTGCCTGAAAGTGTGGCCTGTGTGATGTTAAAAATCGTGCATGCAAAGTTTTCTCTCACATAAGTTTGGTAAAAACTGGGTTAAATAAAGTTAACCAGGTTAATACACGACAGGATTTCTTAATTATTGAATTTTTTGGAAGTTATTTTACATTTTAAATTGTTTCCTCATCTGTAAAGTGTGTGTGTGTGTGTGTGTGTGTGTGACAGAGAGTGGGGGTGGGGAGGGGGAAGAATGGGGTGGGGGAACAGGACCTCCAGTCAATTAATGCCAAAGCACAGAGTAAGAACTTCGTCAAAGTGAGCTAATATTTTTTCCAAACACATTTGGCAATGTATCTGTTCCCATTACTTGGAATTAAATTTGTAGTACTCACTCTTGGAAACACTGTCCTAGACTAACATTGCAATGTTTCTATTGTTAGAAGTATCGGATAATTTTTCCAAATAATAAACCCTCACTGTGAAAAGGGCTAGCAGAATGTTTTAAAAAATACCTATTAAAGAAAGACAATTAAAGCTAATACATTTAAGGGAAAATTATCAAATTATAAAACTTGTTACTTGAGCAACTTTCTTTTGGGTACCTGGTACTGAACATTAATTACCACCTGTCCATCACACGGAAAATTGAACAGATGTTAGAAAGCTGACACAGTAAAGCAAACACTACTATTTAGCTTTGTTTTTTGTGTGTTTTTTTCCCCTTCCTTTCAAGATGCTACTAATGGAAATGACATAGAAATCTGTATATGGCAGCACTTCTGAAAAAGAACATCTATGTAAATAGAGCATGAAGGAGGCGTGAAAGAATCTAGCAAGCTCCATTTGGGTCTATAGATCTAATAGCCCAGATTTGGTCCTCAGATGTGCATGCATGCACGAGGTAATACTAAATTTGGCCAAAGCTGTGCAAACAATCCTAAAGCAAAATGAGTCCAATGCTTGATGCCTAAAGAGTTGGAACTGCAATTTCCAGACGAGACAGTCATAGGAAAACTACTTGGGCACAGAGGAAATGTTCTGTTTCATCCTCACTGAGAGACCAGGGTGACATTTTAAGAGGAAAAAAACATTTAGAATTTCTGTTTTAGGGAGCTAATCACCAGATTTCAAATGTATTTAAATCCATTAACAGTCAATTTTGTGAAAGAAAATATACTTCAATACTTTAAAAATATGTGGGTATGTGTGATCTATCAAAGTCAGTGAAAGATTTAAAACTTGTGTTTTTAACAGAACTTCAGCTCCACAAAGTGAATTCAGTGCCTTGGCTTGAATATGCAATGGTGCAATCACTAAAATAAATGTACTTGCTGCACTCAATTAAACATTGTATTGTACATGTGTGTTTATTCAATTGTGTGACGACACAGTGATTGAAACACACACGCTCGGCGCATTTGTCTCAATCTGTAGTGCATTTATTTAAATGTGCAATCAATCATAGGCCTCTGCTTTTAGTTTTTCCTTTGTATTTTTAGAGAATACTAAATATAAACCACATTATTGTGTATATGCTGGACATGAAGAACTAAAATGCACATTAAATAAAGCAATATAAAATTTGAAATTTTATTTTTCAGGGAAAGAAATTATGCAGATAATATGTGTATTATATAAGGTCAAAGTTTTATTATCTGATCTGTTCCTTGATAAATAGCTTATATGTATGGTAACATTAATATATTTTTAATAGTAATTAACAAAATAATGTAAAAGATATTCAAATTTATATTAAAACTAGAGGCCAGGTGTATGGATCCGTGCACTCATGGGGTCCCATGGCCTGGCCTGCACCCTCTCGCAATCCAGGACCCCTTGGGGGATGTTAGAGAGCTGGTTTCAGCCCAATCCCTGCAGGCCAGGCCAAGGAACCCCACCAGTGCGATCGGGGCCGGGGAGGGACTGCAGGAGGACTCCAGGGAATGTCCGACCCGTCTTGTCCATTCCAAATTGGCAGGACCCCAGCAGCAAGCTTACCCACTGGTCAGAGCACCTTCCCCCTGGTGGTCAGTGAGTGTCATAGCAACTGGTCGAACAGTCAAATGAACAGTCAGACACTCAGCATATTAGGCTTTTATTATATAGGATATTTTTGTTCAAATTTATATAGAGCTTTACTGAGTCTTGTTCTATATCATTATTTTAACTATGCTTATTATTGTATTTATCAGACTATTCTATTGTCTGAATTTATTGTGACTATCTTCCTTCTGCTTATATCTATGAATTCTTACTCAGAGTGTATAGTATTCATATTTTTTAACTCTAAAGGGTAACCTCATCTTCAATAGGACTTGATCTCTACCTATTATAAGTCATTTGAGTTGAAGGCATGTCCCTTCAGAGAAAAATTTCCTGCCTGGTGTCCTGGGTTGGGACCAAAACTCAAGGTTTCTTTTTATCTCACAGGACATTTTTCTCTCCATCTGGTGCCAAGGTAAAGACAGACTTCCTTGCCCACTTCTGAGCATTTTCCCATGTTGTTTGCTTTATCTAGGAAGTGTTCTTCTCCTGTGCTTGACCTAGTCAACACTTCTCATATTTTATATCTTAATAGATAACTCACCTGTTTAAGGAAGCTGTTCCTAAAGACACTTCTACTCATTTGTCTTTCACTTATTCTCTCAATTAACATGTACTGAATGCCCGTAACATTTTAGACATTGGGAATACAGTGATGGACAAGACAGATGCAACCGCTATACCCAGGAATTGATAATTTAGCAATGTGTCCCTTCAATTCTTTATATTTTTATTCCATTCATTATATTATAACAAGTTGTAATTTGCAATTTTTCTACTTGCTTACGTCTTTTCTTTGTTTCTCTCTCTTACCTGGCTGCAAGTTTCCAAAGAACCAGTGCCATGTCTCTCTGGCTCACCTATGTTTTCTTCAACACCCAGAAGAGTGCTTAGAACATCATAGGTGGTCAAAAAATATATCAGATTAATGAATTAGTTAAGAGAAGGAAAGATGGCCCTAGCTGGTTTGGCTCAGCGGATAGAGCGTCGGTCGGCCTGCAGACTGAAGGGTCCCAGGTTCGATTCCAGCCAAGGGCACATGCCTGGGTTGCGGGCTCGATCCCCAGTAAGGGGTGTGCAGGAGGCAGCTGATCAATGATTCTCTCTCATCATTGATGTTTCTATCTCTCTATCCCTCTCCCTTCCTCTCTAAAATCAATTTAAAAATACATTAAAAAAAGGAAAGATGGATTTAGTCCTTGCAATGACCCAAAGCAACCACAATTGTTACTAGTTTACAGTTAGACACAGAAGCTGAGTGGTACTAATAGCCCTGTCCAAACTATGGAAAGGACCCGAGATTAACAAGAAATGAGTGTAACTCAGAGTCCACACTCATCTCAGTGATGTTCTGAATTATTCCATTTAACACCTGTGAGTAACAGCAAATATTTAGGAGAATAATCTCTGAGGAAAGCCAGGTCCAAATTTAGAAAAGTTTCTTAACCCCCTTCATCTATGTATTAGGAATAATGCCTGACTCATAGGTAGGAGATAATAGATGTAAGGTACTTAGAACAGTGCAAATATTACTACTATTGTTGTAGTGATTACCTAGGAACAAAAAAATATATAATTGCCAGAAGTATCTTCTGAGTGAAAGTTTTTTTAATTACACCATTTTAATACTTCTGTTGTATCTACAGATTAGCATTTACATCTATGCCATTCTCCAAATGGCATTTGATCTATCTGTGTTGGTTGAATAGATAAATGGAGGATGAAGAAAGAATAGATTGCAAAAGATAAATACAAGCTTAAACAAAAATTTGAACTTATTAAGCAAGCACAGTGTCTTAAGGTATGTTTAAATATAAGAGTGCTGTGTGTTTTTGAGTCTAGAGAAACCCTCTATGAATTAAAACGGTTTAAAATTATATTCTAGACTCTCCACTTTCCTATGTACTAGCCAATGCCTATAAAATAGAGTTATTAGCAAAAACAGAAAGAGACAATGATGATACTTTTAGCAACATATCTGACAAGGCCATTATTATCACTGAAAGCAGATTTTTAAAATGTAAAGCATTTTGACACTTTAAAACACTATACACTTTGGGATTATAATTATTTTTAGGGATAATTGATAATAACCCCCTGATTTAAGATAAAGGGGAAAGGATCCAAGTTTTAATCATGACTTCACTCACATTTATTTGAAACATTCAACTTTCCCTAAATCCAAGGCATAGGGAAGTTGAGCAAGGTGGTGGGAATTGAACAGAGAGGGGAGAGAGCACTTGAAAGAACAGGACCTCAACAAGGATGATCCAGACGAAAGCCTCGCCAGTCTCCTAGGAGCCTGAGCCACTCCCTGCCATTCATTAAACCTTAAACAGGCATGAGCTTATCCTCCCGTCATCCAGCGTGGGCTCACTGCGGGCTCCTAGAGGAAAACACATGCCTTCTCCTCCATGAAGGACAGCTGCCAGGGCAGCAGAGCCAGGCTGTCAAGCCCAGGAGGACCCATATAAAGTTAGACTCTGGCTGCCTTGCAGCGGGGCAGCCCGGGAGAGAAACAGTCATGCTCGGCAGCTCATTTCCATCAGGACGAGAACTTCTGAGTTGACACTGAGCTACTTTATTTATGAATCCCGTTTAGCCTCTGGCCGCCGTCAATCTTACCCTATGCAGATGTTTACTACTTGGACTACATCATTTTTGCCTGATGCTGCCTACAGCAGGCTACACTGGTATCAGCACCGCCTGCCTGAGATGCTTCTGCTCAAGTCCCTGACTACTGGGGTAATTCTATCTCCCTGGTGTGCCTGGGACAGTCCCAGTTTGCGTCTATTGTCCCTGTATGATACCCATAGCAATCCTATAATTCTCAAAAGAGTCCTGATTTGGACCATAAATTAAATGATCTTCCTGCTATACCCTGACTATAAGGCATCTGCTTTCATATTCATTCATTCATAGGGAAATGCATCCATAGCCATGCAGATAAATCAATCACCGCTTTAGGCTATCCAGGAAACTACCAATAATTAAAAAACCAGTATTTTGACTCCTAATGCCACAGCATTTGTCAATAGCTGGTATTCTATATGTTCCTTGCTTATTTATTATCCATCTTCCCTAAGTGGAATATTATTTCCATAAGGGCAGGATTTTTTTTTTTTTCTGTTTTGTACACTAGTACTTAGAAAGTGATCAATAAGTGTTTTTTCTAAATAAATTAATGAAAGAAATCCAAGAGCTAAATTAGCAGAATTTGAACCTTACCATGATCCCAGAACTATAACGAGGCCTTTACCTATACGGTATTTTTCAGTCCTAATAACTCTGCATGTATATATTACTTTTCAAGATGAATAAACCAAGAATGATAATTTGGTCAAGGTCACATGGGCCCAGGATGCTGATTCCCCTTCAGAGCCAGAATGCTTCGGCCTCCTGGTGAGGCTACCGCTGAACCCTACAGCCTGTTTTCTCACTCTTAAATATTTTGTGGAAACCGAGATAGACATGCCCTTCTATTTTATTTTGTTTTAGCAGATTTGAGGAAGATCAGGTTTAGGTAGAATTAAATACTTTCAGTTTCCGAAGAGATATATTTTGTTTGAAAAAACAAACCAATAAACTGAAAACTTGTCATGCTTCCAAGCCTGGAAAGTAGTTAATGAAAAAAGCATATGCCTCATTTCAGTATTTCTCTAAGATAGTTAAAATCGCTAACACTAAATCAGACAGTGTTGACTGCACTCTTACCATCGTGCTAGTAGACAGTAGAGGGAACTGTTAGTACAGTCAGCAGCAAGGTGTAAACAGGCTTATGGCAGAAGGGAGAAGCAACCAACTACAGCAAACATCACACTTGGATCTCTGCTCATTTAAATGTTATGTCATTTTATCATGAACTTCTCTTAGCCTGACAACTACTTCTAGTTAATTCTAAGTGATAGCTCTAAAATATTGGTTTTGCATGCTAACATATTCAGAATTTCTTTTCTATTGAGTTTTTTCCCTAGAACCTCATTGTCATTCAGTTGAAGTTTAAGCTACCTGTCCAAGTTCCCAAGGATTTCCCCACTTCTCTTCTTTTTCTCACCAGTCATTGCCTCCTCTGACCTCTTCACCTCCTTCTCACAATCTCAGCCATCTGGAACAATTTTCTTACTTTCCCCTGACAAGTGTCATATCTTACTTAAGACTTTCTTAAAACTTTTTTCTTCTGAGGAGATAACTTCCAGCTTACTTTGATAGATTTGTGGGCATTCCAGTCATGGCATCTACCACCCTACTAAAAGCTGGGGTTGATGGCATTAGTCTTCTGTCTAGTCAATTAATCCTTTCTTTCACAACACCTATGTGTTTCCCCCTCCAAAAAGTACCTGATAAGTCAAAGAGAATTGTCTTTCCAGAGAAAGGAGTAATTATTCTACTTATAAGGTTAGGTACTACTATAGTCTACCACAAGAAGCACCAAACTTCTCCTTGGATAGTTGAGGAAACAACTATTTTACCTTCAAATATAAGCAGTATGTAGAGTGAGCTGCATGCATTACTTATAGGTTTGTCTCCTACATGGTTCTTAAAATATCAGGGAAAATATCCCACTGAAATTCTTGTATGTACCACCTGAGTCTCTAAAGTTACATTGTATAGATCACTTAAAACAGAGAACAAAGGCCTATTGTAATTTTGGTAAGAAATCTAATGTGCATAGTGGGATGATCATAAAAATAAATAAGTTTAATAAAGCTCTGGCACCAAAAGATGTAAGATAGAAGGGTTCCATGGTCACATAATAATGGAAAACAATACACATATATTCTCTATCTTGGAAAGAAATGTGCATTAATGAATAAAATAAGGCTTTGAGAAGTCCTTTCCAAAACAAACTCTATTACTATTTCAATAAATGTTTCATAAGTTTGTTCAAAGAACTCTTTTTCTTTTAATTAATGTAGCATGCAATGTTATCTAACAGAAATAACATTCAATAGAACAAGATTTAGAAAAAACTAACTCAAAAAATAAAAGCCGGAAGAGGCCTATAATATAAATCAAGTCCAGCCCATTGACCTTATTGACAAGTAAACTTAGACATAGAGATGATGTCTAGCAAATTCATGAAACATCACATTTTAGTTTCTTATCAGCTTCCTTGAGTTAACATTATCCCATGCCAATTGATTTTCCCCTAATTTCTGTTCAAGAAACTTCTCATTGCCCAGCACCTGTCAATTTATGTAATAGTCAAATATCTCAAAATTACCTTGTTAACATAGTTTAAAATTCACACTCCTTAGCATGGCCGTCTGTGGTTTGAGTGAAGCGAACAGGTAATTTCAGTGTCATCTAAACGTGCTGTCACAAGTACAGAGCTACTTCCCAAAGACATTCAGTGTTTTCTACCTCTGGGTTTTCTGTTCATCCCCACTTCCCAAATCCTGCTAATCCCTTTGAGGCCCTCTCAATGGTACTTTCTCCATGAGGATTTCTAGGACTTTCTCAGTTGAAATTTTATATTCATTCATTCCCAAAACATACATGTACTCCAGCTTATTAGATTTCATTGTATACTTAAGGGCTTGTCTGATATTCTCCTTATGGGCAAGGTCTGCACTTGGTTCATCCTGGAATCCTGTTGCCCAAAGCAGGTTCATAGTAAATATTTGTAGAGTTAATCAGATCGTCTACAGTCACACAGACATGCAGTGACATAGTAAGGGCTGGACCCTACCACCTTTCAGGATTGCTGGTATTGCTAATAAAACCTAGAAATGCAATGGGAGTATATCCATTGTTATGATACTGTACTTTTAGATTTTCATAGGAAACCAAACATATCATCAATACTACCATGGCTATGTACTCATCTGTTTCATTTTGATGATACTTCAAGATGAGAAATAAAGATGTGTGAAATTACTATATCACTTACAAGATGCTATTTTGGGATGAACCTTATGAAAGCTACAGAACTGTGGAAATCATTGTTTCTATAAATAAACAATCCCAATGATGAAGAGAGCACAGTATAAGGCTTGGAGACAGATATGACTTTGATCCCTCCTTGGGGACATTTTAGTTCTATGACCACCCTTAACTCTGAGTGTCTGTTTCTTCATTTGTAAAATGGCAAACATTTATTGAGCACGATCCATGTGGTAAGTTTTGTGTACTTAACCCATACTTAGTATGCGTTCTCTCATATACTTTTTATAACAAGTATATGAAGAAGATGATATTCCCAAGTTATATGTAAGGAAACCGAGGCTCAGGAATTATTCAAATAACATGACTAAAGATACACAGCTAGCTACTATATATCAAAGGCATGATTCAAACCCAACTTTTCAGAGGTAAAGCAAATTCTATTTCTATATTCTCTACCCTAGAAGTAATGTTGAGAATTAAATAAATGCATTTGAAATCCCCTGATATAATGTATCTCACTCTAGATTTTCTCAACAAATGTTTTTTCCCTTCCATTTTTTTCTGATCGTGGATTAATGGGAATTACACCAAGATAATAATGAGAAGACCTGTGTTTGAGAACAGTTCTTATTACCAAGTGAGGATAACAAGACCATGACTATGAAAGAGCTTAAAAAAACCCAAGTCTTCATAAATACAAATTTTCATTGTATTTATTGTATTTATTATCCCAGAAATAAGTGCCATTTTATGTTGAGGGTACAGCTCTGCATATGTCTTAAGTAAACTGATCTCTAAGAAAACATATACTAAAATTAGAAAACATTATCTTGACTTTTTCCTTTGCAACAGGTAAGTTCCTAACATGTAAAGTGATTTTAACCAAGTGGCCTCTGACTATACTTCAGGGGATTGTATCTAAGTGGTTACTGATATTACTGAGTTGAATACAAGAAATTATCCTGTTTTTCACACTTTGTCATTGATATTCAAAAATTTTCTGTAATTTGAACTTGAGCTAGTTTGGTACTTGAGTCCAGATTTGGATGTTCACAGAATGCACAGAAATTCAAACCCCATTGTTCTATTTTCTGGCTTGTTTTGTCTGAGGGGTAGCATCTTTTCTACTCTCACACACACACACACACACACACACACACACACGGCAATACAGTGCCAAAAATATGCAGATGTAATGTGAAAAACTCAGCCAATCATCTAAATGTTTAAAAAATATCCAGATGTTGGATTTAATGTAGACAAACCATCTGGCAGATAACTTTAGTTTTCTACTTTACATCCGGCTGTTGGATGCTATGGAAGGACAGCATAGGTCTGTACTTAAAGACGAGCAACAAGGTCGACACTGACTCATGGATACAGAGAACAGACTGACAGTTGTCATGGGGGCGGGGAGTAGGTGAGAAGGATGAATGGATTAAGCAAAGAAAAAAGAAAGACTCATGGAGACAAACAACAGTATGGTGATTACCAGAGGAACCCAGAGACGGGGAAAGGTAGAAAAGGGTAAAGGAGGGATAAATGATGATGGATGGAGACTCAACTTGGGGTGGTAAATACACAATATAATATATAGATGATGTATTGTAGAATAGTATACCTGAAACCTATATAATTTTATTAGCCAATGTCACCTCAATAAATTCATTAAAAAATAAAAATCCCTAAAAAAGATATGCAAAGAAAATGTGTCAGATGTATATTGCTAGTTCTCTTGAAAACACTTCTAATTGAATAGGCATCATTAATATTTTTGAGGGAGGAAAACAGAAATTTCATAGAGCAGTGATTTTTGTTTAGAACTACCCACTTTAAAATACTTTTCATGCCCAGCTGGCGTGGCTCAGTGGTTGTGCCTTGACCTATAAACCAGAGGTCACTGTTTCACTCCTGGTCAGGGCACATGCCTGGTTTGTGGGCTCGATCCCCAATGTAGGGCGTGCAGGTGATAGCCAATCAATGATTCTCTCTCATCATTGATGTTTCTATGTCTCTTTGCCTCTCCCTTCCTCTCTGAAATTAATACAAATATATTATAAAAAAAAAAAAACAGGACATTTTTCATGGACAATTCTTTTTCAGACACTTATTGTCTTAAAATAATACCGAAATTTGGGGTAATTCACTCCTACTAGCAAAACTTCCAGATTCATATTTACTAGTAGAGTTAAATATTTTATAGAAGAAAAGTACAAATAAAAAAGAAGAAGAAAACAAATAAAAATTGGCAGAGGGCAAGAGTGCATCATCATCCAGCACCAAATTATAAACCAGCAGATGTTCTATTGAGAACACTTGGTCCTTCTACCAGCATTAGTTTACTCACATGTGATGAGGCATCAAGTCAAGGTCCAGAAGCAGAGGCAGCCCATCAATCACAATAATTAAAATTTGTTTTGAGCAGGGGTCCTCAAACTATGGCCCCCGGGCCACATGCAGCCCGCGGAGGACATTTATTCAGCCCGCCGGGTGCCGCTGCCTATCCTTGCTTAGCAGCCGACTCGTCCCAGGCCCACAATGCGCATAGGAATTTGTTCATAGTTTTTTTTTTAAACTATAGTCCGGCCCTCCAACGGTCTGAGGGACAGTGAACTGGCCCCCTGTTTAAAAAGTTTGAGGACCCTTGGTTTTGAGTCTACTTTGTAAAAGGTAAAATACCTGTAGCTGTAATAATTTTAAAATACGTAACTAAAAGAAATGAATGACTTTTTATATCCAGGTACTGTATCATTCACATATCATAGCATCACATTTTCAATATTATTTTCCTTTAAAAATAGAACTATATAGTAAGGGAAAAAACTAACCAATATGATAAGTGCTACTTCCCTCCTTAATTACCATGGGGCAGATTGTTCATATTCAGAAGTCATAAGTGGTAGAAAAATGCCCTATAACAAAGCAGTAAAAGGGACAGTGAAAATGGATACAGCAAATTTGATTTTGTTAACTACAAAGTATCCACAAAATCATAGTACACATACCAACCTCAAAAAAAATCATTAAAGGACACCATGAGATAAAGCAGGGAAAAATGGTGAACAAAAAAATCAGACGCTCTGGAAGAAGCAAGGAAAAAAAAGATGGGCATGAAAATTTATAGACAGTTTGAGGGTAGGTTTTCAAAGTGGCATGTGACAGAGCCAAGCACAAATCCTCTTACTTATTAACGGGATTTGTCCCTGTACCTGTCACACATTGCTTTGAAAATATCTGCCTCTGTGAAAGGTATACTGCTTCTCTCCGTCAGTTTTACTCTTGAGAGACTAATGTATAATCTCTTTAGGTTTCATCTTTTGTATTTCTGTGCATATGACAAATTGTTTTGAACACTCGTCATCCATACACATAAGAAGGTAGGCACCAAGGGCTTATCATCGCATATTTAAAAATCCCTGAGATCCTACTTTCCTCATTGGAAATAAATGTTCTATTAAAATAATCTCTAGATTTATCATTGAAAATTTTCCAACTAATGCATTTGTGCCTGCATACCATAGGCTATTGTTCTCAACCCCATCAGACTCAGTGTCTCTCTCCTTTTAATAACAAATATTTTGTAACCCATTTATTATACTGAAATAAAATGTCTAGATATTGTAACCATTCTAAGGATATAATTTTTTTAAAAAATCAATACAATGCCCCAATTATAAAATAAAAGGGAAATATAAAGTTCTTCATAATAAAATAGAATGTATTTTGAAGTGTAAATACCTGAGCACTGCTACATAATGAAAACTTAAGGAAGCTGAATGCTGATACTTCTGCCAAGAATCTTGTAAATTTGTGAATGCATAAGCTACCAGTGCAAACTGAAACAAGATTGTTGCGCTAATGCAGCGAACACCATAAAGAGAGCTGCCATCAGTGACTATCAATTAATAAAGTTCAAAACAATAAGTGTCTCTTAATTTACATGATTAATTTTTACAAAACTCAGTGTATATTACAGTGTGGAAAGTCCTTTATAATTACGTGAAATAGAATTCACATAGAAATAGATTCTTATTGCAGATAATAATAAATGACCTTTTTTATCTACATGAATATCTAACAGGATACTCAAAAAGTCTGGCAAGCATGAGGCAGTTTTTCAACGTGTGTAGCCTCCTGCAAGTTGCAAATGTCTAGCTTTTTTGGCTCCACCCATGTTAGTGGTGGTTCCAGCCTCACCTCATTCACTTTTTGTAAAAACCTCAAAAACCCTCATAAATTCCCAAAATTCTCCTCAGAGTGTGATATTGTTCCCCAGTCAGAACGAGTGCTAGAGAATTACAGCAGAGGGGCTAAAACAGATAATGGCATCTTTTTGCTTTTATTTTATTTTGGTTTCACTAAGGTAAGGCAAAGCTTGATTGTTAAAAACCCATCATGCCGTTCACATTGTGTTTACACGTTCTGTAGCAGGAAAGCTCAAGAGTCTTCTGATCACAACCTTTTGTTAAAAGTGAGTGGACTCAGCACATAGATTGGGGACATTTGAATGAAACTTACTAAAAGGAGTGTCACAAAGGATAAGGTAAGACTGCTTAATTTTAAAATAGAAAGAATAGATGTTTGCCTTTAGGAAATACATTTCACATGCATAAAGAATTAAGCCAGATACAAAAATGTTATTTATTAATCAGAGGGGAAAATAAGATGCAGAAGGAATTTGGGGAAAAAGAAATACTGGCACAAGCAGTTGTTTCAACAAAATAAAAAACACCTTTGTCACATGACATGATATGGTGCTAGATTTATTATTCCATTTATCCATTTATCCTTAAAACAAGCGAATCATAGACATTTACCTTAGAAATCTAAAGTTGCTTTTTTCTGCACAGTACAGTTCTACAGAACCATAGATTGATGGTTTCATAAGGTATCAGTCACACTTCCATAGCATCTGCTGATATAAATATAAAAGCTTCATTTTAAAGGATAAATAAAGCCACACTATTATCTAAACAGGGTAAAATTTAACATCCTTGTGGTTTGTGGAAATTTTTGATGTGCCTGCTGGCTTTTCAATAAAAATCAATTATGCCTTAAATGCGAGCGGTAGTCAACATACTACAGACTATAAATTCAATTTCATACTCAGAAATATGGATTAGCTGAACTTGATGCCCTTCCATTGATTTCAGAAAGCAAAAGCTGATAAGGTAAATAATAGTAAGAGGCTTTCTGACACTCCACATCAAGTTCCGGATTTCCATATTATTTCTGTAAGAACTTTGCAGTAACCACAATATCCTCCTTGTGAAATATGTATGATGAATAGATATTATATGGATTGCTGATTCATCTCTCCATACAGAATAGATGTTTTGCTTTCATAAGTCAGGAAGAAACTGCAGAGGAAAAAGAATATGCTTATTTCCCTCGGCTCAGTGCAAGGTATACTAGTATGTCAACTGGTTGCGGATAAATCTAGTGGTAATTAGAGTACATACCAATTAAGTGCTGAGATTCCACCTATAAATAAAAATTGAATGAACCAGGAACAAATAGATAGTCTTCAATTCTTCAATGTTTTATACAGACACACACACACACACACACACACACAGAAGTTGAGAGAGAGGCGGCGGGGTGGGGAGGGAGGGAGGGGGGAGGGGACGGGGGAGTGAGGGAGGGAGAGAGAGAGAGGGGGGGGGGGAAGAATTCTAAAAATTGAAAAACATCCAGTCCTTCTGTTCACTCAAAAGAGCACCTTAAATTGGCAAGAATCTCATGGACGCAAGAGGAAAAGAAATGATTTGGTACTAAGAAATCTAAGGGATAATGTTCATAAGAAAGGAATTTAGAATAGTTCTCAGGATAATAGGAAATCCAATCACATCTGCAACAATTTCCTTCTTTCCTCCTTTAATGTGCAGAACATTTAGGTTTATAGAAACTCTCAAGTCCACACTTTGAGAATTCTGTGGCTCAGCCATTTCCTCTGGCGGTAAACCTGGTGCACTCAGCTTAAATCCCAAAGAGTTCTTAGAAAGGGTCAGTCCACAGGGCCTGGTCTCACCTTTCATCAAGATGAGTTCCCGCTTTCCCAACACAAACAAGGACTGCTCTGTCACACATTCAGCATGCTAACAGAGAAAACCATGGCTCCTATTAGTTCAAAGGGACACGTTCCTTAAAAGAAGAGTTTCCTGCAGCTTCCCCAGAAGCCAGCATTTTCAAGAGTTCATAACATCACTTTGGTGAAAACCCAGGGCCTAGCTGCTCCTCCGAGGCAATTACTTACACTTAAATTTCTCAGGATAGAGCTTAATTTATTTAAAATAAACTCCTACGTCATTTATTTTACTCAAGTACAAGCAGTTTTATTAAAAGATGTTAAACATAAAAATAACCTATATAAAATGCTATGAATACTAAATGGAACACACCCTAAAGAAAAGCATTTCCAACAGTAAGCAATTATTCATATATTCATCTATATGGTATCTGTTACTCATCATTATCAATTTCTTGAGAAAGCATAGAGAAAAATGGCAACATGGTTATTGTGGGTTCCTTTCATGAATAACAAATTGTTTGTATAAGAAAAACATAAAATCATGAACGAACTGCTACAGTCTCATTTCTGACTTTTTCAGTTATTTATTATCTGTGAAAAAAGTCAACAGCATTTCTTTTTTGCAACTCTTAGAAATCTATGTGTGTATGTTTATTTATAAATATACATTTTTTTCATAACAGGGAATATGGGGGCAAACATATATTTTCAGCAATGTCTTTTCACATGCTATTTAAATTTAGGTAAAGAATACTAGAAATTTCATTTTCCTTATACCAATATATACTCATAAACCTGTAGAACATAAGTTTCTGATAAAATATTTACTATGTGAATTATAAAATTTTAAGTTTCAGGGTATGAAATAACACTATCTTTAAAACCTATATAAAGCAAAAATGCCACAACCAACAATTTTTATCATATGTTGTAACGTGACTGTAGCATATGAGGAAAAAGGCATCACATTGTTTATGAAAAAACAATTCTTGTAGATACACTTGGAAAACTGCAAACATTCATAAACAGTTACTCTTTGGGGATAGAGAAAAACTGCCATTAAACAGGTGTTAGAATTTAAATGACATCTCATTAGTGACTCCTTTTTGCAGCTCTGAGACAAATAAAACCTTCATTTAAAAGCATTAGTGCTATTCCTAAGGGTTTCTGGTATCATAATGTTCTGTTTTATGAAGATATTTAGCTTCTTCTAGCATTCTTGCTTATTTATACAAAATAAACCAATTGCATTTCCAAGTTTAGCTGAGTGTGAAGTCAGGGGGTGAATAAGGCCTTTGCCATGCTGTAAATACCCTTGCCCCTCCCTCACTTCAGCGAATCTGGGAGGTTGGAACACAGCCTGAAAAAACAAAGGTATTTTTGAGAATCATTTCCAAATAGAGAGTCCTTGTATCCTTTGCCTTCTGTTAAAGAACAGTCATATAAAACACAGATTTTCTTGATGTGAAAGTCATTAACTATTTTTCTAAGTCCTCTCTATGTAAAATGTGAGTCTATTTTTATAATTCAAGAATTACACCAGAGTGGGTAGCTATTGAAAACTTACCTGCTAATTGGGAAGTTTACTCACACTGTCATTTTACACTCTTGTTACAATGACAATCTCAGTTTCTCAAATGTGAACCCAAAGACTAGCACACAGAAAGCCCCAATAATCAAGCCAGGATTATAAGAATTCATTCATTTCATTGCTTTGAAAAGCTACCCAATCCATAATTTAATTCAGCTGACTGGGATCCATGGAATTCCACAGTTCTATAGGGTACGGGGAAGCCTCTGCAAAGACAAACAGCAAGGAGACATGTATACTTTCAGCAGCTGCTTCCCTACAAAAATACTAATTATTATTGAGTATTGGGTATAGGAAGTGCAGTGATATGTTTTGGAAATGTAAAGATAATTAGATCAGATCTGGCCCAGAAGGATCTTAAAATTGAATAGGGGCAAAGATGGTGGAAAAAGAAGGGACAAGATAATCTGCAAGCATGTATAATATGATTAAGACCATTGAACAGTTAGAAAATGCAAGGGGTGAAGTTCACAGAAGAAAAGATGACATCAGGCTGGGAGAATCAGAAGAGATAGTATTTGAAATGGATTTTACTGGGTGAGGATGATTTCATGGAAAGTGGGTGGACTTCTGGAAATACAGGCTCTGTTCAAGGACTTCGCAGGAGATACAGAAATCCCTGGGCACCAGGCTCATGAGCATACCCTGAATTTGTTAGGGATATGGAGTCTGAAACCTTTGGGAAAGAAAAAGACAGGTGTAGGAAAGACAGGCAAAGGAAGGAGAAAGTAAAGGTGACGGGACTCCTAGGAAGGCTAATTTTTGGCATGGAGGTAAGAAGTCTGAAGGCTTGATAAAGGAAATTAACAGTGTGAGAGACAATGAGGAAGAAGTCACTGACATTGCAAAGCTAGATTCTAGTGAATGTGGTAAATGATTGAAGAACAAGGAGTTAATAAGGACTCTGAAGACCCTCGACTGGGAGGCTTACGGTAGAAGGAGGTGGTAGTTTGGGGAAGATGGAGGAGAAGTTTTGGATATACTGAGTATGAGACATTAGCAGAGAATCTGAGTAGATTGTGCAATGTGACAATGCTGGTAAGTTTTCCAAATGAAAAGGTAAATTTTCAATAACTTTCTATGCCAGGATCTTAGACTGCAGAAAAATTGTGTCACAGCTTACACAGAGGGACTGAGATTTAGAGATTTATGATTTAGAGAAAATCTGAGCTTCATGTGACTCTTATTAATCCAATTCTTAATGATAAAAGTGAAGCTGGAGACAGAATTCTCTGGGCTAGATTTGCAAGCAAATATCTGCATAGAAATGAAACCACAAGAATCAATAGTTTCCAGAGGGAAAAGGTATAAAAGTGGAAAAAAGTATAAAGGTGAAAGAAAGGAAAAAGGTAGAATCATGGAGACATAGACAGGAGCCAAGTCAGAAAACCTGAATTTAATTTCACAATGGATTAGGATGTATTTAGTTACTGTTTATACATTTGGTGAATAAAAATAACAATAAGAAATAATGATATTACTTATGTAGCATTGCTTATTGGAATAATTGCTAAATATATTCCAGTTGATTTGACAAGGTTATAACACTGTGATCATTTCAAATTATCATCCAATTCTCATTTAATCATGCAGCTTAAGCAAACTACAGAGCCTAGGAAAAAAGTGGAAGAATAGAAACCAAAGGCAGTTCAAACACAGTAAGTGACATTTATTCTGAAAGAACAAGTAACAGGCCGCATGAAAAAAAAATTTTTTTCCTGCTGAAATCAGCTTATATTACAAAATACATAACCATGTGACCTAAACATTGGAACACTAGTCCAGGATAACTCCAGAACAGCAGAATATAAATATGTGTATGTGTGACACTTAAAACATATTCTGCTTTGAATATAATGAATAGGTATTCTTTCTTGTCCACTGGCCATATTCTTGGCCTCATCCAGGAAATGAATTAAAAATTTATGGGTTGCCCTGCCCAGTGTGGCTCAGTTGTTTGGGTGTCGTCCCATGCACCAAGAAGCTGTTGTTCAATTTCCGGTCAGGGCATATGCCAGGGCTCAATCCCCAGGAGGGCATGCAGGAGGCAGCCAATCTGATCTATGTTTTACTCTCACATCAATATTTTTCTCTCTCTCTCTAATAATCAATTAAAATATTTAAAAATTTTATGGGAAGGATGAAATCAAAGAGATAAAAAGGGTACATAATAAAATGTCCTGGACACCTGTAAACACCAATTTGGTCTTTTTATTATGGCTTAAGAGATCAACCGAAGGACTTGTATGCATGCATATAAGCATAACCAATGGATACAAGACACTGGGGGGGGGGGGGGCAGGTAAAGGCATGTACTGGGGGGAAGGGGAGGCCGGGGGGAGGTCAATGGGGGAAAAAAAGGAGACATATGTACTACTATTTGTAATACTTCAAACAATTAAAAAAATTAAAAAAAAATACTTCATGTTAGCTCTCCTGGGCCTTCTCTCTGCATTTTTCTCACTTCCATCTACTGAGGTGACCTTTACCATTGTTCTCTCAGCTCCAATTCACACAGGTAACTGCCTTTCTCTGTTGTTTACATCTTTCTGTAAATCCAAGTCAACATATAACTAACTTCTAATCCTCATTCACTTCTCTAGAACAGATCAAATGAAATTTTAATAATTATTATCATGTACACTGGCATCTTCTGATTTACCGTGCCTTTTATATATATTATCTCACTAGATTTGTAAACTGAATTAAAAAAGAATAATTCTCTTTGTGGCCATTCTTATTATGTCTTAGGTTTTGTGTATGACTAATTGTTGAATAAAAGTTTTTACCCATTTCATAGAAGAATTTGAGGGATTATGGAACAAATGAAGATGTTTGAGCAATGGGAATAACAGGAACCCCTAAAATCTTTTACACCCCACACAATTCTAGCCATCACATCTGAACCAAACTGTCTTTGGGATAGAGGACATGGAGTGGGGCAATCTAGAGCTTCTTAGTGCTTTCTAAAAAGACCTTTCCTATTTGGGTAACAGAAAAGGTGGCTCCAGCAACACAAGATGAGGCATCTCATCCCTGGTTATCCTAACCTCCTCCTTCCTTACCATTTTCCTCTATAAAGGAAAACTCTTATTTCTTCAATTTTTCATACTTATGTGCTTTCTTTTTCTCTCCTTTAATATTTTTACTTAGCTGGTTCAGTCATTTTATTTTTTTAAAATATATTTCTTTATTGATTTCAGAGAGGAAAGAAGAGGGAGAGATAGAAACATCAATGGTAAGAGAGAATCATTGATTGGCTGCCTCCTGCACACCCCCTACTGGGGATCGAGCCCGCAACCCGGGCATGTGCCCCTGGCCAGAATCAAACCTGGGACCCTTCAGTCCGCAGGTCAACGCTCTATCCACTGGGCCAAACCAGCGAGGACTGGTTCAGTCATTTTAAACAGTAAATGACTGTAACTCTACTGATTTGCTTGGCTTGTGCACACAAAACTCTGCACTGGGACCTCCTAATCCTCAACCCAGTCTCTAGGCATTGGAACCATCCCTACCCAGTGGGATAGATTTAGGGAGCCTCCTCTCCTTGGATTTGACAGGTACCATCAAGCTCTCACTCTGTCGGTCAGCTCTGACCTTGTATTTTCTGTGCCCAAACCTCTGAGTTAAGCTCCATATTTGGGATCTGGGTCTGTTGGTCCTAGCCCTTACACTGGGGCAGTTTTGACTCTAGGACAGTGAGTCATAACTTGTAATCCTGCAGCCACGAAAACTCACTTCCAAGCTGTGGCCTGGCCATGTGCGGCCCAAGTCCCTGATGCCCTCCTCCCTACTCATCGCCCATTCTTCTGTCAGATTTACAAATGAGAAAGTAGATGCCAAGAGGTTGTAGAACTGGTTGAAGGCAATGCAGTTAAAAAGTAAATGGCAAGGCCAAGATTCAAATCAAAATCAAATTAACTGAAGAGTCCGTAATCTTTCCCCATACCTCCAAAACACACAAACACACGTACATACAAACAATAGTTCTCAAAAAGACCGCTTTTCATAACAAACTGCAAGAGTCAGCATGACAGTCCTCAACAATAAAATAAGCATTAAATACAAGTCAATAACTGTATTAACGTTGCTGAATAAACACAGATAAATTTAGGGTAACCTGGGTATCTAATTCCTTCTTTCTCCTTTAGACAGCTTTTTTCATAAGCCCCAAATGCTATTTTAAAGATATGTAAAAAAGCTTTTTTAATTCACATTTCAAAAGAAATATTCACAAACAAAGCTAATATCTGCCATTTTACAGACTTTCAGCCCTTATATTTTCTTACATGTAATCAAGTGTATTTTTAAATATATGTTCACATTTACATTATTCCCATTAGAGGTTTTTGTTATGGCCATACATGAGTCTCAGTTTTTCCAAGAGAAAATCAGATATTTAATTGTTCTCTTAGCCACAAGAAAAAAAAAAAAAGACAAACTTGACCCAAAATAATTACTAGCACATTAAAAATTCTATACACTCTTAGGTGTAACCTGTTTGCATCTTTTTAAAAATATTGCCCTGAATGTTTGGTGGCTTAGAATCCCACCTGAAATAAAATACTGGTGGAAAGAGTTTTCTTTGTTAAATAAGATTCAAAACAATGCCATTTAGACTGGGTCAAACTTTTACTAGTAAATAAATGTGTTAAAGGAAATAGGACATTTTGTCTTTCAAAAGCAAAATTTAGTTTATTATTTTATTGATTTTAATAGGTATATTAATATAATTGTCCAATGATGTGTTGTAAATCAAACTAAAACTACAGAAGAGCAAGAAAAGCAAGAAATTAATAAATTAAAATATTTTAAGCCAAATTTAGTCTACTCTCTCATTATTATGTGGTCTAAGATCCCTATCAAAATATATTTAATCATACAAGTATGAAATTTTAAATTTCTGCTAGTAAGAATGGCTAAAATTCTGTTTAGTTTTAAACTTCCTATAACACTGTCAACTCTTTATCTAATCATTCAGAATTCTTTGGAAATATTATAAGAAAAACTCTCCCAGAGCAACAACCACCACCAGCTTTCTAAAAAGCTAAAATGCTGCATCACTTTTATTTAAATAGCAAATGCACTCCTTAGGAATGTTAGCATTCTATGCCTGCATCATATACTCTGGGCTACTAAAGTTCTTACATATGGGTCTCATATGAACATTGCTTGGGATTATATACCAATTAGTGAAGATCCATTCCAAGCAGCCTATTTGCTTTTCCCCCCTTCCTTTCTTCCTTTTTTTTTTTTTTTAAGGGGGGAAAAACTGTTTTATATCGACAACCATCTGTGAGCCTGTCTTTCAGGCCATCAAACTCCACCATCCATTACGGAGCCTTCCTCACCTCCACTGCATGACAGCACAATAAAGATGACATACTAATTCAATGACTTGTAATTTCAGCTAAACAAAGACAAGTGCTGCAGCTTCTTCTTTTGTGTTAGCAGTGCCATATCGGTAAAGCCAGCTATGCAAACATAGCACTGGGAGGGTTTTATGACAGCAGTTGAATGGGGAGACTAGCTTGGTGTTGCTTTTTATGGTTTTTGGCTCCATAATTTCTGGCTCTGTGCTGCTGGCCATGGCTATTGTGTCTGGATTCTGTGTCAGCAGCAGCTAATTGTTCCAATAATGTTTATCATAGGGATCCACCAGGGAGCTGTATATGTGGAGATAAGCTACAGGGCAATGATACACACTATCTTTCTGATCTCTATACACACTGTTTTGCCTCATGCCAAAAAGCTTTTTAGGTCCCCAGTCTTAAAACACACACACACACACACACACACACACACACACACACACACACACAAACAGCTTAATCATCGTGCCAACAATAGTGTCTAAGGGGATGTAATCAGGTTCCTCTGATAATCTTAGCAACACATGAAAGTCATGCGCAAAAGCAGTAATTGAAGCAGTTGGTTCATTCTACCACCTGCTGTTGAAGTCACAGGTTAATCTAAATGAGGTCCCCTTCCGATGAAGCAGTATGGGAGGCACTTTTTATATCATAAATGTGCATTACAGAAGCCTTACAAAATAATAAAGTAACAGTTCATTAAATGAACTGTGTGGAGTATTCCAGGCTTGTCCAGCTTCTCCCACTGCTGGCGGATGGCATATCCAAGTGTAAATTCTGTCCTCATGTCTATACCCCAGTGCACACTTCAGTTTGCTTATGGTTCCAGACAATGGGAGTTCCTGAGACAGATGCCCAAATGTAACTAAACGTCAGGCAATCACGGGAATCAGCTGCGGGAAAGGGAAACATTTTTCTTTGTCTGCTTTTGATGCTGTTTCCCCCAAGATTACTAAATAGAATGTTGACAGTGTAAAAATAGCCCTAGAATCAACAATTAAGCATCTTGCCATCGTCTATGTTAGCCCATGTGTAAGGGATACATTTTTCTAATTAAACTTTTAACACCTGATTTCCATTTAAAATTTTCCTCAACTATTTTCCATGAGGTCTTTATCTGACAAAGAATACTAAGATTACACAGTATGCTGCTCTTCTAACAGGCAATTTCTTTAACAAAAGTGATTTTAAAAAATTATGGGGACTGTCAAAATAAGACTTTAATGAAAAAATTTAAATATAGGAGAAATGACACCTTCAGATTAAAATGTGTTCTTGCTTTTAAGTTACTTCATGGAATGAGAGCCAGCTTTGCATCAGATGCTAAACTAGGTAACGTTATCTTATTTAAGTCTCAAAGCCAGTCACTGAAATTGGTGTTATGTCTGGAAAAGCTGAGGAAACTAGGGAGGCTGCATAATAATTCAGGTTTCTGGGTAAATTACATGCTTTGCCTGGAAACCAAGTCAGCCTGAGTTCAAAACACAGTATGCACTTTTCCCACCAGGATAAACTGATACAATGTACTTGGTGTAAAAGAAGGGAAAGAAACTAGTGTTTATGTGGAGAAAGAAGACCCATTCTGAATTAGGCATTTATGTTAGGGTCATAAAAGGGAATCAATTTATAAACATAAATTGGCTTATTCCTGAATTTAATAGTGTGTGCGGTTGGGGGATGGGTAGAGCAGATATTACAGGACCAGGAGCAATATCTGATAAAATAAACAATATATTAATTTAACCTAATTCTGTAGCATAATAATAAGCAGTTAACAGAGTGACTATAATATTGAAGGTATGCAATAAATGTTTGCCAAATTATAATGAACAGATTAGTCAAATAATATTAATAAATGCAACCACAAAAGCTACGACATTTAGGAGTGCTTACTATGTGCCAGACAGCATTCTCAGTTTACATATGTTTTGTCTTTAATCCTTACAACAATCTGCTAATACTGGAATTGTTATCCCTATTTTACAGGTGAGGAAATTACCGTAAGCCTCTGGAACATTAGATCACTTGCTCATGGCTGCATTAGCAGGAGAGTGCAAGAGTCAAAGATTTGACTCCAAAGATAATCTGACTCCTCAAAGCTTTTACCAGGAAAATTAATAATTGAATTTAAAAATAATATGAACATTACAAGTATCTTTGGTTGTCAAAGATTCTTACATTGCCTTCAAGGATAGCAGCCCTCAGTCCATGAAAGTAATCAGAAGAATTTTAATAATATAGAGGTGATTTTGTTTAGACATTTAGTGTAAACTTTCTTAGCAGCCAAGATTGTTAAGATCTGGAATGTGGTACTAAAGAAAGCTGAAGAATATTCTTTGAATATTCTAGAGATCTTTGAAAACAAATTTTACTTACATCTGTCTCAATTATTTTAAGTGGAGGCTAGAAAAATAGAATATGTTACCTTTAAAGACATACCTAGGACAATGTTCCTGTACTAACTGGATGCCAATTTTTCTTAAAATTCTTTCTGTGATAGACCTAAAGTATATGAACATGAAAAGCTCTAGGAATGTCCATAGCTCTCAATATCACGTTGAAATATGTTTCATGCAACTGCTCATCACAAAAGATGCATTCATGAGCCTCAGTATTAATTTTCTGTTATTAAAGGCTTGAAGAGGATTCATAATGGCATTCTGTTTGGAGAGAGATAGAAAAACAACAACACCCAAAAGTAACCCTCTTTTAGAGAGGATTTTATTTCTGTTTTCCTTTTCATTTCAGGTACCTGATACTATTTAACTGTAATTAGATAATCATTTAAAGTCTACCTAGTTATTAATACTGTTGCTGGAATTGATTAAATTAGAACATTCACAAAAAAATATATAACTTATTCCTATGGGTCCTGTAATAATACTCTATGGTTTTCCACCACACTTTGATTGGTCTACTCACTTATAATTTATTACTGGAAAATATGTTTGACAATTTATAAAGTTATATTTTGCAATTTTCAACTCTTCATTCTCTGTTTATATTTAAACACATTAACCTTTTATTTATTCTTTATTTCTTTTTATCCTTACCCAAGATATGTTTTATTGATTTTAGAGAGAGAAACAGGGAGGAGAGAGAGAGAGGCAGAGAAAGAGAGATCAGTTGCCTCTGAAATGCCCCCAACCAGGGATCAAAGAGGAAACCTAGATATGTGCCCTCACTGGGAATCTAATCTGCAACCTTTTGGTGCACAGGATGAAGCCCCAACCAACTGAGGCACCTGGTCAGGGCAACACGTTAGCTTTATAAAGTACAACTCAAATCAGGGCTTCTGGTTTCTGGTCCAAATGTAAGATGCTTGGGTGCTGTCACTCCATCCTAACAAGTCAAAAGCTAAACAGACTTAAAAATCAACTTTCTTTGATCTATGAAAAAAGTGAGGTTATAGGGCAAATTCATGGACAGAAAGACTAAATATTGTCAAAATCTCAGTTCTGCTGAATTTTTCTAGATTCAACATAATCCTAATCAAATATCCAAAAGTTCTTTTGTGGATATCAGCAAACTGATTTTAAAGTTTATATGCAGAGACACAAGAACAAAATAGCCAGCTCTATATTGAAGGAAAAGAACAAAGTTGAAGGACTGACACTTCTTGACTTCAAGACTTAGTATAAATATACATTAATCAAGACAGTGTTGTAATGGTGAAAGAATAGACTCACAGATCAATGAAGCCTAGAGATGGATTCACATAAATACAGCCAACTGAACTTTGACAAAAGTGCAAAGATAATACAATAGAGCAAAAATAGAATTTTCAACAAAAAGTACTGGACCAACTTGACATCCATGTGCAAAAAAATGAATCTAGACACACACCTTACACTCTTCACAAAATTAAGACAAAATTGATCATAGAACTAAATGTAAAATGCAAAACTATAAAACCCCTAAAAGATAGCATACAGAAAATGTAGGTATGTTCATGACCTTTTCCATGCAACACCAAAGAGAAGATCAATGAAGGAAATAATTAATAAGGTTGACTCCATTAAAATTAAAAACTTCTACTCTGCAAAAGGGACTGTCAAGAAAATGAAAAGACAAGCCACAGATTATGAGAAAATATTTGCAAAGGACACATCTGCTAAAGGTCTGTTATTCAAAATACAAAAAGAACTCTTAAAAGTCAACAACAATAAGAAAACAAACAATTTGATTTAAAAATGGGCCAAAGACTTGAACAGACACCTTACCAAAAAAGATATGCATATGGCAAGTAAGCATATTAAAATATGTTCAACATCATGCATTTTTAGGGAAATGAAAATTAAAACAACAATAAGATGCTATTATATACCTATTAGAATGGTCAAATTCCAAAACACTGCCTACACCAAATCCTGACAAGGATGTGGAGCAACAGGAAATCTCATAAATTGCTGGTAGAAATGCAAAATGATTCAACCACCTTGGAACATAGTTTGGCAGTCTCTTACAAAACTAAACATATTTTATCATATGATATAGCAATTAGACTCAGGTGTAATTTACTCAAAGAATTGAGTACTTCTGTCAAGAGAAACACCTGCACAATGATGTCTGTAGCAGATTTATTCATAACTGCAGAAACTTGATAGCAATCAAGATGACCTTCATTAGGTGAATGGATACAAAACCACGGTACATCCAGATAATGGAATATTATTCAGTGCTAAAAAAAATAAATAAATTACCAAGCCATGAAGAGACACGATAGAAACTTAAATGCATATTATTAAGTGCAGGGAGCCACCCATATTTTAAAACTCCAACCATATGACATTTCAGAAAAGACAAAACTTTGAAGACAGTACAAAGATTAGTGGTCTCCAGGGTTTATGTAGGAGGCAGGAATAAATAGGCAGTACACAAGGATTTGGGGGGGCAATGAAACTATTCTATATCATACCACATGGTGAATACATATAATTTGCATTTGTCAAAACCCATAGAATGTACAAAAGTAAGAGGAAACCCTAATGTAATCTATGGATTTGGGTGATAATGTTGTGTCAATGTCAGTCCATAAATTGTAACAAATATACCTCTGGTGAGGGATATTGATAGTGGGGGAGGTTGAGCATGTGCGTGCGTGTGTGTGTGTGTGTGTGTGTGTGTGCATAGCAAGCATGTCAATCTCACATTAAATGAGGCATGTGGCCCGCCAGCAACGAGTTTGACATGCTTGGACAGGGAGTATATTGGAACTCTACTTCCACTCAATTTTCCTGTGAACCTAAAACTGATCTAAAAATAAAATGTATTAAATATGAAAAATAAAAGTCAAAAGTTTTGAAAAAATTAAGGGGAAAAATCTACCCTTCACTTGCTGTCAAGCAGCCTAGTTAAAATATAAATCTAACCTTATCATTTCCCTGCTGAAAATCCTTCAAGGACTCCCTACTCCTTACCTGAACAAGTATGGTGTGTTCACAAGATAATTTTAAGAAATACATGGATAACTCTAAATGTTTAATTGTAATGTATTTATTGTAGAGCATATTAGAAAAGTAAAACTAGCGTAACAAGAAGAAGAAGATGCATGACCATTTGCTGATTCTGACAACTGGGTTATTTATCTCTATATCATGGTAACCTGTACATTTTTCAATAGTCCATTAACAATTCAATTCCTTTATAAAGCATCCTTTTTTTTTCATCATTATCCACTGTAAAATGAGGGGTATATTTTATATTGGGGGATAATTTTAATCACTTGACTATTAAGGCAGTTAATATTTAAAAATGATCTAGCTCATAGCCTAAGTCCCTAACAACAACATAAAATCTTTATAGTATTCAAAATATTTGAAAATGATTTAAAGTACTAGTAACCATAAAATAAGCATAGCTGCAATTAAAATATATTAGAATCATAGAAAATAGAGCTCTTTTATATCTTGTGAAATCAAATTAAAAGTAAAACTTTTTCACCAGTCTTTTTATAACTCAGTGCTTGAAGAAATCATCTATAAGGTAAATATTATATATATATAATCATCTATATGGTAAAAATTATAATTCCAGATAGGAAGGGGGAGGGAGAGAGTGATAGAAACATCAATGATGAGAGAGAATCATCAATTGGCTGCCTCCTGCACACCCCTGACTGGGGATCAAGCCTGCAACCCAGGCATGTGCCCTGACATGGGATTGAACCGTGACCTCCTGGTCCATAGGTTGATGCTCAACCACTGAGCCATGCAAGCCGGGAAAAGGTAATTCTTTATATTCACCCTTTTTCCTGTTTTGCAGTTTCATCATCTCTTGATTTTACTAGCCTTTTTCTAATTGGTTTAATAATAATATTATCGATTGCTCTGCAGCCGTAGCATGACTTCTTCTTTGGCATGGAAACATAGAAGCTGCTTAAACAAAGGTCTAGCATGTCCAGTCTTTGAAATGAAGGCCCTGCCCATTGTCAGGAAAGATCAGGAAGTAAGAGGAATGTTTCTCTTCTTTCCCTTCATGATGGTATTGTTATGTAATAGATGATCCTATCTACCAGGACTAGAAAATCACTGCCAACCAAGCCTGGCAAAGTACTGACTGGCCCTGGAAAATAAATTGTTATGGAGTTTCATGAACCAGGAAAAGGGTACCAGGGGCTCCACCTAGAGCTCAAACTGTGGCTGGAACAATGACATAATCTAGGATCCCACAAGGCCAAGGAGTTGGGTCTTACAAAATGAGAAATCTGTTAATTCCTCAAGTTCATAACTATTCTATATGATAAAAGGCTAATATGCAAATCGACCAAACTGTGGAAAGACCAGTGGCTATGACACACACTGCTGTGGCCAACCAACATCAGCCCCGATGGTGGTTCCCCCCTACTCCCACCACAACTGCCCATGGCCTGATTGGCCTTCCCCACCCCAAGCTCAGGCATGTAGCATCTGCCTCTCCCCCACCTTGGTCTCCGCCGGCTGGAGGCTGCTCCAGCGGGTGAATTGTGCCCACATCTATAGCCCCTGAACCAGACAGCTTGCAAGATCAACCTAGCCAAGTTCACCCATGGCAAGTGCTTCACCCTCATCATGACTGACCTGGCAGCCCGGGGCGTGGACATCCTGCTGCTGGATGACAGAACAACATCATCAACTTCAGCTCCCAGCCCAGGGCAAGCTCTTCCTGCATGCGGCTTCCTGCACCGCGTTGGTCGTGTGGCCTGGGCTGGCCAAAGTGGCACAGCCTAATCCTTGGTGGCCCCAGATGAGGTCCCCTACCTGCTGGACCTGCACCTGTTCCTAGGCCATGCCCTCACCCTCGCCCGCCCCCACGAGGAGCCCTCAGGTGCAGTCGGCAGGGACTGGAGAGAGCGTGGGCCGAAACGGCAGCAGCCAGGACCTGAGCGGGGAGCCAAGAGGTGGGAGGAGGAGGCCCAGCCGCTGGACCAGGATTTCTATGTCCCCTATCGGCCCAAGGACTTCGACAGTGAACGGAGCCTGAGCGTTAGTGGGGACAGGGGTGCCTTTGAGCAGCAGGTGGCTGGCGTAGTCCTGGACCTGCTGGGGGACCAGAATCTGACCAGGGGCCGGCAGCAGCTCAGTGGGGACCGGAGGAAGCAGTTCGCGGGACAGTCAGGATAGGAAGACAAGAAGAAGATCAAGACAGAAAGTGGTCGCTACATCAGCAGCTCCTACAAGCCGGACCTTTACCAGAAGTGAAAGCAGAAACAGAAAATCACCACACGCTCAACGCCTGAGCCCCAGCGGGCCACCAGCTGTCGGCCGTGGCGGCGCTATTTTGCCGATCTGGTCGGGGGCAAGTGCAGGAGGCAACCAATTGATGTGTCTTTCTCACATCCATGTTTCTCTGTGTCTGTCACCTTCCCTTCTACTCTAAAAACCAATGAAAAATGTCCTCAGGTGAGGATTAATAAAAAACAAAACAAAATATGCATACATACACACATATAAATAAATACATGAATATTGGGGGGCTGGGGGCGGGGCCCCACAGTTGCATGAATTTCGTGCACCTGGCCTCTAGGATTATACAATCTCCACTTAATAAGTAATGCCTCTATTTTACTTTTTATCCAACTTATTACTCAGAGCCTGTGCCTCTATTCTTTTACATACTTACTAGACTGTACCAGCAAAAACTAAATCAGTGTCCCCTCCTGATCCTTGGCACATAGCCACATATCTGCTACATAATAAACAAACAAAACATGCACAGAAACATAAACCTATTTCAGCTTACATCTTTGTTGATTTTACATATATCTCATGTCCCCCTTGTTAATGTGCAACAATTGATAAGATTGCTTTCCATATCCTCTTACACCTCTAGTGTTGTCCACTACACATATATATATTGTTTATGTAACAGAAATCTTTTGAGAAAAATCACAATTGTGATCCAGAAATTTCATTAGTGTTTTAACAGTGATGCTTATAGAAGCTATGAAGTATATACTTGTTCTTGATTTTCCATTACATTAAGTGTATGTAGTATATATATTTTCTTTGTCACAGCCCAAAATCTTTTGAAAATTGTCTCTAAATTCATAGTTCTCCAATTGTGCCTTTTTTTTTTGTGTGTGTGGCAGAATCACGAAACAATATCTCCTGGTGTGACATATTAAATATAATTTCCAGTGTGATAGATTTAAGTATTAGTTCCAGTTCTTCATCCCTCCCTTATCCAATTCCTTTGCCATGTGACTCTGCAATCCCTCCTACTAGAAGTGGAATTTATGTCACCTTGACTTTGAACTCAGCCATGTGACTTGTATTAGCCAAAAAACGTAGCAGAAGGGAGAAATTGCCCATTCTGAACCAAGGCTAAAAGTGACACTATGTATTTCTGCTTGCTTGCCTACAGTTTTCCATCACCATGAAAACTGTTTCCCTTTGGTATCTGCTGTCCCTCGGCTCCGGCCCTAAAATGAGTACAACTGAATCCAGAATGAATTTAACCAACATACCAAGAGCCATATCCAGCCATATCTAGAGCACAAAGCAATCATGCCCCACCTATCTGAGCTAACCTCAGCCACCTTGTACATGTGTGAGAGAAAAAAAGGATGAGTTTTGTTTTAGGCCACTGAGTTTTGAGGCAGAATGTTATATACAAACACTATGCTACATATAGCCCTTGATGCATTCAGTAACGATGCCACAAGTTTCCCTGCTTCTATACAGTAAGAATTGTGGGGCTGAAGATTGGAGAAGCCATCACAGTTGTGAAGGCACAGTGTTTCAGTAGCTGTTAAAAGTGCTAGTTCATTAAGAGCTGAGATTCAGCAGCAGCAATAGGTGAATTTCCATGAAACAATCTCTTGGCCTGGTTCACTATTAATAGCTTAGTGGCATTTAAACCTGGTACACTGGCCTTCCCGGTAATTCTGTAAGCTAATTGATATCCTAAAATAAATATTATTCCATTAATTATCTAGAGTGGATTATGTTAAATTGAGACAGTAACTGCCTTACTTTTTTTTAAAAGAGTTAATTTTAATGATAGCAGTAAAGTAAATTGAGTTGTAACCTACAAACATTAAAAAATACTAAGAGAACACTATTAAGAACTATACCGCAACAACATTGACAAGTTAAAATCAAAACTTTACAAGGCTGACAAATTAAAATCAAAATCAAATTTTGGTTTGGGTATTTTGTCTTATTTTTCTTTCCTGTTTAGTTGCTATTCTTTTTAGGTAGTGAAAAGCCAGTCAGATAACCAGAATTCAAGGCCCAACTCTACTTTTATCTATTGTTCAATCTCCCATAGTTCATATAATCGCCCCAAGCCCCACTTTCCTCATTGGGAAAATGTGGGAAAGAACAAACACCTGCTTTGAAGAAGCATTATTATGAATAACAAATATTATTGTTAAAACAAGTTTAAATACTTAAAAACAAGGTCAGGATAAATATTCGCATTGATATATATATATATATATATATATATATATATATGGCCCGGTGCACGAATTCATGCACAGGTGGGGTCCCTCAGCCTGGCCGCCGATCAGGGCCATCGGGGCCATCTCGCCTCGCCTGGACCGATCGGGGCCAGCCGGCCAGGGGGGAGGGACCGTGGGAGGTTGGCTATAGGAGCACACTGACCACCAGGGGGCAGCTCCTGCATTGAGCATCTGCCCCCTGTTGGTCAGTGCACATCATAGCTACCGGCCGGTCATCTGGTCGTCTGGTTGTAAAGATCGCTTAGGATTTTATATATAGATATACACACATATACTTATATATGCACATATGTGTGTATAGTTTACTGTCACTATTAGCTCAAATTCACTGAAAAAAAGTGACCCATGGGTTTATTTTTATTTCAATATTGTTTCCAATTTAAAGAACTTCCCATCACAGTTTATGACTCATCTACCATGTGGTCTACTCTTGCTTTCTGCTTGTAGCCCACTGAAAGGGTATTATCACTAAACATGGTATAAAACATAATTAATTTGCCAGGAAACAGTTAATTATCCATGATATTTAATGTCAATCTTTTTATCAGATTACTGTAACAAGGCACTTAAAAGTGACTGAATTTTAAATATGTCGTTATAATCACATTTATTAAACAGCTATAAGTGTTTACTTACCAATAGGAGAAAAAAAAACATGCTTGAATTAGAAGAAATGAGAAAAAGTCAAGTTTAACTAAGCACTGTGTGAATGGTATTAGATTAGAAAAATAAAACCTGAGGTCATTTTTCATCTCCATGTTAATATTCAGTTTTCTCCAGTAGTAAAATGTCTACAAGTAGCTGAAATGAACAATTAAACAAAACGTGATATCTGTGACTACAAAGGAAAACAGTTTTGAAGACCTTAAAATATAAACTGCTCAAATGTCACCAAAACAGAATAATTTATAATCTTCCATCTCATTTATGTAATTTCTACAGGAAAGGAAGCATATTAATGGCAATCATTTCCTGAAACCCATTTGAAAAACTCTATAGGAAAGCAGTGATTAGAAATAGAAATGTACTTTTTTTTTTTTAATCAGGAAACCTTCAGCCAAGTGTATGAAGTGATGCCATCCTCCTGCTAATTGTTAACCCAGTGTTAAGTACCTAGTGATTTTTCATTCGACCAAAATGTAGTAAGCCTTATTCCACGTCCAGGACATGAATGCCAGGGGACAAGTGGAATAAGTCGATGAGGTTTTTGCTCTGAGATAGCTTACATTCTAGTAAGGAGATTCAGCCAGGATGCATGTAAAGAAGTAAATAATACAAGTTTACAGAGGGAAAAATATTTTGAAGAAAATGATATGGAGTAACTGGGCAACAGTAGGTAGGATAGTGAGAGAAATATCTTTTGAGAGGATGGTATTTGAGATAAGACAAATAACTATGAAAGATACATAGTACATTTAATTATTTTTCTGAGAAATAGCTCTCTAGATGGAAAACTTAAGAACTGGTTAAAACCAATTTTACTCACAAAAGTTTGCCCAAGATTTAGACAGAGGTATGAGGAACAATGGCCAAAACTATATAAGAACATTTTTAAAGCATGTACAGATGTTTAAAATTCTGATAAATGGACATATTTGCTTGGGTTCTGGAGTCAGACAGACCTGAATTTAATTCTCTCTCTGAGGCCATCAACAGGATCATCTTGGCAAGTCCCTCCATCTTTCTGACAGTGCCTACTTCATAGACTTATATTCTATGACAGGCATTCTTTGCCTTCATATAAGATGAAAAACACTTTCTCATACAAAATTGTAGTTAGTAAATGCCTGCACCATTGAAAAATAATCAGAGGGTATTAATTATGTTTTCAGCAAAGGGCAAGTGAAGAATAGGATTTAGATTTTTATATGGGAGTCATCAGGAAGCTCAGATAAGTAGTGGCTGTAAAGTGCTCTTTCCCTATGAACTTCCTTCTGTGCAGCTTTAGGTATATCTGCCATAATATCATATTCTTGGGTCTAAAGTCCTTGTTCTACTGGACTAACATTAAAAACACTAGCAAATTCTGACAAATGCAGGCATTTCCCAATTTCACCCCTATGCTGATATGTTTTTATTTTAGTTTGAACTAAAAACTAACTTATTATTTGAAAGATTTTACCTCAAAGCATCTTTCCAGACTACATGTGTTTACATTAAGAAAAAGCAACTAGCCTTAATTTTGCAATACCATGTAACACAATCAATTCTAGCTATTTTGTATTTTGCCTCATGCCTCACTTTTTTGTTGTTGTTTGTTTTGTTAAACCTCACCAGAGAATATTTTTCCATTGCCTTTCAGAGAGAGTGGAAGGGAGGAACAGGGGGAGGGGTAGAGAGAGAAACACATCACATCGAATGGTTGCCTCCTGCACATGCCCTGACCAGGGATGGGGACCAAACCCATAATCCAGGTACATGCCCTTGTTTGGGAATTAAACCCTCCACCCATCAATGCATGGGCCGATGCTCTAACCACTGAACATCAGTGGCTAGGGCTGCCTCATGTACCTTTAACATAACCTATAGCTAACCTTCAGTTTTAAGATCACTGCGGCTAATGAAAACATATCACTTGGCAAAAGTTTTAGAAACCAAATTCACCTGCAGTTCTGGGATATAGGGAGGAAATTTGCATTTTTTTAATTTAAAAATTAAGAAATTCTGATTTATAAGTCACTTAGGAATAAAAGAGATGCTATTTTAAAAGTCTTGTTAAAAATAATTTCTACTACTGTTGGAAATACCTTCCAAATATCCTTGTTCCCAAATTACTCCATTGCTATCTTTCCACCAGGCTGAAATGAACGTTTACAAAATACAAACTCAACAATAAGGATTTATTACAATCCCATTCATATAATCACTGAGTAGCAATTATGAGTAAAGCAGGCTCCAGGGGACAGAAGGACGAGTAAGTACTCTCAAGGAGTTGAAAGCCTATTTATGAGCCCAGAGTGCTTGTTAGGAAAGCTACCCTGTCCATTTCTTCAGTAGTTGCTTCACTCTTTCTAAGGGAGTTGTGACAATGAAATCACCTAAGACGCGACTGTCACGTGCCTCAGAACCCTTAGAGTGAACTCTTGAATGCAAGCAGAGAACTTGGGCCTTTGGCCCACGGGGCCTTTCTGGAAGCCTCATCAAGGTCTCTACATTCTCTGCCTCTCTGGGGACGTTTTAGTAGGTTAGTCTGTAAAATGGCCATGCACTTTCTGACACTTAAAATCAGAGGAGGAGCTGCAAGTCTGTTTTTCATTTTGTGCCTACACACACACTCTAAACCCTGGCCTTCCCACATACTTAGGACATTTACTGCAAAGGCCACAAAAAATACCTTTCACTCAATTTTTTTACTCAACACTGTCCCTACTTTTTTTGTGTAGTAGGGCTAATGCCATGACTGCAGCTTTTAAAAAAGAGAGAGAGAGAGGTAATTTCTTACTAATACTTTAGAGCCATCTCAACTGATTTTATCCAGGTATAATTTACCAAAAAAATGTACCTATTTTAAGTGTACAGCTTGATGAGTTTTGACAAAATTATGTACCTGGTTAACTATCATCACACCAAGTTACAGATTATCTCCATCTTTGACTACTTGTTTTATTCTTTGCAGCTAGAGTATGAAGTGAGAGGTGCATCCATTTTTAAAGCTTTCAATATATATTGCCAATTGCCTTCCAGAAGAAAGTTGTTACAATTGGCCATGCTCTCAGTTGTGGATGAGAATGCAAAATTTAGATAAGAGGTCATTGCTCTGTTGGCAGCTGTGTTGTTCCTTCTCATAAGATCTGAATTTATATACATATATACATACATATATATATATATATATATATATATATATATATATATATATATATTTTATTATTGATTTTTCACAGAGAGGAAGGGAGAGGGATAGAGAGCCAGAAACATCGATGAGAGAAACATCGATCAGCTGCCTCCTGCACACCTCCTACTGGGGATGTGCCCACAACCAAGGTACATGCCCTTGACCGGAATCGAACCTGGGACCCTTCAGTCTGCAGGCCAACACTCTATCCACTGACCAAACCAGTTAGGGCAAGATCTGAATTTTTATTAAGCGAGTTAAAGGAGCTTTAAAAATGATTTACTTGCTTTAATAATTAAAATCACTGAATTTTTATAGAAGTGGAATCCTTAGGAGCAAATTAAAAGTATGTTAGTAATAGAAACTGTTGATATGTGTTTAAGATGGTAATCTAACATAAACATTTTAAATTATTTTTTTCAAAAATAGAAAAACTGTAATTGAGCTAACATGGAGCTGTGTAGATCTGTCTTACAGCAGTGCTATTCCAAAGGTAGTTACTTGGTAGGCCAGTAATATTAGCATCAACTGGGGACTTATTAGGAATGCAAGTTCTTAGGCCTCGCCACAGACCCGAATCAGAAACACTGGGCTTTAGGCCCCTCAGTCTGTGTTTTAATAATCCCTCTAGTTGATTATGATGCATCAAGTATAAAAAGGACATTCTTTGAGGATACATTTAAATATATTTTATTGATTTTTTACAGAGAGGAAGGGAGAGGGGTAGAGAGCTGGAAACATCGATGAGAGAGAAACATCGATCAGCTGCCTCCTGCACACATCCCACTGGGGATGTGCCTGCAATCAAGGTACATGTCCTTGACCGGAATCGAACCTGGGACCTTTCAGTCCACAGGCCAATGCTCTGAGCCAACCCGGTTAGGGCAAGGATACATTTAAAAGAGAAAAAAGTTAAAATTCTTTCCAATACTCAGGAGTAAATATAGCAGTCATCAATCACCAAGTAGTTTTTTCAGTCTTTCCTAGATCTAGGTCTCTTATCTTCTAACTAGAGGCCCAGTGCACGAATTTGTGTGTGGGTGGGGTCCGGCCAGCCAGCCAGGCCCAATCGGGGCGGATCAGGGCTGGGCCTGTCAGGAAAAGGAGTTGGTGGGAGCTGGGAGAAGGAGCCGTGGGCAATTGGCCAGTGTGTCCCACCCCCAACTGGGGTTGGGGGGCCGATTGGGGGCTAGCGGCCTAGGGGAGGGACCATGGGTGGTTGGCCGGCTGGCCCTGCCCCTGATTGGGGGGGTGGGGTCAGCCAGGGGGAGGGGATTCAGGAGGTTGGCTGGCCGGCCCTACCCCCTATTGGGGTGAGGGCGATCAGGGGTGGGGCTGACCAGGGGGAGGGGCTGTGGGCCGGTCAGGGTGATGGGGGCCTATAGGAGGCGTGGCCGGCCAGGGGGAGGGGCTGCAGGAGGTTGGCTACCTAGCCCTGCCTTCTATTTGAGTGAGGGGGGTGCAATCAGGGGCAGGCCAGCCAGTGGAAGGGGCTGCAGGCCTATTGTGGTAGGGAAGGCTGATTGGGGGCGGGGCTGGGGGGAAGGAAGGGCCGTTTGGCCAGCCTGCTCTTGATCTAGATGGGAGAGTTTGATCAGGGGCAGGCCAGCAGGAGGGAGGGGCCATGAGATTGGCTGGCTGGCCCCACCCACTGATCGGGCTGGTTTGCTGGCCACAGTGGGCATCATAGCGACCAGTCATTAGGTCGTTATAGCTGTGATGGTAGCTGGCTTCTTATATATATATACTAGAGGCCCGGTGCACAAAATTTGTGCATGGGGGGGTATCCCTCAGCCCAGCCTGCACCCTCTCCAATATGGGACCCCTCGAGGGATGTCTGACTGCCTGTTTAGGCCCAATCCCAGTAGGATTGGGCCTAAACAGGCAGTCAGACATCCCTCTCACAATCCAGGACTGCTGGCTCCCAACTGCTCGCCTGCCTGCCTTCCTGATTGCCCCTAACCACTTCTGCCTACCAGCCTGATCACCCCCTAACCACTCCCCTGCCAGCCTGATTGCCCCTAACAGCCCTCCGCTTCAAGCTTGATCACCTCCAACTGCCCTCCCTTGCAGGCCTGGTCCCTCCTAACTGCCCTCCCCTGTTGGCCTGATCACCCACAACTGCCCTTCCTTGCAGGCCTGATCCCTCCCAACTGCCCTACCCTGCTGGCCATCTTGTGGTGGCCATCTTGTGTCTACATGGTGGCAGGATCTTTGACCACATAGGGGCAGCCATCTTGTGTGTTGGAGTGATGGTCAATTTGCATATTACTCTTTTATTAGATAGGATAGAGGCCTGGTGCATGAGTGGGTGCTGGCTGGTTTGCTCTGAAGGGTGTCCTAGATCAGGGTGGGGGTTCCCTTGGGGCATGTGGGGCGGCCTGGGCGAGGGGCCTGTGGTGGTTTTCAGGCCAGCCATGCCCCCTGGCAACCCAAGCAGAGGCCCTGGTATCTGGGATTTATTTATCTTCTATAATTGAAACTTTGTAGCCTTGAGCAGAGCCAAGCCTCCTGCTTGCTCTGTGGCCCCAGCCATTTTTGAATGGGATTTATTTATCTTCTATAATTGAAACTTTGTAGCCTTAAGTGGAGGCCAAGGCAGGCCAGGGCTGCAGAAGCTTGGCTTCCTCCATCGCCGGGGGCAACTCAAGCCTCCTGCTCTCTCCAGCTCTGTGGCTGCTGCCATTTTTGTTGGGATTTATTTATCTTCTGTAATTGAAACTTTGTAGCCTTGAGTGGAGTCCTGGGCCAGCCAGGGTGTGCGGAAAGCTTGGCTTCCTCCATTGCCGTAGAAACCCAAGCCTCCTGGTCTCTCTGTGGCCACAGCCATCTTGGTTGGGGTAATTTGCATACTCGCTCCTGATTGGCTGGTGGGCGTGGCTTGTGGGTGTGGCAGGTTGATGGTTAATTTGCATATTACTCTTTTTATTAGATAGGATAGATATGGTTGAAATTATCCTATCTAATAAAGATGGAATATGCAAATTGACCATAACTCCACAACAAAGATGGTGGCACCCACAGCCAATAAGGAGGGAATATGCAAATTGATGTGACAAGGTGAGAGGCGGAAGGTGGCTCTGGCCGGAGCGAAGGCGGGAAAGGCGGCTCCAGGCCTGAGCGAAGGCGGAAAGGTGGCTCTGGGCTGGGACAAAGGCGGAAGGCCTATTCTTGCACGAATCTTCGTGAATCAGGCCTCTACTTTCTAATATTCTTTATAGATGTAAAAATTCATGACTGCCATGTACAAAGGTCTGAATTTGGGGTGATGGCAGATATAAAGAAGTCATGAGTCATGATCTTTGTCATCAAAGAGCTTAAATTTGGTTAAGCAGGCATAACATAACTAAACATAAGAGGCTCCATGGGTAACTGTGAGGTGAGTGATGTGGACAATAGGCTATATAGGTACCAGAGAAAGATGGAGATGGAGATCATATAGAGGAGATAAAACTCACTGAGGGTTTTGGTGGACAGTTGAGCTTCTCTGAAAAGATGTGATATGAGTTGTGCATCATACGTTACATAGGTTTTGCTTTAGTGGCAGAAGGAAGACTGAGTTAGAAGGCTGTGGTAAGTCACACTCTTTTTCTGGGTATTTTGTGAAGTATGCAGTCAGTTCTTAAAAGTGGTTCCTTGGTCAGCAGAAAATGAGAATATCCTTGTATAATGGTTTGGCTATACAAACCAGATCACAAGATTCTGAAAGCCTCATCAAGGTCTCTACATTCTGTGACTCTCTGGGGACATTTTACTTAAAAGAAAGAAAACCAAGTCACTTAAGCAAAATGCATCAAAATGCCTTTATAGTTACCTGAAAAAAATCTTAGACTCAAACTATAAGTTTATTCTTGAAAACCTTTGAAATTTACCTGCTCAAAGAGAAATAAAACTTGAAATTTGCATATTGCTTACAAAGAGAATTGTAGCTAATGTTTGGCATATTATTTTATAAAAGCTTTGTTATGACCATATTTTCCTGTGAACTTAAAAATCTAAGTATTTAATGATGAGCTAGTTTAATAAAATTCAAAAAACCTTTTGACACTGTTGTGTCATATTAGGCTGGGCACATGAAAAAATTAGATCCAATAACCTACACAAGTCAGACTTGGTATATTTATCTCATACCATTCTCAGGATTCTATTCTGTTTCTCTTTAGAGAAATCGCTATGAAATTAGAATATGGTATGAAGGAAGGTCAAGGAGAGTCTCATAAAATATCTAAGAACTTCCCCTGACAAGTAAGGAAAGATGACATTTTATGCATAGAAAACTGATAATTTTTTAACACTATTTCAAATCAATTTCACTGGTCTACTGATTGATTGATAGCTGTAAGTTAGCATGTATTGTTAAAATAACTTATCAGAGTGGAAAATTTTGCATTCAGTCGTGTCTTTTACAAACTCTTCACCTCTCATGGGTATGACATTTTCATCAAAAGGCAAAGGATAATCTAAAAGTAGATGTAACAAAATACAAAGTAGAGGTTTTCACTTTCAAGCATACTGAGTTTACTAAATTGATCTATAAGACTTATGATTAAGTATTGACAGTGCCATGAATCAAAAATATGTAGTGCATCCCACCACACATTGTAATGATCATTGTGGTGCTGATGGTATACTTCGATATTTAGATACCTCTCTTAAACTAAGGAGCTAAAATATCTATGTAATTACCTACAAGAGTAATTGCAGGGAGAAAATATGGACTTGAACCATTCCAATTTCTACCTTGTAAATTGGAGATTAAATAAAACAAAGTGTGTGGCTTTGACCATGCACCATAGAGGTTTGACTACAAAGTGTTCAGTTGAGTGCTTAACTGCCTCCTCTGATGCTTTATTGAGTTGATCATTGTGAAAACACAGCTTTGCCTTTAGATAGTCACTTGTTTGCCTCCCCCAATAAAAATCACTTTGTTTTTTTAATAGAGAATCAAACTAATAGAGTTTCTAGATTTCTTTGAAAACCTCCCTATTACATATCTCTACAAATAATAACAGTATTTATAATAGCTCTCTCTGAGCTGTTAACCTCATTTCTCTGTCTAATAATGTGACATCTGACATATTTATTTGAAAGGAAAAGTGACCAAGAATTAATCTATAGTAAACCACTAACACTTGAACAACTTTGCAAATATATGACATTATGTTACAATTTCCTAATATTTTCTCTCCATATGGTACCTATTTTAAGCACAGAGTAAACAAACTTGGCTCTGAAATATTCCTCAGATATATTATAACTTCCACTAAAATCATTTTTCATTTCACTATTATCTCAACGTTGAAGATGAAAACTTCAGTAAAATAGAAAATAATAGGTAAGTTTTTTGTTTCTAAAATGAAACTTTTAAAATTAAAACTAAGTTCTTATATTTAAAGATATAGTAACTATAACAACATGTATAATTATTATATACAGCAATGTAATTGACACTGCTAGGTCTCTGTAAGTCAAGCAAAAATAATCATATCTTGCTGAAACCGGTTTGGCTCAGTGGATAGAGCGTCGGCCTGCGGACTGAAAGGTCCCGGGTTCGATTCCGGTCAAGGGCATGTACCTTGGTTGCGGGCACATCCTCAGTGGGAGGTGTGCAGGAGGCAGCTGATCGATGTTTCTCTCTCATCGATGTTTCTAGCTCTCTATCCCTCTCCCTTCCTCTCTGTGAAATATCAATAAAATATATTTTAAAAAAAATCATATCTACACTAATAAAAGAGAAACATGCAAATTAACCAGCACTCCACTACACCAAGCCACGCCCACTGCCAATCAGGAATGAGTATGCAAATTAACCCAACCAAGATGGCAACCGACCATGGAGCTGGAACAAGCAGGAGGCTTGGGTTGCCTCAGCAATGGAAGAAGCCAAGCTTTCTGCCCACCCTGGCCAGCCCTGGCCTCCACTCAAGACTACAAAGTGTCAATTATAGAAGATAAGTAAATCCTAGATACTTGCTTCCAGCTGGCCCTGGCCTCGGCTCAAGGAGGTGCAAAAAAAAAAAAAAAGAGAGAGAGAGAGAGAGAGAGAGAGAGAGAAAGGAGAGCCTGGGACCTGGGACCTTGGGTCACCGGGGGGTGATCAGGCCAGGATGGGATGGCAGGGGCAAATGGGGGTAAGCAGACCAGCAGGGGGGGGGGGCAGTTGGGGGTGAGCAGGCTGTCAGTGGGGGTCAGTTGGAGGAGATTAGGACAGCGGGGGTGGGGGGAAGTTTGGAGTGAGCAGGCCAGCAGGGGGGGCAGTTGGGGGTGAGCAGGCCAGTGGGGAGGGAAGGTGGGGGTGTCAGGCTGGTGGGGGGGCATTTGCGGGCGAGCAGGCCGGTGGCAGGGGGCAGTTGGGGGCAAGGAGGCTGGCAGGCAGAGTGGTTAGGGGCAATCAGGTAGGCAGGCAGGCAGGTGAGCGGTTGGAGCCAGCAGTACCAGATTTTGAGAGGGATGTCTGACTGCCGGTTTAGGCCCGATCCCTGTAAACCAGCAGTAGGACATCCTTTGAGGGGTCCCAGATTGGAGAGGGTGCAGGCTGGGCTGAGGAACACCCACCCCTATTCACGAATTTCGTGCACTGAGCCACTAGTAATATATAAGACCCAAATATGAAAAACTTCATAAATATATCTTTCTACAGATAGGTATTTTTCTATTATGTGACTATATAGATTCAAGCTTAACTCTCTAGTAATATGACTAAAACAGGGGTGGGCAAACTTTTTGACTCAAGGGCCACAATGGGTCCTTAAACTGGACTGGAGGGCCGGAACAAAAGCATGAATGGAGTGTTTGTGTGAACTAATATAAATTCAAAGTAAAGGAGCGGAGGGGAGAGCAAGAGAACCTTCCACTCTTTCGGCTCCGCAGGCCGGATAGAACAGCCGAACAGGCCGGATCTGGCCCGCGGGCCGTAGTTTGCCCATGGCTAGACTAAAATAAACTTCAATTCCTTCTTAATGAAATCATTAGTACAAGTTATATGTAAATATACATTTTGCTATTTTCTTCCAATAACTTGTGCATATTTTAAGCTCCTATACCTATAAGCTTAGTGATGTCTGCACTAATAGTATTAATTCATATTACTGACATGATTTCACCTGCAAGCCTAATTAATTTTAGCCTATGTGACTCAACCAGTTCATGAAATCATACTCACAAAACAGTTAAACCACCAAATAGGAAGTGGAAAACTTCAATCTTTATCTCTTTCAAATAACTTTGAAAATTATCTAATCCATAATTCATACCTATCAACAGATCTAAATATGCAAACACAAAAGTTTATTCTTTCACAATTTGTAGGTGTTTAATTTTTTAAAATATAATTTTGATTTGAGATAATCTCAAACTTAGAGAAAAATTATCAGTAGACAAAAATAATTTTTTTCTTGAAAGACTTGAGAGTAACTTGTCAACCTGATGCCCCATCACATCTGAATTATTATGTATTTCTTATAAATAAGTCTTTTCTTTTACACAGCTGCAATATAGTTAGGAAATTGCTACCATTTACTCCTCAAACCCCTTTGAAGTCACCCAATTGCCTTAGAGCAAAAGGATCTGGTACAGAATCGTGCTTTGCATTCGTTGTCATGTCTCATTAGCTGTCCTTAGCCTGGTACAGTTATTCAGTCTTTTTTGGTGACCTTGACACTGAATATGGTAGACCAGTTACTTTATAGAATATCCCTCAGTTTGGGATTGTCTAATGCTTCCTCACAAATAGATCTAAGTTATGCATTTTTAGCAGAAATATATGTGATGTTGTCTTCCTCTAATTACATGCTCTATCAAAAGGCACACAATTTTGATTTGTCCTGTTATTGATGATGTTCACTTCGGGTTTTTGCTTGTTTGTTTTTGGCTTAAACAACAAAAATTTATTGTTTCAGTTCTGGAAGCTAGAAGTAAGGTGTCAGCAGGGTTGGTTCCCTGAAGGTATGAGATAAAGTATGTTCCATGCCTCTGTTCTAGCTTCTGGTGGTTTGCTGGCAGTCTTTGGCATTCCTTGGTTTGAAGAAGCATCACTACAGCTCCTGCATTCATCTTCACCTGGTGTTCTTGTGTGCATGCCTCTGTGATCAAATTTACCCTTTTATAAGGACCCCAGTTATAATGATTGGGGCCCACCCTACTCCTTTATGACCTATTCTTAACTAATCACATCAGTAATGACCCTATTTCCAAATAAGGTCACATTCTAAGGTATGAGGACTATACTTAACCACGTAAGTTTTGCAGAGGACACAATTCAATCCATAACAGAAGCAGAAAGGACTGCTACTTGCAGTCTCCATCCTGTTCCTGTCAGTACCAGCTGCTTCCAGAAATAGTAGTTAGTTCCCATTTCCAGGAGTTTTTTTCTTACACTCCTAGAAACAGCCTCATTTTACCCATCACAGCCACCAGTATCAGCTGGCCAGGGTCACTCAGAGGCAGTCTCGCCCCATGGGGATCCTTCTCCAAATATAAATTCCACCTTTTCTCCAACATTACTTAGGAATAATTGACAAATATAATGGTATGTACTTAACGTATACAATATGATTTAATATACATATAGGTTGTAGAATAATTTAAGATCAAGATAATTAACATGTACATCAACTCACATAGTTAACTCTTTTGTGTGTGTGGTTAAATCACTTATCTCCTCTCAGCACCTTTCAAGTATATAGTGCCACATTATTACTCATAGTCAACATGCTGTACATTAGCTCCACAAAATCTATTTTTCTTATAACTGAGAGTTTGTACCCTTTGACCTACACCTCCTTGTTTAGCCTTCCTCCCAGACTTTGCCAAACACCATTATATTCTGTTTCTATGAAATTGGATTTTTCCTTCTTTTTTATCCCCCCTCTTTTTAGGTTTCACATATAGGTGATACCATATAGTATTTATGTTTCTTTGCCTGGCTTATTTCACGTATCATAATGCCCTCCGGGTTCGTTTATGTTATATAAGTAACAGGATTTCGTTTTGTAAAATGCTGAAAAAAATACCATTGTATGTATATACCATGTTTTAAAAATCCACTGGTGAAGGACATTTAGGTTGTTTCCATATTTTGGCTATCGTGAATAATGCTGCAGTGAACATGGGCATGTAAATATCTCTGTGATACTGATTTCATTTTCTTTAGATATATACCCAGGTGTGAGATTGCTGGATTATGGTAGTTCTATTTTTAATTATTTGAGGAACCTCCAAACTGTTTTCCATAGTGCCTGCACAAATTTACATTCCACCAACAGTGCACACAGTTCTTTTTTTCTCCACATCATTGTCAACATTTGTAATCTCTTGTCTTTTTAATAACAGACATCCTAACAGGGCTGAGGTGATATCTCATTGTGGTTTTGATTTGCATTTATCTGGTGACTGGTGATGTTGAACACCTTCCTGTACCTATTGGCCATTTGTATGTCTCCTTTGGAAAAATGTTCATTTAGGGTTTTTGCCCATTTTTAATAGAGTTATTTGGTTTTCTTCTATTGAGTTGCAGGTGATGTAGTTCTATATACAGAATATATTAAAGATTCCACCATAAAACTGATAAACAAATTCAGTAAAATTTCAGAAAACAAAAATCAACACACAAAAATTATTTGCACTTTCAACAAGAATGAACTCTCTAAAATAGAAATAAGAAAGTAATCCCATTTACAATAGCATCAAAAACAATAAAACACTAAAGAATAAATGTAACCAAGGAGGTGAAAAATCTGTACACTGATGACTACAAGTCACTGATGAAAAAAAAATGGAAATGCAAATAAAATGTACGATATCCTGTGATCCTGGATGAAATAATTTATTGTTAAAATGTTCATATTACCCAAAGCAATATATAAACTCACTGCAATCCTTCTGAAAATTCCAATGGCAATTTTTACAGAAATAGAAAAAACAAATCTAAAGTTCATATGGAACCACAAAAGACCCAGAATAACCAAAGCAATCTTAAAAAGGAAGAATAAAAGTGGAGGCATCAGACCTTCTAATTTCAAAATATGTTACAAGCCTACAATAATCAAAGCAGCTTGGTGCTGGCATAAAAGCCCGTACACAGACTCGTGAGACAGAATACAGAGCCCAGAAATAAGTCCACATACATACTGTTAACTAATCTTTGACAAGGGCACCAATATTGAGGAAAGGATAATCTCTTTAATAAATGGTGCTGGGAAAACTTTATAAACATGAGTAAAAAATGAAATTAGACCTCTATCTTACACCACTGACAAAAAATGAACTTAAAATTCACTAAAGAATAAATTTAATACCTAAAACCATAATATCCTAAAAGAAAACCTAGGTAAAAGCTCCTTTATATTGGCTGGGAAATGATTTTTTGGGGGTAAGACACCAAAAACATAGTCAACAAAACCTAAAATAAACAGGCTAGACTACATCAAACTAAAAACCTTCCTCTTTTGCTGTCTTTGACAAATGATGATTTTTTGCAGTGGTATGCTTTAATTTTTTTTTCCTCCTTATCATTTGTGTATCTATCACAGGTTTTTGCTTTATGGTTACCATGAGGCTCTCATAAGCTAATAACAAGTTAACTTCAATTACATAAAAAAGTTTAATACATTTGCTTGCCCCATCACATTTTATGTTTTATTTTAATATACATGTTTTTTATATTTTATTTTATCATTTTTAATTTTCAATTACAGTTGGCATACATTATTCTATTCATTTCAGATGTACACCCCAGTGATTAGACACTATATAACTAAGTGATCACCTGGTTTCTTTGTATATGATGAGTCATTTTATTTTTTCTCTTGCTAAATTCTGACTTTGTCTTTGAGTTTTGAGAGTTTGATTACAAGATCTCAGTGAAAATCTCTAGATTGAAGCTTTTGGGGATCTTTGGGCTTCATGTACCTGGAGGACCATATCTCCCCCCAGATTATAGAAGTTGCAGGTACCGTAGGGGCTCTGCCTCCAGCTCCATCAATACTGCATCCTCTAGTTTCCCTCCCACCCTCATTACACAGATTGGTGTAGGCCCTCTCAATAATTCCTCACCCTCTTCCTCTGGTTTCTACAGATCTGACTCTCTCTATTCAACTTTCCTAATTGTGCATCATAGAAGATCTGGGAACTAAGATAGCAAAAGTTCTCCTTCAGGATAAAGGATAAGGAGAGGATGTATCAGGTAAAGATGGGTTGAGGATAGAGAACTCTCAGGTTCTGTTTATTTTTCTTTGCTACTCTATTTGCTTAATTACCTCCAGCGCCTGCCTAGTGAGTATAGCAGCCATTAAAAAGACATGTGGTTAAATGTAGCAATATAGCTCATGTCAAGGACACAATTTCACCCTTGATTTTTACCTACCAAAGCTATATTTTTAATAATTTAGTTAGTCAGCCACATCATTATTTTAAAAACATTTAAAAAATAAATATTCTTAATAAAATCTTGAAATCATATATTCTCAAATTCTACATTTGTTTCCTTCAATTTTCCCTTTCAAATAAGAGCTAATATTGAATTTCTAAAGTCTTAGTTTATATAAAATCTCTATATGTCAGTTATATAATATGACATAGCAATTATAATTACGTGAATAAAAATAATAAATATGCATAAAGGATAAATAAGTGCACAAAGGATAAATAAGTGCATAAAGAAAAGCAGCAGTAGAAACTACTTAAAATCAAATTCTAGAGAATATTTTGAGGAAAAAATAGAGAGTAGATTAAAATTACAGTTGATAGTGAAAATTGATGGCCTTGAAATAAAGTAGAGAAAATAAATATTTATGAAGTACTACAAATATTATATAAAAGACATCATTAGAAAGCTCTTATAACATTATAATAGTTTCAGAAGGAGAGTAGGTGAGTGGATTATTTCCTCTGAAGTAAACTTTCCTCCATAAAATGTCTCTGACACCACAAATTGTAGATTACTGTGGATATCTTTAAAGACCTAATAGCTTCGCATTTTTCAATTCCTTCTATATTAAATTTTTTTCAAGGAGGAATAATAAACCATGATCTGGTTTGCTCAAGAAGAACTTCACTAGTTTACCTGATTTCTCATTAAATCTGCTACAGGGTGAGTACAATGCTCCTTTCTACTGGTTATGCATTGGGCTATTACTGTGGAATAGTCTTAATATTTTACTTAAATTATTTAAATGTGAAGTCATAATTTAATAAAATCTGAACCATATATTAAACAAACTCCAAATAGAGTAAGTAACATGTGGAACTATTCCATAGCTCATAATAATAGATAGTGGGCTTTCAATACAATTTTGCTAAGTGAATAAGTTAATAGCAAAAAATGAAATGCTGAAAAAATTCACTTCAAAATAGGTATGGCTTAGTTATTCATATGTATCATATTTTCTTATTCTTACTGAATTCTCATTTTTCCAACTGTAAATAATAATTTATTTACTCTACATTTCATTATTTTGGTACATATTGGTGACTTTTTCTGTCCCATCCTAGCCCCCAAATTTATTAAGGAAAACAAGATGCTTACTTGAAAATAAACAAAAAGAGCTCTATTTCCCTCAGAATTTTCTTTTCAGTCCATCTGTTCTTTTAAGGACAATCCCAACTTTTAGCGCAGTGATTTTCAACCTGTGTGCCACAATTATTTTTAAAACATGCAATACCTGACTAGTTAGTCAGGGGCACTGACCTTTTTTCTATAGACTGTCAAATAAAAATGTGACAACAGCCAACACAATAGCATGTGGTATGAGTAAAAAAAATAAAATTACCTCTTTTTCTTGTCATAATTTTAGTAATTAATTTATGACATAAGATAAAAAAAGGTTGAAAATCACTGTTTTAGAGCAGTAATTGACAACCAATGTTCTATACTTTTAAGAGCCATATATATTTGTGAAGAGTCCTAGAAAACATATGAAAATAAGGTTACATTTCCTGGCTGAAGTTGTTTAACAGACACATACACACACACTCACACGCAAACCTACACACACACTCACACGCAAACCTACACACACACACACACACATCACTGAAGTGTTTTATGTTGAATCATAGGATCAGTTATTTAAGTAAATGAATATATGTATATGTACACACACACATATATTATGCGAATGTGTATATATGTATGTGTGCATTTGTATGTGACTTAGAATACTACCTGGCATAGTAAACATAAAAAAAATTTAGGTAGTATTTTTTTAGGTAGTATTTTCATTAGCATTTATAACATCTTAAGAATGTTGGAAAGAAAATGCTAAATATTGAATACATGGATAATATTTGAACATTTGAAGATATTGTATAAGAAACTTTTATTTTAAGAAAATAATAAAATGTTAGTTTTATCTTATTTATTTACAAAACTGTAAATTCATGAAGAAAAAACAAATGTGCAACCTAAGTCATTTCTATAATCCAAGTATTAGAATGACTGTATTATAAATATATTCTTTGCTGTTCTAAAATTATAAGAGTTTTCATAACTTTTTAATGCTATTCTCTATGAACCTTAACCATTTACTATAAACAAGAATTTCTAAACTTCCTCATTATTGACATTTGGGGCCAGATAATTATTTGTTTTGGGGGCTGACCTGTGCATTGTAGGATGTTTAGCAGCATATCTCCTCTCTATGCACTACATATCACTGCCTTTTCCCAAACAGTAACAAATAAAAATATCTCCAGACACTGCCAAATATCCCTTGGATGATAAAATCACCCCCAGTTGACAACCACTGATTTAGCAGATAAATAAAACCCATAAAGCTCCTACTTTGCTATTTTTTAATAACATGGAAAAAAGGTAAAACTTGCAAACTGATACACACCTAACCACCTGGCACAATTAGCCTCTTAATTAACAGCTAGAGGAATTAAAAGCCAACCATATGTCTAAGTTTTTAGAATTACAGTTCTTGCAAAGTTGTTTGATCACTACTTATTTACCTATCTTCAGGAAACCAGTTAAGAGCCAGATAAAAGTAAAAAGAGGTTTTTACCCTTAATTTTTTCCCCCTAAAAGTATCTGTTTGTCTACAGATATTTAGACAGCCCCTGGGGCCAAGCCAGGATTCCTGTGGTGAGACAATTGACTTGGCATCACATTGCAACATATAAACAACAGTTTGTCAACAGGCTTCACATTAGTGACAGAACATTTTTTGGCAAAATAAAGGCATCCTTCTGGGCACCATGGCAAAAACAGGTACTTGCTTCCATTTAGGACTCCTCTGTATGGAGTATCAAATTAATTAAAAGATAATCATTCTGAAATTTGTTTAGAAAATATTTTTTTAAGAAAGAAATATAGCACAGCAAATTTTCTGCTACAAAAATGCCTCTAGCAGTTTATTCATAGTTGCTATAGACGTATAAAATCTAGGTAAGTCTCAGATGTGTGTTTTTGTTTTGTTTTTACCATTTTCTTAAATTAAAACTAACAGTACAGAAATTATTATTTGATAACTAAGTTTGGGGAATATAAGTATTTTGCGATAATGATGATCACAAAACTATACTTTATTCTGCTTTCAATGTTAGTTTATAAAAAATGAAAGTAAGAAATAAAGTAAAAGCAAAACTATACACTTATTAAAACATAATTTATTTGATGTAAGATGGGAAACCATAAAAATCTCAGAAGAATCCATAGGCAGCAAAATATCAGACATGTCTCATAGCAATATGTTTATCGACACATCTCCTAGGACAATGGAAACTAAGGAGAAAATAAACAAATGGGAGTATATCAAAATAAAAAGTTTCTGCACAGCAAAAGAAAACATCAACAAAATAAAAAGAAAACCCACTGCATGGGAGAACATATTTACCAATGTGACATCCGATGAAGGTTTAATCTCCAAAATTTATAGGGAACTCATACAACTTAACAAAAGGAAAATAAACAATCCAATTAAAAAATGGGCAAAAGACCTAAATAGCCACTTCTCAAAAGCGGACATATAGTAAGCCAATAGACATATGAAAACATGCTCAAAGTCACTAATCATCCGAGAGATGCAAATCAAAACAACAATGAGGTACCATCTCACACCTGTCAGAATGGCTATCATCAACAAATCAAAAAACAACAAGTGCTGCTGAGGAAGCGGAGAAAAAGGAACCCTCGTGCACTGCTGGTGGGAATGCAGACTGGTGCACCCACTGGAAAACAGTATGGAGTTTCCTCAAAAAATTAAAAATGAAATTCTCATTTGACCCAATAATCCCACTTCTAGGAATATATCCCAAGAACTCTGAAACACCAGTCAGAAAGGATATATGTACCCTTATGTTCATAGCAGCACAATTTACCATAGCTAAGATTTGGAAACAGCCTAAGTGCCCATCAGCAGATGAGTGGATTAAAAAACAATGGGACATCTACATAATGGAATACTACGCTGCTATAAAAAAGAGAGAACTCTTACCATTCGAAACAGCATGGATGGAACTGGAGAGCGTTACACTAAGTGAAGTAAGTCAGTCAGAGAAGGATAAGTATCACATGATTTCGCTCATTTGTAGAATCTAATGAACTTAAACTGATGAATAAAATAGATCCAGAGATTCAGAAACATCAAACCTCAAAGGGAAGGATGGGGAGGGCTCGGGGATTGGCGGGGGGAGGGGGGGGTAAGAGATCAACCAAAGGACTTGTATGCATGCAAATAATCATAACCAATGGACACACACAGTAGAGGGGGTGAGGGCATGTGCTGGGGGGTGGGAGCAGCTGGGGAGAGGTCAATGGGGGGGGGGGAAAGGAGACATGTATTACTTTCAACAATAAAGAATTTGAATAAGTAAAAAATAAAATCACAAAATAATAATAATTTCTTTGAAATAAATGTAAGTAATGCTTTATATTATAGCTTTTAAAGAATAAAATAAGCTGAGAATCATGGGAACCTGAAAATAAATGCTCAAAATAAAACTAATTCTCCTAAATGTGTAAGAACTAAAAGAATTTTAACTTGAATAAACAGCCATGATTTCAGCATCAAAATCACTTAATAAAGGTAAAAGTTTATCCTGTTGGGCCACCGTGCATGTACATGTGGCTAGAAATTACTCAAGGTAGACAGAATAGTTCCTGCTTAACCTCAGTGATTCACTGTTTTTACAAAAAAATTATTTTGTGGTAATTATAGATTCACAGGAAGTTGCAAGGAGAGTAGCACAGAGAGGCCTCATGTACCTTTCACTCAGTTTTCTCCAATTGTTATATTTTGAATAATTACAGCACAGTATCAAAGCCAGGAAACTGACATTGATACAATGCGTGTATATCTTTATCATTGGGTCACAAGTGTATAGTTGTGTAACTACCACCAGAATCAAGACAGGGGATTGTTCCAACAGCACAAAGGTCTCCCTCAAGCTACCTACCTCTTCTTAGTGACACTCAACCTCTCACCCTAACCCCTAGCAATCACAAATTTGTTTCCCGTCTCCAGACTGTTGACATGTAGAATATGCCATCTAAATGAAATCATAGAGAATGTGACCATTTGAGATGAACATTCTTTCACTTAGCACAATGCCCTTGAGATGCATCCAAAATATTGCATGTTTTTATTGATGGGGTATTTCATAAGGTGTGCCACAATTTAACCATTTACTTATTGAAGGACATTGGTGGTTTACAGTTTTTGTATATTAAAATTGAACTCCTATGAATAATTATGTACATGTTTTATGTAGACATAAATTATAATTTCTCTGGAATGCTCAGAAGTGCAATGATTAAGTTTTATGGTAAATGTATAATTAATTTTAAAAAATTGATGAATTACTTTAGAGTGGCTGTACTATGTTACATTCCCACCAGCAATGTATGAGAGATCCAGTTTCTCTGCATTCTCTCCAGCAACTGATGTTATCATTTTTCCCAGCAGTGATCCTACTGAGTCTGTAATATCTTATTGAGGTCTTCATTTGCATTTCCCTTATGGCAGTGCTACTGCACATTTTTAAATGTACTTATTTGCCATCTCCTTTCATGAAATTTCTGTCCACACTTTTTGCCCTTTTTATCTGAGTTCTTTATGTACTCTAGATACAAGTTCTTCTTTAGACAAGTGAATTGCACATTTTTCTCCCAGTCTGTAGCTTGTCTTTTCAACCTTTTAACAGGGTTTTGTTTTGTTTTTGTGTGTTTTTTTTTTTTTTGCAGAGCAATAGTTTTTAATTGTGATGAAATCCAATTTATCTATTTTCTTATACATATCATGCTTTTAGTGTTATGTCCAAGAACTCTTCAGAAAACCATAGGTCTTGAAATTTTTCCCAATGTTTCATTTTGAAGGTATTAAAGTTTTACATTTACATTTAAATCTATGATGTATTTTGAGTTAGTTTTGACTAAGGTGTGATGTTTAGAAGTTCATTTTTTTTGTCATTGTATATCCAATTACTCCAGCCCCATTTATTGAAAATGCTATGCTTCTGGCTGCGGGCTTGGACGCGGAGTCTGCGCCATCTGAAACCGGAAAGTGGAGCTTATCAGAAGCCTGAGAATCCACAACTGCGGCACCCACGGAACAGCTGCAAGCCCCAGAACAATGCTCCCCAATTGGCGCAAACACACGGGTTCAGAGGAGCTCTACACTCCACCACGGAAAGGAGAGAGAGAACTACATAACCAGACACCCAGAGAAGAGAGACCATGGGGAGACAAAGACAGCCAGCATATGAAAGAAAAGCAGGCATCACCAGAAAAGGAAGTAAACGAAATGGAGGCAAGCAACCTTCCAGAAAAAGAATTCAGAGAAATGGTCATAAGGTGGCTGAAAAGAATGGAAGACAAATTCGAAAATATGAGCAAGAACCAAGAGGAAATGAAGAAGAACCAAGAAGAAATGAAAAATGACATCGCTGCTGTAAAGAACTCAATAGAAAGCATCAAGAGTAGACTAGAAGAAGCAGAGGACCGCATCAGTGAGCTAGAAGACAAGATGGGAAAAAATACCCAAGCAGAGCAACTTCTAGAAAAAAAAATTAAAAAGCAGGAGGAGAGCCTAAGGGAACTTTGGGACAACATGAAACAAAACAACATCTGCATAATAGGGGTTCCAGAAGGAAAGGAAGCTGAGCAAGGAATAGAAAACCTCTTTGAAGAAATAATGACAGAAAATTTCCCTGATATAGAGAAGAAAAAACCCACACAAATCCAAGAAGCTCACAGAGTCCCAAGCAAAATGAACCCCAAAAGACCGACACCAAGGCACATTATAATTAAATTGGCAAACACCAACGACAAAGTAAGAATCTTAAAAGCGGCAAGAGAGAGACAGAAAGTTACATACAAAGGAACCCCCATCAGACTAGCAACTGATTTCTCAACAGAAACTCATCAGGCCAGAAGGGAATGGAATGAAATATACAAAGTCATGCAAAGGAAGGGTCTGAATCCAAGAATACTGTACCCAGCAAGGCTATCAATCAAAATTGAAGGTGAAATCAGGAGCTTCACAGACAAAAAAGGACTAAGGGAATTTATTACCACCAAACCAGCAATGCAAGAAATGCTAAAGGGTCTGCTGTAAAAAAAAAAAAAAAAAAAGAAAGAAATAGGAAGCAAAGAAGGAACACAGGTGTAAAGAATAGGAATGGTGACAAATAAGTACCTATCAATAATAACTTTAAATGTAAATGGATTAAATGCCCCAATCAAAAGACATAGGGTAATGGACTGGATAAGAAAACATGACCCATATATCTGCTGTCTACAAGAAACCCACCTCAGAAAAAAAGACGCACACAGACTGAGGGTGAAGGGATGGAAAAAGGTTTTCCAGGCAAATGGAACTGAAAAAAAAGCTGGGGTAGCAATACTTATATCTGACAAATTAGATATCAAACTGAAGGACATAACAAGAGATAAGGAAGGCCACTTCATAATACTAAAGGGAGCAATCCAACAAGAAGAAATAACTCTGGTAAACATATATGCACCCAATACAGGAGCACCCAAATACATAAAAAAACTCCTGGAGGATATCAAGGCAGAGATTGACAGCAATACAATCATAGTAGGAGACTTTAATACCCCACTGTCACCATTGGACAAATCCTCTAAACAAAAAATCAGCAAAGAAACATCAATCCTAAATGACTCACTAGACCAGATGGAATTAATTGACATCTTCAGAACATTTCACCCCAAAGCCACAGAATATACATTCTTCTCAAGTGCACATGGGTCATTTTCAAAGATAGACCATATGTTGGAACATAGGAAAAGTCTCTTCAAATTCAAGAAGATAGAAATCATATCAAGCATCTTCTCAGATCACAGTGGCATAAAACTGGAAATCAACTACAATAAAAACAACCCAAAGAAATCAAACACATGGAGGCTAAACAGCATGCTATTAAACCATGACTGGGTTACCAAAGAGATCAAAGAAGAAATAAAAAACATCATGGCAACAAATGACAATGAAAACACTACAATCCAAAATCTATGGGACATAGCGAAAGCAGTCTTGAGAGGGAAGTTCATAGCTCTACAAGCCTACTGCAAAAAACAAGAAACAGGGGTAATAAATTACCTAACCCAACAACTCAAAGAGTTAGAAAAAGAGCAACAAGAAAAGCCGAGTGTAAGCAGAAGGAAGGAAATAATAAAGATCAGAGCAGAGATAAACGACATAGAGACCAAAGAAACAATACAAAAGATCAACAAAACCAAGAGCTGGTTCTTTGAAAGGATAAACAAGATTGATGAACCTCTAGCCAGGCTCACCAAGAAGCAAAGAGAGAGGACCCAAATAAACAAGATCAGAAATGAAAGAGGTGAAATAACAACAGATCCCGCCGAAATACAAAGGATTGTTAAAAAATACTACGAACAACTCTATTCCAACAAACTGGAAAACCTGGAGGAAATGGACATATTCCTAGAAAAATATAACATTCCAAAACTCAATCAAGAAGAATCTAAACAGCTCAATATGCCAGTAACTATGGAAGAAATTGAAGCAGTCATCAAAGAGCTTCCGGCAAACAAAAGCCCGGGGCCAGATAGCTTCACAGGAGAGTTTTACCAAACATTCAAGGAAGAACTAAAACCTATCCTCCTCAGACTATTTGAAAAAATTCAAGAGGAAGGAACACTTCCAAGCTCCTTCTATGAAGCCAGCATCACCCTAATACCAAAACCAGATAAAGAAAACACAATGAAAGAGAATTACAGGCCAATATCCCTCATGAATGTAGATGCCAAAATCCTCAACAAAATTCTAGCAAATCGGATCCAGCAGTACATCAGAAAAATCATACACCATGACCAAGTAGGGTTTATCCCAGGAATGCAAGGATGGTACAATATCCGCAAATCAATAAACGTGATACATCACATAAACAAACTGAGAGATAAAAATCACATAGTCATATCAATTGATGCAGAAAAAGCATTTGACAAAATCCAACACCCTTTCTTGATAAAAACTCTCAACAAGGTGGGAATAGAAGGATCATACCTCAACATCATAAAAGCTATATATGATAAACCCACAGCTAACATCATACTCAATGGGCAAAAACTAAAACCATTTCCCCTAAGAACAGGAACAAGACAAGGATGCCCACTCTCACCACTCCTGTTTGACATAGTACTGGAAGTATTAGCCATTGCAATTAGACAAGAAGAAGAAATAAAAGGCATCCAAATTGGAAAAGAAGAAGTAAAGCTGTCCTTATTTGCAGATGACGTGATATTGTACATAAAAAACCTGAAAGACTCCATCAAAAAACTAACAGACTTAATAAATGAATTCCGCAATGTAGCAGGATACAAAATTAACGCCAAGAAATCTATGGCATTTCTATACACCAACAGTGAACTTACAGAAAGAGAGACTAAAAAAGCAATCCCATTTTCCATCGTACCAAAAAAATTAAGATATTTAGGAATAAACCTAACCAAGGAGGTAAAAGACCTATATGTGGAAAACTACAGGTCACTGAAAAAAGAGATAGAGGAAGATGTAAACAGATGGAAGAACATACCATGTTCATGGATTGGTAGAATCAACATCATCAAAATGTCCATACTACCCAAAGCAATCTATAGATTCAATGCACTCCCCATTAAAATACCAACAGCATATTTCACAGACCTAGAAAGAACTCTCCAAAAATTCATCTGGAATAAAAAAAGACCCCGAATAGCCACAGCAATCCTGAGAAAGAAGAATAAAGTAGGAGGGATCTCAATGCCAGATTTCAAGCTGTATTACAAAGCCACTATCCTCAAAACAGCCTGGTACTGGCACAAGAACAGACATATAGATCAATGGAATAGAATAGAGAATCCAGATATCGACCCAAACCACTATGCGCAATTAATATTTGACAAAGGAGGCATGAGCATACAATGGAGTCAAGACAGTCTCTTCAATAAATGGTGTTGGGAAAATTGGACAGATACATGCAAAAAAAATGAAACTAGATCACCAACTTACACCATACACAAAAATAAACTCAAAATGGATACAGGACTTAAATATAAGATGAGAAACCATAAAAATACTAGAGGAATCCACAGGCAGCAAAATCTCAGACATATGCCAAAAGAACTTTTTCAGCTATACTGCCCCTAGGGCAATGGAAGCCAAAGAGAAAATAAACAAATGGGACTACATCAAAATAAAAAGCTTTTGCACAGCAAAAGAAACCATCAACAAAACAACAAGAAACCCCACTGTATGGGAGAACATATTTGCAAATGGTATCACTGATAAAGGTTTAATTTCCAACATCTACAGGCAAGCTTATACAACTTAATAAAAGGAAGATAAATGATCCAATAAAAAAATGGGCAAAGGACCTAAATAGAATATTTTCAAAAGAAGACAGAAGGAAGGCCAAGAGACACATGAAAACATGCTCAAAGTCACTAATTATCCGAGAGATGCAAATCAAAACGACAATGCGATACCATCTCACACCTATCAGAATGGCTATCATCAACAAATCAACAAACGACAAGTGTTGGCGAGGATGCGGAGAAAAAGGAACCCTCGTGCACTGCTGGTGGGAATGCAGACTGGTGCAGCCACTGTGGAGAACAGTATGGAGTTTCCTCAAAAAACTGAAAATGGAACTCCCATTTGACCCAGTAATCCCACTCCTAGGAATATATCCTAAGAAACCAGAAACACCAATCAGAAAGGATATATGCACCCCTATGTTCATAGCAGCACAATTTACAATAGCTAAGATTTGGAAACAGCCTAGGTGCCCATCAGCAGATGACTGGGTCAGAAAACTATGGTACATCTACACAATGGAATACTATGCTGCCATAAAAAAGAAGGAATGACTACCATTTGTAGGCACCTGGATGGAATTAGAGAACATTATGCTAAGTGAAATAAGCCAGTCAATGAAAGAAAAATACCACATGATCCCACTCATTTGGGGATAATGAAAAACATTATAAACTGATGAACCAAAAGATAGTTACAGAGGCAGTAAAGCATCAAACAGACTGTCTAATTACAGCGGTAAGGTTAGGGAGAGGTGGGGGAAATAAGAGATCAACTGAAGGACTTGTATGCATGCATATAAGAGTAACCAACGGATGCAAAACATTGGGGGGTGAGGGCATGTATGGGAGTGGGGTGGGGGGGGCAATGGTAAGATATGTACACATATACCTTAATAAAAATTTGAAAAAAAAAATGCTATGCTTCTGCATTTGAATTGCTTTTGAAACTTTTTCAAAAATCAGTGGCTGCACTTGTGGGGTCCTCTATTCTGTTCCATTTTCCCATGTATCTAACCCTCTGCCAATACAACCAAATTTTGATTACTATAGCTATATAAGTTTTGAAATTAGAGTGACTTCTCCATCATTCTTATTTTTCACAATTTTTAACTATTCCAATTTCTAAGACTTTCCACATAAAGTTTAAATTTAGTTTAGTCTTCTCCATGCCTACAAAAATCTTGCTTGCATTTTGATGGGAATTACATTAAATCTACGAGTGCTTGAAAACGAAGTATATTTACTATTGTTGTGTGTGCTCTATAAGTGTTAATTTGACTTTATTATAATCATTTTATCATTTTGTAATGTATATCTCTGTCTTTAATAATTTTCTTTGCTCTGAAATCCACTTTATCTGATATTAACATAGCCAGTATTGCTTTTTTGATTGTTTGTACTTTATATCTCTTCCCGTACTTTTACTTTCAACTTTCCTAAATTATTAGACTTTAAGCGAGTTTCTTATATACAACATAGAAGTGGATGAATTTTTTGTTTGTTTCTTGTTTACCTTTCCGCCAATCTCTGTTCTTTGGTGTTAATTTAATGTAATTACTGATAGACTAGAGCTTAAATCTACATCTTTATTGTTTTTGTTTTTGTTTTGTTTTGTTTTGTATTTGCTCTCCATTTATCTGTTTTCTGTGTTCTTCTTTCCTGTGATTACATAAACTTTTTTAAAATTGAATTTTAATTTATCTATGTGTTTTTTTAAATTCATTTCTTTGTATAACTTTTTAGAATTTGTTTTGTTTTGAGAGGTAATTACTATAAAATTTGTTCTGTATAGTTTTATTTTAGTGATTATTCTAGGTATTATATTTACATAACTTATCACAGTCAATGGTGTTACCATTTTACCAGTTTGAGTGAAGGTTAGAAATTTTGTGCCTCTTTATATCCTTTTCCCTCTCCTTTAATAATGTTTCTTACTATCTCCTCTACATACATTTAGAACCGGATAAGTGTTATAAATTTGCTTCAACAGTCAAATTTAATTAAGGAACCTCAAGTAAAAAATGACTATCACATTTACCCATGTTCACTCTTCCTTCCTGAAGTTCCAAGGCTCCTTCCTTTCTCATATTCTTTCTGTTCACAGCATTCTGTTCCATTAGTCCCTTCGAAGGTCTGCTGGTAGAAACTGCTGTCTTCTTCATCTAGGAGTCTTTTGTTTCCCCTCTTCATCCCAAAGCTTATTTTCATTGAGTATGGGTTCTGGATTGACACTTTTTTCTTCTAGTACCTAAAAACTGTTGTGCCTCTTTCCCTTGACATCAGCGGCTACTAATGATAAATCTACTGTCATTTATCTTGTTTCAGATGAGGTGTCATCTTTCTCTGACTACTTTAAACATTTTTTTTTGTTCGTTTTAAGATGTTTTGTTATATATATTTGTGTGGCCTTCTTTGCATGTATCTTGATTGGAATTCACTCACTTCTAGAATTGTAGGTTTACAGCTCTTCCCAAATTTTGGAAATTTTATGCTACTATTATTTTTTAATAATGTTTCATTCCTATCCTTTTTCTCCTCTCCTCTGGGAACCAAATGACATAAGTTTTAGATTTTTGTGAGGGATCGATCCCAAAATTTTCCTGAGGCTCTGTTCATTTTATTAAAAGTCTAATTCTTTCTTTTGTTAGTTTGGAGCATTTTATTGTCTTATGTCAAGTTCACTGAATCTTTTTCTGTATTCTCCATTCTGCTAATGAATCCATCCTTTGAGTTTTTATTTTCCAGTGCTAAAACTTCCACTTGATTTTTCTTACATCTTCTCTTTCTTTAATATTTTGACTGGAGAATTTTTAATTTTTTAATTGTTTCAAGCATGTTTGTAATTGCATGTGGAAGCATTTTTATAATGGCTGCTTTAACATTTTTGTCAGAAAGTGCTAACATCTGTGTCATCTTGGTTTTATTAGCTTACGTTGGTTGTCTTTTCTTATTCAATTTGAATTGTTCCTTATTCTAAATATGACAAGTGATTTACCACTAAAACCAGGACCTTTTGCATATTACATTATGAAACACTGGATCTTATTTAAATCTTGTGATTTGGTATCCCTCTGACACTGCTCCAGTGAGGGGAGAAGTGGATATCCAGGTTCCCCACTAGGCTTCCACTAGTAGACCCTGGCTGAGAGGGACAAGGTTTCCTCTGAGACTATGAGGTGGTAACTTGTGACTGCTGGGTGTGAGTAAAAGTCCTAACTCTCCAATAGAATTCCTCTGACACCATCCTACTGAGTATAGGTGGAGGTGTCTTGTTACTACTGGGTGGAGGTGAAAGTGCAAGCTACCCATGTGGTCTGCAGAAGGAAAGTCCTCTTCACTGGGCAAAGGATGCAAGTCTTGGCTCTCCACTCAACCTTGCTTCACAGAGGGAGAGTGTTGGGGAACCTCATTACGCCTGGTAACAGTGGAGGTCTTGGTTCTCAATTTGACCATCACTGCCAAGAGTGTGGCCATTTATTTTGTGATTTTATGCTGGACTACAGCAGTTATTGTTCAAAAGTTTTCTGTCTAACGAGGCTGCCCTTTCCTGATATTTTACTTGAGAAATCAGTGGTTTCTTGGGGCATTTACTTATTTAGTCTTCAGCTGCTAGCATTTCCAGGTTGCCAACTTCTCTAGTATCTAGTCTGGAATAAATGCAGCAAAAAGAAAAACCAAGGTTCTCACCACTATGTTATTTGAGTTAGGCTTTTTCAGAGTGCATGCATTTCCTTTTCACGGCAGTCAGTCAAATTCTGTGCCTCATATCAGTACTTGAACTTGATAGGAGTTTCTTGCCCTTTCTCCAGTGAAAGCAGATCTCTGCTTGGTATCAATAAACATCCTGGATTCAAACCAGTTTCCAAGCTCTTTCCTGGGAGTGGAGATTCTGTCCAGAAGCAGCGCATTTTTACCTGTGCCCTAGGAAGGAGTGTGCCTCCTACCCTCCCCAGAGGTGTGTGCTTTGCTTCTCCTTCCTTCCCAGAAACAATGGGATTTTGCCTGATCAGTGGTGACAAGGGTGCTTGCTGCTGCTCTCCCAAGTTAAAACTTTCACTGTATACTAGGGAGGGGCTGAGAAGATGCATGGCTTTGGCCCTGCACCCCAGTATCAGCTGACCACTTCCTGCATGCTTATGTCATTGAGAGAACTCTCTCTAGTTTCCTTCCCTGCCTCCAGACTTTCTTATGAGCACCCAGTGAAAACCTTTAGGAAAAAATTCTTGAGTTAGTGTGAAATCCCTGTGTCTGTGGCTCCTAGCTATTCTAAACTGGCTTGCTAGTTTTACAGTAAACCTTAAGAAATCATTAACATTTTAGCTGATTTTTTTCTTACCAAATGGAAAACTGACCACCCTCTTCTGTACTCTGCAAACAATAAAGAAGTTTATATGTCCTATTTCTACTTGGAAGGTCTGGTCACTATTTGGAATTCAGTTTAATTGGTTGATCTGCAACCTTAGCTCTCTGATGGGATAAGAAAAAGGTGTCATTTTGGATATTAGTTGCTTTTTTTCTTAATGTTAAGGTGGGAGTGAAATTCTCCTGCAACTTTCTAGATCAGGGGTGGGCAAACTTTTTGACTCGAGGGCCACAATGGGTTCTTAAACTGGACCGGAGGGCCAGAACAAAAGCATGGATGGAGTGTTTGTGTGAACTAATATACATTCAAAGTAAAGGAGCGGAGGGGAGAGCAAGAGAACCCTCCGCTCTTTCGTCTCCACAGGCCAGATAGAACCCGTGGGCCCACAGCTGTTCTAGATCTTAATCATAAGTAGAACCACAAAGGTCTTTGCAGGCTAGCTTTCTAAAGACAACTTGTGGACTTTAATAAAAATTAGACCCAAATGATAAAAGAAATATAAACATCTTATTGGAATTAATGTGTACATATATGTAAATACAATAAATAATCCTAAGGCACAAACCTATTTTAACAAAGATGCTAATTACCAATAACCCCTACACAGATTATTAGTTTAATAATAGTATTTAGGATGGTGCTCTTTTATTGTTGGAATCAGAAAATTAATTTTTCCACTCTGGTCCTCCCACCTGTATCTATTGTCCATGTGGGACTATATATGCCCATAGTTGTCAGTTCCTTCTCATAGATGGTATATTAATTAGAAGTTCTCAGCTTCTTCTTACCACTTATCATATTGTTTAGTCTTACAACATTCAAATAAACAATACTTTTACTTCAATATCTAATTGTGACTGTATAAAATATGCTGAAAACCTAAGATGTATCATTACATAATCCTATATAATAAAAGTCTAATATGCAAACAGACCAAACAGCAGAACAACCGATCACTATGAAGTGCACTGACCTCCAGGGGGCCGACGCTCAATGCAGGAGCTGCCCCCTGGTGGTCAGTGAGCTCCCACAGGGGGAGCACCGCTCAGCCAGAAGCCCTGAGCAGGCTCACGGCTGGCAAGCGCAGCAGCAGTGGAGGGAGCCTCTCTCGCCTCCAAAGCAGCACTAAGGATGTCCAACTGCCAGCTTAAGCCAGGGGAAGCTGGCCTAAGCTGGCAGTCGGACATCCCCCGAGGGTTCCCGGATTGTGAGAGGGCGCAGACCGGGCTGAGGGACCCCTCCCCCCAGTGCAATTTTCGTGCACTGAGCCTCTAGTTACATAATAAATAAAATGATCAAATAGATTAAAGAAATATCCATGCAATATTTATATATCCATGAAACACTTAACAAAACCCATCCAATAAGTGACCACAAAGAAAAAATATTTAAATAAAAATCAAATGTAAAAATTGTAAAGGCTCAAGTACCTAATCATAAATATTGTGACCATAATTATACTTATGGTGATGGAAGAAGATTTGACTTTGGATGGTGGGCACACAGTGTAATATATAGATCTTGTAACATAGAAACCCATACCTGAAACCTACATGATCATATTAACCAATATCACCCCAATCAATATAATAAATAAATAAAAGCTTAGCAAAAAAAGCGTTTCACAATATGCCACTTAAAATGTACAATTATCATATTGAAAATATGTCATTTTGTGTCCTGAATACTTTTTTCAACCTAGTGTTTTAAATTTATGTACCTAGACTTTGACCACAAGGTACAAAGTCTTGATCCCATGGCAGCTCTATTTGTAAGAGGGTTTAGGTAAGATATTCATGCCACCTTAAAAAAATACTGTTTACTGTCCATTTCCAAGTCTGGATCTAAATAAAAATAATATTTAATGTGTCTATCATGCTGTGGAAAGAATGTGATCCTTATTTGAGTTTTGTTAATTTGGGTTTAGATTTTAATATCTCTCAAATGCTCTTTTGTATTCACCTGGTAGCCTAAACAGATGCATAAATCATATTTATCATAATTAACCTATTTACTTTTCTTTATTTTTGATTCACTTTTATTAATGAGTCTTCTGAATAGCTTATGGTTTCTACTAAATCTATTCATTGGCAGGGTGCATGGAATAATCACAGTCTTTGAAAAATGGAGCAATTGTTTTACATTACCAAACAACAAATATAATTTGATTGATTTTCAGTAGTCAGGTTTTCAAAATACTTCAAAGTCATATTATAAGCTTTTAATCAATTCAGTGAAAGGTTAATATTTTGAAATATCAGGGCCCTATATATTTCAACTCTTATTTTGAATAATAGATATCATTTCAAACAAAATGAATTTCAAATTTGTAGCATTTGGTAAATACATTATGTGAGCTTTAAGGAAATAATTAAGATATAGAGTATAGAAATATATTTAGGATACTAAATAAGCTGAGAAATACACACAAATCAAATACTCAATTATTTTACATATATTAAGAATTAAACATTGGAATATTCCATAATAGTTTTCATGCATGCATTTAAAGTACACAACTGGTTTTCTCACGACATTATTTTAGAGTAGCATTACTTAGCAGGTGAGTACATTTAATAATTAAAGACCTAAAAGCAGTCAATATAAAATAATGTCATGGTATTATCCCTGGAGAGAGCATTATGTACAGGTTTGGTTTGTTGACTACGTTCATTTATTCTAAAATACATCTGTTGTATACCAATGACATTTAAAAACAGACTGGCCAAGAGACTCTGGCATTTAGGTGAGTAGACAGTAGGTAGGAATAAAAAGGTGAATAAAGCATGCTTCTTGCTTCAAAGTTAAAGTATTGTTACTTAGGATAATGAAACAAAGGGGTGATGAGTATAGCAAATGTGGTAACTCAAGAATCCAACCAAAATTAACTTGTTAAATGCATTTCTTACAGTATCATCAGGGTATTTAAATTTTAATTGCCGATTTTATAACTTTCTGCTAATTATTTTACTACACTTTTTCTATGCATTACATTTAAAAATTTAGATGTTTCTCATTTCCTACAGTAAATATCTTTAAAAACAATTCTAATACATAAATTCATGTTAAGATATACCAACTAAAAAATCTTCAATTATTATTAACTTCATTTTCCTGATAATCCATTTTAAATATAAAAAATACTGAAGGTGTAAGAAGAATCAAGCAATACTTTTTTAAAGAAAATTAAAGAAAGTGGTTTAGCCAAAACCGGTTTGGCTCAGTGGATAGAGCGTCAGCCTGCGGACTGAAAGGTCCCAGGTTCGATTCCGGTCGGGGGCATGTAACTTGGTTGCGGGCACATCCCCAGTAGGAGGTGTGCAAGAAGCAGCTGATCGATGTTTCTCTCTCATCGAGTTTCTGACTATCTATCACTCTTCCTTCCTCTCTAAAAAAATCAATAAAATATATTTTAAAAAAAAAGAAAGTGGTTTAAATTAAGTAATCTGACATTATATATTCAAAATATTTAAAAAAAGAAAGCTCTTAATTCTACTGATGGATAACCATTTATTACAATCAAGAATATATTTTAATCATTACAGAGTTTGTAAGATAGTAAACATTTATTAAGTTAGCAAAGTACTCCAGCCTTAACATATTTGTTGATTCATTCCTCTACTATATATTCACAGTAGTTTTATAATGACTAGAAAATAAAAACCTATTTTTAAAAAACTATAAAATGCTATTTTAGAAAAAAGTACCCATTCTACATGACATAAAAATTGCTTTCCAAGAAGAATTGTGCAGCATGCATAGATAATGACAGACCTACTCTGAGAAGGCTGGTGAGATTTTTAAGCTAAAAGTTTTCAAGTGAGATTTTCCAGTCATATTACCGTAAATAGTGACTGAATATAAACACAGATTTTTCTGAGAGGTAATTTTACATTTTGCCACATATTTGTCACAACATCCCACCTGTAAAATATTTCTGATTTCTTACCTTATCTGACCCATTAACAGTCTTCCTCCCCAATTTCATGCTTCAGTGTGATCACTAACAAAACAGTCTACAGTCCTTAGCTGAAAGGTAATAGCATTTCTGAATGACCTAAAATCCTTTGGAATTGTACTCTACCTGATTTTCAAGGGTGTTTAATCCATTTGTATGCTCCAAACTTTCTATTTGAATTTGCATCAGGTCATGTAATATCAGTTTCTTTTGTGTCATCTGATGTAGCAATAACTTTATATAATGTGACACTGTGTAATGTAGAGTTTATAAAAAACCTCTCTTCCACAGGAGTGGGATTCATCAAATGCTGCATCTGTCCTACACCACTGACCTACTAATGGGTGTAACTACTAAATAAAAACTAGCTAGCTAGTTTTGCGAATCTCAGTATAACTATTATATGCTGATGTTAGCTATATCATTTTATACTATGAATTATCTTTCTTACATAAAATTAAATAGAAGCTAATACATCAAAACAAGAAAAAATAAATTAGTGAAATTTCATTTTCCCCTCCCACTTATGGGAGCTGTAAGGTTGGAATGTTCGAAAGTAATATCACTACCACTGAATTTCATTTATATACTCGAGCAGTGACTCCTGGGGATGGAGCATATTCCTGCCTGGAATATGGTAGGTAAAGTATAGTGAATTCTATCTTTAAGGATGTACTTCTGTATTGTTTTCTAGATTAGGGACTGACAAAGACTGGCTCATGGGCCAAATCTGGTCCAGTCTGGTTTTCTAAATACAGTAGGTCCTCGGGTCACATCGGAGATCCGTTCCTATGGCAACGTAATGCGATTTCCGCCGTAAGTCGGAACCCACCTCCATAAGCACCTACCTCACTCACATGGAGTACATACACAGCAGTAATGATGTGAAACAGTAAAAAAAAAATTAAAAGATAACAATTCCTGACCTTTACTTGTGGTAAATACATAATAAAAAACATAAAGCACATATGTACATACGTCGAAATGATGGAACTTTTTTTAAAATAAATAAATGGGAGATGGTGACGTAACCACAAAACAACGTACGTCAAGTCCGACGTAACCCGAGGACTGCCTGTAAAAGTTTACTGGAATACAGCCACACCATTTGTTTTTCATATGGTCTATGGCTGCTTTCAGGTTACAAAGGTAGTAGTTGCTACAAAGGCTATATGTCCCACAAGTTGCCCCTCCCCAATTTAGTCTCTAGCCCTTTACAGAAAATGTTTGCCAACCTCTATTCTAGATTTTGTTAAGAACTGTGAACTGCTGGTTACATGATACTAAAACGGACACTATCACTCAGCAGGTGTGACTCAGTGGTTGAGCAGTGACCTATGAACCAGGAGGTCAGGGTTCGGTTCCCGGTCAGGGTACATGCCTGGGTTGCAGGCTCGATCCCCAGTAGGGGGCATGCAGGAGGCAGCTGATCAATGATTCTCTCTCATCATTGATGTTTCTATCTCTCTCTCCCTCTCTCTCTCTGAAATAAGTAAAAATATTAAAAATAAAAATTAAAAAAAAACAAAAGATATCATAAGAATTCTTTGCAAGGTGTCATAATTTTAAAAAGTAAGTAAATTTGTTGAAACACTAAAAGAAACAAGTTTCCAAGTAAGTTCCAGGAAACAGAGTCATATCATAGTTGAAGGGGTTTTTGTTTCTTATTTAGCACAATGTCCTAGTGCTTCTTATTAAGAAAAGCAAGCATTTGGAAAGGGCAATCCACCCACTTCTAAGGAGAGTTGGTAAGGCACTAGGGCTAGAAGAAACGCCCTGAGCAGTGAGGCATGTTTGCTTCTAGTCCAGGGGTGGGCAAACTTTTTGACTCGAGGGCCACAATGGGTTCTTAAACTGGACCGGAGGGCCGGAACAAAAGCATGGATGGAGTGTTTGTGTGAACTAATATAAACTCAAAGTAAAGGAGCGGAGGGGAGAGCAAGAGAACCGGATAGAACAGCCAGATCTGGCCCGCAGGCCATAGTTTGCCCACGGCTGTTCTAGTCCAATAAAGGAACAGGGAATAAATGGTGATAGAAGGAGACTAGACTTCGATGGTGAACGCACAATACAATATACAGAAGATGTATTATAGAGTTGTACATGTGCAACCTATACAATACTATTAAACAATGTCACCCAAAAAAAGTCAATAAGAGGAAAGTTTCAAAAAAATATTAAAGAACAGTGAGTTTCACTCTTAGAAAAGAATCAAAGGCTATACTAGTATACACTGAGTGGCCAGATTATTATGATCTCTGAACGCATAATAATTTGGCCACTCAGTGTATATCCTATATAATAAAAGGCTAATATGCAAATTGTCCTCTCGACCAGGAGTTTGACCAGCAGGGAGGCCAGACAACCGCCCATGTCCCCTCCCCCCAGCCAGGATGGCTGGACCCCACCCATGCACAAATTCATGCACCGGGCCTCACACACACACACACACACACACACACACTGAGTGGCCAGATTATTATGCATTCAGAGATCATAATAATCTGGCCACTCAGTGTATAGCACACTGAACTACACACTGTAGTTCCATTCAACAAACTTAACATATTCTCTGGGTGGATCCTATAAGAGAATCTTGTAGAGGGCTGCCTGGGAAGGCACATGGGCATTTCTTTAAATTGTTGTCAGCTGAGCCCGAGGCGACTGGCAGAGCCGTGTCTCGGTTACGCCCTCCCCAAGAAGGTGGGGGGCGTTATCAGTACTGACTTTTTACCTTTGTCCAGGTGCCGGAAAGCGGGCTTTGATATGTAAATCCAGGCAAGCACCAGGAATACTAGGGCCTACTCAAGAATGCAAATAAGCTCCTTTGATCCTAAGTTTTGGTGATACTTCCTGGTATTTGGAGGTATAAAATAAATGTGCTGCGTGAGCTCCGGGGTCCCTGCCTCTCCATCAGAGAGGATAGCGTCCCACCTGGCTCCCAGCTTTGTTTCTATCTTTCTATCTGGTCTCTTTCTTTCTTTTATTTCTTAATCCCCAGCTCCTCCACTCAGGAACCGGACCTATTCCTTTTCCGTGCTGGACGCGGAAAAGAGAGAATACCTCTACAGAATCTGAAACTGATTTTATATTGCTACAGCAACATCTTTACATTCTATTCCCTAATCACATTGGGAGGGAAAATTCTTTCTGTCATAAAAACATTTCTGAAGAGAGTTATAGATGATGGCATGATATTGGGCTAGGTGATAGATGGGCCAATCAGTAGAAGGCAATAATGTTTGTTAAAAGCAGTCTACAGTGAGGATTACAGATACAATGCAGCAATGGACAATGGTTAATAGATCCCATGGAAGGTCAATAGATTCCATGGAAGGGACCTTTATCAGTAGAATTCCAGTGTGTATTAAGAATTAGATGCCAGCATCTAGAACTGTGCATGGTTTGATGAGGAAATGGACTTTCTTTTGCTGTCATCTGATGATATCTAAATGTTGTTATTTAACATTTCCATTAGAGGAATAAGTGTCTTATATAAACACTAGAGGCCCGATGCATGAAGATTCATGCAAGAATGGGCCTTCCTTCCCCTGGCTGCCAGTACCGCCTTCGCTCCGGCCAGAGCCGCCTTTCTGCCTTCCCACGCTGCCCAGAGGCCCGGAGCAGCTGAGGCGGTGCAGAACACCTGTGTCCTGCCCTGCCTCTGGCTGCTCAGTGCCTGTGTATGCAAATTAACCCACCATCTTTGTTGGGTTAATTTGCATGCTAACTCCTGATTGGCTGGTGGGTGTCATGAAGGTATGGTCAATTTGCATCTTACTCTTTTATTAGTGTAGCAATGCTCAGAACCAGCTACTAAAGATCTCCAACAATGGCCAACTAGCACTCAATTATAAAGCCACTTCTAGCTAGCACTGGCCATCTAGTAAAAGAGTTATTTTAACCAATTTGACTATCTGATGGATGAAGATGTGATAAGTGTGCGTGCACGCACACACACACACACACACACACACACACAAATATAAAATCACATGGCAATAAAAAAAAATGAAATCCTGCCATTTGTGACAACATGGATGGGCCAAAAGGACATTATAATAAGTGAAATAAGTTCAAGAAAAACAAATACTGCATGATTTCACTTACATGTGGAATTTTAAAAAATAAAATAAACAGAACAAAACTAAAACAGACTCATAGAAACAGAACAACTGATGGTTGCTAGGAGGAAGGGGAGTGGAGGAATTGTTAAAAAAGGTTAAAGGGAATATAATCAATAATAATGTGATAACTGTGCAAGGTGGCAAATGGTTGCTAAACTTAATATGGTGATCACATCATAAGGTACATCCAAAGGTCTTATCATTATGGTATATATATGAAACTAACACAGTATTTATGCCAATTATACTTTAATAAAAATATTATCTTAAAAATACCCCATCACAAGAATGTTAGCCAAATTGTACCTTCTATCCATCCCTAGCCATATAAACCTAAGAGCTTCACCTTGCCTTCACCCTTCATGACTAATCCATTTGCTGAGGATTCTGCTAACTTGCCTAACTCTGCCTGTCTGGCTAGGAAATGCCATGAGCTTGAGCTCTACTTCAATCTGTTTGGAATATCCTGGAAACGTACAACTTTCATTGCCTGGAGATACCTTAGTGTCTCTGTTCATCTAATTAGGATCCTTGAATTCTGTGTTTTATATCCTCAAAGGGCCCTATCTTCACTGATGCTCAGTTGTTGGTTTGAGCTGTAGCTATTTTTATCCTCTGTGGTTCTTTGTTTTGCTTTCTGCAATTACCAACCACAATGGTTCTAGGAAGGTATTTTGCTAAAAATGTCAGGGTTAAGTCCCTTCTTTCCTGCATTTTAACCAATTTATCCTGAATGAGGCTCAAAATAAGCTGAAGCTCTTGAAATTGTTTTGTAAACTGGAAATATGATTGGTGCCCCTCCTCCTTCCTTAACTTATATTGCATTTAAATTTCACATATGTTTTACCTTTTATTACATCGTTCTTTTCTGTTTGTTTTATTTTGTTTTTATCCCTGTATTGGTGCTTTTGAGTCCACCTTAGCCATACCAAACGCCTTGGCAAAAAATAACTGGTCTTGACTTACTATTGTCTACTTGTTGTATCCTTCCCACTCGTCAGGTTTCTTTCCACTCCCTGAGGCTCTCCAGCTTCATTAGGATTAGTTACCTCCATTAGGAACTTCCACTGATGCCAGAACCAATAATCAGCCAGGATGTGCTGATACCACTGAGACCAGAGGAGGCGTCAGTGACTATCACTCCTGTTACCCACCTAAAACACCCTAGGGGTTCTGCCTCTATGGCTCACTCTTTCCCTTGAGAAACTTTCAGTTTAGATCTGAATATAATATATAGAATCCACTGTGAATAATATAATCTGTTAGATTATTAATCAATTGTTTAAATTGAAATAGGAACTGAAATGCTCAAATACTCACAGAAAATGTTACTGAGTGCATACAGTTGTGTAATGCATCCTGTAAATATTTTGTTGTTGTTGTTGTTGAATTAATAGGGCCTTGAGAAAAATTCAGTCATTAAACTGGACTTTGTATCTGGGACCTTTCAGGACATGACAGAATCTTAATCTAGATTTGAAGTTAACAAGGGACAGTTTATGCATTAAATTCCCTTTGTGGTCTGCTATCTTGGTTCTATTACTTTAACGTGGGTATGCAACAAAAGTGTTATGTAAGTTGATACCACCAGAGACTAATCTCTTTGTGTACTTTTATCAAATTTGAATGACATACTTAAAAAGAGCATATTTTTGGTATCCTACCAGATGTATACAAGGTGCTATATATTTTTTTAAATATCTATCTACAACAAACAAAAACACTACACCCACACAAGAGTCTATTCAGGGTGTTTTTCAAGTGCACTCTAGTCACATAATATGAAGCTGAAGAAGCTCTCAGAAAACTCAGTTGTTTCTGCAAAAAGCATCTGAAATTTTAAACCCTCTAAAAGTAGCTTTCAGGAGTAAGTAGCTCTCCTAAGAAACCTAATTTAGTCCTTTTACCTTAAATGCGTAAGAAAATTTGACCTCTGAAATCTGAAAACCGTGGAGAACTGTACTTGTTTGTTTGCATGACTTTCCCAAATATAAAGTTTCTCCTTTTTCAAGAATGTTCATTCATGAAAGAATATCCATCCCCTCTAATTTTTAAGCCTGTAAACATCATATTTATACATATGATCAAAATGCTAAAAGGGCATAATAAAGTGCATTGCACTGCCAGCCCCATCATGGGCCAGACTACCATGGGTGCTTCCATGGTTTCCCAGGAGTCAGACCTGGAGAAAGGTATCAGCTCAAAAGGGACAGGGTAGTAGTGCTTTCCTCATGAGAAGGACAATGGAGAGTTCCAGAGCCTCCCCAGCTGGCAGGCACCCAGTGTATCTACAGAACATATCTGGTGGTGCTTTCTGGACTACATGGGTTTATACACATCACCTGCAGCCCTCAAGAGATCACTATTTTTTCAGGTATCACATTCAGTGTGGACTAAAAGCATGAGAGGAGCACACCCAATTGTGACACAAAAGGCCCTGGCAGTTTTGAGTTAATGTGGCCCCAACTCCCTGAGGTACTGCCAGAGAATCATTTAGGCACAAAAAAGACTTGAGTCATAATTGTGATTATGTTTCAGTTTGAATCCAAAGGCAGGAAAACACTGGTGTCTGTTTGAAGGCAGCCAGGCAGGATGAATTCCCTTTTACTCCTGGGAGGATCAACCTTTCTGTCCTATTCAGGCTTCCCCCTGATTGAAGGGAGCTCACCCACACGAGGGAGGGAAATCTGCTTTACTCAATCTGCTAATTCAATTGTTAATCTCATCCAGAAACACCCTCACACACACACCCAGAATAATGTTTGACCAAATGTCTGGGCCCCCCTTGTCCTAGTCAAATTGACATATAAAATTAACCACCACGTGCTTGAAATCAGGAACAAAGACAGAAGCAGTGTAGAGCCTTACTAATTTCAGGTCAAATGGCTCTCGGCGATGAGGGTCAAGCATGCTGTCTTGTATACCTGGGTAAAATGTGATATCGCTAACCACTATGTGATACACCTGAGGAAGTTAGAATAGGGGAGTTCGAATTTAGAGAGGCTGAGGTAGCCCTGTGAGGCAAACTAGCAATTGAAAGAGAAGTGTGCACTAAAATCAAGATGGGCTTTATATGGTCATTACAAACATTCAGATGAACAATTTTCATATAAGTAATTATCACTATAGCCAAATCATAACCACTCAATATGGGTCTGTTTCACATGATCAAGTATACGAGAATTTAAAGCATTATGGTGATCTAGATTTCCCTTTGAAAAAGATTAAGTAAAATCAATGGTCCACTTACATTGTATATGTAGATTCACTATATCTTCAAGAGATTCATGTTGGTATCAGAGAATTTAAATTCAATATTCTTTCTTAATATTTTTGTTAGATGTTATACTTTTTCAATTTTCTGTATCTTTTCATACAGGTGTTTTGAAACAAAAGTAATATCCTTGTTTATTTTGGAAAAAAATTAATTCAGGTAGCTATTCAATAAAGGGTTATAAAAATACCCTTAATTAAATTAGCTTTTGTTTCAAACTGTTTTTTCTCTGTAGACAGCACTTTCATTACCCTAGATTTTGCTACATATTAATGTATTTTGAACACATCATAATTGTATTTTTATTAACTAAGTAATTTTTGTGCAGAATTCTATGAGAGTGTATGCTGTGTGATTATATAAAAATGAATACATTCAATATCATTTGCAAAGGCAAATAAGTTGAATATCAGTTGCTTATTCAACACAATTTTAAAACAAATTGTAACTCTAAGGTTCTGCGGCTGCCTCCAATTCCTCCTTTCTTCAGCTTCCATGCAAGTTCCCTCTACTCTCTGGAACCTGCTCTGGTGCCCATAGAACACTTTTGTTTACAAACTTCTGTAGAACATGATCCTTACCAAAATGTATCATCTTCACTTTGTTTCTTGTGTTTGTTTTAATTTTAACTCTGAAAGCAGAAGTTAATCTCTTTGAGATCAGGGGTCCAATATCTCACTTTAAGGTTCATAGTTCCTAGCAACCATATTAATTATATATATTTTTGGTGTTCTCTACATTGGTAGATTTATTTCTCCTGAGCCCTACAGAGAAAGACTGAAACAAAGGAAATAAGATAATGTTCTATATAAATTATTAGCAGACAATTTAAAAATGGAGCAGCAAGTTAAACTTATTGGATACATAGTAATTTTATACAAAGGAGAAAATAAATGATCTTAGTAAATATCCTAGAACAAGATTAGCATCATGTATGGCAAAATTCTGAGGAGAATTATGAATTTCAATGTTGAATTATGATTAAAATACATGGTATGACTTTAATGTGTATGTGGAAATCATTTTATAAAGAAGCTGTATAAATAAACTTTCTTAAAATAGAAAAGTCAAAAATATTTATTTTCAGTACAAAAATAAACCCTCTAATCATACCAAATATTTTCCTGTTTAAAAAATATTTGAATGTGATTTGTACAACTAATGAACATATTTTTTATTCTTACTTCCTTTGTAATTTTTGTGTGATATTTCTGTGCTTATATATTTGCATTGATATTCATTTCTAAATATAAAGCACCTATGTTCTCATAAATTCATTACAAAGTGAAATTCTATAAATTTTACTTTCTAGTTCTCTTCCATAAGAAAAAAAAAACAACAACAAACAAACAACAAGTTGTTTTTTAAAGAACTGAAGGTTATAAATTAATCCAGGTATAGCAAACTAGAGTAACTGTTTACTGGTATCTAACCTGTTTCAGCTCTAATAGACTGATGCTTTGCATCCACAGATATGAATGTCAATCAATGACCTAAATCTGTGGAACACACCAAAATTCCATTAAAATTTTAAAAAGAAAATTTCTTATTTTGTTGATATTTTAAATGCATAATATTCATTTAAAAACAGCTAGATGTTTGTTCATAATTCTTCTAAAATATTCTAGAATTTTGTCCCAGACAAAATTTTAGGGTAACACAAACTGTTTTGTGATTGTAGTTTAATGGTATAGAAATATTATTTTCAAATAAAATATGATGCAAAGTAAAATTTAAATACAAATAACTAGGTAGGATTAGGTACTCTACACCATTCTCACTAATCTTCATTTATTCTTAATCATTAATTAATCTAACCCTGGCTGATTTGCCAAAGTTCAACAGAAAATATCAAGTTCACCTTAACTGGAAAGACTCAATTTATCCTTCCATCTTTTCCTGCTTTCTTTCCCCTCCTTACCTACAAGAATGATAGAGGGGGAAAAACACACACACATATCACAGTGTGATGCCGCTAGCTGGTGTGCATAAAAACCCTTGACAGTCATTTCCCCATCAGCAGTTTCCCTGCTGGTCAGCTTATGAGTCTCTCCCACTCCCCTTCTCCTCAGGTAGCTGGCTGCTTGATGTTTACTGATTAATTTGCATCAAATATTCTCCTAGCAACCAACACTAGGATTGGATTAGATACTTTTGTAAAAGACTGTTTTCTGTTAAAAGGAGCTTAGACATTCTAAACACCATAAACAGAAACTAATAGTCTTTAAGCAAAGCTGAAATGTGATCCTTCATACTCTTATAAGAAATTTCAGCCAATTGCCTTTTTTTGTTGTTTTTACTTGGGAATATCAGTATTTTTCTGTTTAAAAAAATATACACTTATAGACACACCCTCAATTACACTCAGTTAATCTTGACAGTAGAGGCTCACTACTTATTACGTATTTTAAATAAGTCCACAAAGAATTCATGTCATTTTGTAATCATCAGTGTAAGACATAGAAAACAAATAGGTCTGTTTTGTAAAATGGCCAGTTTAGTTATGTAGAGAATGAAGTAAATTTTCCTATAAAACACTGTAATTAATTTTCATGTTTTAGACCAAAAAAAATATATGAAGCCAAAAGTTTCAATTAAGATTTATTTACTGGAAACTTAATGTACATATTTTTCTCTGCTTCTCAAGTAGTATTACTGTGCCATCAATTATGTGTAAATTCCAGTAACATTTTTAATTTCAAAGTATTATTTGATAGGAAGAGCAGACATAAGAGGAAATATAACATGTGTAATAAATCATCTCCAATAACATTAAATAAACTGGCCAACAGTATATGATGATTATCTTAGCAGGAAAATATTTTATTATATCCCATTAAGATTTTAATCTGGCCGAAAATAATACTAGAGAAGAAAGTAAGATATTTTAATAAGATCAATAATAGTTATTAGGTTATTAAGATTAAAGGTGATAATCTTGCAATGAAATGTTTTGCAATTAAGAAATCCAAGATTAGACAGATGAAACCAAGATGGCGGCATAGGTAAATACCTAAACTGCTGCCTCGCACAACAATTTCAAAACTACAACTAAAAGACAGAACGGACACCATCCAGAACCACAGGAAAGCTGGCTGAGTGAAAATTATACAACTAGAAGGAAAGAGAAAAGCTCACAGAGAATTGGAGGTACGGCAAAGGGTCTTTGTGTGTGCAGAGAGGAAGGGCAGCTGAGAGCCTGGCTGACTTTCTCTGGCGGAAGGGGGAAGGAAGCCCCCGACTGCACTGAACCCCAGTTCTGACTGCACTGAACCCCAGTTCCGGGCGAGCCCCTGGGGACCCACACTCTTACGGGGGGAGTTTGGACTCTCGGGCGGAGACTCGGGAGCCTGGGAAGGCGGAGGACTGAAAGCGCACGCGCGCCAGTGCACACAAAGGCTGCGGAGGTTGCCACAGGCTTTCCCTAGTGGAAGGGAGTCAGAGGATCCTGACTGCACTGAGCCCCAGTTCTGACTGCAGTGCCCCAGTTCCAGGCGAGCCCCTGGGGACCCACGCTCTTGTGGGGGGAGTCTGGACTCTCGGGCGGAGACTTGGGAGCCGGCAAGGCAGAGGTCTGAAGGCACTCACATGCGTGCAAGGGCAAGGCTGACGGGAAGCCAAGACTGAGACTCCACCCCATCCAAGCCGAGCACAGAGGCTATTGCAATTTGGCAAGTCTAATCCTATAAGGCTGTCTCCAGCACCGAACTTCTCCCAGCATAGACACAGCTGATCCTTACAGCCAACTGGCCTGGAGGTCAATTCTTCCCAGTGATACCAACAACAATAAAGACTTAATTACAACAAGGCTGTACACACAGTCCACAAAGGAGTGCACCAAGAGTGTCCACCTCAGGTTAACTGGGGAGGCCGACCCACTGGGCCATATTGGAAACCTAGCACACAAATCTACCTTGCCAACTCAGGGAAGCAGTGAAAATGCGGCGTCAAAGAATCAGATCACAAACGAAAGAAATGGAGGAAAACGAACGACTGGATATAGAATTCAAAACCATGGTTATAAGGCTTTTTAAGAAGATCCTAGAAAAGGCCGATAAATATAATGAGACCCTCGAAGATATGAAAAAGGACCAACTAGAAATTAAACATACACTGACTGAAATAAAAAATATTATACAGAGACCCAAAAACAGACTAGAGGAACACAAGAATCAAGTCAAAGAATTGAAATACAAAGAAGCAAAAAACACTCAACCGAAAAAGCAAAAAGCAAAAAAAAAAAAATCCAAAAAGTTGAAGATAATGTAAGAAGACTCTGGGACAACTTCAAGTGTACCAACATCAGAATTATGGGGGTGCCAGAAGAAGAGAGAGAGCAAGATACTGAAAACCTATTTGAAGAAATAATGACCGAAAACTTCCCCCACCTGGTGAAAGAAATAGACTTACAAGTCCAGGAAGCCCACAGAACCCCAAACAAAAGGAATCCAAAGAGGACCACACCAAGACACATCATAATTAAAATGCCAAGAGCAAAAGACAAAGAGAGAATATTAAAAGCAGCAAGAGAAAAACAGTTACCTACAAGGGAGCACCCATACGACTGTCAGCTGACTTCTCAACAGAAACTATGCAGGCCAGATGGGAGTGGCAAGAAATTTTCAATGTGATGAATAGCAAGAACCTACAACCAAGATTACTCTACCCAGCAAAGCTATCATTCAGAATTGAAGGTCAGATAAAGAGCTTCACAGATAAGAAAAAGCTAAAGGAGTTCATCACCACCAAACCAGTATTATATGAAATGCTGAAAGGTATTCTTAAAGAAGAGGAAGAAGAAAAAAGTAAAGATAAAAATTATGAACAACAAATACATATCTATCAACAAGTGAACCTAAAAATCAAGTGAATTAAAAACCTGAGGGACAGAATAATCTGGTGAATATAATAGAATCAGGGGCATAGAAAGGGAGTGGACTGATAATTCTCAGGGGGAAAGGGGTATGGGGGGGTTCATGAAGAGACTGGACAAAAATCATACACCTATGGATGAGGACAGTGGGGGGGAGGTAAGGGAAGAAGGTGGGATGGGAAATGGGTGGAGGGGAACTATGGGGGGGAAAAGGAGAAATAATTGTAATAATCTGAATAAAGATTTATTTAAAAAAAAAGAAATCCAAGATTAAAAAATAAAAACCTATAGTTTAGTCATTTGGTGAAGATTAATAGAATATTTTCCCAGAGGTAAGAATAAAGCAGCAAATCTTTCATAAGAAAATGAATTACCAATTCAGCTATGACTACTATACCTAGGATATTAGAAAAATACCTTTTCTTCAATTTTTCTTTTTCACTAAAATTTATTGTTTTCTATGTAAGTATTTCTTAAACATTGCATGCACTTTTAAATAATCTGAATTGTAAACATTAACCACTTACTTCATTTCAAGTTTAATTTGGTAGAATACTGGAAATATAATTCAAATTTTAGAAATTACAGCTATAGAAACTGCAACTTCTTAGCATCTTGATAGGTCATTTTTTTACTTTCAAGGATGTAGAGACATAGGAATTCATATCTGTGTCAGGTACACTGCAAGGCATTTTAATAAAATACCTCATATAATCCGTTCCAAAACAGTTGAGACAGATATTATTACCTCCAAATTATAGATCCTATCTGAGATTTAAAAATGGTAAATAGCTTGCCAAAGATCATAGACTAAGGCAAAGCCAAGTTGAAACTCATTACTGTGGGACCCCAATATTACTGATATTTTTCAAAGCGCTTCCCATCATTATGGAAACAATTCTTCACTCTTCAAGCACCTGGAACTTTGTTGATACTCAAGTTTCCCAAACTATTCACCCAGACTTGGCCTGGACTTTAAAATGACTATTTTCTTCTTGCTGATGGCTTATCAAACTCCCACCATTTTCAGATAGCAATGACAAAAGAATAAACTAAATTACAAAGAAATAGGCATGATTAATGATTCTCTACCTGAAGATTATTTTTTGTAAATTCACACATACACACACACACACAGATGCTTTTCTCTGTTTTCACATAGCCTTGTGTAAGACACCCTCTGCTAATGAGATCTGAAGGATAGATGTCTTTGATATCCATGCATTGACCTATCAAAGGGTCCCAGATCAATCTTTTGGGTTAAGCCATTGGCCCTTATTAAAACTATGGCTGTATTTATAATGAATGAGAAAATGTAGAGAAAGAATAATCTGTTGTTATACTGCTAGGTTTTGATTCTCCGTTGAGTAGCACCAAGCAAGAGATTCACAAGAAGATTTTGAAAAATTTATTACAAATACACATGTTCAATGATGTCACCCACAGTTTGAAGAGTATATCATTAACAAATATGAGCTAAGTGTCTACTTCCAAAACATTGGTGAAAAAATAATGGCTAAAACTGCTACAAGAGGATGTAACACTGAAGAATAAAATGTTTTTTTATATATGTCTTTGTATCAATAACAAGAGACAATATTGAGAGCTAATGTTTTGCAGAGCTCAATATGATTCCCTTACTTAAAGGTGGAGGAGGTAAATGACACCTAGAGGGAACAGTAAACAGAAAAAAACATAACAAACACCACAGTAATGCTGGAAAATATAATGCAATACCAAAAAATTGAAAATGCTTAAGAATCTGGGAAAGAAAAATAAGCAGAGTATTGTCTTAATTGTTTAGTTGTTTATGAACATGAAAAAGAAAAGAAAAAAAAAAAGTCCCTCTGCAGTGGCAAGAGGTAGAAAACAATTGGGTTAGAAAAATTAATTTCTTAACAAGACACCCTTGCTACCGTTCCCAACACTTTAGCACAGCTGCATATCCATTTTATAAGAAATGCTATAGAATATTAAGCAAATTATATTTCATAAGACATTACAATGTTTTTATATTAAAACATTATTTCCTTACACAAAACAATGTCTATATCCAGTGCAGCTATTGGCTAAGGATGACAGTGGCTGGTAAAACAGCCCCACCTGCCTATTTCCACTGCCACTCTCACTGAATGATTTTTTTGGACACAGGAGAGGCAGAGCTATTTGATCCAGCTCCGTGCTGGACCTCTACTCCAACACGCCCATCATCCTCATTTCTCTACTCGCAGTCCTATATCATTTTTAGTTCTTCACCCCAATACCTGCTACCACCCCTGGTGTCCTTAGCCCATATAACCAACTCATCAACAATCCAAACTTATGACTCTTCGAATCCCACTATATCTACAGTCTTGGCAATCTGCACAATCTCATAAGCACCGTCATACCCAATGTATGGAAATGGCTCTGAGAAAATAAACTCTACACGCCCACTCTCTAATTACAATTCTGCAGCCTTATTACATTCCATCTGCAGCATTTCAGCTCCACCTTAGCTTCCTCTTGGATTCACTCCTCCGCACAACCGGCTTGAACCTCATGGTGTTCCAGTCCAAACATTACCCCCCTCTACCCCAGACCCTGCCTCCAAGGCATAAAACCCAACACTTTTGCTGTTCCCAAACATGGGTTGCTTGTGAGATACATTGCCCTTACGGACATATTTCCTAACTTCAACCCTGCCCAGGAGGCTTTGGCTTTTGTTTAACCGTCAGTAATCAGCTGTTTCCTGTTCCTCAGAGTATCCATTCAAAATACTCACTGTTTTCTCAAAAGTGTTTCCTAATGGTGTGCAAGTGTATGTTCAATCAACAGCTCTTTGAGAAACAAAACAAAATAAGCCCTGATTTTCAAACTGAAAATACTCCCACTGTGGCCCATATCCAGGTACCAGTGTGACATAACTAAATGCACAGTGAGGAAGTTGCACACCTTTCTGGGTATTTCCCCCAAATCCAGCATTGTTTCTGTTCTTAGGAACAATAGGTAAAAATAACCTAAAGGAGCATAGATAATACTAAGTTTAGTAAAATAATTAGGAAGCGAAGATTGTTGAGTATTTATTGCCTTAGTTTTAATACAATTTAACTGTAAGTTTATGTAATTTACATTGTAATAATGACCTTGCTTAACAATGACTAGCAAAATTCCTGTGGTTTAGCAGTTAGCGCCTGCTAGCCTGTGCCAGCAGAGCACTCATTTGCCCATTGCAAACCTTTATTTTTTTGGCCAATGATCCTGCCTCATACTTTACTGAGAAAACAGACTGTCCATTATTTCCTCAATTTCTTGCCCACATATCTACAAATTTCCCTACAGTTTTACTCACTGTGACCTTGCTTCCAGTTAGCTCAGAAGTGCCCTTTCTTCTATCTATTCCAGATGAATTATTTCACCTTAGTTATGATCACCTCCCACTAACTCCAGAACTACATGTCCTTGGCACTCCCTCTCTCTCCTGTATTCCCAAATGCTCTCTCTCCCCACTCCGTCTTTGTAAACACATTCAAGATCCCCATCAATGAAATTAAAAATATCTCTTGACCCTGACCCTGTGTCTACCTCTAGCCATCTGCATTTTTTTTTATATTTGTGTATCATTTTTATCAGAAATTCCACAGGACAAACAGTTCTTATTAGCATTTTCTATAGCATCATCCTTGTTCCTTGCTTTTTTTTCCCTGAAATCTGATGACATTACCATGGAAGGAAAAAGCATGAATCACCTATAAAGTGTTAAACTTCAAAGATGTTTTTCAGTTCTGTTTGCTTTTTTAATTTTTTTTAATTCTTTCAACATTAGAGCCTTCCCTCTTAACCTGTCTTTCCTCCAGCCATACTGTCTGGCCTTTGGCAATCTCCAAACCTGTGGAAGAATGGGCAGGGCATCCTTTATGAGCATTCCTGCAAGGACCACCTAAACAAACTGGCCCCCATGCAGCTGGAAGGATGCTGACCAGGAACACTAAATATTTGTCGCAACTGAGGCCAGGAGAGCCTTAGCCTTTACAGACGTAGGGAGGAGAGGAGCTTTCCCTGTTACCATGAGAGGGATGACCACTTGCCAAACCCACTGGCCCCTATGTTTATCCTCACTTATGGGATTGCTGCTGCTTGTTGTATCCCAGCAGTCAGACCTGAGACCCAAATACCTAAGACAGAAGAAAATAACACCATGTAAGGGGATGCAGAAGAAGGGGGAAGATTTTCAGAACACTCAAAGCAGGTGACTGCTATTGAAATAGAACAGAGGTGGAGGCAAAAACCCAGCTTGAATAAAAAATAAGATCACTCAAGCAGAATCAAACTAAATATTTGTGTATACACACAAGTGTGCACACACTCTGGACAATGTATGTTTCCAAAACATTGCCTTGTCCCCATATTAATTCATTAACTCAGTGTTTTTCTTCTAAACCCAACACAAGAGATGTCTCAGAAGGGACAGGGATGGTGGTGGATCCTGGAACCAATTATGAAAACTGTGAAAAACCCTGAAAAAGATAAAAAAAGTGTTTATTTAGGTTGTAGCATCAGAGAATGCCAGTAACTTCAAATAAGAGAGGACCACTTAGCACAGGCTAACATGAATGGCAAAGGCCAGAAAGGTAACATTAAATGCTCCCAAAAACTAGAAAGTAGGATAGTACTAATTGTTATCAGGAGAGCAAATACTGTCTAGAGAATAATCTAGCAGGTTTAATGAATTCAAGTATTTAAACACCAGTGATTCATCAATTCTGCCTCTGAGTATATCTGGGGCCACAGGATACAGTTGTCCAGTTGGTGCACTGTGAAATTTCAGAAGGTATCTTTCACAAGGATAATTACAAGGTATGCTACATATGAAATTGCCCAAGCCTTATAGATGTACACATTATCTGGTGAACTTATCTCTTAACAGTTGAAACAAATGTTAAGTTTATAACTAATTAAAAGGCAGAATGAATGTGTGAAAAATCTTTTGATAGAGAAACATAATTAACTGAAATAGATTGTTATATGCATTCATAGTAAAAGGATAAATACTAGAAATACTTTGTCTAACCTATGTTTTCAATAAAAGTCGTCTATTATAATTACAAATATTAAAAAATGCATGGAGACAAAAAATATTTTTTCAGACAGATATATCATACATACTAGTAAAATTACATAGTTTCTTAAACTATTTGGCCTTGACCTATCCATGGGAATTTTTCCCCTGACCTCTCATAATTCAATATCTGGAATCCAGAAAAATGGCTGTTTCCATCTGTTCCACTCAGAGTGATCAATATTTAGTTAAGTTCATGCATAATAATGAATATGTGTCTCCCAGAACGTGCTTTGTGAAGTTTCGGCATATAATTTGGTCCAAGAGCAGGACCTTGACAGAGGGTAGCTGCATTTTCATTTTATTTTACAAGGGATGTGGGAATGCTGACTATCTACTTTTTACTTTTCCCCCCATATTACTGCTTTGCAAAGGGAAGCATTCTGCCACAGTGAAATAGACATGTGTTTCAAAAAACTCTCCCTTTAGACCCAAACATGGGCTAACTTCAATAAATGAAAGTGGCATAGTTTATAGAATTGGTTTCTCACTAAGTATGTGAGTTAAATTAGCTTTTTAGAGGCCTTCAGAATTTTAAGGGAAGCAAAAGAAAAAGCGTTCTTCCAGCATCAAGAAAACTCTTTACCACAGATAATTGCCCCATTTAATTTGCATTTCAATGCATACCAAACTGAAAAATAGCAATACTCAGGAGGACAACCATGGAAGAATTCCTTTCAAAGTAATAAGGTGATAGGTGACTAGAGGGAGAGGAAGAAGGGCTGGTGGAATTACTTACTAGAGTCTATGTGTTGGTTGCAAATTCCCAAGTTCAAGTTATCAACCTTTATTCCTGCCTCACTACCTGTGTCTCTTCTGCCGGCAATAAAAGGAAAAAAAAAATTCCAGACAGCCTAAGAAATCAACCAACAAACCTCATTATTGATGGCGTCAGGTGGTAGATCAATGCCAGAAGAAAATCAATGTTAAAAATATTTTTCAGTAGTGCATACAGATGAAGCGCCTCGGCAGCATTTCTTGATGAAAACCACAAAAGTCTGCAGCCACCCCCGAGAGGCATGGCTTCATAGGAGGCAAGAACTTATCTCGTTATCTGGTGCTCCAGAGATACTCATTTGCCCCATATTATTTCCTGTGTTGTGAAAAGCTCGCAACTGTTTGCTAGGAAAACAAAACAAAACAAACATGGGGAGGGTCCACTGAAAGTAAAATGTAGTTTCTCACACAGTGATTTGCTTTAAGGATATTCTCTCTATATAGGGCTGTTTAATAAGTTTAAACATTAGAAAGTTTAAGAGTTGAAAAGCATGTCAAAACTGAAGAGCATGTCGGTATTTCATTTGAAAAGAGTATGTAAAATAATTGTCATTACATGGAAAGTTAAACTTCTAGAGAAGATTCCATGTCAAAGGATGCTTATTTAAGAAAGGGAGAACTGTCAGGCTGGTGTTGCTCGACCTATGAACCAGAAGGTCACAGTTGAATTCCAGGTCAGGGCACGTGCCCGGGTTACAGGCTCGATCCCCAGTGTGGGGCGTGCAGGAGGTAGCTGATCAATGATCCTTTCTTATCATTGATGTTTTTATCTTCTCTCCCTTTCCCTTCCTCTCTCTGAAATCAAGAAAAACATTTTTAAAAATGGGAGAATGATAATGAAACAATTTTCAAGAATCATCCTGATGTATAGCTTCTAGTAGCAAAATACCCTTACATGTGACAATTTTCTTTCTAAATCACAGACCAGATTGAGAAGGCTAAAAAGGGCTAATTCCAATGTAACCCTGATATTTGGGGCTAGTGATCTGAATCCAAGCCAGCAAGCTCAGTGTACATTCCTGATAACCTATAATTAAGTCCCTCTCTCCTTCCCAGATACTGGTCTTGCAGAACCTGTTACTGTGAACAGTGCACTGCCCCGGAGGGAGGGTTATTAACGCTGGCACCAGGCCAGACCATCAGATATGGCCTGGAGATCCCCAACACCTGGGGGCCTTCTTGCAAGGCCCGAGAAAAGGACCAGAAGCATAATCCATGTTTGTGGGACAAAGACCATGGGGAGGGAGATATAAAAGGAAAGCCCCATGCGTGTTCCTTCACTCAGATTTGGAAGGCTGTTCCCTGAGTCTGCCGGTGTATTAAACAGTGTCCCTCCTTTTTCTTAGAAGCATCTTTGGTTTTCTTTGGTCTTCTGCAACAAGATCAGATCAGAGAACTCTCCTGCCTGAAGAAGTTATCAGACTTAACATTACTGTTGGGTGAAATGGGGAGTTGGTGAAAGGGTATCGCTGGAGTCAGGTTTACTCTGTGGTTAATAAAATATAACTTTAATTCTCATTTATACAGGTGTCTTCCTATTCTCTGGAAAGGGCTCTAAAAATCTCATACCCATTTTCCTAAAGAGGGTCTCCCAAGATTGTTTAAGCTGCAGAAGACGTAAAACTTGTATCTTTGCATGGGTGTTACCCAGTAGAAGTCCACGGAAATGAACATGCTCTTAGTAAACAGAGGAGTAGCTATTATTCTACCAGGATTGTATCCTCATCAGCAGAGAAAAACTTATCTTCTGGAGACAGGCTATATGACCTTCAACAAGGAGAGGGAGAGCAGAATCTCACTTCAGGGGAAAACAGTAGAGAATTCTTAATTCACCTTCATTTACCTTCTCAGAGAAAATGAAATACAGTTTACTAAGTATGATTACTGTAAGCAATTTGTAAACTTCATAACGTCTCTGTTTTCATATGTATTATATATAGCCTGTCTGTACATACTACTTTACAGTAAAACATCCAAAGTTTTCTTTAAGACAGTAAAGGGCCAGGAATCCTATGTCCTTCCCAGAGAAAAATTTAAATGATAAAACCGGAAAAGCAGTGGTAGAAACTAAAGGGAGAAAATAAGCTGATGTAGTCCATGGGTCTGTAGGAAGAAGCAGCAAGGGCAGAAATGCAAGGTCAGAGTGACTGGAAACCTTTGAGCCAACATGGCACTTTCTCTAATACCTCACATCAGGACATCCCATTGGCTCTTACTCTAAAATATTTCTAGAACATTTTCTCTTGTCATCTCTACCACTGTCATTCTGCTCCAAGCCATTATCCTTTCTTGCCTTTTATTTCAGCAGTCTCCTAACTATGTCTACCCTTCACCTCCCCATATCCTTGCTTATTCTCTGCATGGCAGTCACAGTGATCTTTTTTGAAACAGAAATCAGATTATGTCATTCTCTGCTCAGACTAAAATCTAATCCTAAAATTGGCCCACACAGTCCTTTGTGATCTTCATTCCTACCTCACTCCTCTATCATCTTTCTGCCTGACTTTTCACTTTTCCCCCTTGATTACTCCGCTCCAGCAATACTGGCCTCCTTGGTGCCCTGTGACCATATCAGGCACACTTCTACCTTTCCACCTGTTGTGCTCTCCAGATATCCACAGAGGTCATTTACTTCCTCCTTCAGGTTTGGCTCACATCTTACCTTTTTACCAATACACTGGCCACAGTGTCTAAAAATGTACCTTCTCCTTCAACATTGCCTATCTCTCTTCTCTGATTTATTCACATTAGCATTTACTATCATCTATACCTGTGTATTTTATGTTTGCTTATTGTCTGCTACTCCACACTAGCTTGTAAAGTCTATGAGGGCAAAGCATTTTTTTTATTTTGTCTTTGCTTACTGCTCAATTCCCAGTGCCTAGAATGGGATCAGCATTAAGTAACTATTCAATAAATACTTGCTGAAGGAATAAGTAAGCTAATGAGCAGTAGAACAATACATGTGGGACTCTCAATTAGCTTCCTATTGTCTTCAGTATAAATTTAAAGTCCTTGCCCTTGGCTGGCATGACTCAGTGGTTTCAGTGTTGGCCTGCACACCAAATGGTCTTGGGTTCAATTTTCTGTCAAAGGCACGTACTTGGGTTGCAGGTTTGACCCCCAACCCGACCCTGGTCAGGGTGTGTGAGGGAGGCAACCAATCAATGTGTCTTTCTCACATTGATGTATGTTTCTATCTCTCCTCTTTCTCTCTCTCTCCCTCCAAGCTCACTTCTACCCTCTCTGAATATCAATGCGGGGGTGGGGGAGGGGCGGGCAGGCAGGGAGAAATCCTTGGGTGAAGATTAACAAAAAACAAACAAAAATTTTAAAGTCCTTGGCAAGGCATAAAACTCCTTCATAATGTGTCCTCAACTGATTTTTCCAGACTCATTGCTTAGCATTCCCCTCTATGCTCTGTCAACCAGTCGGATAAACTATCTATCCATTATTTCCTTAACACACCAGGTACTTTCATGCCTCATTCTCTCTTTCACACTGTGCCATCTCTCTGGAAAGTCTCTTTTTAGCTTCTCTTCCTTCTTTCCTTGGCTAACCATGCACATCTCTAGAGACCTAATTCCACTGCCTTTCCCTCTGTAAAGCGGTCTGTGACTCTCTTACACAGAATTAATTAATCCCTGCACAGTGCTCCCAGAGTAGATTTTATGTGTCTCTTTTAAAACAATCAAATCATATCACGGTTATTTATTACCCCAGCATGGAATACAGTGTTTGACACATAATAAATATTTGCTGAATAAATCAATTACATAGGAGCTCCATTTTCTGCCCAAGACATCAGGTTAATCCACAATGTTTTGCTACTGACTTTTTACCAACTTGGCCATCACCATACTATTGCGATTATTAATCATTAATATCCATTAAGCATTTACTACATGCCTTTTACTGCTTCAAACACAAAGATGATTTTATATCATCATCATAAGTGCTTTCTTTATATCTCTTAGTGATATTTGAGGAAACTGAGCCATGAGATGGTTAGTAAAGGTCTGCTTCCTTAAAAACATGCTTTTGGCCTTGAAACCATAGTATTTCTGAGAAATGGCTTATCCAGGAAGCCTATGTAGAGTGAAAAAATTATCCAAATTATCCAAACATGTCACATCTTTCACTTCCTGAGTGTCATTAGTAGAACACATCTCCACAAGGTATATAACCTCATTGAATTAAAGAACATTAGACTAAATAGTGGTCCATTAAAAATATATGACCAAAAATGAGTATAAATTCTGGAAGATTTATGGAATTAACCAATGTAATACTAGATACTTTAATAAATGATGAAAGAATGGAAAAAGTGTTACCTGTTAGTAGAAATTTTCATAAAAGAAATTTTCCTCCTACACACACAAAAATTATCTCTAAGAAGAGTGATGATTTTATCACTATACCCATCAAAGCCTCTTGCTAGTCATCACCACTTTAGTTGCTCTCATTAATCTCAAGTAACTTTTTAAAAGGCAGGATTAAGAAAAATACAAAATGAAATTAGCACATGAAACAGGATGATATATTTATAAGGGATTACTCTCTTTGGGGAATTGTACAATAAAATAAAACATCACTTATAGCTAATAGTTCAAAAATATGGTTACATTTTAATCCAATTTTAAGAGGTAACAAAATTAGATTTAAAAATGTAGCTGACCCCGGCCAGCGTGGCTTAGTGATTGACCATTGACCTATCAGCCAGGAGGTCATGGTTCGATTCCTTGTCAGGGCACATGCCCAGGTTGTGGGCTCGATAACCCCTCCCATGTTGGGGTGTGCAGGAGGCAGCCAATCAATGATTCTCTCTCATCATTGATGTCTCTATCTCTCTCTCCCTCTCTGAAATCAATAAAAATATATTTAAGATAATAATAAAAGATAAAACAAAAACTTAGCTAAATTTCCAGTTTCTAGTCCAGCATGCAACTTGGAAGTCATCACTTTGTCCTAATGACAAATAAAAAGCTGACTAAACTTAAAAATCAAGAACCCTTCTTGGTTGTGTCAGAGAGGTAAGGTCACAGAGCAAAATGCTGCCCCCAAATTGAAGAGACAGATGAATAGTGAGAATCATAGCTTATTGTAGCAGAAACCCATTAGCAGAAAACCTTTGCAGGACATAGTATCAGGATAGAAAAACCTGAACCTTAATTTACAAATTGCTATTACAAGTTGTTATTACAAGACAAGTTATTACAAGACAAGTAATTACAAGTGTTAGAGAGGTTGTGGTACATCCAGACAGTGGAATGCTGTTCAGTGTTCAAAATAAGTGAGCTATTAAGCCATGAAAAGGGATGGAGGAAACTTGGGTACATATTATTAACTTAAAGAAGTCAATCTTAAAAAGGCTACGTACTTTATGATTCCAGCTATATGACGTTCTGGAAGACGCTAAACTATGTAGACAGTAAAAGGATTAGCAGTTTCCAGTGGTAAGGGGTCAGGGAGGGATGAATAGGTACAACAGATAGGATATTATGGGAGTGAAACTACTCTACATGTTTTTATAATAGTGGATACATTTCATTGCACATTTTTCAAATCCCATAGAAACATAAAACATCAGGAGTAAACTCTAATGTCAACTACCAACTTGGGTGATAATGATGTGCCTGTGTGGGTCCACTGATTTCAACAAATGAACCACTCCAATAGGAAATTTTGATAGTGAGGTAGGCTGTGCATATGTTGGGGGATAGAGAGTATATGGAAAAATTCTTTACCTTCCACTCATTTCTTTCTCTGAACTTTAAACTGCTCTATATACACTCTACCTTTTTAAAACTAGCTATTCAGCACCATTTCTATCTATAAAATTTACAGTTTTTACATTACAACTACCTGCCTGTTTTTAAAAAAATACGCAAAATAAGCAAAAGAAATGGCTAGACTTTTCAAAGGCAGTCTTCCTATATCAATTAGTTCATACTATTATTAAAATGTTTTGTTTAGGAATAAATCTCTTTTATAATAACTGTATTTACCTGTTGCCCTCTTTGAACCAGGACTCTATCTCCCTCTTTGTTTTGAGTTTGACAAAATACATTTAAAGGAATAAGTTTTGCTTCTCTTCAACCTCTATTAAAGTGCCTTTAAAATATTATTAATAGGATGAAGGAAAAACTTGTCTATCTTTCAAATTCTTAACTGTTGAAAAGATAAAATTTCAGATCCCTCTTAACAGCACAAAATGGCTGGGCATCACCTTTCTGGAGTGTATGGATTTTGGATTATGTCATAAAAGATGACTTTTCCTTGATTGAGGTGAAAGGTAGAACTAAGAGATGAACTCCTGGGTAATTCTATAGATAAACACTTTCAGAAGAACTGTAAATGTAATTTTCTGATGAAAACCTAGGCTTTTTTAAAAGCCTTCTAATCAAAGTCATCTGAAATCTTCTGAAAAATGAATCTGGAAGACTGAGAAAAATTGCAGAAGATTTAGCAGGAACATGGGTATTGAAAAAGATTTAGAATTATTCTTCTACCTGTCCTTCCCAATCTGCCTTGCACAGTGTCACAGATAAATATTTCAATCTATAATAATAAACAGGAAACTACTGTTTAGCATGACTCAGTTCAAAGTATAGGACTAAGCCCAAAATTCTGTCTACATTCCTTTGTGGTAGAATTTTGATTCAAATACTCTTCTTTAGGAAAAGTTGTGGCTACTATGATTTAAAATTTCTATTGTGAGACAGATATGCTTGTAGCAAATAATATTTTACTAATGTAAACTCTGTCTTCCCAACCACCTCCACCATCACTAGCACCCAATTTTTTTTTAAGTTAAAGTCTTAAGTAAGTGATAATCATTTGTGAAGGGAGTCCACGGCAGCACAAATGTAGAAGTTATATTTCTTCCACTGTATTTCTTTATGTGTGCAGAGCTCATTTATTCCATAAAACACAATTTAACCATAAAAAATAGAGTGACAAGAGTTTCTTTGCATAGTTATTCATTTTAAATATATACACACACACACATACACAGCAAAACAGTATCAAAATTAACGTTTCATTTGAACAACTTTCTAGAGACCCTGAGGAATCCAATGCACTGCAATTTGAAGAAATCTTCACTCTCAAATTGGAGAATACTTATGGAGTACAAGAATTGTAAAGAATGTAAAGAATTAAAGTTGATCATCATGAGAATAAACAGACAACTATAAGATTTCCCTTTGATTATCTAGATCCAACTAGGACATCCCTAGTGATCCTAAAGACAGTTGATCAGACGACAAAATATCTAGTTAGTTTTGGACATGTGCTATTGGCTTAATATAACACAATGCCTTGCTTTTTAGTAATACTTTATATAAGTTTACCCCCCCTCCTTCCATAATGATTGTTTTAGCAGCTAGGGCATACCTAGTTCATTTTTGTTTACATTTAGTGAAAGAGGTACCACTAGAGTGGGTTGTCTTTTAGAAAGTCTTATCTCTAGTCACAATGAACACATTGACATGTCCAATCTAATTATAACCTAAAATTTTATTTATGACTTGTGTCCTATCGCTGGTATTTCTTTTTGATGCGACATATTTCCACAACTACAAAATATGGCAATTAAAGTGGTTAGAGGATATATAAGGAATGATGCAAGTTATAGCTCAAAATGTAAAGATTACACCTTTAATAAGTGAATACTTTCAGAAAAGATGCAATATATATTTTGATAACTTCACCAAGAAAAAACATTTCAATATTATTTTTGTTTACATTAAGTGTCAGTCATTAAAATTCATTAATGATTACAAAATCATTTACCAGACTCCCAATATTTTCACTGGGGAAAAGAAAAATTACCATCTGCAAGCTCCTATGAAAGGAAAATCTCATTTGCAAAGCAACAGGAGAAATGTTTATTTGGTAGGAATGATTAAAAGCAATATTAAATATTCATCAACTCCTCCATTTCATCCCTTCCTCTTCCTTTATTCAGTTAGCAACACTGACAGATAAGGGATAACACTTTCATTACCAAATGTGAGCAGAAGTATACCTAACCTCATAAAAGTTAGTCAAGAAGCTAGAACAGAGACTAAGAGCTGAAAATTCTTTTTAAATTCTTTATGGATAGATATTACAACAAAAATGAATCTTGTATGTCATGATAGAGTATTTCCCCTTTGTTTAAACAGAAAATGTTTATCACCTGATATATTAAGTTTTTGATTATTTTATTTTTGTTTAATTTTTTTTCCCTATCAATTCTACAGCAGACACTGAGATCATAAAGGTGTGACTAAGGAATTACATTTTCAATTCCTTTTCAACAAGGTGACCACTCTGCAAAAACTCTAATTCTCAGAAGCAGTGACTCATACCCTGATCAAATGCATTAAAGGTCATCTAAGTAATGCCAGGAAAGTAGGTGGCTCCCTGCCAAGGCTCCTCTTCCCAGCTTATAATGGGAATAATGTTCATGTTTCAAATGAGTACATTCAGCTTTATTTACAAACTTCAGTGTTTTAGTCAGCCATGGGATTGATATCACAAAGGATGTATTCCGAACTAGTTCAGCAGCTCCTGGAACATCAAGAGATAGAGACTGGTGATAGTCACAGTACTGAAGTTAGATGGGAATCTGGTTTGACATGGGACTAGAAGCAAAAAATTATTATATTAGACAATAACCATATTCTAATGCTTATTGTAACATTTCCTGAAGTGAATGACAAGAGTAGAATATCATTAACCAGGCTCTACAATTTAACACGACAATACTCTTGAAAAGAACATGAATTGTGTCATAATTCCATTAAATATACCCAATTTGAATGATTGATAAATGGCACTTTACTACTTTTCTGTCTTTAAATTTCAGCAGCATGGTGGGAATGAACTTTTGACCTTGCGTCCACATGCATTTTTTACTGAATAGTCCTGTTTCACATTTAAATGGATGCCTGTAATAGTGCCATAGGGGAGGCAGAAAGGTTGTTTACAATTTCAACTAAAAGTACATCCTTATTGACAGCTGAAGTCACCACCTGAGAAAGCCATATTAGAGTAACAGAAAAGTAGGAACAAAAGAAGGTTGGTTGTCTTCAGAAGACCACAAATGTGGCTGAAACTATCTAGATTCAGCTATTGGATTGCTCCAGTATTCCTTCTCTCTTTCCTTTTATCATCTCTTCCCTACATTTATTTTGTTGCTACCTCTCTATTTTTTGTAGCAAAATCATTCTGTATGTTGAAATTTGTTATGGATCTGCAAAGATACTAAAGTCATTGCCCCTTTGTATTTGGATTTTGCTGTGAATTAAATCACTGGTCTAAAAATGCTTCCTGTTCATTTCATTTTCCATACACCACTGACTTTCTTGCCCTTTTCTTTCTTCAGCATAATTTTTTAGAAAAATTGTAATTCTTAAGTTGATTTCTGCAGTCATAATGGAGAAAGGCACCACAACCACATAGACTATGTGCCTAAATTCAGTTTAAGTTTGTAACCATGAACTTGAAGGGCTCCCATACTGATGCCCAGCAGTCCTACATTTCACTTGTCCATTCACTAGTCCACTTTCTCAGGTGACTATTCTGTCACTTCTTTTCCCAAACCTCCAATACCTCCTCCCCCATTTTCACTTTCAGGCAAAAATCTTTGCTTTCAATTTCACTGAGAAAACAGAAGCAGACAGAAGATAACTTCCTTGAGCTCCAACTACCATTATCTACCCAGCCACCATGATCTGTATTCCTGCATTTGTCTTTTTTCCTGTTACAATAGACAGACTCCCAGAGCTTCTAAGGCTATCACCTCCACTTTTTAAAAAAAAATTTATTTTTATTGATTTCAGAGATGGAGGGAGAGGGAGAGAGAGAGAGAAACATCAATGATGAGAGAGAATCATTGATTAGCTGCCTCCTACACTCCACCTACTGGGGATCGAGCCCGCAACCTGGGCATGTGCCTTTGACCAGAATTGAACCTGGGACCCCTCAGTCCATAGGCCAACGCTCTATCCTCTGAGCCAAACCACTTTTACATGAGCCCTCAAAATTTATTGTTTCTTTGGGCAGATTGTTCCAGGAATTTTCCCCTTTGATCTTCATCAATTTTCATTTTTCGCCTCAGCCATATAAACATGCTGATTATTTCTTTCATTCAAAAAATAAAACTTTTCTTAGCTCTATATTCCCTGTAATTACTTTCTTTAATTCATAGCAAATATTCTCCAAAAAATGGTCTGTAATTCTTTAAAATTTTTTTCTTCTCTAATTTTTCTCTTAAGACCATTCTAGTCATGTTTTTTACTTCACCACTGTACCAAAATGTTCTTACATGTCATGGATGATGTCCACAATGAGAAATCTTGATTCTCAATTACTTTAGTCATCACAAGCATTTTTTTTTCAAATTAGTGGGGTGTTTTATTTTAGATACAAACCCAGAAATGGAATTGATGGGTTGTATGGTAGTTTTATTGTTAAATTTTTGAGGAATCTCCATACTGTTTTTCATAGTAGCCACACCACATCACAAGCATTTAAATCAGTAAGTCTCTGGCCTGGGCTGGCATGGCTCAGTGGTTGAGCATAGACCTAAGAACCAGGAGGTCAAGGTTCTATTTCCGGTCAGGTCATCTGCCTGGGTTGCAGGCTCAATCCCTAGTGTGGGGGTGTGCAAGAGGCAGCTAGTCAATTATTCTCTCTCATCATTGATATTTCTATCTCTCTCTCCCTCTCCCTTCCTCTCTGAAGTCAATAAAAATATATTTTAAAATAATAATAAGTACATACAGTAAATTAGTAAGTATCTTTGTCATATTTAACACACTGTTTACACTCGTTCTTCCTCCAGCCTCAATGGTGGTTCCTTCTCATTCACTTTGCTGGTTCCCTTCTCCCCAACATTTGATGATGAAGTGTACCAGAGCTCAACCCTTGCTCCTTTCTTCTTGCCCACATTCATTTTCTTGGAAGTCTCATTCAGTATCTTTGAAAATCTCATCCAGGCTTTAACTACCATCGACACACAGGTGATTGCCATATTTTATCTTCAGCTCAGACTTTTTTCATGAATTCCAGGCTCCTATATACAACTATCTATATAGCGTCTCTACTTGAATGTCTTTTAGGAATTTCAAATTTAAAATATCCTAAATTGATTCTTCATATTTCCCTTAAATCTGCTTTACTCACAACCTTCCCCTAACAATTCCATCCTTCTGATTGTTCAGATACTGGAAGCCATGTTTAACGCTCCTCTTTCCTTCACACACCAAATCCAATCACCAGAAGATTCTGATTTTTATCTCCCTGACCAGCCTCACAACTGATCTCCCTGACTCTTCCCGGTTCTCTTACAGCCTCTTTCCAATGCAGCGGCCAATGGGATTCTTTTAATACTGGAGTTAAATCTGTCACTCCCCTGCTCAAAACCTAATGATTTTACATCTGTTCTCTAGTAAGAGCCAGTAGCCTACAGGGTCTTCTATGATCCAGTCCCTGTACCTCTGTGACTTCATACTCTCTCATGTTCTTCTTGTTCACTCTGTTCCAACCCTACTGTCACCCTCCTGCTCCTTGCAGGGTAACATAACTCAGCTTTAGAGCCTTGGCTTTGCTGTTCCCACTGCCTATAATGGTCATCCTTGGGTATTGCATGCCATTTTCTTTTTTTTCTTTTTACCAACTTCAAATGTTTGTTCAAATGACTCCCACTCAATGATCCCTACCCTGACTTACTTATTTAAAACTGTCACCTGCCTCCCATCTGTTTTTTCTCCTATGCCCCCATTCCACAGCCCTGCTCCACTTATGCTTTTATTTCATAGAATGTATTATCTAATATAATACTTTTATTTATTTTTTAAAAATATATTTTATTGATTTTTTTACAGAGGGAGAGAGAGGGATAGAGTTAGAAATATCGATGAGAGAGAAACATCGATCAGCTGCTTCCTATACACCTCCTACTGGGGATGTGCCCGCAACCAAGGTACATGCCCTTGACCAGAATCAAACCTGGGACCTTTCAGTCCACAGGCCAATGCTCTATCCACTGAGCCAAACCAGTTAGGGCTATACTATTTTTATTTAATTGGTAGTACTTATTATTACATTATTATTAGTAGTAGTATGTTAGAATATAATCTTCACAAAAGCAGTTATCTTTGGTCTGCAGCCATGCACTACTAAACAACGGGGATATAACTTCTGAGAAACATGACATTAGGTAATTTCATCCTCGTGCAAACAGACTGCACTTACACAAAAAAACCTAGCTAGTATAGCCTACTACACACCTAGGCTATATGGCATACCACGTCATATAAGTGGTCTTGCGTTGAGCAAAACATCATTATATATAACCCATGGCTCTACTTTGTATTACTACTCTTTGGTAGTTGATGCTTCATATATATTTCTTTAATGAACACATAATGCATAACCTGAGAAAAATTATTTCCAAGTGAAACTCAAGAAAATAAAAGGAAATAACTGGAGCTAGAAAAAGACTAGAAGTAGGTAAATTTTTTTTCAAGAGTTCAGAAATAAATGAAAAGAAAAACAAGAGAAAGAAAACAGGAAGGACAGAAGTTAAAGTTGGGAAATATCTGAAGAACTAATGAAAAGGATAAGTTGGTTTACAGTAATTTTTAAATTGGATAAAATAATTTTAAGGTTGGTATATTTTTTTAAATATTTTTTTCATATTAATATACATTAATATAGATATTTGTATATATTAATATAGAGTACATGTTAATATATGATAATTAATATACATGGATTAATTATAAAATATGAACAGTATTTAGTTAATATATAAAAACACATTATATTAACATATATATTATATGCAAAACTGTCCTGTATTTTTCTCCATTAAGTTTGTTGCTGGTATGTAAACAAAGCTGGACAATAACTGGCTTGCAGTATTATCAACTGTACTTTAATTATCTCATAAAATATACATCCCATTTCCCTACTTCCTTGAAAATGACACTTCCTAAAGGTCAAATTCTGCAATTTTTTTTTACCCATAATATATACAGATACGCCTGCTTCCCTTGATGAGTTTGATTTCTGTTTTACATGGATGCCTACCTGACATTGTTGTGGAAAAGGGGTCCTTTCATTTCTGACTACATATTGGTCAGTCTATTGCTAGAGCTTTCCGACACTTAGAAACCATGATATATAATTTTTGGAAACACAATGCCTGTGGTCCTAATGCATTTCTCCCATGGTATTTAGAATTGCTCTACTACTACTTGCTCAGATTCATTTCTGTAATCTTTATCTCCATTTTCTATTCAATTCACCAATATTTTGCTTCCCAACTCTTCCTCCTACCCACGCCCATGAGTTAGGTGGTTGTATTCTAGACTGGTAAACATTCAAGTTAATCAATAGTACCATTATTCTCCTAATCACTCAGACTCAACTTTTTTAGAGGCATTCATGACATTGTCCTTTGTCTTGAGCCTCATCCATTAATAAATTTGTTTCTAATCATTTCATTGGGTTGTTTCTTTTTTCTTTTTTCTCTTTTTTTTTTTTTTTTGGTGGGGGGGGGGGCGCTAAATCTTACTCCTACTACTATTTATTTTGTTAATCATATTAATCCTCTGGTTCATGTCATCTTGCCTCATATCTAGACTTTGAACATAATCTCCTAAATAAGTCCATCCTTGATCTTAGGTTCTTCCTTCTCTAAAAAGTTCTCAACACCACAACCAGATTGTTCTTCTCAGATGACTACAGTCATAAAGTTATATAATGATATTAAAATTTCAATGTTTTTACATGGCATGATATATTAATATCAACTTCTCCAGAATAGCACAAAAGGCTTTTTAAAGTCAGAGCTCCTTATCAAATGTATCTATATATATAAAAGGCTAAGTGACCGTTGCAACCGAAACAACCGAACGGACAACCGAACAGGCTGTGTGGGGCAACCAGGCTGACAGGGGGTTAGTGAGGTGCAACCAAACAACCAAACAGCAGGCTGTGTGAGGTGACCAGGCCAGCAGGGGGGTTAGTGAGGGGCGACCAAACCACTGAGCAGCAGGCTGCATGGGGCAACCAGGCTGGCAGGGGGTTAGTGAGGGGCAACAAAATGGCCGAACAACAGGCTGCGTAGGGTGACCAGGCCCACAGGGGGAAGCAGTTGGGGGCGACCAGGCTGGCAGGGGGGCAATGAGAGGCAACCAAACAACTGAGAAGCAGGCTGCGTGGGGCAACCAGGCCAGGAGGGGGTTACTTAGGGGCGACAAAATGACTGAGCAGCAGGCTGCATGGGGCTACCAAGCCTGCAGGGGGGGCAGTTGGGGGCGACCAGACTGACAGTGGGGGGCAGTGAGGGGCAACCAGGCTGGCTGGGGAGGGCAGTTGGGGGTGACCATGCTGGCAAGGGGTGCAGTAAGGGGTGACCAGGCTGGCAGGGGGGGTAGTTAGGGGTGATCAGGCAGACAGGCAGATGAGCAGTTAGGAACCAGTGGTCCTGGATTGTGAGAGGGATGTCTGACTGCTGGTTTAGGCCTGATCCTATGGATCAGGGGGTCCCTGATTGGAGAGGGTGCAGGCTGGGCTGAGGGGAACACCCCCCCATGCATGAATTTCATGCACCAGGCCTCTAGTAAATGCATAATTACATATACACTGAGTGGCCAGATTATTATGATCTCTGAATGCATAATAATCTGGCCACTCAGTGTATATCCTATATAATAAAAGGCTAATATGCAAACTGTCCCCTCGACCAGGAGTTCGACCAGCAGGCAGGCCGGCCAACTGCCCATGTCCCCTCCCCCTGGCCAGATTGCAGCTGCAGCAGTGTGAGCCTCTCTGGTGGATACTCCCCCTGTGCGCCCCTCCCCCATCCAGACTGGACCCCACCCATGCATGAAGCCATATATATATATATATATATATACACACACACACACACACACACACACACACACACACACACACACACACACACTGAGTGGCCAGATTATTATGCGTTCAGAGATCATAACAATCTGGCCACTCAGTGTATACTAGAGGCCCAGTTCATGGATTCATGCACCGGTGGGGTCCCTCAGCCTGGCCTGCGGAGATCGGCCAAAACTGGCAGTTCTAAATCCCCCAAGGGATGTAGTAGTGCATGAAGCAGCAAGCAGCTGGAAAGGAGCTCGAGCCCAGGCTTGGTGCTGCTCCCGCTCATCCCAGGCCCGCTGCACCTGCCGCCACCACCGCTTGGTAGGCTTGCTGCCACTTTGCTGCAGTCTCCTCATGACCATCCTAGGGCGATACCAGTGCACCTATGACCGAGAAGTGGCCACTGGCTTGCCCCCAGTCAGTCCCGATGACATTTGAAATCCTGGTTCCAGACCGGATGGGGGAGGGGCGCACAGGGGGAGTGTCCACCAGAGAGGCTCACACTGCTGCAGCTGCACTCGCCAGCCATGAGCCTGGCACCTGGCGCCCACTGGTCAGCTGAGTGGTGCTCCCACTGTGGGAGTGCACTGACCACCAGAGGGCAGCTCCTGTGTTGAGTGTCTGCCCCCTGTTGGTCAATGAACATCATAGCTACCAGTCGACCAGTCGAACGGTCGAATGGTCACTTAGGCTTTTATATATATATAGATATATTTTATATTATCCTTTATATAATTCCTACACATACATGTATTATTGTACATATGTTACCTGTATATATTTGTTTTCATGTAAACATACATATACACTTATATAGTATACTATGTTATATACTACCAGGGGCCCAGTGCATGAATTCATGCACCTTGAAAGGAACTGTGGGCTGTGAGGCTGAGGTGGGCACAGGGGCAGGTCTTGGCCCATCCTCTGCACCCCCTCTTTGCCCCTCCCACTATGGCCCCCCATCTCCTGTCTGCCAGCATCCCTGCTCCAGCCACCGCTGCTCCCACATGCTGATGGCGCCGGCCCCACTCGCACCATCTATTGGGGCTTGCACCAGCAGCGGTTGCGAGCAGGGACAGCGACATCAGCAGGTGCAAGCACTGGGTGGGACTGCGGTGCATAGGAGCCAAGAATTTTCATTAACCACTACAGGCTCACCCCTATGACAGCGACTGGTGCCTGCCTTGGTCTGGTGTCCCCATTCACCTGCTCCACCATCCCACAGTGGCCAATGCCCACCATGTTCCACACTCTGCTGCCAACACCTGCCATGTTCTGTGCATGCCCCCTGGTGGTCAGTGCATGTTATAGAGACCAGTTGTTTGGTTGTTCCGCCAGTCAGTCTATTTGCACATTAGGATTTTATATATATAGATTACACTTTGATTGGTTGAACGGCCGACTGGATGACCGGATACTTAGCATATTAGGCTTTTATTATATAGGATAATACTAGTATACATAATAAGTTATGTAATATATTATTAGTATACGTAATATACTATAATCTATTGTATAATATAATCATATATACATGTATTACTATATAGGTGAGTACATGTGTATGTGTGTGTATGTGAAAAATTTCATTATATACAAAAGCATTGTGTACCAAATTATGTATCAGATATATTATGAGCACTGCAGTTTATCCCAGGCACCTGGGATGCAAGGTTGGTTCAACATTCATAATGTAGCAATGGAATTCAATGACAATCAATTGCAATAGATTGAAAAAAATATTATCTCAGTAGATGCAGAAAGTAATTTTTAAATTTCAACATCTATGATAAAAATGTTCAGCATTTTAGAAATAGAAGGAAATTTCTTCAGCCTGTTAAAATGTTCCTATTAGAAACCTATCGCTAACTTACAGAAAATCATATTTATTAAAGATAGAAAGCTTTTCACAAAAATCAAAAATATTTTGATGATGTCCATTTACACCCCTTCTATTCAAAAGTGTACTGGAAATCATAGTCAATGCAATAAAGAAAAAAGAAATAGAAATCATTTAGATTCAAAATGGACATATATGTTTTTTAAAACTCACAGACAACATGATCATCCACATAGAAAAGCCTATATAAACTAGAAAAGAGCTACAGAGCTAATAGGTGAGTTTATCAAGGGTGCAGTTTATGAGGTCGAATTTTAAAAATCAGTAGAATTTCCTTGTAACAGCAATAAATAAAAATTGAAATAAAGAATGCCATTGTAAATAGTATCAGAAAACATCAAGTACTAGGGCTATATTTACGAAAAATATGTTTAAGATTAAGTACTAAAAATTTCTAAACTTTTTGAGTTAAATCAAAGAAGACCTAAAAGGATTTAATGGATAAGAAGACTCAATATTGAGATATGAATCCTTTATAAATTTATGTAAACTTGATGCATTCTGAACAGAATCCCCACCAGTTCTTTGTAAAAATGGACAAGTGGTTCTAAAATGCTTATTTAAAAAAAGGATCTAGAATAATAAAAATAATTGTGGGAAGAAATGTTGAAGAATACAATGTACCTAAATTCAAATCTTACTTGAAAGCTACAATAAGGAAGATAATGTGGTACGGGGATGAAGATAGGTGTACCAATCAGTGGAACCAAAGAGAGAGTCCAGAAATAAACCCATATGTGGTAGGTAGGCAGTCTTTAAGATGGTTTGTGATGATTTATTTTCCTGATGTTCAAACCATTTGGGAATCCCTACCCTTTGACTAGGACAGTACTTATTGCTTCACTTCTAATTAATAGAATACAATAGAAATTACATCATTTCCAAGATCATTTTTTAAAATGTCAGGAGCTTCCATCCTAGGTGCTCTCTTGTAAGCAGATCTTTCTCTCTGGAGGAAGAAACCTATCTTTATAGCTAGAAACCACCCAGCAAGAAAGTGATATATTTGGTCAATATCCAGTGAAGGCTAAGGCCTGCCAATGGCCATGTGAGTGAGCCCTTTTTTGGAATCTCGATTAAAACGTTGGCCAACAGTTTGACTGCAGTTTTTCAAGAAACGTGAGGCACACTAGTTTGCAAAGCTCCTCCTGGATCCCTGACCCACGGAAAATGTGAGATAGTAAATGATTGCAGCCACTAAGTTCTGTGGTAATGTGTTACACAATAAGAGAGACTTCAACACAGATGGTCAATTGATATTTGACAAAGCTGTCAAAATATTTTAATGAGGGAAAGTATGATTTTTTTCATACATCATGCTAGGACAATTATATACTTAGAAAATAAATGGAACAATATGAAACAAAACTACAAAATGAATCCTAGACCTAAAAAATATCATTGCAACTTTGGTTTATATGAGTGTGTCTTAAATAGAATGCACAAAGCAAACTTGAAAACTGAATAATTTATATACCATTGAAGTTAAAAAGTTTGCCCTTTGAAAAACACTTTAGAAAGCAAGATACAGACTGGAAGAAAAATTAGCAAAACATATTTGAGAAAGGATCTGTATGTAGAAAAACTCTCCAAACTCAATAATAAGGTAACCAATAACCTAATGTTTTAAAAGGGTGGAAGATTTTAATAGACACTTCTATTGATAGGTACAAATGGCAAATTAGTATAAGGACAGATCCTCATCATTAGTCATTAAGAAATGTAAATTAAAACTACAATGAGATATTACTACACACATATAAAATGATTAAACAAAAATAACTTGGCAATATCAAGTGCTGACAAGGATGAGGAACAACTGCAACTCTACATTGTTGGTGGGAATGCAAACTGTATAGCCACCTGAAAAATAGTGGCTAACTATAAAATTCGCCAATGCCATCTGATTATTTATACAAGAAAATGTATGTCCACACAAAGACCTGTATATGAATGTTTATAGTTTATATATGATTACCAAACCCTGGAAACAACCTGAATGTCTTTCAACTGATGAATAGATTTTTAAAATGTGGTTCATTTTTATAACAGACTATTACTCAACAACAAAAAGGAGTAAACTGTTGATATGTGCACTACATGGATACATTTCACAATTATTATGCTAAATGAAAACAACTAGACACCATTATATGCTGCAAAACCTATTTAGATAACATTTTGGAAAAGGTAAATGAATAGAAAGAGAAAACATATAAGTGGTTTTCAGGAAGTTGATAATCACCTACCAAGGAAAACAGTTTTGTTTTTCCTTGGTGACATAATATTCCATATCTTCATTGTGATAGTGGTTATACAGCTATTTATATTTATTCAAACTAACATAACTATATATCTAAAAATGATGAATCTTACTGCATGCAAAGTAACATAATAAACATGAAAAAGCTAAGTAAATATATTTAAATAAACAATAAAACAACAAAGATAACATCATAGTAAAACATGAAATCTGGATATTTCATTTCAATATTTACATAGACAATATTTTTGGGGATTGCAACCAATCTCCTAACAATGATTAGCTAAACGCAGAGAAATGGGATTTGGAGAGCAACAGGGATTGTCTTTCTTTCTTCTTCTTTTTGTGTTTTGTATTTGTCTATATCATTTGATTTATTTAAAAAATATTATCTATTCCCATTTTTCCTAATTAGAACATTAACAAGTAAATACACACGGTCCATCAGAACTTCAAGGAGCTTACACACCAAGATAAGAGACAGACACCTCAATCAACAATTGGAATGGAATGGAACCTGTTATTAAATGAAATAGATACCAAACTGCTGTGGAGGAAAGAAGGAATTACATTTCTTTGAAAAACTAGAAACAATTATACAAAGGAAATAAATTTTATGATTGAGTGTGAGATCATCAGTAGGTAAAGAAGGGGAAGGTTATTCTAGAGAAAGATAATCAAATACAGTGAATGAACACAGGCTTTTAATCATATAATATGTACTCAAATCTTGGCTACCTTACTTACTGGCAGAATCATTTTGATATATTACCTAATTTTCAAAGCAATATCTGTAAAATGTATATAATATGACCATTTTAGCCAATTTGAGGAATGGCGGAATCATTAATGTGATAGTGCATAAAGCAGTAAATTGGGTTTGAGGGTGACAATAATGAGTTTAGGTTTCATCATATAGAATTGAAGAGTTTGAAGATTACAAGAGTGGAGACTGGGGATAAGAAATCACAAATCATCATCACAGAGGATATATTTAAATATGTAGCAGTGGGTTACCTGACCAAGAGACTGTGTCTAGTGAGAAGCCCAAGGATGATTCCCTAGCCAGTGGTCGGCAAACTCATTACTCAACAGAGCCAAATATCAACAGTGCAATGATTGAAATTTCTTTTGAGAGCCAAATTTTTTAAACTTAAACTTCTTCTAACGCCACTTCAAAATAGACTCGCCCAGGCCGTGGTATTTTGTGGAAGAGCCATACTCAAGGGACCAAAGAGCCGCATGTGGCTCTCGAGCTGCAGTTTGCCGACCACGGCCCTAGGCCTTGTCAGTCAAGTGTAGTCCATAGATGTGCAACAAGGGCATGTCCTGTGAACTAGTTTGAAATGCAAAATTCAGGCCCCACCCCAGGTCTGTTGAATCAGTATCTATATATCAACATATTCTCCTGGTGATTTGTTTGCACAGTAAAATATGCATTTTTCTAGAGAACAGCCAGTCTTGAGGGCCAATTAGAGAAAAAGGGGTCAGCATACAAGAGAGAGATGTAAACTAAGCAACTGACTGCATAGTCAATGATATTTATAAACAACATGGCAAGAGGAGCCATAAAAATCCACTGAGGACATACTTTCCTATTTTAAGAGAAAAATACTAATGGTACTAAATGGTTCTTTTTTCCTAGTCTGCTCTAATCATGTTTATTGTGCTTCTGACACCTCCCATTATCCTTTCCACAGCTCATTATTTTAGTGGATATTGTGCTGCTCTCTTCACATTGAACCTGATAGTGTTTCTGTAGCACCAGCAGCAACTTTGTGTTCATTCATATACACACATTAAAGAGTGTATTATCATTAATTATGTACTAAAATGTTCTTGGCAACAGACTAAGTGACAAAACATTTGCTTTTGTCAGAGTTCTATTAGGTGAACCCAAGTTGAACCATGGAGAAATATGACACTTTTCTTTATTTTAATTTGTATCACAAGGTCAGGATCATGACAGTGACTCTACTTTGCACATTATTTTTTTCTGTCATTGTAATGATGCTAATAGAATTCTTTTAACTAAACTGTTTTTATCAGGTCTACAACCTATTTATTGCATATTAAGAAAAATTTCATGTTAACATTATCTAATCTACTGAAGGCTCAATTCAATAATAAAAGTATATTTTTCTGAAGAACATCATTGTTTTAAACAGTTCAAATGATGTTATATTTTTACCACTTACAGCTAGTTCAAGCAGAATTAGAATAGAGAAAATTATATCTATATATGTTCCAATTAGAGATCAAAGAAACACTTCTTTATTAATAAACAGCATATGTCACAAGTTGCTTTTGAGCATAAAAGTAATTGAAGACTTAGAACTTATTTTTAAAGTTGGCATAAAAAAACTTTATAAAGAAAGTATTTCCAAAGGTAAACCTAATATCACTTTTCATGCTAATGTATAATTTTTCTGTTGATTAGCTCCAAATCATAAGTAATTTCAAACAACCTATCTTTCCTTTGGTATATGGTAGACTCTCACTAAGTAGAACACTATACCTACTACAAAGTTCCCTGGGTAAAAATTATTTGAAGAAATGAATGGATATAAATCCAAATATGATATTGTTGGCTATCAACATTTCTGTAATTACACTAAAATTTGTTCAGTCTACATTCATTCAATATCTATAATGTGCCAATCTATGTTCCAAAAAATATTATTGTTGTGAGATTGGTGTATATTTATGTTTTGGAGGTTTTTTGTATTCTTTTGTTTTATTTTTAAGGCCTAGTGATTAAATAAAATTAACCAGAGTTCTCAGAACCTATAATGGAGACAGAAATGACACTGAAACAGTATTTCCTGGATCGGTGTACAGGATTGCTTTAAAACTTACAAAATACTATTTACTAAACTCCTGCTTTTGATTGGATTGATATTACATAATTCTATTCACAGACACCTTACATGGGAATACTAAAACAGAGACTTTTTCCCTTGCTTCTTCCCAACCACAATACATGTATTGAGTTTCATTTTAGAGCCAGGAGAAGATATTAGTAAAGCACCTGTATGAAGGGAACCTAACATTAGCTATGCTAAGAATCCTCCATCATATGAATACTTCCATCATAGCAGACTAAATGGATAACTATAAAAAATGCCCAATGTCTCACACACACACACACCATATACACACATGTGCATGGATACATGGTAGGTTAAAATGCATCTTTGCACATTGCTTAACCTTATTTATTTCTCTGATAGAATATTTCTTTCCTATAGTAATATGAGAAAAGGTGCCAGACTTTCCATTAGAGCAACAAGTTCAAAACACTAACATGGTAACAATCACTGATAATGAAGCTATGTTAGAGGGATGAATTCAATTAGAGTAACAAATGACTAGATTTTCATATATGCAAAATTTATCAAGTAAAGAAAGCTTGCATTATCAATATGGGTTTTGACTGCAGATTTATAAATGACTGAATAAAATTATAGAAAATTGAATTTGTTTGTTCCAAGCCCAGACTGGACAAAGTCAAAACAGTGAATTTGTGAATTTATTATATTTCTTGTGTCACTACTTTCTTTACCTTGGGTATATAACCCCTCTTCAAGTAGCCCCAGGAATCTTAATATCTCCGTAATATTTTGCAAGACTTATTCTGGTAGTCCAATGCGGGACTCAGCAGCACAAGGTGCTACTAACACCTTTCCTTTTGTCTAACCTTCCTACCAACATCCCATCAACAAGTACTGTACCTAAATCTAACACCCATAGAATTAAACTTATTCTTGTAAGAATATGAATATCTGAATTATGTAAGTAAGCACTATGTAAATGTTTATTACATCATTTTATATTTTACTTTCTTCCTTTGGATATTAGAAGAGTATTTTCTCAGACTTTTCTAAATGCCCTTACTAAAATGTAGAGACTTTCAACATTCCACAAGCTATATTGTGAGACTAGCATCTACAATAGCTGTATAAGAATGTACCCACCTGTGTGAATCATACACATAGAAAAAAAATATTTTAGCAATAATCTCATTGTAAATTCACACCTGTTGATTTTAATTGCCTATTAAAGGCAAAAATGTATTAGAACTTTTTCATTTCTTCCTCTATTCAGGCAAATACAACTCAAAGGAGCCTTAGGGTGTTTCTCATTTTGTCTCAGTACAAATTTCTCAATTTTTCCATGGGTTACATATATATTTGGGCTGTTTAATTTAGTTACGTATAGCAATGAGTTGAGTTTAAGTTCTAATCTATATTAGCCAGTTTGCCAATTTTAGGGTTCTGGGCCACGCTTTCCTCCCCACTTCCCTGTTCAACCGAGGCATAGTTGAGAAATAAAATTGCAATACATTTAAAGTGTACAACATGATGATTTGATGTGTTTATTGTGAGATAATTACCACAATCAAGTTAATTAATGCATTTATCACTTCATATACTTTTATTTATTATTTTTCGGTGAGAATCCTTAAAATCTAGTCAGCAAATTTCAGATATACAATTAAAAATTTACTGTAGTCACCATGTCATACATTAGTTCCTCAGAACTCTTCATGTCATAACTTGGGCCACGCTTTCTAATGCACACCTATCACTACAACCTATATCACAATGAAGACATGGAATCACATATAAAGATCAGATAAGTAAATCGCAGCCCAGATTTAAATGTCTGAATGGCAACTACATCAAGTCTTTCTTCTCCATTAAAGACATGGACAAGTGAATCCCACCCGAGGAGGGAAACCAAGATGGCGGCATAGGTAAACACCTAAACTGCTGCCTCGCACAACAATTTCAAAACTGCAACTAAAAGACAGAACAGACACCATCCAGAACCACAGGAAAGCTGGCTGAGTGAAAATTCTACAACTAGAAGGAAAGAGAAAAGCTCACAGAGAATTGGAGGTACGGCAAAGGGTCTTTGTGCGCGCAGAGAGGAAGGGCGGCTGAGAGCCTGGCTGACTTTCTCTGGCGGAAGGGGGAAGGAAGCCCCCGACCGCACTGAACCCCAGTTCTGACTGCACTGAACCCCAGTTCCGGGCGAGCCCCTGGGGACCCACGCTCTTACGGGGGGGGGTCTGGACTCTCGGGCGGAGACTCGGGAACCGGGAAGGCAGAAGTCTGAAGGCGTGGCGTGCCAGTGCGCACAAAGGCTGCGGAGGTTGCCACAGGCTTTCCCTAGCAGAAGGGAGTCAGAGGCTCCTGACCGCACTGAGCCCCAGTTCTGACTGCACTGGACCCCAGTTCCAGGCGGACCCCTGGGGACCCACGCTCTTGTGGGGGGAATCTGGACTCTCGGGCGGAGACTCGGGAGCCGGGAAGGCAGAGGTCTGCGCGTGTGCACAAGGGCAAGGCTGACGGGAAGCCAAGACTGTCTGCTCCGCCCTGAGACTCCACCCCATCCAAGCCGAGCACAGAGGCTATTGCAATTTGGCAAGTCTAATCCTATAAGGCTGTCTCCAGCACCGAACTTCTCCCAGCGTAGACGCAGCTGATCCTTACAGCCAACTGGCCTGACGGTCAATTCCTCCCAGTGATACCAACAACAATCAAGATTTAACTACAACAAGGCTGTACACACAGTCCACAAAGGAGTGCACCAAGAGTGTCCACCTCAGGTTAACTGGGGAGGCCGACCCACTGGGCCATATAGGAAACCTAGCACACAAATTTACCCTACCAACTCAGGGAAGCAGTGAAAATGCGGCGTCAAAGAAACAGATCACAAACGAAAGAAATGGAGGAAAACAAACGACTGGATATAGAATTCAAAACCACGGTTATAAGGCTTTTCAAGAATATCCTAGAAAAGGCCGATAAATATAATGAGACCCTCGAAGATATGAAAAAGGACCAACTAGAAATTAAACATACACTGACTGAAATAAAAAATATTATACAGAGACCCAAAAACAGACTAGAGGAACACAAGAATCAAGTCAAAGAATTGAAATACAAAGAAGCAAAAAACACTCAACCGAAAAAGCAAAAAGCAAAAAAAAAAATCCAAAAAGTTGAAGATAGTGTAAGAAGACTCTGGGACAACTTCAAGCGTACCAACATCAGAATTATGGGGGTGCCAGAAGAAGAGAGAGAGCAAGATACTGAAAACCTATTTGAAGAAATAATGACCGAAAACTTCCCCCACCTGGTGAAAGAAATAGACTTACAAGTCCAGGAAGCGCACAGAACCCCAAACAAAAGGAATCCAAAGAGGACCACACCAAGACACATCATAATTAAAATGCCAAGAGCAAAAGACAAAGAGAGAATATTAAAAGCAGCAAGAGAAAAACAGTTAGTTACCTACAAGGGAGCACCCATACGATTGTCAGCTGATTTCTCAACAGAAACTATGCAGGCCAGACGGGAGTGGCAAGAAATTTTCAATGTGATGAATAGCAAGAACCTACAACCAAGATTACTCTACCCAGCAAAGCTATCATTCAGAATTGAAGGTCAGATAAAGAGCTTCACAGATAAGAAAAAGCTAAAGGAGTTCATCACCACCAAACCAGTATTATATGAAATGCTGAAAGGTATTCTTAAAGAAGAGGAAGAAGAAAAAAGTAAAGATAAAAATTATGAACAACAAATACATATCTACCAACAAGTGAACCTAAAAATCAAGTGAATTAAAAACCTGAGGAACAGAATAATCTGGTGAATATAATAGAATCAGGGGCATAGAAAGGGAGTGTACTGATGATTCTCAGGGGGAAAGGGGTATGGGGGGTTCATGAAGAGACTGGACAAAAATCATACACCTATGGATGAGGACAGTGGGGGGGAGGTAAGGGCAGAAGGTGGGGTGGGAACTGGGTGGAGGGGAGCTATGGGGGGAAAAAGGAGAAACAATTGTAATAATCTGAATAAAGATTTATTTAAAAAAATAAATAAATAAATAAAGACATGGACAAGTAAAAGTGTATTTCCATTCCACATTGAAGATCAAAGCTCAGAAAAGCATTTCACTTATTAACAGGTGTTTTCAAGTTATGAGGCCATTATTACAAAACTGATTCTGAAAATAAAAGCATAATTATTGCAATATATCTTCTATATTCCCACTATCCCCTCTAGGGAGCATTTGAGTTCCGGCTATAGCACCTATATGTTGAGCATGCATTCCCAGACAAAATTTTAACTCTAACATAATTCTTCCTATACATATCTACATATATAGAGATAGAGATAGAGATAGATGAAAGAGAGAAAGAGAGAGAGAGAGAACAACTTAGTTAGCAAGTGTGATTTATGACTAAAAGAATACTTGTGAGGATAAACATAATCTTTCTGTGTTTCTTATGTAACATCAGGAACATTGCTATTCACTGACTAGTCTATACTATTTGTTTCCTCAAGGAATCTATTTTCTCTATCAAAGGAAAGATAAATGAAAGTAAAAGTTACAGATGCTGGCTTATAATTTGATGTTTAAGAGGTAGAGCTAGCACTCCAGGCCACCTGCATTTTACAAAGTCTCTTTCCAAAATGTCAACAGTGTATTTTAGGGAAACCTTTACTGCCATCCCACCTACTCATTAATAACTCAAGGTTCTATGGAATAGAAACTTTTTAACTTCCACATGCATGTTTTACAAATAACTTCTGTATAATTTTGAGACTTCATTATACATTTATTTTGGCATTTTTCCTTTGACCTGCTACTTTAAGGCAGAATATTTGAGGCAAGAAATAGAAACTAACCTTTTTTCTCTATATATAATGTATAAAGCTTTCATAAAATGGTATCTCTTTGATGGTGTTTGGCTACATATCTCCTCCTGCCCCCAATCAGGCTAAGAAATCCTTCTGCAATTCTGTTTACAGATATGTAATGCTTTTTTTTTTTTATTTTCAGTAGTAGTAATTTTACTTTGATCTCTTAGCCACCAAATCATTATCCATAAGGAAGTTCATAAGCAAGGTACAAGGCAGGCAATGTCTGTGATTTCCAAGAGAAGGTCATAACCCAGAATTTTTTTAAATCACTATTACAATGAGGAACGGGATACAGCCACAAAAGGAATAGTTATAATTTATGCCTGACTTACTTCAGCAGAATATAGTTTATTTATAAACTTCTTATGGCAAACTCTGTATGCCCCTGTTCTATGCATGTGCTGAACTGCCTCTGGTAAATTATTTAAATTACACCTAGCAGTAATTCCTGAGGACTTTCATACTTCATTTTCTCTATTAATGTAACAGGGAAATGCTGCTTTGCGAGGATTGCTCTAAATTCCCAGAGTGTGAGTTCCAGACACTGTATGTGTTGCATTACGCCTGTCAAAAAACTTGTCTTCTCCTGAAATTTATTACTGAAGTTTCTCCACCCGTGCTACTCATTGAAGCCTTACAGGAAGCTCATACATGATTTAAGCAGCTAACAGCACTGAAAGAAGTAGATCAGGTTAAAAAAAAAAAAAAACACGATGGAATTTAAGCTACCTTCACTTATTACTTATGCAAGATTATGCATAATTTAGCACACTGCTGAATATGCAAGGACAGAATAATTGTTTACCAAAATATTTACTCTGAGTTGGTACCTGTGTTTGAGTGAGATAAGTTGACTTCTCAGCATTTGCTAATCAATTTTGAATTAAAAAACAATGAGTGAGTTTTTGATTGGGTTGATACTGCACAACAGTATAGGCAAACAGATCTTGTTTAACAACTTCATTCAAGTAAAATACATGGTACTGTTATACAGAATGAGCAGTTTCATCGAAGTCATCCTATTTTAGAAAATATTTCTTTCTTTTTTTTTCCTACTGTAGTCATATCACATACACATGTAAGTGTTGCAGAAAACCTCTCCATAAAATGAGCATTTTTATCTTTCTAATTTAAGCTAAACATTGTATAACATTTTTCTAAAGTTTAGAAACAGACCAAAGGGCTAAAGAGCCACTAATATGAAGGAGTAATCTGGATTCAAAATAGGGTCTTTAGGTCAGCTATTTTCCAATCATGAAATTGTTCAGTAGCTTATAAGCCTTTTTTCACATAATAATATTTTTATTTGTAGCTTTTCAGAAGAATTTTTTAAAGGAAAAGAACCCTGTTCCTTACAAGTGAGGGCTAATTTGTGTTTAATTCACAAAGTGAAGATCAGTATCTCCAAATCAAGTTTAACATTTCACAAAAGCATCTTACTAAAATGGTTAAAAAGTTAAATATTTCAAGGATGATATAAATTCATTAATTCCATAGTGTGGATAAATTCATATTTTATACCCAATATTACCTTTTGTAATTCTACATGAATCATGTTTTTAACCCTTATATTGAACAAATTAGGGTACTGAGTTATGAATTATTTAAACAATGAAAACACATGAAAGAAAATATATTAATTTTAGCACATTTAATTCAATCTTAAGAAATAGCACAAAAGTAGATAAAATTAAATCTGGCATTCAAAAATAGAAACAGAAATAAATAGAATAAAAAGCTAAAAGAAGGTTCTATTGTACATTTATAGTATCTTAAAATGGATAAGTCACAACATAACAGGAAAAATAAGAAATATTTTATGTAGTGGTCTTTAAATTAACCAAAAATGGAAATACCACCTATACATAGACACCAAAATAAATTCTGATTGCATTGAGTTAATATTTAAAATATTTAAATCAGAAAATGAAGAAAATAGATTTGAATATTTATAAGCTCTCCTAAGGGATGGCAAATTTAAGCTTTGAAGTGGTAGCAGAAATTAGAAAGCCAAAGATAGATAGAATTTACCACACAGAAATTGAAACTCCATTTTCAGAATAAATAGGTATATGACATATGTAGAAATATTTATAACAACTATGGCCACAGGTTTTATTTATGTTATATAAATCATTTATAAAATTGGTAAAAATATATTCAGATACATTATAGATACACTAGAGGACCTGTGCACGAATCTGTGCACCTCTGGGGTCCCTTGGCCCAGCCTGCAGGGATGGGGCCAAAGGCTCTCTGACATCACCCAAGGGGTCCAGGATTGCAAGAGGGTGACTCTCAGGTGATGCACCCTGGAATCAGGCTCCCTACTCTCTGGTTCCAGGTGCAACACCCAAGAACTGCAGCTGCCAAGTCACCACAGCTCAGCAGCTCCTGCATTGAGTATCTGCCCTCTGGTGGTCATTGACATAGCTACCGGTCAGACAGTCAGACAGTCACTTAGGCTTTTATATAGACTAGAGGCCCAGTGCATGAAATTCATGCACAGGAGGGGGGGCCCTCGGCCCGGCCTGCAACCTCTTGCAATCAGGACTGCTGGCTCCTAACCACTTGCCTGCCTGCCTCATCGCCCATAACCACTCGCCTGACTGCCTCATTGCCCCTAACCACTCGCCTGCCTGATGCCCCTAACTCGGTGGTCGGCAAACTTATTAGTCAACAGAGCCAAATATCAACAGTATAACGATTGAAATTTCTTTTGAGAGCCAAATTTTTTAAACTTAAACTTCTTCTAACGCCACTTCTTCAAAATAGACTCGCCCAGGCTGTGGTATTTTGTGGAAGAGCCACACTCAAGGGGCCAAAGAGCCGCATGTGGCTTGCGAGCTGCAGTTTGCCGACCACGGCCCTAACTGCTTGCCTGCCTGTCTAACTGTCCCTAACTACTCACCTGCCTGTCTGCCTGATCACCCCTAACTGCTCGCCTGCCTGCCTGATCACCCCTAACCACCTCTGCCTCAGCCCTCGCCACCACAGCTTCATTTGGAAGGAAGTCTGGAATGATGTCGGAAGGTCGTTCAGCTGCCCGATCTAATTAGCATATTAAGCTTTTATTATTATAGATAGGCAAATCTAAAGGACAAATAACATGAACAAACAATTCACATAGTAGAAATATAATTAGTATACAAACTGAAGAGAATATGTTTAACATCAAATGTTATAAGATAGATTACAATTTAAACAACAATTGAGATATTGTTTCTCTATCAAACTTGATTTTAAAATCATGAGTCACTCTAATAATGAGGGTGAGGTGGAAGGAAAATTTAATAGCAGAATTATTTATGATGCTGAAAAAATGTTAAAATATCCAAAATGCAAATATAAATATTCAGATATTATTGTATGTATAAACATTAAATATGAAAATTATGAAGTGCACATTTAACAATTTAAAAAAATTTTTCATGAACTATACTTTTATTAAAATATATTTTTATTGATTTTAGAGAGGAAGGAAGAGGGAGAGAGAGATAGAAGTATCAATGATGAGAGAATCATTGATTGGCTGTCTCTGTAGGGGACCTAGCCTGCAACTCGGGCTTGTGCCCTGACCAGAAATATACTGTGACCTCCTGGTTCATAGGCTGACACTCAACCATTGAGCCACATGATCTGGGCATGAACTATGCTTTTTAAGCTTAATAAACTGCAAGGTGATATGTATAGGCATATGGATAAGTAATGGGGATAGAGAGAGAAAAATATAATTTTGGAAGGAATCATAGGTTTATGAATAACAGTTTATCTTTCATTTTGTTGTAACTGGTTGTATAACAATATTAATTATTTTCATTTAACTCTCACTATCTATACTAATAATAGCCTAGGGCCGTCATGACCTAAATTACCAGACAGAGGATTGGTCACCAGGAAGTGCATGGAGCACCTCTCAATCCCTCCCCCACAGGCTCCTATCACAGCAAGGCTGGCAGCCGGCAGGTGGGTGGGGCAGCAGGGGGTGGGAGGGGCGAGGTGGGTGCAGTGAGGTCGTTAGCCTCCAGCCCGGGCCTGGCCAGAGGCCTAACAATCTTGCTGCTGCTGTGGCGGCTGAAGATCAGGCCCAGAGAGAGAGGCAGGGCCTGATCAGCAGCTGCCAGGGCTACTGGCAAGGCCTGGGGGGAGAGAGAGAGGCAGGGTCTGATCCGCAGCTGCTGCAGAGGCTGCAGATCAGGCCCAGAGATAGGCCCAGAGACGCTGACTGGTATAGAAACCGACTAATCAGAACCAAATCTGGGTGAACTGCGAGAAACCAATGGCTGCCTAGGAGGCAGAGCTTTTGACACTGTCTGGCATAGAAACTGACCAATCAGAACCTAATCTGGGTGAACTGTGAAGGGAGAACCTAAGGTGGGGGCTGAGGAGGAGTTTTAAGGGCAACAGCTATTTGGTGTAAGGTGTAAGAAAGTGGTTCAATTTTTTAATGACTGGTTTGGCAGCATAGTGCATATGGCTGGCTATCAGTCCAGATATAGGAATTATGTATTTTTATATGCAAAGAGCCGGCAGGGGAGAGCAGTTGGGGGCAATCAGGCCAGCAGGGGAGCAGTTAGGGGCAATCAGGCAGGCTGGCAGAGTGGTTAGGGGCAATCAGGCAGGCAGGCAGGTGAGTGGTTAGGAGCCAGCGATTCCAGATTGCGAGAAGGATGTCCAACTGGAAAGGGTGCAGGCTGGGCTGAGGGAACCTCCCCTGTGCATGAATTCCATGCACCAGGCCTGTAGTCGCTCTATAAGTAAGCAGCTAACAATGCTTTCTAACTGGTTTAAAGCAAACTGTTTGCAGTAGATTGGTGGGACATTAGCCCACTGCACAAAAATTATATTACCCAATATATTTTCAATGACAACAAAAATAAAATAATTGCCATAAAATAAATGTTTGGATTAGGATGATATATTACCAACATATTTCTATCATGTCCTATACAATTAGTGTGACTATAACCAATTAAGTGTGTTTACATATTTAATGGAGCAATGCATAACCCTTCTGGTAGACATATTGCTAAATATTCTAAAGTATACTGTTGTAAAATATGGGAAATTGGTTGATACTTAAACCACTTTTGTCTATTTTTCCAGTAATTGTGCTAACTTGAAAGAAAACCATTGTGTCTAAGCTCAAAAGACATTATATGTTAGTGCCACAGACTAAATCAAACACCACAAGTTCAAAGAATCATTTTGAAGAACAGTAATGACAGAAATTACAAAGATATGGATAAATAACTGTGTATGAGTCTTACTCCTGTAATTTTTCAAATAATGATCATTTCAAATGATTGTTTCTGATCATAGCTTAAGTAATAAATCTACACAAGGCCACATGGTGATCAAATGTATGAATCTCAATGAAATATTTCACTTTCTTTTTGTGTTCACCAAAAAGATAGCTCAAAAAAACCAGTCTGATATGACTGAAAATAGTAATGATAAATGAGAATATGTTTCTAATTGGTTAATTTCTTAATAGGTTATGTGTCCTAATCAAGAATTTCCATATTAATTTTAATATTTCTACACAAAAACAAAATATATTCTATGATATTTATACCATACTAAATTACTACATATTTTGCCCAATTCCCCAACTGGTTTTTGGCTTTTTAAAAATTTAAGATATTTTCTTATAATTCCTTTCACTCTTTGTTCATGGTTAAAAAATGAGAAGTATTAGTCACAGATATTAACTTCATGATAATATTTTATGAAGTGATAGGAAATTAGTGCATATTTTTCCTACAAACTCAATTTTTAAAGGACCAATTACATGACGGTTTTTTGTTTGTTTTGTTTAATGGAAATATTAGAAACTAGCTATGCTCCCACTAAGAGCAAGTTACTTCACTGCAGTGAATGTCCATTGTTACTTAATGTGTTGTCATAAAAAAAACAAAACACTTTTTATATAAAAATAAAATTTCATTAGAGAGTACCCTCTATTTCTATTACATTTAGTCATTTAGAAACCAAGGTAATATTGTATACTTTTCTGAAAAATATTGAAGTACATGAAATATCCTAAAACATTTCTAATTTCCACCAATTCATGTTGCATTTCAACTTTACTTTGTTTGCCTCAGTGTTACAGATTATGTACTTGGTCTTTTCATGGTCTTTAGGGCTATAATGTTATTAGCATCCCATACAAGAATTTTTATTTTTGCAAAATAATCATATGTGCCAATCCTCATTTTTCTTGTTTGAGCTTAAAATGTAGTTAAATATACAAACATATTAATTGATCTTCTATGATATTTTTTCTCTTCCTCTATATCAGGATTGATAGTGAAAATTCATGGGGGGAAACAGAATATTCAATTAATGGTCCTAAAAATTAGTTTAAAAAATTAGTTTATTCCTGTAAAAATTCAGAACCCTGTATAACAACAAAAAACTAACAACAGTGTGTTAAATACCATAAAAAAATAGAACTTTAGTATATTTCACAGAAAATTTCAAAGAACATTGCATATTCACTCCAGATCAAGTAAAAAGAATTAACAGACTGGCAGAAAATATATAAGCATATGTGAGACAAAGTATTAGGATCTAGAGCTAATTAAGAACTCATAGAAATCAATAAAGAAAAAAACTAAATTATTTTTTAAACGCAAATTATTTGAGAAGGTAATTCACAAAAGAATAAATCTGAACCTCTCCAACCTCTTCATTCCTGCTCCCAGTATTCAGGAAATGGCTCAGTGATATATTATTTCAGACCCAATAAATATGGCAAAAAATTGGAATTCTGAAAATATCAGGTGTGGTGGAATAAACATATAAAGAAAAACAGCCTGTTACTAACAGCTGATAAAAGTGTTAATTGTTAAAATCACTTCAGAGAACCAATTTAACAATATCTAATATAGATGATTAAAATTATTTGTAATGTTCAGTCAAGGTATATACTTCTAAAGACATTGTGATGTGTGCACAAAGCATGTACAAGAAGTTTATAACATCACTATTTGTAATATAGATACATAAAAAACCCAAGTGTACTATAATACATCCTATATAATAAAAGCGTAGTATGCAAATTGTCCCCTTGACCGGGAGTGTGACCAGGGGGCAGGGCCAGCTGGGAGAAGAAAGGGAGTACCTGGCTGGCAGCTGCTAGGGACCCTGCCAGTGCACGAATTTCATGCACTGGGCCTCTAGTTAATAAATAAAATGGCATTAAATGGAATGTCATTAAGTAGCAAAAGTAAATAAATGGAGCCACAAGTCTCAGATTTATAAAAATATGTTATGCAAAAAATAAGTTGCTGAAACATTTTTGTAGTAAGAGTCATGTTAACTTAAAAATATATAGCCTGCCAGCCGGTGTGGCTCAGTGGTTGAGGGTTGACCTATAAACCAAGAGGTCATCATTTGATTCCCTGTCAGGGCACATGTCCAGGTTGCGCAATCCCTAGTAGGGGGCAAGCAGAAGGCAGCCAATGAATGACTCTCATCATTGATGTTTTTATCTCCCTCTCCCTTCTCTGAAATCAATAAATATGTATTTATATACATATTTATACATATACTTATATATAGTCTATGCTATATGTTGTTTAAATATATTTATTACAAATATAAAGAGACAAACTCAGGATGGAAGTTAATTCTTGGGAAGAATAAGGTATTAGACAAACATATGGGTTTTATTTATTTATTTATTTATTTATTGTTGTTAATGCTCTCCCAAGGATATTCTCCCAGTGATTTTTTAGAAAGAGGGAAAGGGACAGAGAGTGACATATCCATTGGTTGCCTCCCACATGTGCCCAGACCAGAGTCAGAGATGAAACCTGCAACTGCGGTACATGCCCTTGACGGGAATCAAACCTGGGACCCTTCAGTCCCAGGGCATACGTTCTACTCATAGAACCAATAAGGCCAGGGAACACGTGTTTTTAATTATTTTAAAGTTTTATTTCTGAGGCTGGGTGGTATAAAAATGAATATTTATTATATAATTTACTAGAGGCCCGATACATGAAATTCATGCACGGGGGGGGGGGGGGGGGGGGGTGTCCCTCAGCCCAACCTGAACCCTCTCCAATCTGGGAACACTTGGAGGATGTCTGACTGCTGGCAGTCGGACATCCCTCTCATAATCCGGGACTGCTGGCTCCCAACCGCTTGCCTGCCTGCCAGCCTGATCACCCCCTAACCACTCCCCTGCCAGCCTGATTGATACCTAACTGCTCCCCTGCCAACCTGGTTGCCCCTAAGTGCCCTCCCCTGCCAGCCTGGTCACCCCTAAGTGCCCTCCCCTGCTGGCCTGATTGCCTCTAACAGCCTCTGCCTTGGCCCCCACCACCGTGGCTTTGTCTGGAAGGACGTCCGGATGGATGTCCGAAAGATGTCTGGTCTAATTAGCATATTATCCTTTTATTAGTATAGATAACATATATGCCCCTAAAAAGTTATATTATGCCCTAACCGATTTGGTTCATTGGATAGAGCGTCAGCCTGAAGACTGAAGGGTCCCAGGTTCGATTCCAGTCAAGGGCATGTACCTTGGTTGTGGGCACATCCCCAGTAGGGGGTGTGCAGGAGGCAGCTGATCGATGTTTCTCTCTCATCAATGTTTCTAACTCTCTATCCCTCTCCCTTCCTCTCTGTAAAAAATCAATAAAATATATTTTTAAAAAGTTATATTATTTTACACACTTTAAATTATACAGTACATATTCAACCTCTTTTTTTTTTTCTAAATATATCTTATTGATTTTTTTCATGGAGAGGAAGGGAGAGGAATAGAGAGTCAGAAACATTGATGAGAGAGAAACATCAATCAGCTGCCTCCTGCACACCCCCAACTGGGGATGTGCCTGCAACCAAGGTATATGCCCTTGACCGGAATCAAACCTGGAACCCTTCAGTCCACAGGCCGATGCTCTATCCACTGAGCCAAACTGGTTAGCCCCCATTCCCCCCACATACACACACTTCTTTTATTTTTCTTTTTAGATTATCCACATTTGTAGATATGGCATTAATTTATTTTTCCATTGGTTTTTAGAGAGAGTGGAAGGGAGAGGGATTGAGAGAGAGAAACCTCAATGTAAGAAACATCCCTTCAATTGTCTTCCTTAGGACCTTAGGAGCCCTGACCAGGGATCCAACTTGAAACCCAGGATGTGCCAGGTATGTTCCCTGACCTGGAATCGAACCTGCAACCTTTCCGTGCACAGGACCATGCTCACGCTCAACCAACCTATCCTCTTTAGCCTGGCTGTTATACAATTTCTGGAATTTTATTTCAATTAATTCTCGCAAAGTCTGTGGTTTAGGTAATATTCACATTTTGCTGATAAGGAAAAAAACAAAACACCAACCTCTTCGTTTTGAGACATTATTCTTCCCTCATTGCTGTGTTTCCCTGCCAGCCCTAGAAAGGCTCTTGACAGCTGTTTCACTGGGTATCCACAGTCAGAAGCATTCTCCTCACCACTACCCTCTCTAAAGCCTCCTCTGCACTGGTACTGAGGCTGTCCTGGAGGACGCAAAGGCTAGGTAACAGAGACAATGACAGGATTTGGACCAGTGGAGCCACCGTATCCGCCTCTCCCCTCTCAGCCTTTCTCCACGGGCTGGAGAAGGCGGGGCCAGCAACTTCCAGCAGCACTGAGCTTCCGAATAGGCCAAGGTTTGCGGTGCTAGTTCTTTGGACACCGGAAGTGCTGCAGTCTCTCCCTCTCCAGAGCCGCTGTGGCCCCCAAGGTTATAGGGCTGCCCTGGAAGTCCTCTGCACGCCTCCCATCCGGGGCAAACATGGCAGTGGACTCCGCGATGGCACTGCTATTTTTAGATACTTTTAAACACCCCAGCACTGAGGTAAGACTTAGCTTCTTGATTCAGACTCTGCTTCTCCACTGTGGGACATGTACAAAAAAATCCTTAGGTATGCTTCAAATTTCCCTCCTGCTGGTGGCCTTAAATTCCGCCGTACACACCCCCTCCCCCCAGCTGGGTGTAGGCACCACGTCTGCAGGAGATCATCTGTGGCCAGGACATTTCTCTGCCTTATCTTAGGCTCCTGCGTCTTTGGTCGAGTTGGCTGTTCTGCTTGCTTTGCTCCCCTGTCCCCTTACCCCCGTCAGCTTTGGGCCTTGAAAATATCTTGGTTCTCAGGTTTAACTCAGGTGGTGTTTGGGAGGGTCTCAGACTGCCTGTGTTTGACAGCAGTTCCGGAGACGGATCAGGTCACGATGGCTTCGTGATTCCTAAATCCCTCCTCCCAGGTCCTTTTTCTAATGGAGTTAGGTTGCCCAGATGTGACACTCATTCGGTTTAGGATTCACCCATAAGGACATGACATATTTGCACGGAACAGCTTTTGCTTGGAGGATACCTGCGAGGAGGGGAATCAGCGGTGAAAGAAACCAATGGCGGATTTGGAACCCCCAGACAGGGAACCTCGCTCACTCCCCGTATGTCTCCCCACTGCACTCCCTGCATGTCTCCCTCAGCAGCAGGCCTGGGTGTGCAGGAGGCTTGGCTTCCTTCGTCACCTGGCAACAAAGGAAGCTAAGCTCCACCGGCTCTGTGGCTCAGGCCCACACTGCCATCTTTGTGGCTATGGGCGCTGCCATATTTGTGGCTATGGGCGCCACCATATTTGTTGCAGAGTGATGGTTAATTTGCATATTACCCTTTTATTAGATAGGATATTTTCTAGTGCCTAATATATTTTATAATTAATATATGTTTATGTTGATTTTTCCATATCTATATTCATAATTCTAACCATACATTATCATAAACACACATATCAGTAGACAAAACTGATATACATCTAATATAATACCTGTTTAAGAAAATTCAGACTTTAAAAGAAGTGGTTAACAGGTATAATAAACCAAGTTCAATCTTTTTCCCTTATTACTTGAGGCCAAGTATCCTTTTTTCCCATCTTTTAAAGTAATATTTATTACAAATAATCAACAAAATATACAAAATGATATATTTTTATACTACATACAGGCAGAAATGTAAAAGGGAAATTATTGCAATTTATTTCTAATCTGTGTGCAATGACAGCTCTGTGTTGTGTCCTCATTACAGGCTGTGAATCTTAAAAACACTGTCCTGCTTCCTGATTGCAAAGGTTGTGTGCTATTTAAAAGCCCCATAAATCAGGTGAATAACCCTTTATTCAGTAGCCTTTCCTAAGTAAAAACAACTTCTTTTGGGGAAAAAACAAAACAGAGGGTGCAATGTTCATTAAGGCGTTATTAACAATAATTTTATGAACTGTCATTCTTTTTTCCAACCAAATTAGATAAGTGAATAGTTAACTATGCCATGAACACTAGTGCAAGCCAGAACATTAGGCTTATACTTAGGTTACTGGTGTGAAATAATCTTGTTCCTAATGATGATTTCCATGTTGATATTCTACACAAGTCAGAAAGCATGGTGCAATTTATTTTAGGTTTACAATCTCCCCAACAAATATCATGCCATGTCTCACTGCTGCCTATCTGAGAATTAAATAATATTAAATCCCTCCCAACCAATATATTCATTTGTCCTCTGATTCCATACCATAGACATATCCTTAGCTTCAATATTCAATTTAAGAAAAATTTCAATTGGAGTCCGACCCCTCTCTATGACGTGCATTGACCACCAGGGGGCAGAGCAGAATATGGAGGGTGTCAGCAATGCAGCACTGGCAGCGGCACTGCCAGCCCCGATGGGCCCCAACAAGAGTGGGACCGCAGCAGAATGGTGGAGCAGGTGAGCGGGCGGCAGCAGGCCAAGGTGGGGTGCCAGGTGGGGCTGTGGGGCTGCAAGGCTGGGGGCTCAAGCTGGGGCTTTGAGGCTGGGGGCATGAGCTGAGGCCCAATCCCCGCAGGCCACCCCAAGGGACCCCACCCTTGCACGAATTCGTGCATTAGGCCTCTATCTATCTATAAATATATATAAAAGCCCAGCGACCATTACAGCGGAACGACCAGAACAACCCATTGACCAGTTGCTATGATGTGCACTGATGACCGGAGGCAGACGCTCAATGCAGGAGCTGACCCCTGGTGGTCAGTGCGCTCCCACAGGGGGAGTACCGCTCTGCCAGAAGCCGGGCTCATGGCTGGTGACCCATGGCAGCACTACCAAGCGGTGGCAGCAGGCGCAGCAGCTGGGATGTGTGTGAGCCATGTGGCACCCGAACTTGGTTTGGGCTCCCCTCTGGCCGCCTGCCACTTGCCGCACCACTACATCCCCCAATGGATTGAGAGAGGGCACAGGCCAGGCTGACGCTCAATGCAGGAGGAGGGGCATGGGGGCGCAGTGAGGCCTGGAGGCGCATGCTATGGCCCAGGGATCCCAGGCACCGCAAGCCCAGAGCTTGCTTTCCAATAAAACAAAAAAAAATTTGAGGAAAAAAAAAAAGCAGCCAGACACCGCCACCCTGGGAAGAGGGGCTCCAGGAGGGGAAAGCCTCCCCAGGCCCTTCCCAGCCCTGCTGGCATGCTGCAAAGGACCACACACCAACCATGGTGGCACCCCCACCCTGCTGCCCCTTGGTTCCGTGGCTCGCAGTGACTGACTGATGACGTGCAGGAAGCGCAGCCCCTCCAGCTCCAAAGCCAGTCGCGCCAACAGCTGCTCCCGTCCCGCTCCATGACAGACGCAGCACTGCCAGGCTGCACTGCATCAGCTCTGGCTTCCAGCTTTCTGCCCACCCCTTCGTACACTACATGCGCTCGGGGGCATGGCTTCTGCCTCCCTGGCCAATAGCGCTGCAGCACAGCCAGAGAGTGGCAGGACACAGCCACCATGGCTGACTGGGCATTGATTTGGCCATGTGACTGACGTCCAAGTACAGTTACACTGTTTACATTTCTAGGGAAGCAGGGCAGCCCGCTCCTGCCGCCCACGTCACCTTGCAGACTAAGAAAGGCCCACTGATCTCCATGTTTCTCCTCCCATCTGGAATCAAAACCTCTTGGGGATGAATGATCCCAGCGATAGCCCCAACACACACTCAGTGTCACTGTCACAGACATTCCCAGTCATTACAGCCCGTTCCTCAGCCTGCAGTGCCCTGCTCCACCCACTGCTACTCCTCACCTGTCACCCCCTGAGGACCACCTTATGTTATCCTATTTGAAATGTGAGCAAGATCTCAAATGCCCCCCTATCCTTTTTTTTTTCCAAAAGCTTCCTTGCCCTATCTTTCTTCCTCTAAAATAACCTTGCATTTTAAAAATATATATTTGATTGATTTTGGAGAGAGAAATGAAGATAGAAACATCAATGATGATAGAGAATCATTGATTGGCTGCCTCCTGCATGTTCCAAACTGTGGATCGAAACCTCCCGTGGCCCTTCCCCGCAGCTGGCAGGCCCTGATTGGCAGCAAGGAAAGGAGACAGGGGAGGCAGGGAGGCAGGGAACCTGATCAGCCCTGATTGCCGGCAAGGCCTAGGGACCCTACATGTGCGCGAATTTCATGCACTGGGCCTCTAGTTTTTATATAAATCCCTAGATGCATTTGTTCATCACTGCTTTATTATTCAGAAACTATATTCTCTGCACTGTGCTAATCTCTGATGTTACTATGTTCAGAATGAACACAATGTCTCTACTTTGTAGAAATTTACAATCTATTGAGAAGTGAACAAACAGAGCTAGTCAGTAGGCGGAAGGAATCAACTCTCCTTCAGAGAGGCATCTAACTCTAAATTTTAGGAAGCCACCAGCAGACTTTCTGAAGGAGAGCTCATCAGCTGTGCTATGAAGAAAGAGCAGGAGTTGTTTGGCAAGTAAAGAGTTAAGGGTGGGTAGAGTGGGGAAAGCTATTCTAGGCAGAGGTGGGCAGCCAGGAACTCAGCTTTCAGTTGAGAGAAAGTATTTCTGAGACTGATTCTTTAGGTTAAAACTCCCATTGCACCTTGAGAATGTTATGCTAAGTGAAATAAGTCAGTCAGGAAATGCTAAGAGCCATATGATTTTACTCACATGTGGGATATAAAACTGGAACTCCTGAACACAAAAAGCAGTGTGGTGGCTGCCAGAGGGAAGATGGTGGGGGAGAAGATTTGACTTTGGGTGTTGGGCACATGGTGCAATATACAGATCTTGTGACATAGAAACCCACACGTGAAACCATATGATCATGTTGACCAATGCAATCCCAATAAAATTAATTTTTTAAAAAACCTCCCATTGGAACAGTAACTAAATCCTCATATATAATTACAAAAAATACATAGTGGATTCTCAATTTATTTATTTCTCTTCATTCAAAATGATACACAAACTTGCATTGCAAAACATCCATTACTAATCCCACTCTATATTTATCAGTGTTTCATTAAGGATTTAGATGCTTTAAACATGATAACAAGCAGTTGTTGTTTTTTTTGCTGAACAGTGTTGGTTTCTACATCTATTGAAGCATATCCACTATCCTATAACTTTTCTTAGAGGTAATGCATTTCATATTTATCTCTCCCTCAACATCTAGAAGAGAGATCTGGAAATAGTGCGCACTTAGCAAGAATGAGTAAAAACAAATATCCTACTTAGGACTGTAATTTTAACAAATTGGCAATAATAGTTTTTGTTTTGTTTTTAGGATTTTAGGCAATTAGGTCTTACTAATACAATGTTTTCAATTTAAGATTAAAAACTCAATGTCATTGAATATTAATATTCATATATAGGAGTATGTCTCTCGTAGGTACAAATATAAATCTATATATATAAAGAAGTAATACATAAATTAGGCTGGAACGCCATAACGGTCACGACCAGCTCAGGAGGAGGGAATCCGGGTGCGGGCCAGAGCCTGAGAGAACAACACACAGGGCAACCTGGCCCTGGAGCCGGAGAGAACAACACGCAGGGGGCCGGAGTGAAGACACAAACCCGCAGGGGGGCCGGCCCCCAGCAGCCCCGTGGCTGCGATACTGGGCTGCTGGGGCCAGGCCAAGCCAAGCCGCCCGCGGTCCCAGGCGAAGAAGCTGCTCCGCCTACCAGCCTGCGCTATGGACCTGTTCCGGCACATGGCGTGGAGTCTGGGGCCTCTAGCCTGCAGCCACAGGAAGTCTCCCTCTCCCCAGAGTTAGGAGCACCAGGCCAGGTCCACCCATCGGCCCGGTCCTGACTGCGGGGGTGAGTTCCTGCAGGCTGGGGTTTGACCCCCACGATTAGCAGTAGGAGACCGGTGCCTTTGTTATTGCTGTGTGTCCGGGTTTTAATTGGACAAATGCCCGGCGGTCCCAGGCGAAGAAGCTGCCCGGCGGTCTTGGGCGAAAAAGCCGCCTGTGGTCCCAGGCGCCAGCTTAGCAAAATCTTGCAGGAGGAGAATTCTGTCTGGGTTTCCCCAAATTCTCTCAGCCCCTACTCACCCCTCTGTAAAGGCGAAGAACAAGTGAGGCCTCTTAAATAAAAATCAGAGGTCTCCAGCAACGGTGGGCCTCTCTCATCACAGTCATTTGGACTGGCATTTGAGTATTTATCTAGGCACCATGACAGAGAAACACAAGCTCAAGTCATGATCTCTGTCCTTAAATAATTCACAATCTTATTAAAGCGAGTGGATAAAAGCGCAGTAATGACATGAGAATGTAAGGCAACAATACAGAGAGGAACAGAGGCAATTGCTAGGGTGATTTTCCAACAATTAGTACCAAGAGTATGTGCAGTGAATTAAATAAAAAAAAAATGTGTGGAAGTAGCTGCTTCATGAGTATGGCATCCCTTCCTATTTTAAAGGAAGCTGAGTTCCATGTGAGCTGTGTACTATGCTATGATATCTGAGGCACAGGACAAGGGAGGCCCTAAGTGTACTATGCTTTGATATTTGAGACATTCTTTATTGTTCAATGTGATTTATTTCTGTACGCCTCAGTTTTGTAATAGTTAAATTACTAGAATAATACATCTTGCTATAAAATATTACTAGAAGATCAAATGATCAGGTGACATTTATTGTTATTTTCTATAAATGAACACAATCTCTGGTATGCTAAAGTGATAGGTATTATAGAGATATTCAGATAGGGAGACCTACAGGCTTGATTACAATGAGGCTTACTATCACCACCCAAATTTATTGCTTAAAAAAAAAGCAGGGAGCCAACTAGAAACTGAACTAAACATAAGCCCTTGAAGGGCAAATGTAAATTGGATAAGCTTCGCTATTACAAGAGCAACAAGAAAAAATTCAGACGTAAGAATGAGAAGCACATTGCATCCACTCTAAGTTGCTGCTAAAGAGAAAGAATGGTATACTATGAAAATACTTAATACAGATTGTAAAGAGATTTGTTCAAAGAGGATTTCCTAGAGTAGAGCGTATTTCAGTTAATTTTTTTAATTGTGAAAAGGTTAGCTAGATAAGAAAAAGGTGTAGGGGTCCTGAATTGCAGAGGGTGCAGGCCGGGCTGAGGGACACCCCCCCCCCCATGCACGAATTTTGTGCACCAGGCCTCTAGTATATGAATAATGAGTTTTTAAATGGAATCATAGGGTTTTTATACTAATTGTTAATAACTAAGGCCTTTAAATAAATAAAAAATGCTATATAACTTACAATATATCTATCAGAAATGTTTATTTTTAACACTAAGTTCCTTTGAGTTTTATCTGGCTAATAAGTGAATTTCAATATTTACAAATCATTTTGTTGCATTATTTTTAAAATTTTTGTTCCAATTAATGGGAATTAAACACTTGTTAGCTTCACCAAAAAAGTGTGTGTGTTTATAGAAAATTCACACTCAAAATGAAAACCAAAACTGCTATAGGAAGCTCAGGGATTTAGACATCAGAGGCAACTGGAACCAGGTCTTTAATGCTTTGGGAACACTCTTCATTAATTTCCTTTGATTCTTTCGACATGCTATTAGTGTATCCTGTCTTTGCAGACTTGCACTTTCCATGTGGCCACAGACAGTTCCCAAGTGATACCACTTTATCCATCAGAGAGAGAAAGAGTACTTTTCAAGTCACAAATTTCCAGAGAATGTGTTATGATGAGCCAGGCTTAGGTTGAGTGTTTATTTCTGGGACAACAGTGCACAGAAGAAGTTACTATATTATTAGACCAACTTGAGTCAGGAAGTGAGTTTGGTGGGGGTACCTAGTATATCATTTAGGTGGGGCAATACCCAGCTGAAGGTGAGCAAGCTGAGTAGCTAGTTATGAGCATAAATACTAATTCCAATTATCTTCCACTTATAATAATAACTAGTGACCTGGTGCATGAAATTTGTGCACATTTAAAGGGGATTAGAGGAAATAATTTAATATTGCTATTTGCCCTTTCTCTATAATAGAAGTGTCAGAGATGAAAGAAAATTAGTAAAATATATATGAAAACCTTCCTCCTGTCAGAGTCTGGGGCACACCATGGGACCCAGAGTCAAGTCCCCACCCACCCACATGCACCTCAAAATCGCGTGAGACCCAGACCCAGCCAGCTCCCCCCCCCCCCATTGCGCTAGATCCAGACCCAGCCAGTCCCACCCTTGTCAAGCTCTGCTGGGCAGGGGGTGTAGCCTCAGGTCCCCTGGCCCGGCGCCAAGACAGGGGGCATGGCCTGAGGTCCCCCAGCCTAGACCGGGGTGGGGGGAATGCCTTGAGGTCCTCCATCAAGCCCTGCCAGGTGGGGGACATGGCCTGAGATCCCACATCCATCCCTACCAGGCGGGGGGGGGGGGGGTGAGGGAGGGGCGCAGCCTCAGGTCCCTGCTGATTGCTCGTTAAGGCTACTTATGGGAACTTGGCCTCAGCTGTGGGTGCAGCCATCTTTGTGATGGAGTGATGGTTAATTAGCATATTCCCTCTTTATTAGCTAGGACAATAAAGATTACACATTTGTTGCCCAGTGAATTTCAGCAAATGATTTCCATATTCCTCTTTTAATATATGGAGGAAATGTTCTATGTTGAATGTATATTCCTTGTATCACATTAAGGCACCTAAAGTGAAACAGACATGATTCATAGTTTATTAGGATCCCTAATGCCTGCTCATTTTACAGTATAAATTATCCTATATAAAAGGGTAATATGCAAATTGACCCTAATGGCAGAACAACTTGGAACGACCGGTCGCTATGACGCACACTGACCACCAGGGGGTAGACGCTCAATGCAGGAGCTTCCCCCTGTTGGTAACGGCACTACCACAGGGAGAGTGCCGCTCAGCCAGAAGCCGGCTCCTGGCTGGCCAGCGCAGCGGTGCTGGCAGGAGCCTCTCCTGCCTCCGCAGCAGCACTAAGGATGTCCGACAAATGGCTTATGCCTGCAGGGAGTGGGCCTAAGCCATTAGTTGGATATCCCCTGTTGACTCCCGGGCTGCCAGAAGGGCACAGGCCGGGCTGAGGGACCCCCCTGAGTGCACAAATTTTTGTGTACTGGGCCTTTAGTGATATATATAGGGAGGTGTCCAATAAAAGGTAGAAGGTAGAGTTGAAAACCATCCTAGACATCACTGGTGTTGTATAAGGATAACCATGCAAAAACAAGTCAGTTAGGTTGTCTTTAAACTAGCGAAACCTGTCACAACAGATGTCATTAGTCATCTGTAGATGAAATCAAGAGACTAATAATTAAACCATGTAGGGACTTTGCTAAAATGAGAAACAGCTTTGGTTAGGCCAACTTGAGAATTCTGGACTGATCAACATTTGTATTTTTCACTGTAAATTAATAAATCATCATTTGATGTTTAATGTAGCATTCTCTGTGAATGTGATAAATGGATGTCCAGCTGTGTGGGACCTGTGAACTCTTGGTGTGCTGCCCAAAACAAATTGCTGATCCTGAGAGGCAGAGGGCTAGGCCCTGGGAATGGCAAGTTACTGATGGAGAGATAATATGTGGGTGACCTCTGGGTGGTCAGTCTGCATAACTCCCCATCTCATTATACACTGCCTTCAAAATGCAAAAGATGCACTTAATTTGTTTTGGTAGTTTTTTCTACAAATATGATCATTAAACAATTATTAAGCATACATTTCCAGAGAAAACAGTGGAGCTTTGCCCCCCTTTTCCTTTGTAATTGATTTCTAAGGGAAAACATTTTCATCACTTTTTAAGGAGCCCACGGTCTTCCTACCATGTCAGCATCAGACCCCTGATTATATTTCATTCTGGGCTTACTGTGCACAGTCTGTTGGCTGCAAACATATATTTCTGCCAAGTTAAGTTTGTATATGTGTCTGTTTTTCTATATAATGGAATGTTTATGCCACCGAAGGGTTTAAATGGCATAACTTTGAAATAAAAACTTACAGATCCCCAAAGTGACTCTAAACAGGATCAGGCAAAGCTTATAAAAAACAAACAAATAATCTTAATCTCATTTTGTCTTTGTACTCTTTTTAAAAAATGATTCTTAGTAAAGTTACAGAAAGCAGTATTGGCAGCAATTTCATTGCTATGTTATCAGCAATGAAAGAAGACATAGGAATCAGTCACTAATCATTAAATCTTTTTTATAATCCACTAAAATATTACATAGTTGATTTCTTCAACCCTATTAAGCCCTAATATCTAGGTTGTTTTTGTTAATAAAACACATCTTTCAATCACAGAACAATTTATAATAGTACCTCAACACTAGACTAGATGTTAAAATAATGTTGTTTTATATAAATATTATGGTAGGCTTTGCCTTTAGTTTTTTATTTATTTGCATTGCACTGAAGCCACTGTGAAGCTCTCCAAACAAGGTATGTTTTCAAATGAGAGCAAATAGGGTAACTGTATTCATGGAAAATATAACATTATTTATTTTTCATTATAACATTAAGATCAAATATACACCCATAAAGACAATAGTAACTTCTGACGCACAACTGAAATCCACAAGTTGCTGACATCATGCCCTTTATTCCACTATTTTTCCACCTGGACTTCTCCCCCAGTTTTTCCCTATCAACCTGTAGAGAAAAGGAGTAGTCATCTTTTTACCCTCCAAGGGCCAGATGAAACTTTACATGCTTCAGAAACTCAAGGTAACTGAGACCAACCCTTCACAGTGTGTCCGCTGTGCACTAAGCAACTCTTCCCCACTTGCCTCGCACTTGTGTATACTGCTTTGCATTGTTCCCAGGTTGCTTCACATGTGTGTCATTCTCCCCAAACTGGCTTTAAGTTTACTGTACAAAGGCACAGTCATATTTTCTACTTTTCCCTTCTCCTGTGGATCAGCTATATGTCCCACAGTACCTTAGCAATTTGTTATTGTCATACATATATAGGTGTCCTAAAAACGTATACACACACTTTGAATAATTATAAAGGCAGTGTTTAAGATATATTTCATTTTCAAAATTGAGCTATCAGCTGTCATAGTGTGTGTACATTCTTTGGGACACCCTGTAGTAGGCATTTACTAGAACTAAAACAGATGAATTGATGTTTTTTTCTATTCTTTTAAAAATCAATTTATAATTTTTCCTAGGTTTATTTGCATTCCATTCTTTCTCAAAAATAAAAGGAAGAGAATATGAAGAATCAGATTAATAACAAACTCTTTGAAACAACACAGGAGAGCATATATAATTCAAAAAATAAGTACATATAAAATGGAGAACCAATATATATTTCTGGTCAGATCCTTGTTCTCTGTTTTCATATAAAGATATCAAAGTTTATGAATAAATGTTTATTAATATATGAATAAAATCAAATAGGTTAAGTCTAAATAGGTGATTGGTAGGTTACAATGTATGCTTAGGGAATACAAACAAACAATTAAAAAATGGGCAGAGGACCTAAACAGACACTTCTCCCAAGAAGACATGTGAATGGCCAACAGATATATGAAAAGATGCTCAACTTCACTCACTATTAGAGAAATACAAATCAAAACTACAATGAGATACCACCTCACACCTGTTTGAATGGCTATTACCAACAAGATGAATTCATTTTTAGATTACAGAAGCTGTACCATTAGGAGGGAAAATATAGGAGTGGAAAACAAGTCAGAACAGAACTTGTATAACACAGTCATTTCAATATTTTCTGGATTTGATCTGCATGTTTGGTTTGGCTTCTACAATCTACTCAATATTTGCAAAATTAAGTCCTCGGTATCTTACAAAGAAGTAGTATAGGAAGCTTGGACCCTGCTGCTAGACTTGGGTCTGAATCCTAATTTACTACTACTTACTAGCTTATGAACTTGGACAAGTTCCTTAATCTCCCTAGACCTCAGTAAAATGAAGAGAGTATTTTGAGAATTAAATTTCTTAATACATTTAAAGTTCTAAGAAGAATCTCTAGACTATAGTAAATATTGAATACATGTCTATTATTATAATCATTATTATTCAGTTTTCATAAAAATCCAGCTTTGCTCTTGTTTTGACTCTCACTGTTACAGTTTACATATAAGAAAGAGTATAGAAAGATCTATTCCATCTTCAATGATTTAATCCCAGGATCTAAATACATTTTTTTACTCAATCATGGTGTTTCTTTAAAAAAGTGTTCTTGTCCTGCTGGTGCGGCTCAGTGATTGAGCATCAACCCATGAACCAGGAGGTCATGGTTCCATTCCCACTCAGGGCACAAGCCTGGGGTTGCAGGCTTGATCCTCAGTATGGGGCGTGCAGGAAGCAGCCTATCCATGATTCTCTCTCAGCATTGATGTTTCTAACTCTCCCTCTCCCTTCTTTTCTCTGAAATCAATAAAAACATATTGTTTGTTTGTTTTTTTAAAGTTTTCTTAGAGGACTGTGTTATTTGCTAAGAAATTTAAATTCACAACCATGCTTTACACACTGCCCCTGTTAAGGAAGCTCCAAAGTTAATCCTGAAACTAACATAATGGCTAGACTGCTGTACATAATCCAAAAGGAAAAAAATTTTTTCTTTTGCATTAGAATGTAATGTCCTTTTGTCCTTTCACCACTACTTCTAACGAGGATCCCAGGAGGTTCTAGGTAAGGAGAAACATTGAGATTGTACTCAAGTAGCATTTTTATGTGAGCATTTCTAGCAAATTGCCTCAGTTTATTAGAGCAAGACCTGTATTTTCAAGTCCTCTCTAAATTATTGTTATTTCTCACTCTAAGTCAGGGGTGGGGAACGTCTGGCCCACTGGCCATTTAAGACCTACAAAGTCATTTGGTCTGGCCCTACCAAGGCATTAGGAGTGAGTTAATTAAAGGTTCAACCAAATATAGCAGGCAAATTTTTAAGATGATAATTTTGTATGACCCTCAAATGATGTTATAAATATCCAAATAGGCCTTGGCAGAAAAAAAGGTTCCATACTCCTGCTCTAAATGAATATTCAGATTTGCATATAATTCCATAAGCACAATTTTGTGTCTTTTGTGTTTAACAGGGTGAGAGTGCCCCCTCTCAGAAACTTTATGTGATCAGGACCCACAATACCTGGATCTGTCCTTTCTCCCACATTGGCTGATATTTCTTGACATAATTCACCTTCCTGCAGTGGTCTTCTTTGGTATTTGGAGGAAAAGCTTATTTGTACAAGTAGGAATAATAAATACAAATATTCAATTTTAAAGTTTTCAATGCATTTCACAAACATTATGTGATGGATCTTACTACAAAATGTAGATAAGGGAGATATTGATATCACCTTTCTATTACCGATGAAATAAATTAAATTTACACATATTAGTTAATTCATATATACACCTTCTATTAAGCTCAATCTGAGGACAGGCAAAGAGATCCTAGTGTTATTCTGACATGATATTCTACTTCTAAAAATGCATCCTTTATTCTGTGAGAAACAACTGAAAATTCATTTGAAGGAAACCAGGTTCTGCATCATATTTACCAATATTTTATTTATCCCACATAAACTAAAAGTATGCCAAAAGAATACTAGTTCACTAAAATAACAAGAGAATTGAAAAGTGAACATTACACATATAAGGCTCATGAAAATTAAATATATCTGGCTTATTTTGAATTTTTAAAAATGTAGTCAAGATTTAATTGAATTTTGTTTGGTTTGTTTGTTTTTTTGAATTTAACTAAATGAAAATCATTTGAGTATATATCATTTTTAAATAATTTTAAAATATTTTTCTAGGATGATTGCTTTTATTTTTAAAATAAGCTGCAAAGCCGCAGAGCCCCACAGAGAAATAACAGCAATACCACACAAGGTGGTTAAACAGCTTATGAATTAAGCTCCATCTAAACAAATTTCTTTGTAAGTAATTTATATTGTATGGTAAACTTGTATCCAACTAGAACAGCAAATTAAAACATTAATCACATGTATAAAATTTAGGGCCTTGTGCATATAGAAAAAATATTAGGGAAATACATTTTCTTGTATTGCTGAAATAAATATCCCACATATGGAATCCAGTCTAATCCTTCTCATTATAGTGTGGATGAAGATGAACATTAAGTCCATATACCATTTCTTCCTGAATTAGTCGATAGCTCATTTTAGTAGGTAGCACATATTTCCAAACCTGAAATGCCCATGTTCAGTCAGATTTGCAGTTCCCTTTCCCTGGCTGCCAGGGCTTTCCATCACTGTTAGGTAACCACTGTGATTATTCCATCTCACATACTGATGAGATGGCAAAACAGTTACAAGCTTTCTTCCCTGAATTAAGCAGGTTGTAAGCCATGGAAAACGAACTTGCCCTGAAAATATCAAGCATTCCAGTACTCTGTAGATACACCAAAGCAGGCAGCCTGCCAACAGACATCGAAACACCAGCCCCTATTCTCAAGCACATTTTAATCCAGCTGTTCCTCACAAAACATCCAGCATGCTTTGATTTACTGCTCTACCTAATTAGAATGCAGAGTATGGGAGACCATCTTATACACAAGATAAGCATTCTGAATTATATTTTAAACTTTATAGAATGTGGTGGGGTTTTTGTTTGTGTGCTTTTTATTCTCATAACCAGATATTGAAATATGTGTGCTGCATTTTTGGCATTAGCCAACTGAAACTGAAAATGATGATTTGACTTTGGGTGGTGGGCACACAATGCAATATAGAAATGTAAACTTGAAACCTAATCTGATTAACCAATGTCACACAATAAACTTAAATAAAAATGCAAATTGTTAATGCCTACCCCATACCCACTGAATCAGAAACTTGCCGTTAGGGTCCTGCAATTAAAAAACAAAAACAAAAACTAACTGAAAATGAAGGGTGACTGTATGTAAAGAAAGCAAAACCAGACATACTTCCAATCGGCAGTCTACTAGTATATACAATCAAGGCAGTGTCCATTTTAATCCCTCGATGAAATAGCACTAAGAGAACTCTGTTGAGCCTAGTATGGGAAAGAAGAAAAAATGTTTTCCAGTTCTGGGTGTCAAGTTAGGATTTTGGGATTTCATAGGACTTCTGAGGAAGTTTTACATTAAGAAAGTGGCTGTGCTGCTATTGGGCCTTTACTCTGAGGATCCAGGTCACTGGAAGATTAGTCCAGAAGGTCCAAGCAGAGCCTCCACCTGCCCATGCATCAAGTACACGTGACGGTTTCTAGTAAAAGAAATTTCAGAACCCAGATTTAATTGTGTGGATGACAATTTTAATCACAAGCACCATAATCCCTCACAACTCTTACAGATGGAAAAATGAGGATAAACATAGTAAAATACTGAAAAATCTGGTAATACTGGATGCTTTGGGGCTCTATGATAAATTGACCCGGTTATTTCACAAAATTAAATTAGCACTTTTTTTGGTCATTCTGTACCTAATCAGTGAGAAGAGATATTATTTCTTTAAAAGGTCCGCTATTGCTCTCCCAGAAGAGCGAATATATTACATAGAACCTATACTTTATCAAGACATATTACATAATCAGGATCCTAGTAATATATTGAATTTAAGGTTTTCCTGAATCAACAGAAAACATTAGATGTTCAGTGAGTTTCTGACCTATATGCTTCTTCTAATTTTATATCTTTTTTAAAAATATGAACCACACCAAGAGCTATGAAAGAAAAAAAAATTTCCCCAAAAGAGACACCATCTTTAGAGCTCTAGTTTATTGGGGGTTTAAACTGTTATAAAGCTAATCTATAATAATAAAAGGGTAATATGCTAATTAGACTGGACATCATTCCAGACGTCCTTCCGGACGAAGCTGGGGCTGGAGAGAAGCCCAGGTCCCAGGTGCCTGTGGGCAGCCAGAGGAAAGCCAACCTGGGTCCCAGGTGCCAGCCAGTGGCCGTCAGGAAGCCAGCCTGGGACCCGGTGCCAGAGGGAAGCCAGTGCCGGCAGAGCCGAGGGAAGGAAGGCCTACACTTGCATGAATTTCGTGCATCAGGCCTCTAGTTTGTGTAATATACGGACGTGGGAGTCCAGAAAGAGTCACCCCTAGAGGTGAATCTGTGGAGTTCAGGTTGTTTCCAGCTAAAGGCAACCAGAGCCTCAAGCTCAGGGAAACTTCCCTGTACCCTTAGCCACCTAGAAGGATTTGAATTAGAGTCCTTGCCCATTAGATATTATCAGCAATAACCTTTGACCCACCTATTAGGCAGGACAAACTCCTATTTACTAAACATCTGCTCTTCTTATCAATGACCCCTTGAAGCTGCAAGGTGCATTACCTCATCCCTAGCTCAGGATCTTATGTCCCCAATCCCCCTTTCTATCTCTGAACCTCTTCTGCATGTGGGGTCTCTGATTCCCTCATGTATATGGGGTTCCCATACATATGTATGTATTCAATTTGGTTCTTTTCTCTTGTTAATCTGTCTCTTTTCTATTTATTATTAGGCCAGCCAGAAGAACCTTGAAGGTAGAGGAAATTTTGTTCTTCCCCCATAAGAATTAAACAGTATACAGAATGCAACTAATCATATTGCATACTAACATGACATTAATTTCATTTATTAAATTTTCAAGGACATCTTTCATGACCAAGGGAGAGATGTTTTAAGTATCAACAAGGTTGACAACTTGTTTTTGTCCAAAGGTACACACTCACTTCAGCTTACATTTTAGTAAGGGAATCACATGGAATGTTTTTGTATTTATAGAGAATCACATGGAATGTTTTTCTTCTAAATGTCCCTTTCTATTCTTTAATAGTTAATTTGGGTTCCATGCTACTCTTTGGATAATTATGCAAAAAGTCTCACTGAGTTGTATAAATGTGACATCAAAACACTGTTTTATACAAAATATTCAGCCAAATCTTGGGTTGATATTACACAGAATAAAATACCTTTCACAATATTTTTTCTTAGCAAGTGATTGTTTCAGCACCAGGTATCGTTATCTGTGTTCCTGTTCCAAAACCTGTTTCTATAGTTCCTAGATTTCTTAACAATAAATGTTAGGTCCCCTAATATTTATCCCATAATTTTAATTTTAAAGTTTTGCTTAATAAGCAATAAGCATTACAGGTGACACTGCTCCATATATTAAGGCATATAGGCAAATATGGAAATTAAGGAGGAGGAGGAAATTAGCTTCAAGCCAGGACAGTGATTACCAAAATAGGATCCACAGAACTCTTGTTCTGAGATGCTTAATAAGATCAAAGCATACAAGTTCTAAGGTCAAACACTCTGGATATCACTACATCCCATAACCTCTCTTGAAGTTTCACATTGATTAATATTCCAACACATACTTAATGCTCTGCCAACTTCTGCAAGAAAGAAAATTTAATTATGTTAATGACTGTATTAGGCATGAAGATGTACCCCCCAGGTTCTCTGTAAGGCAGCAATTGCTCCCTGCTGCAGGAACTGCATCCAGCAGAAAGCCCCAGCCTTTAGCTACTGGGCAATATCCATCTGTTTGTGCCAGGACTCCAGCCATACCCTGACAAGCAGTCCTTACTCACCAGCATTCCTCCATGCTTATGGATGCTTTGTCCCAACACTCATGGCCTTCCCACTTCTTTCTCTGCCCAGTCTTGCTTCCTCCCCATCCCTTCACAATTTTGATCCCCCAGACTCTGTCTGAGAGTCTGATTCTACCCAATCTGAAACAACTACCATCTAAAGAATTTAATCTGACCACATGATACATTCCTCAACACCTGTTCTGGGGAAGCTGAAATGAGAGTTAAAAGGTAAAGACGTTTTTCCAAGAATAATGAACAGGTTGCACTAAATCTAACTCTTCCTCTGAATCTCTGAGTCCTCCAATAGAGAAATGAATAGACTTTTCTTTTCTTGACTTCTCCTTCAGTCTTTATAATTTTATAGCAGGTATCATCTGGAATTTTTTTTCTCTTGAAGGAAATTATAGTTGTCATTTTGTGGCATGCTTAAGTTCTTACATGATAATAAAAATTAATTTGAAGAAATAATATGTTTTTAGCTACTTTTAAAATCTACAGCAGTGGTCGGCAAAGTGCGGCTCGCAAGCCACATGCGGCTCGCGAGCCGCCGTTTGCCACTCTGTTGACTAATGAGTTTGCCGACCACTGGGATAGGGGCTTAATCACAAGGAACAACAACAGCCTGTAATTATTGGAATCGAGAGTCTAGGTCAGTGGTCGGCAAACTCATTAGTCAACAGAGCGGCAAACCATGGCTCTCGAGCGGCATGTGGCTCGCGAGCCGCAGTTTGCCAACCACTGATCTACAGCATAAGCTCAGATATTTTGCTCTTTCATTGAAGGCATGAGCTCGTACACATAGCACCTCTATGTTTTTAAAGAATATACATAGCACAGTCATCCTTGGTACTTTATAAATCTCAGGGGGGAAAATGAACATTGATCAAAAATACTATCTATAATAATAAAAGCGTAATATGCTAATTAGACTGGATGTCCTTCTGGACAAAGCTGGGACTGGAGGGCTGAATCGGCAGCTGTGGTGGGCTGGGGCTGAGGCAGAGGAGGCAGCTGCCGTGGCGGGGAGGCGGGGGACAAGCCCCCTGCATTAATTTCGTGCATTGGGCCTCTAGTCCTATATAATAAAGAGGTAATATGCAAATTGACCATCACTCCAACACACAAGATGGCTGCCCCCATGTGGTCAAAGATGGCTGCCCCGATGTGGACACAAGATGGCCGCCACAAGATGGCCGGCAGGGGAGGGCAGTTGGAGGCGACCAGGCCTGCAGGGGAGGGCAGTTGGGGGTGACTGGGCTGGCAGGAGAGGGAAGTTAGGGATGACTGGGCCGGCAGGAGAGGGCAGTTAAGAGCAATCTGGCCGGCAGAAGAGGGCAGTTGGGGGTGACCAGGCCGGCAGGGTAGGGCAGTTAGGGGAGACCAGGCCGGCAGGGTAGGGCAGTTAGGGGTGACCAGGCCAGCAGGGGAGGGCATTTAGGGGCAATCAGGCCAGCAGGGGAGCAGCCAGGCATCAATCAAGCTGGCAGGGGAGTGGTTAGGGGTGATCAGGCTGGCAGGCAGGCAGGCAAGTAGTTAGTAGCCAGCAGTCCTGGATTGTGAGAGGGATGTCTGACTGCCCTCGAGGGGCCCCAGATTGAAGTGGGTGTGGGCTGGGCTGAGGGACACACACACACCCCATGCACGAATTTCATGCACCAGGCCTCTAGTTAAAATATAAAATGCTTATCTCCACTAAAACCACTTTGAATCCTTGGATCCTTAACTGATCAGTAATTAGAATCAGATTTTAGAGCTCTTAAGTTCACTACAGTACAAGAGCAATTTTCTGCTTTTCTTGTTTCTAACTTCATATTTCAGTTTAAAATGTTTTTTATTTCAATTCTAAAAAATATGACAGCCAAACATTCATATTTCAGAAATAAGTTATTATCATTAAAAGGGGAATATTTGACCTAAAGTTGAAACATTTTAATAGACATGAAGAGAGTCCAAGAGATAAATCTTTATTAGAACACGTTAAAATTCTTGCATTCTGCCACTTTTCCATATGAATAGAGGGAAATTTTTCATCTTTCCCTACTTTGAAATTTAGAAATTTATAACAAGACAAAGACAACAAGTTATAAATAGACATTAAATATATAAGTAGAGGGTTTAAAATATGCTTTCTTGTATTCAAACAAAATAAGTAGAGGGTTGCACTTAGGGGTTGAAATCCGGTTAAGTTTAATGGTCATTGTTTTAAGGATTTGTTTTGGAATTTTTAATTCTTAAGTTTACTTGTGGTTATGTACGAGATGATTCTTTTGAAATGTTTAGTGAAATACTTTACTAACCTAATGTGGCAAAACAATGAGCAGTTACCACTGCTAAGTAATAATAAAATGTTCTATCTCTAAGCTGTATACACATTTATTAATCATGAACGTATTATGAAGTACTAGTTTGTGAAGCCAAAAGCAAACAAAAAATTAAAATAATGACTTAGACTGGGAAAAAAAAATACCCCACCAAAAATAAAAATAAAAACCATGAGCTTCGCCCATGTTACCAGAGTAGAGAAGGTAGGGAGGTGACAAAGCCATTTCTTCAATATCAGTAGAACTTCCGTTTCCTTTCATTTTTGGAGAAAGATGGAGTCTCAAAACTTCTGACACGTTTGGTTATGAGGGCAAAAGGAATGTTAAACTGTTTTCCTCAAGCTCACTGCTGCTAGGTGTACCAGTAATTCAGTTGCAAGTAAGCTAATGAAGAAATTAAATCACTTGCCTTTTTCTTGTCTCTTTCTTAAAGAGGTTGCATTTTGTGCTGACAGTGCATAGCTGATAAAATAGCAATTTTTGAAAAGCTTGCTCATTTAGCTACTCTCAGAATCCCTGCTGACATCACTGACATTTTCTCCAAATATGCAAATACTGTAAGTCACTTTCTAAGATGCATGCATATATTTCCAAAAATGTTATTATTTTATGATCAACTAGGCATAAATGCAGAGGCAGACTAGTTTGCTGGCTTTGTAATGCCACACTCATGAAATGACTTTTTTTTTTCAAATGAGATTTTGTAGGAATCTGTCACAGCCTCATAGATCTTTAAAGGTGAGTTATTCTTTTTGTATAGAGAGGGGGTTATTTTAAGGCCTTCCCATTATATAAACATAAAAATAGGAGTAAAAGCCCATAAGCTGAGCAAACTTAAATACCTGGGTGACAATGGCAATATTATCGTTAAACTAGACACACAACTTTTGAAATACAGTGCACAAGCAGTAGGCACGAATACTATCTTATTTAAATGTCTGTATTAAGCACAACCACTCTCTGCTAAAAATGGGGGAAAAACAAACAAGTCATATTCATCAAAGTAATTGTGTAGGTACTTTCAGTACCAAAATGCCTAGAATGAAGGATTGAACTGCTAACGGCAGCAGTGACAGCCATGAATCATGGTAGGCTACTCCGGGGCCTTTACCACCATAAAACAAAAGATGTAGATGAAAAATGCTGCAATTAAGTGATTTGATTTCTGCCCCCTTTTTCCTACTGCATTCGTGCATGGCTGCACAGCAAAGATTGATGGGAAAAATTACTCTACGTGATCTCTGACAGAGGCTTGGAACAATTCTATAAGGGGGAAACATACAAATCAAACCAGCTTTCTTGTATTCAAACAAAATAATACATATAAAGCAAATACTTTAGCCTATATCCAAAGCACCAAAATTTGCATGCACACATAAATTGTTGAGAAATGCTCTGCTATCAAAACCAAACTCATGGATTTTCCAGCTAGTTGGGTTATACTGATGCTTGTTTAAATAAATATCCAATCAGTACAGGCGAGTGGCATCCTCAATACATCTATGCACCAAGAACAAATTATAAATACAAATTTGTAGAGGTAAAACATTCTTATGTTTATATCAATAAATTATTAATGAAAATACATACAAAATATAATAATAGAAAATTTCACTGACTATTCAACTCTCCTGTCATTATAGTCATTTAGAGGGATTTTTTAATGGGTATTCACAGCTCATTTAGGGTCCTATATACAAAAGAATCACACCTGAATGCCACAGAATATTTTATTGTGTTTAGGGTGTATGTTTAAAAGATACTAAATTTGCAACATCCAGTGAATAAAATAAACAATACTGCTAATATGAAGAAAGGATAATTCCTATTATCAGAAGCTAAAGTGAAATCACAGGGGTTTCATTTCCTGAGGAGAGAAGGTTACTCAATCTCAGGCTGCTGTAAGAAATGAATAGTTAATTTAACTTGAATTTATACAATAGAATTGCCCCCTCCATCAAAGGGAGAAAATCTGTGTACATTTGGTTTTGTTATGTGTATCAAGGCTGTATTTAAAGGCTGCTAGCATAATGATGTAGAATTGGGTAAATTCTTATATTTATCTATAAACCTTTACATACTTTAAAATATTTGGATGATTTAAACAAGGAGTGACATGCAGATTTTGCAAGACAGTAAATGTTATCAATGCTACTATGGATTTGTGTCTAGTCAGGACCCTATAAAAATATGTTCTACTGAAACTAGTATTTTACTATGTCTTTTCAAGGAGTTACCCTAAAAAATGTGTAGCCTTTCCTTATGTTCCTAATTGTTGTGATTTTGTTATTATCTATCAAAATAGTAGACCTAAGGGTCCCAGGGCCAAAACGCATTAGTGGACTCTGATTTTAATAATGGGAAAATATTTGAAATACTAATCTGGCTTGATTATGTATCGGAGACTTGGAAATCAGGAAACCTGGGTTCACCACTAATTAATATTGGTTCAGACCATAAAATCAAAGTTTTTGTAGCTCAAGAAAACTGTTGACTATCACACTTACAAGTAGTTCAACCTATTTATTTTGACATAAGGTAAGCACTCAGCTTCTATAGCCTCATGTATAAAGTGGGCAAAGTAACCATTTATAATTCTTAAAGTAGATACTTAATATGCTTTAGTAAAATTCACATTTTATCTTAATCAGACTGGTAAATAATTCATATACTTTACCTCTGATCACTAAAGATCAACAATTATTATCAATTCACCAAATCTTAAGATATAATTAACTTACACATTAAGTCTCTTAAGTATTTATGTTGTATCAAGGTAAATCTAACTATAGAATAAATTTATTCAGTGAAAATTCCTCAATAATTCATTTAATCCTTTCATTTAAAGATGGATTTTTAGTGTATTTATTGGGGCAATTGAAAGATTTTTCATTTTATTTTTAATAGACCATCCTTTTTGTATAAAAACAAGGATTATACGTAGGAAAAAATCATGTTTGATTTTTGAAATTTAAACATAATAATAACACATGTGCTGTAACAAAGAATAACACATGTGCTGTATCTGAACTCAAAGTTTGGTTCTGAACTTCCTGGAAGACTGGATAAAATGAAAAAATTTTTAATGTTTCATCCTTCATATTTAGATTCTTAAGGTCAAAAGGAATATAATTTAATTCATTTGGCTATTTCAAAGTAATTTCTTCCTACTCACCATTTTTCTTCTACAATGATAATTTTGTCAAGCAAATAATAAATAGGTCAGTGTAGAAAGCTATATTCTATAAAGAACTGCCATTATTACATTGCTCAACTTTTTTATATATTGCGATATAGTAGTATATGTGAAAACCCTTGCAACATAATCATATATTGAAAAGAAGGTCCATATAATCTTTAAATGCTTAACCTCCCAATAGCAGTACAATTAAGTTTTTTTAGAAATATTAAAATTATAGTGTCACCTTAAGAGTTTTAGACTGTTTCAATAGTATCAATAGTATCAATGATAATATCTACTAAATTTAAAAATATAAAATAACAATTTTTCTTTTCTATTATGTTTTTCAATAAGGTATAATTAATATACAATAAACTGAATATGTTTAAATCATATAATTTGATAAGATTTTGCATCTGCATAGACTCATGAAACTATCACCACAATCAAAATAATGAATATACCTATCGCATCCCTAAGTCTCCTCATGTTCCTTTGTAATTTCTCTTCTTAACTCTCCTCTTCTACTGATCTGTTTTCTGTCACTGTAGGTTAGTTTGGAATTCTATAATTTTTATATAAATGGAATCATGTACTATGTGTTCATCATTGCCTGGCTTCTTTCATTCAGTATAATTATTTTGACATTCATCCATGGTGTTTATCAATAGTTCACTTCTTATCAATGCTGAATATTGTTCTATTGTATAGATATACCACTTTTTACCTGTTGATGGACAACTGGGTAGTTTATAGTTTGGGCTATTACAAATAAAGCTGTTATAAATATTTATGTTTTCTCTTGGTACTGTTAAAAGAATAAAAAGCCACAGATTAGGAGAATATTTGCTAAACATAAACTAATGATGAAAAATGGATTAAAAATATATAAAGACCTCCCAAAACTCAATAATAAGAAATCAAAAAACCTATTAAAAATTGGTAAAAGATTTAAACATTTGACAAAAAAAAGTTATATAAATGGCAAAATAAATACATATAAAGATGCTCAAATCATTAGTCATTAGGGAAATGTAAACTTAAAACACAATAAGAGACGATTATTGGAATGGCTAAAATTAAAATGAATGGCCATACAAAGTGTTGGCAAGAATGCGGAGGAATTAGAAATTTCCATGCAATGCTGGTTAGAATTAAAATGTTACAACTTTTTGGAAAACAGCTCAGCAATTTCTTAAAAAGTTAAAGATAATACTTACCACATAATTCTTAAGTTAACTGTTTTTAAACTGACTTTATTAAAGACTATCATTAGCAAGCTTGAGGCTGAGAGAGAAGAATGTTCCTCGCTTAGCATAATCTCTGTTAATGCTTACCTACCTACCCCTTTAACAGGCTTTAAATACCATCCATATGCCATTGACTTCCAACTGTATGGTCTTTCCATTGAACTCCAAATTTGTATCTCCAATGCTAACTTGATTATCCACTCAAAAGTAGTTCTCATCAAGGTTTCCCCATCTCAGAAAATATTACTACTATCCACCTAGTTGCTTGACTCAAAATTCTAGGAATCATACTTAACTTGTTCCTGTCTCTCACTACTCCCCATACTGTTCCCCATTTATAATCCCGCAAAAAGATCTTTCATCTCTACCTCCAATGTGTCCAGGTCTCTCCACTTCCATTAATACTTCTCTAATCCAAATCTCCATGATCCCTCATTATATTGCTATAATAAATTTCTAAGAGCTTTCTTTATATTCACTCAAAATCCTAACCTCTATAGTCCATTATTCCTATAGCAGCCAGCAAACTCTTTTTAAAACCTCAATCAGATATTATCACTCCCCTTCCTAAAACAATCCAATAACTTTCCTTTGCACTTCCAATAAAATCCAAACTCCTTACCATAACCTACATCATCAAGTCTCTGATTCTCTCATACTCAACTCAAATATCTCACTGTTCCAGACACACTGGCCCTCTTTATGTTCTTTTAAATACTCTAAGCTCATTTTAACATGTGGGTCTTTGCAACAGATTCAATGCCCACAGATCTTTTTCATGCCAGGTTCCTTTTTACCATTCATTAGTCAGTCCAATTATCTTCCTCTCTTGAATTTTCCCTAACTACTAAATCAAAATTAGCACTCTTCCATCTTCTCTTATACCATTCTCTCATTCCATCACCATGGTATCTTATATTTCCTTGTGCACTATCTTTCCCAATTCCTTTGGAACTTTCTCAATATTGTCAAAATACTGAAACCTTGTCAGTAATGTTCATCCCACATCCCAAGGATCCAGAACAGTACTTGGAAAGTAGGGGCAATTAATCTTTAATGCTTGAATTCTTTTTGTAAAATACATTAACATGGGATTTGAAAGTAATTTTGCCCTTCAAGTATCACTTTTTATGCATTTGTTTTCGCATTATTCTCTTTACTTATGAGAAAAATATTCTAAAAGCTGAAGTTAAAAAGGAGAAAACAAAAAAAGCACTAAAATTTGAAACTAAAATATTTTCATAGAATAATAGCTCTCATACCTTTCATTTTAACTAACTCTAAGGTTAGAGACCTTTCACTTGATATGGCAATCATTCTGGGGAAGACCACTAAAGCATAAAGCAGGCACTCACACTACAGTCTTCTGTCTCCATTAATCACGTTTATAGCAGCCACATGCAGCACCAACAGATGCTGGAATTTTTAGTGCCTAGAAAATCTTTACTTCATACCAGATGCCCACTAACTGGGGATGAGGTGGGGAAGGAGGTACATGGGAAATTATGCTTCTGCCCTATTATCCACATGGGGTTAAATAGAAAGCTCTTTAGTCAGCTCCTATAGTCCCAAAAACAAACACCCCCTTTGATTAGTCCTAGGAGCTTTGGGTATCATAGGATTTTATCAAAGACAGAAAAATGGCAGAACCCTACAAAAAATAATTTTTCTTTTTTTTAATATATATTTTTATTGAGTTCAGAGATAAACGGGGAGAGAGAGAGAGAAAGAGAGAAAGACCAATGATGAGAATCATCAATCAGCTGCCTCCCACATGCCCCCCACTGGGGAAGGAGCCTGCAACCCAGGCATGTGCCCTGACCAGGAATTGAACCATGACTCCCTGGTTCATATGTTGACACTCAACCATTGAGCAATGCCGGCCGGACCAAAAATAATTTTTCATATCCATGGATGATAATTCTTAGTGGTAACAGTATCCTGGGAAGTCAATCCTTTCCTTTCAAAATGACAGCTAATGTAACATTCAAAACAAAATAAAAATGTCCTTGTCATACTGAAGATATGAAAAATGAAACCAACAAAATCAATGAACCTAAGTGATATGCTGACCATGGTGGAGTCTTTAATTAGAATATCTTCCTTGAAGTATAACCAGCAACAGAGCACACACGCTGGAGTGAAGAGGTGAGAAACACAGAGCAGGAACATACAGGACCACAGGAAAAGTAAGAACAAAATGGATATAAAGAGAGCCTAGAGACAGAAGCCTTGGAAGAAGTGGTGGGAAAATAATGGAAGATGGTGGTGTGCCATTTCCAGAGAGCCGTTGTGTAGGTGGCAGTGAAAGGCCTAGCAGTGAAAGCATCAAAGACATTAAACTGTCAAAAATGGAACACTGAGAAAAGGCAATCTGTAATTTCCCCCCACCCCTTGGGGAAAAAAAAATGGGCTAAAAGAGGTCTATTGAGAAAACCAAGCATAATTCATTGTATGAGGAAATTTTAAGAGGAGAAATTAGACCCTATACCACACTCATGTTTAACTTAATTGATTCATAAATATAGCCATTAGTTTATACATGGTATTAATATGTTTATCCATTACATAAACTGTTTTCTTTAATTTAAGCTTTAATTTATAAACCTTATCAGATAATTGCCTATTTCCAGTATGTTAGAGCTTTGAATCCCAATCAAATGCCATAAAGAAAGGGCAGACTATTCTTGATGTGATCTGCTGTAACCTAACATCCCTAACAGAGTGGCTGGAGAAAAGAAGAATAAGTTGAAATATTATAAAGGCAGAATTATGAATGAACAAAATGAAAAGTACAAATTATAAATGAAGTAAACAATATTGCTTGTTTTTAATATAGAACCAATATGGAGTATCTTACAGGAAGTACCAAAAGGAGTAGAAAAGGTGAATAGGTTATACTTAGGGGCAAAAAGTAACCTACCAGTATATTCACTGGGCAATTTTAGAAACATTCCTTTTCTCCTGGGTTTCTGAATGCTTATAGAGGAAAGAGAAAACTAATCTAATCAGCCTGAATAAAAGAATATTAAAAGAAAAGACATTTTCATTCATTGATGTAATATCTAAAAAATAACTTTAAACACACACATAAAATTTTAAATGGACTTTATGCCTTTTCCTCATATTCTTTGAAACACTTTCCAAAGAGTAATCTATGAGAATCTTTTCTCAGATTTCTTAGCAAATATATCCTGACCTTATCTTTCAGACAGTCTTCTAAAAGGTAAGCGAGGACCTAAAATAGATCAATTATATCTACCCATCTCTCTATCAACCTAACATCTCTCTATCTAGAAACAGCCTAATTCTTATAGAAATCAGATAGCTACAACAAACAAACAAACAAAAAACAACAACAACAAGGAAGGAGGAGATAGAATTTATCTAGAATTGGAGAACATAAATATTAATTTGGAAATCAAATCAAACAAGATCAAAACATTATCTTAATTTCTACAATTGTCTACTAAAAGCTCCAAGTTGTCTCAATTACTTTTCTTTTTTGTGTAGTAAAATCACAACTACTCAGTCAGTGACATTAAAACATATTCAATATTCACTCAAAAATGTTTTAAAAGTTTTCTTTATAAATTATATGCTTGGACTTAAGAGCTATCATTCCCTTGGAGAGCAAGAAAATAACTTTGATCACATTCTATATCCTGTAAACTGAAATATAACATTTATATTTCCAATGTGAATATGAAGCTCCCAAGATGAAATTAGAGTTTTGATCTCAAATTATCGCTCAAAACTATTTGGACTTTATGTTTTAATTCATTCTGGTATCTAAAACTTAAGGTCTTTGGTAACTTTAGATTTAATGCAAAAAAAATGTTATTCAATTAGTTTCTCATAGTATATTTGATCTATGATATTCAGAGTTCTACTTAATAATTTTTTAAAATGTAGAGATTCAGAGATTTCATACTATGAAGTTTCTTTTTCTAAAAAATAAAGCTATGGGTATATTCATTATAATGTGATGTAATTACTGCTTTTAAGTTCAGATGTCTTAAAATCTAATGTAACTGCCTTCGGGGAAATGATATTTTAGCTTCTAACATTCATTATTTTAAAATTTACTATACAATATCAGGAGTTAACCCAAGGATCAGCCAAAATCAATATGTTTATTGGTCACACAGTTTAAATGTATAATAAAATATAGTAATTTTATCTCAAATATTTACTAGTTGTAAGTTACATACTAAATAATTTTGTTATGAGTAAATGTATAGTGCTAAAATCTGAATTTTTAAAACTAAATATGTTTAAGTTAAGAGAGTATAACAGGTCAGTATTTTAAGGTTTTAGAGTAGAAATAAATATAAATGAAACTTTACAGCTTAATGTTTGCAACTTCACAAATACAATTTTATGAATTAAACAAATTTCCTTTAAAGAATCATTCATTCTTTTATCATCAGTTCTATATGTACATTTAACTATAGCCTTAATTCACTGGGGAAAAGTCAACAGTTTACAATTATTTTTAGAAAAACTAATTAACTTCTTTCTAAATAAATTAAACACAAAGAATTCTGAATGCTAGTCTACAAAATAATAAAAAATGTAAAATAATAACTATATTTGTCTTCCTTCAAATAGTGTATAGGCACAATGACTAAATTCATTAATTCTATGATAATACATCTAAATTATAAAATATAGGTACAGAATTTGCACAACTGAAGTTATGATTGACAGATTAGCATTATTATTAAAGATTTACACATACCTTAGATGAGAAATATTAACAACGTTAATAGCTACCATTTATTATGTGCCTACTAAGTCCCAGGCCTTATCCTAGGCCCTTTGCATATATCATTATTAATAGTCACAACAGCCCTGCAAGGTATAGGTTCTTTTTTTCATTTTTTACAGCTGGTACAACTGTATTTCAGTTCCGTAAGCACCTGCCTGAGGCCAAACAAGTGGAAGAGCTGGAATTCACACCTCAAATCTCTATCATTTCTGTCTGAGAGTTTTGACATTATTCATCTCTGATAAATTATGTGCAAATATGCTTCTTAATTTTTTTAAATCATTACCAATTAAAATGTTTTCAAAGGTAACATCTGACAACAAACCAGCCACAGGCTTCCTCAGGTAGAGAGACATTTGGGGACCACATTGCTATTAACAATGCCCAAATTTTGAATTTTAAAACTTCACTGTTTAATCATGTTCGTTGAGACAAAAGTGATTTCAATTTAATTTTAAACATCTGTTTAAGATTGCTTTTGAAAAACAAAGGGTAGTTGTACTGTGATAACTACTGTGTAATAACCACTCCACTGAAAAGTTACACTTATGCTTAATAAAAAAAATAAACACATTTACTGAATACTTAGTATGGATAGCTAATACTTCAAATTCATTATTTAAGTTTTACAACAACCTTTTAAGGAATACTATTATCATGATCTTACAGTTAAAAAAACTGGAACACATAGGCATTAATTCGTTTACCCACAGCCAAGCTGCTAATGAGTAGAGGGGCTAAATTTAGACTCCAAATTCGCCCATGTCCAAAATCAAACCACTATATTAGCCTGTCCTGCACACAGTGGCCCTTAGAAGTGGACTACATTAAAATGTCCACACCAGGTCTAGGGTGTAAGCCTGTGATCATACATATTAGTGGGCTGAGCCTACAGGATGAAAGGCAATGGCTGCAACTGTCTTCACTTACTGCCCCATTTAAACTCTGAGAATTCATTTCTTCACTTCAAAAGTGAACTGCGCATATTATATAATCTCTAAGACCCACTAAAGCAATAAGATTAAGATCCTATAAATGCACTGAATTTATGTAACTGAACAATGCCACTAAAAATATAACTGAAGGTTTGTCATTGTTTTGCTATTATTCCTATCCCTCCCCATAGACATTATAGAGGTTTTAGCATGAACAGAGTGGAGTCATGGAGCTTTCCCAGCTCTGCTAAGTACATGTGACCTTGTAGAATTAGCCCAACTTGTCTATGTTTCAGTTTAATTCATAACATGAAGAAAATACTAATACCTATGACAAAGAATTGTGTGAGGAAAAAGTAAAGGTAAAAGTGATTCGCACAGAGTAAACTCAAGAAAAGTTAACTATTTTTTACTAGAGGCCCTGTGCACGAAATTCATGCACAGGTGGGGCCAGGGGAGGTCCCTCAGCCTGACCTGCACCCTCTCTCAATCCAGGACCTCTGCAGGATTGGGCCTAAACTGGCAGTCAGACATCCCTCTCACAATCTGGGACTGCTGGCTCCTAACCGCTCACCTGCTGGCCTGCCTGATCACCCCTAACCACTCGCCTACCTACCTGATTGCCTCTAACTGCCTCTGCCTTGGCCCCGCCATGGTGGCTTGTCTGGAAGGGTGTCCAGAAGGATGTTTGGCTGTCAGGTCTAATGAGCATATTATGCTTTTATTATTATAGATTGTTATTATATTATAAAATGGAGAAATTGTTATACAATTTATGTTGTCACAAAAAAATCTTAAAAGAAATAATTAGGACAAAATGTTCACTGCTAGTATACTCTGAATTTTAAAATTATATTTATATATGTGTGAATGTGTACAGTTGTATATGAATTTATGTGCACATGTGCACATGTACACATTTACCTGGTATTAAATATCTACTTAAACATTCATTTTTATGTGCATTTGTGTCTTCTTTTCAGTGTTTTTAGATGGCATGGCTGACAGGATCAGCATCAGATTTACACAGAATGATAATATGCAAAAGCACACAGAATTCTCACATGTATAAATGCTGTCTAGATATTTTAAGACATTTTGTGGAAACCACTAAAGTGGTGGGGACGGGACAATGATGCGTCAACTGAATTAATCACTATCATCACTCTTCTAAAGAAAAAACAAAGCAACTTCAGCACACTCAATCATCATGAACATAAAGAGAATGGAGCCGCATACAATCAAAGCTGGCTCCCTGTTCTCTGGTAGGGGATGTGTTAAAAAGGTGCAGCCACTGACGGAAGACTTGCCCCACAGTTCCCAAACTCTGACATCCCTATTTACAAATAACACGAGGGGTATTTTGGTTTACTTGCTTGTCTACTTTTTATTTGTGTTTGCTTGTTTCCTTATAAATAGAAAATGCAACTATTTTTTATAGGACTATGGAAAACCTTGCAACCAGACATTTGAGCCTATCAAATAAAAATTTTACCCGATGACATGACACAGATATTAAGTGTCAAAACCCACTGTAAAGAAAGGTAGTCTTTTTTTCTTAATTGCTGGCAATCCTAAAATATGAGGCTAAATCTCACCAAAACACAGGCATAAACATAGGAGGAATTCTATGGCATCTGACTTTTTGCACTTTTTCCATAGATATAATTGCTTGCTACTGATCCAAATGCATTTCTGACCTTGTGCTGTTAACTCAAGGATAACCCAGATATCACGAGTATTTAAAAAGGGCTATGAGGACTAGGAACAGCTTCCACATTGACTTACTTCAGCAAGAACATAAAATGTAACATGATCATTTAATCTCAAGGGCTTATATATTCCCCTAACCATTTAATTAACCATGGTCTGATGTTTTGCCCTGTGATTTATTTAAAAATACAGAAAAATAAAATCATTATTACATTACTGCTTGAAAGAAATATACAGTGACCAATACAGTTAGGTAACTTATAAATAGATTAGGAATAAATGGCTGGGCATGAGGATTTCTTAAATGTACATTATTTTACTCTCTCCTTCTCTCTTCTCTCTCTCTTCTCTCTCTCTCTCTCTCTCTCTCTCTCTCTATATATATATATATATATATATAGATATAGATATAGATATATAGATATATAGATATAGATATACTGTATATGCCATATCACCTTAAGAAATTTTTCTTTTCATAGAACACTTTGCAAATTTATCCCGTAGATCAATGTTGGGCTTGCCACTACAGATCACAAACAAACATAATACTGCAAAGACAGGATATGCTGAAGCAGCAGCTATTAGTAATTTCTCACATACATGTGTGAAAGGAAAAAAAGAAAAATGGCTTAGAAAAATGGCTTAGTGCATTCTAGTTCATTCACGGAGCTTTGGGAATTAATTACACTTATGTTGCTCAATACTAACAGTGAGGATTAGGAAACAAATGTTGAGGTATAAATATGAGAAGTATGCCTATTATTTTATCTTTGCAGTCACCCAGATTTACAGTTTGTATACCTTTATAATATGTATACATTTTATGTTCATGTATAATAAAGATCTGTATTATATGCATATAATAAAAGGTGTTTCAGTATATAGGAATGAGAAAAATAAAAGCAAACAAACTGCTTTTAAACAAAATCATCATCAAAATTATTGCATATTTTATCTGGAGGATATGATTCAAATTATAGATATCAGAGACAGCAACAGTCTTCTGTTTATACCATGTGAAACAGTGGAGAGATGATCACTTAGCTTTTGTTTTGGTTCCAATTCATTTTTTTTTCAAGAAGTGTAATTAAAAACTGCATTAATGCCACCAATTATGGCCTCCAAGGGACCAGAAACCCCATGTTACTCCATGATGAAACACAACTGAGCTGCAAACATCCATTTACCATTATAATACTCATTAATCCTGCCAAAAACAACTCATTACGGGACTTCAAGGAAATCATCTCATAGGCAAACAGCACAGAATCCGTCATTGCATTCCTCACAGCAAAGTTGCAGAGGTGGAAACTGTTATTGTCACTAATTTATGATACTGAGAATTATGGTTTTGCTTTTTACCTAGCCAAGACCTTTATGTGAAAGAACTAGGCTAAACTCTCACCCTTTAAGCAAAGTCTTAATAAAGCAGCAGCTTTGACTCAAAAACCTCAGTAATTTAAGCCTAAAAAATTTCATTAACCTACCTATCAAATTCTTTCAGAACCCAATCTCACTTCATTGAACATCAGCACCATTAGCATTTTTCTTCCCAAAGTAGTAACACAAATCCCACTACATCCATTGTCATTTCCTGACTGGATGGAAAAATGAAATATAAACCTCTCTCATTCTTTAGTCAATTGAATATATTCAACTATGTTGGCTCCTTTTTCTCTCCCCTCAGCTCCAGGGAGTTGCCGCAACCAGCAAGCTCTCTCTGAATGATTGGTGGTGATTTGATGTCACTGTTCTAGGAAACGTAGCCCTAAATGCCCTCTAGCGAACAAAACTTTGAGTTGTAAATTATCATTTGATAAACAAGTATTACAAATATGGATGATTAGAAAGGGGTTTTATTTACAACTAGTGGCCCAATGCACGAAATTCGTGCACGGGGCGGGGGGGTGTCCCTCAGCCAGGCCTGCATCCTCTCCAATCTGAGACCCCTGTGGGATTGGGCCTAAACTGGCAGTCAGACAACCCCCTCGCAATCCAGGACTGCTGGCTCCTAACCACTCACCTGCTTGCCTGCTTGATCACCCCTAACCACTCTGCATGCTGACCTGATTGCCCGCAACTGGTCCCCTCTGCCAGCCTGATCACCCCCAACTGCCTTCCCCTCCTGGCCTGATCACCTCTAACTGCCTCTGCCTCGGCCCCACCACCATGGCTTTGTCTGGAAGGACTTCTGGAAGGTCTCATGGTCTAATTAGCATATTACCCTTTTATTAATATAGGTAGGATATGACATACTGCCATAACTGTAACATATGTACCAGTATTACTCTATGAGAATACATACTTCGTGCGATAGGAAAGCATCTAATACATTACATTGTATATGTTGTAAGTAGTAGGAAATACTGTATTCATAGCAATAATATACACCCTGTGACTTCCCTTCCTGATTTGGGAATGGTTCTTTGAATGTTTCCTGGCCCCTAATGTATTTTTTTTTTTTTTTTGTTATTCAGTGTAACTTTATTTACTGTTTATTGCACATGAGTTGAGGTCTTTAATTTCTAACCACCAAAGATTCAAAGGACTATTTTTTCCATGAAGTTTAACATTAACATCAGTGAATTCAAGTATTCATGTGTTTTTATTGTAAACATCTGAATTATTCACATTGTCATAGATCCTGAACTCATAAGCATGGACCATGCACAGTCTGGCAGCAAGCCAGGAAGCCACTCTGCATAAGGGGAAAAGTAATAGCACAACATTTAATGTCCAACCTGAGTCACCTCAGAATGTTACATATATTGACTTCTTAATTCATATAGTATCGGGAACTCAACTGCTTGGTTGGTGACGGGGTTGACCTGGTTTCAGAAGGATTATTCTGAAATAGTTAAGGAAAGAGGGGCTCGATCTTTTCTTGGTTGCTTGCTCCTCCCCAGCACCTCATCTTTCTTCTCATCCTCAGCTTCTTGGGCATCTTCTCCTTCACCTTCACCTCCTTCTTCTTCCTCCTTTGCATCCTCAAATTCTTCCTTGGCACCTTCTTCCTCTTCCTCTCCTTCCTCTTCCTCAGCCACTTCCTTCTCCTCCTCCTCTTCAGCTTCTCCTTCAGAGGGGGGTTCATCCTTAGCTTCCTCAGCATTTGCAGCCTCAATGGTCTCCTCCACCTTGATCTGCTCCTCCTGGACGTGGCTGGTGTATTAAGAAGGGAAGGAGTGAGCAGACATCAAGTAGGAGCTGGTCTGTAAACCACCGTAGACAGATCGACCAAAGACCTGGGAACTCTGGGAGTAGCCGCTGGCTATGCTTCCCACGCTGGTGAAACTGAGCTGGGTCTCCTCACCTTCCAAGAGTTTCCTGTAAGCTGCAATGTCAATGTCCAAAGCCACATTGAGGAGGTCCTGGTATTCTTTTAAATATCATGCCATTTTACTCTTTGTAGTTCTCAACTCATTTTCTAATTTGTTGATTGTGTCCTGCACAGCACTAACATCAGAGTTCCGCTTATCCTCCAGCTCTCGCAGCTGCTTTCCCAGAGCTTAGTTCATGCCCCGGCTTGCTTTGATCTCCAGGGTCTTGGCCTTGAGCAGGCGGCGGCTTTCAGACACCTCCTCCTTGGCAGCGCGCACCCTGTAGGTGTTCTTGGCATTGTTCTCAGTCAGCATGGTGAAGCAGCTCTTGTACCATTCTTCTGCATTCTGCATGTTCTTGGTAGCCAGCTTCTCTTACTGGGTACGGATGTCCTTGAGAGTGGCAGAGAGGTCGGACTTGGAGAACATGTCCATCTCCACAGAGATCTGAGCGTACTGGATCTGCGCCTGCAGCTCGGCGATCTCCTTTTCATGCACCTTCTTCAGAAAGGTGATTTAGTCCATCAGGCTGTCAATGCGCTTTTCAAGCCAGCGCCAGTGAGAGCCTACTCATCTGCACCTTTGCGCGCCTCCATCAGCCAGCCCTCTGCGTTATCATGGTTCAGCACCTCTTCCTGGCAGCATGCCTGCAGGTTGCTCCCAGTCCCTTCCAAGCCCTGGTGCCTGCTAACTGCCCACTGCCCTCTCCTCGCCAGGGACGGAGCGCGGTGGGCCGGGGCACAGGCATCCCATTTTCATGAAAATGTTCAACCCCGGCCTGCTCCACCGGTCTCCACAGGCGGCCCGGGGGCAGACAGTGATTCCAGAGACCCTCGCCACCCCCGCCTACCCAGGTCCCCGATGGCGGCCTGGACCCCGTGGTGGCGTCAGGCACAGCCTGCCAGGCCTGCCCAACCCCGATGGCAGCCTGGGCCCCTCAGCAGCGTCAGGCACAGCCCGCCAGGCCTGCCCAACCCCGATGGCTGCCTGGACCCTGCGGGCGGCATCAGGCACAGCCTGCCAGGCCTGCCCGTTTACCAATGGTGGCCTGGACCCTGTGGTGGCGTCAGGCGCAGCCCGCCACACCTGCCTGACCCTGATGGTGGCCTGGACCCCGCAGGCGGTGTCAGGCGCTGCCAGCCTGGCCTGCCTGGTCCCCAATGGCGGCCTGGACCCCGCAGGCGGTGTCAGGCGAAGCCCGCCCCTCCTGAATATGCAAATTTACCCTCCATCTTTGTTGGCTTAATTTGCATATCACTCCTGATTGTCTGTGGGCATAGTGGAGGTACAGTCAATTAGCATTTTTCTCTTTTATTAGTGTAGATACATTAATAATCTTTAGGTTTCAAGACCAAAACCAAACTATTCTTTCTCTTCAATATGTGGTCGAAAGGGGCCACATGCTGACCTGACAAGCTCAGGGGAGGCCTGCATGACAGTCTTGCAAACTCAGAGACCTGAAGTAACCACAAAGGATGGTCTGAAATTAAACTTTAACTAAAAACAGTTATGGTGGGCAGTTACATCCTAGGCCAGTATCTTCACTGACAAGGTCAACCTTTACCTTAACTGAGCCTATCTGTCTTTTTGCATCTATGATAACATACCCTTGAAATGTCTGGGTAACTTGTAACTCCCCTTTTTCTGGAGCCCCTGGGGCACAACCAAATGTGGTGGGCGCCAGGACAGATGCCACAAATTCCTTCATTATCATGTTAATTGTTCCTGCACCCACCTAAGTAAGTGTCCATCATTTTACTTTTTATCCAATCCCAGGGGTTTCCTCCACTTTGCTTTATCCCACCTCCTTAATCTATCACCAATGAATTTCATGTAACCCACCTATGTCCCTCCTTTGATTGCAATGTATAAATACAAATGTAACCCGCCATTCTCCAGAGCATTATCTCAATTCATTGAGGTTCTGCTTCCTGGCATATGTGGACAGTTTGGCTCAAATAAACTCAAAAATTCTTTATAGGTTTCATTGGTATTTTTATGTTAACAAATACAATACTTCCTCTTATACTTCGGGAGTCTTTGCTGAGTAGAAATTATCTACATAAAATGTCTGAAAGGGTGCTCTAAAATAAGCTTAGATAAAATATTAATGAGCCAACTTAAAATATTTGGTTATGCTTAATCTCTTTATACAGGATTTGAAAGAAAAGAAAGAAATTTGTAAGAAAATTTTTCCACAAATACAATATCCTTTCTCAAAAAATTACTGGAAAGAAGTGAAAAGTAAATGATAATCTGCTTATTCCACAATTCTAATGAAATTAATAGCAAAATTCATTAAAATTGGCTGCATCAGTAGAAAAATGAGGACCAGCATGACTTGTACAAAAAATTCGGAAAGTTTATACTTAGGATAAAAAGTGAAGATAAATGTATAGATTACAAAGTGACGAAGCAAAGGATTTATTCTGGTAGTTCCTTTTCAGTTTTCAGGTTTGGGATTTAAATTTTGAGAATAGGTACATGCTGCATGCTCTCACAGAAACTAGGAGTTATTTACTCAGGTATTGATACCGAATTTTTGGACTGGAACCCGGATTCTTTGTCCGCCGGAATCGAAGAATGAATCCACAGACAGAAAGTGGTATAGCAAAGGTGGAGATTTACTGAAGAACAAGTACAAACTCCCACATGGGGAGACGGAAGAGTCCCACAGAATGGACTCCCACGTGGGGAGGGGGAAAAGAGTCCCACAGAACTGACTCCATGTAGGGAGGGGGAAAAGTGCCACTGGGTTCCTCTTCCCAAAGGCTTATAAAGGCTGCAGATCCTGGTGCCTTGATATCCCCTCTGATTGGTCACTATTTCCTTAGACTGGTTACTATAGTAACTCCTGGGTTCAAAGGTCAAACCTCACATGGCACATGTGAGGTTCTCCCCCCTCCTTCCTTATTGTTTTCCTATTCCCTTTGGGCTTTCTTCTCCTTCTGAATGAAGGGCTTCCTTCTCTTTATTTTGTAAATGTGACCTTGGCTACTTCCAGTTCCCTTGTCTTATGGAAATATACCTGTGGCTGCTTCCTTGTCTTATGGAGATGTAACTGCAGCTGGCTTCCTGGTGTTATGGAAATGTACCTTCTCCTAGTCTGTGGCCCTGTGTTTTTTCCATGGACCCCAAGTCTAAAAAATCCCTAAGCCTGCCTATGTTCCCCTAAAATTCCTGCTTCAGTATCAACCTTATAAATTCTAGAAGTTGCCTTCTAGACTCTAAGTCCTGTGAGAACTCTGTCTTGTACACCACTGAGTCATCAGCTCTAAGCACTATGTGAAAGACAATCTTGAAATGTTTACTGAATGAAGAAAAGCATTGAACTTTACCACAATAGTCTGAGAACACGCAAATATCAATGTTGCATCACTGCTGTAGGACTATTTTTCTCTTCTGTCCCAAGAAGATGAATTGGCTTTATAATCTAAGTTCTGAACTGCTTGAGGAAGTGTTTATGGGCAGAAAGTAGAAGTTTTCAAAACCTAAGAAAAACCCTATATTCTACTTCTTTACTGATGGAAGAAAGCTAACCTACTAGAGGAAATAGAAATTAAAGAAATAAATGTCTTGGACTGAAAGTATTTTCCTCAGCTTTTTGGGGTTCTTGATTTACTTACTGCATTTGGGTCCTGTATTACTCTAGAAGGCATAAATCTTTGGAAGCTAAAAACTTTGCCCAGAGCTGGAGAGGATCAAAAGAGCTCTCTGAGGCCTGAGCTGAAGTTAGCAGGGTGGCTGTGATGTTAGAAGAACACTTCTGACTATGCCAATAGCTGATTGCCCTACTGGAGCACATAGAAAAAAATTTTTTTAAAAAAGTGAGAGAGAAATTTTGGCTTCAGATGCAACTCACTCATCCCAGTGTATGTGGAACCTGAGAGGCGAGGATCTTTTCATGATCCCACTGTAGGCCTGACATCAGGAGCCAAAACGGATTAAATATGACTTTCCAAAAAAGAATATGAAATTTCTTGTACTCAAGTTTTTTGGACCAGAATTTGTACCCATACAGAATGAATTCCAAAATTCCATACACTGATTTTTCCTTGCTGGTTTCAAGGGATCTTAGTTTATCAGGCTAAAAGTGATCTGGTTGGAAATGGGAGTGAAGGCTGGCTGGTACCTCCATCTCCTTTCCCAAACCACCAGCAAATAAGTACCTGTTTCTTTTATAACATCCTTGCTTCCAGGAAGGTATCAAGTTAGATGGGAAAACCATCTTTATATCTTTCTTGTTTTGTTCTCAAACCATGAGGTGGGATGAATAGGGAATCCTCAGTACAGTGCTAGATACTCATTAGATGCTCAATCTTGAATAGATGTTATATGAGGTAAAATATGCACAATTTCCCTACAAAACTGGTATGTTCAGGTTGTGAAAAATAAAATGGCTTTGAATCTAACATGCAAATAGAGGGGGTCATGTTTGCCTGGGCACCATATTCTCTCAAACGAGGGCTTTTCCTTCTGGAAGCTACAGGGGCTTTTTCTCAGGCAATTTTAGGTGAAATAAATTGTAAAATATTTTCAATTTACCAACTTTTAAATGCCTCTATTATATTTTAAGTTGTTATTTACAGGATAAGACCCATCTCAATATCTATGAATATGTATATTCAATTCCAAGTTAATGTAGGGAATATCTGTCATAATAAATAAAAATAATTCTCAACCTGATGTAATTTACATATTTCAAAAAGAACTGATGTGTAGAAAGAAACTCAATTACAATGTGTAAGTGGGCAGTCTTTGGGTTTAGAATAACCAGTTCATGTGAAAGTGTTCAAAGATCAAGCATAATGTGTTTCACAGGATACAAAATAAAGGGCTTCCAGATCTCTCTGTGATGTGGAAGCTACACTGTCAAAAATGCCAGCTCATCTCTGGATGGCCCAGATCAGTGTAGACAACTATGTCACTTCAGGAAATGTTAAAAATGACATGTAGTACTTTGTCATTATAAAAATGAAGTGTCACCCTCAGAGTGTTACAAGAGGATGCAGACATTTGCATTTATTAATATAGCTTAATGTGTGTTTTCTGTTCAGAGTTTTAGGATTGACAAATAATTCCAATTTTATAAATATCATATGTAGTAAAAACTTCATCAGCACACATACTGACACACACAACACACACACAGATGAGGGTGAAAACATACCAAGAGAGGAAGAAAAGTCTACCACATCTCTAAAAGCAGGAGCTAAACACTTGTTCGAGAACTTGCTTCCTAAAGTGCTGGAGAGACAAGTTGTACTCACTGTCAATGTAAAATTCACATAGTAAATACATGTATGTTTCAGAAATTATTTAGGATCATTTCATTGACAATCATTACTTCCAGAGTCAAGTTAAAACTAATGTACACTTTCATTTTAGGAAATAATTGGTAAGCAATTGCTGCCATTACATTTTTTAATTCAAGTGCTTGTCTTCCACCCCTCCTCCCTTCCACATTTCTCTGACCTACCCTCATTATTTAAAGCAACCTAAAGTAGATCAACAATCATGAATGTTGCTGCAAAATGTATTCAAAAACAGGTTGGAGAGTAATGATAAAATATTTGCTGAATTATTCTTCTAAAATATTAGGTCTTTTGACAATGGTGGACTGAGTCTACCTAGATTAACATATGGGATAACACTCTGTTCCCAGGACTTGTTCCAATTTGACTTGATTCCAGTTGTTTCTGACCCATTTTCTAACTTCACTCGTCACTGTAAAACCAAGCACCTGTTCCAGATACTAGTTTCTCCTCCACCCTGGGACAATCAACTGAAAAAAACATAATTATTACGTACATATCCCTGACTTAGACCTCAATAATATATTTTGAATAACTGTGGCATATTATTTCTAATGACATTAACTAGACAATTTTCAATCTTCAATAATTTAACACTACAAAATTAATAGTCTATCCCCTGATATTCCTTTTCATTGTTTTTATTCAACTATCAGCCTCATAACATGACAATCCCTAACTCATTTTATATGTCAGTAGGTATAGTTTACGCATAAAATTTTGACACCAAAATATAAATTGTTAAGAATTATGGAAATGAGGCTATAAAATTTCTAGTTATTTTATTCCCTAGTCTAGGTATACTACAATTTCAATCAACCAACAAATGCTTAATATCACCTATGCATATAGAAGAGCAGTCAATATTTTATAGAGTTGTATATAGTTTAAATTATCAAACAAAATAATAGAGTAAAACCATTTGAAGGAATTCTATAATGTATACGTTTAGAAGAAAAATAACTTTTAAAATAGTCATCATCTAATATAGTTCAATTTTTAGAGCAATTTGAATATATCTTATCATGCTTTCTTCAAGAAAATGTAATACAAGGATACAAAGCCTAAGAAAAATTGTGTCTGAAAGGTCATGGAAAGGCCATGAACAGATGCCCCAGTGGTTATGTGCAGAGTTTCCTCAAGAGCCTACAGCATTAAAAGAAATCTGATCAGAAGTCTGAATGTTGGGCAAGGAAATATGGTGGATGCTATGAACAGTTGTGCCCTTTTACTAATACAGTGTCTTTGAGGTGATGTACTAGAAGTTTAATTGATATGGACATTGGTAGACAGAGTAATAGGCTGTGTCCTATGTACAGCAGTGAACTGGTTTTCAAGCATATTCCTGGACAGAGGGTTCAAATAGTTTCCTCTGCAACACCAAGGAGACGGATTTTGTTTGGGAGAGAGTGGAAATCATTTCATTCCCTACTAGGATCATCAGCGAGATGAGTAAGTTTTCCATCCTAAAGCAGATAAGGTACTAGAGACTGTTACAAGCAGCTTCAAGAATTTCCTGAAAAGGACTAGGTGTAAAGGAGCCCTAAGACTGAATAAGACTCTAGAGGACTTTGAGAGGATCCTGTGGTTCCAAAATTGAAGAGGTGCGCTATGATTTTTTTTTACCCTTAAAACCTCAGAACTGAGCTATGTATAGTAAAATTGTGAAAGCAGCAATTTCTCCTTTCAGCTTCCACTGGTATTTATAATTTACATGTAAAAGAACTAGATCTTAATACAATAATGTTGAGTTTAATTTTTTTCCAAAATTAAATATTATGTCTAACACTAGAGGCCCGATGCATGAAAATTCATGCACTGGAGGAGGGGTCCCTCAGCCCGGCCTGCCCCCTCTCACAGTCCAGGAGCCCTCAGGGACAGGAAGCAACCCGGTGATCAGGGGAAGGCGATGCCCCCATCACACCTCTGCTGCTGCCACTGCCAGCAGTGCCTTGTCCGGCCCTAGTTACCTGAGCCTCGGGCGGCCCTGGGCGGCTGGGCAGCCACCATCCAAGGCTTGCCTGTGCCTCGGGCTGACCCTGGGCAGCTGGGGGGCTAAGGGGACTGGGGGACTCCAGAGGCAGGCATGCAGAGTGGCCGGACCCACCTGGGGGTGGGCCCGGCCGTGCTGCGCTCCTGCCGCCCCGGTGGGGCTGAGGGGACTGGCACCGCCATCTTGTGGCTGTGGGCACCGCCATCTTTGTGAGGGTGTGACGATCAATTAGCATATTCCCTCTTTATTAAATAGGATGGCCCAATCAGTTCAGACACTGACACAAAACAAAGGCAACCATGTCACTCATGGGTTTTTCTTAGAGTCTTAATGTTGCCTCATAGACTCAAAGGCTTTTCTGGGTCTGTTTTATGAGTATAAGCTATACTTTTCTCTCCAATTGTCCCCACTACACACAATACAGCAAGAAGCTGAATCTTAATAATGTATTAAGGTATCTTCATAATTAAGAATAAGATATTTGATTAGTAGTACTTCTATGATGAAAAAGGACTGAGAAAATTAAAGATTGAAAATAAGCTGAATATAAGAAAAAATTATTTCTAATGATCTTTTGAGTTGTAGACTTTAGGACTAAAATGTATTGACTTTGTCTATACTTTCAAACACTGGATCCTTAAGTTGCAAAGCATTAAGTCTAATAGCTTTAAAGATCTCAAAAAGGCCTTTTGCCCATAATATGTGCAGCATAATAAAGTAACAAAAATATGGATCTGCCCATCTAAATGAATGAAACATATACAGTGTAGTTGTAGTATCTGATGCCAGATATTGATTAGTGAGAACATAATGAATTGTATGATCTATAAGACTATAATCCTGCTATTAATCTGCCTTTCAGGTCATAATCACATACACTTCAAATAGCAAGAGTTCTTCAATTGAATTCAAATTACTGAAAATATATACAAATTAATGTTTGCAATTTTCCTATGAAAACTGAACAGTATTAAATACCTGGCATCAGACTGACTATAAGAAGACAAACACCAACTTCTTTTTATTGATCAATTTTGCACAAATAAAAACATTAGTATGTTTGGATTTTAGAAGATACATCTGTATCTGTTATCTCCCACACAAGCACAGATGTTAAAAATAAACTTTAATACTGATAATGTTCTGCTGTTCAGTCTTTTTGCATATTAGGGTTTTATATATATATAGATTATGGTATAAAATATTTTATTTGATAGCATATACATTCATGCTTGGAATATTCTTGATGACTAAAATTTTCTCTTGCAAATTTAGAGACAGAAAATTCAAATCAAATCCTATATAATAAAAGCCTAATATGCTAAGTGTCCGGTTGTGTGGTCAGCTGTTCAACCAATCAAAGCGTAATATGCTAATGATATACTAAGGCCACTCAACCACTCATTATGATGTGCACTGACTACCAGGGGGCAGACAGTTGACCAGTCAACTAGTTGCTATGATGTGCACTAACCACAGGGGGGAGATGCTCCGACCAGTAGGTTAGCTTGCTGCTGGAGATCGGGACTGAGTGAGACAGGCCACACACGCCCTGGAGCCCTCCTGTGGTCCCTCCCAGCTGGTCAAACTCCCGCACTCCTCCCCAGCCCCGATTGTGCACCAGTGGGGTACCTTGGCCTGGCCTGCACCCTCTCATAATCCAGGACCCCTCGGGGGATGTCAGGGAACTGGTTTCGGCCTGATGGCAGAACAACCGGTCGCTATGTTGGGCACTGACCACCAGAGGGCAGACACTCAATGCAGGAGCTGCCCCCTGGTGGTCAGTGTGCTCCCACAGGGGGAGCACTGCTCAGCCAGAAGCCGGGCTCACAGCTGGTGAGAGCAGTGGTGGTGGCGGGAGCCTCTCCTGTCTCTGTGGCAGTGCTAAGGATGTCCGACTGATGGCTTAGGCCCACAGAAAGTGGGCCTAAGCCGTCTGTCAGACATCCTCTGAGGGCTCCTGGACTGCGAGAGGATGCAGGCTGGGCTGAGGGACCCCTCGAGTGCATGAATTTCGTGCACTGGGCCTCTAGTTTATATATAAGAGGAAACAGAGTAATGATCATTAAATTAGAAAAATAACTTGAGATGGATTTTTAATGACGAGTAACAAGCAAAAGTAAATATTATATAAAATAATCATAGATCTCTTTAACTGAAACACCTAAAATAAGTTAGAAGAAAACATTTCACACTTTATTGACAGGCAAGAACATGTAAATGTTGATGTGTCATTTATTAACAGAGAAAGGAACATAAGCTTCACAGGGTAGGACTTTTGTCTAATCTTCTTCTCTGATATGTTCCGCAGAGCCTAGAACACTGTTTGACAATTTGTGTTCACTCAACAAATAAGTGTTGAATAAAAGGAAAGTATATTTTTCTAATGAAACTATTTCTATTTCTCCCACTCCTTTCCTTTGCTCTCCCTGCTCCTGTATACTGGATGTGAGTATTTTATTCTCACTTTTCCTTCTCTGAGCTTTCTCCATCTTCCTCTTCCATCCAGATAACTCCCTAAGTTTCAGTTTTATATCATTACCGTAGGGAAACCATCCCTGAGGCAACATACCGGAGTAGTTTCCTCCTAGTTTTTGCTCCCTTATCATTCTGATTTTCCTTTCAGTGCAGTTCATCAGGTTAGCAATTACTGCTCTTAAGCTGATCTTCTCAACCAGATTCTCAGTTCTCTGAAAGAATGTATTATACCTGGCCTGTTATGGTTTATTATGCCTATTCTCTGTTCTAACTCCAGGGCCAAATGCCTGGAACATGGTGGGTGATCAACAAATATGTGATGCCTAAGTAGAGGAAGGATAAAGGATGCCATTGCCAATGAGGCACTTATTAATTCTTGTGGTCTCTTTTTTGCCAGGTGGCAATCTTGACAATTATTTGACCTTCATTTCAAGGTGGCTCAGAACTAATGGTATAGTGCAGGTACACCCCACCATAAAAATGTACAAAATGTAAGAAAGGGAATTCAAAGTAGAATGAGTTTTGGCTTTTTAGAAAAACATTTACCAGAATTTTTTTGAACAGTAATCTCCTCTACAGTATGTTGAATATGAATCAAACATTTATCTACTATGTACACAGCTACTTATTCTGTGCTATCAATTTTAAATAATTTTATTTGCATACAACTTTCTATTTCCATCTAATATAAAATAATAATACATAATTTTGGAGAAATAGCACTTGGCCAGCATCTCTGCCTATAAAAAGTTTATATATAAATGGATATTTATGGGTTTTAGCCTAAGTGTTAAAAAAGTAAATAAGCACATATGCCATTCTGTCCCACTTGTGCTTTTGTTTCATTTAACTAAAATATTTATGAAAAATAAAGACCCTAATAAATAATATGATCCCAATGTGGCTA